>NC_047534.1:51360903-52560903 GCF_012275295.1 Melopsittacus undulatus | reverse complement strand
CTGCATCTGTAGCAAAGCCCTGCAGTTGCACAAGCAGCACATCCAAGGCCATGCAGAAATGTGTGTTGCAAGACATACAGGTGGAACTCTGATTTTCTCAGCATGCCCCATGTCATCAAGGGCTGACTAGAAACCAACTGCATGTGACAGAGAAAGAGGAAAGAAGTTCATCAGGGAAACAAATGCAAATACTTTAACTAAACTACGTTATTTCACACAAACAAAGGCATCATTTGCTGGCACTGGAACCCAGTTAAAAGGAACCTCCCTGGAGATAACATAACACTAATTGCAGCCCAGTATTTCAGGGTCTCAAACAGTGCCCTGAGGCTGGACCTCACCAGAGAAGCATTAGCAAAAGACAACACTTTACCAGTGTCTACCTCAGGAAGAAATAAAACACCCCCAAACAACCAGCCTTCAGATCTTCAGCTACAAATAGGATATTAGATGGGAATTCTTCTGCAGTCTGTGTAAATCAGAATGAGAAAGAGTACACCCAACCTCAGGGTAACCCACAGAGTGGGATGCTCATGAACACGAAACCAAGATTTAGGAATTAATTCAAAAGCACAGCCTCTAATTCATCACTCTTTAAATTGGTTTCAATCCCACAAGAAATGCCTCAGTAACGATGAACTGAACTTGGCAGCCACACAGGGATAGCAAAGAGGCACACAGCACTTCTAGCGAGAACCACAGCACTAAGCCTTGGACACCTGAATTACTTTCTGTGGAATAGCTATAATGAAGTTTTATGTCTCCTTTACAGCCACAATAGGATTGGCTGGATTTTAGCAACCTTCAGTGAAAAACATACATAAACCAAACCTTTTTAAAGAACAAAGCTTTCTGCTTTACAGATGAGGCAGGGAAAAGTTAAAGAGAAACTGGAAAAAAAATGCCCTTCCGCTTAATCAAAGGGGTTTTTTTCCTCCCTTGAGGCCCCAGAAAGTAAAGATAACAATGAAAAAGCTGAATGAAGCACAAGTTTGGTGGAGATTCACATGTGGATTTGACCTACATACAGTCACTTGCTTGGGATTCATTTGTAGGTTAGAATGTTATAGCAGAGTGCTCCAACTCTACCTCTAAAACAAATGGGACAGATGATCAGATTCCTCTCTCATACCCCTTGACAGACCACTCAATATCTGCATATATTGAACAGATCACAATTCAGTCTTTTCCCTTTGAATCCTCTATGAAGATGGTTTTCTTTCATGCCCTGCAAATTGCATTTGACTACAAAGGAACTGGGATAGTAAAGGAATATGAAACCCTTTGCCAACATGTGAAAAGGCTGTGGGAGGCACCAGGTGCTTATACTCATGCTGCACATTCCACTCCACCTCAAAGATTGTGTAAAGCTCTTCAAACCAGAAAAGCAGGTGAAAAGAGTTTAAAAAGAGAAAAGAGAGCAGGTGAATAGAACCATAGAATCAGCTAGGTTGGAAAAGACCTTTACGATCATCAAGTCTAACTGAATAGGGCTATTGCTTCTTGAGTTTCAGCCCCAGGTGTTTTCACTAGTCCCAAAGCTCACCGAAACCCAAGCATACAATACTTCACTTCTGCTCCCACCCACAACTGGGTTTCTGCTTTTCAAGAGTCTGCTTCTAGTATATCACTCCTTTCATATGCCACCTTAGAAGGGCCTATTCCCACCCATGGGAAGGCAGCTTTTTTGGGTCTCTGGCGTGGCCTCACTTCACTGGTAAGTGGAAGTTACAGCATTCGTTTAGTCCCCTTCAGGCTGCTCTGAGGTCTTCACATAGCTTCTCATCTCCAGCTTGAACAGCCCCAGTGTTCTCAGCCTGTCTTCAAACAGGAGGTGCTCAAGCCCTGATCATCCTTGTGGCCTTCTCTGGAGTTGCTCCAACAGCAGCTGAACTTATTTGGCTCCTAATGCAGCTATACAAGATTGCATGACTGGCTTCTCATATCAGCAGAAAACCAGCAGGAGGCCAAAGACAGACATTTGCAGTAGATACAGTAGGGAAGGAGTGAAGTAGTTTTTATTAGAAGAATTGAGCATCCTTAGACATCTATTAATTTACTATGAGACACAGTCTCCAAGATCTGAAAGCAGGGAAAATCCTTTGCCCTCCCTGATAGGTCCCTGGTGATATATTCTCACCATACTTTAGACAACCACCTTATTCATTTAGATGAAAAATAACAAATGAGAGCATCTCTGCTAGGGCAGAGCTAATCTAAGGCTGGTTTGAAGATTAAAACCCCTCCTTTGGCTTGACAGATTTGAGCATCTCACCCGACCATGATTCTTAAACCTTCTGGAGCTGACTGCTGAGGTTTCCTTCCTTTGCACCAGCTAAGCTTTCCTAGCTCACCTTTCCTCAGCTTTGGTTGTTTCAGCACTATTCTCCCAGTTGTAAGTCAGCCCTGGCTACTCAGGTCATGTTCTGCAAGTTTCTGCAAGCAGTTAGTCTCCTGATGCTAGCCTGAATCATAGAATCATAGAATAGTTAGGATTGGAAAGGACCTCAAGATCATCTAGTTCCAACCCCCCTGCCATGGGCAGGGACACCTCACACTAAACCATATCACCCAAGGCTTCATCCAACCTGGTCTTGAACACTGCCAGGGATGGAGTGTTCACTACCTCCCTGGGTAACCCATTCCAGTACCTCACCACCCTAACAGTAAAGAATTTCTTCCTTATATCCAGTCTAAACCTCTGCTGTTTAAGTTTCAACCCCTTACCCCTTGTCCTATCACTACAGTCCCTAATGAATAGTCCCTCCCCAGCATCCCTATAGGCCCCCTTCAGATACTGGAAGGCTGTTATGAGGTTTCCACGCAGCCTTCTCCAGGCTGAACAGCCCCAACTTTCTCAGCCTGTCTTCATATGGGAGGTGCTCCAGTCCCCTGATCATCCTTGTGGCCCTCCTCTGGACTTGTTCTAACAGTAACATGTCCTTTTTATGTTGAGGACACCAGAACTGCACACAATACTCCAAGTGAGGTCAATCAGGACACCAAAAGCCTGGCCAAATAAACCAGGTGCTAGCATCACAAGCATCTCTTTTTTCCTCCCCCTGTGTCTCAACACCCCCCCTTGTGAACGCAGCCTCCTTTTTTCCCACTGGTCACAATGACACTGTGCACAGTGAGAAATAGGGCAGGCAACTTCACTTGCAGATACCTCTTGCCTGGTGAGGAGTAAGCAGCTGTAGACAGGGCTCATCCCTAAGCTTGGAGTGGAATACAGGAGGGAAAGAGTGCTATGAAAATTTACTTTATGTTAATCACCTTCATAGCTAGGGTTCAGTTACCATTAGTCTCGCCTTCCAACTTTGCACATATTTGCCTGATCTCAGGCAGATGAAACCTCCCAGTGGCCTCTCTGCTTTGCCAACATGCAGCCCAGGTCTCCCTTGGTACCATTTCAAAGCCCAGACATCATTTGATTTGCCCTATGAAAAGACCCAAACAAGGGGAATCCACACATTTCCATGTGAAGCAGTAACACAGAACTCTTCACGGGCTCATGAGCTTTGCACCACTCTGAGGTTGCCTTTTGCAAGATGCCATATGTGGGGACAGAACAAGGCTGCTTTGGGGAGAAGGAGTCAACATCACAGCAATAGGCAAGGTACATGAATACCTATACAGGTATCTATATCTCCCACACACTTTGTAGGACCAGGTAGCACTGTTTAAAAGCAGGACAACCACCCCATTTGGCCCCTTCCTCACCTGTTTTCACCAACAAAATAAGATGGGACTCATTGCTACCATAGTCTGAAGCTCATCAGCTTTTCTGCATTATGGCCTGATTATTTGGCCAGCCTCAAACAGGAGAAGATCCTGAGCAAGACATGCCAAAGAAAACCCATAAGCTCAGGGAAAACTTTTGCTCAGCTTCAATACCAAGGCACTCATTGGCAAAACACAGCAGAAAGAGGAAAGGTGATGTTCTCTACTGCTAACCCAGCACTGAAAGTTTTATTTCTTTCTCTATGCTGTTTCCTGTGCTGCTTGGCTTCTCTTTCAGCCAACAGCCTAGTATTTATGTGGGTATCTCCCTCGAGGCTCTTATGGATAAGATTCTTCAACTCTACTCTCACCCTTTCCATGGGGAGCTCAAAGCCTTTCTAATTCTCCTAGCACACCACCTGCGCTGCTATCCAGCTGAGAAAGAGATGTCTGTCCACAAGCCACAGCAAAGGTCTGTAGATCTGTCCTTCAGGACAAACAATAGCAATGGGAAGGAGACACTGATGTCAAAGAAGCCAACTCACACTGGCATCTTCATGCATTTCATGATTTCACCTGATATAGATTTGTCTTGCCCTAGAGAAAAGCATTTTAAATAGAATAGAGGAGAAAGTTCCACTTCTTACTACTTTGTGCCAAGAAGGCCAAAATCAACATATCCCTGAAAACAGACTGGAACAGGTACTTAACAGCTGAAGAATGTACTTTCCCTTAGGCTATATATGTCTAAGTGACATTTGATTCGAGTAATGGCAGACTCATTAGTATTTAGAAAAGCAAGTGTGAAACATGAGCTTATTTTGAACAGAGTCAGCATTGTGGTAGCCAAAGCTCATTAATTATGAATTTTATCAACTGCTCACCGAAATTTGTTCTGCTAGCACAGTGTATTTGCCTGCAAAAACAATGGCTTTGCATGAAGACATACCATGCTCAAAAATAACACATATCCTTCCTTCTCCAATAGACATCCCATACCTGTTCCAGAACAAGTACAGAGTTGGGAAAGCCCTTGAGGTTCTTTAAGGAATCTTATCAGAGGAACCACAGCAACAAATACTGAAGGGCATAAATTCAAGACCAGGTTGGACAGGGCTTGGAGCAACCAGTTCTCATGGAAAGTGTCCCTCTCCGTGGCAGGGAATTGGAACTGAGTGAGCTTTATGGTCTTTTCCAACTCAAACTGTTCTGTGATTCTATGATAATCTGGCAAAACATGGATGCAGAGCACTGGAATGAACTTTCCTGATTGTACATTAACTGCGAGATGCATGTAGCACATACCAGGGTCCCAGCAGGATGCTTGGTATGGTGATGTAGCCCCACTCAAACAGAACACTCTACCAAGACATTTGTACTGAGCCTTCCCAGGTTTTAAGCAGGGAGAATATCTTCTGTTGTTATGCCACAGCTAGACTTTGATAGAAGGACTCTATGCAATAGTACCTTATAGCCCCCCAGGGTATGGACATTGAGTTAATAGCCAACCACTCTAACATCATGTTACACCCACTTTTAAGACTCCTGTTTAAGCACTGAACTAACAGAAAACAACAACTGACAGCTCTGCAGGGCACAGGCAGCATTTAACATTAAAATTATTTATAGACACTAATTTTAATCAGCAAGCAAACCCTCACTAATTAATTTCATTTCACATGCACAAACAGACTTACCTTTAGAAAGGGAGTTCAGCATTTTGGTAGTGATGAAGATCACTCTCAACAGAACAGCATCTTTACATTAGATACTCTGGGAATGCACAAGTACAGCACTTGCAAACAACCCTAACTCCTTGAGTGACTTGATTTAAACAAGTTGCCATCCAGTTCAAAGTTGCTTCACTAATAGATTTTGCCTTACACATAGGCTGCTATCAGCAACTTCTTCCTCCACTCCTTACTGCTCTCTGGGGTGTTTGCCCTTGCTTTATACATCATTACCCAGAGGACCCCCTCCTGCCAGCATCAGGGCACCAGCACACCTGGACCCACTACAAACCACTTATAACAGAAGGATCAGTAAATGATTCAGTATTCAAAGAACAGCTGGTGGGCTAAAACAAATTCCTCCCATCTCAGAACTAATAAAGGATATTCAGTGTTATCCCAACTTGAGTTAGCTAATTAAATCTAACCTGGGTAACAATGATGTGGGGAGTCCTGGATGAGCTGGCTGAGATCTTCATTACCCACTTAGGACAGGAGGAAAGCTCTAAGTGTCTTGCTGATGTGATGGCACCACTTCAGATTCAGATTCCTCATGATTCAGATTAGGCTACTGAGATGATGACCTTCACAGTGACATTTCTATTAGACAGGGACACTGGAAATGTGCCATGAGGTTTAACTTGCCTCCTTTGTTACCCTAATGAAAGCATTGACACAGCTGATTATTAGAGAGGCCTCAGACAGGAATGTTAATGACTATGAGTTTCTGTTAATCAGTTGTCAATGAACAATATTTCTAGGATCATTTCCAGGTGCAAAGCTGTGAAAGAATATTTTCATCGATGCTCTGCATTACATTTCTTCCTAATCAAGTTCCCAGTGATATTTTGATTGGGATGAAAGGAGACACAGAGTATTGCTGAAGCTGAAAGAGATCTAGTTCTCTCATTAAGTGGAAACACTTCAAATAAAAGACATGTAAATGTCATGAGATGCCAGCTGCAAGGACAAACATCCCACCCAACATGGGAGAGCAAAGCAGTGGGGAACCAAATTTGAGCTGACAGTTCATAGAATCACAGAATGGTTTGGGTTGAAAAGGACCTTAAGCTCACCCAGTTCCAACCCCTGCTACAGGCAGGGACCCCTTCCACTCCAAGCTCCTGTGTCCAACCTGGCCTTGAACACTGCCAGGGATGGGGCAGCCACAGCTTCTCTGGGCACCCTATGCCAGCACCTCAGCACCCTCACAGGGAAGGATTTCTTCCTTATATCTAACCTGAACTTTCCTTGTGTCAGCTTGAACCCATCACCCCTTGTCCTATCGCTACAGTCCCTGATGGAGAGCCCCTCTCCAGCATCCTTGTAGCCCCCTTCAGATACTGGAAGCTCCTCTGAGGTCTCCACACAGCTCGATGTCACTATAGAAAAGAACTATGCCAAGAGTACTGGACATAAAATGTGCTAAAATGAGACAGATTCACAAAATACCACCAAGCTACAAATACTCTGTTCTTGAAGGAAGCGACTGCAGAATGGGCAGCCATCTGTGCTTGGTTTCACATGCCCAGCCTGCCAAAGCCTGTGATTAACGCTGTCCGGACGGATCTTCTCCTGTCTGCTGTCAGCAGTTCTGTCTGTTCCAGAGCCTGCCCATGGCACTAACAACAGATGTCCTTAGCATTTCAAAAGCTTGCCTCAAACTCCAAGTTCGCATTTCAATTTCTACTGTGTAAGGTCTATCACTGGTAGAGATGGGAAAGTCGAATTAAAAAGGAAGTAACTAGTTAAAAATCCTCTTCCTAGTGTATTAATAATTAAGCTAAAATTGTCCACTTGGCATCTCCTCAACACTGGAGGAAACCTCAGCAGAATTACCACTGGGTGGGACACTGAAGCACAGAAAGGCAGACAGGACTAGAGCTCAGCTGTCAACATGCACAAGGATCTGAAATGTGTTGGATCCTCCCTCACAGACAACTCTCATTGCTCCCTGCTGCTATTTTGGTAAGATTACAAAGGTTATGCCTCTTCTTTTCAACCTAGGATTTTTTTTGCAGTTATTCCTAAAAGGTACCATACATCCCATTGGCATTGCTGTTAAAACATAGGAAAGATCCTGAAAAGCATCCCAGCATGGATTTTACTAATTACAGTGCTTTTCAATTTGTTGCCACAGCAGTGTATCTGTTGCCCCGCCAGGATAGATCTGACTTGTTCAAGCCCATGGATCAAGGCACTGATGCGCAGAATGTGCTCTCCATTTGCACTTTCCCAAAGAGAATTCCACAAGTAAAGAAAAGATAGAACAAAGAAAAGATTTAACACAAACCAGTCAGCTGAATAAGAAATAAAGAGTCCAGAGATATGGCAACAGATAATGCATATTTGAAACACCCAACTACTACAGGGTGCAAGCTGTGAGGCCAGGTCTCAGTAAAACCTTCTGGGAACACTCTCAGTTGTATTAGCTCAGAGGAGCAACCATGTCAGCAGCCTGACAACAAACATTCACATGAAAAGCCTCTACAAACCCAGTGATAGCTGTCAAGTTGGAAAGGAAGCAGGAAGAAAGCCAGGGGCAAGTTCGAGCTGATGTGAAAGTTGAGAGGTCCTGGAATGTATTATGTTAGTAAGCAAAATATTCATCTTCAAATGCAATTGGTTGTTGCTATCAATTAATAAGTAGTGTGCTTAAGATCTAATTTGAGTAGCAAGTCAGATCCTTAGTAATTTGGCAAGTGGAAAAGCATCTCTAGCTATGTGCGTTACAGAGGGGTCACTCTCCAGGTACACAGGTAGGTGGCCAGTTTAGTCTCATCCCCCTAAGTGCCCAGGAAACAATATGAGTTTGGTGCTAAATTGATTTGAAGGGACATGAAGAGTCTCAGGGATGGTGAGTTTTGCTCCTTCCTTAGCAATGCCTCTCAGAAACCTGCTGCAAACAGTACCAAACCCCTGGTTCCTGTCAGCCAAAATACAAAAAACATCTTCCCACCATTTGCAAGATATCACACTAGAACATAACTGTAGGTGACAGAGGTCCCAGTATGGAATAAAATGAAGAAAGAATAAGGATGTCCAAAGATCCTGCTGAAAACTGTGGGAGACTGGAGTTAGGAATGGAGTCCAGAAGTTTGTACTTAGCAAGTGCTTTTCCTGGTCAAGAAAGAAGAATTCTGGACCATAAGCTGACTTTGTTTCATGCTCTTCAGAAGTACTTGAGCATGTACCTCAAGCGTGCAACTCCCACTGGCATTTATTACAGCCTACATGAGGTAACAAGGGCATACACCCTCCTGCCTGTTTGCCAAGTTCCTCTTGGCAAAACTCCTGATGTCTCGGAGCAGCTTTTACAACCTTCCATGCAGAAGGAATCCCACCATATCAAAGGTGATTTCAAGACTCCTTGCAGGCTGCTCAGCCTTGGATTCTGCAGAATCCAATTTCCCACAATTACTGCTCCAAAGAAAGCTTTTGAAATCCCTGTCCAAGTGCATTTTATCACCTTGGCTGAAAAGCTCCAAGCAGCAAAGCTGACCCTGAGCTTTGAAATCCCACTCCAGTTTAAGGTGTAAAAACCTAAAGGTAGCTTTTTTATTCCCACTTTTCTGTGACTTCCTGGAAACTCAGCATGCAGACACATAACCCAAAATAGAGAGTTTACACGTGACACAAAGTGCTTTGCTGTCAGAAAGCTGAAGTGCAATTGGGACTGGTAATTGTAACGGTATTTGACAGTCACTCTTCAACACCATTTCCAGATCAGAGTAATGATGGGTAGTACAGCTTTTAAGAGCCTGGCTTGACTCATTCTTCACAGTCAGACATGAGCCAGGAATGCCATCAAAGGGTGGTGCTGGGTTTGTCCACGGGAATCAGCATCTCTATCGCCACAACAGCATTACTGTTTACATTCAAAAGCCTCAGCACTTCTTGTTTTATATACAGGGAACCAAGCTTGGTTTTGCAGAGTTAAATTTTAGCTAGTATATAACTGGGCGTTAAAAACACTTCTGGAAATCAGGTTAATTAAACAGTAAAACAGGAATTGCCAGAAGCTTACATATGCATGGTCACTCGCCATATGATCCCAGCATTTTACAGGCTCCTACAGAATAGAAAACCCTGGCTAGGGGTATTTACCCGTACTTCCCAACATAATTGAAGTGTATAGAGCGACTAGTAGCTTCAAGTAATGTTTTGCTCTATTCAACAGCCATTTCTGTTGGGGTTACCAGCATATGGCTGAAGGCAAAGAGTAATGACTCACACATTGTGGGTTTGCTTGCATTCATAAGGACACAACTGATTCGTTCTACAAGATAAACGTTTCTCTCAGGGCAGAAAAATCCTGAAGGTTGCTAAAGACAGGCAACCTCGATAGCTCTGGCACTATTTTTGCATCAAGCCCATCTCTGTCCCAGCTGTTTACTCAAGTCACACCATTTATAGTAGCCTCTATCACCCACCCCCAAAAGTCCAAGATGTACCACTACTGAAATGGACTATTAATGCTACGAAGACTTTAAGAAATACTAACCACTGCAGGAAGCTTCTGAGGGGCTGTCGTGGTTTAAACCAAGTCCCCCAACTCCCGGAGAGTTAGGAAGGAAAATCCAAAGAATGTAGCCCCCACGGATTGAGATAAGAACGGCTTAATAGCTAAGGCATAACACAAAACCCCTACTGCCATTTACTACTACAAATAATAATGATACAGCAAACAGCAAGTGAAAAGAATACAACACCCCACCAGCCACCGACCCATAACTCACTCCACCCTGCCCGGCCGAGCACCATGTGCTCCCTCCTCCATTTTTCTCCACAGCTCCCCCCTCCAGCTTTCTCTTTCCCAGAATGCATCCTGGGCATCACGTGCTATGGTATGGAATACCTCATTGACTAGCCTGGGTCAGGTGTCCTGTCTCTCCTTCCTCCCGGACTCCCCCTGGCTGGAAAAAACCTTGAACAAAAACACCCTCAAAACATGCTCAAACCATGACATTATCCACCCCTTATTCCATACCATTCACGTCATGCCCAGATCTCACATTTCCAATACACAATCACTCTTAAGTCCACCCCTCGATCATGAGACATCTCTATGTTGCATCTCTGGACTGATGGCCTGAAGTATCTGGGCCCACCAGGCTCAAAATCATTCACCGTCCCCTTCAGCAGTTCTACAGCTTGCTGCTGGGGACTCCATACAGCTGCCTTCCACCTCCAATGCTTCCAAAGCACTGGAGGGGCCCAGTGGATCAGATACCTGGCCATACTGTCCCACATGCCCTGCCACTCATGACTGTCCAGCCTTGGGGACAGTCCACTGGTGCTCCTATGTACTTGTCTAAACTTAGACAAGACCCAGACCTGACTCTGCTTAACTTTTGGGATCAGACAAAATGGTTGTGGATGGTACACACTCTGTGTGTGTGCCACCATGCCGAAAACCATCACAATCAGCAGGCAGGTCCCAAGGGCACGCAAAAGCCATTCATAACCGTCAGAACTCTCAGATGATGCTGCTGCACTTGTCACTGGGGCTGATGTAGCTGCCCTGCTTGCCAGCTCTCCCACTATCAGCTTCTCTTCTCCCGAGTCCGGATCTTCCTCCTCTGCCTTGCTGGGAAGTGCTGCCTGGTCTCCTGTATCCTGCTGGGGCTCGGCGGGTGACTTCCGGGGAATATTCTCGGATGCTGCGGGGTTCGGAACGGCGGCGGGACTCGGTTCCTCCTCTGCCTTGCTGGGAAGTGCTGCGTGGTCTCCTGCATCCTGCTGGGGGTCGGCGGGCGACTTCCGGGGGACACTCTCGGCCGTCGGAGGGTCGGGAACGGCCGCAGGACTCACCCCCCCCGCCTGATCCCCCTGCTCAGCTACCGCCCTGCTCCGCTCCTCCCCCGCCTGCTCCCGCTGCTCTGCCACAGCCGTTTGGCTCCCCGTGCCGCTCTCCCTGGCAGCCTCAGCTGCCGGCAGCTCCCGGGGCCGCTCCTTCCTGGCTTCACGCAGCTCCACACAGACGACGACGAGGATAAGGACAAGGACGGCGAAGAGCAGCGGGACGGCCTGGTACAAGTTCAAGTCCACGGCCACGTCCATCCCCCCCTGCTGCCGGAGCCCCACCGTATTACAAGCCTCCGACACAAACACAAACACATCCAATCCATACACCAAGTACCCGGTAAAATCCCGAAACAGCGAGATCCAGAGAAAAACCTCTAAGAGCCAATAAATCAGCATTGTGACAAGAGACCATAAATCCGCTCAGATCTGTTCTTATCTCAATCCCTCGGGCCCCACGTTGGGCGCCAAAAAGTGTCGTGGTTTAAACCAAGTCCCCCAACTCCCGGAGAGTTAGGAAGGAAAATCCAAAGAATGTAGCCCCCACGGATTGAGATAAGAACGGCTTAATAGCTAAGGCATAACACAAAACCCCTACTGCCATTTACTACTACAAATAATAATGATACAGCAAACAGCAAGTGAAAAGAATACAACACCCCACCAGCCACCGACCCATAACTCACTCCACCCTGCCCGGCCGAGCACCATGTGCTCCCTCCTCCATTTTTCTCCACAGCTCCCCCCTCCAGCTTTCTCTTTCCCAGAATGCATCCTGGGCATCACGTGCTATGGTATGGAATACCTCATTGACTAGCCTGGGTCAGGTGTCCTGTCTCTCCTTCCTCCCGGACTCCCCCTGGCTGGAAAAAACCTTGAACAAAAACACCCTCAAAACATGCTCAAACCATGACAGGGGCTATACTGCTCAGAGCCAAGATCATCCATTGCTGCACACATTGGGTGTGAAAAGACTGGAAATAAGAGAAGGTGTTATCGTGCAGTTGGAGACCAGCAACTGATGCTTAGTGCCACCTGCCACTGACTCCCACTGAGGTGGGAAGTGGCAGTTTTCCAAACACAGAGCTCCCACAGCATCTCCAAAGCCACAATCCATATTGAAACAAGGTCAGCCCCTCTTGCTGAAGATAGAGACACATAGCCCAGCCCCTCCTGTGAGCACAGCAAACCCTTTCTCATCTCAGCCTGATAAAAACTAAATATTGGAGAAAGCATGCAGGCAATGCAGTAGTAGATGGCAGTGTTCGTGTTGTTACAATCAGAGTCTGTCACTGGTGGATCAGGAAGGATGAAGGGGAGAGGGGTTTTTCTCCACTTGTGACTCAAACAATCATCAAAATTTCCACTTCCACACAGGGAATGTTCAGCTTTTAACCTTGATGAAGGCAGAAAAAGTCAAACACATACATTGAGGCTCATTTACTTGTCAAGTTTCTGAGCCACGGGTCAAATTTTAGTGTCTGCTTAAGTCATGAGCAGGGTAATGAAACAGGAGCCTTTTCTGGATGTGCAGGAGTGGCAACACTGCGGCAGCAGCTGTTGCTGCTATGGAAGGGCACTGATTGCTCCAGGGGAGCAAATGGGAGAAGGATGTGGGTAGCCTTGGACTGTCACATTTTCACCCCTTGTCTTTGTATCAGGATTAGGATTAAAGCAATTTTAAGGAGTTACCACAGTGCCACCAGCTCTCTCCTGCTTTGCAAGCACAGGTCTCACTCTCTAACTTCTTGTTGTTGAACTTCATGTTCAAACAAGCTACTATTTCATTCAGCCTGAATAATTTAGAACCAGAGAACATGAACAGCACCAAACACACACATGCAAAATAGGAGAAATACTTCAAGCCTCTCTAATTGAGCAAAGGTTTTGCAAGCATGATCAGAAGGTAAGATGGGAGTTGTTTCTGAAATGATCACTTCAACTCTCAGCTGCCTCCCATCCCTGCTCAGTAGCTGCTTCTTGCATGCTGCATTAATTCCAGCATCTCATTATCTCCTCCGGTTCAACTTCTGAGTTGGATGTGTGGTGGTCACATTTACATCTGGTGTGGCTAAAGGGTATTAGTTTGTTTTCATTCTCCACATTCCTCCAGCTGCTGGCTTCACCTCCCCTTTTCTCACTCTGCCCTTACTCTCTGAACTGCAGGAGCCCCCAGGGGTGCTGCCTGTGCACAGCAGCTGTGACCACCCTCCTCACACATGAGCAGGGAGCATTTTCCTGCAGAAACCCAAAGACATCTCCTTCCACAGCTGGTGCAAAGTGGAAGCGTCAAGTTTCCTCATGGCAAAAAAACCCCAAACAAGTAAAATTGAAGAGTATTGAATCTGATATTGGCTCAGTCAGATGTTTTGAGGTCAAGAGGAAACTAAAATGTCTCCAAAACCAGTGTCTCCCCATTTAAATGTGGGAAAATGGTCAGAAACCAAGACTGCAAATGGTCTCTATCCATGCTGGTTTTCTGACTGACACCTACTGTTTCTAGAAATAAACTAGGAACTAGAAGAGTTTAAGGGATTTGCCTTATAGTAAGAAAGGTACCTACATATTTGCATCTATAGGCCAAATAAAGATGATTACAGTGTGTTTTAGAACAACTGAGATGAGGCTAGATATAATGCAGTGTAAGAAGAATAACAGGGACAAGGGGAAACAGAGTGGTAAACACTTCTTAAATAACACAGGCAGGCAGGCATGGGTTTGGGGAAGAAGTTCTCCTCTCAGATTAGTTTACAAAGGTGATCTCAGGCCAATTCCAGATAAGAAAATCTGCATGAACAGGAGTTCAACATCCATTCCATAACAAAGGTCCTTTCTCCTCATTTCTTGGCAGGCAGAAAGCATCTTGAACCCTGTGACACAGAGGTACACTGCATCATCATTTGGAATGCAGCTTCTTCTGCAGTCCAGCTATGAGAACTCACAGTTCCTCCTGCCTGCAGTGTTTTCCTGGTCTTCTCCTCTCCATTATTTCATCTGTAGTACTACTGTCAAACTGAGCACTCACTCTCTCACTCAGACATCATCAAGATTTCATTACAAATCCTTTTTTCCCTGCTATCTAATATGCTTTAGAAGCCTTTGTGCAATAGGAGATGCTTGGAGTGTGCATCTTGTATTGCATACGCCTGGTTTAAATCAGGGCACTGTGGTTACTCGACATGCTCACAAATCTTTCAGGAAAGGAACCTCAGCCAATTCTGACTGGCATAGCCAAAAAACTCCTTCCAAATAGAAAGTGAGGTCTACATCCAAGATACTAAAGACTGTACTCTTAAAACACATCTTCCTGAGCAAATGTGTCTGCTGCTTTGTAAGCTAATCTGAGAGGAGAACTTCTTCCCCAAGCCCCTGTCTACCTGGCCATGACAGTTAGAAGTATATAGCACTCTGGTTCCCCTTGTCCCTGTTACCTCTTATTATGCTGATCACTTATTAGGGAAAACAAATCCAGCAGGAGGGAAAACAGGTTCTTTTTCCAGACACCCAGCTGAAGTTCTGGCAAGTTCCAGAGATTTGGAGGTTTTGTTCAATGAGCCATCCATCTTAATTCGGTATGATGTGACGTGGGGGCATTTAACACAGATGATGAATTAGGCCCAGATTTCTCTGTTCTGGAGCAAGATCTCAGCTGCCTGGACTGGAGAAACAGCTCATACACCAAAGGCCCATGAGCAGCTGCTAGTGCTGTAGTAGCTGCCAGGAAAGAAGTGGGAGGACCACAGACTTGAGTCAGCTTCAGATACACTAGCCTGGCTGAACCAGAAGCAGCCTATTTTTACCAGCATGGAGCTGCTCTAAGGTCTCCATGCAGCTTCTCTTCTCCAGGCTGAACAGCCCAATGTTCTCAGTCTGTCTCCCTGTGAGAGGTTCTACAGGCCCATATCATCCACATGGCCTCCTCTGGACTTGCTCCAACAGCTCCATGTCCTTCTTATGCTGGGGAGATCAAAACTGCACAGAGTGCTGCATACACACATACATGTGTGTATATGTGTACATGCACATACACATTTAGTCTCCAGCCATCCCCCCCAGTCTGCATTAAATAACCACACTGGCCATGGGAACCCAATGTATGTATCTATGCTTCTGGAAATAAAGAAATCATCTGATGGGCCCAAAGAGACTGGTTCTTCAAGCTAACTCCTCATGAACAGGAGTTTGATTGGCAGTATTTACACTGCAGACATTTGGACCTGAGCAACAGTGATGGATTTGTGTTTTTAACTGGCAAAACCCCTCAACTTTGTGGGCATAGTTATGTCATTGCAAAGTCTGCATCTATTAATCTAACAACAGATGCAACGAGTTCCCACAAGCCACTCTTCCCTCTCCAAGAAGTTGGCGGGGGGTGTAAACATAGATCTCTCTCCTATTTAGACTACACTGACACAACTATCAGTATGACAGATTAGCTGTGATTTGTACAACTCGCACCAACATTCCGCTTGCCTGAAAGAACTATCTGCCAGGAAAAAAGCAGAATGAGATCTGAACCTCCAAGGTTGCTACTGCTCCTATATGGAAAACCACTGGAAGCCCAGGAGACCCAATATTCCTAATAAACCACAAAACCTGCTCTGCCCAGGGGTTCAGTGGGTGACAGCAAAGCTAAGTGCAAATACCAATAAGTAAAAAGAAACATTGTCTTTTCAAGCTGCCTAAACAGAGAAGGGATAGCTGTACAGATGGTAAATCCCAATACCAAATGATGAGTCAACTCTCAGAACAGTGTAGTAGTGAGGAGACCCTGCAGTGTGCAATAAAGCCAACACCAAGCTGACGTGAGGGACCTACTTGCCTTCTGGGAGATGCTCTTGTGCTCTTTCCTCTACATCATTCACTCCCACATGGCTCCTCTCAGTTTGTGTCTTTGAGATACAAACTGTAATGCAATCCCGTGATAGGCTAATCACACCATTTCATTAATCATTTATTTCATCAATCATTTTGAGCCATTTCCCTAGGGCCACCCAGCCTTGCCTCCAGCTGCCAAATTTCAGGCTCGTTTCATCTCTAACCTAGTTTCAGAGCTGCCTTGTCTCCCTGCCTTTCATGTTTGCAGCTTACATCTTACTTGCACATTTGAACTGGCTGTCCCTGATCAGTGAAGAGGAGAAGGAAGGGGGAGAAAAGAGGGGAGACAGACTTTTATTGTTGTTTTTGCTGAATTCAGTGTCTTGGAACCAGATGGTGGCTGACTTGTTTAATTCAACTCTAAAAGTGCACTCAAAATGAGCAAGTAACTTCAGACTAAGCAGCACTCCACACTAGCAAGCACCTACAGGTCCCTAACAATTGCAAAGCATTTGTTCGCTGTATCTTCATGCAACAGCATGTCTTGTGGTTACGTTAAATGGGATTAGTGCAAGGGAAAGTGGCAACGAATTTTGGCCCTGCTAGGCTTGGCCACTCAACATCATTTAGCACCTCTGTCATGAGCAGATGCAATATTTTATTAACATATTAGTGGCTTGGGAGGTGTCTTTTTAGCACAGCAGCAGCACAGCAGCCACATACTCTGAAGTCATAGAGACAGCAGGTAAGAGGTAAGACATCTGAAGAAGGATAAGACAATGTGCTTATAAGACTTTCAGCTTAGCCTTTACTGAGCTCTGACATGTGTCATGGGCTGCTAAAGAATAAACTTCCCATCCTGGCAAATAACACATATGGGTAAAGAAAGCCTTCATCTTCATGCCTCCCTTTAGCTGGAAACTGAAAAGGAGCAATTCCATGCAAACACAGGTCTCTGCTGTTTCTCCTTCTCTCTAGATAGAAAGAGGAAGTACAAGAACCCCCCTTGTGCCAAATCAATCCTTGGCTCTGACAGCTCCTAGGTAAAACAAGCCCACATCCTTCCACCACCACATACTGGGGCTGTATAAAAGGTGGCAGATATGAGAGTGCTCAGAGTTGGATGGAAAAACACTCAACACCAGGTGCCACAGATGCCTTATCCTTAAATGAATAGCCCTAGCATCAAGTACCCTAAACACAGAGATAGTTCTAAACCCCAGACATGAGTCCTGCAGTTTCTCAGGTTGCTCAGAGGTGCACATTGCAATGATCACACTCCACTCCTACAAGCCAGGCTTTTGGGTGCATTCGCTTTTGAAGCCCAGAGCCCTTCAGTATCATCAAAGCATGGTTATGAATACAAAACAGATGGAGTCCACCCAGCAGCATTCATATTCAAACCATGGCAGTTTCCAGCCTACCAGCATGTCCCTGTGGAACTCCAGCCCTCTGCTCTAAGTTGCTCTTCCCCAGCAGAGCCAACACTGCAAATGTCAATGGACGACAGGCATGAGCACCATGCTGAGCATCTGTGCTTTTGTTCACAGTGGGACCACACAACAGTTTCAATAAATAGCAAGTTCTCCTAAAAATAGGATTTTTAGGGAAATTGGATTATTGGCAACTTCTTGCAGAGTTGTTTCAGCCAGAAAGAGACAAGAAATTCAGAAGTGTCAGAACATCGACCTGTTGCACAATAGCAGATAGCAACAAAACAGTGATTTAATTATACATTATATTATATATTTAATTATGTATAATTAATGTATCTTTAATTATATATATTTAATTATACATTATATATTCATTATATAATATTTCATTATATATTCAAATAGTCATAATGAATAGACATTTTAAAAAGGATTCAGTCATGTAATTAGGACAGAAAATAAAGGCTTAATATTTCAGCTTCAGGCTTTTGTTCCATCCTCTTTGAGTGAAATAACTACATGTGTAATACTCTATAAACCATGGTCAAACAGCAACAAGCACCAGCCATTAAATGTCCCATCCCTGGAAGTGTTCAAAACCAGGTTGGACAGAGCCTTGGGTGACATGGTTTAGTGTGAGGTGTACCTGCCTGTATCAGAGGGTTGGATAATCTTAAGGTCCTTTCCAACCCAAACCATTCAATGAATCTAGGATTCACTTCTGGTCTTCCCCCAGACACCCCCACTTCATTAAGTGTATCTGCAAGCTTTGACACATAAGATTTTGGACAAAAGGTTGTGTTCTGGTTCTGAACACATTGCAGAGGCACAAATGGGCTGCTCCAAACCTTTGAAAGAGGCAGGTTTCAAATGCTGCTCCTGTTCCTGTGACAGTCTCTCAATGCAATAACCTTATCTAAGTCATGTTCATTCTGCTAGAAAGGCTGCTGTGGGGCCTGGGCTATCTTTTGATACTGCCTGCTCCAGAAAATTCACCATCAGGACCCGTGAATCCTTTTAGTGGAACAGGCTGCCCAGGGCAGTGGTGGGTTCACCATCCTTGGAAGATAATTTCAATTTATATTCTTTATGTAGACACAAGGCTTTAATTTCCAGGTTTCAATGTTTCTGGCCCGCATTCTTCCCTTTGTGATGAGATTATGGACTTTTTTTCCTCGCATTTATATCAACAGCCTTCAGTTTGGAAGGCTGTTAGTTTTTAATCCATTATTCATTCCACATCAAGGGGCTCAGCCAGCAGCAGCACCTCCCCACTGCTCAGAAAGAGATTGTCTCCAAAAGCACATAAGATCCTTTTTAAGTCCTCATTAATCATGGCCTGTAATCCCTGGGATCCTGCCAGGCTCTGCGGTTTTCCTGGTGGTCTCCTCCTTCAATTCCAAGTCTCACAGATAGCTAATGCCCTAAAACAGTTTGGTCTCTGGAGTCCAACAAGAAATCTCCATTTCCTTCTTAGGGTCTGTTTCTTCCAGCTTAACCTTCCCCTGACTTAATCTGCAATGAACATCTAGACCATATCCAGGAGCCTGACTTCCTTGAAAGAGTTAAGACCTATCACAGAATTAACTAGATTGGAAAAGACTTTTAAGATCATCAAGTCCAACTGTTATGTTTTAAGCCTCCCTTTCAAGCAATGGTTTTCTGCACACTCTCTGCTTGTCACAGAGAACAAGTAATGCCCTTAGAGGCATTGTGTCACCATGCCCACCTGCTCAGAAGCCTTGACCACATGGACGATTGCCAAGCATTATGGTCCATTTAACATTACCTGAATGGAAGCTGTAGGGGAAATCCACTGCGGGTCCTCACAGCAAGTACTGCACGTGTTGACAATCAAACAGATGTGCAGATAATCCTGGCTTCAGCATTGGTCTGCAAAACAAAGAGTATTGTGAAGATGGGAAGAGGCACAAACCCAGGTACTCCATGACCAATCTGATGGCTTCCCAAGCATTTTAGTGCTTGAGGCATTAAACAGGATTAGCATTCTCCTCATGCTATCAGCATCTCTGCCTCTCAGTAAAGGACCAACTCCTGTTTTGCTGCTTCCTCATGCAAGGAAAGTACTTCCCAACAGCTCAGTTGGGAAGCAGTGACACAGCCAGGACTGGACTCAGGTGCTGCAGACATCACTGATGGTGAGCTCCCGATTCACCAAGGAAGTGACACATGAGACAGTGTGAAGAAAACCCAAAGTAAGTGGGAAAGGTAGATCCCATTCTGGGAGGAGAAGGACCAGGTAAGCCCAGGACAAGCACACACACAGCACTCTCTGTCCTGAGAGATATTTTGAGCCACTCCTGACTAAGACCATCAGCCAGCAAGGCACCTAAGAGCATGATAGCAATAGAGTCATAGAATCAACCAGGTTGGAAAAGACCTTTAACATCATTGAACTCAACCATTACCCCAGCACTGCCAAGCCCACCATTAACCCATGGCACTGAGGGCAAACTGATCTCCCCTCATGGCTGCCCTCATGATCTGCAGTCACAGCCACCCCTCGCCTCTCCCTCACACTGGCCTCACACTCCATAGCTGCCACCCCTACCCCTCATGGCTACCCCTCATCTCCTCTGAAGATCTCCTCTGAAGACCATTCCTCACATACCATGGCTGTCCCTGCTCTATCCTTATGATCTCCCCTCATGATCTCCCTCACAACTGCCCCTACCCCTCATGGCTGCCCCTCACCCCCCATGGCTACCCTCATCTCTCCTCATCTTCCCTCATGGCCGCTCCTCCATTTCCATAATGATTTCCCCTCACAATCTCCTCTCACCTCTCATGGCTGCCCCTTCCCTTCCTTTCCCTCACAATCTCCTCTCACACCTCATGGCCGCCCCTCCTCTTCCCTCACAATCCCCACTCACAACTGCCCCTACCCCTCATGGCCACCACTCACCCCTCATGGCTACCCTTATCTCCCCTCATCACCTTCCGTCATGGTCGCCTCTCCTCTTCCCTCATGATCTCCGTTCACAACTGCCCCTACCCCTCATGGCCGCCACTCACCCCTCATAGTTACCTTTATCTCCCCTCATCACCTTCCATCATGGCCGCCCCTCCTCTTCCCTCATGATCTCCGCTCATGATCTCGCCTCACTCATCATGGCCACCCATCTGATCTCTGCTCATGATCTCCTCTTGGGATCTCCTCTCACCCCTCATGGTTGCCCCTGTCCTTCCCTCACAATCTCCCCTCATTGTCTCCTCTTACCTCTCATGGCCACTCTTCCGCTTCCCTCCCGACCTCCACTCCCGATCTCCTCTCACCCCTCATGGCCGCCCCTCTCCTTCCCTCACGATCTCCCCTCATCGTCTTCCCTTATCTCTCATGGCCGCTCTTCCGCTTGCCTCACGACCTCTGCTCCCGATCTCCTCTCACCCCTCATGGCTACCCTCATCTCCCCTCACCATCTTCCGCCATGATCCCCCCTCCTCTTCCCTCACGATCTCCTCTCACCCCTCATGGCTGCCTCTCTCCTTCCCTCATGATCTCTCCTCATCGTCTCCTCTTACCTCTCATGGCCGCCTCTCTCCTTCCCTCACGATCTCTCCTCATCGTCTCCTCTCACCTCTCATGGCCGCTCTTCCACTTCCCCTGTGATCTCCTGTCCTGATCTCCTCTCACCCCTCATGGCTACCCTCATCTCCCCTCACCATCTTCCGCCATGACCCCCCATCCTCTTCCCTCACACTCTCCCCTCACCCCTCAAGGCCTCCCCGCTCATTCCCTCACAATGTCCACACTCACGCTCTCCCCTCACCCCTCATGGCTGCCACTCCCCTTCCCACCAACACAAAGGCCGGTCTTTCCGCAAGGGAACACAGCCCCAGCACAGCTCACCCTGCTCGGGGCCATCCCCACAGGGCCGCCCCACAGCTACACAGCCCCTCCAGCTGCACCCAAGAGAGCTGCTCCGGGCTCCCAGTGATGTGCTGGTGCCGTTTCCTGCAGTGGGGCTGGGGCACCTGGGGAGAGAGGGAGAACCAGAGGATTTAAATGGCAGCAGAAGGTGTGAAAGGAGGAAAGCCATTAGCAGCTGTGACAGCATCTGGGTTCCTCCTGGCTGTGCAAGCACTCTTAGTGCACCCCATCTTTAGAGCCATCATGGCGCCCGTGCTAATGTCCACCAGCAGCTGAGCTCTTGGATAAGAGATGGGAATAACGGGTGAGGGCAACAGGTATGAAACTTCAACTGTAAGATCAAACCCTCCTTGCAAGCAGTGTTTCTCTCGCTTTCCTCTTACCAAAGGCACCTTACAGCCTGCAGTGCAAGGCAAGGGGTGGCTGAGATGAGTTATTTGAAGTCATTTTGTCAAACAAAACCCCAGATTTGTGCCTGGAGGAGAATTAAGCTCTGGGTTCCCAAGTCCAGAACAAGCACTCTAACCTGGCCAGGGATTTCTGTCCTCATCCGCTGCCCTCTTCACCATTGAAACAAACAGATCCTCCTTTCCCAAATGTCAATTGATCAATCAGAATGCCAGGAATCGGAAGGGAAACCAAAACAATCCCAGTCATTTGACAACTGGGGCTCTCCCTGTGCCAGCCTTGAGTTTATTCAATCCTGACACCTAGTGGGCATCAGCACCGGTGGGAAGCAGGAGCAGAAGGGGCCCAGCCATGCTCACCAACCACCCCAGCAGTGATGAGCACTAATTCTGCCTCAAAGGCTCCTCTCCATCCTTCACACAGCTGTGACTCCCTAAAACCCTCCCAAACCTCTGTGCTGAACTTGCACTTGCAGACATCCTGACACTGCACGTTCCAGGGGAGAATCAAGACTGGAAAACACTCAGGACTTGATCCCAACATCTCACTATGAATCAGGACAAGGGTTTGGCAGTTAAGGCCTATCCTTCATTTCTGAGAGATCATCCAGGGTTTAGTCTGCTTTGTCACCCACCTGAGGTTATGTTGCTGACAGTATTGTGTACACCCGGAGATCTCTGCATTCCTTCAGGATGAGCAATAAACTTTCTAACAAGGGCTAGGCTCCATCCAGCTTTCACTCGAGGTCATCTCTGCTTTCTCAGAAACTCTTCAGGCTAGTTTCACATAGCACTGAACCCATCTTAGTTGCTGGCAGTTCTACCCCTTCCCAGCTGGAACCACAAGAGCAGAATTGCTGTGGGGCTGCCAACACACCACACACATCCTGTGGTGGCACAAATGGGTTTGTTCAGCCTGGACAGAAGGCTCCTTAAGGGGAGACTTTAGAGCAGCTCCATTGCCTAAAGGGGCTGCAGGAAACCTGGAGAGGGGCTTGGGACAAGGGCCTGTAGGGACAGGACAAGGGGAATGGCTTTAACCTGCCAGAACAGGGGAGACTGAGATGAGCTCTTAGGCAGAAGCTGTTCCCTGTGAGGGTGCTGAGGCGCTGGCACAGGGTGCCCAGAGAAGCTGTGGCTGCCCCATCCCTGGCAGTGCTCAAGGCCAGGTTGGACACAGGGGCTTGGAGCAGCTGCTCCAGTGGAAGGTGTCCCTGCCCGTGGCAGGGGTTGGAACTGGATGAGCTTTAAGGTCTCCACACAAACAAGGGTGGGATTCTATATGACACTAGTATGATTCTATAGTAGCATCAAGTATCCCCAAGCACCTATGACATGATGCCAAAGGTTGAGTCTATGAAATTCTGTGGCAGCCTGAAGCCCAAATACCACTGTTTCCCCAAGTGTTGACTGAAGGACAAGAAGGGAACTGAGCCTGTTTTGATTGCAACATTACCACGTGGTGTTGCCTTTCATCCATTCCACACCATGGGAAGTCTTGCTCAAAGACTGCCAGCATAAAGAGGGATTTGGTTTGAAAAAAGAGGTAGAAAACACATGTGAAGAGGATCGATTCTGCCATGAGTGTAGGTTTTACTGCTTTTGAAAAGAGAGTTAAGAGTCAGCAGTTTCCTACCTTCCACAGGGACAAACTGAGGTACTGGAGGTCTGCATAGGACACGCACACTATGAAGGGACAGGTCCCCTGACACTGCCTCAGCAGCAGCTGCAGCTGCTCCTACTAATTCCTTACATTATTGAACAAGTCCAAATCAATGCTTCTTCATGTCCTTCCTAATGCTGCAACTGCTCTGCATTGAAAGGTGACTATAGCTCTATCTTCTGGTGGGGTAAAGCTCAAACAATCTGCCACAGAGCCCCTGTATGCAGCAAGCCCCAGTCTAAGACCTTTTGGTTCTGCTGTCTCCCTTCAGACACAGCTCCCTTTTTTGCTGTCTCAGAGTTTCTGAACAACCTCAGTCTATGAGGGGAGAATTTCTACTCTGCACATTCCTTCCACTGCAAGCAGTATCTCTAAGAGGTGCAGGCTCTGTTCCTGTTGCTGCATAAATCTTCCCTCTCCAAGGAAAGTCCAGCAGCAAAACTAGTGCTCCACTTACACAGATCCTGCCTCCTCCTCGGGGTACTTTGCTCTGCATCTTGCTTTTAGCAGCATCTCTCCTTTCTCTGTTAAATGGAGAATTCTGATGTGCCTTGTACAACAATGAAAGATGGTACGTTACTTGATGAACTCCAGTGTAACTCCCTGCTTCCTGGGGGACCCAGAGCTTGGGGAGAGTGGCCATGGACAACACAGCATACCAATGGACAAGTCAACATATTTCTTGGTGCAGGAGTGCAGTAAGAGCTCGATGATAAGGTTTGCTCCCTCTGAGGGAGGCAGGTTTGGAGTCTATGTGAGGCTGGGAGTCTCAATTGTGAGGATGTGGCTGAATCCAAATAGAACCAGGCCTGCGGTAGGATTCCAGGTTTCAGTCACAGTGAAGATAGATCTGCTGCTGGCAATGCCATGGTGTTTCAGACCAACCTCTCAGACATGGGAGTCAGAAGGGAACATCCCATTGTTATGCTGGAGCAACAAGTGCTTGAGTCAGCAGAGACTTGAGACCACAAAAGACTTGAGTAATGCAGGCAAAGAAAATAGTACTCCCTAGCGCCAGATAAGCATCTGCACAGCAGATGCTACATCAGCTTCTAGGTGTGAAGGTATTTGTTTACTGGCAGCAAGGAGTTTACAGTACTGGTAATCCCTTTTGCTGGGGGTGGTGGGGGGAAAGTGGGCTTTTTGCTTTTTTTTGGATGCTCACATATGATTATATCCTGTGATTCTATGATTAGCATAGAGATATCTCTATGCTGGAGAGAGCTGGCCTTTCATTGCTTTCCCTGTGTCTATCAAAAGGAGATGTTAGACCCAATGCATGTGCTACAACAGTGCTTGCAAACAAAGCTCCTGCTCTTCTTCCCAATGGACATGACTGCAAAGTCCTGCCTTTTAAGTTTTAGTTTGTTTTAGCAATGGCAAGAGATCAGACCTTTCCTATACAAGGGTCATGTCTGGAGGCCAGATGCAACCTCAGTTTTCATTCATTCTTTAACAGTAGTGAGATGTTTTAGCTCAAACAACTGTGAATGTAGAATAAACTAAATGTCCACACATTGCCAGTGACAAGGCACTGGCAGTGTACCCCGTGAGTGATAGAAACCACTGTGGGGACAGATCCCTGCCACCAAACTTCTGTCTGCAGAGGGCAGAGAAGATAAACTGGTGATGCTGAAAGTAGCTTCCTGAAGGAAAATGTTGCTCCACTCTTGTTTGCTTACAGATGGTTATTTCCCCAAAGATACAACACCTGAAAGAGCTCTATTCATCATTCCAGGGTCAGCTAGCCCACCCTCAGCTCAAAGACAAGCTTTCTACTCTGCTGTCAAACTCAGTAAGCTCTTCTGCCTCTTTTCTCAGATGTACACAGCCACAACATAAGGATTTCGTACAAAATGCTCCCCTCCTATTTCACTGCTGTAGAGGCCTGCCACTACCCTCCATCAGCAAAACACAACTGCTTTTATGCTGCCTGTTGGGAACTGGGAAAAGCAAGAGTGAAATAGGGAAGAGCACAAGCACAGCTGCAGCTGGCTCATATGTCAATCCACCCCATTCCATCCAGAAGACAAAGTCCAGTCTTAGGGGAACAGCCCAGAAAGTTCTGCTCACCCATACTTTGCCTAGGACAGGAAAATACTCATATCTACATGAGCATATGAGGTGCCTGATCACTTGAGCTCAGGAGGTTCAGAAAGCAGCTAAGCTGGTTCTTTCTACCAGCTTTTACATGAAGAGTCATGGGTCTACCTAAAATCAGTGCAGAGGTGTGAAGTCACTGTTATAAGGAAGAAGATGCTCAGCAAAAAATGCTTGAAGGGGTCATGTTCCCACTCCTGTTGATACAGGCAAAGCAAAACCACCATGAGAAAGGAAAACAGCCCCTCCTCTGCTGTACCTCTACTCTACATCTTACCAGTGCCTTCCACCTGCTTCTATTTCCTACTGCTAATCATCGAGGGCTCTGACTACACATTCTCATGCCTCTGAGATAGAAATTGGGTTACCTTGCAGCAGTCAGTAGGGAAAATGAACTGAGAGTCAAACCAGATGGGAGAGCTGCTTTAGAGAGAAGCACCAGTTGGTTTTGAAAGGAAGGACAGTTACATAACTGATAAAGAGCTGATGATCAACTCTGCAGCTCCCATGACCACCACTTACTGAGCAAGACAGTTGGGTACTAGCAAGTGCAGCAGCAAAACTGCAAATCAAGAGAGTGTGCTGGGTGGTGGGAGGGAGCAGATCTTCAAACTCAGCTTTATTATATCCTGCAGCACTAAATGGCACTGTTGTATTCCCACCAGATATCCAACTAATTTGTCTTAGGAAATTCACTTCTTATTTTGATCCAGTTTGGCACAAAGCCACCATGAGCATGAGAGAAAACACCTAGCTGGATATCCAGCACTCAGGCAAAGGGCATCTCTCCCCATGGCCTCTTCCACTCAGTAGCAAAGAAACAGAGCTGGAAACAGGAAAGCAAAGACACAGAGAAAGACAGGAAGAAAAACATACTCGGTCCCAGAACTGCAAGCTCCTCACCTGCTTTCTTTCCATTGCATCCAGGAGCAGTGGAAGGCCATTCTTCACAAGCTGCTTGGTAAGAGGAAAGATATTTCATTGCAATCTCAGTGTCAAGTAACACGCAGGGAATCAAACTGCTGCCTGCAGCAAGAGCTTCCTGTGTGCAGCTCGAAGCAGGGCCTGCAGCTCAGTCAGGAGAAGGTCCCTTCCACCACAGGACTGCTCAAGCCTTATAATCCTGCTGGTACAGGTGCCTGAACAACCAACCCAGCATAAAGGTGAACCTTTGCTGCTGTCCCAGCTACATATAAAACACCTCTTCAGTACCTCACTATGTACATGACAGCTTCTGTAGGAACAGCTTCTGTTGCCTGTTTACAGATGACTTGTGTCCACTGGGGTCACATCTGCACGAGGTGAATTAAGTATACAGAGCCCTAATGCCAGCCTGCACCATAACCAAAGAGCCCATTGAGGAGTACTGAGAAAGCTGATGTATTTTCACTGCACCCAAGGGAAATTTTTAATAGAATTCTTTTTCTATATGTATTTTTACATGCATACATTTGTACACATATGTATCTTTGTGTGTGTGTATATTGATTTAGGTATTTGATTGCAGCTCTGTGTGTATTAGCTTTAAGTCAAGTTAGAAGTCTTGTGATTCACCTTCAAACCTACACTGCTGCTGGACACACATATAACCTTTTATCCCTAGGCATAAACTGTTGACCAAGTCTGAGACTAAGACTGGATCCAGTCACAAGTTCAGAAAGCAATGGGGTCCATATTGAACCTTGTGACTCAACAGGAGGATCTCTCTTATCCCTTTATATCCTCAGTTTCTGTACACATCACGTTAGTCCAATTCTATATAAATCATCACCAATTTTGATACAACTTCCTTTTGCATGTTGTAGAGTGAACCTTGCCATCGAATTCTGTTGAATCAATAAATCTCTAACATCACTTTTGCTGGTATCTTCAACACTGATTCTTTGAGCACTTCTAACCACTCTTGTCATGACAATTAGTACAATCGCCACTATAGATTCCCTCAGCTCTCCACATGAGTCAAGTATCCATTAAAGCTTGATTACTTGTGGGCTAAAACTTGGATTTGTAGCAAGACACCCTGTCCACAGCTGCTGCACCCCAGAGGAAAAGGAATGGAGTGTTTATTAGTTTGACTAAAGATTACAAGCAACCAGAGAGAACAAACAGATGGAATAATGATCCTTTAATAGCATCATTAGAGGATGGTGCATCACATACTGGACATGTAACTGTGTCTAGGTGTCTGAGGGAGTCCTCCCACTGAGATCTAATGCATCAGAAGGCAGCTATCAACTCACAAGTGTGGGCACTTAGCGTCTCACAAGCTTGTCCACTGGCCATTTGACATCACAGCAGAAAGTGAGCTTAGGGAAGGACTTCCATTTCATTATGGAATGGTTCTGTCATGGAAAAGGAAAGGAAATGGCACCAGCTTCTTTCTTCCCATGCTTGATCTTTGAATCTTGATTCTTCTCATTCTCCAACCTACTTTAAGACAAGGGAGGGGGAGAAATGGCATAGCTCAGCATTTGTCTTGTACTTGACAGAAATAACCAAACATCCATGGCCCCAGATAAAAAAGTGCATCCAGCTTCACTGAGCTGCTTATTGATTGGTTTAGCATCAGAATCACACCAGGAGGAATCTGCCATCGTGCATCCACAAACCACTCCACACGTGCACAGATGAAATGTCAGCTGTTCATTGGTGTAAAGGCAAAACAGGACCAGACTGATAGAAAAGATAACAACAGGACACAGACTAATACATACAGCAAAGTCTCAAAGCAGAGCTGGCTGAGGCTAGAAGCTGATGTATGGTCTTCTGAGATACTCATCTGAATTAAGAGCTACAATATGGGGAAGAAATCTGGGATGTGTTTTTCCAAGGGAGCTTGTGACTGCTTCCACAGCAGTCTGTAGCCTGCACTGTATCTTCAGCAACTTTGTCACCATGGCAACCTGACATTCTTCTGCAAGACACATTAGTTAGTAACATTTTAGGGATAGATTTGTGCCAGAAAGGAGCATCCACACACGATAAATACATCATCCCTCTGAGAGGAGCTTGCTCAGGAGCATCTGGGTAGTGCCCAGCCCTGCAAATGGGGGATGCAGGCCAAAGAACCAGGACCAGCTGTGACACTCAGCACTGGGAACAAAGAGATGAGAAAAAAACAGGAACAAGTGGGAATATGGGAAATTCCAGCTTAGTTTAAGAAAAAATCTTTTGCTGGGAGAGCTGGGCTGAGGCAGCCTGGACAAGAGAAGGCTCCTGAAGGGGAGACCTTAGAGCAGCTCCAGTGCCTAAAGGGACTGCAGGAAACCTAAAGGGGGCTTGGGACAAGGGCCTGTAGGGACAGGACAAGGGAATGGCTTGAACCTGCCAGAACAGGGGAGACTGAGATGAGCTCTTAGGCAGAAGCTGTTCCCTGTGAGGGTGCTGAGGCGCTGGCACAGGGTGCCCAGAGAAGCTGTGGCTGCCCCATCCCTGGCAGTGTTCAAGGCCAGGCTGGACACAGGGGCTTGGAGCACCCTGCTCCCTGCCTGTGGCAGGGGTTGGAACTGGATGAGCTTTAAGGTCCCTTCAAACCCAAACCAGTTTGGGATATTCAAACCTCATGAGCCTTGCCCTGTTTGAATCAGTGCTGGGCTTCCAGAGGTCCTTCCCAATCTTTGTGATATTTTGACAAGCTCATTTTTATTGCTTGCAAAATCCAACATTAAGCAGTAAGCTGGAAGACAGTCCTCAGTTGGTCTAATCCTTCAAAACAGATCCAGAAGAGGTGGACAAAGAGCAAAGCAAAAATCACTGCCATTCATAATAGTGATAAGAGATTATCACAGCAGCTCTCCTCTCTGCTGTAACATCTCTGCTTCAACCCTGCACCATGATCTGACCTGAGCATCAGCAAAGGTCCTGCCTGGGTCTGTTTCAACTTCAGACCTTCACCTCTGAGCAGATGAAAGAAGGCTATCTTCTCTGCTACAGAAGCCAGATGACAACAAGGACTTAGCTAATACAGACAGGCTTCAAGGCAGCTTGTCATTTCCTCCACGTTGCCTAAGTGATAAATTGCTCCAGCTTTCACTCGCAAAGCCGATTGGATATGGAGCTCAGGCACTGTGCAACAGATCCCATTCTGCAGGGATTTTCCTTCCCTCTGATGCTTCACTTCTTTCCCCCAGAAAGCAATAAGATTCTTTCTGAGAGCTGCAGAAAGTGGAGTGGGTGAGCGGAGAGGAAAAGACAAAGACATAACATATGAAGCCATAAGAATACAAAACTGGAACTAAAATCAAGCAGCTTCTCAATGAGGACACAGGGGATAAAAGCTCTGCTTTCCACCCCCCAGCAAGCATCTACTTCACTCTGAAGGTTGGATCCTGGATTTCCTGGGTTTGACAAGAGGCCTGATGTTATTCTCCCACTGAAAACAAACCACTATTATTCAACGATGCCACCCTATTCACTTCTGCTTCTGCAAGGCTGCTAAATCAGCTTCTAACAACTGCCCTTGCCACATTCCCATCAGCTGTGGGCTCTGCCTGGTGAGAACTCAGCCAAAAAGCCATTGTCACAGCCCCTTGGCTTGATGCAGACAGAATTTGGCATTAACTACACTTTCCTTGTGTGATTAACAACAGTAAGAGAGAATCAACATTCACCATCTCCATGTACATTACAAGCAAAGGCAGGAGCTTTCTTCTCAGTTTTCCTGTTCAAGGAAACGAAGCACTGCTGGCGAGACTCCCTGCAGCAGTCATAGGTCAGGCTCCACCCTGAGGAACACAACCTGCCTTAGGCAGTTGATTTTGGAAGAGCAGTGTTGAGGCCCTTTTCCTTTGCTTTCTGGGGTTCAAGGTATTAGTGAGCTTGAGCCACTTTTACAACAATTCTGAGCCACAAACACCATCAAGCAGGTTCCAACCCAATGGAACCCACCATTTGCTGACACTGTGGTAACTGATACAGCTCCAACTAACTCTACACATACCTGGCAGGCCAAGCTAACTGATAACCTTAATGCCTGTTGAAGGCTAAGGCTGTTAGGGTGACCAGATGTTGTGCAGCAGCTGGCTCTCCTGCTATCTCTCATTGACGTGCCTGAGCTCCTTGCTGGCCCACAGCACAACATGTGAATTTTACAGTTCCAGAGATGCACTAGGAAGTAAATCCAGCAAATCTGATTAGGATTTGTCACTGAAGTAAGCTCATTAATCACTGATGTGGTTCCTTCCTATGCAGTTTGCTAACTCCTACAGGCACCAGCAGGGTCTGAAGGCTCCAGACTTGGAAAAGTTCTTTATATAACCATTGCACTAATCTTTTTTTCCTCTTGAATATTAATATTCTAATAAATAAAGAGCCACAAAGCACTGGTGAGCTACTTTAGCCTCGCTTCTTTTTGCACAGACTCAGGCACAGGATACTCACATTTCCTTACTTACTAGGACTTGTCTTGCTTTGCCTCTCAACAACAGGTTCTTTGAATAACAGCTGAAAGTCTCCTATTATTAAACTGCTGCTTCCTCAGCCTCTGCCAAAATACTCACAGATAAGCTGAGCTCCTGCTGTCTCAACACACAGCACGTATTTCCCATTACCCACCAAACACAGCCATCACAGCACGGCTTGTAATGATGCCAGCCGTGATCCCACAGGTGCCAATCAGAGGGGAGAAAGCCAGGAATAACATGAACTCATCTGGATATGTGCGGCTCCAAATTAAAGCTGTAGATGAAACTCCCTAATTCTGAATACAAGTGAAACTGAGAAATAAGACTTCTCTCCAGAGTTTATACCTAATAAGTCAAATGGATAAAAAACAAGAGGAAAAGGGAGTTTTGAGGGGGGTTTGAAACTCTCCCTTAATCTCCTGATGTATCTGCCTCTGAGATGGCCAAAACCTAGGACGCTGATGTGAAACACGGCTCCATAAATGACACTTACAACCTGCTTTCAAGAGCAAGCAGAAAGTATTAAAATCACAGAAAATCTTGAGTTGGAAGGGAGCCATAAGGATCATCAAGTCCAACTCCTGCACAGGATTTCAAGAACCATAAATCCCTCCCCATTTGCTTCACATTCTCCTTCCAGAAGATTTGATGGCTTGCTTCTCATGTAGAAATCTGTTAGACATTAGATACAGGAACACAAAACATTTGTGATTACTGCTTCAAAGGGTCAGCTCCCCTTGAGAGCCACAGAATTCAAGGCCAGGTTGGATGAAGCCTTGGGTGATATGGTTTAGCGTGAGGTGTCCCTGCCCATGGCAGGGGGGTTGGAACTGGATGATCTTAAGGTCCTTTCCAACCCTAACTATTCTATGATTCTATGATTCTAAGATACCTGGCACCTTCCAGATGCCAAGGCGAGGATGTCTCCCCATTCAGAGCACATGGATGCCCTTGCACACAACTCTTCTGTAAGACAGGTTGAAGAAAACCCAAATTCACTGAGCCAGACTGAGAGATGTCACTCTTCAGTAAGCCTCAGTCTTCCCACACCATCTCCTTGGCTGAAAGGTGCCCAGAAAGACACAGAGTGCACACCAGAATGGCACTGCAGTATGCTCAAGGAAGTTCAAATACACTTAGGGAAGGTAAAGGTTCTTATGAGAGGAAAGGCAATGATTATAACAGCCTATCACCTTTACTGGCTCATAGATAAATTAAAATAGCATATGGATTAATGAAATCCTTTTCACAAATAAAGACCTGCCTTAGCAGAATGACTGGGTTTTCCTTTCAGATCTAAATTTGAGGAGAGTAGGGGTTACATCTCCTTCAGCACATACAGATTTATCACGGATGTGCTTATGAGCAACATGTGTTAGTTTTTCATGAGTCATCTAAGGCTGTCTTGTTGCCAATGCAGCAGGCCTGAACTGAGCTCCACGCACATGGAGCATTAAGTTCTGGCACTCTCTGCGGGGACATGGACCTGCTAATGAGATGTACCCAAGCGTGTGTGCAAGCCTTTTAATCACAAAGACATAGTGCTAAGTGATTTCGTCTTCCTTTCCCAGCTACTTTAGAACTGGTTAGCATGCCAAAGAACATTCTCCATTCTGTGTTCCTAAAGCTCTTTCTTCCCTTTAGATTAACTCCATCAGACAGCAGGTGAAATATCAGCAGCAATTACAGCTGCTCCCACATAAAGCCTTAGAAGTAGATCAGCAAAGGTGGTTTGTGTAGGATAGACCTTGCCAGCTCCAATGAAGCATTAACACCACTTATTATCATTCCCATTAACTCAAACATCTCCTCCACAGCTTCTCTGCAACAAACACATGCCCTGAGTAAGCCTCATCTTGGTTCTCCCAGATACCACATTACACATTTGCTCTTTGCCTGCCGACCTGTGTGGCCTCGGTGCCCTGTTGCATTAGATTCAGCACAAAGACATGGCCTGCAAACCAGTTTGCAGAATAAAGAGGTACAACAAGCCAGAGCACCAGCACAAAAGTGGTGGGTGACTTGCTGCAGTACTGGGCTACCTAACAACTCTTTGCCAATACACAGCCAGGGCAGTGCACTGGCACCGGAGCTTGCACCCCATCCATGGTGCTTGTAGTGCTGTTTGTGTCCCTGAGTTTCCCCATAAGCACATTCTCAAAGAGGTCCTTTATCCTGAGTCACTTGCCCACCCTGCTGCAAAACTGCATAAAAGCTTCCCTTTGAAGTTTACTCACCCAAAGGGTATTATTCCATCTTGTCAGAGCTTAAGTAGCTGGGTTTATGCCAGTCTCCACGGCTGCTGCCCCTTCCCCTTGAAGGATAAGCTTCAGGAGCAAATATGTCTTTGAAAAGAAGAACATGGAGACATACATGAGCAGTACATACTTTCAGACATGCATTTATTCAGCACTTCCCATAACGTCAAAACAACCTCAAGGATGCATAGAAGTACTCATTATAGAATCATAGAATGGTCTGGGTTGGAAGGGACCTTAAAGCTCATCCAGTTCCAACCCCTGCCATGGGCAGGGACACCTTCCACTAGAGCAGCTTGCTCCAAGCTCCTGTGTCCAATCTGGCCTTGAGCACTGCCAGGGATGGGGCAGCCACAGCTTCTCTGGGCACCCTGTGCCAGCGCCTCAGCACCCTCACAGGGAACAGCTTCTGCCTTATCTCCAACCTGAACTTCCCCTGTTTCAGTCTGAACCCATCACTCCTTGTCCTATCACTGCAGTCCCTGATGAAGAGCCCCTCTCTGCATCCTTGTAGCCCCCTTCAGATACTGGAAGCTGCTATGAGGTCTCCATGCAGCTTCTCCAGGCTGAACAGCCCCAATGTTCTCAGCCTGGCTCCATACAGGAGGTGCTCCAGCCCCTGCTCATCCTCATGGCCTCCTCTGGACTTGCTCCAACAGCTCCCCATCATTCTCATGCTGAGGACACCAGAACTGCACACAGTGCTGAAAGGGGGTTCTCATGAGAGCAGAGCAGGGGGCAGGCTCACCTTCTCTGACCTGCTGCTCACACTGATGCAGCACAGTTACAAGAGCACAAATCTACCAATCCAGAAAACACATACACAGACCACCCAAGCCTCAGCATTGCCCTGCTTCACACCTAATGCCCCCACCACTTCCCTCAATGAGGCACCCCTCTGCAATGGAAAAAGTAGCTGGCTATGACTTGAGCAAAGTGCTTTCCTTGTCCCTCAGAGAGATGACTTTCAGGTGGCCCAAGCAGATGATCCAAAAGGCAAACACATGCTAGTCCAGCATGGCAGGAATGGCTTACCTTCTCTGTGGCTGCTGCCTCGCCTGTTGGGGTTCATTATGGGCATGTGCATAAACTGTAAAGGAAAGATGTTTCTTATCAGAGGTCTCCCACTCCTCCACTTCCCCATGTACTGTGTGATCACTGAAGTGATCCCAAATGACATTATTCACTCCTCTGAAAACACGATCACTGCTGATGTTGCTAAGGAAGTCTGCAGGCTCTCCAGTCCAAACCTTTTGTCCTTCATACCTTACCTGACCTTCTCCAGCCAGGCCAGCAGAGCCTGCAGAGCAGAGTTAGTCTGCTGAAGTCACACAGGGCACCTCTGTGACTCATTTAGCCCATATTACTCTTTTAAAAGCTCTCTGTACTCTTCTTTTGTTGGTCTCTATCCAAGTAAAATGAGCCCAGCCTCAGCCAGTCACAATTCCTTCTCCTATTCAAATGCCACCAGCCTACAGGAGTTACACCACATCATCTCAGCCAGGTTGAGTTACAACTCTAGAGCAAGAACTACAGTGCACTTGCTGCAGGTCTTTGCAGAAAGAAATACTTTCCTTTTCATGTGCAATAATTCCCTTTGGCATTTATTCCTTATTAACACTGCAGGAAATATATTCCCCAGCAGGAATATTGGCAGCAGGACTGAATTTTAAGTGATAGTTGAAGAAGACTTGCAGGAAGATGCCTGCTTGTAAAAGCAAGTGTTTATACTGAGTGCCCTATTAAACAAGAGTTATGCTTAACCCACAGAGGACAGACTGAGCATCCCAGACTATGTTACATATTTCAGTACTTCACATGCAGCCTTTCTGCTCTGCAAAGCAAGGCTTCCTGTGGTGCATTCACTCCCTGGTTGTGAATAGAGCCTGAACAACAAAGATATAAAAATAAAACTAAATGGGAAGCCACTTTGGCAATCCAAAGCAAGGAAAACTGACGCAGAATCCCATTTGCTGCAAGTTATTCAGCCACTTGCACTTCCCCAAAATAAAGGCTGTCCATATCCTCTGGCACCTTGCTTATGGAGCTATCCTGGTTCCCTGTATGCAATCCTCAAGGACAACACCCTCTGCAGAGCTCCACTTAAGTGCAAGCACCTAGGTTCATGTGTCAGTTCATGGAAAAAGTGGACATGAGCATGATGTGAAGAGCTGAAGGAATTCACAGGTTGGGTTGGTATTTAATCACACCTTAAACCCAAAGAAGAGCTCAAAAAGGGCACACAGATCTCAGTAGAGCAAATGTTCTTCAGCTGTACTGTGATTGCATGCTCAGCTGGGAGCTGGCTTTGGTAACAGAGCCAGAGTCAAGGGTATTTGTTTCTGCCTAAGAAGTGTCAATCACTTTCCTCCAGGCATTGTGTCAGTGAAGGAGTGCTGGAGCTGGTGGATGTGCCAGACTGCTGCAGAGATTCACACTCTCCCCAGGCATCCATCAGGCAAGGTCAAACCTCTCAGCTGATGGCAAGTGAAGCGTTACAGGAGACAGCTGGCTTTCAAACCACATTGAGTCTTGTGATCAAAACCTCAGCTGCACCTGACCTCCTTTAAAGAGAACGAGCTGAATTTTTACTCCCCAAGCAGTAAAACTGAGCTTTCCCCTCCCTTACCTCCTCGCTGCTCAGTGATTCGGAGCTGGATGCACCTTGATGGCACTGCACAACAATGTTGGAGATGAGCTCACCGGAGACTTGCACAACACTTCTACAGAAAGTGGTTGGCTGTAACAGATCAAACCAGAGCAAACCTCATAGAGCAAAGCCACAGGACAAACCCTCTCATGGGGCCTCCACTGGGGATGGGAACTTGCACAGGGATTAAATTCCAAGAGGAAGATTGTACACCTCTTGCATTATCGGAGCACACTCTGCCCAGGTAAAAATACTCTGGCAGCACATGACTACACCAAAGTCATTGCTCCACAATGACATGTTAGCTGTATGAAGCCTTCAGCCTGCTCAAGGTGGAAGAAAATCTCTTCCACTTCTTTTCATGGCTCTGGCATCACCAAGCCCAAGCAGAAGTGCTGTCCAGGGCTATGCTGATGGCAGCTCCAGCTCTACAAGTTAAACTACCTTTAAGCCATCTACCCTTAAGAAGCTCCATCAAAACTTACACCCCAGTTTGGAAAAGAGGTCCTCACACTACCTTCCATACTGCATTTCCCCAAGAAGAAAAGCAGAGGGATGCTGTCTGTCCAGGATACAGTGATAACTTCACAGCAGCCAACACTGCTGCTCCGGCCCTCACAACATCTCCATGGCCTCCTCAGGACTCACTCCAACAGCTCCACGTCCCTCTTGTGCTGCTGCCCCACAGCTGGATCAGGGCTGCGGGGGGGGGGGGGGGGGGGGGGGGGGGGGGCGGTGGGGGGGGGTGTCTTCCTGGAGCACAGCAGAGGGGCAGGATCCCCTCCCTGAGCTGCTGCTCATACTCTGGGGGTGCAGCCCAGAAACCACCTGTGTCCTGCCAGGTCATTGGGAGCTTCTCTTCACCCAACGCCCCCAAGTCCTTCATCCTACATCAGTTTGGGGTTCACATTCACACCACACGCACTTACCACCAAAGGCCCAATTCTGAAGTCACATGTGAATGGGTCTCTCCCCGATGCTTTAGTGCACTCCGTTTCACGGATGCTGAACTGCAGCTCCAGTCTATAGGCATCACTGTTCCACATATCAACCTGGTCAAAGGAAGGTCAAGACAATACATAATTAGTGCCTGTCATTCCTCTATGCCTGCTACGTGGCAGCCTCACTTCTTTGTCAAGCAGAAGCCGACATAAGGGCATTATGGCTCAGTGCCCAGTTTAGAGCCGATTACTGTGTGTGAGAAAGTCTGTTTTATTGTGCTCAGGAATTTCTCTCTTAGTCCACAACACAGAACAGCTTTCCATGGGGGTCTCACTTGAACCCCCACAGCCACTGCAGGATCCTTCTACTGCTCAGAGTCAGCTGGGGGGACGTAGAGCTCTCAAAGGTAGATAAGCATACCATTACCCTGTGTGCTACCCCATCTTCTGTGGGAAGCAGGGTGCTAACAGCTCTGCTTTGAATATCTAGACTGCTGGGAAGCCTATTGTGCAAGTAAATAGGCTTGGAAAGTAAATGCTACCACAGGAGGCAAATGAATTAATGCAGTTAATACAGTCTTGCATTGTCTGCTCAGGTGCCTCATGGGCAGTCTAAGTAGTGTTTTAGCTCAAGATGGGAGACTCACCCCACTCCCCACTGAAACCAAAACCCAAACCCCAACAACCAACAGATCCCCACTGCTTTCAAGTACTTTTCCAAACTAGATCAATCCCAAAGTCATCTTGTCATTCATTCTTGCAGAGGACTTAATACATGCCTTCTATAGAAACAGAACAGTTACAGCATGTTACTCCTTAGCTCTGGGTATCCAACATCATTCTTAGCAATGCAAATTACAGCAGATAAAGAGTTCCCTGCCTGTATTTAGACAGTAACAGATTTAAACCAGCATTGGTGCATGGAGACAGATGACATAAATAAAGACTAGAGAAAGAAAAGAACACTTCACTTCCCAAAGCCATCATTCTAGATCATACCCCAAACCCACCCTCTTCCAAGCAGCATCAGAAAACTCCAACTAAATTTGGAGGTTCAGGGTTGGATGAAAAAGAGTTTTCCATCAGAGCAAAGCATGTTTCAGGTAAAGGAATGCTGGTTCTCTGTGCACTTACTCTTGTGACGTAGCTCCTGACAACACCATATAGGTTTGTCCCCCGTGACTGAGAGTTGATCCTTGCAAGGGAAGCATTGAGAGCCTCTTCTGTGACAGGGAGATCATAGTCGTACACTGGAAAGCCTGAGATGGAGGCACAGTTCCATTAGAGGTTCATTGAGGCCTTCCTAAACCACTGTAAGAAAGAGGCCACAGCTCCACTGTGAGCGACTTACCCGAACATGAGAAAATGCCCAGTGTGAGGACAAAGATGAAGTTCCTCATAGTGTGCCTTTCCATATCCTCTGGTCTTTTCCCTTTCCAAGCAAGGCTTTCCAGTGCATATTCCTCTGTCTTTATATAAATGCAGCCTTGATCCTTACACCTGACCTTCCTGTGTCCAAGCTCTCCTACAAACCCTGCACTTTAAACAGAATTGATCTGACAGTAAATATTTGCTGTCCGCTTTCCTCCCTTTGGCAGCAGCTCTCTGATAAGAGATGGGCTGCAGTACCTGTTTCCCAGCACTGTGACTAAAGGGGAGCACTGAATTCCTGCTATCTCCATAGCCAAAAGCAGAATCTAGTTGTTTTGGTCACTTTTTAGCCCATAGTTTCCCATGTGGTGAGTTAACTCTTTCCTTAGCACCAAACCCCATATGTTTGTGTCTCAACAGTGATAGAAGGACTTCCTAAGTGGTGTTCCCTAAGGAGGGAACAACTCCCCAGCACCAGACCACAAAGGGGTGAGGTGTTCACTACCCTCTCCAACACATGGCACTCAGCACTTACAGGTCTTGCTTTGCAGATACAGGCAACAATCTCATCACTGTACCACAACTACCCCCCAACAGAGCCACTGAGACACTTCCAGTAAGGTTGAGATGCGCCTGGGCTTTAAGTGCTTAAAGGCTGTCCATAGGGGTTGGGAAGGAAACTGCTGCCTTAAGACAAGGTCACCCATTGCTGACAGCTCACAACGTGCCTCAGCATTTTCACTTTGGAGATCCCATGTGTAAATATCCTCCATTAACCTTCAAATCACAGTGCCATGGGAACGATGTGGTGTTTTAAGAACCTCCCAAATGACAGGCACATGAGGAAGGACATGGGAGGTGTGCAAAGTACCAGGGGTCAGATTGAATAAGGAAGAGGATCAAGAGGCTTCTGCTTGTGAGCTGTCAGATGGGAGGATGCAGCTGATCACAAGGTTGTACACAGGGGGAACTGGACTCCTTGGGTGATAGAAGGAGCTGGGTTTCACTCACACTGCAAGTATCTGAGGGCAGAGACCCATAACAGCAACGCACTTGTAAGTCACAAAAGTTGTGGGCCCTGCTGGTCATTGGATTCATTTCTCATTGTTGCTGCAAGATCCTAGAAAAGGAACCTGAGGAGCCATGGCACATCCCACGAAAGACTTTGTGTCCCAGTTGGCAGAGCTGCATATGAGGACAGAGCCTCTGGTGGGAACAAGCTGTGCCTGGAGGGTGACAGACACAGTGCCAAATAGGAACCTGGCTGAGGCCACATCACAGGCTAGTGCCACACCACGTGTGTGCCATCCCACCCAAGCACTGCTTTGAGAGAGGAGGAGGTGGCTGCCAATTCCAATGAAAGGGGTGGGCATTTTTTACTGGCCAACCTGGATTCCAGCATTGGGAACACGATCAAAAACACTGACTGAAACCTTGCCCAGTCAAAAGCCAGAGCCTCTTTGTGTACATCCATTCCCATTGTTCACTGCAGCTCAAGACGTTGTTTCCTGCCTATTGGACATGCTCATCTATAGCAGGGCCTAATGTTTCTGCTTCCCAGTTCTCCTCAACTGCTGTCTGTGCCATAGGAAGGCTGGTAATACTCTCCTGTGGTTGCAACCATGCCAGAGTGCCACAACAGGGAGGATTCAGACTGAGCTGGAGGTTCTCAAGAACAGAGTCTGCTGAGCTATGCCCATCTTCCCTGCAACTACAGCCACAACCATGCTGCCTCAGATCCAGGAGGAAGCCCTCACACCCATTCACTGTTTGACCTGCTTCTACAGTGGTTTCTCTGCAATCAGACATGCTGCTGTTGTGGTAATGAAACACAAGAAATGAGGCTGCTTAAACCACTTCAATGGGAAGAACTTGGCAATTGCAGCCCCAAGGAGCTTGGAGAAAGCTGCTCTCGTAGAAGGTGTCCCTGCCCATGGCAGGGGCTTGGAACTGGATGAGCTTTAAGGTCCTTTCCAACCCAGCCCATTCTAGGGTTGTTTTCCAGTATGCTTCACCACCATTGTGTGATTCTGTGCTTCACCACCAACTCACTGCTGTAGTCTGGATAACATTTAGCTTCCAACTTCACCCCTAGAGAAGGAAGCATCTGCCTCTTGTATGCTGGGATCCTTTAATATTCCACCAGAACCTGAACATGTAAAAATGCTTCCCACCTGCCAAGCCACAGTGTTGTAGCCAGTCCAACAGTCATTTTAACTACTGAACCCCCTGTGGGGCTTCAAGATATTCCTTTTAGAGTAGCTAATAAGAAATGCTGTCAGCAGGACTGTAGTAATGCTGAGTGTTAGAAGTGTTTAATGAAATGAAAGTTTCTCTGCAGAGCTCTGGCTTTGCCTTAGAGCATCCAGAGAACAGAGATGTTTGCTATTCCATCTCTCTGAATCCTGACTCATTATGTCTCCATTGAAACTGGTAAATATTTCTCCTCTCTTTACACAGATCCATTACACACTCTAGTAGATTCATGCTACAGCAGAATCTGCTTCCTCCACTCTCCGTGTTAGAGGAACATTTGGGTTGAGGATGCTCAACCCAGAGACAGGAACTGGGGGAGAGTTAGCAAGTGGGGTGGGCAGGATGGGAATGGGAAGAAGGGAGAGTCTCTGGGGAGAACAGGCTGGCAGGAGGAAACACAAGTGTGAGCAGGATTGTCCCCCTCCCAGGGAACGCATCTCCATGGGTACCACCTGCCTGGTGCTAACAGGGTATGTGCAAAGGAGAAGAGAAGGGGTGATTTCCTTTGGGGCAGGGGTTGAGAAAACCATTCTTGGGAAACCTCAGCTTTTGGTGCATTTAAACAGTGGAACCAAATTTATATTCTCAGACCTGAAGAGTTCTGAGTTCTGTATTTCTGAGGAGCTCTGAGTCTTTCACCATGTTCTCTTCAGGCTGGAGACTAGAACTGAAGCATCAGGTTGCTTTAATGGAAACACCACTGAATTTGTGAAGCCAAAGTAGAATTGAACATGAAATTCCATCCTTTCCAGAAGATTTAAGAGGTAAAATTCCTGAACCCAAGAGACACTTCTGCTATTGGCATATTCCAAATGCAAAGTTATTGCCTCCTCATCTATGCTAAGGACACAACAGGCACGGCCACACAGACTTGAGGACAACATCCTCTTGAAAGAGAAAAGCATCCCACCAATGAACCAAGCCTAAGGAGTTTGAGATGGCTTTTAGAGAGGGATGGCAGAGCAGAGAGAAAAAGCATCTGGGCACCTATTGAGAGGGGGCAAGATGGAGACAGACTCTTCACAACTTAAGGACTCAACTTTGACTCTACTACCAGCAAGTAGTAGATGCCAAGCACCTTGGGGCAGAGGGAGGGGGTTGCATCCAGTTCAATCTACACAGCAAACAGATATGTGCTATTTAAGAAAAGAGGAAATTGAAGAGCTCCTGTTAGAGGCTTATTTTCAGCCCACTCTCACTCCCTGCAATCAGGAGTCAGCTCTGTTCCCAGACTACTGCGAGAACAATCATTTCTCATTGTGAGTGAAACATTGATAATTATGAGTTTTCATTTCAAATGTAAATCACACAGCATCATGACATGCTGAAAACCATCTAAACAGCATCTAAATGGCACTGAGGATCTCTTCCTGATCCCTTGTTTCCTGCACATTCAGATGACAGACAAAAAGTTAATGGTCCCTTCAGATAAAAGAAAATCCAACTAAATTCAAAGCAACATGTTCCTTATCTTCCCCTAGCTCTTGCAGTGTGTTTTTGGCAAAACCAAAAGGCTACCTTAACGATTTTCTCTATGGGTAACCTCATCACACATGCAGAACACATCAGCTGACAGAGGTAGGAAAAAGGCCTCTAAATTTTGCTCAGCCTAACAGAGGCTTTGAGACTTGATCCATAGTTCATAAACACCACAGAGACTCAGCTTTGATTCCCTTCAGCTATTGTCTGCATGTCCCTTGAGAAGGTAGCAGACAGCCACAGAGCCAGTACAGATGCTGCCCATGGGCTGCTCAATGTTCTCCAGCCCTGGACCACCTGAGAAGGAGGGAAGGTCTTTTTTATTCCAGTTTCTCTATTTGCTTTTATAAGATCATAGAATTGCAGAATGGTTTGGGTTGGAAGGGACCTTCAAAGCTCATCTAGTCCAACACCCCTGCAATGAGCAGGGACATCTTCAACTTGATCAGGTTGCTCAGGATGTTACCCTCTGCCACACTGACTGTGTTTCTTAATGCCAGATAAAGCTTTCCACTGTGAAGCACTTGAAGATTCGGTGGTCAAAAGGAGATTAAAGTGAAGTGACTACAGTGACACATCAGCTTCCCACATCCACACTATTAAGGATGAAACCAGGTGTATTTCCTAAGCCTGAAGCTTATACCATGGAAGTCTCATTGTCTGCAAGGTCTGCCATAGAACACTCAGTTGTTCTGTGTCAAGAACCACTGGAACTCATGTCTTAACAGTAACTTGTAAGTGCACCTAGGCAGAGCTTAAACCCTTTCACACTGCACTTCTGAAATGCACCCTTCATGCAGCTCTAATGGAGGCAGCCTGAACCTACACAAGTTCTACTGCTGCTGCAGGAAGTGGACTTTGGGAGTGAAGCAACACAAAGCACACATTACAGCAAAACAAAACCCAATAACACACCCTGGGTGACTGCTCTGAAACATCACAGCCTGCAGCAGAACCTCAGAGCTCTCACTTCACTGCTTTGAGCCTTTGAAACTCTAAATATTTAGATTTGCTGTGCCTGCCAGGTCAGCAGTTATAGCTCTCGGGGGTCACTGGCACACCCCTGGGGCTAATGCAAGGCAAACATTACCTCCAGACCCAAAGATTGTTACCTGGAAAGCCAAGAGCTGAATCTGAGTTTAAATGTATTTATTCATGAAGCCTTGCTGACCATACTCATACTTGTTCAGGTTTTCTCCCTTCTCTCTTCTGAGACATCAGTGTCTGAGCTTCTTGTAGTTCTACTGGAAGTGTTCAACTTGGACAGGGCTTGCAGCAACCTGGTTAATGCAAAATGTCAGGGGGCTGTTGGGGCCCAAGTGCAGGATCCAGCACTTTGCCTTGTTGAACCTCATCCCATTGGCCACAACCCATTGATGCAGTCTTTCCAGACCCCTAATGTCAATTTGCTCACTATTTTGTAACCAGGAAAGGAAAGAAAGGTGAAGTTTGTGACTAATGGTTCATTACAAATGAAGCTTTTCCTTTAGCATCTGTGTGCACTCCAGCCAGAATGGGGCATGCTAGGGAAACCAAGCAGCACTTCACCTCTACACAGCCGTGTGGTTACAGCCTCATCCTGCAGTCTTGCTCCTGCCAGGAGGAGGAAACCATCCTGTTTATGAACCTGAGATTTCACTGAAAGCAGATTTATTGCAATTGAGGTTTAATTATGGCCCATGATTAATTCCTCAATTCCCTAAAGCCCTTTTCCCAGTGCCTGCATACCAGGCACCAGCTTAGGCAAGCAGAACACTTTCAGCCTTCATTTACTCAGATAGCCTTGCTTGAGCCAATACTTTTAACTGTCATTTCATTGTCTCCTCCACCAAGCCCACACTACAGATAAAACACAATGGTTTTCAGCTATTTACCATAAAGAGCAAATCTACATCTTTCAAGCAAAGTAAATACCTCTTAAAGAAAAAAAAAGAGGGCATTTTATATGATCTCATTAAGATTCCTTTTCACCAGAAAGATTTCCTGATAGCAGAAAACTCAGCTCATAAATTAACAGGGAGAATATTAGATTTACGTGTATCTTAGCTGACAGCTTTATAATGCTGGTATTGGAAACACATTAACATCCTACACATAAGAAAAATAGGAATGGCATAAAGCAAGAGCTACTACCCACTTCTATGGTGCTGCAGGAAAAGAACTCGACACAAATCTGCCTTGAGACAGTATCATATCAATGTTTTAAATCAAATTAATAATGGAAAAGCAGGAGACAGCCAGGGGCAAAAATACGTAAGCCACCTCCTCTGTGAGGAAAGCCTTATTTACAACACCCAGGCACTGCTTTCATGCTGAGATAACCGCAGCAGGCTCCAGCAGCACACATAACCCTCCTTACCAAGGGACAGGGTCATTCCTCCAGGAGCCTCAAGTATCAGCACTGAGCCATGCTGCATCCTCCCATCCCTCTGGTTCTCCATCCCACACCAGTGCCCCCACCCCTAGGGACAGATGTAGGACATTTCCACAGGAAAACAACCTGCACCATAAGATGTTGAAGGCATCCATCAGGTTAGGGGAGAGCCATTCTAAAATCAATGCCCAGGGCAGCCCAGTGTGGAGCTGCACATGGCTGCAAGGCTGCCAGGAGGTTCTGCTGGGACCCAGAGTGACAGGACTGGTTGCCTAAAGGCCAGTTTGTGTACACATAGTACCCCCTCATACCACAACAGTCCAGAGTCATCCTGAAACCAGCTGAGCCCTCACATGTCAAGAAGAGCAGACAGCATTCAGCTCCTTTCAGGATGTCTGAAATGGATGAAGAGGATGTCAGCTCCTTTCAGGGCTGGAGCAGCTCTGCTCTGGAGCCAGGCTGAGAGAGCTGGGCTGGGGCAGCCTGGACAAGAGAAGGCTCCTGAAGGGGAGACCCCAGAGCAGCTCCAGTGCCTAAAGGGGCTGCAGGAAACCTGGAGAGGGGCTTGGGACAAGGGCCGGTAGGGACAGGCCAAGGGGAATGGCTTGAACCTGCCAGAACAGGGGAGACTGAGATGAGCTCTTAGGCAGAAGCTGTTCCCTGTGAGGGTGCTGAGGCGCTGGCACAGGGTGCCCAAGGGCAGGGACATGTGTGGGATGCAGGCAGGTGGTGATGGGATGCAACAGCAGGCAGGGTCAGACACCAGGGTTTTGAGCTTTCAGAACATGGTTCCAAGTGACATTCACTGTTTGAGAGAAGAACAGATCACCAGAGCTACTGGCAAGTACACTGCAGGCTTTATATATGAAAGGCATGAACTTAAAAGCACAGTTTTCACAGTCAAGGCGTACAAATGACACAGGAAAAGTAATTTCTAAAAAGGAAACTTGCCATAATTTATGATGCAAAGCCCCAGAAAGAAATGAAAGCCTGAGCCCTTTCTAAATCATTCAACAAGAAAACACAAATATTTCCACATGTAAACAAGTAACAGTGCTATTGGGAGTGCAGCAAGGCTTCATACCCCAGCACTGAAGCAAACACCAAACCACACCAACCAGGCTTGTCTTCACCATCTTGGACCAGTTTGTTGCCACAGGAGACCTAGACTGGAGCATGCTCTTGTGCACAGAGGCAGGCCTGCACATATTTTGGTCAAGTGTATGGATTATGATAGTCCTTGCCAGGCAAAAGGGAACTACCTCAACCTTCAAGAATCTAGCACCTTGGGAGATGGTTCATTCATCGTTCATTGGGATGAAGGCAGACACGATGCTTTGCAAGATAAATAAGTGCTATTTGTAGCGGTTTCCCTTCAGTTAGTCATGCACCCAGCTCTACCACACCAAATGCCACACAATTCTGCTGCTATTTCAGACAGAAAGCAGGAAGAACAACCGTGCCATAGTGAGCATCACAATACTTAAAGTCTTTCATCCATTTCAAAATGCAAACATCTGCAGCCACATGTTAAAATGAATTGCAGTGATCCCAGTATACAAATCATTACTAAAGAAACAAGCAAGGGCTGCACACGAGGCCTTTGAAAATACTCTGTAGATTAACTCAGTCTCTCCCATGCAGGGTTGTAATAGCTGAGCTTCTGCATTGCTGCACAGTTCCAGGAAGAGCAGGAAGAAGTCCCCACTGGTCATGTAGAGTCAGAGCTGTGGGCGCAGGGTTGGACCAAAGGCTGCCTTTCCTCCATGGGATGATGCTGAAATACATTGTATTGGGGCATGCCAGCATCACAGATCTCAGCAGGTCTGACAGACAGGCCATGCAGTGAACAAGCTCGATCTGGCTACTACACAAAGGAAAGAGAAGGGAGATTGATTCATTAAGACAAGTAATTAGTGGCTAAAGGAAACCCATGAACAGGCGCCTTTGAGTGAAATTGAAAAGCAAAGTGATTTTGGCAGCAGCAACAGAACTCTTGGAATAAGGAGTGCTTTCTAACAGCAGCTGACAAGGACTAATTGCTGCCATTGAACATCAGGGGAAAGGAGGAAAAAGGAGAGCTTGGGCAGAATGGGAGCCCTGCCAGGAGATAAACAGTCATCTTCATGTTTTACCATCATCTTGCAACAAGCAAAAAGGGCTGTTTGATCAAAAAAATGAAACCAACAAAAGAAATCCCAGTAACTCCTGCTGAGACATTGATGCTCTGGTGGGTCAGGTACCATTGGCTCGGTGGCTACTGCCAGCTCAGAGGAACTGTTCTTGATGAAGCTGTACCTGTATGAGCAAAAGAAAAGAAGATAGAGTTGAGCTCCTAGCCCAGCTCAACATTCTGCTTTCATCCTCATGTACCAGCTCAGAAAACTGAATGTCTTGTGCAATACTTGGGATCAAGGAGCTCTTCACAGCATCCATCCGGAATAGGATGTCTTAGCAGAGTAGCAGGGATACTGCCAGGAAATGAAAGCAAAAGGAACACCTGCATGCAAAGGATGTGGAATGGCCAATCCAGTAGCTCATCCTGAAGATGGTCTATGCAATATAAGTACTCCCTTTCAGATGAGATAGCAGAATACACACATTTGCTTCCTGTGAGACACTAACCTCTTTGTTCACACGATGACTGTGTGACTGGGGACTGGAGCTGTGCCAAGGCTCAGCTCCAGAACCAGGGCAGCTCACATGTAAACCAGTCCAATCACACCAAGATGCCATCCAGAGAGCTCACCAGGCATAAACTGGAAAGGGGTTCCATCTTTTCAAGGCACTTAGCTATAATGAGAGGCTGTTTCCATAAGCTCCATCATAGAATAGTTAGGGTTGGATCATAAACGTGTATCTTCTTTCCCAGGCTATTTAACTGTAATTCTTTCACTCCTTTCTATAGATTATGTTGCTAAGGCTTCCATTTCCTCTTGGCATTGTTCTGAACTCTCTGCAGCTACTCCATCATCTTCCTTAAAGCTTAGTGCTAATACTGGATGCTGTACCCAACAGAAGATTCATTGCACTATAAGCAGCAGGACTACTTCATACATCTCACAGACAGCAAAACATTAGCTATTTACTATTCCATGTCAGATCTTTCTCTGTACAACTGCTGCCTCATCAGATTTCCCCCATTCCGTGCCTGTGTAGCCAGGAATTCCCAGGGAACTGTAAAAGGTGCATTTGTTGTTCTTGCTGAATTACAATCTATTTCTCAAGCCAAACTGCGGCTGCCTTTGATCTGAGTTGATGCTGTCTGGAGCAGGGTTGCACTAGATAACCCCCACAGTTCAATTATTCTCAAGCTATTCTGTAGGTGACTTGGAGTTTACTGCATCCAAGAACCAGCCCAGTAACTGGGGTTCCTTGCAGCTTTTATTATGTGGTTGCAAGTCATTCATAAAGAATCTGAACTTCAGGTCAAGTGAACATAAAGTTATCCCTGAAAAATGGTGAGACAATGAATTCAGGAATGTTTGGAACAGGTATAAGCTGTTTTGCAGGAAAACCTCCTATGGGACAAGGAGACAGGCTCGGACGTTCAAGGCTGATCAAAGTCATTCCAAATTATCCTTGTGAACAGCTACACTTCTTAACCTGTTGTCTTTAAAGAAGTCAGCATTCTCCACATTCATCAATATCCTGTCTGGCTTTCATGTCCCTCTGGAACCTGTGGTTCCAACCCAGTTCTTCCACAGAGCTTGATGACAAAGGACACAAGGCTCATGACTGGACACTGAACTGCAGCTCTGGAGACTTTGGGTCAACTCTTCACTCTGTGGTTTATTGTATAGGACACAGGCAGGCTCTAGTCATCCACCATAATGCCTCAGTGTGAGAGTGGGAAAATAAACCTCTTCCTACCTACAGTTCTGTCCTCTCCATTTGGCTTTTATGTTCTTCAGACTTAAAATGAACCAAGTGTAAAGGATCCAGCCCAGCAACTCCAAATTTTCCAGAGGGCCTCTAACACAGAGGCAACTCAACCCTGGGTTATTCACACTTACTCAAAGGCAAGGGAGCAAAACAAGGCATTACAAGCTGTGCCAAAACCTGCTAGGAACTGGTGGAAAATGGTGGTTTTCATAAGAAACAAACGAAGAAGAGAATTCAGCTCTTATTTCTTTTCCAGTATTAGACAACATCAATACGAGCATCAATAATTAATACTAAGTCTTCTTCCAGAGGCATCCTGATTTAACATCACAGATACTGATAACTTATTCAAGTCAGAGAATGGATTTAAAGAAGGCTTACCCTGCTCAGGTGGGTGCTCTTGGGTTTCAGCTGCCTTCATTTGATTTTGCTGGCAATCTCTTTGAGAAGGCCTTTCAAATCAGAGAGCTTAGAAAAGAGAAAGAAAGAAGCAGCTTGGTTCACTTAAAGTCAATCTTAATCATTCCAACAGGTGATGGCAGCTTAGGATGAAGGGAAAGGAAAAGAACAAGTAAGCAATAGTAAGTTCCTTGAAATACCCTAGGAAATACCTTAACACCAGCAAAGAGCAGGCATTAAATCCCTTATCTGAACTCCTGCCTCTGACTACCCTGTGTGGATGCCAGCCACTACTTTGAGCACCATTAGCCTGCTTCTTGTATTCAGTAGTCACAGCATGGTGTCAGTGTTGTTCTCACAGTAATGCTAATAAAGCACTGCCTCTCCAAACGTTACACCAAATGCAACAGTGCTTGAAAGGACACTCCCAACTGCCACTTCCATCATTGCAACTAATGCAGCGAGCATTACTGCATGTGTCACCTAGTTAACCAGCAGGCACCAGGCTCCCAACTGTACTCCAACTGCTTGTGCTCCTTTTTAAAGCAGAGACTTGCAGATCAGTGGAATTCCACGGACTATTCATATGGAGCTGACTCAAAACCTTTCTCCTTGTCCTAAATGAACTCTGTTATTCCTTGGGTCATCAGATTTAAAGACAAGTTTACCCCATGACCAAGGCTCATGCCTAGGACTCAGATACATCCTCAGGGTTGCTTTAGGACAACACTTCAAGTGAGAGGCAGTGAGATATGCCAGGTATATCTTCTATATGCCAGATACTCCAGGTGTCTGGCTCTCAATGGCACTGCTCCTAAGCACTAGCCTTGGTGCCTTTCTCTCTAAAGGTGAAGGCATGGATAGACAAAACAACTTGCTGCAAGGTATTCCCTCAGAGAATAAAAAGCACCATTTAGGGATTACTTTTCAGCAGAGAATTAAGGTTGCTGTATTTCACTTTCAAGAGGAGCATCACTAGACACATCCTCGGTGACTCACCATTTCCACTTCAGTCTTGAAGGCAAACTATTATCTTGCAATCTAAATGATTTGACAGCAATCAAAAGCAGTATTCTGAAGTCTACAGGGGCCTTTTCACCCTTGGACTTCTAACAAGTCTGGTCTTCACACCAAAGCAACTCCCCACTTTAGAGAAAAAAATACATAATCAAGTCCCAAAGAATACCCATTGCAAAGGTCTTTTCAGTATCACTCATAAAAAGTATACTTGCATAACACTTCTGATAGCAATCTGCTCTCCAGTAGACTGGTGACTTTATATTGCTTCAGCACAGGATATTTCTCTGAATCAGATGAGAATTGTGCATTTTAATTGCAATTAAAGGTCTTCCTACCCTGCAATATGTATGGAGCATCCTTTGTTTACCTAGAAGATGTTGCCCATGCTGTCTGAAGCACCACCGAACTTGCCACAATATAGCTGAACTGCCACTTCATTTTATAAGCAGACTTTAAGCAACATCAACAACAACAAAGTTGGGTTCATCACCTCATGTTTTCAGCACCAGAAGCTGAACTTGACAGAACATATTTGAGAAGGGTGTACTCTTAAGTGCGTAATGCCCTTTCTTCCATCAGTGCTTCATGGGCCTTTAATAGAATACTGAAGTTTTAACAGAGAGAAGTTATTTTTAATTCTATTCAGTAAGGAATACTGAGAAGCACTTCAGTACTAAGCAACTATCTTCCTACTTCATCTTCCAGCACAGTTTGCAGCTACATCGAATCCCAGCCTGGTTTGGGTTGGAAAGGACCTTAAGATCATCCAGCTCCAAACCCTGCCATGGGCAGGGACCCCTTCCACTAGAGCAGGGTGCTCCAAGCCCCTGTGTCCAACCTGGCCTTGAACACTGCCAGGGATGGGGCAGCCACAGCTTCTCTGGGCACCCTGTGCCAGCGCCTCAGCACCCTCACAGGGAAGAACTCCTTTCTTATCTCCAGCCTGAACTTCCTCTGTTTCAGTCTGAACCCATCACCCTTTGTCCTATCTCTACAGTCCCTGATGATACTGGAAGACTGCTATGAGGTCCACACACAGCTTGTCTTCACATATGGGATTAAAGGTGCATCTTCAAAAAAGCCCAGCCCAAACTGTGTCCTGGTAATAGTAACAAAGACTGCACATGACAGTGCTTATTGTCCTCGGTGGATAATACATGGATACTACTTTACTAGATAGAAGTGCATCCTCCAGAACAGTCTGAAACCCAAGTACCTTTGCATCCAGTTGTCTAAATCGATGCACCATCCTGAAAACAAAGAGAAAAGAGAAGAAAGGGCTGAGTCCCAGTACTGGTGATGCCTTGGCTAACCCCCCTCCATCCTTTGCAGAACTGTGCAGAAGTCTGTCTGGAGCTAAAAGATCTACTCCTCATCTCTGGCCAAAGTGGACTCAGTTATCAGAAGGCTGCCCTGTTTGCATGTAGTCAGAGGTTCAGTAACAAACCAGACTGTTTGGGAACACCAGTGTTTCATGCTCCCAAGAAAGCAGGGCTGCAGGAGGTTTGGCATCAGTTTCATTACAAGTATGCGAGCTAACATATGAATTACCATTAGTGCTGTGCTATTCATTTTCTTTGTCAAGACACTTCTGCTTCCAGAATCAAAGCTATTTTTGTGTATTTCTTTGACTTCTGAGAGCCTCTGGGTAGTCTTAACCTAAACACTTCCCTGTGGACAGCAGTGTCCACAGCAAAGGCAGAGGAGCATGAAAGAGTCTGTTCTTTCCTGCCCATTCCTATCAGCTCTTCCATTACATTCAATTTAGAGAGTCAAGCTGCTGTAAGCTAGCTACAAAATTAAGCTATCAGACACAGACGTTAGTGTTCTGTTTCCTAGCTTTCTTTAGATTTCTTTATCCTCATCCTATTACTTTGAAAACACCAAGACAAATCCCAAAGATAAAGTGTCATGAGCTAGCAGCCAAAAAGTAGTTCAAGTCACCGTCATTCCAGATAGCATCTTCCCCTCCTGAGGTCTTTCCTCTCATGCTATCAGGTACAGACACCCTAATACACAGATTGGTGATGTGAGAATGCCTGATATTCCACATCTAACACTAAACATTCTCTAACTGCATAATCCTAGAATCATTTAGGTTGGAAAATACTTTTAAGATCAAGTCCAACCATAAACCTACCACTTCCAAGGCCACCACTAACACATGTCCCTAAGGGCCACACGTACATGTGTTTTAAATAGCTTTGGGGATGGTGATCCAACCACTGCCCTGGGCAGTCTATTCCAATCCCTGAGCAACCTTTTGGTGAAGGCATTTTTGCTAATATCCAATATAAACCTCTCATGGTACAAAACCAGTCAGCCAATAGCACTGCTTTCCACAATGACACCTCGAAACTCTATAGGAACATTTTCTCCTCTGGTGAAAAAAGCCAGGACAAAAAACCCCCATCAACTTCCTTGGTAAAATAAAAGGCACATTTAGTCTGAGTTTATTTATCTACTCATTAGTTTGCAAACATTTAGAGCTGCTGAAAACTTGCCTGCACTAAAAATACTCAACAGAAAGTTAAGAGAGTGAAGACAAAGAAGGGCAGACGTACTCTTCTGATGAATCATTTGCTTTGGTATTGATTTTGACAAGGTAATTTTCCTTCATGACAGCTTCCCATGCCAGAATTTCATTGTCCTCATTTTTTGAGCCTGGGAAATGGATGTGAAGAAAAACAACAACACCAGATTCAGTTAATTTGACTTTCCAATGCTAAGATGCAAAAAGGCTGGGTTAGTGCTTGCATTCTGAAGCTAATGAGTCCCTTCTCTGCATCCAAAGCATTTGCAGCCCCACTTCCCACCTGTGACATAGCTCTGGTAACAAGAACATTAACACATTTCACTGTATGCTCCTGGCAACCAGAACTGGTTAAAAGAAAATATGAACAAAACCCCCTAAGAGGCTCTTTTTTGAGGTCTTGGTCCACACCAATGAAATGGCAGCCACTTCAACAGGTACAGGACATTCCAGAAAGCTCCTACCTAGGTTTGAACTTTCCAGTTGTTTCTATGTTGCCCCATATTAGATCATTAAGAGTAACATCTTAAGACCTGTGTTGTATAACTTAACACTGAACTAAAACAATTCAAAATGATGAGGTGTTGTCTTCTCTACAAAGCATCTCCTACTGATGTAAATTAAGGAGTGACACAGAGCAAACCATTTCAAAGCATGAAAGTCCTCCATGATAATACTTCTGTATCTGATACAGATCCAACAGGGCAGCACAAACCATGTGAGATTATTAACAGAAAGATAAGCCCCCAGCTAGCAACTGACTGAAATTCCACTTCCTTCACCCAGTGCTCCTCTACTTTGAACCCATCATCTCCTGTCCCTATCACTACAGTCCCTGATGAAGAGTCCCTCTCCAGCATCCTTGTAGCCCCCTTCAGACACTGGAAGCTGCTCTGAGGTCTCCATGCAGTTTCTCTTCTCCAGGCTGAACAGCCTCAATGCTTTCAGCCTGGCTTCATACAGGAGGTGCTCCAGCCCCTGAGCATCCTCATTGCCTCCTCTGGACTTGCTCCAACAGCTCCATGTGCTTCTTATGCTGTGGACACCAGAATTGCACATAGTCCAGCAAGTGGGGTCTCATGAGAGCAGAGTAGAGGGGCAGGATCCCTTGACCTGCTGGTCATGCTTCTTTTGATGCAGCCCAGGATATGTCTTACATTTGCTTTTAGAACAGCAACATCAACTGTGCATCACTGAAGCAGAAATACCTGCTGTTAAACCACCTCCGCAGCCAGGAAACCAAACAGTGATTTGTACATCCAAAACAATTCAGTCAGTGTCAAGGAATTTATACCCCAAGGCAGGCATCTCCTAAACCAGTGACAAAACCAGCCTTTGCTGCAGGGCAACAGTCAGGTTGCTGATGGATGGGAATAAGTCTGTCAATTAACTCAACTTATCCTCTCTCATCGGCTTCTAAATGGCACTTAAAAAAGGGAGAAAAAGAGAAAACACTCCATGTGCTGGGGGGAAAAGCTTGTTAAAACAATCCATCTCTTTGCTCTCTGAGAGAATAAATAAAGGGGAAATAGCTGCAGGACTGAAAGAGCCACTCCTGCATTTTTGAAGCAGTTTGCCTATTTGGCCATGCCCAGAGGGTCAGAAGAATCTCAGTTCTCTTTCAGTGACCCACTAACTAACAGAAGCAGGGGAGCGTCTGAACACTGCTTCTCTGGGCACAGGCATCTCAGCACCCTCACAGGGAACAGCTTCTGCCTAAGAGCTCAGCTCAGTCTCCCCTGTTCTGGCAGGTTCAAGCCATTCCCCTTGGCCTGTCCCTACAGGCCCTTGTCCCAAGCCCCTCTCCAGGTTTCCTGCAGCCCCTTTAGGCACTGGAGCTGCTCTCAGGTGTCCCCTTCAGGAGCCTTCTCTTGTCCAGGCTGCCCCAGCCCAGCTCTCTCAGCCTGGCTCCAGAGCAGAGCTGCTCCAGCCCCCAGAGCACCCACATGGCCCTCTTCTGGCTAGTTTATATTTTCCATGCAGACCATGAAGATGCTTTCACCTGCTGCTGCCTCTGGATGAACTTATTCAGTGCTGTAATCCAAAAAAATCCCTCCCAAACTCTCAAAGCACAGGCAGCCCTAAACTGATAGGATTAATTTGATTTACATATGTGAGGTAATTCTGCCTTGAAATGGCTTGGTCAAGACAGCACTGGCTAAGTGTGCACAGTACACAAGTATGATTTGAATCTTACTGAAGAGATTTCTAGCAACACAGTGGATTTGCATTGGATAGAGAACACAATGAGCTGCTCCTCACTTCCAGTACAACCACCTCCTCCAAGGTCCACATTGCCCTTGGGTACTTCCCACCAACACACTAACCACCTGGATTAAGCACAGAATGCCATGGAAGAGTTGCAATGCCTTGGCCACAGAGCTGACTTTTAGGCAGTAAGGAATAATCCAACTCACAGCAAATAAAGGGCTCTTTACTTTCTTTCTTACAGCAGATTTTGATACACTTCCTCGTCACCATGAATATGTAGGCAAAGATGACGAAAGGGAAGGGGATAGTCAAGCGACTGCAGTACTCTTGGACCAAGAAGTAACGCTGGAACTTCCATACCTGGTCGTTGTTCTCTTGTACTGATCCAACAGTGTAACTAGGAGGTGAAGAAAGAGAAAACACATACAGCATTATGACCTCCATCAGGGCCAAATAACACAGTGTTTCTGTTCATTATACCAGCACATGGTTTTCTAATGTCATCCTGAGGCTGAAAGAGGGAGAAAATACTACACATACTTTCAGTACCTTTGCTCTAGGCAATTTTCTTCCAGCCTAGACACATGAGAACAGGATGCTGCTTTGCAAGGTACTGTGTCTCATTAACTCATCAGCTAACTTCTTCCTAAGCAAAACGAAAAGGCCCTAAAAATAAAACATTTACAAAAGAATGAAAAGCTCCTGAGATTTTTTTGGAGGCATTAAGAATGTTTCAGGCATGGAGCAGATATGCTGTAGGAATCCAGCAAAGGAACAGCCACAGCTCAGACTGCCTGACTTTTCATCCCTGACATTAAATGGCAGATGGATGCTTTCAAAACATCTGTGCTGAGATCCTAATAGACCCTTACACAAGAGAAGCTGAAACCTTCACCTGGTGGAAGCTGTATTTTGGTTTAGAAGATAAATATGATCCTGAATTCCAGAAAAATGAGGCACTGGTTGGACTGGTGTCTAATAGGCATCATGATTAAAGACTGACAGATACTAGGTACACATTAGTCATAGAAGGAGCTGTCACAGATCTCACACGTTTCTAACTGCAGCAGGAGAAAATGAGCTGGGATTGCTGTTTGCCCACTGGGCATCCTGACTTCAGTACGATCCAGTGCTCCTGCTTGATTTAGTTGCTCAGTTTATCATTAAAATGAGCTATGGAAAGCTTCCAGAGTGTCATTAGCAAATTCATGCTGGGTCTTCCCACAAAATAGGCTGAACTGGCAAAATCAAGGGGTTTACTGGCATAAGTACCAGCTAGAACATTTACTATGCTGTTAAAGTAAGTGTTCTAACAAATATCAAAGGCTCCTAGGGTAGAGCTGGCTTACTGCTTTATTTTGTTAATGTGAATTGCTTTCACCCTTCCTAGGGAGTATAAGCACTATCTCCTGTCCCCAGGTCCTGCACAGGTTAGCAAAACACATGTACAATAAATAGATACACTGCACCAGTCCCAGCTGCCTTGCCAAAAATCACTTCTCTGAGTTTCCCTGGAGTCCAACTCAGCATGGGAAGAAAGGTTCAGAGCAGAGGAGAGAGCAGACCCCAAAGCTGAGCCATTCTCCACTCACCACACTAACACATCTCAGGCCAGGAAAACCTGGCACTGCCATACGGCATGAAGAGCCTCTTGAGGTGGATCAAGAGTTCTCAGCAGTTCCTGTAAACACTCCTGTTGCCAAAGCAAATTCCTGCTAAGCCTGTCACTGCCAAGGTCCCATCAGAACACACAGGTAGATGTAGTGGACCTCAGGAATGATGCCCAGGGATTGTATTTGCGTTATGCTGCAAGGGAGTGCGAAACAGAAAAGAAGCAGAGCTGGGCTGTAGAACAGAGGCCCAGCACCAATCCACCTCTATTCACAAGTAAGAAGTGAGGCAGGAGGGCAACACACTCCCAAAGTCTGGTATCCAGGACTTGTCACTGTTAACTCTGTGTCAGAGCTTGCAGTGCAAATAGCAGAGATTCCTGGCAGAAGCTGAGGAGACTTTTCCCTGCTCTTGCTGGTCCCAGTGCAGTCAATATACATTAGATAATGTGCACACCAGCCACCATCTTCATTTGCAAACCAGTGCTGGAAACTGTTGACTGCATTCAGCACCACATTTAAGATGCCTGATCACATGGTGTAACACCTCCCAAGATGCCAGAACAGGCCTCCTGACTGGTAGACCCATAGATGAATTACCATATCAAAACAGTTCGCACAAGGGGTTGGTTTGATGCTTACAGAAGCAGTAGGAGAGGCAGCCATCCCTCCCAAGGACATCGTAACAAATTTGACCAGGCTGCTGTAAGAAATGCTGCATCACTTTGTCTTTGCTCACCTCCCCACATCACACTCTTAACTTGAGAGGTCTGTTCCAAGCTGGGAACCCTGTCCAGACTAGTCCCAGCAATTCCTCTGCAAAAGACCCAGGCACAGTGGAAGCGCTGGCTTCCTGGTGCTTCATTCGCTTTCTCAGAGGGTCACTGATACAGAATCATAGACTCAACCAGGTTGGAAAAGCCCTTTAAGCTCATCCGGTCCAACCACTCCCAGCACTGCCAAGACCACCACTGCCCCATGGCACTGAGGCCTCGTCTCCACGCTGTGTGAACACTTGCAGGGCCGGTGCCTGCAGCCCTGCCCTGGGCAGCCTGTTCCAATGCCTGAGCACCCTGTGGGGCAGGAATTGTTCCTCAGCTCCATCTAAACCTGCCCTGGTGCAGCTTGAGGCCGTTTCCTCTTGTCCCATCCCTTGTTCCTTGGGAGCAGAGCCCAGCCCCTCCTGGCTCCATCCTCCTGTCAGGCACTTGTAGGGAGCCATCAGGTCCCCCCTGAGCCTTCTCTTCTCCAGACTGAACCCCCCAGGTCCCTCAGCCATTCCCCATCACTCTTGTACTCCAGGCCCTGCACCAGATCTGTTGCCCTTCTCTGCCCCACTCCAGCACCTCAATGTCTCTCTTGGAGTGAGGGACCCAGAACTGAACACAGGATTCAAGAGAACACAAGCAAGTGATAGCTGCTTTGTTACGTACCCAAACATGGCCACAAGCAGGTTCACAAGGAGGATGTTAGTTGAAAGCATGTAAATGCAGACCAGGGGAATGGTAATCCACTCCGGGAAGCGGGGTTGGTTGTTGGCATCCAGCTCCACACACAAGGGCTTGGACTCATTCCCAGAAAACGTGCAGCGGTCAAAGTTGTAGGTGGTACCTCAGAGGGCAAGAGAGGAGAGCAAACAGTGAGCTCGTGTTCTCCTCCTTCTTCTAATGGATCTAGCCCCAGGGACTGCCACTAACTACAGCACAAGTGGCCTCCTTTTTCCCTTCCTCCCCATCAGACATCAAATCTCGCCTCAATGCTCAGAGGAAAGGAATTAGCACAGGAGCTGACAGCCAGGGAAGCCTTCCACCCCCCCAGGAAAGATTTCCACCCAAGATAGCTACCGTCAACATCATCAGGGTACTGGCCAAACATAGCCAGGTACGGCTCGTAGATAACGGATCGAAATATCCACTCCCAGCGGTGCTCGTTCTTCCTCAGGATCCCTTGCCTGGCCACCCCAAAGGCCACCATCCACACAGCAAAAAGGAAGAGGAAGAAGAAGACATCTATCATCTGAAAAAGGACAACAAGCAGTTGCATCAGTGCCCCAGTGTGTGCCTGTTCCAAGCCACGCATGCCTTGCTTTCTCTCAGATTGGGTGTTAGGGTGGAAAAGAAACAAATACTAGAAAGCCCACAGGAGTTAGCACCACTTGAATGCAAGTTTTCAGATCACTGCTCCATGAATGCACAGTCATCAGTACACACATGCAAATAATTGACCATTCCCACTTCAGGAACTTCAAAACTGTTTATGCGACCACAGCACTGCCAGGGATGTGTTCAATAGGAAGAGAGAAGCCCACTCTCTTCCCATTACCTTTCCTCATCTGCTGACAAATATCCCTTCCAGCTACAAGGACAGAATTAGCCACTCCATTAGGCTCCTCACCACCCTTGTGTGATGGATGCAGTGGAAGACAGAAATCCTCCTCTAGCATTTACCATGTATCATGTCTTGTTTGGAGAATGCTCATGTGAGTAATATGAGTGATGGAACATCACTGAAACATGTGAGAAGTGGAAGACAAAAGCTATGAGGAAACATTTCCTCTTCTGATCTTCAGCTTGATCTTTATTCTCTCCCTGTGCAGAGGGATAGAAAAAGGCCCTATACTTAATTAGGTCTCTTTAAATCTTAATTCATTCTGTTTAGCAGATTTAAGAAGAGAGAACTTGCTGCTCTCATCAGAACAGTGGCGATTTTCACTTTTGAGGAGCAAAAGAAAAGGTGTCACATCATTTATTCAGACTCTCTTGAAGAGCTGCCAGAATCTTACCATCCTCTGCAGCATAATGATTTTGGGTCCTAGATTCCTGCTAACTGTGAAAATATGGATCAGCCTCAGAGTAAAAACTATGTAGTCCAAACAGAAAATGACTCTCCCAGAATACCAAGAGCTTTCATCGGAGTGAAGCCTGATGGAGACAGCAAAAGAGAATGAAGAGAAGCATTGTGTAAAGCATGCAGAAGTCAGACATAAATACACTGAAAGGAGGAGTGGAAAATGAGTAACTGGAAAACACAGCACAGCTACCCAGGGTCCCATGCTCTGCCACCCACTCCCACCTGATAGCACTGGTTAATGTACAACCTGTTTTCACCCTTCCTATCTTAACTACATCACTGCTGTGTCTCCTCTACCCCTCTAAAACTAGGATCAGCAAAGAAATCTTGTACCTTGGCTCCCACAGCCCTCCAAACCCATCAGTGCAATGAGCACTCTGCTGCACACAGGCAACAAGAAATAAGTTACACAATTGGTAATTTACACTGACTGCACAATTACACTGTAAACCCTGTTTCCATCGTTCCCTTGTCATGGTTGTTAACTCACCCATTCATATAAACAGCTTACATGAGCTATTGATATGCTGTTAGATTGCTGTGGGTACAATTACAGTCTCCTTACATACAACACACTAAAGCTCAGAGTCCAGATTGCCACACTCAACAGTAAGGAAGAAGAGTCAGGGAAAATCCCAAATAACTTCTGACTCTCTCAGCTATTAAGCATCTTATCCTGCAACTCTGATACAGTCTATATAGCCAGGCTTGAAAGCACTGTCATGAAACCTATGTTTATTTCAGTCATACTCTTCTAAACATGTTCATCCAAACCTAAGCATTAAGAAGGGCTGTTCTGATCTGAGCTTAGAAAAGCCATCTTTGAGTGCAGGGATAGACTCGGCTTCCATTAAACATAGAATAGAAAACAGCACATGCAGATATTCCCTGATGACTTTATTCTGTGTATTTGCTTTTACAGCTTTAGAGTCAAGACTTGGCAGTATTCAGGGTCTTCAAAAAGAAGAGGGAGTGTCATGAACACATCACTTCCCAAAACCTCATTACAGATTGTAATCAAAACCGAGAAAGGAAGCGAAGCATAACATAGCCACAAGAAAAGACACTACTCACCTGAACACAATCCCTGCTATGAAGTAGAAGATTGCCAGTGTATCCATAACATTCCACAGATCTGAGAAATACTTACTGCCATTCATGTACCACTGGGAAGGAAAAAGAGCAGAAGGTAATGACTACAGAGCACTGGCCAGAGGGGAGCGAGCTCATGCATCTTTCCCTATCTCTCCCCACTGGACATCCTCATGGGTAAATACCCCACCCACTGCAATAGGAAGGATTATTTCCTTGCCCAATTGCTTTTCTGTCACACCCAACAGGTACAGGAGAGATCAGATTGCTTTTAACTTCCCCTAAAAGAGGGAGTTTAATCTACCCAGGAATGCCAGAAATCACGATCACTGAAAACATATTGTCACTGTTAACTTCTAGTAAGACTAATTGTCAAGATTGTGTGTGTTTAGAACTCCTTAACCTGGATGTCCTAAGCTACTGCTCTTGCACTGGGAGCAGTTAAGCACATGGGGGATACATTACACCACAGTGCAGGTTACTGTGCTCAGAGGACATAATACAACCACATGGGTGCTTCTGCATGGGGAGAGGAAGGACCAGTCCTGACAAGAGCTTAAGTAGGAAAAACCTCTGCCAGACCTGAAGAAATAGACTGAGTCCCTGATCCTAATTCTTTTTAATTACCATTGAAATCAAAGCTTCATAGAGTACTGACTCTATAACCAGTGAACCTCTGGAACTGTCACTTTGCTATTCCAGTTGCACAACTGTTGCATTTTCTTCACACAATGGGATGCACTGCTAAAACTAGACAGTTGTGGAAGTGACCAGGGTGTCAGGCTCAAGGTATTACCAGACACTATTTCAGCACTGAGATTCACATGCACCTTTCTTACTACTGAAGCTATCGATGGCTGAGCACTGAGTAAGCACAGCATTTCTGGCTTTGGGTTGTCTCTGTTTAGCAGCCCCCTAAATCAAACACAAATTGTCTTGCTATAAATGGCAGCGAGCAGTTTTGTATGAACAGCTGGATGCATCTGGTCCAAATATCCTTCACAAAGCAGTAAGTATATCACTGCACCACAGCTGTATTAAATGCAGCAGGTTTAAGCCTAATCCCTCTTCTATTGAGGACACAACTGTGGGCGGAGGAGAGGAAAGAGATTTTGGTCTAAAGCAGAAACAGAGATAAAGCCAGGTAGGTGTGTGTAAAGAGGTGAGAACAACCAGGGCTGCAGTGCTGTTCAATCCTTCAAATATCAAGCACTTGGCATTGCTAAAAGCTTCATGTGCATGGAGGTTTGGTCCAGATTCCTTCTCCATTTGAGAAAACGGGGCTTCCCTGCACATCCCATAAGTTTTCCCAATCACCTCTCTGGTGGTTACATCCATGTGGCTAAGAAAAGAGCAGAAAAAGGGCATCTCCCATTTCATTATTGCCATGACAGCTCTAAACAGGACATGATAAAGTAGCTCCAGCTAGTTAAAATTCCCTTAGGACTTCCATCAGAAGTGAAAACAGGGCTGAGCCAGTCAGTGCCTCATGATTCAGATACAGTTCGGTCCCCCTGAACAGTGACACAACCTGCTTTATATTTGGAACCATGTCTAGCTGTCACTCCTACAGACACCACTCTAATCAGAGGGCAGATTCCTCCCCAGTTACCTGAATGCAGCAGCTACAGCACAACTCCAAGCAACATCACTCTTACTGGAACATTGCCCTGCATCCTGACCCTTAGCAAGATAGGTTTGAAACCAAAATAGGCTTAAGATAACTTTAAACCCTCAATAAAAATCTCTGTTTCCATTCACACAATCAAACTGGTATAGTTTAGCCACCAGTTAATGGGATTCCTGGGATCTGAAGCTGTTCTACCTGCTCAGGGTACTGACAAATAGTGACACTGGGAGGAAAAAGAAGAGTTCTATCCCTAAGGCTTTTGCCAGGTTTTTTGCTGGGTGTACACAGGAAGTGCAGTGACAGATCCAGAGACAGAGCCTAAACCAGCAGAAACAACACTCCATTAGTGTTCTCATTGCAACAGTCTGACTTTTCCCCCCATTTTCCTTAGCAAAGAAAGCTGCCTTAACCAGGGTACCTACCACCTTGACTACTGGAAAAGAAAAAGACCACACAGCAAGTTAAGCACAATAGCATCAACACTCAGCAATGTCATTTGATCTCAATGTAAGAAATGTTATTGCAGGGTGGTCTGATCCAAAACCACTCATATGGAGACTAATGCCTTACAGGACAATGGGAAAGCAGCTCTGCATTGAAACCACACATCCCTTTCTCTTCTGAAGAGGCAGAAATCATTTGATCTAGAGGTATGCACCCAGATAAATGTGTTAAATCTAACTTCCTGATCTCAACTGCTTTGGAAATCCAAGCCAAGCATTCCTGAGAAATATCTCCACTGGCATCAGTTTAATCCACACAGCTTCAAAGTCAATACAAATTCCTCTTGGTGCATGGACTCTGCAGCTATTGGGACACAAATAGGAGGGTTAAAAGAGAAGTTAACTGCCTTGAGTTGCTTGAGCTTATCTCCCAAGAAGTGGTTCTCCTTTAACTCAGGAGCAGCCTGCACTTCCTCACGCTACTGGGAGGGGGGAAACCACAAGGCACTAAGCATTTTTGGGTTTAATTTAACTTTTTAATCTAGCACTAAATGGTTTTGGGTTGCAAGCACTGCCTACTTGTCTCACTTCATCACAAAGCAGAATGAAGACCAGGACATAAAGGATGATCTCCAGGGCGGTAGGTTCCTTCTGGAAATCCATAAGCAACACGTAGGCGAAGAGTAACAGGAAAGCGATGTAGAAGATGACATTCCAGGAGAAGACCACAAAGGGAGAGGTGAAGAAAGACACATAATACAGGAAGAGTTTCTTACTCTTCTCCACAGGCTTTTTCCTGAGGAATTGAAAGAGGCAAAAAGTGTCAAAGCAGAGCTTTTACACCTGGAAACATTTGTGTTCTTCATCAAAGTGAAAATGAGAAAGACTCAAAAAGCACAGGGCATTACTTTCAAGGTAATGCATGCTCTGACTTCAGGCATGCAATGAAACTGGCACATCTTAACTCCAAAGACATGATCTGTCAAAAGCTCATTCAGCCATTAAATATCTTTGTTTGAGAGTGATTGAACACAGAAGCAGGTTCTCCAGAGTGGATTTAGAGTATCCGCCCTTGGAGATACTCAAACCCCAAGTGGACACAATCCTGGGCAACCTGCTCCAGCTGACCCTGCTTTGAGCAGGGGGTCAGACTGGATCATTTCCAGACGTCCCTTCTGACCTGGACTGCCTCACATTTCTACAATTGACTTGCATTGCTTCTCATAATGAGAAGCCAGTTGATTACCTGAATGAGATGAAGCCACAGCCTATTAAAGGGAAAAAGAACAGACACAGGATAATCTTCCAGTTATTAGTATCTCTTGAAATCTCTCCATACCACTGCTTGGAAAGGAAATTCTGTAGGGAAGAAGAAAATATCCTCATTTGTTCTAACATCAACAAAATAACCTGTGAATGCTGTTAGATTTAGGAAAAAACCCAAATCATTGAGATTTCAATCAAAATACCTTGGATTTCTGTTTCAAAAATACAGCAACCTTGGTGTTAGTAACAGTGTGCTGGTTCCTCAGTCCAGCCATCCTCCAGCCTACGCAATGAGGAGTTAAAAATGAGGCTTGACCTGATGTATAAGGTACTTCACAACGGGTAGTACATCCACACTATGCAGACACAAATCTGTGCAAAGAAGTCACTTCAGGTGGTCTTTATCATCCACCTCATTGTGATTTACAGCTCTTCATCAGCTCTTCCTCTCCTGACTTAGCATTTGTGGCCAAATCAGCCACATCCTATTTCCAAAGGAGGGGATTTTTAAGCTATCCAGTTACAGTAATCCATGCACCTTCCTTTCAGTGCCATTACCTGCACTCCTGGCTGTGCGATGAACTGCTGGTCTCTAGCTTCCACTGCTAGTTTCAGACAATTGCTCCCTCCCCAGGCTTCACAGGAGTAAGTCATCAGCTGCTCAGCCAGATCTTCGTCATTGCTGTAGCACTCAGTGAACAACTCTAGAGGGAAGAGGCAGCCCCACACTGAGCTCCATGCTCAGTTTCCCACCACCTTGGGTGCAATTGTCTTCAGTGAATTCCAAAGTGTAATGTTTGTAATACTGAAGCATGCAGACAGAAGAACTCTTGCCACACTTTCAGCATGGTAAAACTTGTGTGTTGCTTTACAACCCCACTTCTATGTATTAAGAATTCATGCCTGGATGGAAAACTGTAATACTAAACCAGCCCAAACTGAGCTGCTAAAAATTGAGTGAGAAATAGGAATTTCTCCTACTCAAATGACTTAGTATATCTGCTTGTTTCATCTTCCCATTCATTTAGCATTGATCTAAGGCCAGGCTGGATGTGGCTGTGAGAAACCTGATCTAGTTGAAGATGTCCCTGCTCATTGCAGGGGGGCAGGACTAGATGACCTTTGAAGGACCCTTCCAGCCCAAACAATTCTATGATTTTAATGATGTAGTCAGTCTCAGCAGTCCCATACTAATAGTAAGGTTGAACAAGGTCAGAACCTTAATCTTTTTCACTGGGAAATGCACTACAAATATAGTTGGGTTTAGAACAGCCCCGGTCATCTTATTCTGCCCATAGATTTTTGCCACTAACATGCATTTAGAGTAAAAACACTTCTCTTTCCAGCTCTGGATGTTTCCCACTCAAAGGCACCACTCCGTGCCAGTGTATCTGTGACAGCACAACTGCCCTCAAGAGTGAACCAGCCTCTCTTAAACCACAGCAACCTTCACTAGAAGCACTTCTCTCCAGCAGCACATTTCCCCAGGCATTTCAAACAGCTGTGTCACCATAACAGCAAGGATGTACACACACAGCAATGCTTTTGGCTGGTGTTACCACATACCCTGCAATATGCAGACAGATCTTGATAGACAGACTTCAATGGGATGTGTTATTCACAGTGTCTTGCTATATAATCAAGGCCTGAGGGATGTATATAGTTTTAAGGAAAACCTACTGAAGCAGTTTTTGCCTTGTGAAGGAGGAGATACTTTCTGGTAACAAGCAAGATATTTTCAGCGTGGCCTCAAACCACCCCTCAGTGAATGGTGAAATAGCTTTGCTGACATGTACACTCAAATCAGGCTCAAGCTCAACAGGTCAATCTAGTCTCCACTAGCCCCAGAAAAGGAACAAGCATGGTCTGCTTTTAGGAGCAATAAACCAATATCCATCTGTGGAGACTGTATTGTGACCTTTCAGTTCCAAAAAGGGGTCTAAAAGAAAGATGGGAAGAGGTTTTTTAACATGGCCTGTTATGATAGGATGAGAAGTGATGGTTTTGAACTAAGAGAGGGAGGATTCAGGCTGATGTAAGGAAGGAGTTTGGTACAATGAGAGTGGTAAAACCTGGCACAGGTTGTCCAGAGAGATGGTGGATGCTCCATCCCTGGAGATATTCAAGGCCAGGCTGGTTGTGCTTCTGAGCAACCTGATCTAGTGGAAGGTGTCCCTGCTTATTGCAGGGGAGTTGGAACTGGATGAGCTTTGAAGGTCCCTCCCAGCCCAAACCATTCTGTGATTCTATGATTTCCAAGATTTAGCTAAATGAAGCCATGACTGAACTGATCTATTCCTGGGGGTAACATCACCTCAACAACAAGATCACACTTGAGGCCTCCAGAAGCCGTTTCCAACAACATTCCTATGGTTTCCTATTCAACCTGCAGGACTACTGCAGTTTACCTGTCACCTAATCTGATGTATGGTGGTGACAGCAAATAGCTGGGCAGCAACACAGTTAGAGATCCACTGTTTTCTGCACCATGCAAGAGAACAAGGCCATAAACCACAGTACAGCTCCAGAGGAAACACCCTGAAGTACCTCCCTACAACTTTAGGAACCAATGTCCTGCACCACAGGGTTCACCACAGATAATCTTGGTTTTGTATGTTGTGGATGCTACAAATGAATCCCTACTATGGTATCTGGGTTTCATTGGCATGGCTCTCTGAATAACTTGCAGAATAACTGGACACTGAGGAAACATCAGCATTATTGCTCCAAAAATGGAAGTGCTAGAGCAAAAGAACATCCCCCTCCTCTCCTGTCACCCCTCACCCCCATTCAGTAAGAAGCTACTGGCCACTCAAACCCAGGAGATGCAGAGCTCCATTCTGAATCGCTTGCAAATGGGGAAACTGAAAGTAATACAGAAGTAAAAAGAAACCAAAACCTCAGATAGCTCTACATTATCAATGACCAACAATATTGCTTCCTAGAATAAGGAAGATACATGATGATTTTGCAGCTCAGAATTGAGGAATTCTGTACATCTTTTTACTGCCGTTTCTTCTCACTCCCCCAGAGTATACCTGAAAGGTGGCTTTTCTCAACCTGAAGTTACCAGCACTCACACAGAAAGCTTCTCTTACTCTATATTCTCCTATTTCTGGCACCCCTGCCATTAAAGGTAGTTAGCTTTTCTTCCCAAGGAAAGAAATTCTCTCCCCAAACCTTCCCCCACAACACCCACTTTTGGAGACAAGCTGTTCAGACAGGACACACAGTTTCTGCTGGGAACAGATGGTGTGGAAGAGATTTCCAAGCAGTAAAAACACATTAAAAGGAAGCATTTAATGCTGGATATCTAGTTTCCTAAATAAAGCTTTCTTTCTACTTCCTTTGGAGATGCCATTTCTCTTCTTTAATATCCAGGCTGGATTTCTGGGCAGCATTTCAGGTGAAGTTCAGCATTTTTGCTGAACAAAACCAGCAGGGTTATCAATTTTGCTCTGCACAAAATCAAACCAGCACAATGCAACCACTGGTAAAGCACCAGACCTGGAGAGCATTAAAACAGGTTGTTCCCAATCTCTGCCACCTCCTATTACATTTCTAAAGGACTTAAGGAAGGTACTTACCTACTGCTCTTGTCTCATACTCATTAGCAAGTTCCTCAGACTCCCCAGCAGCATTTATATCATTCTTCACCTTTGCCATGCTTTTGAGGAGCTTACTGGCCCCAAGGGCTGCCAAAGTGCAGCCTCTGGTCTATGGAGAGAGAGTTCAGTCATGCAAAGCCCTCTGCAAAGGGAATGTGACAGTCTTTAAAGCCATCCTCCTTTCTTTGCAGCTTCTCAGTTCCCAGTCAAGATTGGCAAAGGAAGATCATGTCCCACAAAACTAAGGATAACTATCTGGCTTGATAACAGCACTGTGAGCAATTGGAAAAGGTCTTGTGTTCAGTAGTTAAGCATCAGCTTTGCTGGTATCAGTATCTCTGGCTGAAGAGTCACAAAATTGGGTCTGCTCTGTCACAAGCTACACTACCAATTCCACTGTCCACCTGGCTGGACTAGGTGGGTGTACCCAGAACTGACCTAATGGACTACACTAGTCCATTCTATTCCATCTACATGTGCAGGGAAGCAGCACTTTGGTTTGGACACATGCAGTCACTTGTACAGGGAAGAAACAGTTTCAGACATGAAGACCAATGTCATCAGGAGCATCCATTAACTTTCCTTGCATTAGCCTTGCGTTTTCAGCCTGGAAATATGTATTCAATACACTAAATGTAGTGTCCAATCAAGATTAGAAATTGATTTCAATCAAATACCTGGAATCAGAGCACATCCATATTGCAGAATGGGTGGGAGCTCTGCATCCAAGTTTGAGCGCAGATAAGAACACAAAGCTATAGGTAAATACTAGCTTGGACTGCTGATTCAAACATGACATTAGGAAAATGTCATCCAAAGGAAATCCACACTCAAACACAAATTTGATAACATTAAACCTACTTACAGAGTCAGCTAGAAATTATCTCCTGTAGTTTTGTGTTTGAAGATGGATCCAGAGCCTTCAAAGGCCTACAAACCAAAGACAAGGAACACCACTGTGCTGTTTGCAAAGAGGGATAGAGGAGAACTCAACTTACTTGCTCCCAAATGACTTTAGACAACTCTTTCTTGTTCTGAAGAACTGACCAAATAAACAGAGCTTGCAATGGGTGCCTTGTGATAGGACACTCATCCTGAAAGAAAGAGCAACAACTCCTCAGACCCAGGCTCACCAAACTGTTCTTAACAGGAGCAGATCCTAAGCTGCCACTCTCTTGCTTTCATTGCTTTTACAGCCAGATCCCATCGATCCTCTCTCTTGGCTATCTTGCACTTATAACACACTTAGGTTATATTACATGAAGTCCAAAAGATACTCGACATTCCTGCAACAAGCAAAGTTTAAGATACTGGAGTCTGTACTAAACTATGAGAGCAAATTCCTCATGCTCACCTGGCACATCTGTACCAGCCTCTGGATTGACACTGATATAAATCATAAGCATAACTACAGCATTGATTGCTCCAATAGGAAATACTTTAACTTGACACCCAAACTCTCCCATTTTTATTGTGGTTAAATGACCCTTACATGCACTTGTAAAATAGGGAAGTATATTAAATGTAAAACAAGGCTGAGACAAGGCCAGGCTGGACAGGGCTTAGAGCAAGCTGCTCTAGTGGAAGGTGTCCCTGCCTGTGACAGGGGGTTGGAACTGGATGAGCTTTAAATGTCCCTTCCAACCCAAACCAGTCTGGAATTCTATGATAATTTTAATCCCTGTCCATCACTTACTGAAAGCTGTATCTCCATCTCATCCTTGCTATTTTTGTCATCTCTTTTGAGACCCCTTCGGAAGTCTTCAACCATCTTCCAGACAAATGTGAGGAGCGCATCATTATAGGAGTTCTTTGCGATCTGCAGGTTCTTGAACACCAGGCTGCTGAAGTTGTTGGTGTACAGCTCTCGAAGGACCTCTGTGGTTAGGAATTTCCTCAGATCCAAGCCATTTTCCAGGAAGAGTCGGACAAATTTGGGCCTGTCCTTCACTAGGGCCGTGAACATGACATCCTGCAGGTCAGCAGACTAGGAAGAAACGGAAAAGCAACTATTAGGGAGCATGAGAGACATGTAAAGCTTACTAAGGGCCTGACACATTTTCCTTTATGCTGACACATTTTCATGTTTGTTCTGTGTGAAATTGCCTTTGTTGGGTGGCCAAAAGTACTTCTGGCATGGGCAGATAACCTTTGCAGTCAGTGACATCAGTGCAAGGAGGAATGGACTCTTGTACTTATCAGCCTCAGAGGGTGCTGAGATAGCGGCTGCTGTTACGAGGTTCCTTTTCCCCCTGCTCTCCTGTCCCATGTCTTTGATATGACATAGACAGAAGTGGTCTGTACCTCCCAGTTTCGGTCATTGGTGAAGATCTCATCACTGGCCAGGTCCAACTGGTTCCACTCCAGCAGCAGCTTCAGCTGCCCATTCCAGTTATCCCTGTCATGTTCATTGGTGCTGAAAGCTGCAGAGAAGAAACAATCCTCTAGGTAAAAAAACAGAGGCAGAGAAGCTTCTTGGTGTACTTGTTTGGCCCTGCTTTCACACTCTACTTGACAAGACCCATATCAAGTGTCTTTCCCCAGATTGATGCCCACCTTCCTGACTGGGTATTAGAAGATGCTGGAGGCTTAGAGGCATATCTATTGTCCAACACAGACTACAGATGAACTGCTACGAGCACATCATTAACTACAATCAGCACAACATAGCCTTCAGGCTCCTCAGTATCCTGCATCCCCTACACAACAGCAATTCTGCAGGAGTTGCTCCAAGTCAGGCCTTATGCAAGAAACATCATGGGAAGCTCCAGGGTGGACAGGGCCTTGGGTGACACGGTCTAGTGTGAGGTATCCCTGCCCATGGCAGGGTGTTGGAAATGGATGATCAACATATATACCAGAAGATACTTGTTTTTACATTGGAAGATGCTGAGTAATCCATTTACAAAATAAACAGTATAACTACAGAAGATCTTTTGTTTGGCTGCCTGACTCCCTGTTGTGTTGCATACTTGTGTGCTGCTCTCAGAGATATCACACCAGCGTTCCAAAAGCTCTGCTAAATGCCTTCCTAATTGTCTGGACTGTGTCTCTATCTCACCCGCACTAACACATCCCATAATGCTGCTGCAGCCTGTCCACACCACTCGAGATGAAGACAAGCCCCACACTGTGTCAGAAGCTTAAGGAAACCTGTCCTAGAAAACAAATATCCATCTTTGTTTCATTTATTTAACAGAACAAACTCCCCCCAGAAACCAACCAACAACCAAACCAGAGAACCAATCACTTGCCTTTATAGAGAGCGAAAGAGATGGCATTGCTCACAATTTCATCTCCAGCTTCTTCTATTTTGATAACTGTCAATAAATGAGGGCTCTCAAGGACTTCTTTGATCTGCAAAAAGCAACAGTTCCATTTCAAAGCAATCTTGGCTGTTCTTTGAAGGAAATTTCCCATCACATCACAGCAAAGCTGCTTCCCATCACTCCTATTACCATGTACAGTTAAAATTTAATCAAGTGCAGATAGAAGTAGCTTATAAGATTTATTTTCAAGTCACCAAAGTACAAGATTAATTCTCCTCTGAGCATACAGCAAAGAGCTGTGATTTGCCTGTGCAGAACACCATAACCAAAATGATCTAATCTCAATAATTACAAACTACTCATCAAAAAAACCCAGCATAACAGCATAAGTTTCACCAAATATCTTGTTTGTTAGAGAAGTTTCTACCTCCTTGTGCTTTGTAAAAAACAGAGGTCACTTCTCACATAACCAGCCCTTACAATGTTCCTTCCATTCAAGCACATAGAAAACAAATGATCTTAGACAAGATTATTTCAAGATTTACTAATCTTGGACAAGATTATTTCTCTTATTACAACCTTATTACAGGATCGGTTAATCTTAGACAAGATTATTAATCTTCAACAAGATACAAGAGAGACATTGAGGTGCTGGAGCAGGGCCAGAGAAGGGCAATGGAGCTGATGCAGGGAAGCAATGGAGCAGGTGAAATGGTGCAGGTGCAGTTGAGCCTTCTGGAAACCAGAGGCTCATTGTCTGCTCTGGGGCTGTTCTTCCTCTTTAGGGTTGGATGCCACAGCCCCCAGGCTCAAAGTGCATGTTCAAATGTGGTTTCTGCAGGACTGTCTCTGCAAAAGGCCATTCCTACCCTTTTCCCTGTAAGTTTCTTATTAAAGAAGCAGAAAATTGCTGAGATTGGAATATAGCTCTGGAGATGTAGTCCAAGCCCATTGCTTGTAACGGGGGCAAATGGAGCAGGTTCCCCAGTGTAACTTGCAGGTTGTCACATGGACTCACTCTGCCAAGCTCTGACCAAGAGATCTGAGTGGGGCCTTGCCAGAAACAATAGCTGCTTGAACATCAACAGCTGCTCAGACTTCAATACCAGCAGCTTTGATTGGTTTATATCAAAGAAAATACAAATGTTTCAGTGTATGAATTCCTCTCTGGGGCCTGCAAACAAGTCACAATGGTGCAGCCATGAAAAACATAAAGGCTTGGGTGCAGAAAACTGAGAGAAGAGGCCTTAAATGCTATATTCCCTTTTCCAGCCCCCATTATGAGCTTCCACTGAGATGTGAATGTTCAATGACTCCCTGCTGTAAGCGTGGGTAGGAGAAAATTAACCAAGAGAGGAAAACCAAATCAGACGCCAGGCTAAAGCATTGGGCAGTTAACTGAGAAAGTCAATTAGCTCAAGTTAATGGCTTGTTCACTAAGCTGAGAAGTTCTTGGAACTAAGACCTCAACATAAAGAACTCCAATGTTTTAAAGAGAGCCAAAGCATATCTAAAACCAGGTCCTCCTGAAGGTCAGGTAGCCAGACAGTTACAACAGGACTGGCACAAGCAACCTAAGCTAGTAGGTGCTCTCCTTACTTCTCCAGTTTTCCCAGTCTCTGGAAAACACTCTTGTAATGAACAGTTCCATATGGGATCACAATGGTGGCTACATCCTGAAAGCACTACCTCTGCTCGAACAGGTAAGGAAGAATAAAAGATTTTGCTGATGTACTTGCAGTGTTGCAACTTCAACTGCATCCCATGTACACAGTGTAGTAAGTCACTGCTAACAAAGCCCTGATGGAGATGGTGGAGGGATGCTGCTGTGATGAAATCCTGACCAAGTAAGCCTCTAGTCCTAAACATCCCACTTCTACTCTGGAAGGGAAATCAGCATCTTAAGGGATGCAGGAAGACAGGAACTTTAGGAATAAATGAAAGAATGCCAAAATAGAATCACTCCAGTTTCAAAGTCCATGGGGTAGCAGTGTTAACCCTTTGAGCAGGATTTAGCAGCGTGAGGCCTGATTCAGCAAACAGCCCATTTCTCCACGTTCACAAAGCACACAAAATAGCAACCCCAACCAGCACATCAGCCAAGAGACACCTACAGCAGACAGTACTCCAGAGCAATGGCAAGCATCCAGGGAGCAGACAGTTACAAAACATCTGGTCTTGGCTCTCCCCATGCCTGGACATGTGCTGTGTACCCAAAAGACTGCAGTCCCCACTCTTTTTGTTCCAACCCCTGTAAGTTTTAAGAGTTTGGGATTTTTCATTTTGAAATCCCTATGGATATACCATGGCAAGGAGCCCCACACATCCTATAGATGTACTACCAGGAAGCAACATCCCTGATTTGGAAGTCACTAGCTGCTCCTGACCTGTTTCCTCTACCCTTCTCCCACTTTCAGCTCCCTGCAGTAGCAGACACTTACCCATTTGATCCAGCTTTCAGTCTCCTCTTCTGAGAGCCTTGAAATGGTGCGAGGCAGATACCTGAGCAAGCTCTCCTTGACACATGAAGAAGCAAGAGTGCCTTCTGCCTCCATCAAGCTAGCAATAACATCAGCAATCCGACCAGAGCCTTCCACCACAACACAGGGAATCTTACTCTTGATGGCCACATTGATAGACTAGGGAGCCAGAGAGGGACAGGTGATCACTTGAAGCATGACTGTGTTAGGAGCTTACTCTTCAGTAGAAAGACTAGAGATAGTAGAGTTAGGTGAGAAAAAACAGGAACCCATGGTCCAGAGTGGGGCATATTTAGCATCTCATTTTCAGGTTTGCTCTAAAACCTGAATGGATGCTTCAATTCATCTTAGGACCGCTGATTAAGACACTGAACTCTGCATCTGTATTCACTTACAATCTACCTGGGGGCGAAGCTGAAATTAATCATGTGAATGGAACCCAAAGACCCAGAAAGCATACAGGGAGGCTGGAATAATGGCTTGGTTCAGACTAATCGATTAATCTTAGCAGTGAAGTAGTTACAAAGACTGTGCTTTGAATTCCCAGTATCATCTGACAAGCCAATCTGAACAGCATTAGCTCTGGGCACAACAGGTAGTACAAGATAACCAAAAGAAAGGATTACCTGTTTCAGTTTTATTGACTCAAGCACTGACATACTCTTCTCACTGCATCCTACCCTCTTGCAATTCCAGCCCATGTGCCAACTCTTTCTCAAGGTCCTGCAGTCCAGGCTACATCAGCTCCTCTTCTTGCTGTTCATCAGAGCCATCCCATCCTCACAGTTACCATGTGCTTCCCACACAGCCTGACTGCACATGACCTTGGTTTGAATTCACTGCTACCAGGTCCCTTTGCTCCCTCAGTCACACCCCCTCTGTGCAGGCCACTCACCTTCACTGTTGCAAGGTTCATCCTCTTCCTACCTGTCATCTATCTGAAGGTGAAGCCTGCTCCCTCCCTTTCTAGGTTTAGAAGGGTCAGAGTCAGCAGAGCCCCCCTGCTTGCTCAGCTGCCTACATCTAAACTAGGTGCAGACCACAGTTCTCAAGGGCAGCCATCACAAGGCAGTTCAAACAAGCTCAGAGCTAGAGTATCTCCAGCACAGCTCTTCCCTGTGTATCACACGGGAGCACTCATCCCCACTGAGCACAAGCAAGCCAAGTTTTCTCAAAGTTAAGCTCAGGCAAAATGGTACTAAAAAGCTTGATACCTACATGGCTGACAAAGACACTTCTGGCTGCTGCTCAGATTAACACAGGAGAAACATTTCCATGCTGGATTTGCTATGGAAGAACTGAACTGTCCCAGCCAATAGTTTCCCAGGATGGCAGCCTGAGGCAGAAACTTCTTGCACAGAAAATCTTAACTGAAACAAACTTCTTCAGCTTCAATCCAATTGCAAGCCAAGTCTTTCCATAGCAAGTGCTGGGCAAGCTTCAGTAATAGGACTGTCTACTTGATAAAGTTGTTTGTGGCATAACCTCTCTTAACTCCTAAAGCAATGTCCTGGTTGTCACTCTTGGAAATGAGTAAAAGAAATAAACTTACTTTCAAAGTCTCTTTTCCTCCACCTTGGGCAAAGCACACGATTGGAATCTTCCCACCATAATTAGATTCTGTGAAACATGCCAAGAGAAAAGCAAGAAAGGAAAAGAGTGAACCCATTGATGCAGCTTGAACACCTCCTTTTTCCTGAGTACAGTGAAAGATTTACAAACAGTTCCTGCAAATACTTCACTACTGGATGACTGTTGACTTTGCCAAATCCATTAACAGTTTTGCCTGATGTTTGCACAGCCCCCTTCAGACACCCTTCCAACAGGTGATTGTTGCCTCCTATCAATCATCACTTTTAGTAGCTCCAGAGTCCCTCAGATGTGATTTTATTGTAGTTACTTATTGCTTTGACCACGTTGTGGTTCTTTTCCCAAGCTAGAACCTCTGACTCCACACTTAATTGCAAAGGAAAGCAAGGAAACCCATAACTCTATGACCTAGTGTTTAACAGACATCCCAAGATTTGTCATGATTCTGGGTGCTTAATCATGACTAACAGCAAGGATGCTTCAGCTGAGGTACACAGTAAAAACTAACCCCAAAACCTCTTTAACTCAGAATTTCCTGTCAAGGTTTTGAGTATTTTTTATCTGTTTTGGCAAAGAAGGAGCTGAAATGATTCAGGAGCAGTTTGCAGATAGTTCCATTGCCCTCACAAATGGATTTTTTCAGAGAAGCCTTATTTCAGCTCCTGCAACAAGTAATTGTGCTTCAGCTACATGGAATTCAGCACCAAGGTAAGCTTCCAACAGATAGCAATACAGCCTTCCCTCCTTTTCTGCTAAACAGGACCATTTGCTGTGTCTCACAAAGGATTACTGTCACATAAAGGAAGGAAGATAAAGGGAGGGGTATTTTCTGAAGAGCACTGGGTGTGCAGTTATCACATCCCTTCCAGTTCAGCATCCAAAGAATGCTACCACTACCCTTTTGTCCCCAGGAAATTACTGTACATCAGCCCCAAAGCAAGGACTAAGAAGGAAGTCTGCAGCCTCCCATTCACACCTACCTGGGATAACCCGCTCTGAAATGTACTTCTCTAACTGAGTTCGTACTTTGGCCTCTATTGCTGGGTGTCCATGGGTGCCATTATCAACCAGTAAGAGATGGGTGTGATTATTATCCAGGCAATAGAGAGGGTCTCTCTTGAGATCATCCATTATGTAGTGTGCCAAGTAGTACCCCTGGAAGAACAAGCACAGTGTTTAACAGACCCAAGGGCAGAGCATGCACAAGGCTTCAAGGACAAGCTGGTGACAACTGAGCCCCCAGCTACCAACTACTTCTCATTAGTGTTCAAGACCAGGTTGGACAGGGCTTGGAGAAACCTGTTCTGATGGAAGGTGTTCCTGCTGGTAGCAGGGGTTGGAACTGGAAGAGCTTTAAGGTCCCTTCCAACCCAAAACAACCTGAGATTCTGTGAGAACTGTTTAGTTTCCTCCTGTTCTAGGAAGAACACCCGGTGTTTTGTCCCACTGCTACATACACTGAAGAAAAGCTGGACCCAGGTTGAATTGCTGGAGACACAGTGGGACTGTTCAAGTACACACGGATGTGCTTCTACACAAACATTGCACTGGAAAGCATCCTGCTGAGCTCTGCTTTACCAGACATACAAGCAGAGCTTGACTGGCCGCTCACCTCAGACATCTCATGGCTGATAGCACCAGCCTAGCACAGATACTGTTAAGCCAAGAGCAATGGTCAGTCAAGGACATAACCTGTATAACTAACAACCAAGCCACCCCCTTCCCACCAACCCAGATCCAGTTCTTACATCAGTATCAGCACTGCGGATCAGACTTTCCCGGTTGGAAATCATGCCCCAGGCCGCTATGCCAATAGCCACCACGTTCTCCTCTGAGCTCCGACTGATGGTGTTGTCTCTGACCACCTCCCCGATGTACTTCATCAGCCCGTAATGTGTGCCTCCTGTGAAAATCCAGGCCCCTGGGGAAAACGTCCAAAAGCCTGGAGGGATGCACTGGAACACCCACCCTCCTAATGCAGTACCCTTAGCATACAACATCCCATATCCCTCTTAAGACCTCAGAAGAGTCATTTATTCTTCAGTTAAACACAAAAGATATGCTACACACCTTACTTTATCTGGGCAGATCACGACTAGCTCTCAACCCTGTTACTTCCAAACTATTAGGTCACATTTGCCCCAAGTGCACCAGCCAAGCAGAAGCAAACAGAATGCTCTGCTTCCCTGCTGATCCTTTGAGCTGCTGCCTCCCCAACAGTATTATGCAGGAATACATTTGTCCAGGCACACCTGCAGGTCTTTACCTTTGGACTGGGCAATGTAGATCAGCCTGCTGAATATCTTGCGCATCCGGGGCTTGAGGGCAAAGTTCTTTGCACCCCCAGTGACAGAGATGACAAGGTTCGGTGTCTTCAGGTGCCAGTGCTGGGTCATGAGATCATAGAGTGTTTCAGAGTCTGTGTCGCATGACAAACGGATGTACTTGGGAGAGAGAAAAGAACAAACAAAGCAAGAAGTAAATAGTGATAGCTGGGAACATGGTGTTTTCTTCTCTAATGAACAGCCTTATGCCAACAGCCAGCAGACAAAAGGTGATGAAGTCTTTGTTTCTTCTAAAGCATCTTTATCCTCCCCAGGCATTCAAACCACCTGCCTCTAGAGGAAGGCAAGAGCACTAACCTTGGTGTACAGAGGAACATTGGAAGGATGAACACAACACTGAGGAAGCTTACGGTGTAACAATTTTAACTGTACCAGTGCTAATTATAGCTTAGATCATGGATTAGTGGTAGGGTTGTTCTAAGTGATCTAATAATTACAGTTGTATTTTGATTACACTACTAAGCCTTTATTGAATGAGCTATAAATTCCAGGCTCCACATGCATGGCATCCCTATTGTAACATATCCCCACAACAGCATCTTAAGTATAACCCATAACTTCATTAAATATGTAGTAAATCTTGACGAGAAAATATGAAGTCTTGAAAGGCATTTAACTTCACTGAAAGGGCACATCAATGTGTACCAGGACAGGCTCCCAGGAGTACTTATTGCATCTGTCTCAGAAAAGCCTACCATGAAGGAAGCCTAACAGGCTCCAGCAGCTACACAGGAGAGCCAGGGAACTCCCATAGCTTCTGCTCTGAGAAGCATCAGCCACATGAAGCCTTGGGTGTTTTTCAGGAGAGAAGAGCCTCTCTCCCCATAGAGCTTATCAGCAGAATTAACAGCTCCACAGGGACATCCTCACAGCACATTCTGTTAGCTCTGTAGTTAGAAGGCATTTCTCTAAACCTTACTGATACACAAAGTACCTTGAACCTGTATGACTACCTCCATTGCACCAACAATTAAGGTTCCCAATTGAGCAACATGTTTTCATCTATACATGTTGTTTTCATCCCTATAAAGCAAGTACCAAACAAAAGATGCTGCAGCCGAGCTGCTTGTACAGCTTCTCTCATACATCATCACAGTGTGCAAGCACACTTCAATTACACTTAAGTTTCATACAAGGTACTAGCAATTACACATGTGATGCTTGAATCCTTGGCAAGGCTCTACTCAAGCAGCTGAACACCCCCACCCCCAATTTCTTTCTCTGAGGTACAACGGTGCCATCTCCTGGTGCACACCAACCATGACGGATCCAGCCCTCCATTGCAGACGCTGCCAAGTGTTTCAACCCCTGAACTCAGGAAAGTGTTCAGAGAAGCATTTTTCGGCTTGAGGGTATCAGAACATAAAAGACAGCAACTACAATGCTCTTGGATGTTACAGGAGCTGAGCAACACCGCAGAAACAGTGAGCGCTTAAGCAGGACTTACAAAGTGCAGAGATTTTATTGGTCTGTTCCTATCTAATAGTTCTGCTCAGAGCTTTTTAGGACTCATCTGCCCTAAAAAGCATGATGCAGGGTATAAAACTTCCCATCCCTCACTGATAATAGTCGGTGCTCCTTAGGTTACCTCGGGTTTGACATCTTCCACATTGCGAGTAACAGCAAGAGAAAATACTTTGCCATGTTTTAAGACATGTCCTACAGTACAGCAAATGAGAATGGAGACTAGAGATGTAACTCCAGCCGGCGTGTTGATGGGATAGATTAGGAGACTTATATGCTGTATTTGATCAAAGTATGCTTTGAAATATGCACAAGGACCTTGAGAGTCTTCCTAAAACAGCTTTGAGCAAATTGATTTGCAATGTGGGAAGGGGAACACAACCTAAGGAAAGAACATTTAAGCTTTGAGAACTCTGAAATGTGTCAATAGAGAGAGCCTTTTGTCCTTTCAGTAAAGGTACACAGCAGCTACAGCAAAGTACTATGAAGCTAGAAGATACATATCAAGAAATATATTAAGTACTTGGATCTGGTTTAATGGTGATTCAAAACCTTCAGTCTTTTTTCACTCCAAAATACTTCATTTCTGCTACTTTGCATAAACCAAACTCAATTAATTTACACAGCATGTTCTCATTTCCCTCATTTATTTTGACTGTCTCAAGCAAGCTGCACTGTTGGTAAATACCAGTCATAAATACCAAAAGGGACAGATGAGCTCAGCCACATGTGACTCCTCACACAGTACCACTATAAATCATCACAAACAGCAATGCCAGCTCTTTTCTTCTTCCCACCCCTCCACTCCTGTCCCCACACTGAGGAAAAACACAGGAAAAGATTAAAACCCAGGAGAATAAAACCTCTGAAGCTCCACTGACATCTTAGATTCCCAGTGAATGTACTGTCATTGTAGGATCTCCACCTTGGGAAATAGTATTCAATCAGTTATAGGGCTGAGCAAGATGGTCTGTGAGAATATCCTCTGAGCAAGAGATTTGGCTAGGAAACCCTGCAGAGCCCTTCCAAACAAAACTACTATAGGAAGATGTGGAACACCCTTCCCAACACTGCACAACTTCCTGCAGAGTGGTGAGACCAAGACCTAAAATACTACCATATGGAAAGGAGCACAGTACATCCACAGACTGCAATGATCCACACACAGAACAGCTGGGGAAAAAGGGAATATAGGTTGACAAGCCCTGTAGGCAGACACTGGATGACATGCTGCACCATGGTAAAGCCATTAAAAAGCATGAATAATGACTGATGGAGTAGTAAGCAGGTAAGTGCAGCTTCTACACTGAACAGTACAGATCTTCCAAAGAGGGGTCTTAGACCACCTACAGGTATGAAAGCCCTATGATTATCATCTCCTGCATCCTGTTTCACCTTCGAAGGCAAAGCACATTACACATACTCCTCACCCAAGAGCTGCACTGGTATACACCCTCAGAGAATTTTCTTTCTAAAGCATAAGTTAGTCCACACTGGAAAAGTGCAGTGTTCCCCAAAAAACCCAGCCTTGTAGTGGTGTTAAAGTCAAACAGTCAGGAACAAAGTATCTTGATCAGGAGCTTGATCATTCAGGTACTTCAGCTTATCCTGTCAGGTTCACCACTAAAAATAGGTAGAAGGGTACTAAGTTACTCTTCAACACCACGATATTTCCATGTAGACAAGGGACCTCACACTGGCCACTGTAACCACAGACTGACATAATCAGGGCACAGAGTCCCAGTGAGACACTGATCTAGTTGTAAATTAATTTACCTAGCCCAAGACCTTTACAATTGTATTCCTGGCCAATTGCAATAAACCCAGCTACTTGGAAAAGCAAGCAACCACCTCATCCACCCATTCTTCTGCTGTGCTTGGAAACAGAGAACCTCTTCCCTCCCATTGCCAGCCCATGAAACAAAAAACAGAATAAATTATTCTTTCTTACCTATATATGCAGGTCTTGAGAAAGCAGCTTGTCTCCTTTGTAGCCTAACACCTTCCATTCCCATTAGAATAAAATCATCTTTATCTTCCCCTTCCCTGCTTTTCAGGGGTTCCACTGGCATAGGGTTCAGGACTCTGAACACAGTGCTCCCAATAGAAGCCTGACATATACCCTTGATATTCTCACTTACCTTTCCTCTTTTTCCCAGGTTTTCAAACTGAATGTCCCCAAAGGCATCAGTAGGAAGTTCCTTAGTGTGCTTCTTGTAGTTCCATTTTTCATTGGTATTAATCTGAGTGCCCTCTATATGTTGATTTTCAGGGTATCCACATTTACATAAGTTACCCCTGAAAGAAGAATGAACGGAAAAACAAGTTTGGACAAGTTTATTAACAAAAGACAGATCATTTTCACAGCTTCTGCTTAATGAGGACATTCCCAAGAAGTGTTATGCCCCATCCCTGGCAGTGTTCAAGGCCAGGTTGGATGGGGCTTGGAAACCTGCTCTAGTGGAAGGTGTCCCTGCCTGTGGCAGGGGGTTGCAACTGGATGAGCTTTAAGGTCCCTTCCAACCCAAACCATTCCAGGATTCTATGATTCTGCAATTAATCTAGAGCTTGTAGAACAAAGGGTGCCTAAAGCAGCAGTTACATGAAGTGCAGTCTGGGAGCAGGGTTGTTAACGACACAACTCGAGCCAAGCAGCAGGTGGAGCTGCAGAACCAGTTGTACATGGGACTCGGATTTGCTGCAAGTCAACAGCTAAGAGACCAGCACCTAATCATGCTTCATCCTCTGATAATCAGCTTCTATATAGCACTGGGCAATGGAGTGGAGCATATCTCGGGAAGCAGGCTGCGTAGAAGGATGAGCTGGCACTTCTGGATTGCCTTGCATATATGACCTTTTTCCTTATCACAAATCAAGTTCTGTCACCAGCTCTTTATCTGAAACTACAACTCTGCACAGAAATGAAGAACATGAACCAGAACACCAGACACCATCAGAAGTGAGCTAATCTGCTGCTAACCTGATGGGTACAGATGATTTCTTTCCCTTGTTGTGCTCTCACCCATATGAAAAGCTCACTAAGATGACTACCAAGAGTAATCATTTTCAATGCAAACTTGGGGCATGACTGATGTCTAAGATGCCTAAGACATTCAAATCAAGAAGCAATGGGAATCTGGTCTCTGAGGAGATTTTACAGGCAGTTTACTGTGTTCCTAGCACATTTCCATCACCACTACCACCACCACCCCTTATCTGATGCACGGCATGGTTTGCAGTCACTACCAATGAATGCCCTCCTCACCAACACTGAAATTGCATCAAAGGTAGGAAGAAGTAGGATTTCGGCTGCACAGGACTATGGAAAGCTAGGAAAAGTCAGATCTTAGGCAGAAGCTCTTCCCTGTGAGAGCAGTGAGGCACTGGCACCGGCTGCTGATTAATACAGCTGAACAGGAGCAGCTTGTACCCTGGCAGCCAAGAAACCACCAGCATCCTGGCCTGTATCAGCACCACTGCAGCAGCAAGGCCAAGGCAGTGACTGCTCCCCTGTACTGGGCACTGGTGAGGCCATACCTCAAATCCTGAGTTCAGTTCTGGATCCCTCACTACAAGAGAGACATTGAGGTGCTGGAGTGGGGCTAGAGAAGGGCAGTGGATCTGGTGCAGGGCCTGGAGCACAAGAGAGATGGGGAACGGCTGAGGGACCTGGGGGGTTCAGATGGAAAAGAGAAGGCTCAGGGAGGACCTGATGGCTCCCTACAAGTGCCTGACAGGAGGATGGAGCCAGGAGGGGCTGGGCTCTGTTCCCAAGGAACAAGGGATGGGACAAGAGGAAACGGCCTCAAGCTGCACCAGGGCAGGTTTAGATGGAGAAGAGGAACAACTCTTTCTCCAAGGGGTGCTCAGGCATTGGAACAGGCTGCCCAGGGCAGTGCTGGAGTCACCATCCCTTCATACACTGAGTAGACAAGGCCCTCAGTGCCATGGGTTAGTGGTGGCCTTGGCAGTGCTGGGAATGGTTGGACTGGATGAGCTTAAAGGGCTTTTCCAACCTGGTTGATTCTATCAAGGTACCTGTTATTTCCAGTTGTTACACAAACTCCAGAGTCTGGAGCAGTGAACTCCAAAGTGGAAGGTTCATTAAACAAACTTGAAAAATGTAATATTAAAAATATTGTTTATTTTATCTCTCTCATCTTTTTTTGATTGCTCTATTTGTGTTTGTTTTATAATGTATTATTACAGTAGTAGATGTATCTAGTTCATAAACACACAAATACTGGAGGTTTACTCAGCAAGTTGTTACTGATGGGTTGTGCAATGAAACTGTTTGGAGATCACTGGTCTGGAGCTGGCAGAAGCACCCTGGGGTGCCCGACCAACCACCAGCCTTCCAGCTATTTTGGCTGTGACTGCAGAATACCCCAGGCACATGCAAACAAACCACGCAAGGAAAGAAGTTGTCCTGAGGTCAGGCTGCATTGCTGGGTTCAGCCTCTTCATAAAGCCCTGAGAAGTTTGCTTCCAATCATTGGCTTAGCAATAGAAATTATAATAATCATGATACTATAGAATTATACTATACAATTCTAATTAATCATTATAAGAATCACAGAAACATCCCCAGCTCCCAGCACCCCCATGCCTGTAACACATAAGAATATCTGCTTACATTGACTTGGTGTCCTTTGTGAAAAAGACACATTCTCTCTTCTTAAAGTTCTCTTGGATGAAGCTGACCAACTCCTTGAAAAGAATTAAAGAGAAAAGTGTACTTACAATAACTCCTAAACCAGAAGAATAGATTCAATGCCCTAAAGAGCTGCTGGAGAGCCTATTTTAATGTCAGCTTTTAATCCAAAAACCCCACATAGAAAATATATTACTTGATTTCACAGTGGCACAATCCAGGGAGCTGTAGACTATGGAGCAGTCCCATTTGCATGCACTGCCATGTTTGCAATAATTACAGCACTGCCAATAATTTTGGTGTTAAGTGATGCAGATGCTGCTTAAAGACTGCGGCCAACACTGCTTCTTCCCAAGGAAAAACAGAAGTAGACTTTTACACCCTCTAGGGTAGGAGCTATTTTAATTCAACACAAAAAGACCGCAGCAGGAGACCTGAACAACTTAAAAGTGGAGCTTTATGTGAGCTCAGTGGAATGCCAAGTCTCTCCAGCTTGTTTGACCATTAACCTGGAAACTCCATAAGCACAGGGGAAGCCTTCACATTTGGGAAATGCAAATTCATTCCTAATGTGCCCTTGCAAGGTAGGAAAGCAAAAAAAGGTTTCTCACTTGATGATAAAGGTTTGGGAGTTTTGTATTGAAGAGCAGATTTAGCTCAGGATGAAAAGGGAAGACGTACAACTATCGTTAGTTTCCCACTTTGACAGAACCTTTGTAGTTAAACAGCAGTTCAATTCCAAGTAGAAAAGCATTAAAAGTATAAAATCCAAACAGAAAATGGAAAAGAACATAAGCAGCTACAATGATGCAAGACCAGAAAAGTAAAAGGGAGGGGGAACCACTTGCTAAGGACCTAAGAGCTTGTCATTAGGCCTTCGGAAGCAAGAAAACTGCCAGACAATTGCTGTGATCAGCAAAGCATTGAGGCTTGAAAGGGACGTTTAACATAATGATATGTTGTCTGCCTTTGCCATCAAATTGCATGAAGAGGCTGGGGGGTTCTTTATAGAGACTTGGGATGAGAGGTTTTGTCTCTGAAATAGGAAAAGGAATTGAAAAACAGAAATTACTAATAATGCACATAAGAGTTACAGGAATCAAAAAGGAATGCAATGTATCTTAGATTTTAACCATGTTAACAAAGCACCAGTGCTACCACTGCAGGGTCACTGGTTAGGAAGACTTCTCCATAATGGGAAAACTGACAAATCAATCCTCCTTCTGACATAACCCAGTTCATGAAGGACTGTGGCTCACTCCCAAGACAACAGGCAAGCTTAGCAAGGATGGAGCAGCTACTCACAGCATCACTGCAGGACACATCGATGCTGCGAGACATGCTGGAATAAAGGAGTCTGGAGCTCTCAAAATTGCCATTTCTTCGGTGCCGCATGCTGCTCATCGAGACCTAAAAGAGTGCAGTGGAGGGGGAGAGGTACCAGTACCCTAGGAAGGCAAAGGAGAGGTTAATTTGAATCCAGCATAAAGAATGAGGAAGGGTATTGATCCCTAGAAGGTGAAACTAACATTCAGAGAAAATATTTTCTTTCACACTACAAAAACACTTTCCTCTTTCTTTGCCTGCATGAAAAAGAACTCCAAGTCAACATGCTTTGAGAAAGGAACATACCTTATATGCCATCCCATTCAATTCATTGCCATATCTCAACTTGCTTTCCCTTCTGATGGGCATGCTCACTATTCAGCATTTGTATACAATAAGCAATCCCTAATGTAGTGTGTTTACAAACTAAAGGGGATGTTAAGGAGAAACAGATCCATCACAGAGAAAGCAAACTGCAGCTCACATGGCCTGTCAGTACACCAGGAGCTTAGAGTAGCTGCAGCACCTGAGCACTCATCCTTCAGGATTACTCCTCTAACAAGGATAGTCAATGTGTGTGATCTGAAGAATAAATGGATTTTAAGTCTATTGGATCCAAAAAGTTAAGAAGTTACAACACTCCATTACCCTTGAGAGCAGACACTGGACTGACCTCAGTGTCTTTGAAGGAGCATCCCATCATGCGTACTGAAGCACAGAACAAAACTCTATTTATGCTAGCAGCAAATACTTCAGTTCCCTTCATGTTCCTTTGGAAGCACTAGAAAAGGTCTTGCTCTGAAAGGAAGGCTGGCAGCCAGCTAACGTGGTGACCCCAAATCCTACTTCTCCTCCCAAAACTGTTCTCTCCCCTTTTCCCTCCCCCTGGGTTTGCCTCTCAGGTGGTCCTGCTGCTCTATGGACTCCTGTCCCTCTCAAATACAGGAACACACATTACGCTCTCCAGCTCTGATGAAGCATCCCTATATAAATATACAGTTTCTGAGATCCAAAAACCAGTGAGTGTGAAACAATTTACTTAGGGCACCTGACAAAATAGGGATGGCAAAGGCAGTGGGAAGCTGTAGTCATAAATAGAATGATGGAGTGTTACATGAGCAAGCCCTAAAGCTAGAAAGAAAAGGCAATTTTCCACAACAAAAATGTACATTTCTACTTCACATCTATTTTAAAAACATTTCATTTTGAGGTGGAACACAACTGACTCAGTGTTGTTCACTGTGCATGGTAGAAGTCCACAGCTACTTCCCCCACATTCTTCAGCACGCTTGGGATCACAATCACTCTCTGACTGCTAAGCAATGGAAGAACATGGAAAAAGCCTTCTTCTTCCTTCCCACCTTCTGCACGCATCAGAAATGACTCAAACCCAAGAAAAAGCAATAGTCTGGAAAATGTATTTCATCATGGCTGTGGCCAATGGGATGAGGTTCAACAAGGCAAAGTGCCAGGTCCTGCACTTGGGCCACAACAACCCCCACAATGCTCCATGCCTTGGGTATGCTGATTGACAGAGCTAAACATGAGCAGCATGTGCCCAGGTAGCCAAGAACCCACCAGCATCCTGGCCTCTATCAGCACCAGTGTGGCAGCAGTTGCAAATCTCATCTCAGGCCTCCCAAGACAGTACTGAGCTAGCCTGCATGCCACGTGAGAATCATGTAACAGTGTGATTCAGGCACAAACCCAAATACCAGGTACATGATCTGACTATTTGGTTACATTCCATATGGACTTCCCGGGCACCTTGAGCTTCTAAGCACCACACTGCCTTCCACAGACCCCTACCACAGATATTTCCTCTTTCAGCACTGCAGAAAGTTGGTACACTGCTTCTCAAGTAGAAGCTGCAGCAGGAAATAAAGCACTCTCCTGTTGTGAAGCTTGTGATCTCCTTTGTATTACTAACTCCATCACATCCTATCTTCAGAGCAAGGACAAAAGTCTGACAAGCTTTGCACCAGATTCAGGAGAAGACTTTGTAGGAAACTCACTAAAGCAGCTCATTATCACGAGTAAAATGACCTCCAAAAAGGCCACCAGCCTGGTCATGCCCTGCTTCGGAAAAGAAGCATTTCTTTACTTGCAAGAGTCTGTGGAAGAGGAAAGCAAATGTTCCTTCATGGGCATCTGCTCAAGGGGCTTTTCAATGGAAAAAGCGTGAAGAAAAGAAGAAATCCACAAACAAGAACATGCAGAGAGGAAAACCTGACTGACAGACAGTAAGGGAGGGGGTGAGCAGACCCTAATCTAGTTGACCACAGTAAGTGGTAAGCATATGGGAAAGGTGGGAATGTCTATTCCAGGGAGGTTTTCTGATGGGGCAGGCTTGTCAAAGGGCACACACTAAGGAAAAGGGGGAAGCCATACACACATGCAGAGGCTTCAGGCTGACAAGCAAGGCTCATGGAACTGCAGAGAAGCAGTTCCTCTTCTACAAGGACACACTGCTAGAGGTATTTAGACGGCTCCAGCAACAAAGAAGTCATTCTGCCCTTGTGAAGTGCTAACTGGTGACAACTAAGGTGATGCTGAGAGAGTATTGTCCCTAAACCCACGAGGTTCTTTAAAACAAAGCAAAACCTCACAGGCACCCCCTCCACTACATCACTTACTTCACTAAGACTGGCAGCTGTGCATTGAGAGACTTGTTTCTTAACCCAGAAATCAATTCTTATCATTTAATAAGATTGATGTTTGGTGTAAAGAGGTTTTTAAAGCTGTAATTCAACATAAGGATAATACATTTTGGTCTAGATCTAAGCAGCTTATTTACTGATGGGATTTTACTTTAGTTGTAGATTTGTATAATAAGTTAACACCAGACAAGCCACTATGGACATAACTGTACAGAGAGAAGATTAAAAGGAAACAAGGAATTATTCATTCAAAATATGGAAGGATTTCAAGTTTGCCTCAGTGTTTTTCTAAGTAATTGATATTTGCTGTAACTGCAGCAAAGTCGGCAAGAATACAAAGGAACCCTGAAAATCCTGGCCTTAAACTTCAGTGTTAAGTTCTCAAGAGCTGCATTGATACCACAGTGTTAGCTGATGTTTGTGAGCAAAGCTCATGAACCCCATGTTAGAAATAGCACAGCAGTCCCATACGTTAAAAGATGTGACACAGCAGTAGTTTATGTAGCAGGAAAACACGGTTCATTTCCTATTGCATTTCCAACCTGTTAAATATATACAAAGACATTTATAAAGCACAGACTAGTGCATTAAAGCATGACTTTAAGCTAACACAATTTGAGAGTAATAACCATTAAATAAACACCAGAATAGTCATCTAAGGTATAAGACTAATACTGTGACTTCCACAGCAGGTGAAGGAGCATATCCCCAAGGAAGTCTTCAGCTTGGAGATGACTAGAAAAAAAGCAAAGAAGTGACAAAAAATAACTAGTTCTAAAGACACCTTAATAACTAGGCTTTTAAGAAGTTGGCCACAACTGAAAAGCAAGAGCATTTCCCATCCTCAGAAAGCTTTCAGATAAATCTAACCACTACTTGCGTTAACACAATTCTAGCAACTGGCTTTATGTGAAAGCTCCCAGAAAAGACAAGGATGCTGCCCAACTTCAGCTGCACAGCTACCTCACTTCCAGCATCTCAAAAGTATCTATTCCTAAGTACAGAAATCAGAGCCTGAAAACATAGCACTGTGGAGCACTTACCAAAGTCTCCAGAATATGCCCCTGCAGTCCTACTGAAATCATGACTCAAAGAGGAAGGGTTTGATATAGTTCGGCTTGCAAAGCCCCTCCTTTTTTATCAGTGTCATGCTTTCCTTTCAGGGGAGGGCAGAGAGGAACAGACAATGCACCAGAGCAAGCAATGGCAGGATTATCCACCAATTAAGGCAGGCATAATTGCACCAGGGTGCAGGAAATAACAGTTGCAGGTGATGGGGAAGAGCACAGCAACACTGCCAGTGTACCACAGGAACTGGTAACGATGCTGCAGCTAATTTAGGCAATCAACAACACTATTAAAAAGGCAGAAGTATAAGAAAATGCCTGTGGGAATAAATGATTAGGTTTTAATGTATCAGAAGATAATGAAACAGTTCTAAAATCAACACCTATTAATCTAATTTAATGTGAGGTCGTTGAAACACTGCTGGTTGCAAACCAGGGTTTTACAACTGATATTTTGACTCAATAAAATAACTTTACTTTCTGTTCCGTAGTTTTTTGCTTGACACTCATCAGTGCAAAGTAATCTGGTTTTCTTCTGCCTTTAGATTAAAGCTATTTGCTTTAGTAAGAGTAACATCTGTTGGATCATATTCACAGTGACTCCTTGGAAAGCCAGACTGTTCCCGATCCTTTCTCATTGCAGAAAGCAGATCTCTTGCTGGAGAACCTTCTACATCATTTCAATCTCCCTGTTTGGACATATATCACCACCTCACCAGTTTAAGCACCCCCCAGTCCTACTTTAGTTTGCACTGCAGTGGATGAGCATGTAAGGAGAAAATACATCTGGCTCTTGAGGGCAGAAGCTCCTGATCCATAAGTAATTCCAGAGCAAGAGGGAAAGAATAACTCCCAAGCCAAAACTAACATGTTGAAAACACAACCATTAAAAACAAGCTGATGTGGTTTGAGTTTCTGACAATGGTCAAAAGCTCACAGTGCTGTTTCTTGGAATCAGGGGTGTCACTGAACTGCACAAGTGCTTTCTGAAGTGTGATCCCAGAACATCCAGACTAAAGAACCTGGTGCCATGCACTTTGCTCCCTCCACTCACCCAGCTCCAGGCTTTCCTCCCCTTGGAAACCAGGTGGAGGGAATGATGCACATAGGAATGTGTTCCCAGCACACACCAGTGGGCCAGGACATCTAAGTGGATAACCAGCAAAAAACCCCTCGCATTACCTTTCCATATTTACATCTGTATTTGCACAATCCTTCCCTAGTCCAAGTTCTCCCAGTGGAACACCAGGAAGAACAAAACACCAGATCCTTCGTGAAACAGAGTACTTCCTAACTACAGAAGCTAAACCAAAACCTTACATGGAGATTCACAAAGAACATTTCTGTCACAGAAATCCCTCTGGATTTAGTTTGCTTTGGCTGCAAGCTGGGAACAGAAGCAGAGCCAGAAGCAGACCCTGATGCAGTTGTGCGTAGAAGCTCATTTACTGTGTGTGACCTGCCTTCTGTACCCTCTTTTATTGCTTGATATAATGACCAGCTTTTCCCCTTTATATCCAAACTGCAGAAACTCACCTTGAGCAGAGGTAACAGTTTGCATGGCTCCTTACCCTCTTTATGTTGTGATTTTGGATTTATAACCACTGGGGAGAACAAAGAAACACCATGTTTCCAGTTTAGAGACTGAATTTCTCAACAACATTAGAAAAGGAGGAGGAGAAAGCCATGAAAGTTATTAAATGGGAACTGTGAGACAGTACTTTAGCACTTCTTATCCTCAAAAGCACCTTGAATGCAATTAGCATGAACACAATAAACCTGGTGAGAGACAAAGCTCATTAGCTGCCATTTCAACTCCATGCCCTTTGGCTCTCTACCTCACCTGGCTCCTTACATGCCCAACTGTTCTCAGCAAAGCTGAGAAGTTCCATGCTTGTGGCTTTTATCATTTCCCAGCTCTGGCTAAGGACAAGCAACCCACAAAAGCACTGAAATAAAGCAGAGAAGACTTCAAATCAAGGACAAGGGCAGATGTTGTCTTCTCCTCTTCTTCCCTCCTCCCCTTTTGTTTCTTAGCAAAGAAAGGGAGATCTGACTCCTTTTTCTGTGTGTGCAGACCACTAAGATGCACATAACTAGCCACTGCAAGTTTCTTTCCTTTCAGATAATACAGGCAATTTGGTGGCTTAACTTCTGGGTTATATTTACATATATTTATATTATATATAAAATGACGAGCTGCAGAAGGTATTTTTCTTTGCAAGAAAGGTCAACCATACTATACCAAAGTCATACCTGAAGCAAAGGTGTGGTAAGGCCCATTCCAGAACAACTTTGGCAACAAAACCACAGATAGAGCTGATTTTGAGCTTTAGGAGTGTTGGCAAAGCCTAAGAGCACTTCTCTGTGGAGAGAGCTGCTCAAGAGACACAGTTCTTTACAAGCACCACTTTCTGGTTACTCATTTCTTCCTGTATTCAGGAAGACAAGTGTGCTGCTGGAGATAAAGTTCCATAAAAGATACCCAGCTCCAGCGATTCTTAACTGATTTTGAATGGCAAACCTTATGGAATGGCAGATTTCCAGCTGGCTGCTCAAGTCACAGGGATTTAACATGAATTACTGAAAAAAATCTAGTTATTTTTAGCCATTTGCCTTTCCAAGGTATATAACAGAATACCTCATCAAGTCTACAATAACACACCATAGGGCATCCTATGGAGAACATAACCTAATGCAAAATGGCAATATCTTGGCACTTACATATATTTTACGTGTAGGGATTACTGACAGAGCCCAGATCCATTAGAAATACCTCTATTATCCTGATTGTCCAGCTAGTATTGCTTAGAGAGGACAGTCTCCTATACAAACCTGTGACCTTGCACAGATACAGAAACCTAGAGTTAAGGAACCTTGAAAGCTGATTATGACAGAGCAGGAAACTTGGTCCTACCCTCCCTTCTTACCTGCTGCTTCTCATGCATTTAAAAACCTTTTTAACAACTTCTATTCCTAAATGCAGACACTTGTACTTAAGTGCGAGAGCACACAGCATTTGGAGAACAACGGGTGAAGTCATTCTGAGAAGCATGTTAGCCCAGAAAGCTTTAAAAGTGCATTTTGGTGTGAAATATTAATAGGTCTGAACAGAACACTGGCACATTCTTTCTGTAAAAGCCTTAAAAAGAAACGAAAGCCACTAAAAATAATTATGCAATTTGCAGCCTCTGAATGCTCAGTGACTAGAGCAATTGTGCACCTCAGGCTTTTATGCCCTTCACTTGACGGAAGTGTTCTGAGAAAGTGTTCATGGATGGAAAAGTTCAAGCTCCAAAACTGAAGAGGGGTGAGGAGATGAGATTAAAAGCTTAGGACACTTTAGATCAGCTTCCCCCCTAAAAGACGGACACAAACACACTCAGCCTCAAACATAGCAGCGCTATCAAGAACTGCAGCACACAGAGAGAGGCGAGGAGGAAGAGATATGGTCAATGGAAAACAATCCCTTGGAGGCTGAGGTCAGACTGATTAAGACACTGTTTCAGGCAATATCCGCTGAAAACCAGAGCTGAAAGCAAACAAACACTAAATATACTTTTCCCAGAGTCTTACAAGGAAAAGATTCTCATGGAAAATGTATGAAGAAGCTTCCAAGTAATTATAGATTAGCAAAGGTATATTTCTTTCATGGGGATTAGTTTAATTAATTATTAATCAGCTGCTGCTGTCAGGCCTGTGTGCTTAAAACCCCTCAGCAGTCTATTCTTTACAGGGGTGGCTTCTAAGTTTGATTTTATGTCCATCATGCAGCACTAAAATGAAAGAGAAGCAATTTAGAGTAAACCATGAATTTGATCCACTCACTTATACATTTCATTGCTTTCCCAAGACTATAAGGAGCTTGGTGTCTGGAGACTTGAGTAGACTTCAAGGGGAAGAGCAGCCTAAGCCCAAGGTTAGGCACAAAGGTGAAGTGCAGTCTGTAGTTACACCTCTGGAGTGCTTCTAGAGACATTCCCTGCACTTCCTGAGCAGGAGTGGATTAGAATACAAAGCATCTCTTCCACCAAAAACAGAGTCTCTAGTTGCCAGAAGAGGAAGGAGCCCCTCTCTTACTCTTTCTCCTTTCCCACTCTGAACATACAACCTCAATTCTGGCAATAAATGTCTCTCTAGAATGCAATAGCATTAGACACAGTACACATTTCTGGCAGGGCTGGTAATTCTGGCCACACTTGCCTTTCTTCCAGCACATCCTCAGCAAGTTGGGAATACAAAGCATTCACTCATTTCCTCCATGACACTATTATTCACAAGGATAAAGATCACTCGAAGTCTGAGGACCAGAGGTTTCCTCCTAAGAACAGCTAGTAGGTTTAAGTGTGCTGTAGCTATCCTGGTCCATAAGTAACCTTCAGTGAAGCTATAACATATCTGGTTTCTGCGCTGCCATCAACTTTGGACCCAGCTGAAAGCACACCATGAAAAAAGCATTTTCACAGTACAGCCATAACACTGAAAAAGGTAACACAGTGACCAAGATGAGAGCTGAAAAAAAGCCAAATATTACCTTCACTTCATCCCCAGCGTTAAAAATCCAACATGGTCACTTTTGTCAACCCTGTTCTTGGAGACAATGCAGTTTCTTTTGACACTCTCCTAACATTTCTTACAATTGTAGTTACTTCTACAGCTAGAACAGGTTTCAACAGAAAAGGTTCACCACCCTCAAAGTTGAAGAGGAGTCAGAAGTGACTTCAAGCCAAGGATCTGGGCTACCTGACTATACAGCTTCTGCGGGAGGCTCAGGGACACGGGCCATATTCTTCCCTTCAATCTTGCTGGTAAGGAAAAAGGGCATGAGGAGAAAGGCACTGATTTGCAGGTCTACAAGTGGTTGTAAGGCTGATGTTGGCTGGTGTTGATTTTAGTTTCTATGACCATAGGACACCAGTTTCCCAGTAGCATGGGCGAATCGGTAAAGAGAGCTTTAAACTAGGAATGATCAGGGAGGGAGAGAATTACCAGCAGCAGTGAGGCAGTGACAGACAGGGTAACCGAGCAAAGGCAAAAGAACAAAGAATTAAACCATGAGCAAAGCTGGTCTGCCACACCAACTGATGAGGGAAGTCAAGGTCTTGAGGAGTGGCCTGTCTGAGATTAGATTTGGCCTATAGATAAAGAAACCATTTTATTTCAAGTTAACTTACAGTCCACTAAACACTAAGTCTATGAACCCCAAAAAGTCTATGAACCCAAAAATATTTTAAATGTAAATAGGGCAAAGCTGAAGATGTGAGCTCTTTAAACCAGAGTGAGGTTTTAAATGGGTGTTTACTCAATTTTACAGAAATCACTGTGATTCCTAATACATAGTGAATACCAAAACCAGAGATTGAAAAGTACCAGTTCTGGCCCAGGTTGAACACAGGGGCTTGGAGCAACCTGCTCTAGTGGAAGGTGTCCCTGCCTATGGCAGGGGTTGGAATTGGATGAGCTTTAAGGTCCCTTTCAACACAAACCAGTCTGGGATGCTATGATCTTAAAGGTCTTTTCCAACCCTTTTGATTCTATGATTTGCAAGTCCTCAAGCTGTCGGCACTGATAACATATCTGTTGTCTCAAACACTCACCAGAACATATACACCTCAAAGACCTGGCCCTGAATTTGATGAAGGCTGTGAGTACCCTGACAGAGTGGGACCACTGAGACAATTCTACACAGAGGTGTAAGAAATACTGTTAAAATATAAACAGGATATTAAAGACAACTTCAAATACCTTCATTATCAATATATATCCATCTGCTAGCATGTTTTTAGCAACTAAAAACCAGCTTCAATCAAGCCAGCATAATTCAGCTTTTAACACTGTAAGCAGCAGTACTAGGAAGAGCCATCCTAAACTTTCACATCATCTTCAAGTCTCCAGCTTCTCCAACCTTCCAGATGGCTGAAACCACAAAAAATCAAGTATGTGCTTGGAGCTGCCGCTCCCTAATTTGTGAGAGAACAAGTTCTTGATCAATTGAAACAATAATGAACACATTTCTGACTCCCAGCTCCTCTAAAACAGCACAGAGAGGTTTTCACTCTGACAACTTGTATTAGCAAGCCTGGAGTCTGCAAGCAGCAACATTTAGAAAGTAATTTGAAACTGGAAGAGTACTTTTGGGGGAAGTGTCTCAAATGTCAGATCTATTAAAACAGCTCTCTGACAGCCTCATCGAGAAGCCTTTCTTTTCTAGTGTGATATTTGTATTGATTTTTAAAATAGCAATCCCATTACTACACATTAACAGCATGGATAAACATCTCTCAGAGAGTATTTAGTATTACAACAGGACAAAGAGAGAACATGAGGGCAGTAATTTTCCATCACACAGAAGGTGAGGTTAAATGGTGAAAGGACCAGCTTAACACTTCTTATCTGAGAAGCAAGCCACTCTCTAAAGCAAGTTTTCAGCACAGCAGCATGTGTGCTGATGTTTTTTGTTACCCAAATTCATTCCATACATTCTCCTCTGCCCCCTTCCCAGCAGTGAGCCCCAACATCCGTCTTACCTGCTGCCCTGCTGTCAGTCATGGAAATTTCCTTTCTCATATGTCTAATTGACACAGTTTAAAGGGCAATGGAGGAAAACCAAGAGCAAGCGTGCATAGACACAGGGCTCAACCAACATGAATACAGGAAAAGAGACACTGGCAGAAGAGATGCAGGTATTGGATTTCCACAGCCAGAAAGACCAGTTCTTACCCCTTACAGAGCCTATAAGTTGCTCTACAGACTTGCCACAGTCATCAGAACTATAAAGCTGACCGTATTCCCAACAGCACCATTGGTTCAGCCAAAAGAAATGCATTATAGCATTAAATCCTGCCACTCTCCAGCCCAGATCAGCAGACAACCTGCTCTAGTGGAAGGTGTCCCTGCCCATGGCAGGGAGTTGGGACTGGATGAGCTTTAAGGTCCCTTCCAACCTTACCTGTTTTATGATTCTATCTCAGATGTCAAGGAGGAGATGCTGCTAGCAGAAATACACATGATTAGTATGGCTAAGTTACCAAAATCTCCAGGTTCCTCTCTCAAAGTCCAGTGTCCACATTATATCACTCACCGAAGCCCTCTCCACTACACATGCATCTAGAGCTCATTTTCAAACCAGTGATCAGAACCATACTTTGGATGATGCTGAAATACAACTCACATACTTACAGATCTCCCTGGATATCAGCACATCAGAGAAGGTGTTCAGATGGACACAACATGCCAAGGGCAGTCAAATCTTGGGTCTTTCAGCTACCAGAAACACACCATACTGGAACAACATGCAGAAAAGAGCCTGCCATCCACTGCTGTTGTGCACCATCTTCATGGCGAGGTGCAGTCGTGGGCTGTTCTCCCCTCTGACTGATGAACTGCTGGATGGAAGGGATGAGCTGAGCATCTGAAGGAGAGCAAACAACAATCCGGTATCTGCTTCCAAATTCAGTCACCGCAAGAGGTCATGGTCTCACAAGCAAATGGCGACCGATATGGAAAGGCCTGTGTGCTTAGGTAAGGGGACATAAGGGGAGATCATGAGGGGAGAGGTGGAGTGGTTGCGAAGTGTGAGTGAGGGGAGAGCAGGAGGGGACAGGAGGGGTGGCCATGAGGAGAGATCATGAGGGGACAGGAGGGGCGGCTACGAAGAAAGGTCGTGAGGGGACAAGAGGGGCAGCCATGAGGGATGAGGAAAGATCATGAGGGGATGGGAGAGGCGGTCATGAGAGGTGAGGGGAGATCATGAGGGGAAAGCAGGGGCAGCCATGAGGGAAGATCATGAGGGGAGAAATGGGGGTGGTCATGAGGAGAGATCGTGAGGGGCAGGAGGGGCAGCCATGAAGGATGAGGAAGATTGTGAGGAGAGAGCATGGGCGGCCATGAGGGGAGAGATGGGGAGGTCATGATGTGTGAGGGGAGAGGAGGGGCAGCCATGAGGGATGAGACGGTGAATGGACAGGAGAAGCGGTCATGAGAGGTGAGGGGAGATCATGAGGGGAAAGCAGAGGTGGCAGTAAGGGAGGATCATGAGGGGAGATTGTGAGGGGCAGAAGGGTGGCAATGAGGAGTGAGGAAGATCAAGATGGGAGAGCAGCAGCCATGAGGGGAGAAGTGTGATGGTTGTGTGGTGTAAGAGGAGAGCATGAGGAAACAGGAGAGACAGCTGTGAGAGGTGAGAGGAAACGGTGAGGGGACAGGAGATGGCGGCCATGAGGGAAGATTATGAGAGGAAAGAAGGGGTGGTCATGAGGAGAGATCATGAGGGGTCAGCAGCAGCAGCCATGAGGGGCGAGGGAAATCATGAGGGGACAGAAGGGGTAGCCATGAGAGAAGATCATAAAGTGAGTGATGGGGCAGTTGGGAGGGGAGAGCAGAGGCAGCCATGGGCCACAAGGGGCAGCTGTGAGGGGTAGGGGTGGCAGCTATGCAGTGTGGGGCCACTGTGGGGCTGAGATGAGGGGTGGCTGTGACTGGAGATCATGAGGGCAGCCATGAGGGGAGATCAGTTTGCCCTCAGTGCCGTGGGTTAGTGGTGGGCTTGGCAGTGCGGGGGTAACAGTTGGGCTCAATGATCTCAAAGGTCTTTTCCAACCCAGATGATTCCACGATAAACAACTAGAGAAAGGATCTGCAGAGAAGCCCACTGAGGTCTGTAGAGGAGGGATGCTGCTTTACTCAAGCAATTGTGTGACAAGGCTGCCTCTGAACCATGAAAACAGAAGACAACCCAACTGCTTCAGGTAGGCACAAAGCTGTCTTTTCCTTAGCTTTATTATGGATAATAAAGGCAACAGTCCACTATAGGCTTATAAAGGGAATAAATATTTGCCCCAAAGGGATCTCCATGAAAATCATTCCCTCTTTTCATCAGAACATGCCACAGTATCATACAGTTTACACTTGTACATTCACAACCAGGTACAAGGAGGGTTACAAGGCAGAAGGCAAGGAGAAGCAGCTAGACTGGCTATAGGGAAGACTACCCAGTATATCCAAAGCCAGGCATGCCTCTGAGCATGAAGTGATGAAATTAAAGGCTTGAACAATGCCTAAAGCCAGTCTAGAATAAGTTAATGTTCATGTCAACCAATCCTGAGCTTCCCAGTGTAAGAATGTGTATCTGTTCACAGCACTAATGACAAACCCTCATATTCTAAGTGCCTCAAATGCCCTCACTTCAGAGATAAAGGTGCCTGCTGACTATCATGCTGACAACATGATGGTTCACAGTGGGATTGCCTAGGTTATTCTTTGGTTTAAATATTGAAACATACAAGAAAAAACTGGTATTACCAAAGTATGATCTAGAATTGCTACAGGATTAACTAGAGAAGACAGGATGAGTTGGAATAAAAAGAAAGTTCACAGAAGTCTCTTTCCTGACTCACAGTGTGGTTATCGTCTCTCCAACTCCAGCATTCTGAGTAATAACAAATTCCATGGCCTTGAGTCTCTCTAAAATGTCTTGTGATGTTGGGGCCTGGGTGGATGCCATTGAAGGTCCTGCCCTTCCCTCCTGAAGCCCTCCCAAGTCATGGGAAGGAAGTCCTGTGTCCATCCCTTCTGAGTGGCTCCTCCCCACACATGCTCTGTGGCTCTATCCCACATAGCAACACCAACTCTTCCTGGGGCTGAGGAGGGCAGCTTTCCTCCTTGGTGTCCAAACAAAAGAAGTATACAACATAGAGCCGCAAGGTATGCAGACAGACCTAGTGTCTCCATCATATCGACTGAGAGGTGAGAATACATCTTGGGGGCCCACGTGAGTGCAGCAGATAGCTGAGAAAAGTAACACCAGCTCCCAGACATGTAAGCTATGTTCATCAAGGACAGAGCTGCCTGGCTTTTCAGTGTGTACCACCTAAAGTGCAGGATGCCATTAAAGCCCAGGATGTAAAAAATTGCCATTCCCTGTGTATATTCTTAGCTAAGCACAGAGCACCATACTGTGCAAGCACCAAGAAGACACCTATGGAGGTAGTGCTGCATCAGCCACTTGTGGTCCTACAAGCATGCTGTCTCCCAGGCACACATCTTTTCTATATTCAGTTCCCTCATCTCTTGGAAAACCTCCACTTAGGTCCTGCGATTGCTTTTCCCAAATCCCCTCTTACAGAACTGGAAAGAAAATAACAAAAAATTGAACTAATTGCTTCTCCACCTTCTCTTGGGTGGCAAATACCCTTGAATACCCAAGGCAAATACCCAAATACCCAAGCTGAAAACAGCTTTCAACACAGAATGCCTTGCATTGCTCCACATTGTTCCTACACAGTTTAGAAGCTGGAGTGTCTGGATCACCTCAGAGCCTGCATTGGGTCTGACTGGGATGGAGGTAAGATGACAAATTAACCAACTGGATTTGATACCTAATCTTCTTCGTGTTTCAAACCTGAGCCTGCAGTCATCAGGCCACCCATTTCAGAGGCAGGGGATTAGAACTCCTAGTACTTATCTGAAGATGATAAGCAGATAAGGAACCCTCTGAAAAAATAAATGAGCATGGAGAAAAAGTAAATTCACCCCTTTAATTGTGTGAGGTGCTGCCATCAAGGCCCGGTTGGACGGGGCTTGGAGCAACCTGCTCTAGTGGACAGTGTCCCTGCCTGTGGCAGGGGGTTGGAACTGGTTGAGCTTTGAGGTTCCTTCCGTCAAAACCAGGCTGGGATTCTATGATTCTATGTGATGCTGTGTTCTGAAGCAACCAAAGTGATAGTCCATGCCATGTAGCATCATGCTTAGACAAGAAACAGAAGATGAATAATTTTCCTCTTCCTATTTTGCTCCTTATTCTTCTGGGAGTAGGAGGGAGGGGAAGTGAATGAATGTGCATCTTCATGGTGGTTAGATGCCTACTGGGGTGAAGCAACAGGAGTGTCACTGGGCTCCCATGTCTTCCATCCCCTCTGAAGATGCCACCTAACGTCTAAATGCACATCAGTCTATACTCACTGGTATCATGTGCTGGTTGCAAGGGGAAGAGCCATGACCATTTGAAGGGCAGAAACCTACTGAAAGAACTCAGAATTGCTCAGAGATTTCCATTAGGGCCCTGTTACATCAATCCCCAAAACTTAGGGTCAGAGAAATATCAATTTACTTTCTAAATGGATTCTGTGCCCTTAAGGCTACAGAACATAATGGAAAAAACGAGAAGAAACCCTCAAACAGGTCATGTACTAGAAAGGTGATAAAACCCACACCATTAAAGCAGATATTTAAGAGCAGTTACATTACAGATCTGATTCTGCTCTGAAATATCTGAGGCTCTTACAGAAGCTCAGATTAGCTCCTCGTACTCCATCAAAGAAGATGATTTGTATGGGTTTTGCCAAGAAGAGTGAAGAGTTATAAAAATAATTTAAAAAACCAACAAAAAAACAGAGGCAAAAAGGAAGAACATTCAACTGTTTCCTCAGTTATTTTTACAGAGCCACAGGAAAGAAATGGAGCAGCTGAAAAATGACCAGGAAACTTTTTGCTGTGCAAGCTCAGTGCCATGCAGAACCCTGGGCTTCTGCTGTTTAGAAGACACCTTCTCTATATTCTATTTTGAGATTATATGATTATTATTATGGAATTATATGATTATATTATTATTATTTTGGACTGTGCTATATCTCTCCCAGGCCTGAAGGGAGGAAACCAGAATGGAAATAGGAGCTGCCACACCCCATATCATACCTGCTAAAAGCTGCCTTTCTGCTAAGTATTTCCAGCAGAGACTATTAAGCAATATGTTTGGTATCCTGCAAGTATAGCAAGAGTTGTGAACAAAAACACTTTCCCTGCCTCCTGCCTTGCTACTCACCTGTATTCCCACAAAACCGCCAGGCTGAAGTCTGTTCCAGCTGCTCACAAGCCCCACATTTGCTCTTAGAACCTTATGGCCATAGGATATACCAGAGAGAAAGCTCACCGACGTATAAAAAGAGGTATAAATGGCTTCTGGATAGAACAGTTGAGTGTCATGAGACAGAAGCTAGCTGGAACAAAGAGCAATCTTTTTCAGGTAGAACTGTTTCACAGCAAGTCTTGAAGCTCTTTCTCAGTAAAGCAACACTAAGGGAACAAAGCAAGCTGTAGTTTGCCCTTACTGCTTCCAAACAAACTGCTCATTTATCTAAGAGCCAGCAAGGTTTTCAAATAACACCGTTTAAAGCCCACAGAATTCTTTCAACCCTACAAACTAACATACAGAGGAAAAAAACAAACCCACGTTTCAGTACCCTTTTCATTGGTTTTCTAAATACCATTTTGACTTCCAAAACAGAGTCTCCTTTCTGCCACTAGATGTCCCACGAGTAAGAGGAGTACCCAGCTGGGTACCACTGTGAGCCGGGATGCTCAGCAAACCTTGCCTACAGTAATAACCACATAGAAACATGCTGCTGTGCTCATATCAGCTGAATAACTAGCGGGTCAGGGACTGCAGTAATGCTGTGGAATCAGACTGTGTGATGTGAAATTCATAGAACTATAGTATGGTTTGGGCTGGAATGTTAAAGCTCGTCTTCATAAAGAAATGTATTAAGACTTTTTCCATATTGATATATTCATTAACAGTCATTTTGATGGTATAATATTAAATATCAACCCCATGTTCAGGTTGCTTCTACTCTTTGGTTATGTAAATTTTCAATAGAACACAATTTGATTACAGAAGCATTTTAATGACGGTGCTTCCCCTATGGGAACACTGTGTTAGGCTGATGCTTGCTCCGATATCAAAAGAAATTGTCAGGGCTTGGGACTCTAAAGTATTGTTCAAAGAGCTAGTTATCTGAGCTAGCACTGAAGGGCGAGAATTATCTAGGTAAGTGTATGTCACTTTAGATGCGGTGAGGTGCTGGCACATAGTGCCCAGACAAGCTGTGGCTGCCCTATTCCCATCAGTGCTCAAGGCCAGGTTGGATGAGGCTTGGAGTAATCTGCTCTAGTGGAAGGTGTCCCTGCTTGTGGCAGGGGGCTGGAACTGGATGAACTTTAAGGTCCTTTCCAACCCAAACCATTCCACGATTCTGTGCTAGGAACTGCAAGTGGTAGAGCATGAAACAGGCCTCCAAATCCCACTCTGAATGCTTAGCACACCCTATCAGTTAAAAAGATTCTTCCAGTTCAATTATTCAAGAAAAGATTTTATAACAAGAAAACAACTTTATTCATTGCTTCTATAGTCAGACAATGACAGGCAAAGGAAAACTTTCTGCACTGCAAGATAAAGGTAAGAGCAGGCAGATGGTTTAATCCCTCGTACTCAGTAGCAGCTGCCCACAGGCTCCTCTGGTATAAGGAAGTAGTAATTACAACATAGCCAAGGGATCTGCAGGGTACAGCACAGGCTTGAAGGCCAAGCTGTAGATGCAGCACTGTGCGTGGGCAGGCACAGGTTAAATGTAATGTGGATCCTGAGCTTCTCCATGCCTTTGAGTTAGGGTTGCTGCAGAAAGGCTGTTCAAAACCCACAAAACTACTTTAAGTGTTCTGCTGTCCAGAAAGGCACAAAATGAGCCAAGAGTAAAAATAATGACCCTTGTCCACTGTGACTGCAACTGCTCTAGCCTTCCTTAGAATACATTTTTAATGTCTTATCTTTTAATATATTACCTCTGTCTGGGTTGCTTTTGACCACAGTGGATACAAATGAGACTGTTCTCTGCCTAATTTCATCACTGTAGTATAGCTGGGTGGAGCCATCTGCTTCATGATGTGATGGCCTTCAGAGATAACATTAATCAAAGATCTCTTTGCTCTACAAAAACAATAAGAAAAAACCCAGCTCAGATGGCTGGGAATCCACCCTGGGGGAGCCCTGAGCATCTCACTGAGGACTAGAGTGGAGCTGCACTGTGCAACAGCCTGTCATAAGGTGACAGCACTACATCCTACAGCCGTGCATGCGGTATTTTCTGCTACAAGGGGTGCATAATCTCAACCCAGCGTGGACATCAAGTATTTGACCGTCAAAGCAATCAAACCTAGTTTTATTCCACAGAACAGTCTGATTTTGCTTCTGTCACCACTTGTGTCTCAGCACACAAAATGCAGAACTAAAACAAGGCAAGCAATCTTTTATTCATGAGCACAAAGCCCAGCTGAGTTCTGAGAAAGCTTCCTGCTGCTTTTAAGGTATCTCATCTCAAGGCATCGAGCTGTGCTGTACATCACATGGGAAATGTCAGAATGCCCAGCATAAATTTAGCACAAAACACACAGCCAAACACCAGTGTTTGAGAAAAGGCTTCTACAAACCATAGTCTCAGCTCTATTTAGTGTATTCTACTTGTTTGATCCAATTAGAAGAGATGACCAGCTAAGGATTAGATGAGAACGTAGCCAAGGATGGAAGCTTTTGGCTAAGTCTGAGCTGACAGATGCCAGATTCCACAGTACAATTCACTTAGTAAACCTGGATTTATTTCTGCAACAACTGCCTCCAGTTAAGAGTCCTAACCATAGCAGGCAGCACAAAAACATCTCTCCCCCAAAAGACTACTGTCAAAACAGTTAAGCTCAGAGAAATCTCAGACTTCTTTAAATTGGGGTGCTGACCTATGTAACTGACAGAACAAGCTGCCTGTTATAGTCTGCCCTTGCTTTTCCAAGTGACACTTGGAAAACATCACTTGAATGTAAAAAGTCAGAAACCAGGGCTTGTCTAATCCATATTTATCTGTCAAAGTAAATCCCACTCTTACAATCTCAGGGACATGCTCTCTCCAAGAAACATCCACATGCTGAGTGCCCAGCATTGACCTAAAAGGGAGCCTCAGGGCAGGACTGTTAAGTGCTGGTGATACCACTGGGAACCTGCTAGTGTGCAGTGTGCTAATTTCTGTGGCCTTACACTCACCATCCTCTTCCTTCCAGCAACCCTGATGGTATCAATAGCCCTCAACTGCCCAGAGCAGCCTCAACAGAAATCCTACCTGCATTGCTGCCCAAGGGCTCCCATGCAGCTTGGTGCTGAACACTCACTTCAGGCCTTAGCCCTAGCTATTTGGTCTGTGTGCCTGTCTCCAGCCCTCCCTCTGGCCCCATTTCTCAGGTGACCCCTTGGTTCCATGCTGCAACCCTCCTCTTCCCCATCCTTTGCTCCTTGGCAAGCCACAGCAGTTTTCCCATTGGGACTCAGCTGGATGCAGGATTTGGCCACATTTCACCCTCCCAGCTCCCATAACCCTGCCTGCTGCAGGCAGCACCCACCTGAACGCAGCATCTTCCCACTGACATGCCAGCCTGTTCCCTCACCATTGGTGACATGCTCCTCCAGAGGGTCTGCATAGGCATAGTCAATCAGTGCTTTTGGAACACCTTTGCTCGTGGTTCAGAAAGAACTGTTTAGTTGTGCCAGGTACACACTTCTCTTAACCATTACATCTTGAACCTACTGCATGTGCACAAGCCATGCTAGATGTGACTTCCAGGTGCAAGTGCACTTCTTTTACTTCTTATACTAACGCCCTCTCCTCCTACCCCTCGAGGCACAGGAAGGGAATACAGCAGGTTGGTGTGGACTGATTATATGAGCAATAGTGTGTCAGTAGGGCATGTAAGCACAGACTATCACAGCCCACTGGAGAAAAGCACACCAGGACAGGAAAGGTCGTTGTTCCAAAGCCAGTGCATCTGTGACAGCAGGATAAATCCAATCCCAGCTGCCTGTTGAGCCAAATTCTTCCTGTGCCCACCTAAGCAACAGGGGACTGGCCAACAGCTGGAGCTCCAGAAGCACACTGCAGTACAGCTCCTTACAGCTATACAGAACCTGCCTGGGTGTGTTGATACTGCATTTATAAGTACTCGATTAATGCCTCTCAATAAACCCATTGCATTTGCTATTAAGAGATTGAATACACACTTCAGTTTCTCACCTAGATATATGCCAACCCTACAAGCTGAATGGGGAAGCAGGCAATGAGGATTTCAACAAATATTCTAAAGGTTGTACCAACACAGCTTGATGGAACACACTGAAATAGGAAAAAGGGTGTGCTTTGCATTATTGTTTCCTTATGAACAGTGAAATGAAAGGAGCACAGGTTTGGCAGTTGAACTCCTTTGAATAGTCTTATTTAAATTAAATGGCTTAATAACAGTTCCAAAAGATTGATGGGTTTACATACATTTAACTCCCCCACATGCACACAGTATTTTTAACAATTTCTTCAATGGATTCTTTTCCCTTCCAAGTTGGCATAGTGTGTCAGAGAAGGTCACTGGTTTGGCACTCCTTAAGCTTAATTCAATTTAACCCACCAGATTCAACCCTTATTTCCTGCCTTGTTCAACATCTCATTTGGCTGAAGGTGGAACTACTTGGGTATGTGCTAACGCACCTGTGAAGCAGATGGGGTTTTGCTTCCGCAGCTGAGACAAAAGGCATTCCCCTTCCCAGAACAGTAAATGCAAGCCCTTTCCTGCTGCCACCCTCTGGCAAAAAAGGCATTTGCAATATTAATGAGAGCTATTTTTGTCCTGTGGCACATGCAGTCCTAGAAGTGTCAAGCTTTTTCTAGTTATTGAATACTTTGTTTCAAAACCAAAGTGCTGTAAATATCCACTAAGTACAACCAAAAGAGAGCTTTTCCCCCATCCAAGATGCATGTTTCTATTATTACATTTATAGAGATCATCATATAGCTACCACACAGATTAACATGCATTTATAAAAAGATACCTAAGGCCAACACTATAAGAACACACACTTGCCTATCTCAGAAGTTATGAAACAATGGTTAAAGCAGAGAGTTATTATACCAAGGAGTTTGTTTTGGGGATGTCTGATCACTGCCGGACAGAGCTCATACATATAGCACAGAAACAGACTGGTATGGGTTGGAAGGGACATTAAAGCTCATCCCCATCACAGGCAGGGACACCTTCCACTAGAGCAGGTTGCTCCGAGACCCATGACTGATCCAGTCTCAGACTCTCTGTCCTGCACAAGAATGGGAAGCAACTCAGGACCTACCTGAATTAAATCTAAACTTTGGCATTTGCATGGTTACCTAAACTAACTGGACTACAAGAAGATAGTGTGGCTAGGTGGCATTGCTGGCTGCAGTTACAGCTTTAACCCAGGTTACCAGCAGAAACACCAGCAGGTCTCAACTGTGGAAAACAAGGAAATCATTTCCTTCATCACAAACTAAATAAAATCACCAACTAAAGCCAGCTACAGCAACCATACACTGAGCAATACAATACCATCACTCTCAGCTGATCCACTTCCTTTTAAGAAGCCAAAACACTGGAAATATTTAAAATGTGTAGATGTAGCATTTAGGGACATGGTTTAGTGGTACACTTGGCAGTGCTGGTTTAAGAGTTCAACTTCATGATCTTCGAGATCTTCTCCAACCTGAACAACTCTGGGATTCAGTGAGCTTAAATACATATGAACAGATTCAACCTCCCGGTCCTGGGGCTGTTCTCTTTCATTTGGCTATGTCAGTCACCCTCAAGTATTCCACACACATACTCTCTTTCCTGCTCACACCTCTCCAATAAGACACTCACTTTCATAAGAATCCTTCCTCTCTTTATGTCCACCTCAGAACCATGTGCAGAGATCCTATATATGAATTGCATCTAACAATTCCCCTGCACCAGCTAATACAGCAGATATAATGATGCAGCAGTGAGATTTCCTTAGCCCAGGAATGGAAAGCAGTTCCTGCTGTGTTTATCTTCTGACACATATTCATTCCCCACAGTAGCAAACACGCTTCCTTTTAACTTGTGATAACAAGCACATTATATACAGCAAACATTTGCACAGAAGAGCTTAGCTTGCATCTGAGGTCAGACCCTGGTAGATGTTTATTAGCAGAGCTACAACCAGCTGAAGGGATATACAACAGGTAATTCTGCCTCTGTTTTCCTCTGGTACAAATCTATCAATGCAGAACTAAATAGACACTTAGATACGAGGTTTCAAGGTGTTCCCTATGAAAGTGAGTTTTATCTGGAAATATATGCAAAACAACTGCTCAAATGCTTCCAGCTCCATTTGTTTTACCAAGGAAACAGATCTTTCAAGAAATGAAAGAAAACTAGAACCAGCTGCAGAAGTCACAGCTCTTCTGGGAAAACCCAGCTCTCATGGCCTCCACAGCTTCTGTCCTGGAGACTTTGGACAAGAGCCTGTAGGGACAGGACAACAGAGAAATGGCTTTAACCTGCCAGAGGGGAGAATGAGATGAGCTCTTCAGCATAAATTCTTTCCCTGTGAGGGTGCTGAGGCACTTGCACAGGTTCAGGTACAGGTAAACCCCTTGTCTTTAAGACATACATAGGTGTGCACATGGCTGTGCAGTGGCCTTGCTTAATTCACCACTGGGAGGAGGCTGAAAGCACAAACAGCATGCGACAGATGTAACTCAGTCCCCTGACACAGTGCTGGGCTGGCTCTGCAACACTGCAGCAGCAAGCACATCCCAAGAATGCTGCAGTACAGCTTGGGAAAGAAGCAGGTTTACTGTTTTGCTTTTCACTTCCTTCCCAGGCTGCAGAAAAGACTCTGGGATCTCCAAGACTTAAATGTCTCCCTGCCTCAAAACATGATGAGATCAGGTATGTTGGAACACATTGCTGGCCAAGCAATTACAGTTGATCCCCTAAAGTGAAATTAAATCTTCAGGCACTGCATCCAGTCACTCAGCATGAGTGACACCAGATCTTCAGCTAACTAATTAGGACTCCATCTTTCATATTACAGGGAAAACAATCCTCTCCCCTGCCAACCCAAGCTGCCTCAGTCAAACACACCTGACCTCTTAATTAAAGTCTGGAAGTACTGAGGGCACAGGTTCAGATACTCATCTGCAATCTCTGAAGTGATGGAATACCCTTTTTCACCATTAAGTGTCTACATTTACAAACAAATCCAACACAGAGCTTTGGAGCCTGCTGGCTTAAGCCTTTCCATGTAGTCAAACACATGAATCAAAGTGTATTACCACCTTGGTTTAATAAAGGCTAACTACCAAGCAGCTGACAAAGCTGCTGTCAGCAGACTCATCATGCTTAAGAGTGGAGGAAGCAAGTCTATTTTTGTAGACTACAGCAACATACTACAGATAGGCTCAAGTTAGGATTGAAGAAAGCTAAAAAGAGGTTTAGAGCAGCTCAGCTCCCTCAGCCTGTCTCCAGAGCTGGGCTGGTCCAGCCTGGAGAACAGAAGGGTCCTAAAGGGGAGGCCTCAAAGCAGATCCAGTGCCTAAAGGGGCTGCAGGAAACGTGGAAAGGGACTCTGGACAAGAGCCTGTAGGGACAGGACAAGGGGAACGGCTTTAACCTGCCAGAGGGGAGATCAAGATGAGCTCTTAAGCAGAAGCTCTTCCCTGTGAGGGTGCTGAGGCGCTGGCACAGGGTGCCCAGAGAAGCTGTGGCTGCCCCATCCCTGGCAGTGTTCAAGGCCAGGTTGGAGGGAGCTTGGAGCAAACTTCCAGAGAACTTCCTCCACAGGGCAAGAGAAGAGCTTGCAATGACACCATAGAAACATAGGTCCCCCTCCAAATGCATCGGATCTGCTCTTTGATTTCTACCTTCATTTTCTGGCAAATCATTGGTGTCCTCCTCAACTTGCTCAGTACCTTAAACTCAACTTGGAAGTGTCTACATCTATAGAGTACCTACACCTCCCTGGGATCACTAAGCTTCCTCTGTCATCCACCCCATCAAATTGAAGAGGCAGAGGACATTCCCAGTAGAAGATGGCCTCTCAGTCTTGAAAGAAGGGCTTTTAAGCTTGGACCTATCAGGGGGTCAAACCTTCAGTCTTTTTCCAAGGCTGTAACAGATCCCAGTGCATGCTTGCTCACATACCACCATACCCCAGTGCCAGGCAGGCAGGCCCGAATTCCTCATGAGGATTAGTCTGTGCTTGTTCTTTGTTTGTTTCATACAGTTGCCATGATCTTTATTTTCCTGCAAGGAGCCCCTGCTATTCTAGCCAGTCTTTTCAATGCTTTAGGTAAAATGTATCACATCTGTCTTGAGGAGAAGCAAGTCACCATCACAAAGTCATGGAATGATTTGTTTTAGAAGGGACTTTAAAACTCAGCCAGTCCCAACCCCTTGTCATGGGCAGGGACACCACCTTACACTAGAGCAGGTTGCTTCAAGCCTCATCCAGCTTGGCCTTGAGCACTGCCAGGGAGGGGGCAGTTACAGCTTCTCTGGGCACCGTATGCCAGTGCCTCAGCACCTTCACCATCCTCACCTATGCCAACATGTCTACATCTTGAGTTAAGAGCCTACCAATGAAGCATTGCCAGGAGCCACTTCAGGAAGTACTGAAGATGTTTTCTTATCCACTGACATCAGTCTAAGCTTTCTGGTCCAGAGCAGTAATTCCCACCTAGAAAAAAAGCTTACCTTCTAGGTCCCAAATCCTACATCAATGCTGTTAAACTGGTCCTGAAAGAGAACTAATCCCTATGTCCCTTCATGTGCACTGCCTCCAGTAACCCCTTGCAGTACAACATCAGAGCAGATTCTCCCAGATAGGCTTCCTTTGCTTCCTTTACTTTCTACCTTCATTAGAAATCCAATTACATTTTTCTTTATAAATCCCAGGAACACCAAATTAAAGTCACAAGAAACCCGTGTGAGAAACCACATGGATTTCTTTCTATTCCTTTACTGCATTCATAGCCCATTGGAGGACATGTTCAACAGATAGCTAGATGTTTCACCAGATGCACACAACACAAGCCCAGCAGCTCAGCTTCTCTAGTTGGCAGCAGGGCTTCCCTTCTTATGGTTCCCAAAGACTGAAATATCCATGCTTCATTACTGCACCATTCCATGATAGTGCAGTCTTCCAGCTGCTGAGGATGCACACACCAAGAAGAGCATTCAGAGACATGGACTGAGAGGAGTTCCCTTATAGATAGTCCAGAGTTTCTTTGGACGGAGTAAGCCACAAGTCTTACTCCTTACAGCTCCAGATGCACAGTTCTAAGTGAAGAGTATCTCTAGATCTTGTTCCTATTTAAACTGACTTCATAGACAGAAGTAGAAACATTTTCATTTCAGCAGCACTTTCTGTTCTAACTACTAAATATTCACACTCATTAAGAGTGTCAACTGCTTTGCCTGTGAGTCATCAAGCCTACCAACTGCAAGTCCAGCTTCCATACTTATTACTCAGAGTTATTGCATTGAAGCAGTTGTGTTTAGCCACTCAGGCACAGTGCTGGATTGTGCCAAAACAGGCTAAGTAAGCTTGGTATAGCTGTCATCCCTGTGTTCTGGCTGAAGGGAGACTTGAGCTCAGTCACTCCTATGGAAAAATACATTCAAACTGACAGTTTATTCACGTTGACAGAAAAGAATCCATCTTAAACGCTAGGACCTGAGCTAATTGACAGAGGCTACAATAGATCCAGCTAAGCTATTGCCTGTGCTGAATAGAACCAACCCCATTGGGTATGACCAGTGCTGAGCACAGCATAGCCAGGCAGTGCTAAATGGAGCCTCCCCACCTTTTTCCTTCCCAATCTCCCCTTTCTGTCCCCTCTTTTTTTCCCCAGCCACATACTGTCACACTGAAAACTCTACTCCCTGTCTGCAGGCTAAAGGGTTGTGTCCAGAGAAACACTTTCACATCTAAAAGCAGATTAAAAGTCTCTTCTTCCCTCTGGCTTGGGCATAGCACTACTCAGAGCTCACTCCTCCTGCCTCTTTTATTACCCATTAGTGCATGTAAAAGAAAAACTGCTCAGCTTGGCCACTATTATTTGTAACAAGTCAGGCCCATAAGAGATAAAGAGGAGGATTTATGCTAGCCTGGGTACAGAGGTTAAGTGATACACTACTGAGCCCTACTCAAACCACTCCTGACACAGGGCTTAAAATATTTTCTAGCACTGAACTCCAAATCTGAGCTGTGCCAGTGCTGTCAAAATGCCCCAAAGCCAGTCAGCCCTTGGTAGAAATCAGTCCCTAGGTTTAGCACAGGGATAAAGAGGAGACCCAGTAAGGAACAGCAGACACACTGGGAGGACAAAGGAGTACCTTTGTCTAACTAGGCCCAGACACTGAAACAAGATCTGGTCAAATCATCAGATGCATGTTTAAATCCTTAAGCACCACTGTGCTGGGAGAGGAGAGGTAGGCAGGCAGAGCTGGTCAGTGCACTTATCTTTGCAGCCTGGGAGTGAGCTCCTCTGCCCATTTTCCTTCACTTTACTATAAGTATTCTTACCCCAAACTCAGCATATACACATGGAAGCAAGACTATTCAGACTTCACCTTAGCTGGCATGCTCCTCCACCACACAGCACTCCCATTGCAGCTGTTCATTTGAGCTTTTCACCAAGCTGGGTTTTCTGTTAAGAGAAAATATGGGCAAAGACCAAGCACTCACCACAAACCCCAAGTGTTCATGAACTTGTGACCACAGTTTTTAACCCATAAGAAAAGGTACAAAACAATCAAATCATTACATGCCAGGAGCAAAAGTTGATATAGTTTAACACTGTTCAAGCTGTTGAACAATGAAACCTCAAGCCTTCCCTGTTGATCTGATGATTCTGATTTAAAACCCGCTTGAATACTACTCTAAGACAACTACTGAGCAGACCCTACGAGGTTTGGTCATTACTTGGAATTTGTATTTAACTGAAGCACTTGTATCTAGTTATACAAACTGCTTGTTTGAGCCAATTCAGACTGTCAACCAAGTTATGTTGGTAAAAAACAAAACTCATCGATAGTCATTTGGGGTGTAGGACAACGAAGCAGCTTCTTTTGTTGGTTTTATACTTCTCATTGCACAGTTATTGGCATGAAGGCCTGCCCAGAGGCTACTGAACCATACCTGTGAGGTGGTCTTGCTTCAAACCCCTAGTCCAGTGCCAAGTCCATCCCAGAAGTACAGAAACAGTAACTATGCAAACAATTAAAGTGCAGGTACTTCTGTCAAATCCTACCCATCAGCATATAACTCCTGTGTACTTTTAATTTTTACAGGCAACTTAACTAGATAAGTAGTTTAAGGATAATACTTTTTGTTAAAGGAACTACTTGCATAGTAGCTGGTATGGGGCTACATTTAGGAGTTGTGCAGGAAACGGTGTTGGTGACACAGGGATGGTTTTGTTACAGGTGAGCAGAGGTTACTCAGAGCCCAGGTGTTTTCTGCTCCTCTCACCATCCCCCCAACACAGCAGGGTTCTGCACACAAGCACCCACTGAAGCCAGGTCATGAGGAGCTTCTCATTGACCAACACCACCAAGTCCTTTTCCTCCATGATTGTTTCACTGTGAAGCAGCCACACTCAATTTTAAAGAGTTAGATATCTAAGTCATGCCAATATAACATATACTGGACCACCAATATCTTCCTGAGGGAATACTTAGGAACTTCTAGACACTAATCAAGCCTGAGAGGCAACCTTGCAACTGTGGTGATGCAACTGCATCACTTAGCATATGGAAGACATCTAAGAATAAATTCCTCAAGGTCAGAAAGTGAAACCCTGTAGTTGCACACTACTACCTTGGTAACTACAGCAATCAAACCACTACACCCAATTTAAGAGAGGAGAGGTAAAAAAAGCTCTAGCTTAATAGTGTCACACCAACACTATGAAATGTTTGCAAACTATGGACAAAGTTTGTGTTAACTTGTATAAATGAAGCTGAGAAAGCTTGATCCAAGATGGAAGGATCCAAATGAGCACAAGTATAAAGCCAAGAGCTGTTTCTTCCTTGCTCCTCTCATCTGCATTTTGATTTCCATGACAGAAGACTGAGATCATACTGTAAAGAGAAAATGAAGGCTGCTAACAAGGAGGACCACAAGCTGGAGTCTTGTGTAAGGACAGTGGACACAAACAGTCAAGTCCCCTACAATCACAATCTTCTCTGAAGGCATTACTTTCATGGCATAGTATTTACTACAGCAAGTATGCTGTGGGAGGGATGCTATTTAAATGAAATCTTCAGCTTCTGGAGGGAACAGACAAATGATTATTTGGAAAGCGCTCTCTACCCCCTCTCCCCACCAGTTCCAGCCCTGCGTGAAAACCCCCCTTTTCATCAGCTCGAGCCCACCACTAAGACTTCTTGACACTGGAGCTGAATGGATCGCCTCATGTTAAATAGCTGCTGCTTTCTGCCACTCCTACACAAACTGACGTAATCACAGCACAGAACAGTCATTAGAAGCTCTACAACTATCCCACCCCTGCCTCAACATGCAGTTGCTGGAGCCTTCTCTTCTCCAAACAGGATGCAGGACACAGCTCATCTCTTCCACAGAACTTGTACAAGAGATGTGGCATAGCAAGCTGCAGCAGCTGCTCTGTGCCAATGACAGACAAGCTGTGCAAATGTACCTGGGGCAGAATCCCAGAGACTGGGAAGAAAGTATCAAGGAAAATGGATTTAAGGAAAGTGCAAAACTATTGAATCAAGCCTTGCTGCATCATTCCAACTGGGAGACAAAAATCAGGGAATAGCGAGTAGCTGCCCGGACAAGGATAAGAGGCAGAAAAACAGTAACCATATGAGAAAGGATCCCTTTCTAGCATCTACCCTGCTCCAAACACAGCTGTGTGCAGCCAGCAGGACACTGAGCATGAAACTTGCATGCCATTATCTGCTTGGTACCCATGTTGTGAATAAAGCTCCCTCCATCAGTACAGCAGGTATATGAAGACTTACAAAGGATTTTATTAGTTGCATGCTTGCAGAAGAGCAAGCGATGCTGCGGGCTGGCCAGGGTTTAGCAAAGCCATTGCCTCACTGCACAGCATTTCAAAGCAGTCGCATGTGTTTGTGATGTGGTCTTTGTCCTCTCCACAGCCAGTTTCACTCTTTGTGCCTAGCAATGAAGCAAAGCCCACATACAGATTTAATTCAGGACACAAGTGTGTTTGCCTGCATGGTTTAGTCATGCTTCATTTCATCATGTTTGGTTCTGCTGGAAACAGATGGAGTTGAGTTTTGTCCAGTCACTTCAGTTTTGCTAAATTTGGGAATCTATGGCAAGAATAGCATTTGTGCTTTAGCACAAGCACGTAACTGGGCATTTATAGTGTTTGCTCTCCTCTTTGCAGCTTATTTCATCAGCCATGGATCCTTGGGACTGATTTCTCCCACAACCCCCAAGGCAGCAAGAACAACACTGCTGTTCCCATGGCTAGCATTTAGACATGGTTTATAGTTCTTACTTGTCCATAAAATGCAGTGGCCCAACACTTCTAAAAGCACTTCATAAAGGAATGAAAATGCTGCAATGAACTAGATAGAGATTCTGTCTTCCCTGTTTACTGTAATACCTTTCCTCTTGTGTGGTACTGAATAGAACTTTGATACCCTCTGAAGAACTTTGCTGGTCTTACTGCTACTGCTCAACTGCTCATATTGAGCGGGCAGAGGGAGGCTCAGGACTGTAGCATGGGACCACATTAATTTATAAGCAAAGAGGAGATGACAGTGCATAACAGAAGCTGAAATAAGGATCACACCTGGCTCCACATCTGCACCAACTGATATCCTGCCAAAGATACTGAAAAAGAAAGCACACAGGAAAACAGTTGATCCTGTCACTAGAACCACAGTCAGACAGTGCACATGTGCAAAGCATGTGAACAGCAGTGGACTTACATAAGTTGAGTGAACAACCTGAAGCAGAACACACACCATGACAAACACCTCCTTTAAATCTTGAACCAAGGCTGGAGTTAGCAATGCACAAATGAGACTTCCAGATTCCCATCATCTCAGCACTGCTCAGCACATTCAGCCATTACTAGCTCCAGCTCTCCATCATCTCTCTATATAACCATTTCCAGTGCTACAAAGCCACTTCTAGGATTTTCAGTTAAGGATTCAAGCTTCTTTCTGTTGCTCCTTGGGGGTCATGGCCTATTTATGAAAGTAATTCAGCCAAAGTTAATCTCCAGAAGTACTTTATCATTTTAGGGCAAATCTAATTTTCAGGAGTGCCCCGACAAAGCTATCATGTGAGCTAAGAAAGAAGGGATTACATAGAGTCACTACTCTTCGGTGGACAGTGAGGTGCTAACACTTAATCAAACCTATATCCTTTCAACAGCTTAATTACTAAACAGGCCTTTTTTAAGCCAACATATACTAACCACCTCAAGGAAGACATTGGGACAAAAATACTCCTAGTAGGAGTCCATCCCATTTATTAGTATGCCTGATTCATTTCTGCATTAGCAATTGTGTGTTCCAGGCATGTTGAGGACCATTAGATCCCTCACCACAACCAGGCAGTGCAATTTCCACACTGCATGATGAAGTACCATTATTGCAGGTGCCCTTAAAAACGGGACTATTAAACACTAGGCAACTGTGAAAGACCACTGTCATTAAAGGGCTTCACAATCCTGTGTCAAGATCATCCTGTAACACCTCAAATGCACTTACATGCCGTAAAGCACTGCCCCACTATAACACATGCACATTATATTCATAACTAATTACATGGCTGTTACCATGCACCAGTAATTAAGGGGAAACCCAGTGTGCCATCCAACACAGCTTCTTCAAAGTGGACTGCATAGACAGGGAAAGCAATTAAGCAACAGAAGGTGAGTTGTTTTCTCATAATTACATTACAGGCCACATTTTCAACTAGGTCACTGCTAAAGCATCAGAATACTTCAGAGGAAGCTGAACTCGGTCAGGATTTCGATGTACATATGAATGCTGTTGCAGTGTTTATAACAGCAGAGGCACAAGGGGGCATAGACTTACCTATCAATCTTATTTGTTCACAGCTTTAATGGCAATAGGTTTTGTCACTTGGCATACTTTTGGGCAGCTGCCCGATTTCTATAATAGACTAACACAGACTTCAGCCAAAAGTAGGACTTACTCCACATTTCTACAGAAAACATTAATCTCTCAAAAACTGACAAACAGTAAATGCAGTTTTTCAACTGAAGGACAAGGCTTGCAGAGATGAGCTGTAGCTGGCTACAGTTCTGTACAACTTGGTAGAGCTTCACCAAGTCAACTTGAAAAGTAAACCCCAGGCAAGGTGAACAGCCATCAAGATACCTATGACCCAGCAGCAGTTAGATGAGAGGGGAAGGCACAGGAAAGGGTGTGCAGTGCCTACTGTCACCCAGTAGCCCCTGAAGTCAACTATGAGTAGTGGAAGGTGTCCCTGCCCATGGCAAGGGACTGGAAGTGGATGAGCTTCCAGGTGCCTTCAAACAGAAACCAGTCTATGAGGCTCACACACAGAGCAGAAGCTGCAAGGATCTGTTAGCTGAGGACACCAAGCCAGCCTGGGAAGCACAGCAGAGCTCTTCCACATTGGCATCAGAGGCACTGAGGAATTTAAAGACTCCATTTAAGACAACTCATTTAAATGCCTGAAACTCCAAACACCAACCTGGAGGTGGGAGAATGCAGTAATGAACCTGATTTCTCAGGTCACTTATATTACAGAAGCATTTAACCTGTTTGGAGTAGCTGCATGAAGTGGTAAGCTCCAAAACTGAGTTTATGGCTGTATGCTGTCACAGCTAGGAAGAGCTGGCTTCTATTTTTGTGTGTTCCTGGAAGAAGTCATGTTTTCATAAACAAGTTCAGCTAGAGGAATCACTGTATATCCAGTTCTTTGCTCCATCAAAGGATACAGCTTCTAGGATCCTCACCAAAAACAGCTACAGCAGAACACAGATATATGAATCTGGATGTACCCTTCCCCAGGCTAAGGCAATAAACTCTCCAATGCTAGTTGTTCTCATCACTATTACCACCTAATAGGTCACAGATTGCACAAACCATTCCTGTGTCCTAGATTTTATACCTATTCACACTGGGGTTTTTGTTTTAAAATAAACTCAAAGGCTTCAAACCCTCAGATACCTTTTCACCATCTGCTTTTTGAGACCTCATGAGCAAGTAAAAGCAAGTCCCAGCCTCAGATGCAACTCACTAGACTGCATGAAGTTTCAAATCCTCCAGCACAAAACATAGCTCTCTGTAACTGATACCTGCAAGACAACACTTCAGTGCCCTATCCAGCCTTATCAGGATTACTGCAAGGACAACAGGTTTTGTAGGTCTATCTTTTGCTTCAGTCCACCTACCATAAAGCCTCATCCATCAGGTTTTATCCATTGTTATTAAATGAGCCAAGCCTGCTCATGTCCATTGTCACATGCATGCTCCACCCAGCCTACTCATGTTTGCTTTCTATGGCATCCTAGAAATACAAAGCCACAAACCACAAACATCCACACTCATCTGAACCACTGAGCCCTGAAGCCCCATCAGGCAAGCGGATTTATTCTCCATGTCTCATTTAGTACGTCTTTGATAGAAAGGCTACACTACTGGCTTAAACACATCCATCCTATTTCAGGCATTTCCAGCTTGAAGAATCACTTTGATTTCTCATCTGTCCTCCCAAAGATGGACGTGGCAGGCCAAAACCAAACATTTGCTGCATGCTAAAAAGAAAGAAGGGTGAAAAAGGTCAGAGTCCACATTTCCACACAGAACACATCAGACAGCCTTTGCTGTACAGAAAGCCCAGATAAACACAAAAATCTGATTATGGAGATTATTCTCTCACATCACACTTTGATACTCTTAAGCATTTTAAGGCTTCTAAGTGCTTTTCAGAGAGCAGGGCTTTCATGAGCCCCTCAAAGGAGAGCTAGCAGGGGAAAAGAGTGGATTTATTCCATCATCTGGAAAGCCACCCCAGCCACAGCAGGAAGCTGCGTGAGCCTGGCATTCTGCAGGAGACAGAGCACAAAGAAAGCTGTTCTACTTCCAAGACAGACACATTGAAATAAAGCCTCCAATTCCAGTAGGTTGAAAGCTGCTCTTATAGCTGTGTTGCTATACTCTTCAACACCTACTATACACAGGTCTAAGAGGCAGTTAGAGAGTAGTACATGTGGGCTCACTGTTTCTACTGCCTTCCCAGAGAAATAAACACTAAGTTCTGCTGAAAATAGAGCTTATCAAAAAGGGATAAAAAAATAAAAATCTAAGTCTGCAGCTAGACTATGGAACTGCACCATCTCATTTTGCTCATGCAGTGCTCCATTAATGTGCTCCTCACTATTCTCCAGCTGCTGGCTTTGCAGGTTGAGTCAGGCTCTAAGGACCAGCTCACACACCCCTCTCAGGACTTAACCAGTGGTCACAAGTAGACTATGGGACAGCTGAAAAGTCAGAACCCTTTCTACAAAAGGATGGGGCACTCAGCAGTTTCATCAACATAAAATCAACCAGGTTGGAAAAGCCCTTTAAGCCCATTCCCAACCATTCCCAGCACTGCCAAGGCCACCACTGCCCCATGGCACTGACGCCTCGTCTCCACGCTGTGTGAACACTTGCAGGGCCGGTGCCTGCAGCCCTGCCCTGGGCAGCCTGTTCGAATGCCTGAGTGCCCTTTGGGGCAGGAATTGTTCCTCAGCTCCATCTAAACCTGCCCTGGTGCAGCTTGAGGCCGTTTCCTCTTGTCCCATCCCTTGTTCCTTGGGAGCAGAGCCCAGCCCCTCCTGGCTCCATCCTCCTGTAAGGCAGTTGTAGGGAGAAATAAGGCCCCCCCTTGAGCCTTCTCTTCTCCAGACTGAACCCCCAGGTCCCTCAGCTGTTCCCCATCACACCTGTGGCTCCAGACCCTTCACCAGCTCTATTGCCACAGTTAAAGTGCCCAGTACCTTTGAATTGTAAACACCAGCCTTGTCTTTTCTCCAGTTCTCAGTAAAAATGAACAAAATAAGAGCAGCCAACAAGGTTCAGCCCTTTCCCACTAACAGTAGGGAACTGTTCTGTCAGAACACAATTCAGAGGTACACCAGATTCTGAAAGCCTTAGAAGTTTAGTGTTTTTCTCTTGTGAGTCACTGCTCTGATACCATTGCCAAAGGAAAGGAAGTGTGAGCAAAGTGCTGCCATTACCTACAACTACCAAACAGCTGTGGATTCAGTAGATATGGCTGGGCTAAAGGGCTGCACCCACAGATGCCCTGTCCCACTGATCACCCTCTTGGAACAACCACTGAGCCCCAACCCTATCACCAGCCTCATAGGTTTTAGATAACAGCAATGTCTTTGTGGCAAGGGCTGGCTGGGGCACAGGAACCCACATTAAGAACCTACTTCAAGCACTGTCAAAAACCCAAGCAAGCCACTTCTGTGCTCCACCTTATTCTAGTTCAAAGAGGGAAATGCTCCCTTAGTGAAAGGCAAGGGCCATTAGCAAATAATTGCAGGGGCTGACTGCATATATAGCAGCAGCCCTGCTGACAAAACAGGCTGCAGACCAGCTCTTGCACTACCCCAGAAGGTTTAAACAAGATCCCCCCCCAATTCTGTTTACTTCTGTACATACTTTCAACTCCCTCCAAGCCTCCAGAGCTGCAGCAGTTCAAAGTGACCTTCTGAGGCTGAATACATTTAAGACTCTGATTTATTCCAAGCTGCCTAAAATATGTGGAGTTGAACTCAAATGTGTTAGACTTGGCAAAAAGCCACGCTGCTCTCTATTGAAGCCAGGAGTGCTATAGAAAGCAAATGCCATCCTATTGTCTCCAGGTTTCCGCTAATCTCTTCTTACAAAAAGAAGTTAGCAAAGTAAGAAAAGAAGACATTATATTTGCCAGTTATTATCATATTCTGAAATACCAGAACACTTGGGCTATACTAAGGACTAAAGCAAGTATTGCCAGTGACAGCTTAGAGCGCAGTTACCCAACCAAAAGAAGAAGTTATTGAAATAAGAGTATCATGCCTCCAGTATTCTCACATGCCCATTTATTGTTCTTTCTTTCTAGCATTACACCAGTAAGACTTCAGGGTGTCCTCCCATTTCACAGTCTCTGATTTGCTCAAGGCTCATGTTTTAAGTGGCATTTGGCACTGGTTTCATTCACATCCTCCTTGTCCCCCTTACCTTTTTCCTTTGATTGTTATTCCAGAAAGAACAAGGATTTGTAATCCCTGCCTTTTCTACTGAGTGTGTTCAGTCTTTAAACTCCTTGGTCCTCCCCTCTATTCAGACCTTGCTCCACAGAGCTCACCCACACAGAGATTCAAGCATCAGTCTCTTTGCTTCTGCTTTCTCATCTTCCCACGCTGCGGGCTGCTATTGCATTTAGCTGGCTAACTCCACCTCTCCTCTTCTCACTCTCTTTCCTCTTTAGATTCACTTCAAGGCCAACTTCTCTTCCTTGCTGCTGGGCTGACACAGCTGGGAGTGCAGAAAAGCAGGGGGAGGATAGCAGAGCAGGGAGCTTTTATTCAGCAATGCTTCCTTAACCAAGCAGCTGCTTTGAAGCCCCAAGGTCCCATTTCAACTGCTGAAGTTGCTAGTAATAAAAAACAGCTAAATATAACACTGCTTTCAAATGGCAGGTTTGTGATAAGGACTCTGCCATTAAAACTCCTCATCTGAAACACAATCAGAATCTGAATACACAAACCCTGACAACCCCCATGTAATAGCTACTAAGCACTTGCTAGGATACATTAGGAAGAGGAATTCAAGCTACAGCCCTCAGCCCACAAAGGCTCACTCCACCTCTCCCTGTTGTACTCCAAGGCATGTGCACAGCACTCCTGCTTGGACCCGCCACCCCACACAGCTACTCACTCCAGGATGTCACGCAGGTCTGCAGCAGCAAGACATGACATCGCAGTACTCTGCCTCCTGAAGGGTACCACAGGATTGCAGCTCCAAGCTGCCTGGAGTAGCTTGCATTACCTCCATAGGGATTTCCATCCATATTCCTCAATTAGGAGTTCATAATCTCAAACACAAGTGCTGTGACATTGAGGAATGCCAAGTTAAATCAATGCTCCAGGGACCACAGGTTAAATTGATGAGAGAAGGGAGCAGGAATAAAGAGCCTTGGTAGGCCACATTCCCATTTTGTGCATAAAAAAAATTATACTCATCATTATCTATTGATTTTGGTACCTGGCTGGGGTATGTAACACTTGACTGTAGTAAACTCAAAAGGCACTGGTAAGAAAGCTGCTGAGAAGAAATAGGCTGAGTGGCTAATGCAGAAACCCAGACCAGTCCTACTGCCATTGCAATGACCAGACTTACAGGTTACATCAAGGGTCATCAGGCTTTCCTTCACAGGATCAGCTGCAGATATCCACATGGATAACCATGAGGTTACTTCCCTGTGAGGGTGCTGAGGTGCTGGCACAGGGTGCTTAGAGAAGCTGTGGCTGCCCCATCCCTGGCAGTGTTCAAGGCCAGATCTAGCTGCTCATCTCATGAACTGCATCTCTCACTGCAAAGAAAAGTTGGTTCCAGGTCTGGGGCAACTACATTAACTCACCCCTCTGAATCAGAAGAGTCAAAATAACCTGCTGAGAGAACACACTGGAATAGCAGGTCTGAAAATAGCAATCTTTGAGTTGCCAGTTTTGAACAAATAGTATTTTCCACCCTTTTATTTAGCCAGATCAAGTTATTATCCATACCAGTATCTGAATTCACAGTTCTTGGGGCATTTATTCATCCAGCACTTATGCTCCCTCTAATGGCCTTAACACAGCTATTACTTTGTAAGACAAACCGATTTGCCCCCCCTCCAGCCCATCACTGGAACACACAGCACTCCAAACTTACAATCAGCAGTTTCCCCTCTCTCCCTCCCAATGCATGCACCTAATACAAGTCTATCTTCTTAGACAAAATAGATTATTCTTAAAGCCATACCCAAGCTGCATCTGAAGTAATACTTCACACACAACTGGGTTATAGGACTTCTGTGTATGTGTGTCCCACTAACTTCTCACAGCTTCTTCCCATAACTCACTACAGTGTCTTTCAAGATGATTTACTGCTTGCCTAACACACTACTTTTTCCCATCACACGCTTACAGGCATAGCTCACTTGAGAATACACATTCCTTCACCCATCAGGCTTTTTATATAGTCACAGATTCTGTTATTAAACAAGCTCTGCTCCCTGGCTGTCCATCCTTCATGGAGATAACTTGGGGAATGTGATACTCTCACATCCCTTTAACATCCTGTTCGGCCAGGATCCAAGCATTTCCTTCCCATCTATTCAGCCCTATGCTTCAAGTACCATATTCAGATGTGGGCTCCCCTCTACAAGTAAGATATGGATTTACCAAGCAAGTCCAGCACAAGGCCACAAAGATGACTAACCTATTCAAGCATCTTTCATATGAGGAAAAGCTGAGAGAGCTGGGACTGCTCAGCCTAGGAAGCAGAAGGCTTGGGAATGATCATACCCATGTGTCCAGGTACCTGACGGGAAGGGGTGAAGGAGGAGGCAGACTCACCAGTGCACACTGATGGGACAAGAGGCAATGGGCACAGACTGCAATATGTGGAATCCCATCTGAACACAAGGAAATGCTCCTTGACCATGAGACTGGTCCAATAGTAGACCAAGCTGCCCGAGAAGCTATGGAGTCTCCATCCATGGGGATATCCAGACCTCAGCAGGACACAGTCCTGCTCCCAGAGACCCTGCCCTAGCAGGAGGTTTGGGCTGGATTATCACTTTCAACCTGAACACTGTAATTCAGAGTGAGGATGCCTGTGACTCCTTTTGGTTTCCAAATGCTGCCTACAGCTGGCTCACAGTTCTTCAGTTAAGCCCTAACAGATATGTGCTAGCAAGTGGCACAGCACCCAACTTAATTGCAACCTCACTGCATAATGCAGTGGACACTGAGACTTCAGCAGTTTTGGTGTTATTTCATGAGTCTCAGCCTACAAGTCCTGAGCAGTGTCCACGTATAGCCAGGCAGGTAAAGTGCTGCATTATCACACAAGTCACTGCATAAGTGAGTCACCAGAGCTCACTGAGCTCCTTTTTCTACAGCTGAGCAGACAGCACAAAAATATGTTGAAATTGAAGGCATTTATCATGCAGTCAAAAAATGCAGTCAACTGACTGACAGGCAAGTGGAAAATAATAAAAGCAGGTTTCAGTTTAAGCCACACTCCAAAATTCTGCAGGAAAAGTTTAAGAGCACAAAAATTGAGCTAATGTTACATCAGAAAACTCTGAACTAAACAGAACTTTAAATATAAAGCAAAACTTACACAGAAAACTGAACTTCTTCTCTACTGCCAGATGCTTCCAATCCCAGGATGTGACCCAGCCAAGGGTCTGACAACACTAACTTGTCATTACAGATGACTCCTTTACACAATGCTTACAGGAGCATCTTAAATCCAGGTTATTAATTGCATCCATAAGCTAACATTGATGTAATCAGGGTCATCACACAGAGCAGCAGAACAGAGGACCCTGCAGGGAAGCACCCAAGCTACCTGAAAAACACAGAGCATGTAAAAAGCAGCATCCAAGTACCTGAAACAACTCACTCATCTCTTCCTGAGCCTAAGCATGCTGCATCCCACAGAACTGCGCACAAACGCTGGGGTCTGGGTGCAAGGCAGGGCACAGGCTGCACACATTGGCTCTGCCAAGGGGCAGCTCTTCCCACACTGAACTCAAGTGCTTGTACCCAAGGTTCACTCCACGGCTCTTCCATGGCACTTCCCCAGGCTGCTGAGCCAGAGCAAGCAGAGATCACAACTGCAGAGCCATGCATCCTGCACAGCTGATAGCCTGGGAACCAGCCGAACAGATCTGCAGCCCCTGGGGGCTGAACTCCCCCTACGAAGCAGCCTTTCCTGCCAGAGTTTTAGGGCCAGCTCTCCTCCACCTCCTCTTTCACTCAAGGCAAGCCATTTCACACCATTGCCCACGTCTGGAAGAGGGATTTACCTTCGCTGAGCCACCCTTCTGCACAGCAGAAACACCTCTGTTGTGATAAGGCATGGGGATAAGCAAGCCATGTGAAAGGGATAAATGCCACCAGTCACAATCTCAAGCAACTACAAGCATAGACATTTTCAGGCTCAAGGCTCTTGATGTCATGGCATGAAACACACATCCCTGTTCCAGTAGGGATGTGATGGGTAGTCTCATAGCAACACCAGCCAGAAGCTTACCTGTACTTGAAGCTTCTGCCACTGTCTTGGCAAGAAGGGGAGTGAGGGGAATTATATCACAGAAAATAGGTTAAGTGTAAAATGAACAGCCCCAACAAGGGTCTATTATTGGTCAGCAAGGACCACTTTAAGCCTCTACACACACATTCCCACTCCAATTCATACTAGTTGAGCCCAAATAAATTAGAGCTAAAACTGCCCCTGGGGGAACATGACAATGCTGGGAAAGAAGGGATGGAAAGACCATCTTAGCTCCCGCTGCAAGTAGTAGCCAGTCTTTACACCACAATGTGTTGAGCCTAGAAACAGGAATGCCAGCTTGCCTTCGGTTCTGTCCCTGCTTTGGGATGGAGCTTGAAAGATTTATGCTATTCAATAATGAACACCACTAGTCCTTACTTCATTCTTGGCAGCTTTATTAAGACACTGCATTGCTTGCTTAGGTTAAACTATTTCATTTCAAGATGTACCCCAACCCTAAAGTAATTTTGCTATATATGACATTTTCCTACCAAGCTTGAGAGAAAAGTCCCATCTCTAAACATAACTGCAGTTAAGAGCTCACAGCCTCTGAAAAGCAAAGGTTTAGCACCCCCAGGAGATGCCTGTATTTAGGAGTCTGGAAAAGCCATGTCATAACAGATTCAGTTCTGTCAGGATTATCTGACAAATGCAGTGACAGCTTCCCAATTTGGCTGTCTTCAGCTGAGCCCTGCTCCCTTCTCATTCCTGCCCAGCTCTACTACAACCAGTACTAATAGTGTAATACTTCAGGCTCTAGACACACACCCCAGAGCATCTCAGTGTCCAGTTCAGAGAAAACTGGCAGTTGGCAGTGCCTAAGACCCAACCTCTCCTACCACTATATAAAGCCATTGCAAACAGAGGAAGATATGAACCCACTGTAGATTTTCCCATCTTAGGTACCACCCCACATCTCACACCCAGCTGAGACACTAGCACAGGATGCACAGAGAAGGTATGGCTGCCCCATCACTGGCAGTGTTCAAGGCCAAGCTGGACAGAGCTTGGAGCAACCTGTGGAAGGTGTCCCTGCCCATAGCAGGGGGTTGGAAATGGGTGAGATTTAAGGGCCTTTCCAATACAAACCACTCTGGGAGTCCAACTCTTGATTTTCCTCTTGCTTCACCTCAGATGAAGCTCAGCATTTCACTGCTAATCCAGACTTTCAGCAGACAAATCATTTCCCATCTAGTTCAATCTCATAATTTGTTTACAAAGGACATGATCCATTACCTGCTATACAGATTCTTACCTCCAAGTTGTCCATTTCTATTCACAGCAACCCAAGTCCAACCAAGGTTCTGGCCTCAGGAATATCCTGGAATTCTCTGCTAGAAGAACTTAAACTTATTTCCTAAGGCAAGAAAAAGGAAAGCTCTAATGGGATATTGCAGGTACCCAATAGCCTAGCATTGCCAGCTGTCACTGTGCTGTTCTCTGCATCAAAAGAACCACTAAAGTTAGAAACCAATGGCCAATGCAAAACCAACACAAAACCAGCATATTAATATAGATTACAGCACTGCCAATCCCCAAGTTCCTACATGGTTCTTTTACCAGCTGCCATAAACAGGAGTAGTGACAGGCAGCAACATTCCTCAGAGGAGAGAGGGGCCTAGACACATCACAAATAAATGACTTGGTTTTTAAAGTGCCTTTAAAGGTACATCTCCCCTCTCACAAGAATTTTTCTTTCACTATGTAAGACTCCCTGCATTTGCAAACCTGTACTTACACAGCCTGCATACACCTCTGCTCCAGGCTTTTCAGGATGGCATGGCAAGATTTGCCTCCTTCCATAAAGGAAGGAAACAAAGCTTTGAAAACAGAGACAAAAACCACAAGCTAAAGGCTCACCTGAAATTTTACTGAGCAAAGAAGCCCACAATAAGGAAAGCAATAACCACAGGAATGAGTCAGTGATTAACTTATTCAAAACCCATAAGGAACTTGATTTGCCTGGGGAGTATCTTCCAGAGCAAAACCCATAAGGAGCTCATGCTGAGCCATTCCCATTGGACAATTCCAGCAAAATCCACTAAATGAGATTGAAACCTCTCTCATCAGCATTTCAACATATGAAACTAGAAGTCCTGGGGAGCTATACAGCTTACTTTCAGAGATGCAATGTCCATTACTGTATCGACACCCTAATACACCACTTAAATAGCTAAGACTTACTTGCCATGGGTGCTTTATTATTTCAGCAATGCCATACTCACAATGGGCAACCAAAGATGTGGAAAATAGACTCACAGGAGAAGGGAATCTCAACTTCTGGTGTTGGTGCCAAGGTCCTCAGGTTCCAATGCTGCCAGAGGTGTAGCACCTCCCCCAGGAGTGCATTCCTGACCAAAACAGACAAAATCAATCCACAGACTGCAACAAAACAGACTCAGCCCCTAAAAGCCCCTTACCAGCACTCAAGCTTACAGTGGGATGCACACTTGCCTTCCTGTCTTCACATTCAATTCTGAATATGGAATATTAAAGCATCTTCATGAAGGGTCAGTCCATCACCACAAAACCCTGGAGCCCCTGCATGATTTCAACAGCACGGAAAGTCAGCATCTCACCAGGGGAATGCTCCAGGAGCCTCATAGGAACAGCAGGCACATGAAACACACTCTCAGGCTTCTCCTGCACAACACAAAGGTGGAGCAGGAAACAACAAACTCAGGTATAAACTTCAGAGGTAGCAGCTTGCCCCTCCTCTCTTCTTAGCATCACCCACTCACAAGAGCATGCCCCCATTCAGCCCCATTTATAGCCTTGAGAGAAACAAGACACAGCTGGAGCAGAGCCTGTGCCTTCACAGTTGCGTTATCCCAAACTGCTGCACCTGAAGAACCTTTCCAATCGCACAATGAGCCATCATGGTCACTATGGCTCCAACAGGGAAGCAGCAAGGGATAATGAGAGCTTCATGAGCACAGCACTCACAACAGCCACTGCAAGGAGACCTAGGCTAACCTTGGAACTCCAGTCCCAAACTGTATGATAGCTTAGCAGCATTAATGTATGAGCTTTGTGAGGACAAAACAGATCAGTGCTCAGCACCCAAATTCCTTCCTAAAAATGGTAACTCTGCCTTTGAGATCTAATCTGCTCTAAATACAGCACCTTTCAGCTTAATATTTTGCTAGCCTGGGTTCCAAGAAGAGTAGGTTAAGAGATATCCTTGGGATTATTCTGAGCTAATGGAATAACTTTTGCTTATTAGACTCCCAATGAGCAGCCCTATTGAAACTGCCTTTAAGTAGCTGTTCAAACTGAACATGCATGACCTATCGCTTCTGTAGTCAGCATCAGTGTTATCTCTTTGCAGAGGAGAAGAATGGAGAACAACAACATTCTCTCTTCCACAGCCAAATCAGTTTTAATCACATTAGCCACAGGACCCCTATGGGTAACCTTTCCTCTGGGCCCTCCCAGTTCTTAAAGCAGAGTTTGAGAGAGAATTCAATTAATGTGCCCCCTAAGGATAACGCATTCAATCACAGTAAGTGAGGAAAAGCATGCTCAGATGGAAAAGAAACTGCAGTCCCAAACTTCCAGTAGGAAGCCTTTGCCCTGGTAGGCAGAATACCTTCAGTCTCAAGAGGTAAGGAAAGGTTTTGGGTCTTTGCTTTTACAACAGAAAAGCTGGTTTTGCTTTGTTGCTGCTGAGGTTTCCCCTCTTAGGATGACCTGCATCTTAATGCAGGGAAGCCCAAAGGAGTTCTCAGGGTCAAACCTTCAGAAGATCAATGTTGAGTCTGTCGCACTGATTTGGTTTTCCCCATCTGTACAGCTAACAGCTGAAGAGCATGTAAATCTTGTATGCCACCAGTTCCCCTGCTCAGGCTGCCAGAACCTACATTATCCAGTCAGCACAAGAGAAGCATGGATTAAATTCCTACTCTTTCTGAAGGGCATATAAATATATTTGTAAAGGAAAACTGTATTCAGACTAAGGCTTTTCCTAGTTGGAATTTTCTCCTGTAGTAAGACATTTAGCTCAGCTTCACCACACCATCTTCAAACAGAAAACTGTATCCAAGTTATAAGCACTGTTAGAGCTGGCATCCACCAAGAGCAGATGATGAGACTTAGCAATGCAAACCTTGACCAATAACAACCATTAGCTCACTCATGAAGGGCAGAGTGCCCAACTAGAGCAGAAGAGCATCCATGGAGATAGACACCCCAGAGAAAGAGAAGAAATGAAACTGGCCTCAACTAAGCATTCAAATTGCACAGGCTCAACAGCAGAGAAGTGCTCGCACTCTAGAGCTGAAGCTGGTGGCTCGTTTGCATTCCCATTTGAAGGAAAACGCTGGCAAGTTATGTCCACCTTGAGGAATGCAATGGCAGCATGCCGTGGAGGGGAAACATCCTGATCCAGACACGGGGAGCTGTGTTCTAAGGTTGTCACAGCCTCCTGAACACCAACAGTACTGGACTGATCCCAAACTGCAACCTGCTCTAGTGGAAGGTGTCTCTGCCAATGGCAGGGGGTTGGAACTGGATGAGTTTTAAGGCCCCTTCCAACACAAACCAGGCTGGGATTCTATGACCACTTTTTGGAGCTGACCTTTACTGAAGAATCTGCAATTACCTTCATGTCTCAAGTCCCCAAACACCTTCAAAACCAACTCAAACAGAGAACAAATCTACAGCTCTTGAAAGATTTGCTCTTTATAACACATATGTTATTGTTTCCAAGCCCAAGAAGGGAAGGCTTTCATAACACACATTAACAATACATTTTCCACATACCCTGTTGCACCAAGCTAAAATATCCAGGTGCTGGGTAGAAACACAGCTTCCCAAAGCATCCTGCTGTCAGGAGCTTGAATGCTGCATAAACGTAGCCAGGGATAACTGCTGAGTCACAGCAGCAGTGGCTCCCAGGCACTCAACAGTATCCAAGGTTGGAGAAGTCTGGATTTCAGGACAGAAGCCGCTGACATTGCTGTCAGTGAGCAGTGACACAAACCACAGCATTGAGGAGGGGGGGGAATGAAAACAGAGCTAAACTGTTGGCTCTGTTGGGTAACCTTCCCGGTCTTCCCAGCTTGTGATAGTGGCAGATGGTCCAGTCTGTGAATTAGCAGCTACCAGATGGGCCCCTAAGTAGCTTACTAAAGTAAATTGATTTGTTCATGGATTTGGTATTAAAATGTCCTTCGCTGTCTGGGCAGTGTTTGGCCACAGAGCTGCAAATTCCACTCAGCCACAGTGAAGGCCAAAACCCCAAGCATTCACATTGGGTAGCTGCTTCTGCAACATGTGGTGTCTATGGGGGCACATCCCCATTCACCAGTCAGGGAAGCACAGAGCAGATATTTGGCTCTGCCAGCAAGAGCCAGCAATAGGTAAGCAGTGAGAACAGACAGAAAGACTTAACTCTGGCCATGGATGACAAATACAGAAAGCTGTTCTCTAGAGCCCTTTTCTGTACACCTTGCCATTGACCTCCTGTGCAGTCAGCACCCCGTGGCAGTACGTGCCACCTTGTGATCCAGGTGGCCTCTGAAAGGCTATGGCACTGCTATTTTCTACTCCTAACCAGCATCTCTACTCTTGTGTGAGTACCTCAAAGGTGATGATGGAATTACTGGAAAGGAAAAGATATTAGTGTGTTCTTTTCCTTCATTTCATGGCAAAGGCTGAGAGCCAACATTTTCTAGCTTGGTTGTTATCCCTCCAGACTTCTGCTCGAGCAGGAGGAAATTGTCTCAGCAGTAGTGAGCTGGAAGCTAGAGACTGACATTTATTGATGTGAAATACCCCACATTCCTTACATTTCTTAATAAACCCACAAGCATTTCCATCTTCCTAGAACTTCTTTGGCATGTCCTGGCATGAGAGACTGTAAGGCTCAAAAAGCCTTTGCATTCATTTTAGTCTGTGTCAAAGACTGGCAAATCATGACTTCATCCTCCCAATAGCACTCTGCAGCTGCAAAGTCTATAAAGTCACCAGAGACTGGCAAGCAAAAAGAAATCACTCAAATTTATGTCAAAGTACTGTCACATGATGGTTTATATTTCTAATATATAGATAACTGGCAAAACAAGCCTTCTAAAGCGTAGATAGTTGATTTGTCAGCCTAAGAGCTCACGTTGCCTCATATTACTTTGCTGACAACAACCAAATGGGCGATGGAGGCTTGTTCCATCTCCTCTTCTCCTCCAAATAATGTTTTTGAGACAAAAGGATCATAACCTACTAGGAAACACAATGAACTTCTCAAGGCAAAGCTGACTGCCAGAGCCTTTAATTCTTGGTTTAAGAAAGAGAGCATTTCCCCCTATTCTTTCAAAATGAACTGCAAGTCAGCCTCTTGCCATAGGTGTTGGTACCTATTATTGTTTCTAACTAGTATTAAATTCACTTAAACATCTTCATATGCTGACCTTGGTCCTTCATCCAACACTTAGTGAGCAAAACCTAATCCTGAAAACACATGGAAAGAGCATCAATGGCTCCCCATCCATGTCTATGATCAGATGCTTTTTGACTTAGTACCTTCAAAATACATTTAGTACTGAGCCAGGCACATCCCAGCCACTGCTGTGCTATAAACCATTCCTGCTGAAGCTTGAGGTTTTCTGCTGTAAGGGAGGCAACAAGGTCACTTCCGACTGAAGTCTTTACAAAGGCAATGTGCAGTTTAACAGGCTTTGTGCTCAAGCTGACGGCACTGGTAGAATTCACTGAGCCAGAACTATTACACATAACTGTTCTCCAAAACCCATATTTTACAACAGCACCAGTCCAAGGAAACCACAGGCTGCAAGACCTGCTACATCAAGAGATGAAGCAAGGAAGGAAGCTCCTTGGTCTCAAGGGAGCCCTGGGAACTACAAGCAGCTCTCTCCCTCTTCCGTTCCATGACTCCTTTTCTCTAGCAAGTTATGGATAGATCCCAGCTGGTATGGGATTCACCCTTGAGTGAAGCAGACCCCACTCCCTCCATCACACCTCTCCTTCAGTGGAGAAGGCTGCAGAAACTGGAACATAGTGAACAAGACTCACGTAACTCATCCAAGGGAGCTGCAACGTCTTGGTGCAGTGGGGACTGGGCTCTACCCCAGCTGAATTCGTGGGCACAGGACACTGCACATGTTTTTCTCAGCTCCGTGGGAGTCATCACTTGGTATCTTTAGTCCAATTAATCTAAATTCCATGTATTTGAAATCTGACTTCAGCAGGAAGTGCACAGCGCTTCACCCAGCGCCTGGACATCCGGCACAGCACATTTTCCCCAGAGAACAAGTTGTTTTCTGTATTATCCCACCAAATGGAGTCCTACCCTGAGAACCAAGGCAGATCCTCCTACTGGAATGAAAAACAATCCGGCATTTTTCAGGATAAGGTTTATTGTTGTAGCTTCATTTCCTGTTGGCCATTCTTCCTTCTCCAACTCTCCTCTGCTGAATCTCAGTTTGCCTTCAGATTTTACCCATGACCTGGCCTGACCTGCCTTCTAAACTCTGTCTCTTAAATTACTTTAGAGTCATATCCTCCTGTTCAAAAACCTCAGACCTCTTGGCAGTGAAGCTACAAACTTGCATTTAATAAATGAAATAGCAGGAATGGAAATCCATGTTACAGGAAATCTGTCCTCATCCAGAGGAGTTTCTGCCTACCCCTCTCCTCCAGCTACATCTCATCTTTCTGCTGCCTTCCATCAATGTCTTCTCCGTGGAAGCCTAAACTGACTTTTCTAGGTACTTCTGTCAGTCAAGTGGCTTTTAATGTGCTCTCACCAGCCTGCTCATCTGTCCTGGAGCAGTGTAGAGCAAGCAGAAAGGGGACATGTTCCAGTCCCTCCGCACTGAAACTGAATTCTGTTCTTTCAGTGACTGACAGGCAGTGAAAATAATCCATTGTTGTTCCAAAAGGAAAGTCCAGCCTTTAAACCTGCTCTGCTCACTGCAATGCTGGTTATCCTACCTCGCTAGCACCTATTCTTTCCTCCCCAGACACCAAAATCACAGTATGGCCTTTCCAGCTTGCTGCTAAGATTGTAGTCCAACCTGAGCATTCAGTTGCATTTTTGGGTCTTGTCTCCATTTACCATCCATTCCACATTGTCAGTGGGATGGCAGCTTCACTCTTGCACCTTCCACTCCTGGTTCATGTTTGAGATCATGCCTAGCCTGTCCTGAGAGCAAGAACAACACCTGGATTCTCCCGTTCCCTGTTTTATTCTTGGCAAAACCCTTTCTCTCTGCATGCTGCAGAGTCCCCATACAGTACTACAGCACTTTAGCCCCTCAGCTGACTGGAAAGATTTGCTTGGATGGTTCAAATCCCTGCAAGTATTTCCACTGGAAATCCACAAAGGCAATTCTTTATGCACAGTCCCAGGATGCACAGATTTGCACCGGGAACTTGTAATTCTCCATTTCCTGCACTTTGAAGTGCTGAACTGTAAAAGCAAAAGTCGTAAAGAACTTTCACCATCCTCAATCACACTCCTCCTTCTTTGTCTCACGTATTTCCCTTTTTAAAGGGTTATATCCACATCAACATGGAAGACAAAGCTAGGGATACCGCAAGCAGATAAATGCACGTAGTAGCAAACAGCATCTCCTCTCCCACCATGCATGCAGAGAACTTCCCAGCAAACATTTCTGCCATAGTTTTGCCCTGAGGTGAACAGAACCAAGGGATTCTCAAACTGTACCAAGAAGGTACATACAGAAGTGTTGTCTTCTTTATACTCCATCCTCCTGCTGCAGGTACTAAGTGCTGGAAAGCAGGCTCCAGCTTTTGTGTGTGTTCCCAGTAAAAGCTACATTTTTGTTCCACATGAATATGGACTTATTTAACAGGTTTTAAATCATAGAATAGTTAGGGTTGGAAAGGACCTTACCAGCTTCAAACCAGCAAGCTATCAACAGTTACAATAACCCGAAGTAACTACTCAAGAAGTTATATATTTGCATCAGTTTATGAAGGGAACCAGTTATTCAACTGGTTCTCAAAGCCTCCACGTGCCTCACGGCTGGTCAGGTCCAACACACCCCAGCTTCTGCACTGCTATTTGTGTCAGTCAGCATAGGCTGTACAGACTCATGCGGTTCATGTACCTGACTGATAAACTGCATTGCCAGAGCATGTTACACAGGCACACCTCAAAAGCCACACACTTTGCACAGATGGGGAACAAGATAAACACACCCTGAACACTAGGACTATGAACTGTAACACTGAGAAGTAGTTCACCTTGATCTAAATTGTCCATGGCCTGGCAGGTTCTTTGAACAGCAGCCAGAGAGCCGGGGCTATAACAGACCATACAGTGGTGGTTACAGTGCTGTGTGTTCAGCAAATGCCTTCCTGCAATGCAGATCAGGAGAGTTTGAGGCATTACTGAAGCCCCTGCCAGGTTTTATAGGTTCCCTCATGCAATCTGAACTGACAATAAAAGGGGTTTTCCTCCTCCCAGGCCACAGGCTCAAACCACTTCAAACCTGGGGCAAACATTTCTATTTGCTTACACTTAGGATCACTCAATCGAAGGCACCGATGCCTGTGAGTCTGGAATCTCACCAGCTGTGGGCAGCCAACTGTCACACCTTGTCCTAACCTTTGGCATAGCATCAGTGGCACTTGCACTAGTGCAAATGCTGGAGCTTATGCAGAATTATACATAAACTAATGCAGAATTGATCACATTTACATAGCAAGTATTCATCAATTCACAGTATCTAGGAGTGCTTTACTATCACAGTATTTGAATATAAAGTACAATAACCCAATTAGAATGATGGAATGATGAATGATGGCATGGTTTGTGTTGCTTAAGCTGCCTTAGCAATTGCAGAATCAATGAAGATTGCAGTATCAGGCTCCCTTCAAAACCAGCTCATAGCAGCTTTGTTCTACTGTGGTCAAAGCCATTAGTTGAGCTCCTTTACCAAAACCTCTGTAATACCACGCATTTACTGTCACTGGCTGTTATTAACTGTTGCTCAGGACCCCTGAGGATGCATTTTTCCTTTGTTAAATATACCAAATAGCATTCTAGACACCCCTTCTGGAAGCTGAGGTTGACCTGAGTTCTTGGTTGGTGAGGCAACACTGTGATTCATAAACCCACAGCAGTCCAGCTGAAGCCTACCCTGCAGGGCCAGAGTTTTATATGCCATCAGATCTCTCCAGATGTGGTTGATGAACCTGAGATACTCCAGTGCTACACCTCCATTTGCAATGGGTTTCACTGAAATAGTCACACAAGTTTGCAGGGCTGTAAAGCATCAGGTTTGGACATAGACTGAAGGTAAAGTGCTACCTGAAGTGTTTGTGAGAATGAACAGAGGATCGGTCTGATTTTACCCATACGGGAACTGGAGCTGCAGATGCCTGTACAGCTGAAAGGTCAGCTGGAAGCACAGACTGCCACTGAGTAATGAGCCTTGTCATATGCAGACCTTTTATGTGATGCCTTTAACTTGGGTCCTTGACTCCAGACAAAACATGTTCTGCTAAAGCCAGTGCTCTGTTGGCCAACCTGAGGACCAAGACTCCTGACCTTCATTGATCTATTTGATGTTACTCCCGAGGATGCTGCTTTCTTTCAAGACCAGAAAAATCTTGCTGCCATGCAAATGTGTGTTCCCAAACATCTCCATCCCCATATCCTGAATGCAGGAATCCTGTCAATCCACAAAGAGCATGTTGTGGCAACCCTGATAATAAAGAGCTCCAACAAACCAAAGCAGTAACTTTTAATGGTGATATGAATCACTTTCAAATGAAGCATGTCAATGCCTTATGTGGAAAGCTGAAATGATGCAAAGAGGACTCAGGAACTGGCAATATTTCATAGGGTATTTTTACACACATCCCACACGGAACTGGCTCTTTTTCTTAGCTGCACATGCAGGTTTTCACCCCTCAGCCTTGCTGGTGTCTCATGTTGGCATCAGCAGGAGCCTTCATCAACATGTTTGTCTTTATACTGGTACTTCTTACAGAATTGGGCTGCTACCACTCAAAGAAATGGCTGTTTCTGGGGAGTTCAAATGCTTCCTCACTTTAAGTCATTCCCTGAGAAGATTAAGAAAAGCTTAAGTCTGGCAGCATGACTGCTCTGCCTGTAAGAATTAAGTGTTTCTTACCCAGTGTGACAGAAGAAAACTAAGACTCATCTGGGTTTTAATGAAAACCAGAAGTCATTAACCATAAATCCAAACTTTAGCTGTCTTCTGCAGGGAAGACATAGCTCAGGGTAGCCTCTGGAGAGCTACTGTTGCTTGCCCTCAGCTACAGAGCAGGACCATAGAAGCATGCAGAAGAGCAGTAATGTTTATTTCCTCTGACAAGGAAGCTATGAAATGTGCCCTTGCAGAAGCACAGTTATGATGTGTGTGGAAGAGCCTGGGGCAGGAAACGTTGAAGAATTCCTATTTTGGTTTTCCATGAGAACTTAAAGCTTGGACTGAAAGCAGATCTAGAGCAGGTTCCAAGATCTGTCCTGTCAGAGCTTCCAGAGACTGCTGAGCCTTTCGTTTGAGCAACGCTCAACTCGTGCAAAGATGATTGTGCAAATCAGGAGTGAGGGCACAGATGCCAAATGCTCTTCTATCGCATGTTGTTACTTGTCAAGAGGGGAGTATCTATATGGCTAAAGGGCAACAGCTTGGTTGTTAGTCAATCTAAAGGAGCAGGCTTGTAGTAACAGCTGATGTTTTGTAACTATTACCAAGTAGGAATTAACAACGTGGTTCAGCCTGAGAGCTGAAGTGACTTGCTGGCTTTCTGATACTGAATGTCTGATATTACAATGTGATGCCTCCAGAAATACATAGCGACATCGAGATTTTACTTGTCCAAATCATATCAGATGCATTGATTCTTCCATCTTATTCCACACTTTTGTGTGCTTTTGCTCCTGTTTCAGCTGGAACTGGAAATTTAGTCAGAGGTTTGCCACCTTTTTTTCCTGCAAAAGCTGTTAGGCTTTACGTGCCATAGGAGAAAATGGTATACACTACAACAGAGCTCTGTCTGAGCCTTTCCCCACTATTCTGAGGAAGCAAGGTGTTTGCTTAGCTGACAATGGAGCTGGGCTCTCCAAAAGTCAAAGTACCACTTCAGGTGGTAATGTCAACCTAGTAAAAAGTGGCTCTTAACTATTTCTAGGCTGGAAAAAAACAGTATGGAAAGAATGTTTTCTATTAGAAAGGGACTTAGTTGGTGTTTCAATCTGAGCATGCACAGAAGTTAAACTGGACAAAGGATACGAATAAAAACTAAAGCTGGACTTGAGTGGGTGCCAATAAAACTCACCACTACTTAAAGACTGCTTGCCTGCTTCCATCAGTCAGCTCCATCAGAGCACAGAGGCAGAGGTTGCTTGCCACTGAATGGACTCAGTCAGAGATCAATATGTACCAAATATCCATTCTCCTGTGAGAACACTGTCTCCACAGTTGCTGGTTGAAGTTCACATGTGTTTTACCCCAGTGGCAGCAGTTTTCCCAGAACACATGAGCTGGTATAACAAGTTTACCCTACTTGGACTTAGCAGCATAAACCTTTAATACCCTTTTGTAATCCTGGCTGTGCAGCCATGCCCTTTATCGCTGACCTGGCAGGGTTCCTTGCCAAAATGGGTGTGATTGTAGCTCCTCAAGGGTTAACCTGCGAGTCCCTTGCAGTACTTTGAATAGTTTCCTTGGCAGAAGTGACTATGAGTACACCCAGCTTGGGAGTGTTGATTTAACCACAGGACTGTTATCCCGAAGTTTCTAAAGGCCTAGCCTCCTGTCTAACACTCTGATCCTCACATAAAGGTATGCTTCCCTGTGAGCCAGCTGAGAACTAAGCCCCTGCACTGCTTTGTAGAGGCACTGAGTGTTCGTGCCTAAGGATTAGCACTGGCTCCGCTCTCATTCTTGGAGGATCTCAACTTTTAAGCTCTCAGTTACAGATTTGCAGTAGGAGGGAAGGTCAGTGTGGAAAACTGGATCTGCTCAAAGGAAAGCTGACACGAACATGTCACTTTGGTGAACAGAGTAACAGTTTTAAGTAAGTGTTCCTCAATTCTCAGTAATAATCTTTGAAGTGCAAACCTGAATAACTGAGGCTTCTCCAGTCCATGGTCTCAAAATGATCTGCAGCTGGGGAAATGCACTGGGCCATCACCATTCTCAAGCTCACAGTTTATGGACAGCAAGACAGAGCCATATCTGTTCTGCTTACAATATTAGCCATTACCACCACCTCTTTGTGTGGCCTTGTACTTGCCAGTATTCTTCCACACCAGCTTCCTTCTCTTTTGCCTGCAAAAAAAACTCGTTCTGCACTGGTGTCAATGTACCACTTGGGATAGGCTGTGGTACAGATCCAAGTGCCATATCACAGAACAGAGCCAAATTCATGGCAAATTCTTATTCTGCTCTGGGAATTGGTTCAGCATGGGCCCAGGCTTTATTCAAGTCTTGATTGCTTGCACTAAACTGGTCTGAAGTGTAACTGTGAACAAATGAGCTATTTAACTGGAGTGCTTAGTAAAGAGCAATACAAACTTCATAGCAATTATCACACCTTGTGTTTTGTCCCTTCCCTCCACAGAGGGAAAATGCACAGATGTATGTTTTATCTTTCTTTTTTGGCATTAAGATAATAGAATCAAGCAGTCTGTAGAATGTGCAGAAAAAGAGTAAGTAACAAGGGATGTAGGGAGCAAAGGCCAAGGGGAATGGCTTTAACCTGCCAGAACAGGGGAGACTGAGATGAGCTCTTAGGCAGAAGCTGTTCCCTGTGAGGGTGCTGAGGTGCTAGCACAGGGTGCCCAGAGAAGCTGTGGCTGCCCCATCCCTGGCAGCGTTCAAGGCCAGGCTGGACACAGGGGCTTGGAGCACCCTGCTCCAGTGGAAGGTGTCCCTGCCTGTGGCAGGGGTTGGAACTGGATGAGCTTTAAGATCCTTTCCAACCCAAACAAGTAAGGGATTCTCATTCTAAAATATACTGGTACTGAAAGCTGCTCTGGAAGGGCAGCATGGCACTGAGCAATGCTTGATCTTAAGGCCTTCCTCTAAGTCAAACTGCACTGAAAACCCTAAAGACTCCGAAGCTCACAGAAGGCACATACAATTTGGGGCTAAACCCAGAACTAAAATGAAATAATCAAGTTTTGCTTATTCACAAATACAACCCAGGACAAATCCTTCCTCTTCTTCATTTCCCACTTGCTCTCCTCCCTCCCCATTTGCCCCATCCCTGAAAGGCATTATCAGACTCCAAATAGCTCCGAATAACATAACCCATCATATCAAGTGAGCTGCAGCTGCCACTTGCAGGCTGGTGTGGTACATTCCAGAAGCAGCAATGCAGCCATATCCACAGCAAGATCCCAACCAACTGCAGGCAAGGATTAGAACCTCTCCAGGCACAACTTCCTGCAGAAGGATGCTTGCAAAGCCAAAGGAAAGATTCTTGTCCCAGAACTGTGGCAGAGGCAACAAACAGGGAGGCTCTGCATGACCACAAACCCCATGAAATCCATCTGGGCGTAAGCTCATCTTTATTCCCATCCCCAGCCAGCAATGGGATTTTCATTCCCTGATGGCCAGCAGGCTGCTGCACCGGCACACCGTCAGGCTTTCTGCTACTATTATAAACCAAATTACCTCATGCATGAATGGTCTTAATATCAGTTCACACTACAAGCTGTTCTGCTGGGCTGACATATGTACCCCCGTTCACCCTGCACCGCAAATGGCATCTTTGCTTCAGAAAGCCATGATCAGATACAGCAGGAAATGGATGAAAAACTAACATGCACAACATTAGCACTGACACATTTCCCATTGTTCCATGCCATGGGAACCCTGGTTTGATGCTCAGTGAAAATACAGGGTTCCTGAGCAAGGAATAGGGCTTTAACATCTGCCTCTCCCCTTGTCCATCCCATCCTCACACAGCATGTGTTCCTCTACCTGTTAGGGTTAGGTAGTCCTTTTCCCATGAAGACAGCTATATGTATAGGAATACATTTTAACCCAAGCAGGACTGGATGCCTCAACTAGTAAATAACCATGTCATAGAAGCACCAGCTACTGTAATGAGACTATTATAAATAGAAATATTCCCTATAAGCGGCTTGTGACTAAGCTCACTTTTGAGCTAATAACTTCCCATGGAGATGAACTCTGCAGGAAAGCTCACAGAGCTATAAATACTCAGAATTCATTAACAGATCTTTTTGTTGCAGGAATTCTTTTCCGGCTGTGCATCATGACACTGGTGCTCCCAACCCCGTCTCTTTTCACAAGCTGCAATTGTTTAACCTCCAGATCCGGCTGCTCCCAGCAATCCACTGGAAGAAAACATTGGGGCAATTTGGAATAGTAAAACCCTATTCTAGTGCCCAAACAGAAATGGAAAAACACCACAAGGAACATATGCTATGGCGTGATCATGGCTGAAGTTTCATACTTTTCCTAAGCTTCAATGCTTTGCTGATCTATCACTGATCCTGAAGAAGAAAGAATAGATTTTAAGGTCCTGTGATTTTATTCTGTGGGTACAGAAGTAATGAGAATCACGAGTTTACACTGAATTCTTGTATCTACTGCCCTTCCAGATCCACGTCCCTGTTCTGCTGGAGTGTAAGAATGCTGACCGATGGGGCTCACTGGAGTGGCAGATCTTATGCTGAGATGGCTTTGCTTCCCTGCAGTTACCTGGCACCAGAGCTGCACATCAACATTGTCCTTTTTAAAATACACTTGAGAGTCACCCCAATATTTGCATCAAAAGCATCTCTCACTTGATGTGTTCCCTTCCATGCACACAGTGATGATGCTCCCTTGAGCAGGGGTTTAGCTTATGCCAGCTCTAATCCTTTAATTTTTACGTAGACACAGCCCTAAAGACCCAGAGATTTATTTTCTTATGTTGCAAGCCAAAAGCAGAGCAGATCACTGTTTCTAATCACTGTTCAAAGTCCCGTTTCCTCCTGGACAGCTACACCGAGCAGTATTTTGTGTTCATGCTTATTCCTTTACTTCACTTACTGAAGGTGGGCACTGAGACCCAGTCCTGCTGCTCCTGTTACCACACAGGTATTAAGCAAGAGCCTCTGCACAGGGATTGTGGTGTAATATTAATGAGCACTTCAGCATTCAAATATAAAACCAGGAGCTTCACGGTCACTGGCCAGCAGGACAAATCCTGCTCTTGCTTCGCCCTGCAGAACAATGCTGGTCCAGGGGGAGGGCCAGAACTGAACCCAGAGCTCAGCTATGCAAGCCAAACCCCAAGCGAGTCTTTTGGCATCCTACTATTTGCCCTTTTGCTGCACAGCAAAATGTTTTCTACAGCTGTCTGCTCCAGACAAGCCGAGCAGCTGTGGCTTGCCCATTTTCTCAGCTCAAGGAAACAACCTCGACTCTGTCTTGTCCCGGGCTCTGTTTCCAATCAGTTGGACTTTTTCCAGCCAGCTCCATCTGTGACTTCTAAATTTTAGATCAGAAATGCCTGTGCCCTGGAATGTGAATTTGATCACTTCAGTTTGATTAGGCAGCGCTTTAATGCAGTCTACTAGCACCTATAACCATGAGGACAAGCTTCCAGGTAGCAGGCTCATATTTAGGCATCTTCAACCCTATTCAACAAGACACGCTGTAAGATGAGATTGAATACAGGAATACCCTGAGTGTCAGTGCAGTAGCCAGTCCCAAGGCTGACAAGCAGGAGTGTACTGCAATGCCGCAGAACAGTAAATCACAGCTGGGAGAGTCAACACATGCTGTAAGCTGCTGCTTTGCTGAGCTATTACCCACCAAGGGAAGAGCATAATTATTTCTCCAGGCTTCCGTGAAGAGGAGGCCAGATTCTTCAACCTTATCTAATGTCTCATGCCTGTAATGTAACACACAGACTACCCAGCCTTTAAGGGCTTTACCTTTCATACATGTAAGTTATTTCAGGATTGTAGGTGTTGAGTACTGCCCATGTTTGCACATCATGTGTATGTGAACACAACAGAGAACTCACAAGGTAGCATTCACCCGGTGCTCTCACTTTGCTCTGCAGAGGACCATCTATTCATCTAATTGCAAAGTGCCTTCCTACTGCTGTGACAGTTCTTGCTGCCCCAATGAGCGTTACACATGGCATGCTGCTCTTCTCCAGTAGCTATTACAGCCCCATGGATGCTTCGCTGTTGGCTGGGGCTCCTGTGTGACTGCTCCTTCACCCTGCACATCCTGCTGTGGTTTGTAGCCTCCTGCCGTTAGCTGGGCTTGTAGCAGTTGTGCATGGGACAGGCACCTTGGTGGCTGCACTGGCTACAGCTTGTCCTCAAGCCTCTAACCTGCTCTGTTACCTTTGAATACAATCAGCTCTTCCAATCTCCTCCTCCAGGAACAATACAGGTGTGTGCATGCAGTCTGCTATTGGAAACATTGATTTTCAACACTACCCTGGGTTTTCTCTACCAACTTACCTTTGGTTCATCTGCCTCTTCATGGCATCTACAATTATATTTACATTCATTTTATAGCCTCTCTTCATCAGCATCCTATGGGTGGTGTAACACACACGGTTATCCTGATGTCTTCTGGTGAATCTTCCAGCAAATGTAACTGCAGTAAACAACTACAAGTGTAGAGGTGCTACAGGTTAATGTAGACCACACAATCACTCCTCACACGATGTACTGTGCCATTTGCATCATTCCACCTGCCTCGCACACAAACCATAGTTCAAAACATAGCAGGAGACAGTAGAGAGTTGATTGTCTCTGCTTCTAAAGACTTTTTTTCCCCCTAACATCTCAAGTGCAGATCTGTGCACTTGCATGACCACCTGCAGCATCAGGTCATCTTTAGGAGGATGTCAAAGTATACATCCAATTAATGTCCTGTCACTGGCTCTGGGTAAAGCCTGTGGTACAACTCCTGCTCGCTGCTTCATAAGAAGGAGGGTGTGAGTTAGCCCAGCTGACTCGTACTTCACTTCCACCATCCCACTCTGTTCTCTATTCAATTTTGCCTTTGGCTACAGTAATTAAGATGTCATTACTTCAATACTGGTTTTACTAACAATTCCTACCACTTCCAATAGCTCTTGAGCTCAGAGCCAGTGCCTAAACCAGCTATTGGCAACCTTTCTGTGCTAAATTCAATTTGTCTATGTCTTTCAGAGACTCACGATTTCACTTCTCAAGTCATGCTTGGCACCAGGGATAGGATGATGTTACAGACATTCCTCATGGAAGGTTTAAGTTCAACAAAAGCCTCAGTTCTCTCCATCACTAATCATGTTTTTAGCAAGCTATCTTCCAGGAGCTGGAAGCTGCTCTCTGAATTATCTTTTTTACAGTATGAACTTAATGAAAGTCCAAAATGTTCCCACTCATTTCATTATAGGAGATTGGATTTACATTCCGTTTCATTGAATCATAACTAAGCCTTACACCCACACTGGGCATTCAGCCTGCAAGAGTTACATGTGTGTTGGTAAAAGGAGAAAAAAGCTTTGCCAGGCAAGTTTCCTAATACATTTATCATGATCTCTTCCCCAAGTGTCCAGTTTTGACTGTAGCATGCTAAAGGTAAAGGCTAATTTAGAATTACATCTCACAAAGACTCAGGTTAATCCAGTCAAACTTTGCTTTTCCATTATCATTGCTATGCTTTCCTAGGAAAACAGGCATCTTACCCATTACAATCTTTCGATCAAGTATGGAAACACATTGCAACAATCACAGAATCCCAGACTGGTTTGTGTTGGAAGGGACCTTAAAGCTCATCTTACCCAATTTGAGTAGCTGTGATTCACAGCTCTGCACACAGTATCTCAGGACCAGTACTAAAAAGGCAATAGTTTTCTCCAAATCACATGCAGCAAAGGCCCTCAAACATCCTACAGAAGCAGTTGTTTGGTAGTATGGGTTATGTTATGTTCTGTTATTTATCTCTGGCCTCTGACTAAAATCCTAACATGCAAGACTTAGCAGCTGAAATCAGGGATTTCTTAGCATCAGGAAGATGCTAAGAATGAATTTTATATGCAATGTTTACTGTACAAGTAACAAGAACTGCTTGTTAAACAGCTTAAACAGCTGCTAGGTAACCAAGAGAAAAGGGAACTCACTGAGACGTCTGAAACAATGTCCTCTTCCAGCTAGGAATCAAAGGGTACCAAAATCATTAGTGTATGGCAATCCCACCCAATGCAGACATTTGAGCAAGTTACATGCTTTACATTTGGATCTGCTGCTGGCTGGGGAAGCATTTCCAGAGCTCCTTCCACACTAATTCAATGCAATAGTCTTCATCTCCTCTCCATATTATCTCCTCTACCTGCAGACTCCTCACAACCTAGAAAAAGTCTTTCTATATGCTTTGGATAAATACAGGTGGATCACAGCCAACTGGTAAAACAGGCAGAAACTGAGTGAGCCCATTTTGAGATGTACCAGTTCCAGCACAGTCTAAGAGTAATCTTTCAAGATATCTCTGGATGTTTTATTTATCCTATTGCATCACAGACATACTGATGCCAATTTGTAGAGCTTGAGAATCCCTTAACTTAGTTTGGAAAATTACAATTCAACCTCTGAGCTCAGTCATGCAAAGGCTAAAGCAGAGAGACAGGAAAATTTGTCAGGAAAACAGACTGGATCTGTAGGGATTGTCAAGGATGAAGCTCTTCCCTGTGAGGGTGCTGAGGTGCTGGCACAAGGTGCCCAGAGAAGCTGTGGCTGCCCCATCCCTGGCAGTGTTCAAGGCCAGGTTGGACACAGGGGTTTGGAGCAGCTGCTCCAGTGGAAGATGTCCCTGCCCGTGGCAGGGGTTGGAGCTGGATGAGCTTTAAGGTCCCTTCCAACACAAACCAGTCTCTGATGCTATGATTTATAGGTCTGGATTAGAAACAGGTGCTTGTCATACATTACCTTGCACCCAATGCTTACATTACAACAGGTCAAACTTCCCTATTTCCTTACAAGTCTAGCAACACTCCCAAGGAAACAGAAGAATGTCCTACACCAAGGGCAGGACCAAATGAGAACACAAAGCCACCTGCTTTTATGGCTCCTAAAAGTATCCTCTATCTTCCCAAGTTAACAACCAATATTAAATAGCTGCAAGAATCAGCTATCAACCAGGGTTTAAAACAAGGCAAGAATGTTATCTTCCACAGTGGCTTTCACTCTTTACTGATAATTACCTACACACACCATGATGGCATTGTATTGTCAAATAGCATCTTCCCCTTCTGCTGTGCAACCAGGCTTTCCACACCCAGGCCTGCAAACCCCTTTGCAGTCTGGGCTTGCTCTCTGGACCACTTCTTATTTACAAGCTGTTGATGCCTCGTGGAGAGGTTACTAAAGGCCATCTGCCTACAGAATTCTTGTTTATATTCCTCTCGTTTTATCCTTAGGAAAAACAGTTGCATAAAGGCAGAGATATTTAAAGCCTGACCCATCCTCCCTCATCCTGCTGGAAGCTATAATCTGTCTGTGCTATCTCAACTGATATTTGTGCAAGTGATTATGTCGGCCAAACAAGGGATTACGAGTCTGGTTTGGGGAGAGAGCAGCATGAACAGAGGACGTCTGAAGGGACAAGCTTTGTTTTGTTCCAAGTAAGATTCCTTGAACTAAAGGGAGAGAGAAGAAATGCATCCTGCATAAAGGGCAATTGTTTCCCAATGGAACATTTTGTGTTTTTCCATTAAGCATGAGCTGCTCTGGCTGTTATGGAATATGTTATTAACAGGTCTGTTAATGTAACTCCAGCTCCAGCACTGCCTGCATGAGGAAAACAAAGCCAGCACAAGCCATCCTTTTGTCTTTTATTTTCTCCTTTCACACACAGAGGATGAATCAGAACATTATCTTCCAGTTTTACGGATACTGGATGAATATTCCTGTGTCTCTTACATAAAAGACAATTCCTCATATGAACTTTTCAGTTTCTTCATGCAAATAAAGGGTGGGATGTGCCAGACTTGGCTTCCTGGGCATTGACCCAAGGAATACATATTGGTCCATGACATAAACTTTGCTCACACAATTTGAAAGTCTTCAGAAGACCAGACAGAACCAGGGAAACAACTACCCAAGATGTCTCACAGGATATTTAAGATGCAAGATAAACAAGCTCTGGACTTTCTACCTGGGGGGGCTGGCCAACAGAAGGGAGCTATCGTCATCCATGGCATGTTTGAAGCCATTCAGTACGAGCGAGGACAAGCCATGCTCTTCAGATAGCCAAAAACACTGAGTTACTTTTGGGCTGCACAACCCCAGCGCGTTGTCTGCCTCCTCAGCTACTCACAGTGCACCAGGCCTCTGAAGGCACTAAGCAGGATCATGTATCTCTGCCTAAGGACCAGCTTTCCCTTCCTAGGAAGCAGGAAGGATAAGGAACATGCTAGTCATCAATAACATCACATGTGACAGGGCCCTTGAAGCTCATCCAGTTCCAATCCCCTGCCACGGGCAGGGACATCTTCCACTACAGCAGGTTGTTCCAAGCCCCATCCAATGTGGCCTTTAACACTGCCAGGAATCAGACATTTAAGTGCCAATAGGAACTTGCCATTTAGCTTATCCAGTGTGAAAGGGAAGGAAACTTTGCCATGTGTTGTATTTTTAAGTGTGAAAGAAGCACAACCACTGCAGAGAACTAATCAGACCATCCTACTGAAACAGATAAGGAAAATTATCAACACTGTTTGGTGAGATACACTTTCAAGTTCCTTCTGAGTCCAAAATTACACAGTTGGAATGCAAGAAAATTGCCTGAGAGAAGTATCTGATCTCAGTTTTAGATGGCAACAGCATGCTGAGAGAGGTTGGATTCCTTACCACTGTTATAGCACCAGGGTCCCACAATCTTTTGCTGAGGTTGGAGGTGTTATTTAACAGGTCTGTGCCTTGCTGTTGGTGTCAAGGGCAAAAGCAGGATGCCATGGCACAGTGCAAGGCAAGCAAGGCATTATTCCTGCTGTAATACTTTATACGATCTGCAGATACTAAAAGATCTAGTTACAACCAAGGCATTATAAAGCTTGTCTTCTACAAGACTGGGCTGCCAAAAAAATAAGGCTCCCCATGAAGAAGCCTGAATAATTAATTTCGTGTCTGTATTTCTAATAGGATGCTGCCAGCCTCAAAAACACAGCACGATAGATTTCAGTTAGAAGGATGAAAAATGAAAGTCATGGCAAGCTATTGCCCAAATCCATTGTATCAGTCACAACTGATACCTAACTATAAGTAAAATCAGGCTAATGGGAGTGGAACCAGTGGTGCTACCACTGTCATATTCAGTATGTGCTGTACCCCTCTGGCTTGATCTGCCCTGGGTTTATTCTGGTGTTTAATCTATCAGCAGCACACTGATCTCCAAGAAGCTGCACAATTGTTGCCTTCATCTAGATACACACTTCAAGATCTCTGTCACCTTAGAGCTGACAGTGTCCCTGCTTCCGAGAAGCCACTTGGAATACTGAGCTTTCTGTGCTCATACAACAGGCATCCAGCTCAACTCTAGACAGCTGCTTCTTATTGCAGTGCATGCAGCACTGAGCATGGAGCATGGACCTTGCTTCTTTCCCCACAAGCAGGTATTTGGATTCATTTTTCAGAGTGACAAATGATTTGTCTCCCAAAGCATCCATGACACTGCAATTAAAAGGACAAGAGCAGCAGCTATGCTGTCCTCAACCCACAATACGAGTATATTAGAGCTGCACTATTAGAGAACTGAGCAAGCCCTTAGCACCACAGATTAAGAACACTGCAGATGTGCAGAAAAGCATCCAAAAGTGTGTATTTGCCTGGAGATTTGATATTTTGCCTTGTGCAGAGCACCCAGCATCAACATAATCCACCTAAACCCTGTTAAGTGACTGAGCTCTCCACTGGAAATACCAACTCTCCACCACAAAGCACTAACTCAGTGCCTGAGAATCTGATCTAATGACTTCCCAGCACTGCTACACCACTGCACTTCCTCTCTTTTAGACTGCCCCGTGGTCAAATTGATTTCATAGGATTCCTCTAATAAGCTGTGTCACACTTCAGTCTCATGGAATTGCAACAGAATAATTCATTATCAGCCAGATCCAACCTCCCAGATAAAGTTAATGCCAAAGCAATATAAAGGCTTCTTTAGCAGAGAGTTGTTATTGAAGGATCTTGGCTCTAATCAAGGCTCAAATCAGTTCTTGCTTTTAAGAGCCAATTAGTTTTATTCTAGAACAAATGCCTTCTTCATCTTTGAGCTCAACCAACCATGCAACAGGGAGGAAACAGTGAGCAGAGGCCAGTGAAGGTAATTTGAACAGCACAGTTGATACTACTGTGGAAAAATACAGTGATAGGTTTGACCACGTGCAGTGCAAGGAGTGAAATGAGAGGTATCCATCCAGTTGTAAGACAAGCATCATATTGCTATGTGGGCTGTGAAGCCAGTTCATAGTGAAAGGCAGTGTCTTAACACCATAGTTAGCTAGTTGTAAAAGAGGGATGCAAAACTGCCTGCCAAGGCGGGAGAGAAGACTGCAGGGAACACTAAGAGACAGGTTGGCAAAGCACAGGGAGGATCTTGCTTGGTCTTGTGCTGCACCATATGCTCAGCTTCCCAGAATAACCCAAAATCAGCTGCTCCTTTTCAGGCAGGCGTGTTCCCTCAAGCCACATTTCAAATGTCACTCCAAGCACCTTTCCAAGAGGAAAAGAGACACTCTCATGTAATTGCAGATAACAGGCTTTGTACAGCAGCCTAGCATTATGCAACTTTATATCTCACAGGCTGGATGCAATAAATCAAGCGCTTCAGTTATCACAAGATTCAATTTGGTAATTACACTAGATGGAGTTGGAAAGATTTGAGCAGATAGGATTGTGGCTTTCCACTCCACATATCACAGTCAGGAATGCAGAGGAAGCCTTTAGTGAATGCTCAGGACTGACAAACATTAATGTTTAGTTTGTGTCTAAAATTATAAGTAAATAATGAACAAAAATCTTTTATTTCTTTAAAAGATGCTCTTTTCTATCCCTCAAGTAACCTGATGCCCAAAAGTACATCCAAGGTTCTCATGGTCCAAGACAGAACTGTACAAAATGCTCCCAAGGCAAACCTGCTTCAGCTCCATGGACCTGCAATTGTAATGATGTTTACCTTGTTCCTGTTTGCTAATATCACTTGATATGCAGCAGGGAAAACAGGGGCAAAGACAGTGTATATTCATTTAAAGCATTGCTTAGACAAAGGGTGAGCAGTAGATGGGAAGATGCACAAATTATCTGGCTGCAGCAGCTTGGAGGGGCAACCCTCTCCTAGAGCTTAGAGACGAGGAGGTAATCCCCTATTAGCAGTTACCGAGCTGTGAGGCTGTGTCTCTGTTATTCCCATCTTGTTTATCATGATGGCAAAACACCCCTCATCCGTCGTAACTGCCAGCAGTGTACAGCAAATGTTGGCCATGACCTAGGGATTATTATGGGAAATATTCTGCCATTACTTGGTTAGAGGCCATTAAGTTCTATTTCCTGCAACAGCAGCCAAAAAAGACTTCTGTTATTAGAGGTGATTGAAGCTGTTTCCTGGGAGAGAAAGGACATGAAAAGTCTGGGTTTGAAGTGGTTACAACATAAGGTATATAAATAAATGTATTTTGCACAACTGCCAGGAATTCATAGTTAATGATCTATGGTTTAGCTGTGTTTTGCTGCACATACATCTACAAAGGGAGTTATTGGGTACAGTTACAGGATTAACAGAGGTACTAACACAACTGAAATGGCAGCTTCCTACAGCTGTTGTTTAGGGAATATAACTAGTTGAAGACTTCCTGATATGGCCAATTCAAAGCACAAACATCTGATGGATCAAGTCTTTCCTGCTCTTACGTGATATTTATTCCAGACAAACATACATGCATTCCCAAAACTGCTACTTAGTTGAGACTAAAATTTCAGAAGCAGAATCATCCCAATTGGCAGAAAAATAGAAAAACATAGAATCCCAGATGGGTTTGTGTTGGAAGGGATCTTAAAGCTCATCCAGTTCCGACCCTTGCCACGGACAGGGACACCTTCCACTAGAGCAGCTTGCTCCAAGTCCCTGTGTCCAGCCTGGCCTTGAACACTGCCAGGGATGGGGCAATTGTACCAGATGATCTTTGAGGTCCCTTCCAAACCCAAACCATTCTATGACACCATGAAAATAACCTGTAAATAACTTGTCCTACAAATACATTTCAATCAAAGTTAAAAGTTAAAGCCTCCTGTTCGGTGGGGGTTGTGTTTTTCTTTCCATTGCAATTCTATCACGTCTATCCTTAGTTTTATCAGGTAATTTAATTCCTCTAATGTGAAAGTAGTGGAACAGACTTGTCAGATACTGCCATAACATTCTGCATTCTGCACAGACACAGCAGGACAGCAGGAAAGAGACATATCCATCCAGCATCACAGCCAGGACTGAAGCTCAGCCCAATGCAGCTGAACTCACGCACTGCTAAGGCACCATACCTGCAGAGGCAGTCCTGATCCAGCACGTGGACACACTAGGGTACATGCTGGCTTCCACGTGTTCTGCTCTGGCTGCTTTACCCTACATTAAATGATGTTTTCTCCAGTTCCACAAACTGAGTGTGCACTTCCTGCAGCTTCCCTGGGCTGTGATGCTGAGATTCATGAATCATAAGAAAGCAGCAGCATTGCTGATAATCAATCATATGAAATAAAAGTATGACACCTGGATACATCTGATTTTTAAGCAGTAAACAGTAACATCAAAGCCAATGGATGTTCCTAGTATGCCACTATTTCCATGCAAAGATGGGCAGTACATTCTTTTTAATGAAGTCTCAAGAGCTGGTAAACAACTCTGAGCACAGCTGAAGAGCAGCACTTCTATTTCACTGCTGAAACTCACCATCCATCATGCTGCTCCTCCACGGAAAAGCATTAGGCTAGGCCATATCTAAAGTCATAAAATCCTTAATGGAATCATCACAAAACACATTGTGCCTTTGGAGAGAACGCCTTTTTCAGCCTTATCAGTTTGGTTTGCTTATTCTTAAACGTAAGTTGCAATAACCCATTTATATTATTTTTCCTTATCTATTTGAATCTAGGTGCAAAATACCATGCCCAGAAGTTAGTAAAGCTCATTGACTTCAAACATTAAGGAAACCTTATTATATAGAAACTAGATGAGCCTTGCTTTTCCCTAACCAATACTAGCATGAGGGGGAGTAGCTGTCTGTAATAGTTAAAGTGCACTATTTACAGAGCTCAGAGAAGACATGAGCAGTACAATATGACTACTATGTAATGTATTCTTAGATACCTTCTATTACCACTATGAGAACATTTCTTTCATGTATGTGCAGTACTTAATACCGACAGCTTCTCTTAGCCTGACCTAAAAACCAGCATATGAAGCTGAATATTAAGGGGAATTGGCATGAAACAGTAGAATAGAATATGGGCTGAGTTGACTTACAGAATTCATTGTGCTTTGGCATAATGGTGTTTCCCTTTCCCCACATCAGCTCTAAACTCATCAGTTGGTGGGAGAAGGCAATTTGGAAGAAGGGCTCTTTCAGTGTGAGGGTCACATAACAAAGCCTGGTGAGATAAAACTATTCAGTGACTTACATCTGCCTCAAGCCTCTGATATGATGGCTAAAGCTTAGTGACAACCACAGTGTTCAGAGCAATATGGGGATACTGCCTTTAAAAATGGAACACAGCCATAAGAAACTAGACAGCAACAGAGCCAGGGAACTGTGATGCACTTGACTTCCTACATTTGATGCATCACCATCAAAATTATGTAGTAGTTTCCATTATTTATCAGTTTCCATCATTTACCAGAGACAAGAATCTGAGCAGTTTTGCCAAAGCTCATTTCAGTTTTCTTCTGAAGCACTTTTTGTTTGGAATTTCCACATTTTCTAGCCTTTTAGTCAAGTAATTTCTCAGAAAGCAGCATCTTTCCTGATGATGTAACAAGTCCATCGTGGTTGTATTTGCTGGGACAGTACAGGGCAAGCTTCTCATGTGCCTGTGGAAATGAAAGCCCCACTGAGAATAGAGGTTAAATCCTCATGACAACCATAGGTTTGTGGGAAACGAATTAGAAGCATTTGAAGAGTGGTGAAAGAGGTTTCGCAGGCAGGGTTGTCAACTGTGACAGTCCCATTCAGAGAGGGGTCACTGATTCTCAGGCAATTAAAAGGACAATACACGGATTTCAGGGGAAACAGCTGGAAAAACAGAATTTTGTGCCTTCGTTCCCAACTCTCCCAAAACTCAGTCCGTTTCATTCAAAAACATGTCGTTTTACTGCAGTCAAAAAGAAACGGGTATTGCCACAGTCCAGAGGAAAAAGGGAATTGCAGTTGGCCTGACTGGCGCACCAATGTGGCTAACAGATGTGCTCTTGAAACACTGTCAGTTCTCAGGTTTCGAGTGCTTCAATGCATCCTTAGTAGTTTTACTTGCTAATCCATCTTAAGAAGGAAAGGAAACTATGTGGTTACCAGACAGTCCTGCCAGCCACATTTAAGCTCCACTGACTACCACCATAGCATTCCATCCAGTAGATTAGAACCCTCACTCACATCTCTCACATCTTTATGGAAGATAAAGCTGTTTCCTGACTCCAAACAATAAGCATTACTTCACTTACTACGAGTAAATTCCTAGCTCCCATTGAAGCCAGGGCAGACTTACTTGGGATGTTCTCTATTTGTTGATCATTTATTGAATTTCTGGGGTTCTCTCCTGCCAAAGAGGCACAGCTCCCATACAAGTTAGCTATTCCAGCACACAGCTTATATTAACAGCTCAGGGAACACAACAGCAGTCAAAGCTCAAGATAAAATGCAAACTAGGCACCCTAAAGAGAATGGAAGCAAGCAACAGGGTCAGAAGCTGAAGGAATGTATGGCATCTCACATAAAAGATATCGAGTGCTTAGGCTTATGTAAGGAAATGGGTAGAAAATGTAAATGGAAGCATGCACAGACTAGACTACACAGGAGCACTAGAGAGTGTGGGCTGCAGAAAGGACTACATGACAAGCTTTTCACCTCATCATGCCACTCCATTTAGGTCACACTACTATGTTCCTATGCTTGTATCGCACTATGCTAGTATGTAAAGTTAAATTCAGGGTACTAAAGTACTGGGTTTCGTTTTCTGTAAGGATAAGCAGAGTGGGTTTGCTTGAACAGTGAAACCAGATTTCAAGCACAGCATAGAAGCTGACCAGCTAATTGTTTCCAGCACACAGTACCCAGTTCTGTCTTCCAATTAGATGCTTCAATAAGCCGTAAGTGGTGATCCCTCTGTATCAAACCTGGGTGTTGTCATTTATGCCACTAAATATGTAGGGGTGTGTGCTTTACTGTTTCCCTGCATAGATGATCTACCCTAGGGGGAAATCACACAGTGCCAATCAGCTCTCTAATGCTTAAAGTGCAATAATGCAGCACATACAAGTTTTCCTCATGAAATCTGCAGAGGGCACAGGCACAGAATAGTCAGGGGGTCATGGAAGCATCTTTGATGTATCTGCAGTAGCCATGGACCAGTTTCAGCTGGTACACCCCAAAGGCAATAAACCACTACCAGAGCACATGACATTTTGCTTATGAACTCTGCAGGGGAGCAATCCCAGCTACATCAAAGGAATGACATACCCAGGTTTCTATCTGCTACATAGCAGGTCATGCCCCACATTAGGAATTATGCCGCAGCTCCATTGTGCTCTCTGTGGCAGATGGCTTCTTATGAAGTGCTGGATACAAGTCCTCTGTAAGAGCTATCATTAGGAACTGTTATCAGCTTTCCTACCCTCTTTGTGAACAGCTTTTTAAGATTCTGCTTGATAGGAACTGTTAATCATACACTGTATGAATCTCCATAGGTCTGATAGGAGCAACTGCTCTGGGCAACAGCCTTGTTATCCATCATATGTCTGGAGTGCCACTGCCTCCTGCTCCATCACATTGTGTGAAACGCTATTGTTCAGCCCAAAGACAACACTGTCATGCAAAGCAGCATGGACTACACTGGAGTTTTGTTCTGGAAAGGTTTTCCTGGCAATCACCTTTTGAATTTCACATACTCCAATCCTGGCTTGGAGCAGTCTGTCAGAGGCAGAAAGTGAGACTTGAATAGGACAGCTGCCTTTGCTAGCTGCAGCAGGGCATCAAAGCAACAGACACAGGGAGCAGAGAAACATATTGGTGGAGTCTGGTGTTTGCTCTCACACCTAAAAAACACTTCCTCATGCACCAGATTGGAGAAGATTGACATCAACAGCAGAGCTGGGAGGAAGAAGGGTGAGCCAGTCAGTTGCACAGCTATGGGAATATACCCATGTTTCTCTATGCTCTCATTTCAAATGTCGTGTGTGTATACCTTCATCTTGAGTAGTACATTTTTTCTCAACTCTCCTTCTGTTTTGCTTCTCAGTTTCAAGTCCAAGAACACTTACATTACTATAAGGAGAGCTGGACCTACAGCTGTCATTCAGTTCAAGCTGTTCAAGCATTTCACTGCTGTTATACTAGTTTCACAACCTCAGCCACCTCTCTATTTCGTTCATCAGCTTTGAAACATAATCCTTTCACTTTTCCAAGCAATACAACCTTGACAAACCTTCAAGTCTCTTGGCTATAGGATCAGTAACTATCGGACCATGTGGGCAGACTGCACCCATGATAAAGGATGAAGTGTTAAAACATCTTGCAGTCAGTGTCTTGAAAAATTAAGCTGGCATTTGCCTAGCTGTCTAGACAGTAATCCTCCATCTCCCTTTTGCATTTAGCCTTCCTATGCAAGCCAATAATGCCCAAGGTGCTGGATAAATTCTATTAGCGTGCTACTTTCTCACTCTGTGGGTTCAACTTTCAGAACTGTTAGCATAATGAACCCTCTAATATCACTAGAGTACAGCTAAAGCTACTTAGAAGCTGCATGAAGGGCTCAGTGGCTCAATCTGGTCTGCCTATCAGAGACAGTGTGGTGACAGGGACATGCAACCAGATCTATCAATTACTGATTAGGTTTCTGCCCGCTTCACGCATTACCCATCTAGAAATCACTTCAAGCTTCAGCTGGAGCATGGAGGAGTTCCAGCACCTTCCAAGCAAAGCTAACGTGATTAATTCCTAAGCAAACTTCAGCACACATTCCACAGCATTCTCACATTCATGCTGTTCTCTTGCAGGGCTCTGTTATTACATTATCATACTTCCTGTCAGAGCAATGGGTGGCTGATCGCATTTAAGATCATCGCTTTGCTGCATACATTTATCCAGCTCAGATCATAATTATTCAGTTGTCCCAGGCAAGAAGCACAAGGTAATTAGGAACTACAGGCCCAGGTCTTAAAGAGACTTGAGAACAAGCAGTTATGTTTCTTGAAGGACATCATCTAATCAGAAGGACACCATCTAACAGAGCTCTGGAGCAGTTCTGCTCTGCAGCCATGCTGAGAGAGCTGGGCTGATTCAGCCTGGACACGAGAAGGCTCCTTAAGGGGAGACCTTGTAACAGTCTTCCAATACCTAAAGGGAGCCTACAAGAAATCGGGAGAGGGACTTTTTAGTGACAGGGCAAGGGGAATGGCTTTAAGCTGAAAGAGAGGAGATTTAGATGAGATCCTGTGGCAGCGGTTGGAACTGGATGAGCTTTAAGATCCCTCTCAACACAAACCAGTCTGGGATTCTATGAACTTTCTATGTCTCTATTATTCTAATTCAGCTCCTATAGAGATCTTCATGCACAGCACACTCTTTCCTCAGGGGCCTTTTAAGCAGGTTATGCAGCTGAGGCATGCTTACAGGGAGGTAGTATGAGCATTTCTTCTCAGAGTTTGCTGTAGACAGCATTAGACCTGTGCTGACTGTTGCCTTCTTCAAGCCTGGTACCAGGCGATCTATTAAAAGAGATGCACTGTTTGGTTAAGCACAGAAGACACACATCCTTTTCCACACTCAGAGCAGTGTTGCTTAGATAAGGAGCAAGTGAGGGTGTCTTCTAGAAGCAACTCCATAATCTAAACAGTGCTCCTTGAAGCTGCAGTGGCCCATGGCACGGTAAGGAACGCAGTCAGCTACTGGCCTCGTGGTACAAGGGAATCCTTGGGTTTTAGGGCCAAACCAAAAGAATCATATTAAATGACATTTAGAGAGACATGATGAAGTGTGGCAGCTTCACAGAAACAAGCTATCAGTTTGGAAAGGCACCTGTAGTAGATTCAAGGACCAAGAAACATTCCATCTCATTCACCAGAGGACAGTTTTCACTTCAAATACCAGGCCACCCAGTAAATGGGAAGGATGAATCACACGGACCTCCTGCCCAGAACATGAAACATGTTCAGTCAGAGACTGAAAGCTCATTTCTTTCATCCATTCACCCCTCCAGCTGACAAGGTCAGTCAAATGTCACTGTACGCTTCATCAGACAGAATGAGTTGATCAGAGAACAAGTGTGTGGGCTTTAGATGGTGGTTACTTTTCTCTTTGGATGCAGTTAAGAGTTCTGTTTTCAGGAAATCAGTACATGCTCCTAAATAGCAACAGCAAGCTGCATGTTGCCAAGTGTTAAACAGGCATGGCTGTTCATTTCCTTGACTGATCCAAGTTAATCAGCACCCAGCTTAAGCCTGAGGAATAGGCATCCTCTTCTCACCCCTTGGAAATGGTCTGCAGCATCTCACTGCACAGCTCCCCACCTTGCCAGATCACAGGAAAGGTTAGTTCAGTCTAACAGTCTAACAAGCTACTTTGGTGCCGCTAACAAGAGCTGCCTAGGTAAGAACACAGAGAGAATCACACCTTGAGTCCCCAAGCCACAGCCAGCTTCAGCTCAGATACAGTCTTCTGCAGTTAATATCTTACTTACAAAGACCCAACTTAAAACAAAACATAGAAGCAGATCTATAACTTGTGAGCTCTTTCCTTCCTGCCATGAGATGCAGTATTCAAATGCTTCCTGTCCTATGGATTTATGCAAAGCAGCATAACGTTCTATCCAATTCCCTTTTTGTGCTTGGTTGCCAGAGCTCGTGTTTCCATAGAACTAACCAAATGCCAAATTGTATGAAGACAGTTCATTCAGAGCAGGTAAAGACAGCAGGTGCCTACACTGAATTGCTTCTCCTGGCTTCCTCTCCAGGCAGTTTGGATGCGGCTTTAATGGTTCAATTGTTCAACCTCAGCCCTCACTTCCCTGCCTCAAACAAGTGATTTTGAGCAAGCTCAAATAAATGAGCTGAGGAAATTAGGGCTGTTCAGCCTGGAGAAGAAAAGCTGCGTAGAGACCTCAGAGCAGCTTCCAGTGTCTGAAGGGGACTACAAGGATGCTGGAGAGGGACTTTTCATCAGGGACTGTAGGAACAGGCCAAGGGGAATGGCTTTAAGCTGCCAGAACAGGGGAGATTGAGATGAGCTCTTAGGCAGAAGCTGTTCCCTGTGAGGGTGCTGAGGCGCTGGCACAGGGTGCCCAGAGAAGCTGTAGCTGCCCCATCCCTGGCAGTGTTCAAGGCCAGGTTGGACACAGGGGCTTGGAGCACCCTGCTCTAGTGGAAGGGGTCCCTGCCATAGCAGGAGATTGGGGCTGGATGATCTTAAGGTCCTTTCCAACCCAAACCATTCTATGATTCTATGAAATAATATGGTGACAAACTTCATTGATATCAGTAAGCTCTTTGCTGAAAACACTGAAAATTAACCATGCTAGCCTCTTGGTTTATGTATGCCATAAAGCTTTCACAGGCAAGAACTTCAAGCCCTAGGTTGGGCTGCTCAAAGCCACGGAGGACAATTAATATTGTCAGAGCCTTGACAGCTCTACCATAGGGCATCAGTAAGATGAAAAGGAGATTGATTATGAATAGTCTAAGTTCTTATCTCATCAGCCAGTTCATTCGTGCCAATATGAACCAATTGCACCTTGTCATTTCTGCCCCAAAATGTGCTTTCTCCAGTTGCTTTGCAGGAAATACACAAGTGGGCTGTAGCAGTAGTGCTGGCAGTGCTAAGCAGATGAAATGTAGTGCCTGGGTTAAACCAGCAAGAACCTTCACTAAGTTTAGGCTATGTTTAGAGAAAACTTTCTCTGGCAAAGTGTCAGTAGTCTCCAAATCTACTGTTTTCAGGCTTAAAATCGTGTCCTCACAACAGACTTTCTTGCAAGAAGGTGTACCCATAAGGAAGCACGTAAGGACATGGAACTCTTAAATAGCTTCTCCACTTACCTTGTTTCCTTTTTTATCTTTGCAAGGATATTGTACACTAGATACCTGCAAGCAGTTTACATGAGACAAAAGAAACTGTTTGTCCCCGAGCAAAGGCTCATGTCAAGTGCTGGGATGTTTTCTTTCAGTTCAGAGCATTGAAGTCTAAAGTCTAACTCACAGACATAAGGATTTGCTTGCCCAGAGTTCATCATTAGCTTGTCTAGAGCTGATTAAGGCAGCTTTTAACACATGTTAATGGTTTATTCCAATCAGACAAATGCTGAAGTGAGCATCACCAGCAGGACCCTTTAGAAGGCAGCCTGCTGACTAGAAACTAGTACGCTGGCACTGATCATATCAGCTCACATATCAACTCCAGTGTCTTCTTACTTCAAAAAGCAGATTGAAGTGATGGAAAGAGGCTGGCAAGACACAAAAGCTGCACTTCCATCATATGCATTATGCCAAATCATCATGAATTTTCAGGTAAAGTCTGAGATCTATGACAAACTCATAACTCTATCACTTCTATTGCATCATGGATAAAAGCAGAACTAAAAGATGACCATGACTTCAACACTAACATTAGTCACAAACCCCTACAATATCTCTGTTAACCTCAGTTGCCAAATGATCAGTAACCTCTTCTTGAAGAATTAACCTTTTGAGGCTAAAGAGTCCTGCTCAACCATGTGCATAATGATTTATTCCCCCACCTTGCACCTCTTTGGCACCTTCTTTTATATACACTGATTATGAAACCATATTTGGCCATTGCTGTGATGATTTTCTTTGTGACAATACCTGTTTCTATTGCTGTTACACAGGTACTTCAAAGCAGCTGAAAGAAGCTTAGAGCACTTTCAGCATCTATACAGTTCATCTTCTTCTTTCAAGGGCTGCTGATTTATAACACCCATGTGCCATACAGATTGAATATTGAGCCCATTGTACATACCCAAGCAAGCATTTGATAAACTGCTTCCAGATAATCTGTGCCAGAAGACTGAGGTGAAAGGATGCAAGTCTGTTGCATCCCCTACTTGGGAAAGACCCCAAGCTTGTTTCATTCCTTACGTTGCCCACCCTTTTGCTACATACTTCAATGTAGATCAGGTATGATTAATGATATTTAATCTGTCTATCCCTGCAACCTCTACAGTTCAGCAACAAGACAGATGCACTTCCAGCCAAAAGACACCTTGAATTCGTCTCTTTATTAAATTCTGAAACACTTCATGAGTGGTTTTGGATTCCTTTATTTACACAGAAAAAACTTGCTGTCAGCCAACAGTCTAACAAAAGAAGACAACTCACCTTCCAAAGGCAAATGCTAGCCCAGTGCCAGTGGCCACAAGAAGCCAAACTCCTTTCCTGGTGCAGTACAACATTCATAATCACTGCAATGCTGGAAGTTCATGCAAGCCAGGCCACAAACTGACCCATCTATTACATAGCTTTCATGTCTGTTCTGCTCTGAACGCTTCCCAGAAACACCTGAACACTGAACCATTTCGATTGTCTCTCCAGAGCAGGTAGAGTCTCAATCAGAAGGTGGTCACAGCACAGCCCCTGGAATCTCCTGCAGGAAGAGTGTTACTGACTGCCTCTTACTGGCCCTGTCACAAAGCTATTAAGACAAAGGTGATCAATTCTTGTATTTAACTGCCTTATTTCCCACTAAATACTACACTTCACATTGATTCTGGTTTTGCTTCTAACATCAGATGCAGTGGTGAGTGTCCCTACCACTACGCAATGAAACATCCCTTTGCAAGGTTTCTGTGCAGACTGTTTAGAGCACCCAGCAACTCTATTACATCTTTGTTTTGGTTACTGTGCCAGGGAAAGCTCCAAGTCACCCTGAGACTGCTCACTCTTGCCACAGTAAATGAACTGGCTGTTACAGAGGGAAAGCTTTCTGCGAAGTGACTCTTCACTTCCTTGTATTTCTTTGCATGCTGTAATGCTGTTTTGGGTATGGAGTTGCCTCACTTGCCTCTGTCCTTCCCAGCTGTTCCCTCACTCAGAAGCACACTTCTTCTTGGTATTATTTTCACAGGGTTTAAGATGCAGAGTAACCACATTATGATTTCTGCTTGACATTATGCTCTCAAGAAAGAACAGGCTCCTATGAGTACTGTAACATTCACTGGATCCCAGCCACAACCCTAGAGAAAAGACTAGGTCCTTCACTCGGACTCCAAGAATGCAGAACTGGCATGCAGCTGTAATCACTACTGAAGCTGTGCTCTTCAGGTTTTCTATCTATCAGACCTAGATACCTTAGAGTGATCCTTGGTGACTAACCTGGCTCCTAGAGCAGTAACCCAAACCCAGTGTGAGGATTTGCCCCTGAGCTTTACAACTGATCCTTACCATGCACCCACCCCAGCTAGAATTCTGACCCCAGTCACCCAGAGGTGGGGGCTTAGGCCATCAAATCAACTCTTTCCATCCACAGACATTATTCAAATTAGTATCAGACAACCAAGTTTATGGGCAGGAGTAGTACATCCTTGGAGTGCAGTCTTAACTGAACCTGCAAGTTCATTTACTCATCACCTGGAGAAGAGAAGGTTCCTTACGGGGACACCTTAGAGCAGCTCCAGTGCCTAAAGGGGCTACAGGAAACCTGGAGAGGGGCTTGGGACAAGGGCCTGTAGGGACAGGCCAAGGGGAATAGCTTTAACCTGCCAGAACAGGGGAGACTGAGATGAGCTCTTAGGCAGAAGCTGTTCCCTGTGAGGGTGCTGAGGCGCTGGCACAGGGTGCCCAGAGAAGCTGTGGCTGCCCCATCCCTGGCAGTGTTCAAGGCCAGGTTGGACACAGGGGCTTGGAGCATCCTTCTTCAGTGGAAGGTGTCCCTGCCTGTGGCAGGGGTTGGAACTGGATGAGCTTTAAGGTCCCTTCCAACACAAACCATTCTACGATTTAGGCACGAGAGCCATGATGAAAAGTTCTTCAAACTAAAGCATTAGCTTCCACTTAAACCTCTTATTTCCCTTAAAGAACAATGTATAGAGCTGAAATTAGCTTTTGAGATTTCTGCCAAGTATTTCTCGGTAGATAACATTTCCCATCCAGATTTCATGTTCTGCAAGGCAACGGTGATTTCAGGTCTACATAGCATGCATAGCTCCAGCAGATGTGCACATGTGTTTGTCAGCTGTATGAAGAATGAGTTTTCTATCCCATTTATACCATCCCCAGGCTAAGAAACAGAACCACTGCTGCAATAGTTTATCTCAGCTTTGAGAGTACTCTATCCCAGGTTACATAGAGCTTAACACCACAGGTCTATGTGTGCCTCCAAATTGCTCAGGGGCTAAAGGTCCACAACACTTTCAAATCAAGCAGTGAATAGACCAAAGCACAAATTGTGTTATAGTTCTCAAAGCACTTAAAGTGCTGCTATTGGAGACCATTGCAGCAGTTTTTCTCTTGCTTTATTACATTTCATGATGGCTGATTTCACTTTAAGCCTTTCTGATTCAGCCAAGACTTTGCAGCCTTGTCAGGAACACTGAGGATTCTGCAGTCATCAAGATGCAACATAGCGCCCAAGGATATCGAGGCAGGTGTACTTATGAGAGCCCACATGACTGAAAAGAATCCATTCCATACTTTTGTCTTACTTCATACCTCCTGCTATTCCGAAAACTAGTGCCAAAACTCCCTGGTTTTTGTCCCTTGAGATCTGGGTCAACAGCACTCTGTTGCATTCTGTACTGAGCTAAGGGCAAAGGGCAGAGCTGTGCCTGCATCCTACCCCCCTGCCTGCAAAATGCAGGTCCATCATGTCTGTAGTTTCTTCATACCACTTGAGTTCAAGGAGACCTAAGTCTATATTTTATCTTGCATTTCAAAGCAGTGACACAAGCTGAAACTGTAGGCAAAGATGAGGCTAAGCTTTGAGATGTTTCAGCTTTGTATGCTGCTTTGAAAGCAAAGCGTTCCACGCTGCAGACTTAGGAACAGTGCTGCCTTAGGAATACTTTCAGGGAAGTGATTGTGCCACTGGAGCCATCCTAAAAGTAACAACATCTTTGAAGGGTGCCACAATTCAGTCTTCTGGCGTTAAATAAAGTGTTGTGCTTGAAATACCCAGGACCTCTTTTGAAAGCTGCTGAACCACACTTGACCTCCCTTTTTAACACAGTGTCAACTTCAGATGCTGGCAAAGGAGACCAGCCCTTCCCTCTGCAGGCATCAAGCTTTGCAAACAAGGGCAGCAGAAGGGATCTAAGCAGCCTCTACAAAGCAGAGGAAATGTTTTCCAACAGACAAAATACATCTGAGCCCATACATCTGAGTCCTGACATCACCGTATAGCTGTTTATTGTGCAAGTTGAACAGTGGCTATGAGCAATGTCCAGCTTTTGGAAGCTTCCCTTTAGTGTATTTTCAATTGCTAACAGCTCCTTAAGGCCCTCATCCCATTCATTTCTTAAGTCTTCTGTTCCTCTTCACTTCCAGTAAGTTTATCTCACTTTAACATGCAATACAACCCAAGCACAATATATTTGTTCCCCTCCTAAGCACAAAAACAAGATCATCTGTATTATTTGCCTTCCTACTAGCAGTGAGACAGCTCCCTTTTACACAGGGCTTCTCTCTGAAGGACCCATTTCTGGTGCTTCTGAGCACTCTACAATGGAAGGCTGTGGGGCGAGGGCTCAGACTTCAGCCAAGAAGCTGCATTAATTTTTGGCAACATTTGGCTTTAAAATCTCCTCCTCCAGTTTGTTTCAGTGGCTGCACATGACCTAGTGAGCAGCAAATAATGCTGCTAGAGGCTAGAAGTAGACATAAAAGAAATTAGCAATTAGCTTTGCAGAAGGGATATGAATTATCCTACTTCTAATGCAGTCATTTCCATCCATGTGAGGAAGCACTCCTTACATAGGATTTCTGGCCTTTGCTGGAGGTGGTCTTCAGCGGCATCAAATATACACCTTGACTGGGAGCAACCTGCTCTCCCTGAACTGCAACACTGCAGAAACCCCTTCCCCACCAGAGCAGGTCCCAGTAGCTCCCAGTTCCAAGTCTGTACTAGCTCATGGCATTAGCTCCATTACTTCTCAGTAAGCTGGAAGCAAGTGCGGGTGACACGGGTCAGGTCCAGGAAATCTCAAAGGAGCCATCATAGGAACTGCAATGCCAGAAGGAGATTCCTTTACAATTCACAGCCAGTGAATTTAAGTACATGACTATTTGTTCCAGGGGAATTCAAACCTCTTGCTTTTTATAAATCAATAGGTTATAGGGTAGCCTCCTGCTCTCTCTGTTAAAGATGTGTGTACTAAAAGGCATATTGAGACAAGAGTTCAACTATTAAGGGGGATCAGACACAACACTTTGAGTGGCAGACTGCAGATTCCTAACAGCCAGCACAACTGCAAGAGCTGGGTAAATTTAGGACATCTCGGACATGAGGTCCCTTGTGTAGTTTTAACTTACTGACCTAGTAAATCCATGCACGTGGAAGGTAGCATGAGATTTGGGCAATTCCGAAGCATTTCTGGAGGCTAACCCTACATAGAAAACAAGACACTTCTTTGCCATGTCCTTTACATGATTTAGATCTAATGTTTATGAACTGAGGCACCCTTAGTTCAACCAAAAGTTGCCTCCCTGTTAGAGGGTCAGTGCTAACAGCTCTCCCTGTCTGTAATAGCTGCTCAGCACTCTTCAGGAGCCTCATGGTATTCCATTTATTATGGGGTATTAAGTTTCAATTGACTCTACCTGCTTCCTAAAATCTGTTTTGAAACTCATGGAAAGTTACACTGGAAAGAAAAATCCCACCCAGCTTCAGAAAAACAACCCAAAGCTTTATTTTATTCAGTGATAACAGCTGTGTAATGGGTACACAGGAAAGAGCTTTTCCAGATCAATGTGTACTTCGCAGCAAGCAATTGATGAGCAGGGTCCCATGGTGCCCTTGTGATATTGAATATGAGTCCTGCCACCATAAGAAGCTTGTTCGAAGCTTAGAAGCCCAGAGAACATGGGGGTTTTATGTTAATGTTCTGACACATGCCTGGTGAAGGGCTTTTGAACTACAATTAATTACTGCAGAGGGAATAGCCTGGCTTTTGCAGCTGGGAACGTTTCCAGGACTCTACCATTAAGCCCAGTTTATGAACAGAACTAGGTCAGACAAACCTGGTCAAATCATAAGCAAAAAGTGAAGGTGGAGATGTGCCAGAAGCTGTTCCTTGTCTCTACACAAACAGCCCGTGGGATTTTGTAACATCTTTATGAGAAAGCTACAGCTACAGAAAGGGGGCATGCAAGGTAATGCATACAGGCAGTGAGCACCAGACCCTTTCCAGGGAATTCTTCCTGGGATCCTTCCATAGCCTGTACTGCAGCACACACAGGCTCTGGGAGCCCTGTCTCTGTCATGACAAACCTGTGAGTTGTTACTCAGTGTGCTGTTAAGCAGCACACAGACACACAGTAAATCCCATCAGCTTCTGTGGCAACAATGACCTAGATGACAGACCTTTGGGAACCCTCTTCTGAGCCAGAGCAGTGTTCAGGAATACTGTCCGCTGGGGATGAGGGGCTGACTGTGCTGCTACAGCTTGCAAGTCATCCCATGGGGGAATTGCTCCCACGGGAAAGCTGAAGGGCTGGAGTTACTATGACAGGTAAATATCACTGATTTTGAAAGGCAAGCTCCAAAGAAAGGCAATTTCAAGTTACACTGATGTCAAATACATACACAAATAAACACCATCAGTGGAACCAGTGGCTTTGGTACCTGGCCAGACCTGTTTGTGACAAGCAGCAGGGCTGTACTCCACATGTTCTGCCTTGCCTTCAGACCAAAGGGAACTTTTGTGGCAGCACAAAGTCTGTGAATCCTATTCTGGGGGGGAAAGGGAAGAACAAGGGCAGATCAATGCCTCCTTCACAACAGGAAGATCCATACTGCTCTTTAGACCTCCCGTAATGGATCATGCTTAGTATTTCAGCAACAGGTACATCCCTAGGCTGAACAGGCCCAGCTCCCTCAGCCTTTCCTCATGAGAGATGCTCCAGACCCTTATTCTAGTAGCCCTTCTCATCCTGTTTCTTCATTCCCTATCACTAAATGTTATAGTATTATACATGTTATCAAAAATTAAGGTAATTGTTCTAACAGATCAATTTCAACTACAGTGAGCTCTCCTGTGCTGTTCCTGCATTAAACCAACAGCACGTGTCTGAAAGTTCAAAGGCAACAATTGAGCCTACAATTTTCCATAACCCTTAAAGCCCTGGCAGCACACAACAGCTGAAGGGAGATCCAGGCCTAACACGGAATTATGCGGTGAATCAAATATTGATTCTCTGTCAGTAAAGTGAGAACAGCAACAAGCTTAGAGACGCTCTCATGTAATCATATTTAGCCATGATAAGAGCTCAATAAAGTGCTGAGTATCTTGGAACTGGCATATGAAGCTGTCACTGGATTCAGCATGGTATAAAATTCAGGATGTTAGCTGAGCCCTGACCCAGGGTACCCAGATGACATCACCTGCAGTTGAACAGGGGCTTTTATTGCACATGATTCAAGCCTTAGAATCAGAAAATCCTACAAGGGTTTGGGCTGAAAGAGACCTTTAAGAATACAATAAAACGGATATTCAATGGATATTAAAGCTCACCCCCTTGTCCTGTCCTTACAGGCCCTTGTCCAAAGCCCCTCTCCAGCTTTTTGTAGGCTCCCTTTAGGTATTAGAAGACTGTCCCGAGGTTCCCCCTGAACCCTCTCTTCTCCAGGCTGAAAAAGCACAACTGTTTCAGCCTGTCTTTGCTGAAATGAAACTAAGTTTAGGACTTAAAATCATCTTTCTTCACCTGAAGAAGCCATTTATTTTCACTGTAAACATCTGAAGTCCCTGCTTTAAAACTAGAGCAGAGCCGTTATCAGTCTAAGCAAAGCTACAGCACAGCCTCCAGATCTGAGCAATGTCTTCAGTTTCATGAAGATAACAGTGCTGCAAACCTTTAGATATTGTAAATGGTTTGACAGTAAAGCTTAGATTAAGAAGGAGCCAAAACTTGAGCAGTTGAAGTGATGGTTCCTTTTAACATTTCAGGTTAGTGAAAAACTAGAATCAAGAGGTGGCTCTAGGACACCTTTCCCCATGGGGTGAACATATGTTAGCTCATTGCTCTGCAGCAGAATGCTAGTATGCAGTTCATTTCATAGTAAAAGACCCTTACAGCAGGATAATTTAACCTCATAAGGGATTTGCTCAGAAATGCAGGTTGCTTTTGCCAGCCCACCTCTTTTTTCCCAAGCGGATTTGGTACAGAACAGCATTCTCCCAGTTAGGACAGGAACAGTGAGGAGCGAGCTACAGCTCTGACAAATGCTTGTTGTTGCTACTCCATAATTAGTATTGTTTGAGCTAGCTGGCAGCTCTCCTAGAACAGATTTCACACTCTGTGAATGAGGTTAATTCATTAGTTACATTTGTTTCAAAGCCTCTTGAGCAATCTAATCACTGTAATAGTAACTGACTGACCCACATCTTTAACCAGTAAAATAAGGGAATTTCATCCCAATTTGTTACCAGAGGATGCTTAACCTATTTAAGTTTTCATACTGACATTCCACTGCAGAGTATGACAAAGATCATTCAGGGAAAGTTGATGTTTCCATATCTGTTTTCCACATGGCTTTCATTTCAGTCTTTACAGCAATGGCAGTATTATTAGGCACAAAGATGCATCTCTCACACTCTATGTCCCGTATTTTTCCAGACACACCCTGCACACTAAAACAAAACACTGCTTGTACCAACAATAATCACATGAACAAGCAGGGTTCAAGATCGTGAACGGACACTGATACAGTCCAAGTCAATGAGATGTTGCTCACAACTGTTAGCTACTCTTATAACTCCTCTCGGATGGTGCAGGAGTCCTTATGTTCTCAGTTTTCTCAGTTAATCCTCTTTCTGCTAGGTCTACAAACGAGCCCCTGTGTCTAGCTGGCTGTGATAGCTGAGTGTATTTACATTACATCCTGGCACAGATCAGGATAGGAAGCTTCAGCTCTTTTTCCCAATCAACATTCCAGCTACTGGTTTAGTAACTACCAGCTAGTCCTGCCTAATTCCCATTTCAACAGTCAGAAAACCTGTTCCACCATGTCAGAAAAAGACATTAGATGCAGGTCACAGTAAGTGTGTAAATGAAATTCCACGAGAGTTCTCCATTTCCAAGATCTGTTCTCAACTGTCAGCTTAATGGATTGTGAACTCTGCCTGTAACTTCTCCATGGGGTTTTTCTATAATCATATGTCCATTAAGGTTAAACCCTGTTGCTTGTTTTTATTGACGCAGTTCCAAAAGCAAAAATCAATTGTCCATATGCCTGAAGTCCAAGTTCATCAACTGCATATCCTCAAAATTATTTCCTGTACCTTTTGCAGAGTTAGACCATGGTGGACAGACTGGGAACAGCATGAAGAGGATTATGGTTAGTCATCTGTTAGGAGGTAGAGCCATTTGCCATGCTGACTTAGGGCTGCTTTCCAGTTCCTGAATACCTTCAAGGAATAAGGTACTGAAATCAGAATGAAACCGTTCAATTTACTTTTTGGAATCATGGCAATGAGTGGATTTGGCAGATGGGGAGGAGGAGTAGGAGCCACCACAGATGCAACTTTGTTATAGACTTTAGTAAAAGACCAAGTGCATGGGAGCACAGTGCAGTGGGAAGCTTTCACCCTCAGAAAGGAAAATCAGTGCCAAAAGGCTGACCTACCCTGGGGCCAGGACCAGCCTGCACACTTTACTTAAAGCCCATCAACCATTCTATACCCGATTGTCTGAGCTTCAGTTTTAGCTGATACCTAAAACTGTCTAAGCTTCATGACTTCCCCAGCCTCAGAGACAAGCACCAATTCCAGTGGTCAGCTCACCTTCATCAACAGCAGTCCAGAAAAGCTGTGAAGTGCCCAAGTTAGCCATGTCTCACACCAAAGAAACCCCCAAACCTGAATCTGAATTGATGCTCACAGCAGTAGTGCCAAGGTCATCCTCTTTAGCAATTCACATTAAATGCTGATGGAGTGCTTCAGATGCCAGACTCTCTAGAACAGAGTTTAATAGCGGAGAGATGTATCCAGCATCACTCTGCATCACCAGCAGTGTTTCAGGCTAATTTCAGCTATAAGCACTTGCAAATACTTACTGTTACCAGCCTGTTACACAGAAAATCTATGTAAGCTGCAACAATAGATTACATTTTGCTCTAATTTTACATGAAAGCTATTATGTAGTAGAAAATCATGGTAGCAAAAGCTTCACAAAAGGTCTATGGCTCAGAATACTATAAAAAGGCTTTATATTAACACAGGGTTTTAATGCTTCAACTATTTGTGTGCAGTAGTCGCATTCATCTACAGTTTAGACTACTCTGGGACTTGTTTTCTACATCTGAGCCTGCCACAAATTGTAGAGCTGGAAGAATACAAAATGTACAGCAACAGTGGAAACAATCAGCCCCACATACAACAGAGGCTATTGCCTAATTCTTTGCTCTGCTGTTCAGTTTGGTATTTTCTGGAAGGAAAAGCTTCTGCTCCGGCTCAGAATAGAGGGAGGAAAAGGAGAGAATTACAGCTTTCAAGCAGTAGCTTTCCACATACCATTAGCTTATCCAAGCAGCTTAAGGTAAATGAAAGTAAAACTCCTCTTAAGGTTCACAGGTTTTTATCAGCACTAACACCTGAGTGACACTCCCTAGTGGAAGCAGGGACTATATTCTTCTCACTTTCTTACACAGATATCTATGACCATATTTGTCCTCTTGCCCTCAACTGTTCCAGTGAGCAGAAGAGCTTGAAGAAGAAAATGAGCTGTTCTCCTGCAGTAGAACAGCATGAAGCACTGAGAAACCTTTAGTCCCTCAGCTTGAAGCAAAGACTTCCCGAACTGATGACTGGAATGGGGAAATTTGCAGTAAGTGATTACCTAGGGAAAAATAAGCTCCCCTTGGTAACTGAAAACTGTGATTGTATGAATTCAGAGGCACTGACCCAGCCAGAGAAGTCAGGCTCCAGTGATCCCTCGGCCCCATCCCAGTTCTCACTGCTGACATACACAGCTCATTTCATATTCATGTGAGGGCGAAAGCTATTTGCTGCCAATAGGCACATCTATTCTTCCAGTAACACACTCAGTAGTATCCAGAACCTCAATCTGGGATCACAGCTTCCTCTGCCACTGCTACAGTTTATTTCCTGGTGTGAACCATAGCATCAAGAAGCTTAATGCCTAAGTGTTACAGGGAGTATCTATCAGATACAAGTCACCATGTGTATGGCATAAATTGGTCCCAACTGCTCACGTCAGGAATAATGCAGATGTATTGAGTGGCAGTGACGAACACTTCACACAAGTCCAGGTAGATGACATCAACTGCTTTGTCCCTTGTGCTGAACTGTTTTCTGTGTTGAACTTTGCTCCACATTACACCCTTGGAGTTTGAATCCATAAAACGCTGATGCTAAAATGGATTCATCAAGGTGAATGCCCAACTCTGCCCATAGCTGGCTTGTAGATGATACCCTTAATAAAACTTAATGACAGTGATGCTTCATTAGACCACAATTTGCATGGAGTAAATGAGATATTTCTGTTTATTCCAGGTTTTTCGACTGAGAACACTGCTGTTTTTACTGCTGCTGGGTCTGTGGCTGGAGTCGTGCCAAAGCTGGAAGGGCAAGGCAGCACTTTACACGCTCAGTGATGTATTACAAAGAGCAGATACAACTTGCACAGGTCAGTGACTTGTGAGCACTACCACAGCTATTGCAAGCAATACAGATAGAGCCTTTTCCCAGCATCACTAGGGCTGGAAGGGACCTCTGGAGATGCTCCAGTCCAACCAGGACCAAGCAGTGCAGCTAATAAGGGAATGTGTGCAGGCGGGTTTGGATGTGTCCACAGGGGAGACACCCCAACCCCACTCCAGGGGCACCCCTTCCACGGCTCTTTATGCACAAACCTCGTAGCCGGATCACTTCCAAGCCTTCAGAGGTGCGGGGACCCACCGAGCCATGCCCGGCTCCGCGCTGAGGGCCTTCCCCGACGGGTTCCGCACCACGGCCTCGTCCCATACCGGGGGTCTTCCTCCACATGCCGTGCACTGCTGGGCACACGGGGATACCCATGGAACAGCCACTGAGGCAGAGGGGAGCCATGGGAGCCCCCGGGCGCGCCGCCGCCATCGCACGGCGAAAGCGCGCACCCCATACGGTATCCAAGCGCGTGCCCGCAGCCTCCTACCCCAAGACTACATTTCCCAGAGTGCCGTGCGGCGGACACGCGGCCGGCGAGCGGGGCGTGGCGTGGCCGGCGGCCTGCGCGGTGACGTAACCGGGGGGGCGTGGCCTGCGTAAGAGCGTGCAGCGGGGAGCGGAGACGGACGCTGGGGAGGGGGGGGAGGTGTCCGGTCGCGCGCAGGCTGCGGGCGGGGCGGGGGTTGTCCCGCGGAGAGCGGCGCCGCGTGCGGGACGTACAGCACGAGAGCGACGCACGGTCCACCGGGGGGGGGGGGGTGTGCGTGAGGCCGAGGCGGGGCCGCCCATTGGCTGCCGGTGCGGGGGGGGGGGGGGCGGTGTGGAGCGGGCGCTGTGGAGTTGAAGCGGCGGGGGCCGGCCGGGAGCTCAGCGGCTCCATGGGGCCGGGGCCGGCCGGGTCGCGCTGCCCCGGCGCTGCCGTGAAGTGACAGCGGGTGGGCAGCGGAGGCTCCGCTTGCGAGCGGTGAGGCCGAGGGCTGCTGCCGGCTCCGGGCGGGGGGTCCGGGGAGCGAGTGAGGCTGCTGGGGCGCTCCCCTCCACCCCCGCCGCGCCGCCGCCCGCCGGCCTACGCGGGGGTCGCGGTGCGCGGAGGGGAGCGGCCGCGCCATGAACTACCAGCAGCAGCTGGCTAACTCGGCAGCCATCCGGGCCGAGATCCAGCGCTTCGAGTCGGTGCATCCCAACATCTACTCCATCTACGAGCTGCTGGAGCGGGTGGAGGAGCCGGTGCTGCAGAACCAGATCCGCGAGCATGTCATCGCCATCGAAGGTGAGACGGCGGCTCCGGTGCGGCGGGGAGCGGGACAGAGGCGGTGGGGGGATCCCCTCCATGCCACGGCCCTGCACGCAGTACAGTGCTGGCTTGCTGGGAGCAGCCGCCTCCCCAGTCCAGGCTTTATCGGGTGGTAAAAGGGTCTCTTGGCCTGGTCCCCATCGGTCCCCATGCCCAGCACGGCTCCTCGGTGCGGGTTTTCCTCCGCAGCCGAGCGAGAGGTGAATGTGTTGAGAGCACGGCGCTGCGGGGAGAAGTTGTTTTGCTACTTGCCTGCGGTCCTGCTGGGACTGAGCGGCGGTGGGGAAAGGACGATGCTCGCTTTGCCTGCAGAGGGGTGGGGGGAAATGATGTTTTCTTCGGTGTTGTTTGTGATTTAAAGACGTGTAAAGTGCGAGTTGCGGTTTAGCGGCGGGTACGCAGGGTGTGCAGCTGGGTACAGAGCGGTGCTGTGCCTGCGCAGCGGCGTGAGAACAGCTTTGGAGGCAAGATGGAGATAAGTCTTCTGAGCTTGGATTTACGTGCGTCTGTCCCCGAAGGAGCACTACGGAGACTCGCGAACTGCTTAGGATGTGCAAAATAAGAGGAAAAATAGTCAGGATTGGGAAGTCTGGAGGTATTTTTCTTAACTCTCTCTGGAGTTCAAGAGAATGGACGGAATTGGCCAAGAACGTGTATTTTAAGAAGAAATTGTTGAGTTGTTTTGTGCGAGAACTCCATAAGCTTTGCATTGTGTGCTTTAGCTACTGAAATAGCCTGCCACTCTTTCGGAAGGGGTTCAGGCCAGCAGAGTGTGATGTACAGCAGCTGAAACACAGAGCTACTTAAAAACATCTTGTGTTGATGGCCTGCTTGTCCTTAAACTATGTGCGATAAAAAAGTCCCGATGGAAAAGCTGCTCTTGGGGTTGTTGTTTGAAAGACTGTTGTTGGTCTGGCCCTGCAGCCGTGCGGCTTGAATAGATAGGCATAATGTTTAATATACAGACACAGGCGTAATAGACATAATGTTAACGTTTTAGGGGGGAGGAGGCAAACACCCCCCTTTAGTGTCTTGCATAGTGAGTCACTGAGGCTGGCAGTGCCTGTCACTTATTAAAGAACATGCTCCCCAGCTCAGTCTCTGCACCCGACTGAGTGTGTGCATATTCCCTGTTGTGTTAGTCACTGTTGAAGTTGTGGTGCGTGGTTTTAGCTTCCTGGAGTCGGGGTTGTTCCCTCCTGAGAGTCATTTATGCTGTCTTCTTTCACCAAAGAGATAGAAATGTGTTCCTTTGTGTTGCTGGAAGGACGTGGCACAGGTACCACAGTCACTTTCTTGCCTTGTGTTTTGGGTTTTTGTGGGATAGATGATGCCTTCGGGGAACTTCTTTTTTTTAGGTGGTAAATAATACATATTTCTGTAGTACAAATGCGTTTCTTGAATTAGATGCTTGGGATACAGTGATGCAGCAAAGCTGAGGTTGAAGGAGGATGTGAAGTACCGCATGTTATCTTCACAGCATGTGACTTGTGTTACTCTTTACATGTATTAATGATTTGTGTTACCGAAGAGAAGCTCAGTTCATTTGTCAGTCACAGAGACTTGAAAACCAAAATAGCAGCCTGCAAATGTGTTCCCAAAGCAGAGTAAAATTTGTGCAGGCAATTTGCTTAGATTGGACACTGAGTCATGAAACCAGTGGATGTGATTCATGGGGAAGTTTTATCTAGGAAATGTGTGTATTTGAAGTCTTGTCTGTTCTGAGGGCTCTTCACCTCTTAAATGTTAAACATTGCATGTAGTTAAAATAACCCCAACATCTTCCTTTATCTGTTCCTCAGTGATTCCAGCTTGTAAAGCTGTGTGATGATGCCTTGTGGCATGGAGTAAGAACTTGGGAACAGTTATCTCTGTGGCTGTTTGATTCCAGTTCTGCTGCAAAGAGTTTAGTGTTGTAATGATGCTCCCCAAACCACAGAACCTTCTGAGTTCAAGGTGCTCAGCTTTTTCACTGACAGCATGGAGCTGTGCAGGTTGGCATGGGGCAGGCATGAGAAAACATTAAGTAACTTTCTGTTGAAGTAGTTCCTTCAGCAGAAGGACAGCTGTTATCCGTTAATCAAGTCTCGTTAGTTCAGGCTGCTTTAAGCTACAGGTGCTCCTTGAACAGCTTAAATAATACCTTTCTGCTCCAGAGAGGCTTGGCAGCTCTGGAGGAGATGGTAGCTGGAATCTGAAGCAATTTGAAACTCATTTCAGTGGAAATAGAATCATAGTATAGTTAGGGTTGGAAAGGACCTTAAGACATCCAGTTCCAACCCCCCTGCCATGGGCAGGAACACCTCACACTAAACCATATTGCCCAAGGCTTCATCCAACCTGGCCTTGAACACTGCCAGGGATGGAGCATTCACAACCTCCCTGGGCAACCCATTCCAGTGCCTCACCACCCTAACAGTAAAGAATTTCTTCCTTATATCCAATCTAAACTTCCCCTGTTTAAGTTTCAACCCGTTACCCATTGTCCTATCACTACAGTCCCTAATGAATAGTCCCTCCCCAGCATCCCTGTATACTGTTGCTTGGTCTCAGACTTTTGGTTTCCATATGGGATGGCACTGTCTTCCCAAATTCCTGGCCAGTGTTCTAGTGTTGGATAGAGCTTGGAGCAAGCTGCTCTGGTGGAAGGTGTCCCTGCCCATGGCAGGGGGTTGAAACTATGAACTTAAGGTCCCTTCTCACATTAACCATTCTGTGATGATTGCCAACACTTGGGATTTTATTGGCGATGTGAACTCTAGGTTTTGAGTTGATTATAAGCATGTTTGGACATACTTGCTGGACTGCTGAAATAATGTGAAATCAGAACTGGCCTTTCAGCAGCAGCAGCAGGCTTTGATATTCAAGTCCATGAGTTGTACCTAAACCTAAGAGAGCAAGTGCTAATGCTCCTGATTTGGGTCTTCAATTGACATGGCAATGTCTTTTTGCACAGAGTTTTTTTTCCTTATATCATTCTAAGTTAGGTGTGATACTGGATAAAACAGCTCTCTGTGGGATTAGTTCATTAGTTTTATCTCACTGGAGAACTGGGTATGTTGAGGTTCTGTTACACAGACTTGCAAAGTCAATAGCTTAAGAGCGTATTTCCATTTTGTTTTGATATGAAACTCACTAAGTAGCCAAACAGTTTTAGATACTATTATTTAGACTGTTTACTGTAGTAAAACCTGTCTTCATGTGTTCTGTAGTTCATGCTCAGTTTGGTGGGTAGATGCATCAGAACTTGATCAGTATTTAGCAGTTTTTATATCAAGAATATAGTGTGCCTAGGAATGGGATGAAGAGAAGGTGAATTTGGTCTTTAAAATGCTGGAGGCATGTGGAGGTTTCAAGGTATGATGATCTGAAGGTGTGCATTTAGATATGTAAGGGTAGGTAGCACTGAATACATCAGCTCCAGTTTCAGTCATCCAGACTGAGACTGGTATTATATTGTTATAAAATGTTCCAAATGATGCAAACCCAAGGAAAGAGAGCGAAAAACTTAATTTCTGATGCTACAGAAAAGGATTTTAAACAATTCACCAGTGTTGATGTTGTCTTGGCTACTATCATATAAAGACACTTTTGCCAATGTACTTACTCTGAACAGATGCTAATGCAGCAAGTGTGGAGCATCTGAAATAGTTTGCTATCATTTTACACTTAGCAAGCTCATCAAAACATGTTCTGCTTCACTGCGGGGTTGGAGCACGTTTTCCTAACTGGGAGATAACTGGAATCCTCCACTAGTAAAGCAAAGATACTAAAGACACAGGCTTCAGTGTGTCTTTCCACCCTGAACAGGAGAGCTGATTTTATGTATTAATCAAAGGGGATTTTGTGCTTTAATTCTTACAGATGCCATACCAGCCATTGCTCAGTTATGAATTGCTGTCCTCCAGCTCATTTTGTCATTCCTATTCTATTTTTAATGTTAAATTGCAAAGTACATTGTGAATGCTGCTTTGAGTTTTGCAATGATGGCTCCAGAAGTGATCAAGGTTTTAGAGCAAATATGAGACCTGTATGCTTGGAAATGACATGTCCAGGACAGTGCAAAGATGCTCCTGCACCAGGCAACAGTGGGTGGGAGGGAATGGTAGGAGGTATAAACCTTGCTTTGTCTTCTCCTTCAGTCACTTTTAAAAACATCTGATGCATTAGAGGCATCTGTGTTACCTGATGTGGGACTCCACGTTGGTGTTATTACCTCTTATGGCCATTCTTTTCTTGGAGCCCTTTAACTTTGCAGCTCCTTAAATGCTGGTGTTGAGTATGTTGGGGGTTCAGTGCTATCCTGGGATTGTCTTATAGGAGAAGTTATACTCGATTTTGGAGTTGAGGTAATATGTTAACACTTGTGTTGCTGCTGAAGTGTATGAGACAACTGAGTTGAAAAATGTATATCCTCCAAGAGCATTGCTCTCTGTTGTGAAATATAAGACCACAGCCCTTTTTCCTGCTTAATGTACTTGTTCTCTCCTGCTTGATGATAGAAAAATGACAGGCACATCAATGAGCAACCTTCTTTGGCTTCCTAATGTGGAAAGAATATCATTATTAGTTGAAAACATGGAGCTTTGCTTTAACTTGCCACCTTAGTGATAACGTAAGAGTGAATCATTGCTGCATAGTAGCTGCCTCTTAATAACATGAGCCTTCCTGCAGATGTACACAGAGCTCATGACAAGGAGCAGAAGCTGATTGTAATACAAGAGTTGGCATAAAGTTGTATCAGAGCCACAACTTGGAAATCCTAGGATGGTTTGGATTGGATGGGATCACTCTGAAAGCTATTTGAATACCAGTCACCCCCTTTCCTTAGCTGTTCTGTTGAAGCAGACTTTGATCCAGCAGCTGGGGACCTCCATGCAAGTAAATAAGCCAAGCTCTTAGGGAGGGGATTTCTTTGGGAATATGTTATATTGTTTCCATACATCAAAAAGATTATGTTATAGTTCAGATGTTTAGGGCTAAATGACCAAAGCTGGAAACCCCCCCAGGTATTGCATAAGGCTTTCATTGCAATCACCTTAATAGCAATCACCATAATAGCAATCACCTTGTTGAAGCTATTGTTATCATTGTGCTATCACCTGTGTAATTTGGATCAAGCTGTGAAATTCGAAAGGCTAAAGCTGGTTCTCCAGAGAGCCATCTTGTTTCAGATTCCTGGGAAAGAAGGCAACAGCAGAGCATGCCGGGAATGCGCTTTTGTGTTTGTTTGCTGGGGGATTCAGTCTGTGTGATTCAGAGGTAGGGAATCTGAACCCATTATCTCTACCCAGTGCATAAATGCATCTGGGTAAGTACTGAGCATGCATATACATGGAAAGCATTGACTTGGGCAGAGCCAGTGCAGTATGTTTGGAACAAGTCACTTAATGCCTTTCTCTGCTGGTTGTGATACCCGACTGTGGACCAAGTTGTGTGTTAACCTAGCTAAAAGGTAGCATTCTATCTTGCTGTTTGTGACCTTTCAGTGTGGACAAATTGATGTAATGCAGTACCTACCCTGTAGTTTTGGTGGCTAGTATCAAGATGGAGAGACCTTTCTTTTTTAATGAGGAAGGTAATCAACTTGTGCAAGTGAAAATCCAAATGCTTGTCCCTAACTTTAGCTGCAAAGTTAGGTTTGATAGCTGTGACTGAAGTTACTGGCATGGCTTAATCCACATTGAAATGCCTGTGCTTTCTGGCTGCGAGTTCCATGCTTTGTCACTATTCTCACTCAGCAAAAGCTCTATGCTTATATATCAGATGCTTTGAGCGAGTGGCACGCAAGTTATAAATCCAGAGAAAAGCCTTAAACTATTAATTGCTGAGGTTAACTTTTTCCCTTGTGCAAAGAAGGAGACGTGCTGGGGGTTAACTGATGATGGAACAAATGTGTTGTGAGGCTTGAGGCTTTTCAGGAGCGTGCCAGGCTTCTCCCACCGTTTGCTTTGGGGGATTAGTTTAAAGCAGCATGCAGTAATGCTGAACCGAGAGTTCATGCTGCTGTGTATACAGATCAGTGCTTTTAATTCTATTTAAACTGGCAAATGAGTCTTACTCCCTAAGAAGATGGGGCACTCAGCAAGGCAGCAGGTTGCACATGTGCTTTGCTTTGGCTGATCTCAAGCACTTTGGGAGAGGCACCATACCTTGTGACATGGATTGCTTTGTTTATGTTCCGCATTGTGCTTAGTGAAGTACAGAATGGCAATTGCATGTTTTAAAGGTGACGTAGGTGCTCAAGTGGAGTGTGTTTACACCCCATGAAAAATACTGGTACCCAGCTCTGAAAGTACCCATAGCTTAAGTTCAGGTTGTTTGGCTCTTGGATCATGTAGTGAAAACTGATGTGGGAACATGATGTATGTTATTAATTGTTAATAGTTAAGGGGTGCACTTGTACGTGTTTGACTATGGTATGGTTAGAAGTGAAATAAAAAACCCAACCCAAAACACACTATATTTCTTTGGTAAATGATGGAGGTTGGGAATCACAGAATAGCATCCCAGACTGGTTTGGGTTGGAAGAGACCCTAAAGCTCATCCAGTTCTGACCCCCTGACACAGGCAGGGGCACCTTCCACTGGAGCAGGGTGCTCCAAGCCCCTGTGTCCAACCTGGCCTTGAACACTGCCAGGGATGGGGCAGCCACAGCTTCTCTGGGCACCCTGTGCCAGCGCCTCAGCACCCTCACAGGGAACAGCTTCTGCCTAAGAGCTCAGCTCAGTCTCCCCTGTTCTGGCAGGTTCAAGCCATTCCCCTTGGCCTGTCCCTACAGGCCCTTGTCCCAAGTCCCTCTTCAGGTTTCCTGCAGCCCCTTTAGGCACTGGAGCTGCTCTAAGGTCTCCCTTTCAGGAGCCTTCTCTTGTCCAGGCTGAACAAGCCCAGCTCTTTGCATCATTCTTTCTTAAAAGCAAAAACCTCAAAAAGTTCAAGCACAGAAAAAAAGGTGGTTCTTTTTTAACTCACTCCAGCTCCCCAAACAAAGGCTCTTTTTGTCAGTCACCACCCTCACAGTGAAGATTTTTTTGCCTAATGTTTAATCTAAATCCCCCCTCTTGAAGTTTAAAGCCACTAATAGTGCTAAGTAGTTGAAAAGCTTCAGCCCAAACTGAGGGATACCTTGTTCTTTACTGCAGAACAAGCAGGAATTGGTTTTGTCCTTACCAGTAAGCAAGGTAAATGGCAGTGCTGGTATTTTCGGCACATCTTTGAAGCAGGGGTAGCGTAAGCTCCCAGAGTCATAGTAGCTGAGATGGAGAAGTCAGTTGCATTTCAACTGTGTGACTTTTTGCTGACAGATGGAAACATTTGCTTTTGCAGAGGTTGGTTTTTCAGGGTATTCTTTGACTCACACACACACACACAGAGCTTTACATCATTTATGGGGAAGAAACCTAAAATGATTCCTTAGTAACCACAGTGGATGAAGTTCTCTATTCTGGGAAGGTACTGAATTAAATGGTTTCAATAATCTGAACATCTGTAAGAATAAGAGATTTGTCTTCTGCAATACTAGGTTTTCTCCTTGACTGCCTTCCAGCACTGCTTGTGCTGTATGTCACCTACACTGAGGGAAATCTGTGCCTATTCTTCTCTTATATTCTCACTTACATTCTCACAGTAACATGAAATAATTGAGCAAAGACAGTGCTAGCTATGGACCAGTTGTGAGATGCTGCTATTTGATTTAAAGACTTCTGTAATTGTGTACCATTAGGACATAAATATAGTTTCATGGAAGTCATCCCTCTATGGAGAGAGACACAGGGAGTCCCATGGTGAAGTGGTGGTTAAGTTTTGGGGTTTGAAGTTATTGGTGTTGAACCTTGTTGCTGAACCTGTTTTAGTGTTCAAAGGCAGTGAGAAGATACAGTTCAAGTGCAGTATTCAGCTCTCCATTTTGTGGGTACAGGGCTCTGAAATGCTCTTGGAGCGATTCGGTTAAGCTTTAAACAGGATTTGATGAAATCAGGAACACTTCAGTCTGTGTGGAAAAGCTTCCCGACTATTTCTTAGTCTTCTGGACAGAGCTTTGGATGCCAAGTTGTTTGCCATTAACTTGTACTTCTGCAGTTACGATAAGGTTAAAAATGCTGCAAGGATCTTGTGACTGATGTTGGAAGTAAGGCTCCAATGCTGTCTGATTCAGATGGGTTTGGGCTACCAGGGATCTGTGACTAGTTAGAAAGCTTGCTTTAGATTTGAGGTTCCAAGGTGGAAAGAGAGAGGCGGTCAGGTTCTTTTGTTAGGAGTGAATCCTTTGTGGGCAGCTGGTAATTCCAAAGCCCTCTGGAAGTATTTAATGTCCTTTTGTGAGTGGCTGGAAGCAGATGTGTTACTTAATCAGGATGTGCACATTCAACCTCATTAATGCCAGGTTTCTGGCTAATTCTGTCTGTAGGGCCTGTGTAAGTGTACAAATACAAGTGTGTTAAATGGCAGTGTGTGTCTAACCCGGTGAATGACTTGGGTTTTCCTTTTCCTTCTTGCTGAAGTAAGCTTTAGTTAACCACTTCAGGAAGCCAGTACTAAAGCCCCAGGGTTGAGGTGTGTGAAATGGGTAATTTCATTGTCTTGTTTCATAGCTTTATTTGTTTGCATAGTTGGATAATGATTGTCAGCCTAACGATTAGGCAGCTATTGTGGTAAGTTTCCCTTCTGTATGGCTCTGCAGGCAGGCAGAGGGCCTCTTAAGCTTACTGGAATGGAATCCACAGCAGTATGGAAGGGATTGAAGGAGTGTTCAGAGCTTCAACCAAACCAATGCTCACACAAGTTAATGTGAAACCTGTGGAGAGCCCACTTTGACTTGAACTTGGTTGTGCTTACGTTTTCTATTGAACTAAAGCTGCAGATGAGATTCTTCCTGACAGTAACTTTTCTGTTCACTTACACCACTGCATGTGTACTTCACAGCTGTATTTTCCAGTAACATAAGATGCATCAATGCAGTTGCTGCTGCAAGATTTTGTAGTCATGCTGTAACCTCCTACTCTGCTAAACGTGTGGTAGTGCACAAATATGTGATTGCCATTATCTTACTGGTGCCACTTCCTGTGCTCAGCAGAGCAGCCGGGAGCCTGTCTTTTAGGTATCACAGCAACAGTGTTCTCTAGAGGAAATATGCTAAAAGCATGGCACTCAGAGGGCCCAGACAGCAGGCATTTAAATGTATACCACTTCACTTGGCTGATGTGTGTGTATCCCAGTTAACCACTTGTGAACCATAGCAGGGCTTTGTGCATCACTTGGGCACCAATGCAAGACAAGTGCTTCAGGACCTTTAAATAAGGAGGTGGCTGGCATATGAATCTGTGCTAACGTGGAAGGTGAGAGTAGCAGGGAGATAGCAGTGAATTTCCTCAGAAGTACTAAGCAATAAGATAAGAAATAAGCAGAAGTCAGATAGGAGGTCACTAAATTGCCATACATCCTCATACCTGCTGTTCTAGATAGCACTGGAGGCATAGTACGAAATGGGTATCAAGTTCTTGAGACAAAGATGGGCTGTGTATCTCTGATTTGGATAACTCAGCTGTTTAGCACTAAAGCTGGAATGATAGCTTAGAAAATCTTTATAGGTATGGCATTTGATAGAGAGAATGCTGATAAAGCAGTTAAAAATCATTTTGTCATGAATTGCACTGGCTCTGCTCCTGGCTAGAAGGTATCCCTGCTTGTGTTCCCCAGGTGCAAGTGTCAACCATCAAAACTAAGGAATAATGACAGAAGGAAAGTAATGTTCCTTTGCTTTTCTGAGCATAAAATCAATTGAAGTTGTGATAGTTTATAAATGCTTTTCTAGTAATGTTTTGTTAGTGCTTTTAATACGTACTAAAGTCTTAATAGGATTACTTTCTTTTTTGATGCTCTAATTATAGGCTCAGTAGTGGTTTTCCATCAAAAGACATTGCTCAGAGAGCATTTGGCTTGGATTGCTCGTAAAATTTGGGATTGAAAAAGATCTATGGATCTCGGGGCGGGCTCTGCACAGGATGGTGTCCATGACATGGAGCTGCTTTGCATGAAACTTGACAATGCTACTGGTATGCCCTATGTGCAGAAAATCTATAGCTGCAGCCTTAGTGCATTGGGGCTCTCCTAGAGTCATTTATCACTTTCTATGGCAGTTCTGTTACTTGAACCTGAAGCTGTTGGTTCACTCTTGGAGTTGAATAAATGAAAGCAGGATGGAATAGAAACAAGCTCTGGAAAGCTATTCCTTTACCCTGTGGCAGCTCATCTATTCAATCTCATTTCATTACTTTTCTCATGCAAAATAAGGCTCTTAATTTCAACCTGTGTTAATTAAGCTTCACAAACGCTGCGATGAGATTGCAGCATGGAATAGCATCTAGATGGATAACAGTGCCTTAGCTGATGGGTGGAAGGATCTTGCTGCTGCCTTCTCTTGAAAAGCTGAATTCGAGTGGGCTGGAGCTGGCCAAAAGGGCACCACTTGCTTGAGGCAGAGATGCTGGGAATACATCGGTGTGTAACCCCCAGAGAGAGGCAGTGATGGTGTTAATCAGCTGCTAAGGCTGCTACCCAGGCAAGACACAAATATTTACAGTGAGCATCTGCCTTGGTAACTGCTTCATGCATTTTAAAGCTAGGATTTTAGCTGAAGTCAGGGTTGCTACGTGGCTTACAGAAAGACAGTGCTTCTCTGGGAATCTTTTGCTTACTGGAACATCTTGCTTCCTGCATCATAGAGTGAATGCAGTTAGCGCATTGCTGGTTTGATTTATGCTGCTAATTGCTGCGGTGGTTGATGTGAGCTGCATGTACTAATTGCTCGCTTGCTAGTCCTTTCCAATTTGTCTGACAAGAGCTTTTAAAATAGAGCGTTACATATTTTTTACCACTGGCCTGCAACAGAAACAATTGGGAACCCCTGTTTTCTTCTACATGCCTGATCTTGTGTACTTCTCCATCCAATAGCTAAAGGGGCTATAGGAAACCTGGAGAGGGGCTTTGGACAAGGGCCTGTAGGGACTGGGTGAGCTTTAAGGAGCCTTCCAACTGAAACCATTCCATGATCCTATGATTTTACTCGCTGTAATGTGGCTTTAATGTAATCTCATTGTTGTTCATCATGGTGTTTAAATAACCTCTGGATAAATACTTTTCCAAAGCATGCTGTGGGTTTTTGTTTTTGCCCCCCCATTCTTAAACTGGAACATTGCCCTTATCTGTATGGTAAAGCTAGAATATGTATGATAGTTGACTGTGCAGTTTTAGCTAGTGAAAAATAGGATGTGCCATTTGAATTTGCAGTGATGCATGCATGCCTCCAGAGCAGCAGAAACTGCAGTGAGCAAAGCATATGGGTTTTGTTTAAGTTAGTATGTCAATAAAGTGGTTTATTCAGACTGGGCAGCTATCTGCTATAAACTTGCCTGCAGCTACCATCATCTTGGAAGAAAGCAATGCTAGTGAGCCCCTTGAGAAGTCCTCTGGTATTCCTTGATTTCAGTGAAAGGTGCTATCAGAGGGCCCTCTGTTACTGTGCCATGTTAATCCATTTCATAGCATCACAGACTGGTTTGGCTTGGAAGGGACATTAGAGCTCATATGGCATATTGAAGCTGGCGCATGGCTCTTTAGGTTAATGCAGAGGTCTTGTGCAGGTTGTGGGACTCATTAATGGGCTGTGTACAGGCTGTTTAGGCTGTAATGATGTTGTATGCTGTCAGTGTTGGTAACACCTGAGCTAAGTACACTGAAGCTGGCTTGAGTATGCTGAGAAAATCTGGTAGTTTTAAATGGGATGAGTTTTGAGATGTGTTCTCCAACAGTTGTGTGTTGAGAAATGGTTAAATAGCCTGCACATGAAGTGTGTCTGTTCTCTCAGTGTTAGTCTCTTGCCTGCCTCTTCTAACCTTTTAAATCAATAAAAAGCTGTGTCAGCAGAGGGAGGACCTCTGGGGAACAGATTCCCTGTACAGTCATTAACATAGAGCTTTCACTGGGGATATGTGTGGAGAAAGCTGTAGTGTGAGGCATCCCTACCCATGGCAGGGGGGTGGAACTAGATGAACTTAAGGTCCTTTCCAACCCTAACCTATGATTCTATGATGCTGGAAACCCCTCTACTGTCTGTGACTCTTGGTCTGGTCAGGTTGATTCCTGTTAGCTTCACTTGTGTTGTTAGGGGTGTGTTTGTCCTGGGTGGACCATGTCTGGATGGAGGAAAAAGATATTGTTTGTGTGTGTATCAGGTGCTTGTTGAAGCATTAAAGGTATAAAAAGCTAAAATGAAGAATGCAGGAGGCCTAAACTGGAAGAGACACGGTTTAAATGTCCATAAAGCTCTGAAGACCAGCAGGAGTGGTAACATAACACTGACTATGGCCTTCAGGTTTTGTGTTGCCAGAGTACCGGGGTACCACTATCTTGTAGAGACTCAAATCAAGACCAGTGGTAGTTAAGATTTGAGTACATGGGAGTTGTGTATGAGAACTGTATGAGGTGTAATGTTCTCCTTGGAAAGGTGAACAGATAGAAACTTCTATGCTGATGAGAAATGTGAGATGCTAAGTTATCACCTGGGGATAGAGTTTAGGGTTTAGTTTTTAATCTTGCAGCTTGTAAGTAAGTAATGCCTATGAAGCTGTGCAAATTGAATTTAATGGTCAAGATAACTATATACACTTGAGGCATGGCATAGGTAGTGGGTTTCAAACTTGAAAGAATCTTTATTTTCCTTAGTGTTTGCTTCAAAGCAGGACAAACAGCCCATTGAAAAGGAGGGGATGGCTGCAATATAGAGGCCTTAGTGTATGTTGGTTTTACTGTAGCAAACTTTATGGATGGTTGCAGGCTGGTGGCTTCTGGAAATAAGCAACAGCAAATTGTCATAATGCTTCAAGACCAGTGGCTCTTCCTGGGAGACTTGGGATATAAACCAGACTGACAGAACTTGAGGGGAATTCCAAAGGCTTCTGGAATATCATTTTCATCTGTTGGAGTGTTGTGAGGGCTCTGACACTGGACTTGGCTCTGCTTCTGGTCCCTCTGACTGCCACCTTTAAGTCTGACTTCCGTATTTAGCGGTTGATACATAGTGTATCATAATGAGCATCTGATTTAAAAGGAAAGGTTTTTAGCTATGAGTAGGCTGTGGCACTTGTTTAATTTGCATCCTCCATCTACTTGTCAGGAAACGTATAAATTTGCAGTTAGCTTTGAAGTGTTTAAAATGAAAGAGTCCTGCGTTCATTTCCTGAAGGGAGGAGTGACAATAAATCAAGTTACTTTTATTTATGTTGCATTCAAGTGCAGTGTGACAGGGGAGGATTTGTAGGAAGGAATATGTAAAGCGCCTTGCTAATGACAAATTGTGACCTCAGATTGCAAGAACTGAGAGAGCAAATCTAATTCTGATCCCATTTGGTGACTCTGTGATTTTTCCTGGTTGCACGTGAGGTTTGCTGTTAAGATGATGGTTTTCATCCAGTGGCCAAACTGACTTGGGTAAAAAGAAGCAAACATTCTAACTTAGGCTTTGTGTCTGCTCTCTAGGAGGTGAAGGCTTTATGTTGAGTAAAGGATAAAGTATTTGCTGACAGTTGGCCTATTGCTAATCTTATGTAAATGATGTATTGAGCAGCTGAGGCCTGATTAATAATGAATAAAGTAGCTGCAGTACTAAGACAGTCTTTGGGGAAAACTACAATAACCAAGCTTGGTAAAACTGTCTCCAGAAGGCTTGCAGGGTAAGTTAGTCAGGTAAGTTTGTAACCTGAGGGTTGTATTTCTGTGCTCCTTTGGGCCTTAGAATTATTACAGCTTCCATTCAGCTTGAGTTCAGACCGAGGTGATGTGCTGCTTGATTCCCAGTTCAGATTTAGCTGAAAATAATACTAGGAATGTGGAAACTTTTATGTAAAGTGGAGCAAAAATGTATGAACGTTGCTGAAAATGAGTGTAGGTCTTCACTGAGAGTATAGCTTAGAAGTGGGTGAGCCTGTAACACGTAATTCACTCTTGCTAAAAGAGGAGTGTCCTTCCACCCCATCACCTCTCTTGACAAGTTTTGGCCTTTCAGAAATGAGCTTGGTGTAAAAAAGAAGTAAGTGGTTGCTCATTTTGATGAAGAGCAACAGTTCATTGGGGACTGTAGTGATAGAACCAGGGGTGATGGGTTCAAACTGAAACAGGGAGATTTAGGTTAGATATAAGGAAGTTCTTTACTGTGAGGATGCTGACTGGAGCTGAGGAACAATTCCTGCCCCACAGGGTGCTCAGGCATTGGAACAGGCTGCCCAGGGCAGGGCTGCAGGCACCGTCCCTGCGAGTGTTCACACACCATGGAGATGAGGCCTCAGTGCCATGGGGCACTGGTGGCCTTGGCAGTGCTGGGAATGGTTGGACTGGATGCGCTTAAAGGGCTTTTCCATCCCATATGATCCTATGATTCTGTGTGCTGTGTCCTGGGCTTGAATGAAAGGAGCAGCACATTCCTGAAGTCATATTGTTGTTTTATGCTGATGCTGCTCTGTGTTGACAACCTTCATGGTATAATTTAAGTAATGTTTTAATGAATGGTCGACTGTGGTAATTTGTTAATGTTGAGATAATTGCAGCACTTACAGGAGCAACTGTTGGCCAAACCAGTTAGTGAAGTTTGCATTGGACACTTGGCATTCTCTGGAAAACGCTGATTTATCCCAAATGGATAGATGTATGAGTGCTTGAGTAGGTTTAACTGCGTGTCCTTGCACTCAGTCTTTCCAGTTTGTACTATGAGATTAGTCTGCTCTGTATTTGCCCCCTTCTGTCAGTGGGTGTGGAGGACCATGCCATGCTGCCGAGGTGAGAATTCTGATGATGCACACTTTTCTATGGATACATTTGGCAGGAATTTCCCTGAATGACAAGTAAGCCAAGGAGCTAGCATAGATCCGCCTTCTCATGTTGTCATTATACTTACTTTTTCCCAGCTAATCTGGTACTGAAGTGTTTTGGTAGTCTGGGATGCTGACTATGGAGTATATCTCTATATAGGTGCATTCTGGTTAGAACTGGAACCTGTCTGCTCACAACATCTTGAGCTTTTAAGGACTGATTCTCAGCACTGCTGAATAATCACTTGTATACTTGAACCTTTATTTTTAAGGGAATAGGAACCTCTTTTTAGTAATTAAGCAGCCTGTGTATCTTGAATTTGTTGCAATATAAACTCCTGCAAGAAAGGAAAATACATGGAATGATGCTGCCTATGAAGTAAATGTCTAGTTATCAAAGCAGTGGCACTGCAGGGGACTGGCAGAGTCAATCTGTGCTGGGGGGAATAGAGGGAAACAAGTCCACTGGGTGTGAATATCCTCAGTGGATGTTTTGCACCAGTGGACAACTCTTAAAGGTACCTGTAGCTGCAGGCAGTGAGTAAAGGAGAATCATCATCTAGAACATAGAATTGGCTGGGTTTGTGCTGACTTCTCAAATGTGTGGGGCTTAGCAGCTTGAGGTGTTAAGTGCTTGTGAGCAGAACAGAGTCTTGTAGGGTGGATCAGTGAGTGCTCTTTGCTGTTCTGCGTGCAATGAAGCTAAGCCTGCTTGGAAGTTTAGCATACCCTGTTCTTGAAATGCTCAGGGTTCAGAGCAGTTATTGAGATGTTTATTGAGAAAGTGCTCAGTGGAGAGGAATGCCAGAGCAAACTGGTACATCTGCCACACTGTTCTTGTGCCATGTTTCTGGCAAGGGGTTTTCCATCTCGTTGTTCTGGTTATGGCCTTCCTAAAACTTGTGGTGATCACGTTGATATTCTAAATCTCCAAGTGAACTCTAAATGTGTCATAGGACAGAAATGTTGTGATGGTGGGAGAGTTGTGAAGTTTGAACCAAGCTCTCTGTTGCCAAATGAATACAAGGTAATCTGATTTGTAACTTGTGTTATGGTTGGACATTCAGAGTACATGAACAGGAGGAACTGTGCTCTTTGTTTTTGTCTCCTTGGGAATGTGATGGACATCTGAGACAGATCTGTTGCTAGGACATTATTCCAGGTAGCTATTAGTTAATGGAATTACCAGAGTCTCACTGAAGAACTCACTGCTGCTCAGTTTGTGAGCATATTGCTAGTGACTAGTATCACCCCTGATCAGCTCAGTAAAGAATGCTCTTCTCTATGAAATTAAAGCATCTTCCACATAACTTGGGTCTCAAGTTCTAGGCGATGCTTAATGAAAACACATTCTGTCTTATTGCTGGGCAGTGTTGGCCTTTTACAAATGCATGCTATTAACTGCTGCTGCTAATCTTGGAGCATGTGTTCTGGAAATGCCAGTACCAGCTCATATTTACTGAAATTGAAAAGAAAGGGACTCTTCACTCCCTGGAAGATGTGTAAAAGTTACTGTATTATGCACAAGTTCTGTGTTTAATTCTGTCATGGTTGAGGCTCAGGAGTTCTTGACTGATGCTCACTCAGGTCAAGTAACTGTGCAAACTTCAAGCAATATAGCTATGCCTGAATGTGTATTGAAGACAAGTACTAATCCTGTGGAACAAGGATTCAACATGTCAAAAGTGATCTCTTGTGTTGGCATCCAGGTGGAAATGCAGGAATTGGTGTAAGTGCTAACTTACAGCTTACTGGGGCTGTCACTAGTGAACCTGTATCTACCATCCCACAGCAGATGGACCACTGTGCGTTCAGGGTTTGATCTCCTGGCAAAGCTTGGTGACACAAAAAGGGGTGACCATCTCTGGCACAAGCACTTAGGGACATGGGTTAAGGTGGGCTTGGCAGTGATGGGTTAACAGTTGGACTTTATCATCTTAAGCGTCTTTTGCAACCTAAACAAATCAGTGTCTCTGTGGGGCATTGATAAGGGGAAGCACTTCCAATTGGACAAATGCTCACCCCTGGTGTACTCAGCCCATCTAAAGCCTTCCCTTGAAGGGCTCTGGTGATTGAGGTCTCTGATAGCCACTGATACTATAAGCAGTTTCTAATATAAAGCTGTTTGATCTTGATATTAAAAGTAGTAAAGAGTTTGTTTCCACTGCTCCTTGGTGAATGGCTTCTAAGTTCTGATCATCCTGATAACTGTCTTCTGTTTGCAGCAGCCCTAACCAGGCTCTGTGCTGTGCTTTTAGTTACACCTCCACTGTTTGCTGCACTGGTGATGAATGGACTTCCTCACCTCTCTCTGTAGGTAAAGTCCTTATCACAACATACCTGAAAAGGAACCACAGACTTTCATATGGTTTTCAGAGGTTTCCCTCAATGTAGGGAAAATAATTATTATCTTATGTGACAGAGAAGGACCTGCTTGGCAAAGGAGCTTGTGCTCCTTTGTGTGTGAGGATGAGGAATGAGATAACTGGGCTACGTTGAGGAAACCTCAGAAATCAGATCATTTTCCTAATGGCACGAGGTGAAGCAGAGGTGTTTCTCCTGGTTTAAGTGTGATCTGTGTGGCAGCTGAAGCTGTGTGAGGAGAGGGCAGGGATGACAGAGTGCCACCCCTCTGAACCAGGTCTGCAGCCATGGGTGACTGCCTCTGATAATAGCCATTCCTTGTCACATAATTGAAGGTAATCTTTTTCTCAGGGTACCTAGAATGAAATACTGTCTCTTCAGAACCAGTTCTTACTCCTTTTCTTGTTCCTTTCTGTCTAGAACAAGCAATTACTCCTAGGTGTTTGTAAACAGACACAGAGTGTGTATGGACTGCTTAAGTCTGATTGAATGCTTGATCCTGTAATCACTTGCAGGGATTATCTTTCCAAACAAATCTGCCAAATCCTACATTATTTCTTGGAAATACGGAGCCAGTTGCTAGGGCTGATGCTTGTTTGTCAATACAAAAAGTGGGGTTTGGTGCAAGTCCTGTGTTCAGAACTGGAACTTTGCCTCAGGTTGCTTATGGGCTTAGCAGGACGAATAGGACATAGTACTGAACAGCAAGAGTTGCTTGCCAGCTGAACTACAGACATGACACTGTACTCTGGACTGAACACTCCAGGCCATGGAAAAGACAAGGGGTGATGGGTGCAAGTTACTCCTGGGGAGAATCCAGTTGGGCACTAAAGGAAATACATTCCCAATAGGAACAGTCAGCATTGGAATCATCTGTCCCAGACACTGGACACTGTTAAGATTTGGCTGGACAGGGTGGTGGGATAGCTAATGCTTTACTGAGGAATGATGGACCAGATGATCCTTGAGACCCCTTCCAACCTAGTGCTCTATGAGAAGTTCACCAGGCTTCATCATTCAAAGCTCTAAGCTGGACACCTTCAGGGCCTTGCTTAGCAAACAGAGCTGCCAATGAAGCATGATCTGTATGCAGGGCAGAGGCAGGGATCAAGCTGACTTTGCTGCTGGCTGTTGCTTGGAGCTTTATTATTTCATCAGGTTTTGTGGATCTGCAGAATTCCTGCACTGTTGGGTCATGTCTACAATCAGTTGTGGCTGAGGAGCTTGGAGAAGGTTTTAGACAAAGGAATGATGCTCTTTAGGACTTTGTTAGATGCTCGCTTGGCTCTGACTGTTGCAGGATAATAACCGCAATAATAAATGTAGCAAAGAAACTGGATCTTCTTGCATTCTCTGAGCTGTTGTTACGAGAATGATTTAATTGGATTTATGAGAAAGGATAGAGAGCAAGCTGTTGTGGCTGAGCAGGAAGAGAAGCACTTTGACTTGGGCCTCATAACTGTGCAGTGGGAAGAACTGAGATGTACTTGAGCAGCTGAAGTGCAATGTAAAAAGGGGTAGTACATGAAATGGTTGTCCATAAGAATTGGATGTCTGCTTATTTAAAGACTTGGCTATCAGAGCTTGTTACCTTTTGCTTTGTTACATATATGAAGTTGGTGATGTTGAAGCTGGTTCGTTGGAAGTGAGTTCTAGTTTTGTTATGTATCAGTTGTGTCTGATTTTTGATCTGAAACTCAGGCAGGAGCTTAAATTCGAAAGCATGAAGGGACTGTGGCTTACTGTACATATGATACCCTCTGTTCCTCTCCTGCCTGTGATTGTCCATGTTTTAAGTGTTGAAATAACTGATTGCCACTACCTTATTGATTACCTTCACTTTCTTAGAAGAGCCTTCTGATGAGTTTCCTCCTCTACACTAATAGCTAGTGATGGAGATGGACAGAGCTTCTCCAGAAACATCTTCAGGGTGTCTCAGGTTTTATTAGTGTTTACACTTGCATGGAAGAGCTGACAATAAGCAGGAACCTGAAACAGGAGATGTGTAAATATCCAAGGTAATAAACACATTCAGAGAAGTACCTTGGGTTTGTATGGAAGGAGAAGAGTGAGGTGCATCTGTAGCCACCCTTCTCAGCTCACAGGTGTAGAGCAAGAGATGTATTATTGAGGGGAGATGCTGGTGCATTCTCTAGCACTGTGCAAGTGGAAGAGGGGATCAGTGTGAGTTGGTTGATGGGTAGGGAGGAAATGTAGAAAACACCTTACAGCACAGGAAATTCTTGCCGTTAAGAATAGCTTCCAGTGAGGGGAGGGCTCAGTTCAGCAGTTGCACTTAGCTTAAAATGACTAATCCAGGTGAATTCAGGCTTTGCTTGTCTTCTCATGCCTCTTACTGATGAACTTCTTGTTCCAAACTAAAGACACCAGGAAATTAGCCCAGTTTCTTCTCCAAAAGTGAACCTTGACGCAAGGGCATCCCCACGTTAGAATGAGGCATATGCAGTTTGAGGTATGGGCTGGGATAGCTGTAGTGTCTGTGCCAAACATAACAGAGGCTCATGAATCGAATACAAGAATGTAATCCATTTCAAACCCCTTTCTCTCGCAAATTCTTGCATTGTGGATTTCAGTGGGTTTTGGAAATAGTTTGTAATGATCCAGGTCTGTCTTGCTGGGCTTTTTCTCATATTAGAAAAGACATCAGCTACTTCTTCAGTATCTCTTTAACATTGGAGTGAATCTCTTTGCTCTGGCAGGCAGCTTGAAAAGCAGAGCTGTGCTAGCACCTCACATCTATCAGAGCAAGTGCTGATAGGTGACAACTCTGAATACTGACTTGAACCATAAGCCAGGATGGAGAGGGAAAAGGCCTACAGGAAATGCTGCCATGGACTTTGCCTGGTAAGGACTGTACTGAGAGTGCTCCTAAAGGCTCACTTGCAAGCACTAACGTGATTGCTGACAGTGAGAGCTGACCCTGCATCGGTAAGAGTGCTTATTTTGGGAAAGAAATGTGACACAAGAACATACAGTTTTGGAACAAACCATGAGCAGATATCTATCCATCCACTGCTGCTGTTAAGAGAGTATCGGAAGCTTTTACAAGGTCAGATTGCAGCTTTGGTAGTAAAAAGATAAGCGTACAGAATGTATGGTGTATGAGACACACTGCTGATGGGGGTGGCAGTTCTGAAGCTCCCTCTGCTTTGCCAGTCAAGTTATTTTAGGTCACTCTTAAAACCTGAAGTATTTAGAGGCTCAGCTGTTCAGTTCATGACTGTGCATTTTGTGGTCTACCTCACGGTGAAGGCATCTGTGGGAAGTGAGGATTGGAGATGGAGCCTGCAAATGCCCTCGTAAAGCAGATCTCCAAACAAGCCTGTGGTTTCATTCAGACTTGAGTTCTGGGCCTAAACCAGCCATGTGCAGCTGCCTGCTTGTTGAAGGATGAGCTTTGTGCCGTTGGAGTGGCAGGAACCCAGTGATGTGTGCAAGTTAGGGAGTTTAAGACTTGAAATAGTTGGTCCAAACTGGTTTGGCACGTCTTTTGTATGGAAAACTGCAAAGAAGGCTTTGCTGTAAGGATGGGGATATGTGGAACTGAAGGTGTTGCTAAAGGATTAGCCTTGCGGTTGTCTTCCTGTAGCTTAAAGAAACCATCCCCTTGCTGCATCAACAAAACCAGAGCAGTTAGCATGCAACGCTGAGTAATAGCTGAATTACGTTGATCAGATTATAGTAACAGAAGAGCTTTTGAAGCCGTGATGAGGACTGAATTCCATTGAGTTGCCTAATAATGTAATGCTTTACCAGGCAGCTATAAAACAATTCCATCAAGTAGGAATTAACTTCTTTAAGTGATAATAATGCTAAGAAGTCACTATCTCATACTTGGAAAGGCACAGTGGTGTATTTAAACATTGTATGTAACTGGAAAATATGTGTAGTTTGTTTAGACCCAGGTTGACTTTGACTTCGGATAATGACAAACGTGGATATTAGGTGGTTGGTCATGACTGCTGGAAATACATTAAGCAATGCACTCATTATGGGATACTTGCTAAAGGGTCAAAAATGAACCAAATGGTTGTAATTCAGCAGTAAACTGGAAGTTCTCAAATGGAGCTAGTGTTTTGAACACCTTTGGAGCTGGGAATAGAGTAGCTCCGAATTAATAAACCTCCTCATACTACAGAAATTCAAAAGCCAGACCTGAACCATTTAATACATGGGTAAGCAGAAACTGAGTGAGAGGAAAAAGACTGAAGAACTGTGCTGAGCCTATTTACTTGTATAAATTGGCTTATTCAGTTCTATCCAATTCATCCAACAAATGTAAAGCTATCGTAGTTGGTTTGTCCTTAAAGCTTCAGAGTACGCTATTGAGTATCATTGGTTCTGTTGGAACAGTATCAGTGGGGCATTTCTAATCTGAGGAGTGAATAAACACGAGTTCTGTGGGATTTCTGTATTCTGTTTTCTGAATTGAGTAGGTAGATGGCTGCTTATTTATAATGGCAGGTAGACTATAACAGATCAAATGTTACTTCGATGTAAATGCTACTACAGAACTAGTTCTTTAAGTGCATTGACCTGACATGCTCATGAAAGTCGTGGTAAGAGTTAGAGAAAGGAATAAAAGGATGAAACTAAATAAGGGACTTTTTGCAAGTAATATTCAGAATGGCTTCTGCTTTAAGTTATGTTGTGCCTCTTTAACACTTTCCACTTAGTGCTCTGCTTCTGTTCCACTTTAAGTCATCTGAGGTGTGCATAGGAGTCAGGACTAAAGCTGGAAAGAGGGAAGTAGAGATCAAATTCTCTCCATCTTGGGAAGACAAAATACAAAAAATACAAAAAACTTGCAATTATAGACCAAGTTACCTGGTTTGGCCATGGAACATGGATGAAGTTAGGAATATTAAGGAGACACTGCTATTGAAGTTAGTATAGGCTGCTAATCCATAGCAGGCCTCGCTGCTGCTGCTGTGATGTACCTGCTTGGATGTGCCATTCCTGAAATGGGAAGTGCCAGGCTGGGCTTGCTTCAGCAACATGAGACTTTGCAAATACCATTCTCTGCTCCAGGGAGGAAGAGGCTGTGATGACTTGAATGAAACTTGACCAACACATGAGCAAAAAGGTATCTGTGGAGGGCTTGTTGCCAAGTGTGGGTGTACTTAAGCAGATACAATTACATGGACTTTGTACTGGGTTGTTTGGCAGGTTGAATTTCTATGACAGTTCAAGATAGGTCATGGTGCAAGAGGAGGGCTCCTAAGAATACATGTTTTCAGCTGTGGTGGTAATCCAATGAATCGATGACTGATTCAATCCCTAACCAGTCTGTGGTGTTAGCTGCAAAAGTGTCAATGCCAATTTCCAGTGACAACAGTGTGTTCAGTCACCGGGAGGGCTGTGCTTTGGTAACAGGCTTCTGCAGTAGGGCTGGCAAAACAGTGGGGTCGGGGGGATTCCTGAAGCCTGAAACAGCCCCTGTCTGACATCTGAAGCAGTGACATGCTAAGAAAGGGAGTCTTCTGCCCTGGTTATCAGGCAGCCTTTCCCCAGCAGGTGCAGAGTGCAGTGTAAGCCTGGGTAAGGAAGCAGGAGGCCTTATAGAAGGGTCTTGGTTGGTGGTGCTGGATATTGAGAGCATGGGCTCCAGCAGCAGCAGCTGCTGTGGTATTTGCAGAAGCCTCCGAGGAGCTGTGCTTGGAGTGTTTGATCTGGCAGCCTCTTCCATCAGCTCGTGGGTGAGCTGAGCATGGGCACACAGGAGGCTGCTCCTCCCGGTCAGGGCTGTGGGTGGAAGCAACTCTTCCTGTTATGCAAGAGTGAAAAAGCTATTGCCTGGTAGGATGTAAAAGCAGCTGCGTACCTTTGGATGGCTGAAGCTGCGACCTTGAAGAGCTCTGTACTTCTCTGACAAGGGAATTTAAAGCCCTGGCAATGTGTTTGAAGCAGCATCTGTGCATCTAGGTAGTGCGCAAGCTGATCGCTGCACCTTGCAGTTGTGGGGAAGGATGTTATTCATTGCAAAGGAACTGAAAGAAGACGGCGTTTCAAATATAGGTATGATGCTTTCTAGCTTGCAGTACAGTTTCCGTTAGGAAAAGAATGTCTTTGACACGTTTCCTACTCAGAAACAAGCATCTTAAACCTGATTCTTATCTAAGCCACTAATAAGGAATTGCTTGGAATACCATAAGCTCATCCTGTCAGAATTGTTCAGATGGGTACCTTGCAGCTGGAGCTGGAAAAAGAACTGGTCCTCTCTGTTGGTATTCAGCTAATGCCACTGTGAAATGGAGACGTGTTTGGCAGAAAGAAATCTCATTTAAGAAACTAAGTGTATGACTATGTGTGCTGTGGGTAGATAGAGTAATTTAATAAGTGGAAGTGATTCATAGGCATTCCTGATGATTTTGAAGAGGATCTTCATGCAGTGCATGCGATTCTGTGCTTGTATTTCAGTTTTGGCTTGTGGAAGTGATAACCTGGTGGGCAGTGTGTGGCCGATGGGCAGTGTGTGGCTGATGGGCAGTCTGGAGCTTCCAGAAAAGCTTCAGTTGGATGTTGTTACTGCTTAAGGCTGTGCAGAGAGCAGTAGGTTTCTATGCAGTCTCTTGGTAAGCCTGGCTAAGCAAACATGCTGTTAATGGTTATAAAGCACTGAAAACCTTGGAGGAACAGACTCATTTTCAGTTAAAAACATCTGAAGAAAGATGCTGGTTTATAGAAATGGAATGTTTGGGAACAGTTAATTTAATTAATTCCTACGTCCTCTTTGCTGCTCTGAAAAAGGCTTTCAGGAAGGACTGCAGACATCTGCAGTGCTTCTGAATATTTGATAGGCTGGTACAATTCTTACAGGAAACTCATGACCTGCTTTTTTGCTGTGAGTTGGATTTGGAGAGGGCATGAGTAAAAGAGGTGAGGTGGGTTCCATACCTTCCTGTTACAGTATAGCTACTGAGAGACTGGGTCTGCTGTTACAGATTTCCTTCAGATGTTCTCATGTCTGTTGGCTCTGTATCAGTAGATGGTGTCTAGGGATTGAAACTGAATCGAGAGGTTTGCTGCCTGATGCTGTGGGATTCTTATTGCCCAAGAAGTGGCTTTTAAAGCTTTAGCAAGAATCTCTTGAGTACCACTTCAGCATGACTTGTGTATGCAGAAAGACCTTCAGTACTGATGCTAGGTTGCCCAAGGAAGCTGTGGCTGCCCCATCCCTGGCAGTGTTCAAGGCCAGGTTGGACACAGGGGCTTGGAGGAAGCTGCTCCAGTGGAAGGTGTCCCTGCCTGTGGCAGGGGTTGGAACTGGATGAGCTTTAAAGTCCCTTCCAACCTAAGCCACTCTGTGCTTCTATGAATGTTCACTAGCGCTGATAAGCAGCTGTGATAAGCATAGAGACAGGAGACAGGTTGTTTGTCATGAGGCCATGCTTTGGTAATGTCAGCGGAGTGTTGTTAGAGTGGTTTGGGTACAGGTATTCTGTAAGAAATCCTTGTGAGCCAAATGTACTGATTCATGGCATAGCTATAATGGAAGCAGCCTCTTCTCCTGGCAGAGCTACAGTGAACATGTGGTGTAGATCAGAGTCTGGGAAAGATCCTTTTCCTGTGGGACTAGATAGAGAAGAACTTGAAACTCTTGGTCTGTACCTGGCCTACCTAGAATGATTGAAGTTTGAGTGCTGAAAATCAGAAGCTTTAGGGGTAATGTACTGGAGAAGTACATTAATATACAGATAAAAACGTTTTTCTGATGTCTTTGAGGAAAAAAGAGTCATTTTGGTAATTCCCCCCAGTTCAATTGTGCTTGTTCCAGGGATTCTATTACAAAGGAATACTCCTAAACATGAGGTTTAGCATGTTATAAATAGCTGTCAATAGCAGAGTCTTAATCTTTGCAATGAAGACTTATCTAAGACCCTGGTATTACTTGTGTGGTCTGAGCAACTCAGAGTTTAATATTGCTATAGTTTGTCATTAGCTAGTTGGATAACAGTAAAACTGAGCCCTGGGCTGCCAGGACCTCTCTACTGAAACGCTGTGATTTCACTATTCCTTATGCAGCAGAGGCAATCCTGCAGTGATGTTAAACTCAGAGCTTCTATTTGGGAACCTTTTATATGGAAAATATCTGCAGTTCTAAATACAGTGGCAATAGTTAAGGCTTAGTGATGCCAGAAGCCTTTTCTGAATGTTGGTCTGAATGGCTGCTTAAATTGCTGAATACCAATGGGATGTGATGGGAAGTTTGTCATCAGTGGTGACTAAACTCCATCTGTCCATCTAACAAGAAATGAACCTCTCTGCTTTTGAGGATCTTTTAGGAGGGATTTTGCCTATAGGGAGTATCCATGTTAATTCCAATTTCTGGGACCTCAGGTGAATTGTAAGCCTTGTGCTTATTGCTACCCCAGCAGCAACTAGTGGAAGTAAATGCTCGCATTGTGGTCATGAACAGTGTTTGCTGTCTGCTGAGGCATCTCGGAATACCCCAAACTTGGTGCTTCTGCTTTGAGTTGCTTTATCCTGAAGACAGAAACCTGGAAACTCCCTTTAAATCCAGCAGCAGCAACAAGAAACCCCGACATAAATCCAGAGTGTGTTTCAGTTTGCTGCTGTTGGCAGGGAGCACTAATTGAATTCTGTACAATGTAAACTCAGCTGTGCTTGGTATCAGTCAAAACATGGTAGTTGAGCATGATTAGTAACACACACACAGAATAAGTGGAACTAAACCCATTGACACTCTAATGCTGCTAGCAGTTCTTTGGGCTCTTAGTAAATATAAATACATGCTGATACTATTTATGGTGTTTTGGTAGTGCAGCTGGATAATGTCATCCTATATTGGCTTTTATTAGAAGTCCTGGAGATACGAGGCTATGAGATTCATCAGCTTCTTGTCAATGTGGCTCTAAGCAGCACTGGTCCCTTCCAGTCTGGAGATCCTGATGGTGAATCACAGAATCAGCCAGGTTGGAAGAGCCCTTTAAGCCCATCCACTCCAACCATTCCCATCAGTGCCAAGGCCACCACTGCCCCATGGCACTGAGGCCTCGTCTCCACGCTGTGTGAACACTTGCAGGGCTGGTGCCTGCAGCCCTGCCCTGGGCAGCCTGTTCCAATGCCTGAGCACCCTGTGGGGCAGGAATTGTTCCTCAGCTCCATCTAAACCTGCCCTGGAGCAGCTTGAGGCCGTTTCCTCTTGTCCCATCCCTCGTTCCTTGGGAGCAGAGCCCAGCCCCTCCTGGCTCCATCCTCCTGTCAGGCACTTGTAGGGAGCCATCAGGTCCCCCCTGAGCCTTCTCTTCTCCATCTGAACCCCCCAGGTCCCTCAGCGGTTCCCCATCTCTTGTGCTCCAGACCCTGCACCAGCTCCATTGCCCTTCTCTGGCCTTGCTCCAGCACCTGCAGGTCTCTACTGTAGTGAGGGATCCAGAGCTGAACACAGGATTTGAGCTGCAGCCTCATCAGTGCTGAGTGAGTGAAACATCCAGAAGTTCAAGGTGAACTTCCAGAAGAAGGTTTAGGAGATGGACAGCAACATTTTGGTGCTAGGAACTGAAATAGCACTGTCATAGGGTGGGCTTTTTGTTTTCTCCTATGTAGGTGATGGATGCTTGCTAGAAAAGGATGTAACAGGCAGCCCTAACAGTTATACTGAAACATAGGTAGTAGAGTTACAGATGAACTGAAGGTTTTATGAAATCCTCTGTGTCCAAGTGATACTGTCAAGCTGCTAAAAGCATCTGGCTCTAGAAAAGAGCAATGTTGATAAACTTCTGAGTGTTTGGGCTGCTCAGAACAATTGGAGCATTTCATTTTCACAGGGACTTGGGGATTAATTGAAAGTCTTTGTGTGCTGAAAACTGTTGTAAAGAAAGGGAAGGAGCTCTTTAATGAGAGAGAACATTGCAGTTTGTCAGTGTTTTTAATAGGCATGCTTAGTGCTTAAACCCCCCAAATCCTCATTGCTGCTGTGAATATAGATGAAGCTTTTTACACTGAGAGGTGGAGCAGAAGTGTTTCTGTTATGATTTACTATATTCATAGTATTATAAGGAGACTGGCAAGTGAATGGTTATGCTGGATCATATTTATTGAATAGTGTCCAATAGTAGAATAGAGTAGCAAGATAAACACTGTGCTATGGGCAGCTCAGTTGTGATTTAGTAAGTTGTACCTCTGCAGCACAGAAGATACAGATGTTCATAATCTCTGAAGGTGAAATACTGATTGCTGTTGTGAATAGTCTTTTCTGTGGGGAAGAATTATGTTAGTTTGAGGATCTTTGCCACTGCTACTCTCAGGATCTGTACTAATGATGTGGTTAAAGTGAACACAAGGGATTATGCATCTATTTTCAGCTGAATTTTGTGGGGTCTTATCATTCTGGGATCCTCAAGTCTTTTTTGATATGAGCATTAATCAGTGGTAAGTGCAGAACTGGTTTGTACATGAAGGACTATAACAGCAGTAATTCTGGTGACACTGAAAGCAGAAGAAGGTACAGGTGAGAGTTTCCGGTGGTATCTGTGGTGAAACTCCAAAGGTACCTGGCAAGCGACATTAAAATCTTCTTCCAGGAGCATGGGATTAAAGGATGTAATTTGCCAATGGGTATCCAGGAATCCCATCACCTTTTGTGTTGGCTCTAGGCCTTGAAGGGCTTATTCTGTGGGTGTGTGATCTGAGAACAGGGCTTGATGGAAAGTACAGTACTCCCTTAAATGTAATTAGTTTTCTCTAGTCAGAAGAGTGGGGTGTATTCTACAGCAGGCAAAGTCAGTCAGAAATAAGGCATGTGCTGTGTATAACCAAGAGCAATCCAAGTTCTGATCATGAACATGTTAAGAGTATGCTTTTTGGGGGGAAATAAGTATGTGCCACAGGGACCATCTGTATTAAAGAAACTGTAAGTCCATGCTTAAAATACTGTAAATCAGATCCTTAAGTTACCCCTGAGAACTTAGAGACATGAAGTCAGGATTTAGTTAGAAATGCAAAGGGACAGTGCTTGAACAGACAGTTCCTGTTGGCCTTTTCAAACTCTATGATGTGTAATGTCTTAGTAGTTGTTGTATATAGTGATGAAGACAGTTGCTAACTCTTAGTAGACGTTGATTTCAAATGAATCACTGCCTCTTTGTCCAGAGTCCCAGAAGATGACAGCAAGGTCAGTGCTTCAGTTCAATACACGAAGAGCAGCACCACAACCCTGGCAGACGAGTAAAGAATCCCAAACTATTTTCAAATCAATAAAAGCCTTTCTCAAGCTGGAGATCTGATGCAGTATTTATAGAACTGCTTCTGTGGTTGTTGGAAGAGCAGTGGTTTCATGAGAAGCCCAGAGGAGGAAGTAGATCAAGATGGTATGTTCTGTTTTCATTCACGTGCTGGGGACTGAAGCATCACAGTAGTGTAGCTATTGAGTAGTGCTTGAAGTGGGGCAGGTACTCCTTGTACCCATGTCTGAGATGCTATTTACAGCTAAATACAGTTCATCAGCCAACATCTGATTGTAGAAATAATTACATACTTACATCTTTTAGAATAAGATAAATGGAAAGCTTTTTTATTAATAACCACTTGTCCTGCCTTCTATATTGTGAGTCTCTGTGAATGTTTTGCTTAGAGCAGCTTCTGCACAGGAAGTGCAATTCTGGCAACACATCTGAGGGGGATCATATGAATATAGAACTGAGCTGTTTGATCTCAGTTCATGATCTCTGTGGTTCTTTAATTCCCTAAAAGGCTGCCTAATTAGCCAGATAAACTGGAAAAAATGTAAAACTTCATGTTCCCAACTCTTGATGAGTTGACTTAATGCCAAGCTATAAAGGCCAGTTTCCTATGAGATCAGTGGGGGTAGGTGAGACTGGGATTAACTAAGCATCTAAACCAGAATTGGGAAATCAGTGCAGCCTCTCTGCTTCATCTTCTGTGACTTCATGTTTTACATAATTTTTTGGCCCAATTTTCTGTTCTGAAATGTTCATTTATTTATTTATTTATTAGGTGGTTTAAAACTCAATGCATCTGTAAAACTGTGGAGAGCTGAAAGAAATAAACCTTACATGGCAAGTACTTAGTTCTCATGGAAACTGGGCTAAAATCATGCAAGATTCTGGTAGTGTATCAGAATGCCAAACCTCACATCCTTACACCCAGATAATGTGAGTTCAAAACATCTCTTCTGCTGTTATCAGGCAGGCATCAGTAGTACTGACTGCTTTCTGATACATGGTTAGAAAAGGTGCCAGTTTCACATGATGAAACAATCTCCTCTTGGCCTGCAGGTTTCCTGTGAGCCTTGAGCACTGCATGTTCTGCTTCAGCAGACTGCTTGGCTGCATGCTTGGTCAGACGTGGAGAGGGGCTTGGGACAAGGGCCTGTAGGGACAGGCCAAGGGGAATGGCTTTAACCTGCCAGAACAGGGGAGACTGAGCTGAGCTCTTAGGCAGAAGCTGTTCCCTGTGAGGGTGCTGAGGCGCTGGCACAGGGTGCCCAGAGAAGCTGTGGCTGCCCCATCCCTGGCAGTGCTCAAGGCCAGGTTGGACACAGGGGCTTGGAGCAGCTGCTCCAGTGGAAGGTGTCCCTGCCTGTGGCAGGGGTTGGAGCTGGATAAGTTTTATTTCTTGGAATTCAGGTGAGTGAATCCCACTAAAGGTTTTGTGTTATGAAGTCGGAAGTCTTTAGAAAAGAAATTCAAGTGATGCAGCCTATTAGCATCCATATCAGGAAAAATGCACCTCTTGGGTGAATTCAGGTTTAACTTTGATAGCATTTAAATTTTCTCGTGTGTTGATTTTGGAACTGTTCTTCTGCTATGGGAACGTTTCTTTCCTGCGCTCCAAATAGAGCATAGAACAAGCAGAGGAGCTCTTTGCCATGTTCTCCACGGTGGGTTTTTTGGACCTTGATCACACTTGAAGAGGCATCACCATAGCAGCAGTCTCTTAGAGAATTGTGTGGCTCTGCTTGTGGATCAGTGAACAGTGCTGCCTTGAAATGAATGGATCAGAGCATGTTTTGCTTGCTGAATTACAAAGAACAACTGATTCCATTTTATTTATCACGAGATTAAAAGGTTTTGCATTACCCTTGTCTTAGTGTCTTTAGTGTCTAAGTTAAATGTATTGCTTGAACAAATACCATTTGGGGGCAGCTGTACTGAGTCCAGCTTAGCAACTCCATGGTAAATAAAGAATCTGAAATGCTTCAGAAAAGGTCTTATTTTTGAGCTTAAATTCAGTGCATGAAGTAACAAATGCAGTCATTTCCTCCTAGGAGATAGTAGTGTTTCTGCTGAACAGTTGCTGTGCTTGGCCTGAAGCATCATAGCAGTGCCCTGCAGTGAAATACTCCATTCAGTGCTTACAAGAAGTTTTCTGATCGAGTCACTCATTAAAATTCTTGGTTCTGTAAATAGAGGAAGTGGAAATTTTCCTTGCAACAGCACCAATGAGGAGCTCTGGGACAACGTGGTCATTTTTACTTGGTAACAATGAGCATGGCAAAGGGCTTGACAATGGATAACATCGGTATTGTCTTTACATGCTGTTTAAAATGTTGCCCCCTTCTGGTTATTGACAACTATGAGAGTCGGGTATAGGGAGGATACAATAAATGGCATGAAAGTAGCTGGGGAAAAAATGAAAGCGTGCATTTTACTGCATTAGAGAGAGTAGTTTTGATGTCTTAAATTAAGCTAATACTTTAAAAAGGACAGCTGAATGTAAGGGAAGTTTCCAGGCATGTCTGAAGATCCCATCTAATAAGAATTAACATAAGGGAATCAAATTTTTGGAGACCATCAGTCTTATTTACTACTCAAACTACTTTTAGTGTGCCTTACTTCTAGTGAGTAGTTTGGTGTTTTCTTAGCTTCTTTTAACTCTTCAAAGAACTGGTTTGCAGGGGGAGTGTGGCTGAGTGCCATGTAAGCTGTGTGATGGGAGTAGAGGTTGAATGCTGATGTACTAATGTAGTAAATGCGGTGAAGTACTAAGGAAGCACAAGCTGGAGAGCTTGTGCTAGTCCAGGAAAGATGATGGGAAGCTTTGGAAATAAAGCTGTTATTACTTCTTAGAGGCAGCAATTGGTAGAAAGCATCTTCATGGCCATTGCTGCTTGTGGATGGAAACGTAAGCCTTAGCTTAGCTGTCTATTGTAACACATGTTTAGGAATAAGCAGAAGCGTTCAGTATAGTAAGGAAGGCACGGTGAACAGCAGTTTACCACCTACCCTAGCTTTGGAATTATGTAGAATGGATAAATATGATGGTATTTGCTTGCAAATAGTAATGATAATAAAGAAGCAATTACTTCCTTAGTCACAGATGTGGAATTGTAATTTCAAAGCACAGCTACAACTGGCAAAGGTAACCAGCAGTGCTGAGAAGTAGCTACATTGACTGGTTATTTCCAGCATTTTACTACTGAAGTAATAGCAGGTTATCATGCTTTATGTCATTTAATGTGTGTGTTGTTCATCAGTTTAGGAAATGTCGCATTTGGAATCAGAAGAATTAAGTTCTGGGTAGTTTCGTTAACAGCAACTATATGTGGGTTACCATGGAAAGCAAGTTGGAACAACTCTGAAGGCTAAACGTACTTTCCTGTTTAAAAAGGAACACTGACATAAGTGATACTATGTGGAGAGAGAAGCATGTCTAATGTGTCTCTCAGGGGAGACCTTAGAACAGTCTTCCTCTGCCTAAAGGGGCTACAAGAAACCTGGAGAGGGGCTTTGGACAAGGGATGTAGGGACAGGACAGGGGGAATGGCTTTAACCTGCCAGAACAGGGGAGACTGAGATGAGATCTTGGATATTTCAAGGCCAGGTTGGACAGGGCTTGGGGCAACCTGCTCTAGTGGAAGGTGTCCCTCTCCGTGGCAGGGGTTAGAAGTGGATGAGCTTTAAGGTCCCTTCAACCCAAGTCTGTGAAACTTAATGTGAAATCACTTTGATCTTGCAGTTTGACTCTTATACCAGAAACAAATAAAACAACTTATCTCGGGCTGACTCCTGCTGTTTAGGTTCAATCCGAAGGCAAATTTCTTGTACTGGTAGGGGTGAATGAATTGTAGACATCAGAAAACGGTATGAGGTGTATTGGGTAGACTGGCCTTTCATGGTTTTTGAATTGAAATGTTTGTATCACCCTTGTATTCTCCCCTCTCACTTCCTTATCGATAGTTCTGATGTTATTTTTAATGGTGCAGTGTGTGAAAGCAGTTCTGGTGTAGGTTTGGGTTTTTGTTTTACAAATAGCAGCTCCTTCCAGTAGATGGAGGTAATGAGATACGTTAGTCAAGCTCGATGCTCTGGTCCTTTGAAGATGGAATCGAAGCTAATGGGTGACACATAGCGACATGAGAAGCGGTAGTTTGGTTTTGCCTTTCAATGGACTTGCAGGAGACATTAAGAAGCCCTGTTTTTAATAGGTCTCGAACTCAAAAGGGTACTGCACAAGTATTCCTGCAGCATGGGGCTTTTCCCAGGTTTTCTCCTTTCCTTTCATGCTTTACACAAATCCTTACATAAGGAATTTAGTATTCTAATAAAGTATTTTGGGGCTCTTCTAACTCTATGACTCGAGGAGTATTGATTCTCTTACAGCAGTTTTCTAGCTTGCCTTTTGGTTTACAATACCATTTATAATACCATCCTGTTGTTTGAAGTTAGGTAAAAGAAGGAAGCTGGTTTACCTGAATGCAGGCTCTTGGGGTGTGTGTCCGAGCTGCATGATGGTCAGTCTTGGCCCACAAGCTCATCGGGCTTGCTCACAGTATGAAATCCTCATCTTAACTTCAGACCCTATGAATGATAACCTCCTTTCTCAGTTAGACATCATTAATCTTGCAGATGATGGCAATTTTGGCAGCACGGTACTGTCATTTCCTAAAGAGCATTAGTCTGTGTGTAGATCTGTAGTGATGGAGTGCAAGTGTGAGGTGTGTTGGCTGTTACTCTGAGGCCGGCTAAGCTTGGGAAGGAGCAGTATTTCTCATTGCTGCTAAAGAATGCTGAGAAGCCCATTGAAATGGTCCCTTGAATTTTAAACCCATACTCTTTGATTCAAACAAGGCTCGTAGTTAACTGTAACGATACAGCCGTGTACAGATGCAAGAGCTGAGCTCAATAGTTCCCTTCTTCTGCTGGCATAGCCGGGAGAGTGACAGGCAGTGTGTTACATGAGAACACTTGTGGCAATGTACCTTTCAAATGCTCACATTTTAAATCCTAGTGTATGGGAGGATTGTTAACCCAGTGTGCGGGGTCCTTTCTCCTTTGTTAGGGGGGAGAAAGCTTGTGGCAGGTCACTGGTGACTGCTGTGAGAGAGGATGTAAGATAAAAATGCAATGGGAAGGATCTTTGGCATGGTGCTTTGAGAGGAAAGCTGGGGTTTGGAGAGGGGTTTGAAGATGTAAATGATAAGAATTAGAAGAGTTGGAGAGAAGGTGAAAATAGGGAGGAGCTGGGTTGCTAACCTTTGTCTCAAGTACACAACTAAGTTAGATGTATTTGGTAGCAGAGCAGGGGCCTGGTGTGTTTTGTGTTGGCACCAACAGTGTTGTTTTGCTGATGTTTACAAACTCATGTTGTCTGTATCTGTTTGAAATCTGAAGGCAGGTTTGTGTAATTCAAGGGCAAACAAATCTCAACACCATAAACCTGGGCAGTGAACTAACAGAGGTCAGTACTGATTGTTTTCAGGTGTGAGCTTTATGCTTCCTGCTCCCAGGAGGTAACCTGAGGTGTTATTCTATGGGTTTCTCCTATTGCTGATTGTCTACTATGTTCTGCCTGTTGTTAGCTTTTCCAGAAGCACTTGTGGACATTAAATCCCATTGCTTGTAAAAGATCCCCTGTGAGAGGTCTGGTTTGGTGGTTAAAATTATCAATGTAGGCTGTTTGCATATCCTTAGGGGCCATGCTTCTGTTCCTTGTTGGCTTGATAATTGCTGCATCCTGTGTTATGGTTGTAAGTATCTGCAAGTTGGTAAGGAGTTCTGAAGAGGTGATGTAACCAGATGTTCCTTTTGGTCCATCTGATGAAACCATAGCATGACTAACATGGATTCCTAGAATGGTTTGAGTTGGAAAGGACTTAAAAGCACATGTGTACGTACTTGGGTTGCTTATCAGACTACTGTTATGAATAGTCTGAACTGATACATGAAATTAATGATTCTACATAAGCTTAAGACCTGATTTAATATTGAAATGTTTGTTTGGTACTTACCTTGATGGCTGTCATAGACACCAAAATGTTCTATGCAGACATCTGTTGGCTTCAGTGATGTTAGTGAAAGGGAGGGGGTAAATCAAGCTGAGTGTATGGTCCCAGAGACACAAGTGAGGTCTCACTCTGCTTTGGTCAAGCTGTGGTCAGGTAGCCCACTTAGAGCTGTTTTCTTATGGGGGGGAGAAGATCCCACTGTTGGAGTTTCCATGCTGTGGTCCTCAAGATGTTAGTATCTCAGATAATGTCTTCTGAAATCACACTGTAGAGGGCAGAAAGAGGCCTAAACCAGATGAGCTTAACAGGAATGAGTGTATTTTGATGTATCTGTGTCTGCCTGTGTACTGTCACTCACATAATGAAATGGATTACCTTGTGCTTGGGGTACATGTGACCAAGAATTTTGATTTCTGTCACTGTCAAGAGAAAAGGAAGAAAAATGCTTGTGTTTTCCAGCCTATTATCATTTACCTTCAGGTTGTTGTTGAGACATCTGTGCACTATCACATGGGATAGGTGAACTGGAGCTTCTCAGCCAAGAGCATCATGTTGTTTTATGGAATGAATGCTGTATTTGAGCACACTTTCTGGCTTTGTTTCCACATGGTTGTTTTAAAACTGGGGCACAGATGCACCTTCAGCATTTAATGCATGTGCATAATCAAAAGCACTGGTTTGAGGTAAATAATTCATGTCAGCTGGGACACTTGGTTCTGATAATGAGATCTCAGGGGCTTGGCTCTTTCCAGATGATGTATGAAATATTCTTTGCTGTTAGTCATTCACACTGACAAGTACTTAGTTAGCAACTAACAGGATCTGCATGGTGAGGGGAAGGAAATCTCTTCACCTTTCTAGTTGCTTCTATTTTTCCTTGATGTCTCTTTTTCTCGTCTGCCCCAGCTTTGAGCAGCTCTGGCTGATGGGACTCAGAAGGACAAATAAACTACCAGCCTTGGGTTAAAACTGGGAGGAATTGATGTAGGTAGGGATGTAAATCTCAATTATACTTCTATTGCTGCTCACAAAATCCCTGTGGACATTCCCTTTGAAGGGGAGGAAGCTGGTAGATATATGGAGAAGTGTTGTTCTTTATGTTCAGAGGGTCATGAAAATATTGATAGAAGAAACCTTGCATCCATTTACATACCTGTTAAACTTTAGGGGTATGGTGATTTGGTTCCTCCCTTAGGGCATCCTTTAGCAGGACAACTGAAGTAATTAGGGTTCTGTTCCGCAACTGTGAGGTTGTTGAGGTAAGGAATTGTGAAGTGAGCCTTAGTTTTCACCTGTGGGCATGTTGTTCTTACCAAGTTGTGTGCAAAAGAAGCAATGAATAACAACAGTTGCTCAAAATCTGTGATACTCTTGAGCTTTCATAAAGGAGGATTATCTGGGAGCAGGTCATGGGTGAGTGTTCTCCCCATAAGCAGCAAGTACTGGGTTGAGCACTGGTGCTGAACCTTACCCATCTGCTGCTTGTGCTGCATGAATCCTCAGTCCTCTCCTTATGGCTCTGTGGAGGGTGGTAAAGATGAGATCCATGTTTCAAATGTACACCACCAAAGAGATGTTAAATTCTGAGCTGCTTTGTGTCCTCAGTATCCTTCCTTGATAACAGAAAGGTCAGATTCTCTCCTTTCCCTTGCTCTAGGCTCTCTAAGTCTTCTTGCAGTGCACTTGCAGTGCAGTGGTGTTTGTAAGTACATTGTGCAATGTATGTAACAGGCACACAGTGAAGAGGAGGTGGACCCAGGGAAGGTGGTTTGATTGTTGCTTTAGATCAAGGTGTGGAGGTTTTGATCTGGAACTGCTGAGGCATCAGGTGTGGTGAAACCAACTGGTAGTTGACCTTGAAATAAAGGGTGAGGCTCTTAAAGTCTTCTAACATGGAGAGAATGGGTTTGTTATGAATCGGATGTATTTAAAGGGGGCTCAGCATCTGCAGTGTGAAAGGAAAACATTGAATATATGATAAGTCAGATACACCTGGAGTATAGGAAGAGCTAATGTTTTTCCTGAATGTGGAAATACCCTGTGAGCACATACATGGCTTGGATGCAGGGAGCTTTTTGGGTTTCCTATTGTAATAGGAAAAAAAAGTGCTGGAGAATGGGTTGCTTTAAGAATAAAGGGAAAGCTGGATGTGAAGGGAAGCTCAACCTATGTAAATGACTTGCCTTTCTTCTCATAATTCTGTTATCCTGGTGAACTTCCATATTCTCTAACACATTTATCATTATTCCATATGGATGCTGATGATTATTCACTGCAAGTGATGCTTCTGCAGCAGAGTAACCCTGGTGGGAATGATCGAGACGCTGCTGTTACAGACAGGGTTTTATCTGTGATTCTTGCTTGAAAGAGATGTCTGATTGTGTTTATTTCTTTTCCCAGGCTCTTGTACCATAGCACAAGTCTTACTGCATTTTATCTGCAGATCATGTTCATTATAAAATAGCTTTTTTACCGGAGATCCCTTGCCATAAACACTCACAGAAGTGAATTACAAATCCCTTCAGGTCAGCTGTTCTCTGTAGAGAATGCATGCACGGAATAGGAACACATTCTGCTTTCATGTTAGCTTAACATGGAGTGGTCATATGGGTTTGTGCAGAAGTGGGTCAAAGCTGTTTTTCCTCTTTGCCCCTGGCCATTAAGAGAAAAATCGGACACCCAGCTTTCTAGTAGGCTGGGTGCTTTATCTCTGTTTTAACATGCCTTCACCGTGCACAAGTAAAAGCCCTTTTAGCGCATGCTCTCACTCTTAGAATCACAAAATCCCAGCCTGGTTTGTGTTGAAGGGACCTTAAAGCTCACCCAGCTCCCACCCCTGCTATGGGCAGGGACACCTTCCACTGGAGCAGCTTGCTCCAAGCCCCTGTGTCCGACCTGGCCTTGAACACTGCCAGGGATGGGGCAGCCACAGCTTCTCTGGGCACCCTGTGCCAGCGCCTTACCATGGTGCTTGTTTTATTCTGTTTCCCTCTGCTTTGGGAATGATCTCAAAGGCATGTGTGGTTACAGCGTTCATGTGCTGCGGCAGCATAGAGTCACAGAATCATTTAGGTTGTCATGACTTTAAAGTCATCGAGTCCAGTCATTACCCCAGCACTACCTGGGCTCCTTAACTCTTCTTCCCCTGCTTCCTTGTTCTTTGCATCAAATGACTGCTACTGCATGAGTGGGTGATATTTATGATGTTAACAAAACAGAAGAATCCTCCTGAGTTGCTGTCATTTGGGGCAAGGGAAATAAAGACCTTCCCTTTCTGCTACCCACTTGTGACTAAGGCCGAAGATGTGTGAATGGGGAATTAGAATGGTTCCTGGCCATCCTGTGTGGAGTGATAGGCAGAAATGCCTTAAACTTCTCTCTTCCTTGTCCAGAAGTCCAGCATGGATTTCCTATTAGTAGACACTTGGGGCCAAGTTGTAGTGAAAGCATGGAAGATAAACTCTCTGAGCATGTTCTGTTGGATTGACTGCTCCTTTTCCAGTGTGATGGGCTGTTTGTTTTCAGAAAGCATCTAAATACATGTAGAGTGAAAGCAGTGTGGGAGGCATGTATAAACAGAACGGAGAAGTTGCATTAGTCCCAACTTGTAAAATGACTGAGTACTTGTGTGCTTTTCAGAGCTTTTTGTACTGCTTTTGCTATGAAAGAAACAGATGTAATTGCTATAAAATCATTTATCTTTAAAAGCTGTCTACTTCAGGAGCTCATCTGCTAATAGCAGTAATATTGGGCTGAAATAACTCCTTTAAAATCCAAGCTATACTGTGGTGCTTGTTACCTCAAAGCATATCTACAGTATCCTTGAGAACATATATTTCTTTTGCATATTGCTTCTTTTTTAAGTTGTTAATAAGCAGTTTGCTTTTCTCTGTAGAAGACAACCTGTGTTTGGGATATTTGCACTCAGTTTTGCAACTATAGGCGTCATGGAAGTCCTGCATTGAGTCACAGATGTCACCAGCTCTATGCAAGCAGTAGAATTGGTTGCCTGTCTTTGGAATCAGCTCATGGGTAGGGAGCTGATGTATTCCTAATACTGGCTTCTGCTTCTTGCTGTGCTATTGTGAGAAGCGGTGTTGAAGACAGCAGGTCCTTTGCATTGAGGTTCCTGGTACCCAGGTCTCCTGTAGCAGTGGCTCTGATGATTCATGCTTGAATACCTGAGCAGTTCTCTGAAACATGGTGATGCTCTGGTACGAGTGTCAGAACGTGGCCTTTCTGATGACGTGCATCCAGTCAATGCATCTTTTACCTCTATAATAAAAGGGCCAGGATTTTCTGGACCTGTGTTTTCAGTTGATCTTTATGTCCCTTGCAAGTTTATTTCCTTTTGCTATGGTCATAGACAATGGTAAATAAAAAATCACAAACTCATCCTGTGGCTTTTTGAGCCTTGATTTGAGGTACCTGTACTTATCCTTTGCTGACCTTCCAAGCCACAAGGTAGCTTTTCCCTTGTTCCCTGGGACACGTAGTAAGAGCTGTAGCCAACGTATTTGGATCTCTTGGCACTGAGGGCAAGCTTTTGGCCTTTGCAGGTTTGTGGTGATTTCTGTTCAACTGAATCAGATAGGGCTGGAATTTTTGTAGGGCCCCTGAAGTCTCACTGGTTTGCAGTTGCCAGCTGGTTGGACCAAGCCAAGTTAGTCAGTGTTCAGATGCTTTGGCATGCCTGAGGCAGGAGATACATGCAAACTAAACCCATGTTGGTACTACCTATACAGTTCAAATTCTACATTTTCTATCCCCATTTGAAGTAATGAGGGATTTTGGGTTCAAGTGGTTTTTATGGAGTGATTTGGTTGTATTGTTTTCTGCATGACTGTAGGTGGTAGAGGTGTTTTTTACACTTAAAATCGTGGTTCAGGGCAATTCCTTCCTGAAATGATTTCCTTTGTTCTGTAGCAGGTACTAATTCACCCATTACATCACAGCGGGAAATGCTTAAGTAGTATTAGGATGGGGGGACTGACATGATTCTATCCCATCTGGTGCCTAGCTGAGTGTGCTAAGAAAGGTCATTCCAGGTGAACCAATGCACACATCCTACCTATGTGGACTGATAAATGGTACTCATGACATGTTTTTTCCTTACTGATGGTACTGTATCTTGGAAAGACTAGACTAGGTTTAGCTGGGAAGTGAAATATATATGACTGAGGTCTGAAGATGAGTGCAGCCACAGAAGCCTGTTAGCTTGCAGCAAAATGAAATACTAGGAAGTCACATTTCTTTTGTGACTTGACCACAGTTAGTTGGTTTAAAGAGCCCACCATTAGGTTTAGAGAGTCAGCCTGCCCAAAGTGTACTCTGATGTGAAGTCTATGGAGGGAGGAGTTGGACTCCCAAGCCAAGCTGGATATTGCACTGCAGCATTACTTCAGGGTCAGCCTTGTGAAGGATGGGCTTTTATAGTTGTGGGGTTTTTACCTCTTCAGTGTATGATGGTTGCCCGTAAAGAGAGGTTTGCCAAAGTGCTGTGAGAAAATAGAGCATTGTGTTGCAGTGAAGGCTTCCTCTTTCAAATGCTGTTGTTGATGTCAGGAAAGCTATTCCAGGTCAACTACAACTGGCGTGGAGCTAGCGAAATGTCTGGGCTCCTGTGAAGTTTTTAAGTCATTGTGGGAGTGTTTTTTGTCTAGAAAGGAGGGAAAAGTAATCAAGTATAAGCTTTCCTTGAGACTGAACTTGTATGTTCTGAGGTATTCTGATTATTTGAAGGGCCTGCAAGGATGCTGGAGAGGGATTCATCATCAGGGACTGCAGTGGTAGCACAGGGGGTGATGGGTTTAGGCTGAAACAGGGCAAGGTCAGGTTGGATACAAGGCAGAAGCTGTTCCCTGTGAGGGTGCTGAGGCACTGGCACAGGGTGCCCAGAGAAGCTGTGGCTGCCACATCCCTGGCAGTGCTCAAGGCCAGGTTGGACACAGGGGCTTGGAGCACCCTGCTGCAGTGGAAGGTGTCCCTGCCTGTGGCAGGGGTTGGAACTGGATGGGCTTTAAGGTCCCTTCCAACACAAACCACTCTGGGATTCTGTGATGCCTTCCAAAGCCCATGAATACAAGTTCTCATGGAACACACCTGGATGTTATTATGTGCCACACTTTGGACAGTTGGAACTCATTTAGCTGCTGTTTTGCCTAAATGTAACATCAGTTGCTATTACATTAGAGCTATTAAGAAGGGGGCTGTTTGAAGTCAGTCTATTATTTGAGTGGCTTCTGAAATGGAATGTTTTGCTCTCATCTTTAAGTGGATGTGCTTGGTTTGACTGTAATACCTGTAATGTTAAAGCTGTGTCCATAACATGTTGTTTGGGGCTTGTTTGAAGCAGCAGGAGTGACCTACTTCTTAGAAGCATTTGCCTTCTGGCTGTTCTGTGTATTCCTAGATACATGTAAAGGCAATCCCATGACAGTTTTAATGCAGGGAATAATCTAATTTTAAATGCTGTGCAATTAAATACATAGTAGTTTAATTGCAAACAATGTGTTCTTGTTTGTGGTGTTACTATTGTACTTCCTAAAGTGTGTTCAGCACAGGAGCAAGTGGCATGAATCACAGTGTAAACGGTGGGAAATTACTTCGAGTACAGGGAATAATTAAAAGCAGTATCTTTGGGCATTAAGGTTTTCTTCCTTGTTCTTTTAGGTCACTTCTATGGAAGAATAGAGAGTTTGTTTCCTGTTTATTTGGTGATGACTTTACCAACACTCAGTTTCATGATGCAGACTTAGGATGTGTCTAATTTGGTTGGTGTGAAATACAGAGTTTTGGCTGGAGGTGATGTGATTCCCAGCTCTGCTCCTCTCCCACCGTTTATTCTTGCCTGCTTAGTGGCAATCATTTGCCATCATTTCTAGGGAAATCTTGCTGTTTCATAGGTTTATGTGAGTTTAAATGCACTATTCCTGTTGGATTTAAGAGCATAACAAATGCCTGGAGGAGCACCCTTCCCTTCCACAACATTGGTCTGATGTGTGGATCTTCATTGCTTTTGAGCAGCTTGAATTTTAAGCAAGGACAACATTTTGTGCAGAGAATGTTGCTTACCAAGTTAAACTAGCGTAAAGTGTGGAATGCGGATAAAATGTAAGGTATGGAATGAGGGTAAAATACAAGGTATGGAATGAGGATAAAATCAAGTGTGTGGTCTAACATAAAGCAATGGGGATGAGGTAAGAATTCATAGCATACTAGAGGTCTAATTATATAGTAAGGAAGTGGTAAATGTTCAGTAGGTCTTGGAGTATTGAAGTACATGACTGAAATGGTAACATTACCCTCAGCAGGTCTCCAAGGGTCGGTGTTTGTACTGAAAACTGCCTAGCTAAAGCTGAAATGAGAAACCTCAAGTAGAAAACAAGGCAGAGCCCTGGCTTTGCTATCAAAACTGCTAACACTGAGAACACATCCTTGCCCTTGTTTCTGGTCAGAGTGATCTTGTGAACTGTTGGGCAGCAGAAAACCTTCACTGTGAAAACGTAATGGGACTTGATGCCTTGTTTGCATCTCCCCAAAGAGCTGCTCATGTGTTCAGGAAGGGGAAGGCATTGATTGTTTTCATTTGCTGCCACTCCTGCTGCCATGTCCTTGGTTTGCTGGCCCATTGGTATTGCTGCGTTGCACAGAGCTGTGTCATGCTGCTGTTCCAGGAGCCTGGAACAGTGGGAGAGGGATAATTGTTATTTTCCAAGCAGATCTTTCATTGAAGAGTGATATCCCCTTTTACTAGGTCCTCTAAAAAGATGAAATCCTCATAGACTGGAAAGCTCACTGCATTATGATGATATACTTGAAATCATAGAATCCCAGCCTGGTTTGTGTTGAAAGGGACCTTAAAGCTCATCCAGTTCCAGCCCCTTGCCACATTGCCAGTGAAGCATTGGCGTACACCTTCCATCTTTGCAGCAAGCAGAAGGAGATGAATATACATTGCTTTCAGGAGCAGAGTTGAAGGGCAGTTTGTGGCGTGACCTCTGTGCTGGACCTCCCTGCCTGTGCTCTCTCCATGGCTATTCGGTATCGCTTTTAAAGATGTTCTGTTTCAGGCTGGAAGCTGGAGCCATGTCAGGTTCACGGGTGCAGGCGCCTGATCTTATCAGTGGCCTGTTGTGTTTCCTTCCCTTCCTGGCCCTCCCTCCCACCCAGGCTTGTCTCCAGGGCTGCTGACCCCAGGTCTCCCAACAGGCAGGTCTCCTGCTTGTTTTTCCGGATTGGTGCTTCTGTAGTGAAGTAACTGACACAGAGCTATGTGGTGTTCTGGGCTGTGCTTGCTCCAGATGTGTTCCTCCTCTTACTCCTCACTGGGGTGGAATATTCCTACAGTAAACAGCAAATCCCCTTCTCAGGTTTTTGGTTTAACAGTGCTACCCAAAAATGAAGCGAACGTTCTTGGACGTCGAAGTGATGTAAAGGGATTGTTTCTGTTTGGATGCTGGACAAGGAACCGAGGAAGTAATGGACCTTGTAGCTGTGGATACTCAGATGTGAAATAGAGTTACAAAACACAGGTACAAAATATCATCAGCTGGGAAGGTCATAATCCACTGGTGTGCCTACTGGAATACCAAAGAGCATTTTCCCAGTCCCTTGTGCTTGCTGTAGCAGTGTTGGAACTGAAGGAGAATCTCAATTACCTGCAGTGATCTGGTATTGCAAAAACTGCTTTGAAAGGCTCATTATACAAACTGAAACACAGATCACTTTTCTTGCTTTGTTTGAGGTTAGAAACATCACCTAAGTGACATGTGCAGCAGGGTCTTTCTAGGCTAAGTGTATGTGCTTCAAAGAGTTGTGAGGATGCTGGGTGAAATGTGGCGTTGCAAAAGAAAGGAAGGTCAGATGGTAGATAATATGTGGCTGTAACCAACTTAGGAAAGATGGCTTGATGTGATGAGTATTACCATGATGGACACAAATACCTATATATAGGTGTTGCTGTGATGAGGTAGTGCAGATCTATTGGGAGAAGGAGTTTTCCAGCTTGAACTGCAAACAAGCAGTAGTTGTGTCAATGATAACAATTGATGTCAGTGACAGCAATCGAAGATCAAAATGAGGATGTCTTTGGGCAGGGGCTTGCCAGCTGGAAGATGGGTACTTTTGGGTGAAGCAGGGACTGTCCAAGGAGGCCTTTTGGTGTGTATCCAGTACTGGAAACAAGTATATCCCACACTGAACTGGGTGGTGGGTGAGCACGGTTTGTTGCTCTGCTTGCAGTTGGATGTGTTTGGGACAGTTTGTTTGGAAGCAGCACAGACTGACAACACCTGTACTATGTGCAGATAGGCAAGTGTGTCCTTGCGTAAAGCTCTGCTGCTTTTTATGTTACAGCATAGAAGTTAAATGCAAAAGAACTTCCAAGAATATATGATCCTAATTCTTTTTAAATTACTCTGCAGATAATTTTCCTTTTTAGGGAACTTTGTGCAATGGGACACTGAAAGTTAGCTGAAAATCAGGAGTTCACTACATATTGTGTGATTAGCCACAGACTTTGCCCTGTTTCTGTGTTGTCCCCTTCAGTGCCTCTTTTTGTGCACAGAGGCTTGGTGCAGAGCTCTTCTGTTTTGCTGGCTTGACAAATAGAGGATGTGGTAGAGCCTCGGGATTTCAAACTGTTCTAGAGGATGTCCCATCATCAGTAGGATCTGCCTTTAATGTGAGAAACATTAAATGAATATCTAATCCCCTGCTCTTAGGGGATACATATTTTATCTTCATTCTGAAACACAGCCTTCTACTATGTCAGGTAACCAGAACATAGTGACAGCTGCAGCTGGATGCTTGCTAAACAAGGTACATTGATATGTATTTCATTTTGCAATATGGGAAAGGCTAAACTTGAGCCAGAGGTAACTTGGTGATGTTTATGTGCTGGCAATGTGTGCTATAAAGCTATGTCGTTGCGGGTTTACTGAAGTGGTTTTGTGTTTCTCATGCAGAATGAAGCAAGATCTGGCAAGTACAAGAGGTTAAATTTAGCATGCACAAAAGTTCTTCTAGATGTAGGAAACATAGATAGTAGATCATGAAAAGGCAGTCCTTAGCCTAGCCTCAGCATTACCTTCCTTATTCCTAATGATTGCCATGGTTGTAGTGAAAGGCACTGTTGAATTCCTCTTGTGAAGAACTACTAAAGGAGACAGGAGATTTCTTCCTCTATCCAGTGCCAGTGAGGCCGCATCAAGAGTACTGCTGGTAACTGTGAGCTCCCCTCTACAAGTAAGATATGGATTTACTTGAGCAAGTCCAGTACAAGGCCACAAAGACAACTGAAGGTCTGGAGCATCTTTTGTAAGAGGAGAAGCTAAGAGAGCTGAGACTGCTCAGCCTAGAGAGGAAAAGGCTTGGGAATGATCATACCCATGTATCCAGGTAGCTGATGGGAGGGAATGAAGGAGGAGGCAGACTCACCAGTGCACACTGATGGGACAAGAGGCAATGGGCACAGACTGCAATATGTGAAATCCCATGTGAACACAAGGAAATGCTCTTTGACCATGAGACTGGTCCAATAGTGGACCAAGCTGCCCGAGAAGCTATGGAGTCTCCATCCATGGGGATATCCAGACCTCAGCAGGACACAGTCCTGCTCCCAGTGACCCTGCCCCAGCAGGAGGCTTGGGCTGCATTATCAAGAGAGGTTTCCCCCATCTCACCTGTTCTGTGTGTGGTGTAAAGAGGATTCCTATGGGCTGTAAACAGCTTTTGGGCTGTTGGCTGATGGTCTTTACTCAGGTACTCTAGTTAGGAGGTAGCTCAGAAGGATAACACCACCTCTTCCTTTCTGAAGGCCTTCTTCCCCACTTGGTAAGCTTATCCAAGGGGGTTTAACTTACCTGTGCAATGTTACATGGTTTAGAGGGTGGACTGAGTGCTCTGCTTATCATTTAGGCTTAAACAACTTAATGGCTTCAATTTTAAACTAATGAAAGCTTATTTTCAAGCTTTTAACAAGAATCATGTTATTAATAAAAGGCATGTATGCTTAGAGTGTATATATATAGCATAATGTTATGAATGCTTTTTAATAATGTTTGAAGTGCCTTATAACACTACATAAAGTCCTCAAAGCTGATGTTTCTGCTACATACACAGTTAAATTGGAGGCTGATTCCTAATTTTTCCCAGTTGGATTAAGCGTGGTGGGAAATTCTGTGGGCTGGAGTACATTGGAAAGACAAACTTCCTGGGTATCTCCTCTTGAGAAAAATTCCCTTTTGACTGAACATCTGTTTTGCTGTCTCGAGATTAACCTTTAACATTATATTTGTTGAGCAGTTAAATCAGGAATACATGTGAAACTGCGGAGTTCTTTCCATTGTGAGTATAAATACAGCAATAGATGAGCAAGATTGTGGTTTGCTGTAAAGGAGGACCATGGAGATTCAAGAATACTTTAAGCTAGGAATATATGTGTCGGAAAAAGCCTGAGTTCTTGAAAAGAGCAATAAATATTTCATTAGGTGTCTTTAAGCACCTGCATAAAACCCTTCATGAATTGAAGGTTTCATCTGCATGAATATTTCACACACGGGTGTGAGCATCAGCTTTGACTTGTGTCAGTGGGTCATTCTGAGGCCTGTGGGGAGAACAAACTCTTTCTATGTGTTAAACAACTGAAAGAATATAAATATTTAGATCAATTGCTGCTTATTTTGCCTTTAGTTCTGGCTTTGAACCTCTTTTAATAAAACCTCTTAACTACTTTTCCCCTTTGAGACCAGTGTACCCAGTCTATTGCCGGCAGGCCCAGTGGTGTGTAAACTGACTCATTATCAAACCCCCCCAAGTTGTGCCAGTGACACCAGGCTGGGAGCCAGGTATTGATGTGTTGGCTCTGTCTGCTTCATTCCTTATCCTTCCCTGGAACTGGAAGGACAGAGGAGAGCACTACTTGTCCTCCTGATCCCTTAATCAGTTGTTCCAAGGCCTTGAAGTCTCTCTTGATTCTTTCTTGTTACGCCTTTGTTGCTGCTTACCTGAGAAGTCAGTAATGGTTAATAATGTGAGCCATGCCAAGGTAGAAAGCTGACATACGTCTGAGGATGCTGAGGACTGGCTCACATAGTTGGAAAGCCACTTGTTGTCATCTTGGAATGGTCATGGCAATATGCCTTCAAAATGTGAAAGGGGACTCCAGGGAATGACAGGCTAATAAGCCCAGCTTCCACTGTGGGGAAGCTCATGGAGCCACGTCTCCTGAAAGCCATCTCTAAGCAGATGAATGGGAACAGCCAGGGTAGGTTTTGTGCCTCACCCTGTTGCTTTCTGTGACCATATGGTTGGCTCTATGGACATCAGCACAGCAGTGTATGTTGTATACCTGTGTTTTAGGAAGGCCTTTGATGTGATCTCCTGCCATATACCTAAAACACAAGTTAGTGAGATACGGGGAAGGAGTCAGCAGTGTGCCCTTGTAGAGAAGGCCAAGTGTATTCGAGGCTTAGTAGCAAAAGTGTAGCCTCATGGCCAAGGGAAGTCATCCTTGCTCCCTCTGAGTATTCCTGAGATGATAACTGGCTAGCTGTGTCCTGGTTTGGATTTCTGAGCAAATACACTGTTATATTGCAGTTAGAGGGCTGCCAAGACAGAGCTGATCCTCCTAACCTGGGGTGAGGTGTGGGCTGGGTATGTTCAGCCTGACAAAGGGAAGTCTGGTACATATAAGAATAAGGAGGGTTTGAGCAGTGCATTAGGGTAGTTGATCTTCAGAGGTCCCATCCAACCTCAGGTTTTCTCTGACTGCATGACCGGGAAGAGCAGTGGGGACAACAGACATGCAGCTTGTTCAAAAGCTGTTTGGCCCATGCTGTATTCTGCTCCCTGTCCTTAGTATTTTGGGTAGCTTGACTCAATGCTCACCTTTAAGACTGAGAAGCATCTTGCACACAGCAGAAACCAAGCAAGAAGCAACATTTCTGCATTGAGAGCCTGTTTCATCAGTGTCAGAGCATTCGTAGGAGTTGAAGTTGCATGTTACTTGCTCTCAGGAGGAAATTCCAATTGCATTAAACTTTCAACCTCACCCCCCAACTAAAAAGCATATTTGGCTGCTGTGTTAAGTCCAACAGCTGACGTTCAGTGTTGAGTGGTTGGGTTATGGAGGAGAGCACAGAACTCGAGCATGACTTTGAGCTCTTGGGTATCCTGGTGTTAACTTCAGAATTACCTGGAATTCAAGATAATTGTTAACTCCAGCTTTAGGGAATAGAAATAATCTGGAGTTACCGATCTAAATACCTACTTGGTGTATTTGAAGCGTCCATCCCTCTTCTACAGCTATTACTCATTAGCTCTTAGTTAACATGGTGCATGGGCACCCTGCCCTTTATAATTTAAGGATGTGTACAAAAGCTCACTTGGAATTAAGAAGCAGACCTTTTGCCAACATTGCTGTGTGAAAACTTGAGCAGTAGGGATTTGATGGTAATAGCAGATCAACGGTCTTAGGTCTGATTAGTTGAATTTGTAGGAGTAACTGAACTTCTTTCAGAAGATGGATCTTGCTGTCATTAGAAGGAGTGTCAGCAAATCCTATCCACCTACATCTGGTTTTAAACATGTAAAAGCCTTGTGGCATTAATACCCACTAATGTACAAGGGGAAGGACTTCAAAGTGCTAGCAGATGTATGAAAGGCTACCCAAGTGCAAAGGGTGCCCTGGTACTGAATCGCTGAGGTTATAAATCAGTGTGTAGCCTTCTGCACCCTCACTGCTGCCTTTGGGACAGAATCATGGAATCCCAGCCTGGTTTGGGTTGGAAGGGATCTTAAAGCTCATCCAGATCCAACCTCCATGTTGTAACTTGTAAAAAGTCCTATGAATGGTTTGAACTCCTCACCTGGCAGCGTTCTTCTCTATGTGCTGGATTAGTGGGACAGCAGTTGCAATCTTTCTCTCTTCAGTAAATTCTTCATGCTATTTCCTTCCCAATTGAACAATGACAAGGGACAGGTTTTGAGGTCAGGAACGTGCTCTTTCATCGCTGCCAGCTAGGTTTGAATTGAATTAATTTCCTGTGTAACCTGCTCTGGGTGGCCCTGCCTTGGCAGGGAGTTGGACTGGATCATCTCCAAGAGGTCCCTTCCAGCCTTAACAATTCTGTGATGCTGGGATGCTTTCCTATCCACAGACTTAAAACAAACAAAACCCCCAAAGACACAAAAATACCAGCTAAGAAAAAGATAAAATCAATCAACCAACCCCCAAGCCCACCGAAAAGCCACAATCCCCCCCCCCCAGTTTCTTAAGTGCTTAGAGTCATTGTGCCCACCAGTGCGATGGGCTCTTCATTGCCATAAAGCTGTAGTCCCAGCTAGAGGTATATGATGACTGATTTGCACTGAATGTTTTGGACATTCAATGTATTGTATTACCTAGATAAAAGGGTGCAAGTAAGGCAGTAAGTGCCCTTGGTTTTAGCTTTCTTTGACATCTTTGTCATCCTTCTCCAGCTTTCAACTTCAAGTGTACACATCTTAAACAGTCAGTGTCAACCTAGTGATTCTGTATGCAGGACCTAGCAGACAAAATGGACTAAGCTTGCTCTGATTGGGATGTATCTTCTGTGCCTTAGGTGGTGTTAAAGTTACTTGCATGGCTAGTAATTAACTGAAGATTTGTGAGGGCTTCTTGTACTGCTGAGGTCAGAATTGTATCTACTAATGGTTCAGGTCAGGTTGGATGGGGCTTGGAGCAAGCTGCTCTAGTGGAAGGTGTCCCTGCCCATGGCAGGGGGTTGGAACTGGATGAGTTTTAAGTTCCCTTCCAAACCAAACCAGTCTGATTCAGAATAATTTCCCAAATTCACCTAATTTCAGATGGTTTCATAGTTTGGATAAAGGTTTTTCACAGCTGAAATACATTTCTATCTGATAACCTTTGTTAAGGCATTTGGGTCTTTAAACATTCTTCAAGTGTATTCTGATTATACAATTAGTAACTCTACAAGTTAATTTTAACCTCAGACATCCTGAGAGTGCCCAAATACAAAAAACCTGGCAGCCTTCAGATGAGCTTACTCAGCTCATCTGTGTTTCAGTGAGCTACTGAAGACTGCTGATGTGGTTTGGGGTGTTTTCCTTCCTTTTTTCCCCCTTCCTCAGAAATCCTGTTCTCTTTCTCAGATGCTTGAAGTTAGGGGGGAAATGGGGAAGTTTTATCAGTATCTGCCCATTCTGGCTGTGCCTACAACCCAAAATCTGAGACCTGATGATATTTGTCCCACTTCTCACACTGTTCTCTGTGACAAGATGATCATCAAGTTTTGAATAATCATTAACAGAGCTTGCTGCTCATAACTCGGTTACATGAAGGGACTGTTTGCATGCATGCAGCAGACTCCACTGCAAAGCACTGCCAGTTTTCTTTATTCACCTCCCACAGTGATTTATGTGGCTCTTGGTTGCACACATGGGATAAGAAGTGCACAGGGAGCCTTGGCTGAGTTGTATCTCAAGTTGTTGTAGATGGAATTACTTCTAACACGTTTTACAGTATCTACTATTCAAACTGCTTGATGTAGTAAGGATATTAATAAACCAGCATAACCTATTAAGTATTAATGGAGATGGGCTGTGCAGTTAGAGATTAGCATGTGAGTGATTGTCTAAGAGTAGCATACTGCATATTTGGTTCAGAAATAGATACCAAGTGTTTACTGAGGTTTTGTCTTGTGACATTGCCTGCTGAAGTAACATTTGAGGTGTATATGCTAAACTTTGGACTATGCAGTTACACTGTTATAAGGTATAACACTGGGGACTAACAAATAACTGTAATAACAAATGGGCATCATAGTGCAAGCAAGTGTGTATGATGTAATATGCCTACAGAACTGTTGTTAGAATCAAGAGGGTGTAAATCAGCCCAATAAGAATTTCCTTCTGGTCAGTATCTGTCAGTATTTGGTTTCACAAATGCTAAGAGCAAACTATTCCACTTGGACATAAAAGCTGTAGTAGAAGCTTAAGGAGCATACTTGAAAATCCTTTCCCGATAAGAAGGGAGCCATTCATTGTTTTTCAAGGTGGACAAGACTTGAATTGTTGGATGAATTTTTGACATATCACATTCTCTGTGTGCAGGAAGGCAAATACATCACCTTTACAGCTTTCATCTGGTAGGACTAACCTTTACTTAAAAGCAGCCTTTTAATCTTCAGCTTCAAGTAGTGGGTTTTCCTCTTACTTGCCAGGCCCTTCAGGACTCTGCTTCACAAAGCTTGTTTCATATCATAACTTGAGAGACTATGAAGTTAACTTCTGCAAAGTAATGTGGAGCATTAACAAATGCTGTGATTTCAGGTTAATGGAATAGCTCACAATAGGAGCAGCAGACTACTGAAGTTCTGCAGAATGCTTTTACTCAAAGCATTTACTCAGCCCCTGCCTGGGGTGTAAAGGCAATTTAATGGGAAGGTGCAGCATCATCCTCATGCAACAATATAGATGAGCCAGTCTTCAAGTGCACATTGTGGGCAGTGTTTTGAAGTGCTACTGCATAATTGTTGGCTGGAGGGATACCTTTTACTGAGGTCAGAATGCTTGCTAGCATCACTAGTGTAACTGTTACTTAGGCTGATGTGGGATGAAACCTGTAGTTTGGAATCAGAAGAAAGATGCACTTAAAAACCCAAATGCAAACCCAACTGTGGAAGTTTGGCTCATGCATATGCAGTAAACTTCAGTGGTTTAATGCTAGTGAGAGTTCTCCATTGACTGACTGTCCAGCACGCTGGTTCTTATGATGCTTCCTTCATTCAGCTGCATGTGAACCTGTATTTAAGGAGCCTTGCTTTTCACTCCTGGAATGTCTTTTCAGTTAAGCTGCCTGTTAGAGCTCTGAATACAAGGTAATGAGAATGGGCCCTGTTAGATAACTTGGTGTGTAGATGCTGTAGTATCCAGCATGGTTTCTTTGCATTGTTTGCAGGGCAGAGCACAGAGATTGTGTTGTCAGCTTTACCTTTCGCTGGTCTGGGTCAGGAGTTACAGCAGCAGCGTGAACACCATTCCAGGTACATTTCAGTTGATGTGGCAGAATTGAGCAATGCTAGAAATCAGCTTTACTTTTCAGAGCAATAGTGATGAGTTAAGTATTTATAATATGAAAAGTGGTCTTCAAAGTCATTCTTCTGCAGAGAAGTCAGTTTAGAACCACCAAAGCAGCCAAAGTTAGCAGTTTTATTACCAATACGTAATGCAACACTGGAGTAAGCGGGGGTGCCTGCTGTGGGCCTGGAGGTGTAAGTGAAGGTGAGCCATTGACTTTCAAGCATGTGTTTGTGCAGAAATGGAAAGCCAGGAGCTGGGGTGTGTTCTCCCTGACCTGGTGAGGAATGCACTGCACAGCTTGAACTCTCCTGCATGCTTGACCTTGCTGGATGAGTTTGACAACTCCTCTTTGCATCCAGAGAGTTATGTGATGGAATGATGTGCTTATCTTAGCAAAACTGGTGTAGAGCAGAACGTAGCTAGAGTATAGCCTGAGCTCTTCTCAATGTAGTCAAATGTATTACATATATTAGTTGGCAACAAAAAAACCCTGGGATGTGTTGTTCTGCATAAAAGTCTGAAGAGCATACTTGAAGTTAATGCTGGAATACCCAGGGGTGATAACTCAGAGCTGTCTGTGCATCTCTTTAGGCTTTCCTTGTGGTACAAGCAAGGAAACAAGCACTTGAGGGAAGGTGAAGATGCTCTCCATTGCACTGTGTTAGACACAGTCTCTGAGAGAAAACTGAAAAGAGATTTTCTTTGAATAATGCTTCTGTTCCCCTTCCTTGAGGAATTGAAGGCCTTTAAATGCGAAACCTTCTGAGCTGTCATCCCTACCTGGGCATTTGCCATCTCTTACTGGTACATGTGCTTACAGTAGCCCAGGGTGGCTTTCTGATGTGACAGCAATTCAGTAGGTAAGATTTTTCCATAGATGAATGCATTTGCCCATAGTGTTTCTCCAACTGTTGCAGTGTTCTCGATCTCTCTTGAAATTCACCTTTGATTCCTAAATATCAAAGCTTTACTAATAACAGGAAAAGGAATGTTTTCTCAACTTCTCAAGCTGTGGAATAGTGAAGCAATGCCAGTGCTGACAGGGTTGACTTCCTTACCCAGGTGTGCTGAATACTGTGCTTCTCCTGAGTGCTTTTAATGGCCCGTGTAGAGACTTGGCTTTTATTGTGATGTAAGGGGTTCAGAAACCTTAAGATACATGTATAAGTCATCCTTTTAGAAGCTGTTCTTAAAGTACTTCAGATGTTCCACTGCTTTGGAGCCAGGCTGAGAGAGCTGGGCTGGTTCAGCCTGGAGAAGGCTCCTTATGGGGAGACTTTAGAGCAGCTCCAGTGTCTAAAACAGCTGCAGGAAACCTGGAACAGGGCTAGATAGCTCTAGATGCTCTATCTACCCTTAGCTTTCCCTTAAGACTAATGGCAGTGTTTGGCACATGGAATTACATGATTTTGAGGTAAATAGCATAGGTGTTGTGGAAAATCTCTTTATGACAGCTCTCATGGAGAGCCCCTAGCACCTCTAGGAACTTTGGCCTCATAGAACTGTCTCTCACTATCAGCTAAGTAAGAGAAACCTCAGTAGTATTAAGGTATTTATAACAGAATAGGCTGAAGTTGCCCTTTAATGTGTTTTCTGTTGTGAACGCAGAATCCAAGAAGCAGCCGGTCACAAACTGAGTGGGTTTTGCTCTTTAAGAGGAACTCATGTTCAGCTACAAGTGTTGTTTTCCTCACTTGGGTAAATGCAGTGTTTAGTGAAAGTAGTGGTAGGTCAGGTGCTAGTAATGAAGAGCAGCTCCTGCAGGAGCTTGAGCAAGCAGCATATGCAGCAGCTCATTGAAATGACTCAAATTCACTTCATTTACATGCGATTTGATTTCTTCTTAAGGAATTTTGATCATGTGCCTGGATTTTGAAGGATCAAGTTGCTGAACATGGCTGAGAAGTGTTTCGTAAGAGCTGGATCATTGCTGGCCTGTCTGCAGCATGGGAAACTTCTGACAGGGATCTCCATTGATTCTTCCATGTTCAATAATGTGTTCATGACAATGGTATTTCCTGAGCAGCTGGGCTTGCTTAGCTTTGGAGCTGCACCAGTGAAAGCAAGGAAGGGAATTTTCCAGCCCCCATTCCCCTTTTGTGTGTGTGTGTTAGAAAATGATGCTCATTTTCTTATCCTATTAATGAAATGGCAGGGAAATCATTTGAAGAATGGGAGAGGGCGAGAGCAGAAGTGGAGGACAGGGAGGAAGCATCATGATTTATAATCTCATGTGTGATGGAAGGAGCTGGCTAATGAAAATGCATGGATAAAAGTGTGTTTCCTCATGGTCCCTGAGTTAATCAGTGCTTCTGTTTCAGGCAGAGCTTCTTGAGTGGTAAAAGATGAGTCTTCTGCATGAAAACTGCTTAGTAGGACTTGAGATAACAGCCAGATTGTTCCTCATGATGTTTCTTGCCAGCCACAGGATGTAAGAAATAGGGTGTGAAATGGTGTATATTTAAGGGAGGATTTGTGAACTTAATTAAGACAAATACCTGTGTATTAGAAATTCCTGTAAGAAATCTCATCAATGTCAAATACTGTTGTTCAGGTTTTCATCTTGTCTTCAAGTACTGTGTCCATTACATAGAAGCAAGTTGAACATACAGAAAAGTGTTGGAGGCAGTGGAGTGCTCATATTCCATAGCCTTTTCCAGCTGATGTAAACCTGTGTTTCAGATCTCTGCCTCCTGCCACCATCCCCTGCTTAACACTCCTGCAAATCTGGAAGGAAACCCTTGAGCCCCTTCAGCTTCCTTGACTGCTATCTTGTGGTGTTGAACCTTCTGTGTAAGCAAGGACCTGAAGGTTTTCCACTGTCTGGTGATATTTAAACACCTAAAAGGGGTTCAGGATCCATCCCATGGCCTCTTGCAGAGTTACAGAAACAAATCTCTGTCTGGGTGGCGTGTGAGATGTGTCCAGTTGTGTCACAGGAGATCAGAGCAGCACATGCAGGTGCTTGTAACTTGTTTCTCAATTCAAACCTTGCTGTTCTCAGGAGAAGACTGGTGCAGGAGAGCAGCCGACTGTGTTCTCACACCTGATGCACACTGAGGCTTGAGTGCTGTTGGTGCTGAGGAGGTGCCAGAAAGCTCGCTGCTACCAGTTGGTGCTATCTATGTAGTAGTAAGCACTGTCAGCACCCCGGTAGAGTAGGGTCTGCAAGAGCATGGTGCTGGTGTGCCTGTGCTCTCCTAGGATGTCTGGTGGATGGCCCTGGCCAAGCCTAACCCAGCCACAGGGGTTTCTGTGCATGTTTGGGGGTTTTTAGTTCTATTTTCTCATTCTCCACCCTCACTCCCAGCTTCCAACTTCCTGTGTCCTATGTTATTTTTGACAAGTCAACTCTTGACAGACTCCCAGGCCTGTTATTACTGGCTTGTACATACAAGCAGCTATTATCTGTCACAGGGTGCATTTCGCAAGACTGATTTTCTGGTCTAATTCTAGCCTTCTCTTCCCTTCCTCCTTCCAAATGCATGGTAGTAGTTCCATTCTCTTGGGTGGCCTTGTGTGGAGCTCACAGAGATGGACACACTCTAAACAGAAGTGTAAGTAAACCTGAACTCGACACACACATTCATACTGTGCTGTGCAACTTCCTGAAGCCAAAGAAAAGTGTCTGTGGTGGGTAAGAGAAAGGTTTGTTCCATGGGATTTATGAAGGGTGGAACCAGGCTGGAGCTGCTCAAGTGGCAGAGCTGTAAAGCTGAAGGTAGTTGTGCAGGTGTAGCTGCTGTGTAAATCAAGACTTGAGCAAGCTGCATATGATTTGAAGCTGGTTAGGTCTGCTGACTTGTGTAGCATGTTTTACCGTCTTAGGCGGTGTATTTCAGTGCCCCTTTGGATCAGGATGTAGCTTTCAGAAAAAGCATTTATTCAAACCCATTATCTTTGTATTTGCTAAACCTTTGTGGCTGCTTAGCTCCAGAATGGCTTGAACACACCACTATTCAGGTTGATTTCCTGTTATCATAGAATCCCAGACTGGCTTGGGATGAAGGGACCTTAAAGCTCACCAAGGTCCAGCCCTCTGCCATGGGCAGGGACCCCTTCCACTAGAGCAGCTTCCTCCAAGCCCCTGTGTCCAACCTGGCCTTGACCTTTAAGGTCCCTTCCAACCCAAACCAGTCTGGGATTCTATGTTAGCAGCTTGGGTTAAAGTAGAAACTGAGTTTTGGGATCATTTGGGAAGTTGATTGCAGGGCTGCAAAGAGTGGTAACACTTCTTTTCCTGGAAGAGCAGGTAAAACTGCAGGTAACTCAGTGTTAACATTGCAGGGGCAGGGAGAACTTACAACATCTCTGCTGAGCTCCTTAGGCTGATGATGTACTGCTTTAGTGCCTGCTGCCTCAGTTCTAACAGTTAGTGTTTGCCTATGAAGTGGTGTGGTTTGGTTTTATACTGTGGTCTGCTTCATCTACACCCTTGACTGGAGTTTGAGTCTAAGTGAGCTTTTAGTCACCAAAATGCTGGGAGACAGCAGAGCACAAAATGGGGGTGGCTTTAATATTGGCCATTCCATACCAAAAGCCTTGGGGGAATGCTGAGGTTATATACCTTGTCAATTGTGCCACCTTCACTGGGCAGATTGAGCACTGTGAAGGTGCACACTGCAGCTCTCAGGGCAGGGTGCTGCATATGTCAGTGTCCCAAAGGATGAATGAAGGGAAAACGTGGTTTCTGTGGTTTACTTCTGCCTGCTGTGCTGCTTCAGTTACGTTCTGGAGCAGCAGAAGCCTGCGAGGCTTGCGTCAGATGATGTGACCTACAAAGATCTGTACTTAAAATGGGACGATGAATCCTGGGGACTTAATTCTCTGGATGCCTGTTTGTGTGGTGAGATGATAACTTGGGACTCTCCTGTTTTATTCAGTAGAAATCCAGTGGCAGGAAGGTGTTCTGCTTTTAAGCCGAAGAGCAGCAGATGGATAAGTGAAATGTATTTCTTGTAATGGCTCCAGCAGCTCAAGGCAGGAAGGGGAAGGATAATCTCAGTCATGCAGAAAGAAAATGAAGATTTTTCATGCTTTTCCCCTTTAAAAGATGAGATTTGTTCTGTTCTTTTAAGTAAATTGCAGTGATGAAATCTGCCGCACTTGGACATCAGAAATCATGTGCAATTTAGGGCTTGCTTGAAGCTGTCCAATAAGAGAGGTCTTTCAAAACAGTATCTTCAGCATGGATCACGGTAAAAACCCAAGAAGATAACTGGTTTAACTCTTGCTTTTTCCCATTTCCCCTTCATTCATCTTTACTGAACGGCTACGAGTCAAAGGTGTTTCATGATTGTATTTCTGGTATAAAAGAATACATTCTCATGAAGCATGAGTCTTTCAGGCTACATGAAGTGCATAATAGGTATACATAAGAGGTACAATTTGTGTCGTACATAATAGGTATAATCTGAGTGAAAAGAAGTAATATAATCCACACTTAGGAATTAACAGGGTGAGTACTATATGCTGTGTTATCCCATATGGCAATGAGGCACATCACCTTCCTGGAGCAGTGACACTGACCACTTGAAGCTTGAAAGCACAGATTGTTTGTGAGGAATTGCTGTTGGATTTCTGTTCCTAGGACATGTGCCTCTTCCATGTCTGTGACAGCTTCTGTTGTGATCCCCTTGTGAGATCCCTGCAAGGGATGGGAGGCCTATTGAAGTGTTATGTGCTTTGAATGGGCTTGCTGCAACCTCGTTTCCCCTCCACTGGAGGCAAGCAAACATTCTGTTCCTCTGCTGGTGAGAGACAAATTACTGAGTTGCATTTTTACTACACATCCCATCACACTTACTCCCTTTCCTGCTCAGCATCCAGTGTTTTCAGGGCAGGAATGTGGTTTCACTGTGCTGACAGTAAGATCATTATTGATAGCAAATGCTGACTTCTTGCTGGTGGCTTCTACTCTGTGTTGTTGTGAGATGTCTGTTTGTCATCTTAGTAAAGAATTGCCTACAGTGAATTCAGGCTTGTTTTAATGGACAAGTGCATAGTGACAGAAGAACACACATCACTGGTTTAATGCAAAGCCTGTGGCTCGAGAGAGACCATGGGGTTGGTCTCTGTGTTGCTGGTACCCTCCAGCACAATGTTGTTTTGGCCCAGATGCCTCCTCTTGTTTCCTCATTGAACTGATCTGTAATGACAAACAGCGGATGGAGCACAGTGTCTCTGCAACAGAAATCACATCTGAATTACTGTAAGAACTGTTCAGGTGACCTAATTTAGCTTTCCATCATCGTTTTTTATCCAGGAACTGCTACTTGGAATGATGCTGACTGTGTGGAGTGATGGAGTGTGCAAGAATGTGAAATCCAAGAGTCTTTTAGCAAGAAGTTCTAGGGAAAAGAGAACATGCCAAGTGATGCTGGGAAACTCCAGAGCATGATTTGGGATGGGAATCAGTGAATGCTGCATTCACAAGTGCTGTGCTCCCTCTGATCCTAGTTTTCATCCCTCTTTTTGTTTTAATCTGGTGTATTTTAATTTATGGCTTCCTCTCAAAGATGCATGGTGTTTTGCTACTGATGCAGGTGGTACCACAGCACTGGGGTTGTAAAGCAAAGCGAGCAGTGACGGCACAGTCCATGTAACATTGATGAAGCATTTTAAGGATGTATCAGAAACACCCACATTACTTGTGTTTCAGTGCAGGGATTAAAGCAAAGGATTGGGTTTTGTTGCTGAAGATGGTGATGCTGAGTTGCAGTGGAGTGCTCCTCTGGTGGGGAACAGCTTTAGCATCAGGCTGGGTTTTGCTGCTTGGGTGGCAGTGTTGTGGGTGAGCCCATGTGAAAAAGTCATACACTCAACCAGGTTGGAAAAGCCCTTTAAGCTCATCCAGTCCAACCATTCCCAGCACTACCATGGCCACCACTGCCCCATGGCACTGAGGCCTCGTCTACATGGTATGTGAACAGTTGCAGGGATGGTGCCTGCAGCCCTGCCCTGGGCAGCCTGTTCCAATGCCTGAGCATCCTGTGGGGCAGGAATTGTTCCTCAGCTCCATCTAAACCTGCCCTGGTGCAGCTTGAGGCCGTTTCCTCTTGTCCCATCCCTTGTTCCTTGGGAGCAGAGCCCAGCCCCTCCTGGCTCCATCCTGTCAGGCACCTGTAGAGAGTGATTAAGTCAAACTGTTATGTTCCACATAGTCAAAAGGCTTTATGTTGCTTGTAGAAGCACACTGGGTGCTGGTTATGTTGCTGATGATGGTCTGCAGAGCAGTGTAGGTAGGCTTGGCTACAGCGGTAGAATGGCAAGTGGCAATTCTGACCCTCTAATGGCTATATTGAATGCAGGATTTGCATGACATTGATTTTAAATGTGACTGTCTTTGAGGGTCAGTAAGACTTAGTCAAGCACAATCCTTTGGAGGTATTCCATGTCCTTGGCAGAAGGTAGCATATGATTTGCTGGTATTTGGTTAGGTGGGATAAATGAAGGGTGCATACTCTTGTGTCATCAGAGCAGTGGACCTGTCATTTTCCAGGAGCCCCATCCTTGCTCTCTGTGTGTCTCATACTCGGTGCTTCCAGCCGCCTGCAGAAGGAAAGGTAACTGGGATCTGCTGCCGAGGGCCCTTCAGGACACACAGTGTGGGCTGTGAGCCAAATGACTTGTTTGGGTTGGCTGCTGTGGCCTCTGGCTGCTCTTGTCCCAGGGCCTGAGGGACTTCTCCTGTTCTGGGACCGGATCTGTGCTAATTGCACAATGGGAGGAGCAGTCGGGCAGGGGAATGTGCTGTTGCTGCTCAGACTGCTCAGGTTTTGGCTGGTATGGCCACAGTGAAGTGATGTGGTGCATGGGCTCCAGGCAGAATCCCTTCAGTGAAGGGACTGCATAGGCCTCCATGGTAGTTTTGGGCAGAATATTCATCATGAAGCCCATGGGCTGGTTTAGTCTGGAGAAGAGAAAGCTTCTTACGGGGAGACCTTAGAGCAGCTCCAGTACCTAAAGGGGCTACAGGAAACCAGTCTGTGGTTCTATTCTGTGAATTATGCCCCTGCTCTGGGGTCAACTCACGACAGATCCTTTAAAGCTGATGTCCTTTCTCTCTATTAGTGAAGCAAGACAGGACCTGCAGATGATGGGGTATGGACTGCCAGCCAAGGCAGCTGCGTTACAAGAAGTCTTATTTACATGAAGCCTTAGAAGAAGTCGCAGGGTAGCAAGTTATGATGAGTATGCAGCTCATCAGAGCATATGATCTGCTCCTCCCTGCGGAGGAGCTGTTGCAGCACCTCAAGCGGATGATGGATGCAGTATTCCCAGCCTGCAGCGCCGGGAGCGGGGCAGAAGCCAGGGGATGCCCCGGAGAGGCTGGCAGGAATGTGCGGACTGTTTGCCTGCCGCTGGAAGTGGTTCCTGGGAATGGGGTCCGGCATCCCGGAGGATGAGAAATGGTCGATTCCACTCCTGAAAGCGGCTCGCTCTGCTGGAGAGGTGCGCTGGAAACTGCGGCCCGGATCCCGCTGGAGCCGCATTGTCGGCGCCCAGTGCGGTTCTCCGGGTTTGCATTCAGTCAAAGGTGTGCTTTGTAATGATTATTCCTGGATTTCTTATTAGACCCATGTTCTTAACAGGTTCTGGCACCTACCTTAGAAGTACCTATGGGAAATGGCCTTTGGGGTGGCTGAGAAATGGGAATGTCTCCTCTTGTCATATGGTAATGAACCACATTTAGAAGGAGCTGCAAACTGCTCAGGCTGGTCAAGGGTGAGCTTAGGTTTGGCTGGTCTTAAGGCTTTGTCTCTAAGGTGGGTTTTGATCAGGTGTCTGCTGAAGATACACAGAATCCCAGCCTGGTTTGGGTTGGAAGGGATCTGAAAGCTACAGGCCCTTGGCCAAAGCCCCTTCCCAGGTTTCTTGTTGGCCCCATGAGCTGCTCAAGAATCTCCCCTCTACCTTCACTTCATTTTTGCATACTTATTGCTTTTGAATCTTATTGGCATAGGTAAAAGATGTTTGATTGTTGGGTTGGAAGAGCTGTACAAGGCAGTTGAGGGTGGGTTTTGGAGCTTTAGTTTTGTTAATCATGGAACCCACAAACTATATTCCTAATATTTATTAACTTCCGGTGTCTGCCATCAGGGCTTTCTTAGGACTTGTTTTCAGTGTTGGCATCTACTGGTAGTTACTTCAGCAACCCTGATCTGGACTGCTGGAGCATTGGCAGGATGGGGTAAAAGGAGTGCATCCAGTATCCAGTCAAGGCAGTGTTCAAGGGCAGGTTGGATGGGGCTTGGAGCAAGGTGCTGCAGTGGAAGGTGTCCCTGCCCATGGCAGGGGTTTGGAGCTGGATGAGTTTTAGGGTCCCTTCCACCCCAAACCCACCTGGGATTCTGTGAAGAAGGCTGTGTTGCTCTCCAGTCATCCTGCATCCAGGATCTTGGGATGTGCAGCAGGGTCGGCTCCAATGCGGTTTAAATCTTGTTTTAAGGCTTGCCTTGCCCTCGCATGGGCCTGTGTCAGTGCCGGTGCTGTTGGCTGGGCAGTGAGAGTGTTGGCTGTGGAAGAGGGGAAACAAGCGGTGCATTGCCGCTGCCCTTCCTGCCGGCTGCAGCCGGTGCTCTCTGCCGCCGGCCCTCCTTGCCTTGTGTCCTGCGCTTCCCTCCGGCCCTCATAGAATCATAGAACCATAGAATAGTTAGGGTTGGAAAGGACCTCAAGATCATCCAGTTCCAACCCCCCTGCCATGGGCAGGGACACCTCACACTAAACCATATCACCCAAGGCTTCATCCTTGCCTTGCCTTGTGTCCTGCTCCTCCCTCCCGCTCCCGTGCGGGCAGCACTCCAGTCCGGGCCTTGGTCGAGCCGCGGCTGCCGCTGCCCTCCCGCCCGCCCTGCGCTCTCCGCCGCCCGCCCGCCCAGGGGCGTGCGCTGGGGCCGGGCGCTCCGGCACCCGCGGCGGGCGAACGGCGGCGTTGTCGTTGCCGAGCGGGCCCCGTCGCAGCCCCGCCGGGGCAGCGGGGCCGGCGCTGCCCGCTCCCCCCAGCCTGCGGACGGAACCAATCGGGTTTACCCGGCGGAGGGGGGGAACGGAGGCGAGATCCGCAAACGTGCGGTAAACAATGAAACCGAGGGTTGCTGCTGCTGCTCTAATCCCTTGAACACCGGACAGTGCTGCTCCCCGGCAATGCATTTCGGGATCCGCAGGAGGATGCATGCGGCCGCGGCACGGAGGTAGCTGCTCGCTGGATGTGTTTCGGAAGGGGTTGGATGACGGCGGACGCCGGCGGGGAGAGGGAGCGGGGGTGACCCCGCCGCCGGCTCAGACACCGCAGCGTGGCTTTAGAACCCATTTCTCCTATTAATACCCTTGTAATCGCGTTGCGGTGTGGTGCGGTTCTGCGCTTCTATTCCAGCGAACCCACGTCTCTCCGACACCTCCATCTCGCTGCGATGCCCGCGCTGGATGCTGCCGCCTGAAGGCAGGAGGGCAGCGGGGACAGACATGTATCTTCTGGACAGCAGCAGCGAGGCGCCGGCCGCCGCCGCCGCCTCCTCCCCGGAGGGGATGCAGCGGGGCACCCCGCAGCGGAAGACCGTGTACCGCATCTCCGTGACCATGGTGAAGAAGGAGCTGCTGGCGCCCGAGAGCGGCCATCCCGGCCCGGAGCTGCCCCGCCGCGGGCGGCGAGGGGGGAGCCGTGCTCCGGGCTCCTCCAGCCTCACCAGGGCAGGGCTGCTGCTGGTGGAGGAGGAGGAGGGCGAGGAGGAAGGCGAGGAGCGGGACCGCGTCCCCAGCCCCTGCGGCTTCCGCACCTTCCGGACCCTGAGCACGGGGCAGCTGGAGCTGGGCCGCCTCAAGGTGCCGCGGCGAGCGGGAGCGCGCATCCCCGCCGAGCGGGGCCGGGAGCCGGCGGACACCTGTGGCGATGGAGCCGGGGATGCGGGGCCGGTGGCTCGGAGCCCGTTGTCAGCCCGCTCGGGCGAGGCCCCGGCCCCGGAGCGGGGGCAGAGCCCCTGGCGGCAGCCGGGCCTGCTGCGGCGGAGCTTCAGCTTCAGGCACTGGAGCGGCGGAGCGGAGCTGCCGCGGCCGCCGGCCCGGGTGCGCCGGCACAGCAGCTCCGGCTGCCTCCCCGCTCCGCAGCCGGGCCAAGGCGAAGGGGCCGCGGCTCGGGGCTCGCCGACCGCCGCTGGGCCCCCCGAGAAGCGGAACACGTTGGATGTAGGAGAGGTGCTGAGCCAGGCGGACCCGCTGTGCCAGCTGGAGCGCTGGGAGCGCAGCAAGAGCAAGAACCGGACCCTGGATAACAGCGACCTGCAGCGGCTCTCGGAGCGGCTGGGCCGGGAGGGCCCCGCCGCCGCCCACGAGCACCGGCTCCTGCGGTTCTTCAGCGGTATCTTCGCCCGCAAGGACGGCACCTCCGCCTTGTTCGGCGGCCCCCACGGCCGGTCCCCCCGCAGCAGCTTCTCCAGGTCCAGGGCTTATTTCAGCAGCCTCCGCAGAGCCACGGTGGACATGCAGTCAAGCTCCGAGAGCATCAATGGGTCCCCGCACAAAGGTGCCCTTCCTTGTGTTGTTCGAGGGGCTGGGCAGCGGTGCGGGGTGATGGTGGGGGGGGTTTGCTGCAGAGCTCCGTGTCGGTGGTGAGGGATGGATCGGTGAAAGGACCTTTTTGTGTGAGGAGAGGGAGGTGCGGTGCTGGGTACGTGATGGTTGTATGCAGTAGTGGGTATGGCACGTGTAGTAGTGCATCGCTTGGCAGCTGTGGTGAGCTCAGGTTGGGTTGTGTGCCTCCGAAACCAAACAGCACTCTCTGGGTGGATTGAGTGTGCGTTTTGGCACAGCTGAGTGAGATGAGTGTAGCTTCTTTAATTACAGAGTGGAAGCTGAACTCCAGCACTGGTGTATGTAGGTCACTGGGTGGCCCAGTGCTGTGCAGCAGTGGGACTTTCCCCTTGGAGAAAGACTTTTGTCATCCTAAAGGTGGGTTATGGTGCTCAGAAAGATGCCTGCTCCCTTTGGAGTAGCAGGTGAATGCTGATGTCAATGTGTGGTAAATCCTAACCCATATCTGCCACAGAAGAATGTAAACCCAGTGTGCTATATTTATAGCCACAAAGTCGGAAGCTGTGGTCTTTGAGTTGTTCTATATAGCTGTGTATAAATGTAACTAGTTAGAGTGTTGTTAGTGCTAGATGGAGATGGGGTTGGAAATCCCAGGCTTTGTGAATCCCTAGAATACAAGAACTTGCAAGTGACCCTTACTGTGGAGTGGAAGTGAGAGCTGCCTAGCTGCTTGCTGTAAGGACCTGAAAGGATCATGCTATCATTGACTGGACGTGTTAAACCAGAAATGCTGGTTGTGGAGCTTTGCTGTAAGATGGGGTGCTGGCTTCCTAGCTGTGCTCTTCAAACCTTTAATAGGTATCTGTGATGAAACATTTAATTAGAGTAGCATTTGAACACTGAGTGCTTATCGAAGTGGCAAATGATGTCTAAGTTGGTGCTTTTCTACAAGGCATGGGTACAGCAGAGGATGCTGTCAACTTGGGCTGGGTGGTTTATTGTAGGGAAGCAATAGCTAGAGATGCTTCATGGTGCTACCAGCCTGTTATGGATCCAGAAGTCCTGCTGAGAGTGGAGCGTGCCTGGAGTTTGAGGCACAAGGAGCAAAGCCAAATATTTAGACCTAGCAATTGAAGATTGTAATATTTTATTGATGTAGAGGCATTCATGTGGGCTTATAATAATCTTGACGGAAACTGTGGTCTGACCTTGGTTAAAGTTCGAGGTAACCACAACAGAGAGTTAGTTCATGCAACTATTTATGCCTGTCCTGCGCCAATTTGCTCCCACTGTTCCTGTGCAGCAGTTGTACAGACACACGGAGCACAGTCCTTTTGGCCTCAGATAAGTTGAAGACTTCAGTTAATCAGTAACCATTGATACGCAGCATTAAGATGTTCCAGAGAGGTTTTCCCTTTATGTGCTGCTGGCAAATTTAGCTGGAAACAGGAACTTTGAGGCTTGTTTTCCATGAAATGCATCCTGGATCTGGAGATGCAGCTTCAGGTTGGTGGATGGTGGCTCCAGAAAGCCAAGTTTAAACTAATTGGTCTTTAATTTCTCCGGCTGTTTCTTAGGAAGAACAGTTTAATGAGATACTATGATTAGTATGCTTAATATGTTTTAGTGTTAAGATTAGAATGAGCTCCTATTCAGCCAAGACTTCTGTTTCTTGCGGTGTACATGAAATGGGTGTGCTCTTGGTATCCGTTGCCTGGGTTTTGGAGTAATCATGGAGACACAGGTGGAATCTTTATTTTCACATAGGTTTTCTTGCCAGGAGCACAAAGAAACTTGTTCTCCTTGCACTGTCTGTGTGCTGTGTGTTTGCTGCGATGCACAAGTTACTTGACTTTGTACTCACTATGTAAGGCCTGCCTAAGGTCTGTAGAGAAAGCAGGAGCTTTAAACAGTGTGCCTTGTTGGCATTTTCAACCTGAAGCAATCAGTCTGATGTTGCAGTATGTGCCTGTATGATATTGCTTGTTCCTAATAACCTTTGCACTGGGAAGCAGAGGATTCAAACGCTGGATTCCCAGCTAAGGTGAACTACAGTTCCTATGTTGATCCAGTTCCTTTGGAAGGACACTTCAAGTTAACTGTTAACAGAAGAAAGGCTGAAGGTACAAGTGGGGAAGATGCAGTGGCCAGTCCATTGCCTGGAATGCTGAGGGTATTGTGCATGGCCTCCACTTCTGTGAGGTTTGCAACACGTTAATGTAATGTCTTCTGGACTATGGAGCAGGGTACCTTCATGGCTGGCTTTGTGTTAGGAATATTGACAATGCTTTAGCCTGGTTTCAGATAGCTGTTACACAGCAGGCTGATCCTGTACCAATGCTCCTGCTCTCATAGTGGAGTATTTTTCCATCTAAATATCAAGAGATCAGTTTTGAAGTTCACTTCTCCCTGATTCCAGTGGGTTTTTGTCATGGTATTCAACCTGTACATTCATTTATTTGAAGCTAGAAAAGTCCTTATGTGTCTACCATGCAAAGAAAAATGGGAGAAACCCCCATAGACTTCAAGGGAAGCAAGGGAAACCGTTTCTGCCTTAAGACTATTTAGGAGAGGTAAAGGGAAATGTTGTTCTTCATCTCAGCTTTGTTCCCCTCAAAGTCTTGATGTTATTCATGAGAGGAGCTCTTGCTGCTCTGTTGGATGAGGATGTGGCTCTGGGACAGTGGGGTTTTAAATCAGTAGCTCCTTCAGTGGTCCTCATTTGTTGCTTTTGTTTTCAGTTGTTTGAATAACCCCTCTTCAGGACATATGAAGCAGATTTGTGACTCACAATTGTAGGCTATCAAAAGGAGTATCATTATCATATGATAAACTGCTCTTCTGAGGTTTTCCCCTCTGAGGAGCTAGTTTGAAGCTCTTCTCTCAAGTTCTCTGCTGTTTGTAGTCATGGGAAGCAGAGGGAAGCTGATGAGTGATCTCTGTTGGAGGCCTCCAGTCTTCTCTTGGGATAGTTCTCTTCACTTGGGATAGTTCTTGTTAAGTTCTGTGTCATCTCTTGCTTGCTACCGTGCTATGGTCCCTACTCTCCTATGCTGCTGGCATTTCCCCTCAAAGTGCCTGTGCACTCATGTGGGTGAACAGGCAGAGCTTTGGAGCACATGGAATTTGGGTGCTATGATGCAGATGTGTTGGAAGTGAGCCGACATAGTTTCCCCTTTTGTAACTGCTGGTTTTTGGTGCTGTGCTGGTATGAGCATGTACCTTTTCAATACTGGAGAGGCCCTTTCTTTAATGGATTTAAAGTCTTCTTCTAGGACTCTTTGAGGTGTTTGGGCTGTTGTGAGTGTGGTCTAGATGTTACAAAACCAGAATCCAGCAGGTCAATAGATTGCAATTGGGAAGTAGAGAGAAGCATTGTGGCAGAAGGTTCATTTTAGTTATTGGGTAGGTCGTATGTCAAGCAAAATGAGTGCCAGCTGCACTGGCACAGCCAGATGATTAAGAACTGGACTGGTATTAAGGTCATGGCCTGAATTAGAGAAAGAGATGGATTAATGTTTGCACAATATTGGAGCCTCTGCCAGATGCTCCAGTCATGGTCTTTGTTTTTCCTGGTCAAATTGAAAAGTGACATAGAATTTCACTGTTGCTCTGTATTAACTCAGTAGTTGAATGCCTGGAGGCAGGAATGGGAAACTTCCTTGGGACAGATCACTGAATGCTTCCGTAGAAGTGTAGTGTGGGTATTCATCTCCATTCCTCACCAACCAAGCTCTGTAAGTTCAGTTAGCATCCTTCTTGTATTGCCATAGACCTGATGCTCGGTTGTACCACTGCAGGTAAGGGTATTGTGTGGATGTAGGTGACGGAAACACAGTGCGCACAGTGAAAAGAACCATTTAAACCATGATTTCTTCCTTGTATCCTAACTACTTGTCTTGCATCTGGGGGTGCTCAGTGGGCTAGGAAGGACTAGGTTACTCTAGAACTGTTTCCTAATCCTTGTAAGCCTACAGTTAACAATGGAGTTTGGGTTTTCCTCTTGAGACCAAAGGAAGGGTTGCTCAGAGTTGCTGCTTTAGCAACCCTTGACTGGAGGTGATGGTCAGTTTGCTCTGGAAGATGGAATCACTATTCCCAGATGCTGAACCCTTTTTCTCTTTAGCAGTTAAGCAGCCATGACTTAAAATCGCTCTATTTGACAAAGGAGCATTTCAAAGCAGTATGTCACATGCTGTGCAGCGTTGTTAGTGTTGCATTCAGATCTTGGCCTCTTGGATCACCACTGAAGAATCACTCGGGTGTATTTGGAATGAACAGTTTGGCCCTTCCCTGCCGAGCTCATTTTGAGACTGCTGTGCTGATGACCACTGGTAGTTTAATACTGATTGCCCGAGTACAACTATGCAGTTACCCAGTGATTTGTGTAAGGTGATAGCTGACATAGCATGTAACTACAGTTTTCTTTGGCATGGTTGTAGCCTTAGAAATAGATACTGGGAAGCAGGGAGTGAGCACAAATCTCTTGCAAATGCCTGCATGTTAATTTTCACTTGGAGCTGTATGGGATTAAAAAAGAGGTCATTAATGCAGACTGTTAATGTAGTAGTGTTGCTTTTGATAATCAGTGTTAGGATTTCCCCTAGGCAACCGTGGTAAACACACAGGGAAAGGCAGTTTCTGCCAAAAAACACAGAATGGGTTTTTTCATGTGTGAGGAAAAAGAGATGTCAGTATATTGAACTTGAGAAACTACCATCAATTTTGTTCATGAAAAGCATCCAACATAAAGCTATTATCTTGATGGAAGCTTAAAATAGGCTGCTAGCTGATTCTGATGTTTCAGACTGGTGTATAATGACAGTGTTTGACAAAAATACTTCTGCTTTATTGACAAAATAGTAGCAAATGTTTTCATTTTCCTACAAAACAGGCGACAAATCCCATCAAGATAATAAGCACATAGCGCAGTGTAGCTTCCTACAGGTTGTTCTACTATGCACAGAAGATAGTAGTAAAGCTTAAATGGTGGGGTTTGGTATTCCCTGAGTCTTTCTTTGGGGAGAAGGCAGTGGAGGGGTGCTGAAGCTCGTGGTCTGCAGTATTGGCTGTGATCCCTTTGGAACAGACAGGGATCCGAGGCAACATCTTCCTTGTAAGGGTTGGTTTCTCCCATTGGTTGATAGTCTTAAGCGTTGGTCAGTCTAATCTGAAGGATTTATGGTGTGGGTTCAGTGAAGTTAACATTTAGGTTTGTGGTTAGTACTTGTTTTCATATGTTTTGGGTTACTCTGAGGTCGCACAGATGAAGATGGAAAGGTCACTTGTCTGAAGTCATAACATGGAGTAAATCTCGAAGTGCATTAAGACATTGCAGAAAGGTCTTTATGGCGAACCCCCATAGGATCTCTGGCTGTAATGTCAGATTGGGTAACTGTGATTTATGATGCAGGCACGTCTGTATTTCCTGGTTGTAAATACTCCACTTGGGTGGTACACAAAGTTAGGTCTGACTGATACAGGAGGTGCTATAGATTACTTGAAACCTGTTATTTGTACCTTTGTTTTCAATAGCTTACAGACAGAAGCATTAAGTGCAATGGGAGAATTCAGCAATGTCAGTTCTGGTTACATCAAACCACTGTTATTTTTAGCTGAATTGATGACTACTCTCAGCTTGATGAAGTTAATTTCTGCCTTGGAGGTATTTAATAAGAAGTAATGTGTAAGTTTCTGAGGCAGATCCCATTGTTAGCAGAGGGTTCTTGTTCTTCACAGTGCGGTTTGCATGCCTCTGAGCCACACTTCCATTTTGTGAATGAAGCCCCAGAGCAGATCTTTACTCTTGAAAGTGTTAGGTGCTGATGTTTTGCAACTTAGATACGAAGGGGAGCTCCAATACTGTGCTGAGTGCTGCCAACTCCTGCTGCTTCCAAGTTATTTATAATACCTCTTTATTCATTTGCATTTGTTTGTCAGTCAGCTTGTCTGGCTGGTTTGGTAGAGAATCTGCATTCCTAAAAATACTCTTGTGCTTCTGTTGGACTCACTCTGTATGTACATATATATGGATGGGTTTCAAGAAGAGGGTTCTCTAATGCTAGTGCAGTTCCTTATGTGTTACTGCCATGCAAACAGTTGCCTAATGACAGTGCTTGTGAATGAAATGTAAGGGAGAAGTTACTTCTAAAAGTGAGTGCTAAGCCACTTACTGCAGTTGTGGTTGTATTTGTAAGGAAATGTAATGCACCTATCAAGATGCATTCAGTCCTTCATTTTCCTGCTGGTTTCTGTGGGTGCTGATGTTATCTGTGTCTGAAGAGGATGGTGTTTCCTCTTTCTCTTGATGTGAAAGTAAGCATAGAATCCCAGACTGGTTTTGGTTGAAGGGACCTTAAAGCTCATCCATTCCCAACCTCCTGCCACAGGCAGGGACCCCTTCCACTGGAGCAGGGTGCTCCAAGCCCCTGTGTCCAACCTGGCCTTGAACACTGCCAGGGATGGGGCAGCCACAGCTTCTCTGGGCACCCTGTGCCAGCGCCTCAGCACCCTCACAGGGAACAGCTTCTGCCTAAGAGCTCATCTCAGTCTCCCCTGTTCTGGCAGGTTAAGCCATTCCCCTTGGCCTGTCCCTACAGGCCCTTGTCCCAAGCCCCTCTCCAGGTTTCCTGCAGCCCCTTTAGGCACTGGAGCTGCTCTGAGGTCTTCCCTTCAGGAGCCTTCTCTTGTCCAGGCTGCCCCAGCCCAGCTCTCTCAGCCTGGCTCCAGAGCAGAGCTGCTCCAGCCCTCACAGCATTTCCATGGCCTCCTATGGACTCACTCCAGCAGCTCCACGTCCCTCTGGTGTTGTTGCCCCCTATTAATGGGTTAGTGCTTGTTCTCACAGTGAAGTGGCACTTCTTTGAACCCCCTAAATCAGTGACCTTTAGCACCACTGGTGTTGGTGTGATGATGGAGTATTCAGGCAGAGCTGATGGTCACGCGTAGCTCCTGAAAACCAAAGCCTTCTTTGGGATGAGTGTCAGAATGACACAGTGCCCGAAGCATCTCCTGCTCTTCCAGGGCTGTTACTGCGCTTGGATCAGAGTAGACTGCCTGGGAAACTGGGATGTTGACCTAACTGTTCCTTATGCAACATCCTAATTCAGAAGCTCTTGTGTTCAGCAATACAGAAATATTTATGTTGGCAAGGCAACAGCTCTTCTGTCTTGATCTCTGTGTCCTGCAGGGAAAAATCTTTGTGCTCCTGGACGATGGAAGGTTTAACTCTTGTGTGGTTCTGGTTGCTGAAGCTGTTGCAATGGAATGTCATGGCATTCAGGGGGTTGTGCTCAGGGCTCAAAGAGACGTTTAGGTTTTTTCTCACTGGGCTTCAGTTGAAAATCACCCATGTAGCCCCATGCTCAGCTGCAGATGGTTGGTGTCCTTGTTCAGGCTGCTCTTCCTCACAGTCCAATGGGGCAGATCATTACTGGCTGTCACTGGTATCCCTTTCAGTGTGTATATCCTCTCATCCCCATCACTTTGGCTGCCCTGTGTGTCCATTAAGGTACTTCGTTATAATTCCTGTCTTATGGTTTACTTCTTAGTTAACTTCTCATTCATTTCCTGGCCCTCTTTAGCGAACCTTGTCCCAAGTATGGTATCACATACATCCATACAAGTAACTTTTTCCAACCAATCCATGATTTTGTGCACTGTTTCCCATGTCGATTCCATGAAGGTAAAAGTGGTGTTTTCCACTACAGAGCTAGAAGAACCAAAGTCTTGTTATCTAGTGAGAGTGCTCAGGTGGGAGACAAATCGGTTTCCCTGTGCAGAGACAGCAGGTTATTGTGCCTGTTTCTGGAGCTGGCTTCAGACTTGTGGTGACTCCTGATGCTGGACAGTGTGAATCTCAATATGACATATAACATGGACCTAACATTCCGTTTCAGACAGGGCTGGTTTTGTGGGTTGTCAGGGAACACACTGGTACCGTGCCTCCTAAAACGTGTGGTGAGCTGCTATCAGTGCTGCCATGTACAGTGAGTTGAAGTATGAGCTTATCTTCTTCCATAGGTAAACCTCCTTTGAACTATTCTTGTGGCTTTGCTAGTCCATCATCCTTCTCTTTCCCACCTTTAAGAAGCCATGCAAACGGGCTGCTAGTTCCCCAGTCCCAAGTGAGTACTGAACTGAACCTCAAGCTGTTGAGTATCTGCTGCTGCTTTGTAAATGGGGATTGCTCTTTGCTGTGGAAAGCTTTTGCTGAAGTCTTGTATCTCCACTGAAGTACTTTGTTGTAATTCCTGGTTCTGAGTTACTGACGGAGCTTAAGCTGTGACAGAAGGCAGGCCTGATTTTATGTAGGAGGAATTCAGGAGGTGTTTGAAATACTGGCTCAGAAGCACTTGAAAGCTTCTGCCTGCCTGCTTTTGCTCTCCAGGCCACAGTGGAGCTAGAGATGTGCTCAGGTTGCCCAGCTCCACTGCAGTTGTTTAGGGAAATGCAACTGCTCTGCTACTGGGGTTTGGGTTGGTTCAGTCATCTTTGTTTCCTTCCCATATGATAACTGGCCAGGCTAATGCCTCTTCACCTGTGTGCCGGTGGTCCCTTGTCATTTCCTCAGGTGGGAAGTGAGCCTGGCTCTGTGGCATTACGTACTCGCACCAATGCTTTAACAAGCCATGGATTTGATTCCTAGTTTGACCCCCACTCATGCTGTGTTTCTAGTGAGATATCTCAGTGAAGTGTGTTTCCAAGTGAAATGTTTTCTCCAGGCTGTTACTTCACGTGGTCACTTCACAGCAGTGACATCCCTAACTATGTTTTTCACTGTTATAAAGGATGCTTCCTTCAATGCCCTCATTGTGTCTTGGCAGCCAGTTCCCTAGTGCAAAATTTAGCCATGGCAAAATGGTTTTCATAAGAGGAGTCTAATTTTTGTCCTCAGAACGTGCTCTTTTTGACATCAGTTGTGGGTGATGAAGTTGAGATATTCAGGTGTGTGTGGCTATTCACACCCACCTTCCAGAATCAAATCCCTAACCCATCATGTCATTTTGGGTGCATCTCTGGTGAGAAAGCAGGAACTTGGAAAGGTGAGAAGTGATTTGTTTTCAGTGCTGTTCATGTGGTCTGTATTGATGGAAGGAAATCATGCCATGGAGGATGTCTTTCAACAGGGATAACGCTGGCTCTTCTCAGTGCTTGACCCCTTGGGCTTCTTATTAATGGCAAGCATGGCCTGTAGTTCTCCAGGGCATGGGGTATCCTGGACATTATTAACTAAATGCCACTGAATGTGAGCAATTCTGGGTAAAATACAACAGCACAGGCTGGGGCTGACCTTCAGCTGGGAAGGACCTGGGGGTATTGGTGGATGATAAGTTGACCATGAGCCACTAGTGTGCCCTTGAACTAAGAGGGACAAAAGTATCATAGGATGCATCAGGAGGAGGGTGACAGCAGTCAAGGGAAGGGATGCTCCCACTCTACTGACCCTGGTGAGGCCACACCTGGAGCACTGTGTCCAGTGCTGGGCTCCCCAGTACAAGAAAGACAAGGAGCTGCTGGAGAGGGTCCAGTGGAGGCCACAGGGATGCTCAGGGGTCTGGAGACTCTCTCATGTGAAGAGTGATTACAGGAGCTGGGCCTGTTTAGTGTGGAGGAGAGCAGACTGAGAGGGGATCTCATCAATGCAGATCAGTGTCTTAAAGGTGGGTGCCAGGAGGGTGGTACGAGACTCTTTCCAGTGGTGCCCAGCAATAGGACGAGGAACTATGGCCATGAACTAGAACACAAGTTCCACCTCAACATGAGGAAGAACTTCTTTACATTGAGGATGGCAGAGCACTGGAACAGGCTGCTTGTGATGGTGATGCTGTTGTGAATGAGGAGATGAACTTGAGATTCTGGGTTAGGTGGGGACAGGGCTCTCTGGGAGAGGACATGAAGTTCTCTGATGGAATTCCTGATATTCAGTTCAGATAGCTGCTGAGCTTCCTGGGTGACTCAAGGTGAAGCTGGTCGGAAGATGTGTGGGAATGACAGGCTATGGAAAGTGTAGGTTGAGAATAGATAAGAGATCTATGTTTGGCACCGTGTCTGTGTGGTAAGATGGGTAAGCAGGCTTGATGATTATTGTATGTATGTACTGTAGGCATGGAAATACTGTGAGTGTGTTTAGCTGTGTTGAAAACGTGGTTGTGGGAATCCTTCCCTTTTTTTGCCCTTTCTTATCTCTTGGTTTTGTGAGCATAATGGGTGGGGAGTGCAAAGCAAAGTCCTGTGGTTGGTTGGCTTGATGCTGAGAGTGAAGTGTTCTTGAGATCATGACCCCCTTTCAATGTCACCTCCTGCTTTCCATCTTCAGCCAGGCAACCCTGGGGCTGTGGAAGCCCTGCAGAGCCTCCTGCTTTCCCTGTGTGAGTGAATTACCTGCTAAAGCAGTTGACCTCCAGCCCTTTGAACTGACTATTTTTAACCTGAAGCAGGGAGGAGAGTTGAGGATAAGTCGAGGTTGATCACAGGGCACTGCAGTCATCTCAAGACTTGTTGTTATTCCATCTTCAGTAAGCAGAACTGATTCAGTGAAGAACTCCTGAAACGCATTTTGAGAGATTCCCAATTTAAGGAAGAAAAACCAATGTGCTGCCATGAAATGTGCATGTTCTTCAGTTCAGCTGTGCCCCTAAAAGCACCAATGGCTGCTGGTGTATAATGATGCTCTAAAACTGGAGAGTTTCTGGTTTGACAGATGGTGTCATCCAGTTTAACGGTGGCTCAGACAGCAGAGGTCCTGGACAGCATGGTGTTCTATGTTGTGTTGTGTTGCTTTGTCTTCAGTTCTGCGTATTTCTGCTGTTATTGCCAAGTTACACGTTCTTGGTTAAGCTAAAATAAAGGGGAGATCCTTTTGTTAGTTCCCTCAGTCTGTGTAAGAGCAGTTCATAACTCAAAATGCCTTACCCAGTCTTGCAGCTTCGTAGCAGAAACAGTCTTCAAGGACAGCAGGATTAAAACAGGTCTAGTTTTGTCATTCAGTTGTAGGTACCTCTTTTGGAAGTGGTTATCTTCCAAATGGATGCTTCTTGGTATGTATAGATGCTTCAGTAGATGCTTCTTGCACTTGGAGCATTCCCAATCCAGGGCCTGCTGGGTAGATGCTGGAATCTTCTCAGCAAGAGTAGTACCAATGTTCTTACTATCTGCATTAGATTCTTGGTCTAAGGAACAGCTTCCTGTTGGAAGGATTTTGCCAGGGCTGCCTATGGGTGGTTTTCATCCCTGTCCTGATTTGGGTGCAGTGAAGTACAAGTGGTTGATTTGGAGGGACCTTTTGGTCCTTCTTGAGTAGTCTGAGGGTCTGCAAGAAATGGGGAACTGCTGCTGTTCACCTGGAGGCTGGAAAGCCTGTTAGTTCTGTTCATTAGCCTTTGTGTGCTGCAGGAATTCATTCCCAGCCCAATTCCTTCACTTGGCTGTTGATCCCTGTTAGTGGCAGGCAGTAAGTACTAGTGCTGATGAGCAGGGTGATGTCACTGTCTTGTGTTGCAACATCTGTCTCTGCTTCATACAACCACTGGAACATCTGCACGACAGGAGTGGTTGTCACTCACTGTCCAGGGCTCCAGGTGGTACACAGGAGCATCTGGAAAGAGGGCTTTCATGGAGTTACTTTGGATGGGGGAATGGAAACCTGCATTTAAAAGAATGAAGTGGGATTTAATTGCAGTGTTAATTACAGCTTTGCTCTAGGTAACTGTGAAGTGGTACTGTGTTAACCATGATTATATATATGCCTTTGTCCCATCAGAATGGAGGCTCCCTTGTGCTTGTGCATGATGGACTTCAGTCTTGCATGTTAGTATTTAATATAAATCCACTGTATCAGTCAATCTTCACTATGAAATCCCTGCAGTTCCTTAATGTGCGTGTGGGCACATCATGGGCTTTCCCCTAGGAATCCTTTTATCCAGGGCACTTGGAAAAGGAATAAGCATGCTGAAGGAAGCTGCTCTTCAGAGACATGCCAGGAAGTTGCTTGGACAGAAGCATAGGTGATGTGCATTAAGGTTTTCTGCAGTAACCCCCCATCCCTTCTTCAAGAAGAAGTGTTGGGATAAAGCTCCTTTTCTGTATACTTCCAGAGTATGCTCATGTCACAGCTTGCCTTAACCTCTACCCTTGCAAAGTATGTAAGGAATTGACTGATAACAAATCCCTTTCCATCCCCAAATAAAGAAGAAATCGAGCGTGATCCAAGTATGCATGCGAGTTTGTATTTTTAGGGCCCCCAGGTTGAGACATCAACTGCAGTCCGTGTAATGTTGCCCATATATAGTGTGGATAAAGAATGAAGGAGGCAGAGTAGCTATTTTGTGTGCAAGTACTGCTGATGAAACCAGTTTGATACTGGGGGCTTGACTGCGTTTAGTAGTGAGTGATGGAGTTGGTTACTGCATACTGCTACTGACTTATATGAGTGTGATCCTGTTTCCACAAGCACAGCATTTGAATACAGCCTTCCTTGAGTTCTAGTTATCTTCAGAGCCAGTATCCTGTCCCAAAATACTCTGCTGCTTGCGTGGTTGAACTGCAAGTGTTTTGCTGGTGGCTTCAGAAGCGTGTGTAGGACTGCCTGTCACTCTGCATTGGCTTTTCCAGCCCTATCTGCATACAGTCTCCTTGCCAGCCCACTCACTGGAGCAGTGGGGAGGGGAATAAAGGAGGAATTTAACTGCTCTCTGCCTGCAGGAGGGAGTTGTGTTACCCAGAGAAACACAAGGTTTGCACATTCATCCAGCACATAGAATTCCCAGTACCGCTGGTTCTGCACCATGCACATGCTCTGTTACAGCAGGATTACATGCTTCAGTCTCAAACTCAGAAGTTGGTTTCTCTCTGGATCCGATCCGAGTTCCTTTCTTGCAGAATAATGCTAGGAATGTGTTGCTGCAGTCATCACAAACACTGCTGGCCTTTTCTGTTTACATGTGCTGTCCCTTGTCCTCCATGGGCTTGCCAGCATGACAGGCGGCTCTGGGAATGCTGTCAGGCCTTGGGGGAGGATGCTGGAAGGGTTCCTTGTAGAAATAGGCATTAAAAACTGAATGGAAATCACAGCAAACCTGTAAAATTAGTATTATTTTTCTTTTAAGATTAAGAAAAATGGATTTCTGCATATATATTATATATGATATGCGAAGAATCATAGAATAGTTAGGGTTGGAAAGGACCTTAAGATCTGCTATACCTATGATATATGTGTAGATATATAGTGAAGACTATATATGCAGAGTCTATAGATTCCTCCCTGTGAGGGTGCTGAGGTGCTGGCACAGGGTGCCCAGAGAAGCTGTGGCTGCCCCATCCCTGGCAGTGTTCAAGGCCAGGTTGGACACAGGGGAATGGAGCACCCTGCTCCAGTGGAAGGGGTCCCTGCCCATGGCAGGGGTTGGGACTGAATGAGTTTTAATGTCTCTTGCAACCTAAACCATTCCATGATTCTACAATCTGAGTTTGGAGTCCGGCTGTGCCCTGTCCTCCTGGGCTTGGAAGGGATGGAAGTGTTGAGTTATAAAAGCACTTGCGTTAAGTTACACATTATGAAATCACTTTCAGTCAGTTTTACCAACATCATTTCTTCTTCATGTTTGCTTAGTGCATTGTGCACCCAACAGCCCAAGCCTAGGAAAATATGATCGTGGAACCAATAACATCAGTGACAACTCCTGGCTGTTGAAATAAGCACTCTGCTGGCACGCTCTTGGTTTTGCTTTTCCTTTTCATTCTGATGTTTTGTTTTTTCCAGCAGATGACTTGAGCTTAAAACCCACATTGAGGCTTTTTTGCTTGTGTTTTTTGGGGGGGTTAGTTTTAATTTTCAATGCTTCCATCAGAGATGCTGGCAACACTTCCGAGGAGTCTCTCTGGGATGCTCTAAGTAGTACATAAAGACAATTGGTTTCAATGCGGTTTGAATCACAACATTGCTTTTGAAGTCTTTTGTGTTTCTGGGCCCCTGAATCTTCAGGGATGAGTATAACATGTCATTGCCATAGCAGCTTTTTGAGCAGTTTAATGTCATGGAATGAGGAAATATTTAAGTCTGGGATATCCTTTAGGAATTGCATTGCTTGCCTTGTAATTGTGCTGAACCTACAGGAGATCTTATTGACATCTCAGGCACTGGACTGGAGTTACACAGATGTGTGCAGCATGTTCTAGTTCTCTTAGGCCAGCATACATGGAAAAATGAAACACTAAGTTCAAGTTTTCCATAGACTCCTGTGCTGTTTGTAGCTTTTGTGCCTGATGTTATAAATCACTTCTGGAAATGGTTTGGAAATGACTGAAAAGAACTTCAGTGGCCTAGGGATTGCTGCAAGGAGAAAACATGGTGTGCTGAAGGAGCCCTGAAAGAATGGCATCCCATTTCCCCTTTAGTGTTGATTTGATGTAGGGGGAGGTAGGGGATTTTTGTGGTTAGGAGTAGCTCAGCTCAGGTTTAAGCATTGCTCTTTTGATGAAGAGTCTGCTTTAACATAGCTCGAGGGGCTCGGGCTCCCTGTGAGTTTTGGCATGGGCATTCAGCCTCTTTGCTGCAGTGTTACAGCATGTTTAATGTCAGTGTTTGTCCATAATGCCAGTGGTTGTCGTGTTTGTGTTTTGGGATAGATGGCTGACTTTTGGAGGAGCCGGTTGGCAAATGCTGTCATGGTAGCTTCAAAATCCTTACTGCTTACAGTGGGTTTATACTGTGTGATAGGCTATAATACTGGAGTAGCTGTCAAATACAGTGTCTGCATGGAAGTATTGGAAGTATTGCTTATGTGGAGGATCTTGTCATTCCTAATCTGATTGAGTTCCCAAATTTGAAGTGGGTGATGTCAGCTTTCCAGTTTTTATGTTGTGATTTCCAACAGATCCTTTGGAAATTCATCATCCTTAATTGTGTGTATGTGTGTGTATGCAAAAATGATCAATAGGGCCTGGCAAGCAATCAGAATTCACCTTCCAACTTCCATAAGCTTGCTTTAGCTCCAGATTAAAATGCTTCATCCTGTAGCTGCATTAATTGTGCATGGGCTCCAATAGTCCATGCTCCCTGTCGTTCTGGAGGGTGTCCTTTGGGATGCATGGGGAGGTAGTTGTCCAGTTGAATAAGCAACAGAACTGTCATTTTTATGTTCTTTTGTGTTTTCTGGTTGTATTGTGTAATAACTCCTGCTTGTATTTCTCTTAGCTTCATGAGTAATCAGGCTTCTTGGGTGTTTTAGACAGTGAGGAGCCAGCTAAATGACTTCTGAAGGCATTGGCTGTTTGCTGTGACAAGTGCAGTAGGGGTGGTGGTACTTCGCCTTCTCCCCCTGGCAGCAGCTTTTAGATGGAATGCAGGGTTGTGGTGGGGTGTGTGTGTCCTTGTTCTCTTTTAACTAGAAAAGTGGTAGGGGATTGGAAACGGATGAGCTTTAAGGTCCCTGCCAACCCAAACCAGGCTGGGATTCTATAACTATGATGAGTAGTTGGGTAGGATGGAGGCACAGGTTTTGTGGAACAGGTTATCTACATAGGTAAAGCTTGGGATTATTTGAATAACAGATCAAAACCTTGTGAAGAGTCAAGTAGTAGATAGTTTAAGCTGTGATGTACAGTGCTTATAGTGTGATCGGGGATTTTCAGGTGGATGTGATCTTGAGTAGGTGTTTCATTCAGAGGCACTGTTTTCAGCCAGAAATCTATAATGGGTTTCTTCTTCCCTGCCTCTATCACAGAATCATAGAACATTAAGTAATTCCTCGAGAGATCTCTGTGGCTGCCTGCTGGTTGTTTGGGATCGTTTTGGGGGTATTATTTTCAATGGGGAAAAAGTTATTTAGAAGTGGATTGGGCAGATCTGTGCGGTAGTCAGAGATGCTACTGATGGCTGTGAATATGGGTATGTTGGGATGATAATAAAATCAAGACTGTTCTGCTTGTCAGCTGGATCAGGGGTGAGTTTACTGGTTTAGCATCTGCAGACCCCTCCTGTGAAAAGCAGCCTCTGTGGTGTGGGTGTTTTGGGGTTTTCTCCCCCCAGTGTAGCCTCAGCATAGTTCTCAATGATGATGATCACTTCAGAGTGTTGCAGATGATAAACACGTCTGCTTGTACACGTCTGCTTGTACACATCTTGTTTAGCTCTTGGGAACTGTGATGCCAGCAACTTCTGCTGTGCATGCATCATGTATGGGTAGGACAGGGGATGCTGAAGGTGGACTTCAGCTGTAACGATGGAAAATTACCTTGCAAGAGGCATCTGCCCAGCTTGGAGGCAATGTTTATGGGGCCTGGAGGCATCTCTGGCAGGCTAAGGAAGCAGTGACACGAGGGCTTGATTCATCTTTGATCCAAGTAAAGTAAAACTAACTTAATGAAACTGGACCCAAATTGTTCAGTTCTTCAATAAAACCAGTAGGCTTGTGGTCAGCATTTAATGCTGGAATCATAAGCCTGCATAAAATGGCTATGTGCCTTTTCACTCTGTTTCTTAGCTATCTATAGCTTCTACAGCTGGTACCAGAGGAAAGGGCAGCGTGATTTGATGTTGTTACTCCAGTAGGTTCCCTGATAACCTGCAGCCCCGGTGAACTGGGCAGTCCCAAATGATAGGTAAATATTATGCACTTGCACTGGAGGCTGGCACTGAGGCAGATAAAGGGAGCAAATTGCCATGAGATATTCATCTTCTTGTCTGAATTAAATAGGAAATGGACAGTCTGGATTATGTGAAACCCCTATTTCTTTTGCTATGCACTTCATGGGAGGAGCTGTATTTTATCATCCCTAAGTGTGAGCTCCTAGAACTGTTGATTCTGATTGTGGTTTATAGTAGGTATTCAGTTACATACCCAGATACATCTTGTCAAATGGTTCATGTTAACTGAAGCCTCCCTTTATGAGTTGGCAGGATTTGCATGACATGGTCGACACCACCTTCTGAAGGCTGATTAGTGTTTCTGTGAGTCAGCAGAGGCATGAGTAATGGGTGGTTCTCAGCCCATGAGGAACTACTTCTACAAGTGATAAAGGTGAAGTGTTAATTTGAGCCAGCTGATACAGGCTCTGTTACTCTGCCTTGCATTAAATGCTCTGCAGATGTGTATTACAGATGTTGCAGATCATCCAAACCACCCATTATGAGATGAGTTGGGTTTTCTTGGCTGGTTTTCTTGGTGGTGTTTAGGATATCACATAGTTTATTTATCCATGAATGGAAGAACATTATGATTGTGTGGAATTGATGGATTTCAGTGCTGGGAAGGTCTAATTGTTTGAGTTACAAGCAGATGCAAGGGGCTGTCACTTTATTCTCCGGCATACATGTATAATAAGCACATATGCTTAATCTGAAGGCTTCTTTACTCATCTTGGAGCTAGATGACTTGAGCTCTTGAGGACAAAGTAATCTGCAATGTGGTTTATAGCATCATAGGGTGGTTTGGGTTGGAAGGGACCGTAAAGGCCTGTAGTCCCAAACCCCCAGTGCTACAAGCATCATTTGGGATGGTGTTTCAAGCAGAAACTTGTTGTTTCTTAGAAGAGCTCATATTTAAGATAGCAATGGCAGTACCTAACAGTGTTTGCCATTTAAGTGCACTGGCTCACATATGCTCAAGTGTGATTTCAAATCGGGTTCTTTTTTTATCCTTGGTTATTGAAATATTGGAAGCTTTGAAAGAACACTGAATGCAAGAAGAATAAACCTCTTGTGTCACATCAGTTTGGAGTCCTGTATTTAGCCCTGTGGCAGAAAAGTGCTTTGTAAAGCAGCCTGGCCTGGCTTCCTTAAAGTCCAGTTACTTGTTGGTGGCAGTGCCTATGAGTAGTGCTTTGGGTCACAGTTAATACTGCAGCACTTAACTCTCATTGGGGAGATGGAATGTTCATACTCCATGCCTTTGGAAACATGGTTTCTTAAAGCAAAATGAAGACAATTAAATTGGAAATACTTGGGTTTTTCTTTGGTTTCCAAACCTTTCAAGGCCAGGTTGGATAGGGCTTGGAGCAACCTGCTGTAGTGGAAGGTGTCCCTGCCATTGGAGCTGGATATGCTTTACGGTCCCTTCCACACAAACCAGTCTGGGATTCTGTGATTCTTCATGTTCTGTGGCATTTCAAATCATGTAAAAAACCCACTTCCTAGATAGAGCTTTTAATGATGCTTCATGGGCAGTCAGGCTCTGGCTGCTTGTGCAGGCTCAGTCACAGTGTTGGAAGGACCGAGCGCTAAATATAGGTTCTTAACCCCAGAGCAGCAGTTATGTCGCTTTCCTGAAGGAATGAATCTCTTTAATTAGGAAGACAGTGAAGTTTATTTTGGGGTTTGCCTTGTTTCCAATCTGGGATGTGAACTTCGGTGCACTGTAGCTTAAAACAAGCCCTGGTTCCAGAATCCCATTGCTGGGACGGTTCCTGCTCCAGCTGTTGGCAGCAGCTGCATTGTGCTCTGTGCTTGTCCTTGTGCCCGCCTTTGCCTGGGGAAAAAGCAATCCATTTCAACAGGGAGGAGGAGCCGGGAATTGGTTAGATCCGCACCAGTAGCTGACTTGCTGTGCTAACCACATGTTGTCTCTGGATGTGCTATCTTAAAGGCAGTTTAAGTTGCACTTAATTCATCCAAGTGCAGCTTTTGGTAGCACTGTGAAAGGTTTGAACAGCAATTGTCAATCCTGTTTGGACTGCAGCAGATCAGCACACATCAGTCAGGTAAATGTGCCTAACCCAGCCTCAGCACTGCTGCTCCTGAGAACAGGGTGCAGGGGCCACGTTATCCTTTGGTTTGCCTTCTCTTGGTACTGTGCTCCCTTTGACCTAACAGAGTAGATGGTGTGGGGAAGCCAGAGGATTTTGTTTCCATTTTCAATTGGGGTTTGCAGAATTGGAGAGGAAGTCCCCAAATGGGGAGAAAAAGGGAGAAATTGCCAGTTTTGCACCCTCAGAATGAAGTTGTGCAGTGCCTGGCTGGAGCTGTAGCCAGCACAAGGCATCAACAGAGCAGCTTTACAGGGGGGTAGAGTTGGTGCCTCTGATGCTTTCCAGGATGCTGGAAGTGTGTGTTTAGTATAGTGTGGTGCTCTACTGCTTTTTGGGTGGCTTTGTTGAGATAGGTTGAGTGTAGCTGTTTGCTTGCTGGGTTTTCCATTGTACTGCTTCCAAATGGCTGTGTTTTATCAGGGTTTGAAGGCTGTGCTTGATTGTGTTAATCATTTGCTTTAGCGTGTGTGCTAGTGGTGTTGCTGCAGTAGAGGCTGACACCCTTCGTGTTAGCTTTGAAACACGTTTTACATCTTCGTGTGGTTTTTCACTTCCAGGTTTTTCTTCCAAGCATGCAGAGAATTCCTCATAGTGGATTTCAGTGGCTGAAACAGTGGAGTTTACTTTAGGAAGTGGTACAGAGGTGGAAAAGGATAAAAGCCTTGATGGGATAAGTGGCCTCCAACTTGCTTGGGAAAAGGCAGTAGGAGGTTATGGCATTAATAGGGAATGGAATATGAAGAAGGGAGTAGGTTTTATGTGTTTGGAAGCAGGGGTTTAGTAAGGAGTCAGTTTACAGTGTGACTTGCTAGGGTATGTCATGAGTCAAGCCAGAACACTGGGAGGATGCAGCAAGGTCTGGTTCTTTTCCCATAGTCTTCATAGAAGAGGGCTCACTGGTGTGCTGTAAAATAGTGGGTATGAAAAGCATCAGAGCGGGGTTGTAAGGAAGGAGGTGCCGGGTCTCTTGGGTGTAGCTGAATGGTTTTCTGAGCTCTGCATGGGCTTCTTTAAATACATCATGTCTAGTACAGTCATTTGCGTTTCAAGTACGTGCCTGAGGTGATGGGAACCTGATGGAGCTCTGAAAACATACTTGAGTTTCTTGGCTTCACCCAGGAAACACACATGAGAATATAGCCAGAGGGCAGGATCTTTGCAAAGACTCGGAACAGCTTATTCCTGAGTGAGTGTTCATAAAAAATGCAATATTACCAGTTCTGACAAAGCTAAAACCACACTTTTCCAATGGAGAAGTATGAGGAGATTGGTATTTGCCCGTAGCCTGGATTGGTTTGCTTCCAAGAGAATGCCTTAGTAGCTTCAAGGTTCGACCTTGGTTTAGGTCCCAACAGTTGGAGGTATTCCACTAATCCTTCACATGGTGTGGGGGTATGAGTTGGGAGCATGGCTTGTGCAATGGAGATAATCAGTGTAGTAATGCTGATGACCACTGAACCCCTTGCAGACTGGAGGTGACATGTCAGACTTTTCAGACCTGCAGTAACTGTTAACTTGGGGAAAAGTTGAATTCCATGTGAGCTTGCCTGTGGTTTGCAGCATCCTTTTGGTCATACTCTCTTGCTGCTACTCCAGTGTGATGGATGAGTCAAGGGCGAGGTGTGGGACAGGCTGCCTGGAGGAGAAGGTGAAGGAGCGAGGGTGAACAGTTGCAGACCTTGGGATGGCAGAGATGGATTTGCTTGCTTTCAGCTCCCTGCAGTCTTGCAGTTTATCTGCGAATGGCAGTCAAAGAAAGAGGCTCTGTGTTATAGTTACTCACTGAGTCTAAAGTTCATCTCACAAATGAGGCTCCAGAATAAATATTTTCTCCTTGTGCAGGTCTGCTGCTTTACAAAGTGCCTTGTTAATAGCAGGTGCTTTTTCAGTAGGAAGCTGGGGAAGGAAACTGGTTGTTAATAGCATTTAGTCACATACTATTTTTTAACTGTTATTTTGGAGGCACTATTAAGGTAATGGAAGCCCTGAGTCCTTCCTCCTTTGCTTTGCTTTCTCTCTGCTTCTTCCCCATCCATATCCCATTCCTGGCAGTGTTCAAGGCTGGGTTGGACAGGGCTTGGAGCAACCTAGTCTATGGAAGGTATCCCTGCCCATGGCAGGGGGTTGGAACTGGACACTTGCCCCATGAGGATAGGGGGAGAGGCTTTCACACAGACCCAACCTGGGTGTTGCCACCCCAATGTCCTGCTCTAGATTCTCCATCTCGGCTATTAGGAAATAAACCTTTCTATCCCAGCAGATCTATTTGCAATCAAAAGGGGCCCCTTTTCAGTGTTTCCTTGTTGCTGTAACTAAGGCTCTCACATTGGTTCCAGCTCAGCATTAATTCCCTTGGAGAGCATGCCTTGGATTGCATGAACATTTTTCTGACGTTTGACAAAAGCCTTGTTTAAACAAGTTAGATGTGCATCGGGCTAATAAATACAACCCCCATCAGATCGTTCCTGCTGTGCCGGTCTCTGGAGAACGCTGTCTCATTTGTGTATTTTCCACTAATCATCTCCAAATCTTGCATGGGTGATATCAACTTAGGGAAAGTGGCCTTAGGATTACATATGGTATAGGCAGGGAAAAGAAGGCTCTGTTTTGACAACCACCATAGCAATCTGAGAGACATGACTCGAGCTCTAAAAAATGTTTTTAGCAATGTGTTGCATAAACAAGTCATAATCTCCCTGGTGGAGAAGGGAGATGTTTTGCTAGATGTACTCCTCTGCAAACATGCTGGGCCTGTTTTCCATAGTCACAATGGAAAGAACGGAAGTAAAGCTGAATGATCGTCTGGTGGCAGAGCACAGGTTGTGGGTGACAAGGAAGGGAATTGGGCCAGGAGTCAGTTTGTAAGTAATTGAGCTTTGATACTGCCTATTTTTGGGTCTGGGTGCTCTGGCTGCACCAGATGGCTCAGGGCAGCAGAAGACTGAAGCATCCTTGGTTGCACTGTTGCTCACTTTACAGTCTGGTCCAGCACTGTTTGCTTGCAGGTGACTTGAGAGGGAACAGTAGGTGCATAGAAGAGCATTGGCCAGGCTGCAAGGGGCTTGGAGCAAGCTGCTTTGGTAGAAGGTGTCCCTGCCCATGGCAGGGGGATGGAACTGGATGAGCTTTAAGATCCCTTCCAACCCAAACCATTCCATGATTTGTAAGCTGATCACACCTATTTAACCATACTGACTTCATCGTGGCTGCATGGGTGTGACAGGGGGTGAAGTTTGCCACTGTCTACATTAATCACATTTACAGCATGCAACCACCAAGCTGAGAAACTGAGAATAAACTCCATAGACGGATGGATAAATGATGTACTGGGGAAGGGCGGACTCGGCTTCTCTGGGGGAAGCCTTGTCTCACATTTACTGGGGTTCTTTAGTGGGGGAGAAGGGAAATCGGATGCTTTTGATGAATGAAAGCATTGCTCTTGCTTAGAGACTTGAGCTGAGCTGCCTCCAGATAAGAGGGAGGGTCCTCTCATGTATAGAGCATCCTCAAAAGCAGGAAACCATGTATAAATATGCATAATGTATAAATAGTTGATTCTTCCCCTTTGAAAAAAGCCAGCAGCAGGTCTTGGAGGGATCTGTGCTGCAGCAAGTGTCCTACTCCATTACAGCTCTATCATAAACATAGTAAATAACTACCTGTGCAGGTTGGATGGGGCTGGGAGCAAGCTGCTCTAGTGAAAGGTGTCCCTGCCCGTGGCAGGGGGCTGGATGTAGATAAGCTTTAAAGTCCTTTCTAACCCAAACCATTCTATCATTCTATGATATTCCTAAGCCCCACATTGTATTTTAGGCAAGGCTCACTCACAGACCGATCAGGTCGCGTACCTCTTCCCATCACTGGTCCTCCTTTTGTTTCCATGGCAGCACAAAGGATAATGCTGTTGCAGCAGCCGGTTGCTGCTGGAAGATAGATTAATGGTTTTGACCTAAATATCTATTTAATATGGTTCTCTGTTACAGGGCATGGGGTTTCAGACATCAAATATATGTGGGGCTCTAATGAGCTTCGGCTGAGGTGGCCGATGCCTTAAAAAAGCTGTCTTCAGTGCAGTTTTTCACCTTATAAATAGCAAGTAGGCATTGCCAGGGATAAATCTGACCAGTATCAAACATTTATGTTGGAACTGTAACAGCTCTTGGGTTTTTATCCTTTCTAACCACACAGGGGTGGATGGGAGAGGCTTTTAAGCTGGCAGCTCACAAAAATCTCTCTTGTTTTCAGATGGTAAATTCCTCTGCAATGTGTATATTAATCCTGTTGATGAAGTGTAAATACAGTGATGTGCGTGATGGACGTCACTGCCCAGCGCTCACCAGAGCCTGGCTGGATTCCACAGCTGAAGCTGTGCAGAGAAGGGATGGGAAGGGGCAGGACCACACTGGGATGCTGCTTTTTGGTCAGACTGCATAAGGAGAGCAACTGACACTTGTGAATCTCGGAAAGGAAAAAGGGAGATGTTTGGAGCTGTGTTGTTGCAGCAGTGATTTCTAATTGGCTTACAGGGGAGAGCTCTATACTGCACCTGGTTCAGGGCAGTCCGCAGCACAAACACAGGCTGGGGGAGTCTGGATGGAGCAGCCCTAAGGAGAAGGACTTGGGGGTGTTGGGTGAGAAGCCCCCTATGACCTGGCTTCAAGGACGAGGGCCTGTAGGGACAGGACAAGGGGAATGGCTTTAACCTGCCAGAACAGGGGAGACTGAGATGAGCTCTTAGGCAGAAGCTGTTCCCTGTGAGGGTGCTGAGGCGCTGGCACAGGGTGCCCAGAGAAGCTGTGGCTGCCCCATCCCTGGCAGTGTTCAAGGCCAGGTTGGACACAGGGCTTGGAGCACCCTGCTCCAGTGGAAGGGGTCTGCACCTGTGGCAGGGGTTGGAGCTGGATGAGCTTTAAGCTCCCTTCCAACCCAAACCAGGCTGGGATTCCATGATGTGATGAGGATAGTTAAAACATGTTGTGAATGTTCAGCTGCTGGTCTCTCTATCAAACCCTGGTTCATGCACCATCATTTGTGGGGATGTTGAAGTACCCAGCTAATCAACAGTTCTGGTACAGATGGCTCTGAAAGTAGTGATTTATTTGAAGTTAATCCCAAGCCCCATGGAAGTTAAGGTGAAGAGGTCAAATACTTGCAGATAGAACTTGACAAACAAGCTTTGGGATTTGCCTTTTTGGTTTTCTTCTATTCTAAATGAAGAAAGCTAACTTAGAGTGACAGCATGACTGTCAAGCATTGGATGCATTGAACTGCAGTGTGCAGAGCACAAACTGTATAGTCCCCGAACACACTCGGCTGCAGAAAGAAGAGCCCCACTACTGCATGTTGATTTAAACATATTGGAAGAGATTTGCATAATAAATAGAACCACATGTATGAAGCTGATCAACTGGGGTCTTGTTTGCATTACTTCGCAACATTGGAATTCAAGTGAACTCAACCTTCACAGCTAAGTACAGGCTCTACATATGAAAGGAATGACTTTTGTCAATAATTAATCACAGTTGTATGTCCTGTTCGTTTAACTTCTGCATGGGTGATCAAAGCTTCAAATACGCATGGTGTCAATCATTTCTTTCCCTCTAAAGCATGCACCAGAAGACAGCTGAAGTTGCATTTGCTTCGTCAAGTTTTATTTTTCCATATAGTAGCATCTGTTTTTCTTCATATTTCTTTTTTGCCCTTAATATTTCCACTCCTACACGTACAGTTTCTCTATGCCACTTCCGCATCGCTGTGCCGAAGCACAAACTGCAGGATGATCCTGGGCTATTTTGGATCCTCAGGTTAGTAACTCAGCTCCAGCCAGAGGAACCTTCTGGATTAGTTCCCATAGTAAGAACCAGGTGTACATGCTGTGTTGTTCCCCATGAACACAGTGCTGTGGTAAGATCTTGGGCTTTGATGGCCATTCTTGGCAAGGTCTATGTTCTCCATAGCATAGGGCAGCAGCAGGCTTGCAAGAAGGTCTGAGTGCTCCAACACTGTATAAAACCCTGCTTCGAATAAGCTTCCAAACAAAAAAATCCAAATTTCCATCTTCAAACCCTAAAAACTAAATAAATATCATCAAACCAATGTTACTGAGGGACAACAGGGTCACTTCAACCATCCATGGTTCAAGAGGAGGGGAGGCAAGTCCTATAGGAAAACAGAAGAGGTTCCATAGCAGTTACAGAAACAACTCCAGCAAAAGCCTGTCTGCTCCCATATCTGATTTTTAATGCTGCAGGCCCTTTAATAAATTAAATGAACTCTATTTACTGCTATAGGCAACAGCTGTAAAGCAGCTCATCAGCCCACAGTAAATACTTCCAGCTGGGGCTGATGAGAATCACACCACCCTTGCCATCCATTGGATCCCTCCTGCTCCAAAACTCCCCACAAGCCAACCAGATCTGTTGCTTAATTAAACAGTAAGAACCTCAGCTGCCTCAGCACCAGTACAGCAGCCCATAGCCCCATCAGCAGTGCCAGCACAGGAGCCTCTGCTTCACTCCTTGCACTGCTTTTGCTCCACTCACCTTGTATTGTCCTTTATTGTCATGGCTGTATCTCACTCCAGAGTGGTAACTGAGTCCAAAGCCCAAGAAGCTCATGGATTTCTTTCTCTCATGGAGATGGAAATGTACTGGCAAATCTGTGTGCAAGGAGGGATGAGCAAAGAGCAGCATATGTCTCTGCAGTATGACATGAAAAGACTTAAATCTTCCATGATGCTTGGAAACCTGCTTAGGAAGAGCTTCCCTCAGGCTGTTCTGAAGTCCCTTTGCTACCCTTTTAAATGGGAAAAGCTGTGAAAGGAAGAAGGAAGAAGCCAAGGGATTCCTTTGGAAAGCCTCAGCAAAAGATCTTCTTCTGTTTTATAAGAAGAGGAGCCCTCAAAAAACATGTGAATGAAGATAAAGTACCAATAACTGCATCCGTCGCTGATCCCCCCATCATTGCCTTACAAGCAATATTCAGTTCCTTCCTACTTTGGAGATAACCCAGGAGTGAGCAGGTACAGAAAATATATGTTCCCACTTGCCCACAGTGATGCAGATAAAGCCACACATCTTTCTTTTGGAACCCTATCAAAGCAGCCCTTTCAGAGCGTATTTCCCAAAGCTTGTGTGCTAATTTTCTCAGCAAAGAGGGGAAATGAGCAGCTTTTGGGCTGTGACTTGTGCTACTACTAGAACATGTGTTTTTCAGAGGAGGGGTAATCTCTCAGCAGTTCAAAGCATCGACTTAGTTCCATCATGCTCGTTTTAAAGCTTTGCATAAAATAGTTGGAAGAGTGTGACAGGTTCCAAAAGGCCCTTTTATATATATGAACTGTCTTATTCGTTATATATCTGTTGAAAAACAAAAGTCAGCTTTTGATATGGAAACTCTTTGATCATGCATGCTGTTCCATGGGTTGGAAGCGTGAATTACGCTAGGGAGGGAAGATGACCCCATAGATCTCGCGATAAAAGTTTAGGGGGGTTGTTTGCTGAAGAGGCAGTGAAAACCATCTCTAATTTAATTGCAAGTTGAAGATAGTAATAATGTGACAATTTAGTTTAAATGGGTTGGATTGAGGGCATCTTTTTCCTTAGCAGGTATATATTGGCAATAAAAAGGTATTTCAAATGTTCACGAGTATTGTGGATGCTCAAAATCTGTGTGTGTGTAGCAGTAACCATGTACATAATGAAAAGGAGCATGTACCTTTGTCAAGAAGCCCAGTGCCATCTCAAGTTAGTTTCATTGAATTTCTCTTATTCTATACCTGATCAGAATTAAGATGTGTGTATTAGAGTGGGAAATATGTGGGATCATCTCTTGCTGTCTGGGACAGTTAGTTTTGAAGGTTGTTGACTGGAATTGATGTGTTGCAATGAAGGAAGGACCACGCAGGAGGAATAAATCCACATCTTAGGCTGGATCACTCTTCCTCTCTGCAGCTGACATCTTTCTGCTTTTGTCTTTTGGCCTCATGGCTTTATGGAAGTTTACCTTTCATTTCCTCTCCTTCCCGATTTAGCCTGTTAGAAGTGACAGATCTTACAAAACACTGTCTGTTGTTTTGTTTCTTGAAGAAGTGATGGAGCTTCTGATGTTCTCATTCCCTTTGTGAGACTCCCCCTTGGCTTAAATGGCTTTTTGCAGTTCTCTAAGGTGATAGTGTTCTGTTTGCTTGTCTTTTAATCTTCCTGTCTTATTGAAGCTTGTCAACATTGATGGAGTGTTCTCACATACACACACAGAGCCCACCAGCAAGGTGTAATGCTTGCCTAAGACTGATGGTTTTCCTTGACTCCAGAGAATCTGGAGATCAGCTGAAACCTCCTTGTGCTGTATGACCTTGGCTTTTTCTGCTGCTGCTGAGTCGTGCAGATGAAAGGGCCGGTTGTCCATGTATCCATCTTTTGCACATAGTAATGAATAATACATGCACAAGTATGGGGAAAAGAGAAATAGGCATGTTCAAATCGTGCTATGCAAATGTTAGATCATGCAAATGGATAGTTTTGGAATGGAAGCACGGAATACGAATGGTACTTTGGGTTATGAAGTGGAACACGGGGTATCTTTGGTCTGTTACATGTAATTAATACCTAGTGAAAACTGCTTACTGGAATACTACTGGGATAACGTTTTTTGTTCCAACATTTTGCATTGTAAAACGTGCATTTTCCCAGTTAGCTGTGATGGGATGCTGCTGTGAGATGGAGCCTATCAGTGAAATTAGAGGCTGTCTAATGAGTCCTGTTTAGAGAAGGAAAAACATGAATTCAAAGCTTCAGTTATGTAAGTACCCATTAGTTGATACCTTTACTGGGACTAAGCACACAGTGATTAAATCAGCACTTTGTAATTGTGAGCCTTTATTAGTGTTCCACAAGATCAGCAAGTCAAGTTACAGAAGCATCTCTTGGGACACCTGTACTTCATACCATGAAGAAGTAGGTTTGTCCAAAGGGAGCTCTCTGGTTTGGTGGCTTCTCATTATGGTCAGTTCTTTCCTGTTGTGGTTGCCTTTAGTTAGGCACTGGGAAAGCTTGCTTATAGCTGGTGGTTTAAGTTAGTGAGGATACCCCCTGGGGTAGGAAACTGCTTCCAACTTCATTTTCTGGATCAAAAGATAAAACGAAATAGCCTTTTCCTGACTGTTGTGTCAGAGGGGAAGCAATGGGTTGCAAAACCTTTGCTTGCCTATGGACAGTGTGGCCAGAAATACTTTTCCTCTCTTATTTCTTACTTCCCTATTTCAGTTAGGAATTGATTGTAACACTGGGACTTCCTTCAGTGCTGTTTCATTACTGTGGAGTTGCATCTGATCTGCTTGGGGGGGAACATTCTGTGCATAGGAGACACAGGCTTTCATCTGGTTTGTGTGGTTTTAGGGAGGGTTGAATCAGGATTCGGAGTAATGCTGCTTGGATTTGTATTGGAATTATCATTATCTGTTTGGTTTCAGTCCATTACAGAGGGGAAAAGTGATAAATGGTTTTGGAGGTAGAAAATTGGAGCTTTATTTCCCTTTGTTTAGTGTGGAATTGTTGATGAGGTTGGATCTGATGCAGTCCTCAGGACTCGGTTTCTGTTGGGAGCAATGATGAACTGAACTTGCCAGTTTTCCAGAAATCAGCCCTTTCCAACCCCCAGTAGTTTGAAATCCATTTTACAGTCAATGGCTTTGTGGTTTATTCCTGTCTGGATCATGCTACTGACAACCAGCATGTTTCCAGAAGAAACAGGTACTGTCCTTTAGCTGGGCAGAGGTGTTAGCACTGTTGCTGGTCATTGCAGTTGTTGACACTAAGGAAAAACCATCATGTTTTTTAGAACAGGCAAATATTCTCCTTCACCTGGGTGGCAAAGCTACTGCTGATGGTGGCAAGCACAACTGTGGCGTGATGAGCAGTCTAAGGAAGAAATGTGCTGTGGTAGATGGGAAACAGTTTCACCATGTACCCATGGAAAGAGTCTTTTCATAGCCCTGAAGGACTGGAGTTAGCTTGAGCATGTTAATGCCAGTGGGGATGATACAGCTTGACTTGCTAACAGAGAGCAGCAGAATGGGTATGATCTATCCAGACCCATAGTGTTTCTCATGTTAGATTGAGTGTGACTTCGGTTTCATGTACCCAAAGCATGATACCCTGTGCAGCAGACCATGAAATGTCATTGTACTGATTTTGTGCCTCTTGTCCACTTTTACAGATGCCTTTGTAAATAGCCAGGAATGGACACTAAGCCGATCTGTACCAGAGCTGAAAGTGGTGAGTTTCTATTTACTTCCATCTCTGATAATGTTCTATGCAAGTGAAAATCATGTAAGCTACATTAATAATATATGGAAAATGATTTTTCCTACAGAAATATCTGTATGAAGTTTATGTATTCTTATAATCATGCTTCAAAGATCTGTTTATATAGTTTATATGTTATTGCTGTTTCAACTTGTTTAGCTACACCAACTAGGTAGTCTTCTCAGTAGGGAAGTCTTCTGTAAGAGGGGGAAGTGGAGGTTAGCTAGTTAGTTAGGTGATATGTAAAGCTCTATTTATCTCACCTTCACTGTGTTTTGAAGGCACAAATGTCCTTTTTCCTCTTGTAAAAGAATTTAATTGAATCTATACTGATTATCAAAAAATCCCAATATTCTGGAGGTTCATATATGTATATATATCAAAGCGTACATTTTGCTGTAAGAATGAAGAGTGAATTAATAGCTGCTCACAATAACTTTGCACTGGGCTAGACCATTTTCCATATGGGTAGAAGAAAAGGCAAAAGTAACACGGAGACAAACTGGGGGCATTTCCCAGATTTGCCCTTTTAAGTGCTGTGAACACAAAGGCTGGGAATGAGGGCTGAAACCTCCTCTAAGGGGCTATCAAACCAACAGCACAGGGTTATTGAGGCCAGATCACTGTGATATTTACCACATGGATGTCTGGATTTCAACACAATCAGTTTCTGAGGTCTTACAGAATGATGGTGGTACCCAAGGTACAGGGTTTGGGAGTGTTTTGGCTGGCATCTGTGTTCAGCTCCTGTTGTCCAGCTGTCACAGGAGGAGGCCTGGAACTGGATGCATTTAAGAACAGGCATCTGGGCCCATGCCTTACTACCCCATTTCTCATGTGGTAAATGTCTTTATTCATAATCTGAGTTAGTAATAGTGGTTATGGAGGTGACATTCATATTGACATGATAAATGCTCTTACATAGAATGATATATTAACTGAAGCAGCTTCCTCCCATCTCCAGTCATGTTTCAGTTTTGATTTCAGCAGTGTACATGCTAAGTAGAAGAAAAACATGGTAGTCAATGGATGTAACTGTGTAAGACAGGAAAAGCCTATGGAGGGTCAGCAGATTCAGTTTAACTGATGGAGTAATTTGGAAAACAAGTATCTCCCCAAATACCTTGCACAATAAAAATAAGAATTCAGGCCTGGAAGGTGTGCTTGGGTATGTGTCCAGTCTACTGTGGTATTAGCAAGCTTGTGCTGGGGAGGATCGAGGTTTCCTTGCTCATCCCTTCCCTTTCTCTTACCCTTAATAATTCACAGGATCCACCAATAAACTTGGTTCTTGCAGGTGAGACCAAAGCTGTGATGGTTAAGTGTTGAAGTACAGAACACAACCAATTGCTGAGCATCATGAACTGGTCCTGGGTACAATTGTTTCTTGGGCTACCACGACTGCATTATGTGAATACGTGTCTTGGGTATCTTGCTCCCGTGTAGCCTGAACCAGTGGTAGGAACTTTGGCTTTGTGGCTGCTGCTGTAGAGAATTGATTTTAAGTGGTCGGCATGCGTAAGTGGTAAGAGGTGCCCATCCAAGGCTTCAGGTTGTGTAATGCTGGATAAAAGCAGAACTCTTACCAGGACAAAAATGATGGTCTAATTATCCCACTGCAAATGATTGAAGGTGGCAGCACCAGCCGTGGCTAAGAGCTTGTGCTGCAGCAGGAAGGGCAAATGAGAGCCTCCATCCACAATCCGCTCTGCCTTTCCTACACCACTGCCCTTGGGAAGGGGTTGGTGCAGTGGGTCAGCTCTGTGTCATTCCCCTGCTTCCAGCCTCCTCCTCTGTGCTTGCAGGGTTGCAGTAAAGGAAAGCCAGTGCATGTGTTTCTCAGAGAATGCCAGTCTTTCACTCTGCCTCCCTTTTTAGCCCTATTGGGCTTGATTTCGTGTGTTTCTGCTTGATCAGAATGATGAGGCTTCTGTTACAGTCAAGAGCGTGCTCATCCAGCTGAGAGCAGGCCCTTTCCTAAGTGGTGGTGGTATTCCTTGATCCCATTTATCCCAGTGTGCAATAAGGATGTGTTAGGCTGAATAAATACAAGAGCATCTTGGACAAAATCATTTTAGTTGTTACTGAGGAGTATGCCAAGTGCAGCCAGGCTTTTGTGCTGGATAGCCTCCAAATGCCAAGCTCCAGCGATGCATTCCTGCATTTTTCCAAATAGGATTTGTAGGATGTGGGCAGAGGGGTCTGGATTTGTTTTTACAGCATGTCTGGCACATGCAAATAAATGATTCAGTGTTGCACAAGCCAGAACTGACAGAGCATCGTGCGGTAGCCTTGTTAGCTGGATTTTCTCTTCTCTGAACTGGGTGAGGGTGGCATTTTTGTTCCATAACATAGAATTGTAGAATGGTTACGAGTTGGAAGGGACGTTAAGATCATCTCGTTGTGCATTTCATATGTATCCATAAATAAATAGAAATGACTCATGTTTGTATCTAAAATGTGGGAGACAGGAATATGACTGCTGTAAAAACATGCTGGCATACTTGTCATACTGTGGGGGATCATCCTTAAAACTAAGCCCTGATTAAGAGAGAAATGGTGTTAGGAGTCAGATTTGTCCAGTGTAAAGTGTATTCCTCCTTGGTTTTAGAGGTTGAGGGTGAGCAGAGACCCAGAGCACTGCATGAAGCAGCAGAAGACTCATTCTGCTGGATGTGAATTCCATATACTGGTTTTGTATCTGGTAGAAAAGAGGTGGCTGCCCTGGCTCTTCCAGTGCAGGCACCAGGGTGAGATCTTAAACAATCATCTCTTGTACCAGATGAGGAGGAGAAGGAGGTAGCTGCCTCCTGAATGCTTTCTGAAGTAGCTGTCCAGGGCAAACAAAGCTGTGCTGCAAATGGAGGTTTTTATAGTCAGGTTTGAGGAAAATTGCTTTGGGTTTGTGTGATTTTGAACTGTGTATTTGATGGGACTGCTCCTCGGTAGCAGTTATCCTACAGTGGGTTTCGTGGGTTATATTTCTTTTTGCTTCTATTTCTTATGCCATCATAGGGGATGAAGGATGGTGCGAGACTGCCTTCCATTTACTCTCTGCCTGAGTTGCTTCTTCATCTGAGCTGTTCTTGCAGCTCAGCTGCAGAGATGAAGTGGGTATCCTTTGCAGAACTGTTCCCCTTGCTTGAACTGCGAGTTGTTCTGGGTGTAAAGAGGAGATGATTATTCCTCTCCCCAGCTCCAGAAGTGTTTAAGGTGGCACTACTCTGTTGGTGTAGGCAGTTTTTCACAAGGAGGATGGTTTCTTCCTATAGTTACCAATTAGGAGCAGGAAAATGGGAGTACAGAATGGCTATTAATGCGTAACTTGTTTGTGCTGCCTCTGTCGAGTTGGCAAACTCAAACACCAAAGGCTCAGCAGAGTTCATGCTGTCTCCAGGGATCTTATGTTCTGAACCTTTTGGTTACGGTCAAGATAAGCATTTAAGAACAGAGTAGGCTTGGGTTTATTTTAAAGGATGAAATAAGTTCCTGTCTCCTCCCCCCAGAGCTAAGCACAATATACTCAGGGTTGTATTCAACAGGGACAGCTGAATTGAGCAAGGGAACTAAAAAGACATTTCATCAAGACTGAGTACTTCTGTTTGGCTGTTGACACCCCCGGTGCAGATGTTTGAGCATGAACGGGTTTGAGTTGTGAACTTCTTGGTGAAGTGAGAGACTTCAACAAGTCAGTGAGGATGCCAAGATCTGTCTGTCTCTAGCCACGTGTATTATGTGTGGGCTTCAGTAGCCAGGCAATGCGGATCATGCAGTGGAAAGCCTACAGAGATATACTCCTATATAAGAGGTCAGTGATGTGTTAACATTGCAGGCCAGATGGATAGGGCTTGGAGCAAGCTGCTCTAGTGGAAGGTGTCCCTGCCCATGGCAGGGGTTGGAACTGGGTGAGCTTTAAGATCCCTTCCAGTTCAAACCAATTTGTGATGCTGTGAGTCAGTAAAGAGGTGACAACCTTGCTCTGAGCTTCCGGCTTCATCCCTCAAGTCTGTTTCATGTTCCCACTTAGCACTGGTGGCGAGCTTAATAAAGTAGTGCTACTAACCCGGGGTGATTCTGGTTTATACATTTATACATTAGCCTTCTGGTATTTGCTGTTTGTGTCATCATGTTTTGGAGTGTTTCTGTTGTTCTGTATGCTGAACATCCTGCTTTTTGCAGGGATTAATTGCAGTTGAACTTCATTCCCCATTTCTTTTCCCAATCCTAGGGGATTGTGGGCAACCTCGCAAGTGGCAAGTCTGCGCTTGTACACCGGTATCTGACTGGCACCTATGTCCAAGAGGAATCACCTGAAGGTATGTGGATATGCACATTTCTTTCCCCCCACCTCTACGTCTTTATTCATTTTCAGTCATGCAAAAATTAATCAGTAAGGAGCCTGATTTCCTATTTCACTGTTCATGGAGGTTTTGCCTTTAACATTTTCCAGACTGAGATAAGCATATCCAATAACTGTAGCTTGTTCATAACTACTGAGCATCCTTAAATACTTTTGCATCCATGATGTGTCCATATGGGAGACTTCTAGCCCTGTATGGAGAAGAGTTGACTGTTCTCAGTTGTTGCTGCTTTCAGTGTGGCTGTCAGAAGCCACCATTACTGTATCTAGTAGCTGATTTCTGCAGAATTGGGCCCTTTGGTTTGGGATGTTGGGAGAATAAAACAACTTCACAAACCTCAATAAAGATATAACTTGTTCCTTATTTAATATATTAAATCTTTACCTTGTAGTTGTTTGTTTTGGTTGTTTTTAAGTTCTTATGCCGTAGAAAATGAATTTATACATGAAAACATGGTGTTAAACATGAGTCCAGGTTTATAGCCTGAAATCAAAGCCATTGTAGTACCTTATCGAGGTGTATCTCACACTAAATACCTTTTTGATTTTATTTTTTTATCTATTCTCCTTATGAACTTTTAAATCCAACTCTGAGACACTGAATTTCTGGTTCCTTCTTTTCCTTACTGGCTGTTCCATTCTTTGCAGATATGGATGCAGGTAACTATACATTGTCTTCATGGCAGCTCTTGTTTTGAAGAGACAAGCCAACGGTTTCTGTACTAGAGTGTTTTCCCCTTGTTTTGTGTATCATTTTGATTTGTTCCCTTTTGATTTCGAGTCTTTAGTACATCTCACTGTTTTTGTCTCTTGCTGTAGTTGTCTTTTCAGCAGTAGTTTGTAGCTTCATGCATTTATGGTAACATTTGTTTCGAATTAACTCTTACCAAAAGGAAGCTATTAAACGCAGTGCTTGACATTTTAACAGGCTTGAATTGCAGTTAAAATGGGAGGAAAGGGAGGGATGGACAAGGCTTTTCCTTGTGTAATTGCAGTAACAGTTTATAAGCTTGTCCTAAATATTTTTGCTGCTTTGTAGCCAGGACTGATGGGGTGATAATTGAGCCTTGCGACAGAATTGTGTGTAGATCCCATTTATGCCTGCTGCTTCTGGATGCTGACACTGAGGAATGGTTATGTAGCATGAGGATCCACTGAATACAGGTCTTGAGCAAAAAACAATGAGTATCTCTAGAGATCTCTGCCCTCCTTTGATGAGTGGAAAACGATGGGGCTCTTTTTCCTACAAGATTGAAATGTCTTGGTTGTTCGCAGGGTTAACAGCCCTCTCCTCCTAAATGATGAATATTTTAGATGGTGTTCCTTGCGAGCGTTGCCATCTGTCCTCTTTGTCTTCAAGGAGTTGTATTTACAGTGCTTGAGTGACTTTCCGACTGTTTTTCCTGAAAGGATTAGATTACAAAAGCAGCATCAAATCATGGCTTTGCGCAGAAGTGTAGCTGACAAGCCTCACTAATGACACCAGCCTCGCTAATGACACCAGCCCATTTCATTAGCTGGAGGAAAACTGGAATAATTAAGAGCTCTAATTCACCTTGCGAGGGGTAGGGTCAAGATTTCCCATCCAAGTCAGTATTAAAGGAAACTGAACTCATCCTTAGTAAACATCTGTAGTAGTGAGTTAATAGTGGTTTCTTTCTTCCTCATCCAAGGCTGCTGTTCTATAGGAAAACCAGCAGCAATGCAGATGGTTCTGCTGCATTTGTGGTGGGGACTTTTTGGGTTTCCTGTTCTGTACAGGAACAGAGCTGTGGATATATGGAGCTGAGCGGAATCCTCTCCCTTAGAGACCAATGTGGATCTGCTTCTTTTCTGAGGTGGTAGAAATGTGCCAGGTTATTTAATAGGATAAAGAAGAGTTACATATATCAGACATTGAAATGTCAGGTGCTTGACTGATTAAGAAACCCCAAGTTCACTGACTGCAAATGGCTTTGTAACAGCAAAGTTTCTCAGGTATCATATAAGTAATAGCCAATTGGTAAGAAGATGGATGCATGCTTCATGGGAAAATGATGATTGTGACCCAGGATCACTATTTCTGCTATCCATTGCTTTCTGAATTGCTACAATTGCCATGAAACCTGCCCTGAATTAGACAAGTGCCAGATAATCCCCCAGGCCTTTAAGGTAGCTTCAGCATTCCAGTAAATCCATGTGAAATACAGAAGATGGTTTCATGTTTCCTTCAGCTCTCTTCTCAAAGACAAGGTATTTGTCTTGCTGCCCGACACCACCTCTCCACTGAGAGGCAGAATCAGATCACGCTAAAGCGTAAAGCAGTTTTGTGCCATTGCCTGGCATCATTTATTTCTGTTCATGATTAATTGGAGCCTCTGAGTGTGGTTGTAACATGAAAACCTTTGTTTTCTCAAAGAATACGTTTGCCTTGGGAAGAAAATCAACTTTTAGAGTCTGCCTTTGCATATTTAATATGCACAAAGCTGTCCTATGTGACACATGTTTAAATCAGATGTATTTTGATGTAAGAAGTCATGTATTACCCTGTCACAAGTGGGGATTTCAATAGGCTAGGACGTGGGATTTTGATTCTGTAATGATACAGAAAGGAAGTGATGGGGAATGGGGTATTTTAGTTACTTGTGATCTGAGAACCTTCCAAGTTGTTGTAAGGAAACCTCCTACTGAGCAGTGTGCTGGGGTTTTTACATAGCTGGAACAAGCCAGATACATACAACCTGTTCTCTTGTGTGCTTGGAATACTACCTGTAGGGACAAAATAGAACATGGTGTGCATGGTATTTGACACCAAGTACTTTGCAGGGCAAAGTGAACTGATGATTACAGGAACAGTGAGTCAAGAGTGTCTCTTTTGGGGTTCCATTTCTGAAACGGAGATGAAATACGACTGAGGCCTTTGTGCATCTTTGTGAATGCCCTAATTCGTGTCATGATTATTTCAGTGTATTTTTCCCAGTGAGCCTAATTCATAAAAGGGGGAAACAGATAAGTTGTAGTCTGAGGTCTTTCAGCTGGGGTGAGGAAAAGGAGGGGTTTTTCTCTCCCATCCCACTGCCACAGTAAAGTGAGATGCTAGAACAGGCAACCAAGTGTCAACATGCAGTGCTAAATCTGTCCACGGTGATCTTTTGTTTAAGAAAGCCAAGAAGGGAACCTGAGCTCATGTTTCCCCTTAAATTCAAAGGTACACAAGAGCTGAAATGAGGGTTGGGAAGAAAGTAGGTTCCCTGCTGAGGAAACAGGATCATGGTGGTGGCACTTGTGGGGATTCAGCCCACCCCAGAGAGCTGTTTTAGCTGCTAATAGGCATCTCTTCCTGCCTGTTTGTAGTGTAGACTCAGCAGAGTACCACTGTACTGGTACCCTCAGTGTGTCCCTGAAGGATAAGTTGCATCACATTGCAAGTACCACTTAGTTACAGTTAGATGCCTCTTACATGTTAAGGGCTACAACAATGTATATTCTACCAGTAATAGGTATAGAATAAGACCTGTATGTGTTTCCCAGAAAGCTGTCATCATTTCCTTGCTTTCCGAACTTTACCTAAAAATCACTTTGTTTTTAACCCCAAAATCATCTTTTCCAGCCTGGTTGATTCTGTGATTCTCTAACAAGGTTTATTCTGGAATGTTAATAGCATCTGCAGTGACACTTAACAACTTCATTTTGAGATACATGCATTGACATATTTGCAGTGCTTCTGTAAAAGGCCAGATCTCCTGGGTCCACAGACCTGAATGGAGATCAACTGAATCTTTAGTTTTGAAGCATTCAGTAAAATATAGCATCCAAAGATGATTAGCTGTTAAAACTGCACAGAATCAGAGACTGTGATTAATGCCATTTAATATGGTTAGATAGAAAATTAAGAGGGGGGGGCTTCATCCTGAGGACAAACAGAGGCAGTTATGCTTTATGACATGTTTGCAAAGGTCTGTGGTCTCATATCCAAGGGGTGGAAAATGTAACAGAGCAGTTCAGTCCTGAACTACCTGACTGCAGTTAAGCTAATGAGGAACAGGCTGATGTCCTGCTGCATCCCAGTTGTGGCTGAACACAAGCCAGCTAGAATGAAATCCTTCATTAACCTCAACCAGTCACCAGCAGTATCTAAAAAAAACAGAGAAGTCGTGGTGCTTCGTTGACCAGACATTACACACAAATGTAGTTATTAGACATGTGGGTGCAAGGAGGGGGAATACTTCCATGGCAGATTCTCCCTGTTAGAAGACTTGGTGAAAGGAAAAGGAGCAGCCAGAAGTACAGTAACCAGGCTGAGATTCCAGTCTAGTGTTACATTTAAAACAGAAGGAGAGGGAAGTGATCAATAAGCCTCCAAGATAAGTGAGTAAAAGAAGAGCCAGCCTCTAAGCAAGGTTAAGAAGGTACCTAAATTAAATATACCCAAAAGGGGCCACAAGAAACCTGGAGAGGGGCTTTGGACAAGGGCCTGTAGGGACAGGACAAGGGGAAATAAAGTAGGGACAGGGCTTTGAGCAACCTTCTCTAGTGGAAGGTATCCCTGCCTGTCACAGGGGGTTGGAACTGTATGAGCACAAACCTATCTAGGATTCTATGAAGATTCCTTCACTATGTTAAGTCAGGAAGTGTGGTGCATGTTGTATTTTCTGTATAAAGCTTCTGGTGGTTACTGGCACCTTGCTTGTAAGCCAGTTAGAGAAGCCCAGGCTTAATAAAATGACTGTCATAGGAGTGGAGATGTAGAGGTAAAGCCATACTTGGTATTGATCAAATGACTCATCTTAAAGAAAGTATGATCCCAATGCAAGTTTCTGTAGGGGTTTCAAGTCTCACACACATACTTTATTAATAACCTCAAAGATGGAAGTTACAGGCTATTTAATTCCTACATAATGAAGCAGGAAGGACTGCAATTACATTAGAAAATAGGATGGTACTTCAGCATTACCAAAACAAGTTAGAAAAATAGAGTGGGGAAAAGCAAAAGCAGTATTTTAGGGAGAAAAGGAGAGTTCTTTGCCTATGGGAACCCAACCAGCTGCAGACAGATGTGGGAGGGTTGCAAACCACTGACCCTGCAGATGAGCATCTGTGCATCCCTGTGGAGGGCAGACAGCAGATAGCTCATCCTAATCCTCACATCACCAGCAGCTTACAACTGGGAATGATTTGAAGTACTCTGCACCACTGCTTTGTCCTTGTATTTAGTGTTCTCAGCAGGACCACCAACACTCAGCACAGCTTTAGTACAAATCCCATTGGGGCACACTCAGAATGTCAGATGTTCGAGCTTATTCAGACAGTAAAACTCTTCAGGGGGGTTGGAACTAGATGATCTTAAGGTCCTTTCCAACCCTAACTATTCTATGATTCTATGAAGATGTTAGAGTATTTTTAAGCTATAACTTGCTAAGTATTAACATGAAAGAGGAAAAGAAAGGTATCTGTACATTTATAGGGGTATACCCAAGTTCTCTGCTAATACAGCCAGCACAACTAATACCATTAGGTAAGGCAGACAAGCACAGATACGGTGTCACCATCCTCCAAAGGATCCCTGAAAGAACCTGTCTGTCCCCATAGTGCCGGGTGACAAGCACCTGCTATTAATGGGTCACTTCCTGTCGACAAGATAGGAAATCAGGCATATCCAACAGCTTTTTGGTTTTACTTGTGTTCCTGAGAGCAGGGGCAGGCAGGTGCTTGTATGGCTCACCCACTGACTGGATATACACTATAGGTCTAATTTTAAAAGGTTATTTTTACCAAGCCAGCTGCAGACCAGCAAAAGCCAAACAGCAGCAGTTGGCTTCTTTGGGCAGGATGCGATACTACTTTGGTACACTCCTACCTGTTTCCATCACCAGTGTTTTCAAGTTTAAGAAGTTTACATCCCCAAAACATCTCTTTCTAAAGAAATCTCAAAGAGGAGGCTCTGGGAAGACCATATTGTGGCCTTCAAGAAACCTGGAGAGGGGCTTGGGACAAGGGCCTGTAGGGACAGGCCAAGGGGAATGGCTTGAACCTGCCAGAACAGGGGAGACTGAGATGAGCTCTTAGGCAGAAGCTGTTCCCTGTGAGGGTGCTGAGGCACTGGCACAGGGTGCCCAGAGAAGCTGTGGCTGCCCCATCCCTGGCAGTGTTCAAGGCCAGGTTGGACACAGGGGCTTGGAGCAGCTGCTCCAGTGGAAGGTGTCCCTGCCTGTGGCAGGGGTTGGAGCTGGATGAGCTTTAATGTCCCATCCAACACAAACCATTCCACAATGCAGTGAAGTTTCCTTACTAAGTTAGCCCCATGACTTCAAATACCAGAGCCCTTTTTCACTTCAGTTCCTTAAAAGCTGGCTTCTCACATATACAGTGTTCCAGACACCAGCCCATTCTGCCTTTCAGTCTAACAATTCAATCATCTCCTGCCAGGACTGCTCAAAACTTCTGCATGTAACTTCAGCTTTATAGTTTCCAATGTAATTTCCGAGATCCTAACATACGTGCTGATAGACCCTGTATGGCATAATGCAGATAAACCCGAGACTTGACTCCTGTAAGCACTAAAGCAGAGATTTCAGGTGCCTTTTCTTTCCTTTATGTCTCATCTTTAAATATCCCTCCAGTTTTTATACTAAGTTTATAGTTGAGTTGCCTTCTATAATATCTGTCCTTTCATTATAGTGTTACATTCCAAATAGTAACCCTGAAGTTAAAATGGGACTTTGCTAGCTGTGATTACACTATAATCTATCTGAGCACACAGAAAGAAATGACGCTGAGATCGGCTAAGCAGACCCAGACAAAGAAACTGTCATCATCCCTGTTTATGGTTTGGGTTTCTTTGGTGTTTTAATTACCTCCTAAAATACTCCCTTTCAAACAGGAGAGCAGAAGGGTCAGTATGAAGTAGCATGTTACATCTTACAGGTACAAGTGTCTCTCTTCCATCTGTACTTCACTGAGAACCTTTCATACTGGTATCACTCAGATTCCCCTCCCTGAGCTCTTGCTCACACTCTGGGGGTGCATTCTACACATAGGGGGGTTCTGGGCTCCAGCGCACACTGGAGCTGGGTCATGGGGAGCTTCTCCTCACCCAACACCCCCAAGTCCTTCTCAGGGCTGCACATCTATCATTAATGGTATCTCAGGTGTTGCCTAGCACAGTATCTGCATAAAGGAGATGCCCAAAGGCCAACTTGGCGTGTAGATGAAGTTGTGTTAGCTGCTGTGCTGCCGTTACCCATCTGAATTGCTATGAAGCACCGAGCACAACTTGATTTGGTGAAAATTCAGTTTAAATGCTGCTTGTATAATAATGTGCTTTTTGGGAAACCCTGGGGAAAGCATTTTTCAAGCCCTTTCTTTAAACACAGCATTGGGGTAATTGTTCTGTAGTGCTACTCCTTAGTTGCAGATCTTGGGAGAGTATTTGTTTTCTGATCTTTTCGACCATTTTCCTGTGTTTGGTCCTGAAATGAGGTGTGTGTGAGCAGAGGGAATAAAGGACGTTTTCACATTGCCCAGAATAGGAGCCAGGTTCCCGATGCTGTCTTTTCTATCTTACAGGGGAGAAAAAGGAGAGAATCTGTTGTCAAAATTCATCCCTCATTGGGAATAGGAAATAAAGGCTTTTATGTCTGCTTCAGCCTTATCTCCTGCCTCCTCTCCTGTCTGCCCTGCCCCCTGGTTATGGGAGACATTCAGCTGCTGCATGGCTTTGTCATGTGGCCAGCCCCCCAAATTTATCTTTCTCATATGGCCAACTAACTTCATCCCCGTGGCAATTTGCTTGAATAAAGAGCCTGGTGAATGCAGTCGAGCCTGGGGATAGAGCATGAAAATCAGCCCTTGCTTCAGTGAGCAATTACGCAGGGGAGCAGCTCTCAGGCAGGGGAAGGGCTTCCAGAGCCGGATGAAAACCTTCCTTCATGGAATTCCCTCTGTAATAGAAAGCTTGCACAATATAAAACACCTTTGATGACAAAGGTGTGTGGTCTTTAATGAGTCTCTGTTGTCCCTGAAGGACAGCTTCGTACCGCTGCTGATTCACAGCGCTGCCCTCCGTAGAATGACGTGCATAGAAATGAGATTAGGGAGCTTTTGTTGATTCCCTCAGCCTGGCGTTCTGACGTGTGCTGGGTCTTTAGCTGTGCTTGTAAACCACTGATGCACAGGGTTTGTTTAGTTTTAGATTGATCAAAGCTGTGTTTTTATAGGGAGCATTTATATGGTCGGAATCTGGCCGAATGCACCCAACGTGGGTGTAGGGCTCGCATCGGAAGCAGCGCTCTATCTTCTGGTGGGTATCGCTTGTGATTCCTATGCAGGAGGACTATTTGTCTTCCTTTTGCACATGTTTTGTAAACAAGCCTGTGTGGATTGGTAATGATCTTGCCCTGGAAAACCAGGAATAATGCAGAGGTTGAGAGTAATAAACCATCTCCTGAAACCCACCCAAGTGAAAGCTTCCACACGGATGCAGTGATTTGTTTTTACACAATTGTTGTGACATGTCATGAAAACCATTTCCAGCTCCATCTGGCTGGCTCTGGAGTTATTTAGGGATTCACTGGCATGTCCTTTTAGATAGCTTTAGAGGTGGGGTTTGGGCTGCAAGTAGGCATAGCCCCTGTGCTGACTTGCACACCTTGCACTCCAGCATCCTTGTGCTCTGATGAGTCTTTAAGGATATAGCAGGAGCAAAATCTCTCCCATCCTTCAGAGCTGTGGTCCAGGCTGCCAGTCTTACTCTTATCAGTGACCTCTTTTGGCAGGTACATATGGGAGTTGAGAAATTCCCTCATTAAAAAGCTGCATGTGTCATAATACTGATGGGACTGGAACAAAGCTGCTTCCCTCGGGACTAGTGCTGTGGGCTTTTTGAGCTTGCTCTTTCAATTAAGAAGGTCATTTCTTTGTTTTAGTGTTGTCAGTTTAGGCAGTGTTTTCTGGTTCCAGCATATATACAGCTATTCAGAAACAGAGTGGTATTTCATAGCCAGGGGACATTTCCTGACTTCTTTGGACAGGTTGTGGTGGTTCAGTATTAGAAATGGCTGATCTCTCTAATTCCTCTTTCCCAATGGCTCTGTGATGCTTTCCAAACTCCAAACATGGGTTTTTAAGAAAATGACTAATTCCAAGCCAAACCATCCCAAAATCACTGCCCTTGCACTGCTTTCACTTGCTCATTGGATGGATCACATCAGGCCTCATCAGACCTAAGGCAGGCTCAGTGTATTGTTTGCCTTAATCTTATGACCACAGATATCTGCAGGGCAAACGTACAGCCCTGGGTTTATGTGCTGGCAGAAATCTGTGTATTCTTTACTAATTATACTTTCATTTGTGTAAATTCTTGATATTGAAGTAGGTTTTCCCTATCTCTGTGCTGTGTAGCACCTAATGTTGTTATGTGGTCATGATAAGGGCTCTTTAATGGCGTAGAAACATAAGTTAGTAGGGATGCATCCTGCTTTGATCTCAGATTGGCATAAAATCTTATTTGGGGATGAGTGAGAGTCTGCTGTTACATTTCTGCATCTTCAGATGGGGTTTGAAATGCTCAGCACAGATGGGGAATGCAGGGTAGTCTTTTAAACGCTTTGGTTGGAGGGGTTCAATTAGATTGAAATTCATTACATTGAAATGATTTATCCTGAAATACCTAAACCCAAACAAAAATCAATGCATAAATTCATGAGGACACGTAAGGAACCACTGCATATTCCAGATAAGAAGCACACTCGGCTTTTAAGGGTGGAGAAGCCACTGGAATAGATTTGGATTGACTGCATGCCCCTTGAGTGCAGCACTGCTCTTCCAGTGTGACAGACACTGGTGAAGTGGTGAGCGTGTCAGGATTTGAGTTAATACTGGGAATAACAGCACCTTATTGTTGTACTGAGCTCCACATAGTGTTCTGGGGAAGGCAGAGTGTACAAGTAGGTCCCTCAGTGTAATTCCTATAGGAAGAGTGCTGTCGGGTAACTGTTAAATAGGGAACATTCCTTAAAGCTGCTCCCACAAACAAAATCATTGGTGACCATGAAGCAGCTCTCAGGTATAAACCTCTTGATGCTGACGTTTGTGATCTGTGGATGTACAGTTTAATGACATCCATGGGGCTTCTCAGTTCTGATTTTCCCAGTTCTCTGCTTAAGCTTTTCATTTCACCTTGCCTGTACCTCCTTTTTGTGTCGGACCAGTGTTTGAAGATCCAGGGAGACTTGAAAGGCATCCCATTGACACGAGGGAATAATGAGTTGGCTCTCAACTGTATGCAGTTGGTGGGGTTTTATAATTAGCTGTGTGAGCTTTCAGGGCTGGAAAGAAAGGAAATAGGAAATGGCAATTACCCAGAACTTTCACTCTTCCATCACATACATACACGGCATTCCCATTGTTACTTACAGCTTTAAAGAGCCTCTCTGGAGGGCTGTACATTAGGCAATTCTTCATCTTTATCACTTGGTTGTGAAGCTTATACAATTAATTGATGATGTATAGAAATAATGGTCTGCTTAATAGAAATCCAGTTCCTGAGAGCTGAGATTAGTTGCCTTTAAGAGTTGGATGCTTGGTTTTAATGGCTCTTTTCAAGTTCCCTGATGATAAATGTATCTTTATCTGCCACTTGATCTTCAGAGGCGAAATCTGAAATCCAGTTTGGGAGCAAGAGAATGAAAATCTCTACACCTACTCCTTCTGTGCAGTTAAACAGGCAGCAATGTGCCAGCCTTAATTGCTGCATGTTTGGTGCTGCTGAGCTTTTATAACAGGGTAGGTTTATAAAGAAAACAGCAAACAAACAAGAAGCCAACAGCAAGAAAACCACAACCACCCACCCCTGTCCCTGTGTCTCTTATTAAACCGTGCTTCAGTACTGCCCATTGCTGAACTGCTCAGTGATCCTGATTTAAAAGCTGTTGTAATGGTTGGGTTGGGGAAATGGTGGCTCTAAGCTGGTTAGAGGGTTTTGTGCAGAGGATCAGTGTATGTGCTGCCTGACTTGCTTAGGGAGGTTGTTGGGAGAACAGGTCAGAGTTGTTTTCTCATCTGTCACATTGCATGCATCCGTTTTGGTAGTATGACAAGTTGTGATGCAAGTGTAGTGGGGAAATAGGGTCCTAATTGGAAGTAATTCCTGTTAAAACAATAGGGATGAAGAAAGAAGGCTAGGGTGTGTTAATAGATGTGTTTTATCTTAGGCTGGTAACTTCAGATGTGAGGTGGTTGGACGATGCTAAGCTTGGGGGCCTAGGGACCTTTGCGCCATAGGTGGGCAGATATGAGTGGTTTTGCTTCCAGCCACTTAGGAAGACCAAGTTTGCTAATCCTGGCTTAGGCTCGGTCACACCAGAAGCCTTAAATGTGATTTGTCGTTATCTGAAGCCTGACATGAGACACAGCAGCATGCCCAAAACATGCTTAACCCCAAAGGAAAACAATCCCCATTCTGCTCGTGGGTCACGGTTGAAGTCCCCATGAGGCCTGTGGACAGAAGAGGTAATGGTGCAGCTGCTTCATCCTGATCTCCAGAGTAGGTCTTTAATTCCTCCTGCTAGTAAGTGGCACAGCATTCCCTGTTAGCTTAGTACATCTCCGCAGAGGTACCACCATTGTAGTTTCGTTGTCTAACATGTGTCTAGTATTTTCCCCTAACTGTGGTTTGTGAATATAGAAGTATCATTTTCATAACATCACCTGTGTGCTGCAAGAACTGGGCTTCTCTTGAGGAAATGCCAAGTCCCACAAGAAATTTATTGTAGTTACAATACACGATACTATTTGTGTGCGACTGTCTCATGTTTGCCTTTCTTGGAGATACATTTCTCACCATTATATAAAGCAAAGGCGACTCTCTTGTAACTGTACATATCAAAAGCTAACGTGGGAATGCAAGCTTTTGCCTTTTCTACATTAGCTTTATTTCTTAGTGTGTGATTTAAATTCCACAAGTAATCCCTGTGTGTATGCACGGGAGCCTGACTGGGATTCCCAGGACTTAATTCATTTGCAACAGACCTGAAGGAAGCCCCTTTTTCCACAAGTGAAGCCTTTTTCTGTGTTGTGTTTTTCCCCTTTTCTGTGCTGTAACGAGTTACTTTGTGTGACAGGTGGGAGATTCAAGAAGGAGATAGTAGTTGATGGACAAAGCTATCTGCTGCTGATTAGAGATGAAGGTGGCCCTCCAGAGGCACAGGTGAGCATTGCATACAGAGCTTTATCCAACTCACAGCAGTTTCCTTCCTTTACGAGAACTGGCTTTGGTTTGTTCTTTCTTGGCTCCTCCTCATCTTCCTGCTGGGAAAATCCATCTATTGCCCTCCGGTGATAAATGTTCTGTTTAGAATTTCAGTTACCGTGTGAAACTGTAGTAGAGATGCTCAGATAACTTACACTGACTGCCTAACCCATATGCTTCCACTGGGGACCAAAGTGCATGTTTCAGATGTCCGTTTTCTTCTGAGTTAGAATCTCTAAATTATTAATGTGATTTAAGCTGAATGGCCAATTGTTTAATGGCTTTAACCTGCCAGAATAGAAGAGACTGAGCTGAGCTCTTAGGCAGAAGCTGTTCCCTGTGAGGGTGCTGAGGCGCTGGCACAGGGTGCCCAGAGAAGCTGTGGCTGCCCCATCCCTGGCAGTGTTCAAGGCCAGGTTGGACACAGGGGCTTGGAGCAAGCTGCTGTAGTGGAAGGTGTCCCTGCCCATGGCAGGGGTTGGAACTGGATGAGCTTTAAGGTCCCATCAACCCAAACCATTCTATGATTCATGTTATGAAAATACATAACAGATGCATGTCCAGTGACACACATACTTGTGTACAGATCTTTGCATGCCCTATTGCTTCCACTGGTTGCTCCCTGTGCTATTTAAGACTGAACTATGTGAGTCCCAGTCCAGCACCTTTGAGTTACCAGATTGCTAGCTTGGTTTCACTATAGGTATGTTATCTCCTTGTCTCCTAGAAGGTGACTCCTTGGGATTTGGCTTGGGAAGAGCTTGTGATTTTGTGTCCTCTGTTACTCTGGAGTGATGGGAAGCATTTGCTTTTGTGATGCTTAAATCACTGCAGACTCTGCCAGCCTGCCTGCAGGCAGCATCCTTGCCTTCAAGCATCCCCCCTTCCACCTCTTTTTACCTGGGCACTATCAGGCTCCTCAGGTGCATTGGCTGCCCTGGCCTTGCTTTGCTCGGCTGTTCAGTAGTGCATCAGCTTCCAAAAGAGATAAATAAATGAATAAATAAAACACAGCAGCAGGAACTGTGCTGTCGCCAAACAGCTGAACGGGAGCGGTGCCAGCAGCAGCAGCTTGTGGTTCAAAGCTCCACTATTGCTCATTAGCAGCAGGAGGATTGGAGCAGGGGGAAGGTGCCTGGACAAAGCAGAAGAGAAAGGAGGTGGAGGAAATGGAGACCAAGAGAGACATCCTGGAAGGAAGTTAAAGAAAAACAGGATCAGTGTCACTGACACATCTGCAGCTGTGTGAGGCAGGAGCCCACAAGAAGTGCTCTGTTGGAGGCAGTGAATAATTTGGCTGAAGTGCACAACAGTTTCCAGGCCATGGTGCTTAGAGAGTGTTCACTCATCTAAAAACACAAATAGTGGAGCTGTAAAGGTGCATGCAGTAATCTCAGTATTCTCCCTGAAGAAATGGGTTTGCAGAGTTCATTGGAGCTGACTGCACTCTACGAACAGGGCATTTGGCTTTTGAACTAGGCTAGGTAAATGTGGAGGTTTGAATTCCTATCGTGGTTGAGATTTGCTCTTAAGCAAATCATGAGGCCAGGAAGGTTGGAGGTGTTAATGCAGTTTCACCATTCAGAAGATGTGTTTTACGTGTAAATGGTGTTGGATTTTTTGGGTGTTACTTTGAGTTGTGTGTCTGTTAAAGATCTTTTAAATGCTTATTCATTCCTGGGATAACAAGTTTGCTTTCAGGTTCATCAATATGTATAACTGAATCATGAAAAAGGAGTACCAGAATCCCAGATTGGTTTCTATTGGAAGGGACCTTAAAGTTCACCCAGTTCCAACCCCCTGCTCTGGGCAGGGACACCTTGTAAGATCTTCATTAGGAGGCTGCTGCTACACACTGATGAAGCATTAAGGAAATCTAGACGGATTGTTAGCTTCCAAACTGATGGAAGGATGTTGTAGCTGTAAGGAAGAGCTCTTGGCATGAAGCTGCTGAGCCCAGTCAGTGAGAACCCTTCTATAGTAAGTCCCAATGATGCCATCTCTGGTGTCTTTGGATAGACCTTCTGGTTTGAATAGTTCCTATTTAATAGTGTGGTGATTGACCGCATTCTGGCACTGACTGGGCTGTGTGTAAGCGGTCAGTCCTTTTGTTACCATCTAGAAGGTTGTCCTCCTGACTGGCTTGGAAACCTCAAACCTTTCTTGCTTGTTATTACACTCTGTCCGTAAGAGATTTGGCTTCAAGCACAATATAGTCATGAAAATGCCCATTAACTTATCAGCTGATTTGCTGTATGAAAAAGAGGCAAGAAGTACTACTAGCTCCTGACTCTGAAAGAGGAAAACGGGATGAGCTCAGCAACTTGAGTACAGAAAGCGCTTTCCAGCTTTGTACCATTGGCTCTTCCTTAGCTTCCCTTTGCATATGCCAGCTTGGGATGCCTCATGAAAACTGAGAGCGTGTCAATCTATAAAGGAGTGAGGGGGAACAGCTGAAATACTACAACAGCAGAGAGAGAACTGCAGGGGTTTGTAGGGCTGAAGAAAGTGCTTACAAAGGTAAGGCGGTGGAAAACATAGCAAATGGTTTCCCAGTGGAGCCTCCTTGCAGCTCTCTATGTGTTCAGTGTGTCCCCAAGCTACCTGGTGTAATACAGTAGTAATATAATGAAGAGCATGAATACAAATGAGCAAAGGTTGTTTCCATTGGTGTGAATTTGGGTAGGAATGGAGTCACTTAGGGAAAAACTAAAGGCAGTGAAGTGAGGTAAGCTGAACTTCAGTCCTTTTTTGACATATACTGCTGTGGTAAATGTGTTTAAACAATCTTATTTGTTGGGTTTGTTCAGCTTGGAAAAGGCTCCTGAAGGGGAGACCTGAGAGCAGCTCCAGTGCCTAAAGGGGCTGCAGGAAACCTGGAGAGGGGCTTGGGACAAGGGCCTGTAGGGACAGGACAAGGGGAATGGCTTTAACCTGCCAGAGCAGGGGAGACTGAGATGAGCTCTTAGGCAGAAGCATGTATGCATGTGAATCACAGGGTGGGGAAATAACACACTGAATGGGGCACTCAATCAAGTGCCCAGAGATAATTGTTACTTATTTAAAAGTCACAAATCAGTGGCTGCAATGTTTTCTTTTTCAGTGAATCAAACCCAGTATGCACTGATAGTAGTTGGGTTTGTAATATCACATACCCATGAAGGAGAGATGCATTTGCGAGAGTGGGGAAAAATCTGTGTGTATCCCAGATCCCCATCACTTGCAGAGTGATGAAACTCATCCTTTTTGGTCTCTTTTAAGGCCTTGCTTATTGCCACTAAGTTTCTCTGATGTGTATTTCCCCCCGAGTAAGGTAAGATTCTTTATCTGTTTTCTTCTTCCTGCTTTCTCACCGTATGCCTTTTCCATTTGTATTCTGCAGTTTGCCATGTGGGTGGATGCTGTTATATTTGTCTTCAGCTTGGAAGATGAAATTAGCTTCCAGACTGTTTACCACTACTACAGCCGTATGGCTAACTATCGGAACACTAATGAAATCCCAATGGTACTAGTGGGAACCCAGGGTAAGTGCAGCCTTGATTTACGAGTGTATTTCTATTCCAAGCTGGCAAAGCCATGTCCCATCCTTTCCCTTGTCTTCCTGTCACTCATCTGATGATGAGAGCCTGTGGGTAAACTGGCTCTTCATCAGCAGGGGGTTGTTCTGCCTGCTGGGCTTCCTCAGCTGCCTTGCTGCAGGGTTGTAACGTTGCACGGACTGATTTGAGGTGGGAGACAGATATCCCTGCAGCACCTCTGGGAGAGGGATTATTGCAGAGGGTATTCCAAAGGAATCTTTTCAGTGCTTGCTGGTCCCAGTGGGTTTGTGGGTCCATAGGGAGGTGTTAATGCTGGATTTGGGCAGGTGAATCAGCGGTGTAACCAAGTGCTGCAAGTCAGAGCAGTTCAGTTTGGTGTCCAGAAGTGATCAGTACCCTGCCATTCGTAACAGCAGATGGATGGGGGATCAGCAAACTTTAGCAGTGTACTAAAAAGCGGATGTGAACCATTCCCCTGCTCAGTATCTCTGACCGCCCTTTAAATCCAATAGGAATGCAGCAGCAGTGTTTTGCCACCTGAAACAAACACACACACCCCATCCTGTTTTCCTAAACCCTGTTCTGAAGCAGCAGCAAACCATAGCTGTCCTATGGGGAGGTGTGGCAAGGGAAAGGTACCAGTAATATTTCAATCTATTTGGCATCTGATCTGTCTTTTGGATATTCCTGCCTTGTTTTTCCAGTGCATCACATTAATGTTGTGAGTTGCCCTTGTAGGTTTGCTTTTGGGCATCTTCCTTTTTACTGTACACCACTGGTTTGGGGGATGTTGAAGCTTTCCAGTGCTCTCTCAGCTTATTCTATTGTCAGTCTTGTGGTCAGAGAGCAGTTTGCTTTCCCCTGCATGCCTGCCAAGCTGCCACATGAAGGCAGGGGAAGTGTGGGGTGCACAGAAGGAGGAATCACGACCAGGCTGTAGGGCGGAAACAGATGATAAAGAAATGAAAAGGGAAGCAGGGACACAGAAAATCCTAGTATAGCAGAAACTACATCCAGAAAGCAGAAATGAGCTGCTCTGAAGAGCTACTGTCAGCTCGAAAGTGGAGTTAAAAAAAGAGAAGGGGAAATGTTTCCCTTTTATTTCTGTGCTTCCGATACTGGGGGTTTCAGTTTTAGTCCCATTATTCTGAGTAAAGGATTTTGGTTCTTTAAAGTTATTTTTCTGTTGCAGCACTGATGCAAAAGGGATTTTTTCAAATCCCAGAATCCCAGCCTGGTTTGGGTTGGAAGGGGCCTTAAAGCTCATCCAGCTCCAACCCCTAACACGAACAGGGACACCTTCCACTGGAGCAGGGTGCTCCAAGCCCCTGTGTCCAACCTGGCCTTGAACACTGTCAGGGATGGGGCAGCCACAGCTTCTCTGGGCACCCTGTGCCAGCACCTCAGCACCCTCACAGGGAAGACCTTCTGCCTCAGAGCTCATCTCAGTCTCCCCTGTTCTGGCAGGTTCAAGCCATTCCCCTTGGCCTGGCCCTACAGGCCCTTGTCCCAAGCCCCTCTCCAGGTTTCCTGCAGCCCCTTTAGGCACTGGAGCTGCTCTCAGGTCTCCCCTTCAGGAGCCTTCTCTTGTCCAGGCTGCCCCAGCCCAGCTCTCTCAGCCTGGCTCCAGAGCAGAGCTGCTCCAGCCCTCACAGCATCTCCATGGCCTCCTATGGACTCACTTAAAGAGGGAAATACGTCTAATTCTGGGAGTAAACATCAGGAGAAATACAGATTTTTGGCTTCATGAACTGTCAGTGCAGTCAAATGAAATACATAAATCCGCTTGTTAAAAATGTTAATCTGCTTGTACCTGTTCAACATCCGGCTTGTTGGTTTTGACTGGAAATGAGCTGTGGAATGAAATCTCTCCCAAAATGTTAGCACTTGCTTGATGCCAGGTTGGACACAGGGGCTTTGGAGCAAGCTGCTCTAGTGAAAGGTGTCCCTGCCCATGGCAGGGGTTGGAACTGGATGAGCTTTAGGATTCCTTCCAACCCAAACCAGTCTGGGATTCTGGACATTCTCTGCCTCTGTTCCGCATTGGGCCAGGCTGTAGCTCTGAATGTGCTTCAGGAATCCAACGTTATTCCTCAGTTCCATCCTGGCTAAATGTTCTCAGCGCCCTCTGCTGTGATTAACAGAATAAATCAAGCTGTGGTCAGCTTTCCAAGGAACTGCTCTGGTTTGATTCATTGGATCTCATGTGAAGGTAGTGAGAACATCACTTGAGCTGCAGTCCCGGGAGGTGCAGAGTGGAGCCTGAGATGCAGCATTGCAATACTCACTGACTTCATGCTCACATGAGGCTCTTTTCCTTCCCAGATAACAGATGTAGTTTTGCTGTCCTGGACAATAGGAGATACCAGGGCAAATATCCTGAGCAGCTCTGATCGCTGAAGCCAGTGCTTGTGGTGGAGGTGAGGTGGTATTTGCAGTGTTGTAGAAGGGATTGCACTGCTGTCTCACCTGAAGACTTACTGTTCCCACAGCTAAGAATTAACCATCATACCACCAGAACAGAAGATGTTGCTGCTTCAGATACGTTCATAGCATTTCACTGTATAGTAGTCAAGCAATATAAGCTCTGTAGAGTTCTTTGTTGTGGTGGAGTAGCAGTGAAGAGACTTTAGCAGGGTTGTTTTCTTCTGGTGTAAGGTGTGTTTTCCAGCTCCTATGGATAAGCTCTACATTGGAGTTTAAAAGCATGCATGGAAAGTAGCTCATGCAGTGACGTATGAGGAGTTATTACTTGTTTAGGTAAATACCATTTTTTATTGGCTTTGCAGTGTGTTCACACAACATCTCATGGATGCCTTTACAGCAAGGTTTGAGACTCAGTCCTTTCAATAAGTGCTGAATGCTGAGTCTTAGTGTTGGCTAGCTCTCCACTGGGCAAATTTAAACACCTTTCCCAAGTGCTGCAGTAATACCTGGTACCATTTCTCCCCCCATCCCATTGTTTCTCTACTGAAAATGTTCTTGTCTTTAGAAAAGTGGCATATTTTGTGCTTCACATCCTACAGGTGAGGGTTACTGATAAGCCAATGCTCATGTTTATAGGAGACCTAAAAGTTATTTGACATGATCATTTGAAGATGCTGCGAGGGCTGGAGCAGCTCTGCTCTGGAGCCAGGCTGAGAGAGCTGGGCTGGGGCAGCCTGGACAAGAGAAGGCTCCTGAAGGGGAGACCTGAGAGCAGCTCCAGTGCCTAAAGGGGCTGCAGGAAACCTGGAGAGGGGCTTGGGACAAGGGCCTGTAGGGACAGGCCAAGGGGAATGGCTTTAACCTGCCAGAGGGGTAAAATTATTGGATGGGCATGGAACAACCTGCTCTAGTGGAAGGTGTCCCTGCCTATGGCAGGGGGTTGAAACTGGATGAGCTTTAAGGTCCCTTCCAACCCAAGTCAGTCTGGGAGTATATGATTCAGTGTTCATAGTAATGAAGTCTTATGGTTTGTACTTGCATTCACTGCTTGGGTACTGGTAATTGTAACATAATGCTTTCATTGAAAGATGTATATTTTTTCCTGTTGTTTCTGTAGATGCCATCAGTTCCAGTAATCCGCGTGTCATAGATGATGCCAGAGCAAGGAAGTTATCGAACGATCTGAAGAGATGCACTTACTATGAAACCTGTGCTACGTACGGGCTCAATGTGGAGAGAGTCTTCCAAGATGGTAAAGAGAACTTCTTTTTTTTATCACACAATACTGTAGCTGGCTTTTGAAATAACCACTGATGTCTCAGAGCTCAGGTACTTGCCTGTTTTGGGAGTATTCATTATTGTTTAATTACAGAAAGTGTTTGGTTTTAGGGATATCTTTTGTTATATTAACATCTGGAGCAACAGGACAAGGGGTGATGGGTTTAAACTGAAACAGGGGAAGTTCAGGCTCGAGATAAGGCAGAAACTCTTCCCTGCGAGGGTGCTGAGGCGCTGGCACAGGGTGCCCAGAGAAGCTGTGGCTGCCCCATCTCTGGCAGTGTTCAAGGCCAGGTTGGACACAGGGGCTTGGAGCACCCTGCTCCAGTGGAAGGGGTCCCTGCTTGTGGGAGGGGTTGGGAATGGATGAGCTTTAAGGTCCCTTCCAACACAAACCAGTATGTGATCCTATGATATTATCTTAAGGGAGGTATAAGTCTTCTTATGCTGAACACAGCACATCTTCACTGGTGTGTTCTCTACCAGCACTTCTAGCCTTAAGATGATTTTAGCCTTCATTTATTTTTCTGTTTTCTTTGTTGCTTGAGTTACTTTAGCAAAGTTTTCCTTATTTAAAGTTCTCATGGAGACACTGAGAGGCTGCTCATGCAAAGTAGTTGAAGATTATCTTGCGCATTTGAGACAGTACAAATAAATGGGGAAAATTGATAGGAATAGGGTAATCATGAGCAGTAAGGCGTGACATTCATAGGGTGTTAGGTGTTGGCAGCTTAACTGTGATTTAAAACATGATTAGCAGTAGTGGTTTAATTGGCCTTATAGGAGGTACTTAAGACCATGATTTAGTGTCTCAAAATAGAGCAAAGCACAAAACAAGGCAAAACCAAGTAACCAAAAGTTCTGGCTGACCATTGGTACCTCCTGGAAGAGTCACCCTTCCCAGGAGCTTCTGTGGCTGGAGAAGTGATGCTGACCTTGGTCGTTGCTGTATGAGATGGGCTTTGTGCACCCTCTAGTGGAAATTCAGTCGGGAGTGTTGGGGCTTTGCTGTCTTCCCTATGGTGGTTTAGCGACTGAACGTGTCCTCTCCTTGTCACATCAGTTCTGCATGTAAAAACCACCTGCATTACGTTGAAGTACTTGTCAGAGTTCTGCAGGGGTGGTGTTGCTGGCTTTTCATCGTGCTCTCTGTGGTTATGTGAGACAGGGTCACATCAGTACCTGTGGGAGGTGCATATGAAGACAGGAAACATTACAGAAACCCTCGGAACATTGACATTTTTAAACAGAAAATACGGACATGCACTGGGATTAGTTCCACATAAGGGTCTGCTTACCCATCTTGGTGGTAGGATTCCAGAGGGCAGCATTTGAACCTCTCTCTTTATGCTTTGCTTCCTGTTTACTCATGAGCTAGCTGCAGAAATTACTGTTTTCACTAACTAGGTTTCCCAGATTGAATATGGATTTCAGAGAAGCATTAGGGGCTTTTGTTAGTACATTTAATTGGAGTGCTGGCTAGAGTTAGATTTTTAATGCTACATTCCAAGCCATGGTGGTTGTGCATCACTCTACAGGCAGTGCTTTTAATCTCAGCTTGTTTTCCTTCCTTCTCGTGGGCCTTCCGAGAGACAAGTCTCTTGGCACACAGCTGCTGTGACAAACTGGGAAGCTTCCAGGAAGCTCCTTTGTGCCTCTGCTCGGTTTCAGTAGCAAGTAGAAAGAATTGATCATGTGTTTAAGGAATATCAAGGTTTTGTTGAACCTACATGGCAGCCCACCAACTATTTCCTATTTGCCAACTCTTAGGATTAGGAATGCTGCTGTATAAATGTGTTACACTTGCCAGGCATGTCTGGGACAAAATCCAATTCCTGATCGTTTTTGCTGTTTCTTTCAGCAAAAAACAAAGCAACTTCCTAACCCCATGAAGTGAGGTGTGTGAATGACCAGGGCAAGTTGTTAATAGGGAGCACTGGATTCCTGCCCCTCTGCTCTGGTGAGACCCCACTTGCAGCACTGTGTGCAGTTCTGGTGTTCTCAGCATAAAGAAGGACATGGAGCTGTTGGAGCAAGTCCAGAGGAGGCCACGAGGATGAGCAGAGGCTGGAGCAGCTCCTGTATGGAGACAGACTGAGAACATTGGGGCTGTTCAGCCTGGAGAAGAGAAGGTTGTGTGGAGACCTCAGAGCAGCTTCCAGTGTCTGAAGGAAGCTACAGGGATGCTGGAGAGGGACTCTGCATCAAGGCCCATCAGTAGTGATAGGACTCTCAGCATTTCCATCCCTCCTCTGGCCTTGCTCCAACAGCTCCACGTCCCTCTTGTGCTGCTGCCCCAGAGCTGGATCAGGGCTGCAGAGGGGGTCTCCCCAGAGCACAGCAGAGGGGCAGGATCCCCTCCCTGAGCTGCTGTTCATGCTCTGGGGGTGCAGCCCAGCACACAGGGTGTGTTCTGCAATACACGTATTATGTCAAATTGTATTCAGTAGGTAATTAAAAGTAGCATCATAAAGTGCACACGGGTTTTGCACACATGCTCCAGTTTTTAACTTCTTTGTATGTTGATAAGCATGAAATGTAAATGTATGTGGTGCAGTCACACCTCATGTAGTGCAGTAAAACTCTCCACAACGGCTCATGACTTGGCATTGCTGGCACATGAACTGCAGAACATCTTAGTGCTTTGCGAGTCTTCACTGGATGCTGCCAGTCTGTTACCTTGCTGGCTTCTGCTTAGTATCACATTCTCTGAAGGTGCTGTTAAACTGGAGTGGCTCCTCTTCATCTTAGACTAAAGGAATCAGGACCTCTCTTCACCAAGGCAGCCAAACATGACTTGAACCCCATACCCATGGTTTAAAGGTTTGGTGGGGTGCTGGTTGTTTGGGGTTTGTAAGTTGCAGGGTGGGGGGGTTATGTTTGGTTTTCTTTGCTTTAAATTCATGGGAATTCTGCAATACAACCTCTGGAGGCACTGACTGTTGTGTCTCCCTCAAGGGACTTGTGAGCCCTGTTTGCTCAAAAGCAGGCAGCACACAGCATCAGTTAATAACTTGTCTTTGTGTTCACATCTTCTGCAGACTAAATGGAGCCAGTTATTCAACATCAGAAAGCATCGTGTGACTCCAGAAAACCACTTCTTGATGTAAATACTGTCAGTGAACAAAGGAAAGGGATGGGGAGGGAAGTGAACAAAGGGAAAGGAGTTGAGGAGGGCCAGGCTATGTAGAGGTCTTCTGAATACTCTTAAGCATCTCTTATGATTCTCAGCAAACCCTGAGTCAGTGCCAGCCACCTTCGTAAGTGAACTGTGATTTTCAGCAAAGTTGAAAGGGGTGCAGGTCAATTTCTGCATTTCATTACTATATTAATAGATAACACAGGGGTTTATTGTGTGTAGCTAAGGAACAATAGTTGTTGGTGGTTAGCTGGATGTAAAACATGAAGCTGCTTAGACCTATTAAGTCTGTTTTCTCTGTATTGAAATTTGTTTTAGACTTTGCTTCCAGCTGGATGGGTATCTGTTCCTGGGGTTTAAGTACAGGATTTACTCACTATTGATTATATTCCAGGGTAGGTAATGCTTGGTGTTTCTAAGCTCCAAGTGTTTGATTTTCTAGGTCTATGAGGGTAACTCAGTACGTTAACCAAGATCCCACAGGTTTTACTGGTGGTCACTTTGATAAATGCTTCTTTTCAGCCTTTAGCATGATGTTGGTTGCTGTAGGTAGGGTTTTATTCTGAGGCGTTTGGGGGATTTGGGGTTCTTTTCTTAATGTGGCTGTTGCAGCAGGTTCAGTAGGTGAGTTTGGCTTTGCTTTAGTCATGTTAGCAGCAGTGCTCTTGTTCTGCATGCAGCAGCTCCTCCTGTTGGATGTTTTTTAAGCAAGTCTAACACTGCAGGGGTTTGCATCAGCTGGGTTTTACATACGTAACTTAGAGCCCAGCTGCACTGTGTCCTTCCTCTCTCCCCTCTGATTTCCAGGAACTCTGACTTGCCAGTGAGTTGGTAAATCTCAGACTGTAAACTTCCATTGTCCAAGCCCCTGTAACCAGTCCAAGTCACAGCAGGCTTTTCTTTAACATACCAAGTGCTAGTTTTCATAGAGTCATAGCATCCCACACTGGTTTGGGTTGGAAGGGACCTTAGATCTCATCTGCTTAAGATCTCATCTCAGTCACCCCTCTGGCAGGTTAAAGCCATTCCCAGTGTCCTGTCTATACAGGCCCTTATCCAAAACCCCTCTCCACCTTTCTTGTAGGTCCCTTTAAGGTATTGAAACACCACAATAAGATCTTCCTGGAGCCTTTTTGTTACAAAAGGTGCTGTTTTATAAGCTTTTTCTAAAATACAGGTTTTTGTTTCTGGTTCCTGCCTTGGCATGATGCAGACTTACCTTTTGGAGGAAGAAATGGAAGTGGCATTAAGGGGTCTCTTACTCCTTCATTGCACACACATTAGACATCAGATTTCTGATCTTTCCCCTCCAAGCAGCCACTGAACTCTGTTAGTGGTCATTTATTAGGACTTCTGTCTCTCATAACTCATTCCTTATTTTCCCCACAGTTGAGTGGTAGAAGACTTTGAGTTATTATTAAATCCAAACACACTGCTTACAGTGCTTCATTGGAGTTGATAAACTCACTGTTGATGGTAACAGAGTATAGAACCTTAGAATCATTTAGGTTGGAAAGACCTGTGAGATCACTGAGTCCATAGGTTCCTGTTTTGTTACACAAATGCTACTTTACAATAGTATTTCCCTTTTGTCAGCAGCAACTTTGTATGAAGGCTGTGTAGTGAATGCACATCTGTGTATTCTTAGATAACTGGTTCTTAATGCTTAAAGAAGCTGAGAACTCTAATTTGTGGCCAGCACTTGTCAGGATGCTTATTCTTAGACCTTTGGGGTGTGTGTATGATGAATCCCTCCTTTTCCAATACCCCAGTAGTAGTTTGTAAATTAAACTGTTCCAATAGTGTGATGGAGCTTGCAAATGCCTGCGTGCAGGAAGTGTTGAGGCATCTGCAATGTGACAGTGGGATGGTGTGTGGAGGAGCTTGTGCACTAACATAGAGCAGGAGTTTGAACCCTATGGAGGGTTGTTGTTAACCTTCAGCCTGGTCCCACTTGGCTCTAACCCTTGATGCAGTTTGAAGATGGAGCTGCACTGGGCAGGCCCTGAAATTCACTTTGAAATAAGAAAGATTCCAGGTTCTGGGGTATTAGCTTAATAATGTGTCCAATGAAGGAGTGTAATCAATTCCTGATACCTGTAATACGGAGTTGTTGAATGGGGGAATTATCTTGTAAAAATCAGATCAAATGCTGATAAGATCCATTTTACTTCAGATTTCCCAATTAAGAATTAGGGTTGGGTTGGGATTTTTTTCCCTGCTGATCAGAATGGATTTTGTCAATGACGCTGGAAATGATTATGTTAACGTTTCCTGTCAGCACAGGGTTGTAATGACTGTGTACTGCCCCGGGATGCCTTTTTAATGATTTTAGCCTTCTTGAATTAGCTTGATGTACCATTAATGCATAAGAATTGCTTTTATTTGTGTTCACGATGTATTCATAATTGCACATCTTTCCCTGCTTTATGTTCAGATTGGCTTTGACCCATTTAACTGTGGGCTCTGCAGTTCGCTGATGTGGCAGAGGAGAAGCAAAATTCAGATATTGAGAGGGTAAAATTTTACCATCAATTGAATTGAAACAAAAGGGGTTGAATCTAATTTTGATGCAGACTTGAGTCTGTTCCTGTAGCTTAGCAGTTCACTTGGGTTGTATGCCCGGTAGTGGTCAAGGTAAAAGGTATTTACATCTCTCAGCATAAGCTTTCAGCATGGAGATCCTTTATGTTGCTGTGGGTACTTCTGTACTTGTATGGGGATGGCAAAATGCTGGAAACCTCCTGGTTGTTCATGTTAGATTTAGAACTTTGAAATTTCTTAATTCTGGGGAGATGAAACCCATGTTAAGGGCAACCACTTGTGTCATTAGGATTACATAGACCTGTATGTCTTGTGTGTGTATATGTACATACATGCATGTTGATGCTGAACTCTACTGTGAAGGCATGTGAATCTGCTGGAGCGGATCCAGAGGAGGCCATGGAGCTGCTGCGAGGGCTGGAGCAGCTCTGCTCTGGAGCCAGGCTGAGAGAGCTGGGCTGGGGCAGCCTGGACAAGAGAAGGCTCCTGAAGGGGAGACCTGAGAGCAGCTCCAGTGCCTAAAGGGGCTGCAGGAAACGTGGAGAGGGGCTTGGGACAAGGGCCTGTAGGGACAGGCCAAGGGGAATGGCTTGAACCTGCCAGAACAGGGGAGACTGAGATGAGCTCTTAGGCAGAAGCTGTTCCCTGTGAGGGTGCTGAGGCGCTGGCACAGGGTGCCCAGAGAAGCTGTGGCTGCCCCATCCCTGGCAGTGTTCAAGGCCAGGTTGGACACAGGGGCTTGGAGCAAGCTGCTCCAGTGGAAGGTGTCCCTGCCTGTGGCAGGGGTTGGAGCTGGATGAGCTTTACGGTCCCTTCAACCCAAACCAGGCTGGGATTCTGGGATTTCTTCATTGTCAAAGTTCAGAGCCTCACTCTTGAGGCATCACTGGACCTGTCATGTTCTGTGCAGATGCACCTGGAGGAAGGTTTTTGATGCAACTCTTTTAAGTTGCGTCCCATGGATGGCATTGGTGCTGCTATGTCTCTCTAAGGAAATGTGCATTCTTTAGGGTTGGGTTTTGTTTAGGTTTGGGCAGTGACTTCTGCCATAGTTGCCTCCCAGTTTGGACCCCCCAGTTAGCTACAGGGCTGTGGTTTTGCTGTTGGTTTTAGATGCTTTATTTGCAGCTCAGACTAATCTTTCCTTATGGAGCGTGTCTGTGTGCAAACATTTACCAGAAATGCTTTATTTCTGAATCCAAGTGGTATCTGTAGTGTCATGTTGAAGGACTGTGTCTGAAGGGGTACCTGGAATTGCAAGTTCTCCAGTAAGGGATGTAAGATGACAAATTAATCCTCATACAGCCGGATTGCAGGGAAAGGCTGTCACTTGCTATCAGTATTAGCAAGTCAGCTTTTATAGATGTGTTTTCATTAGGAAACGTTAATCAGTCTAATGGGAAGTAAATAAAGTCTCGGTCCTGTTCTGCTGACAGTTGTTTGTGGTAGAGGCAATATTCACTCTTACACTAGATACGGCTTCCATTTGGTAATGGGCAGCTCTGGTGGGCATCCCAGTGCAGGGTATAACTGAGGAGTGTCTCCCTTGGCTCCTGGGATTCCTAGAGTTGAGCAAGGAACAGCTCAAAGCTTTCAGGAAAGCCCCCATGGATGTGGTGTGGCATCCGAAGGGATGTGCTGCTCTCATTGCTCCTTAGTTAGGCTGGGTCAGCCTGGTGAGGCTTTGCCATGCTCCTCAATGCTGCCACAGCTCCGGGAAGCACCGTTTTGGTTGCCAGCTCCAGGTATGTGTGCTTACTTCCATCTTTTATGAAGGAGAAATGAAAGGGATGTCATTAGCACAGCTTAGCCCAAAGCTTCAAACCCTCAGGCCCCTTCCAAGAGCCCATTGGGCTATAAACACGTATAAAATGAATGCTTTAATGTCGTGTTCCAGTGTCAATGGAGCACGGCATGAGTGGGGGTCCCTGAGGGCTGCTCCAGGTCTCCAGCCCCTTCCCTCCTGCCAATGGGCCTGGTGGCATCTGAGGACAGAGAGGGACAATGGACTTCATAGCCTCTTGTGAGGAATCCAAGGAATCAGGGTTCACCTCCCTGCTTGGAGAGTGTGGCATTGAGGAATCCTGGCCCTGCCACCATGTTCCTTCCTGGCATTCCTGAGCAGTGTTTCTAGATTCAGTTACTGCTCTTCAGTCTGAACATTGGGGATATTTAAGCTGTTTTATGTTCAAAAGCTCCAAATTTCACTATGTCATCATTCCATATGTGTTCTGGGCTCAAGCACACACTGAAGCTGGGTCATGGGGAGCTTCTCCTCACCCAACACCCCAAGTCCTTCTCCTTAGGGCTGCTCCATCCAGTCTCCCCCAGCCTGTGTCTGTGCTGGGATTGCCCCTGTCCACGTGCAGGACCTTTCACTTGGCCTGGTTGAACTCTATGAGGTTCACATGATCCCACCTCTCCAGCCTGGTCAGGCCCCTCTGGATCCATCCCTCCCTCCAGCATGTTGAGTGCACCACACAGCTCAGTGCCATTGGCAGAGTTCTTCATCTCTGCGCCCAGACTCAAAAGTGAGTGGAGGAAAGAAGAGAAAGAAATCTTGCAATGACACATCTGCATCGGTTTGTCTTGGAATTAAATGATGGGATGAGGATGTACAGCCCAGGGTATGGGGTTTCAGTGCTGTGATTTGTACAGAGGAGATGGGGGATCTGATGCTAATAAAAGCTCCAGGAAGGGTCAGTTTTATGGCACTTGAAGTCTTCATTTGAAGTGGATGTAGTGAGGCACGTTACCTGAAACATGGATGCTGGTGGTGCAGAGCTGGGTGACCACTGTTACGTCCTCTGAGGAGCAGGATAAATGAAGGGGCTTGTTCATCATACGCAAATCCTTCACTTGGTGAGAACAAGAACATGGATGCATTTCATCAAACTGTGAAAGAATTCAGTCCTGAAGGTTCAGAATTGGTCCAGCAGGTTCATATCTGTTAATACAGACTTGAAGAGAAGCACTGGGCACACAAAGTGTGGTAGTTGTTTGGTGGTCAGTTGGTTTTTATTGGGGATAGGACCGTGGGTGAGAGGCACAAGCAGTCTGTTTTATAGGATCATGGAAGTTGTGTGAGAGATAAAATGTTATGAGCTTATTCATAGCATGGCTTGCAAGCAATTAGGAATTGCTTTCCATTAGCACCACACACTGAAGTGGAAACAAATTCTGGGATGGGGGAAAAAGCTTGAAAATTCCTTATTTTTTAAACCTTCTGCTTTTTCTGCAGCTGGTGATGTAAATGTGGCGATGGTGTTGCTGCAGGTGTTCACCTCAGTCAGGACCACAAATGCAATAGGGGTTTTATCATTGCCCCACCATATTAATAGGTCCCTCTATCAAATATTAAAAGTCAGTGTTGAACGTGTGTGTCAGCTGCGTCTGTATTGCATCCATAGGTTAAATCCTAGTTCTGTGTGCTGATGTGACACAGGTGCTCATCTGCAGGACTGTGCTGCTTCTCTCAGAGGTGGAGTTCAGTTCAGTAAGCATATGTGGAAAATGACAGTATCTACCCTCCTTGTGATGCTCATCATTTCCAGTCTATAGCAATCCACTTTTTAGAGAGCCCAAGGTGTTTTTCATACCAGCCTCTCTTCTCTACATGATGGGTTTTAATATGCTGAAGTATGCTTTTAATTTTGGGCTTAGATTTTCATTTGCTGATCTATTCCTTGTCTCTTTACAAGTCTGTGTTAGGCTCTTGTGTTGCTGTTTGTGTTTAGTACCTTGGGAAAATATCACTGCTGCTCAATTGTCTTGCTTCTTGCAGAGCCTTATTCTCAGTAGGGGAATAGACCTAAGTCAGATACCCAGTTAGCTAGGTTGAATTATGGGAATACATCCCTATATTTTGCCATGCTGCAGTTCCTGGTGGAGCTGTAACAGAAGCTGAAAAGAGCAGTGACAGTATCTGCACTCTGTCCCAAGAGCAGACTCAAAGGATGATGCCCCCTGCCCCATACTATATGAAACTGTGGGAACACCACCAAGCCTGCTCAGAGCATCACCAGAGGGGGTTTGGAGCACCTGGAAACAAAACCTTTGCTCAGGGTAGGAAGCAGTCTGTTAGAACAAAGGCAGGAGGCAGTAGGAAGCCTGGGGGTTGTTGGTGCATTGTGCTGTGGTGTTTGTAGCAATCCCTTGAGATTCCAAAGAGTAATTGTATTTGTTATTGCTGGTATCCAGCACACTGAAGCTCCTTCATCGGAGTTGGCAACAACAAAGCTCTTGCCAAGATGCTCATAGTACATTTATATCTCTTAGTTTCTATAACTTCTGTCCCTGGGTGTGTTTGTGGTGTATTTGGTGACATTTATTAAAGAGAATAGCTTGCTTTTTCCTCTTATAATAAAGAGCTGCTTTTTGTCTGAGCTATCAAACATCTAAACCTGATGTAATAAACATAATCCTTTTGTAATGTTCTCTGTTGTGTAACAAACATGTTTTAAACATCAAAGTTTATTATTAGCATAGATTGTTCTTCAAAAGGGATTTCTGAAATGCATTGCAAATCATTCCCTTTCAGCTAATCTGTATGCATATGCAAATCCTATTGAACCCGGTTGCTTCTCTGGGATTAGCACTTGTGTATTCAGAGGTTAAAAGGCTGCATGAATATATGGGGGGTGGTGTGTGCAGTAAGCAAGAATAAGTGATGGCATTAAGTCTCCTGAATTCCTATGCCAGAAAACATCCGGCACTGCTGCTGTGTTTAAGATACATGGGGTTTGCTCTTTCTCTAGGGAGATCCCTTGATCTGGATTCACTTCTGCAATTGAAGTAAAATGGTTGGATGGGGCTTGGAGCAGCCTGCTCTGTTGGAAGGTGTTCCTGCCCATGGTGGGGGGGTGGAACTGGATGAGCTTTAAGGTCCCTTCCAACACAAACCAGACTGGGATATGGCTCTATTTGAGTGTTGTGTATGTGCACATGGCCAAACTCTTTCCATGGAAGGATCTAGTTACTGTTTGGTGGAAAACAGAGAACACAGCATGGTATTGTATTGTATAAGTCAGAGCTAAGCCTGTAGAACATAAAACTACCTTTTGAGTATCCTCTTTATATGTATTTTAGCATGTCATTAATTTTGCCTTTCCAGAGGTGTTAATCTTTCTGTGATCCATGCAGACTTGTTTTACCAGTGTGTGCTCCATTGGAAGCAGTGAGCCGATGGATAGCACTGTGCCAGCTGCCTCTGTTATCAAAATTACCCTACCAGTAGATGTGGCTGTTGGACACAGGGATCAACTACTTTCATTAAGGGATTACTAGAAAATGGAGACTCCTGCAAACTAGTTTGGTGTCAACTGGTTGTTCCCCATGCACACCCTCAGTTCATTCAGAACCTGGAGAGGTTTGGGGTTAAAATTACTGTGCTTTCTTGGCTATTACTTAATGTTGCCAACTGCTCTGTGTAATGGGCTCATCCTTTTCTTGCCAACGCCTGTGCCAGAGGCACTGCAAATGTCATGTCAATAAACTGGTTCCCACCAGGAGGAGAATTAAACATGTGGAGGCTGTGTAAGGAAGGGAAGAGTTTTCCTTGCTCATTTGAACTGCCTGGCATCTGAGATTTGAGATAAGTGGTTTCCTGATGGGTGGTGCCCTCACAGTCAGTGTGATTTAAGCCTTCATTTCCAGTAGAGCTTCTTCCAAGGAAGGATCTTTGTCCTTATGATGATGGGGTGAGATCTAGTGATGCCTGGAGAAGGGAGGATGCTTCTGGGTGTCGCTGTGGCCATAGGTGCTGGACAGAGCAGGCAGCATTCACAGTGTTCCTACATGGTCAGGAGTCATCCCATCATCTGGGGAAACCAGTGTGGTCCTTTGGCAGTGGATTTAAGATCAGCAATCAATCTCAGTAGGTGCAAAGCGGATGTGATAGAGAACTGGGAATGTGTGTTCATGTGATGATCATGTATTTGTGAATTGTTTGTGGAACACCATTATTGTGGATTTTAAAAGGAATATTTAGGACTTGTTCTCAGTCCTTGGGTGTAAGTAAAGCAGCACGCTGCTGTCAGCCAAGCTCTGCAGGGTTGGTAGCAATGACAGAGAAAGTAATACCTTGCTCAGGGTGAGTGCTAATTCATCACCTGGGGGAGCTTTAATGCAGAAGAGCAATTATTAGAAAGCCGGTATAAGACTGAAAACCAAATAGTTTTGTTAATAAATATATGAATGCTTATTCCTTTTGGGTTCACAGTATGGTAAACCCCAAGACTTCTCAGCACACGAGATGCTGTGTGTTACATATTGTCTGTCACACAACAGTTAGACCTGAGTGCCTCTCTGCTAAACAGGGATAGGGAAGAGAAGTGAGAGACAAGCATGCTTGTTACTGCATGCATACAGGACACAAGCTGTTAGGTACCTTCTGGAGTGTCTTTCAAAGTGCCCTTTGAAAAGGCTGAAGATGCTTTTTGGAGTCACCAAAATGGTTTTAAATGTAGAACTTGAAGGAAAACAAACCTTTCCCTAAGTGCACTTAATGAAGGAACGTTATGGGCAGATGCTGAAGAAAGACTTTCCATAGAAAATTGGATTTTGTGCATAAAACTTGTTAATGTTAGTAAATATGGGCCATTGCAGGCTTCAAGTCAGTGCAGACTCCAAGAGATGTAGTGTGCTGGAGGCACTTCTGCTGGAGATACTGTTGTGTAGAAAGTGATGAGGAGTAAATCAGCTTCAGTTTAGCATAGATAGAATTGACTTGCTCTCATCATTTATGCCTCTTCTGATGGCTGATACGGTTGCTTGTGTCTTAGGCATCATAATTTACAGTCTTGAGGAAAGGTAGGTTTAGATTTAAGCTGTGCAATAGTGTAACTAATGAGAAATGTAGGAAATTTATAGCATTTTTGATGGATTGGATAAGTATCTCGACATTAATTGAAATCTGAGGACTCCCTCCTGTCTTCCAGCTTTAAAAAATAAAGTCTTTTTGGACAAGCAAAACTATTTGTATTTTGGAAGCACTTTGCATGTTTATGGAAGACATGGTTGGAATGGGGAGTTGGGATTCTGGTAGCTTTGTCTGTAATTTGTCAGTGCTTGGGTAACTAACCAGTGTGTATCCACTGCTCACCTGCAGGAACTGATTCATCTTAGCTTGAGCAGCGTCACTTAGCTCCTTGTTTTACAAGCTGTGTGGCTTCAGTTGTCTTCATAGAATCCCAGATTGGTTTGGGTTGGAAGGGACATTAAAGCTCATCCAGTTCCAACCCCCTGCCACGGGCAGGGACATTTTCCACTAGAGCAGCTTGCTGCTCTTCCCATAGTATTGTGCATTTTGGTCCCAGTTCAGTACAGAAACTTGGCTGCAGGCAGCAGTTTCTGCTTGTCTTCCACTTCTCTTCCTTATCCCTGTTTAGCAGAGAGGCACTCAGGCCTAACTGTTGTGTGACAAATTATCTGGATAAATACTTTACATTCATCTCTCCATTAGTACCACCATTGAGCTGGTCGCCTCTAAAGCGAGGACACAGCTTTCTTCTGCACTGTCATTCTGTAAATGCTCCATTCTGGCTGAAGCTTAGTCTAGTGAAAATGTCTAAATTTCCCCATTAAGTGCTTAAAAAGTAATAAAACTCAAGCCATTAGCCTTCACTCCTCAGATCTGTATCAAGAGAAATATTCCTCAGCGCAATAAATCTGATCAAGTGTTCGACATTTATATCATTCGAATTCATTCTCTGGAAATGGACCTTTGAAGGTAAATTGCATTAAGTAGGGCAGTTTAAATATTTAATACAATCTTATTGTAACTGTTAGCAAATGATTAAAGTGCAAAGGGGGGGCTTATATGTTTTGTGAGATTGATGTTAAATGCTCTATGATGCTTCTGCGCTGGTGGGAAACTGCTTTTATGACAGCTGAATGTGCAGAAAAGCCACAGAAAACAAAACAAATACAGAATTTAGCCTTTAGTAATAGAGTAGATGACTTTATATTGCTATTGGATTTGTGGAGAGTGTTATTTGGAGTAGGATTTGTGCCACCTGTGGGTGAAGCAGCAGTCTTGGTTACAATAAGCTTTTTCTAATGGTAAAGATTGTGTCTGAGAGGTGGATTTTGGTGGCTTGGTGGACAAGGAACTCCTCAGCTGAGGTGGCTTATTTAATGTTATTTAGCTCCCTGGTGGCTTGTTTTGAGGAAGGTTTTGAAGGACAAGAACGTTGCTGTCCTTCTTGATGTTGGTGGTGAGCATCTAGAGCTTATGCTTTTTTAGAAGCATTGATGGGTTTGTGCATCTTTTGGATGTTGCTGTAGTATTACTGTTGAGCTTGCTTTGCAAACTGTTTATGTTCTTCCATATAGGTCACACAAGGTTCCTTCCAACTCTGACCAGTCTATGATTTATTGACGTACTTGCTTACCTAATCTTGGGAGACAGTGATTGCATCATTGAGTTGCGAGTGAGTGATACACAGTGTTAGTCATAGCTACCTGTGGCATTGATTCAAGATGTTTAATACTGATTCTTATTTCTAACTACTTTTGTGCCTGGTAAGACAGGAAAAGTTGCTATTTCTGAAGAGCCAGAGCTGAAATACGTAGCTCAGTGAAAGCATCACCAAAAACCAAAGGTACCAGGAAGGTGTGTTTAGAAATTGATTTTAAGGAGAATTGTATGAAGTCTTGTAGACACACTAACATTGAACTTAGCCCATTGTAGCTGAACTTGATCCTTAACTGTGGTGGGCATGAAAAGGTATTTTTCAGTATAAAATGCATGTGTTCGTACATGCATTTCCTAATTACTTGTATCATGAAATAGCCAAATAGTTCTTGGAAGCTATCTGCATCTGAGGAGCTGTGAAGTTGTTTTAGTAGGGTGAGATAATAGTGTGCTTTCGCAATAAGATGCAACTTTAGTACTTTTGAGAATCCTGTGTAATCACACAGTAAAACTACTGACTTCTTTGTAATGTGGGTTATGTTGGCAATTATTTTCGTTCCATTAATGAGTACTACATGAGTAGCCTTGACTTTGTTCCACCCTGAAGGTAACTGTTTATTATAGTCAGAATTTAAATCCCTCAAATAATAGGAGCAATCACACAATAGCTTCATATCCAGCAAATGAACAGCCCTACAAGGTAATGGAGACACAAATGAAGACAAATTAGTTTTAATATAATGAAATAAAGGGAATTCAGGTAAGAATTGGCTCCTATATTAAAATTTGTCTTCTTATTTTGGGAGCAACTTAGAAGCTTTCACTGGCTTATTCTTAAATAAGCTTTTGTCTGCATTACAGCTTTATAGTAAAACAGATACCGCAAGGAAGACAATGAGTTAATCAGACAGGGCAGGCTTTTCTATCATTGTATCATAGTCATTCACAGCTAGTCAAGGATCTTGCTTCATGTTAACACACTTATAACAACAAGCATCAATATCAATACTTAAAAGATCAGTTTGTTTGCATGATTTTACCTGCGTAGTGTAGGAAGCTGCTTGTCCTTCCATGACGTGAAATCACGGTGCAGATACCTTTGTTCTTAGCCAGCTATTTTAAAAGCATGTTACCTTTCGGCTCGCCAGCTGAATCATAGGATCCCAGGCTGGTTTGGGTTGAAAGGGACTTTAAAGCTCATCCAGTTCCAACCCCCTTCCATGGGCAGGGACACCTTCCACTAGAGCAGGTTTGCTTTGGCATTGGCATTGTTTAATAGCATGTCTCTTGTAGTTTGTCCTTCTTGAAGTACCTGGTTTCATTTGTTGACTCTTCTGAGCCTGCAGAAGCAGTAAGTTTTACATAGCAGAAATAGGGTGGTAGCACTGAAAATGTATCCAGTGGTTTAAACATCTCTGTGCTTGTCCTGTTCTCACTGCAGCAGAGGCATGTCCCATGTGAAATAGGTTGCTTCACCAGAAGGCTGTGTTGAGATGCTTCCCTTTCTAGATCGTGCATAGGTGCTTGGGAAGTATGGGGAAACAATAGGGGAGTGAAAGCTCTCTGGTTTGTGTGACTACCCAGCACTTCAAAGTTAAGTGTGTTTTAGCCAAGTAGTAAAACCACAGGTATCATGCATGTGTACAATCAGACTGTTTAAAGAAGCAAAGGTTTGTAAACTAAGCACATTGTACTGTAAAACTTCCTAATGCTTTTGGTGCTTTGCACTATAGAAAATATCACTGGTTTGGTCAGATAGTTTGACTCCTGCTCACTTCCTTTTCCTGCCCTTGTTGTTCATGCTATCAAGTGAAATGGAAGTTAGTTAATAGGAGTGTTAATGGATTTGTGTTTGGTGCAGAATGACGACTCATCTCTACCCGTGTGGCTTTACAACACACTGTTTGTACAGTGAAGAATAGCTTGAGAAGTTTCTGGCTCAATGTTGTGCTCATAACTACCTGACTGTTGGAGTACAGCATAAACCAGAACGCTGGAAAGACCTGAGTTAAAAAGCTCTTCACCTGATTTTCCTGCTAGAAATGGTATCTGATGCAACTACAGCTTCCATTGTGTGCTGGTTTCATGTGTCTGCTTGCCTCAGTTTTGTATAAGAGGTGCTTGCACACAAGAACACAATGTTAAACTGGGTGCTAACAATGTTACATAGAATGAATTCATCATTGTTGGCAAGAACTAAAACAGAAAAGAGTTCTGAGGATGAAACTTAGGCTTTTTTTGACATATAATGGGGATGTCCCTTGGCAGAAATGTCCCCTTCAGCAGGACAGGAAAATCTATTGGCAAGACATGTAGGACACATGAAATACAAACTGGCTTCCCCCCCACCAGAAGGGAGTCAAGAAATTCATCCAAGCCCAGATACTAGAGGTGTTCAGCACTCATTTCTGTTATAGCAGATGGTATACCAGGCTGCCCTTGAAACACAAGTATAAAAGTTGCCTTAAAAATGGATTGAATTCAAAATAACAAGCACAAAGGCCTTAATAGTGGGTGCTTACATTAATGTTTCCCATTCAGAAGCAGTTGTGGTTTATGCTTGCTCTTGCAGTTATTACTGCTTCGCCTCTAATACATAATTGTGGAATAAATATTGAACACTTACTTATGGTAAACATAGAACATGAAGCATAAACCTGCGCATTGTTCAAACCAGCTTGCAGAGACCCTTCAGCCTGCTGCATGTGCAGGCACTGAGTGGAGGGATGCGCCTGGATAACGGCAGGGGTTGGAACTGGATGATCTTTAAGGTCCCTTCCAACCCAAACCAGTTTGGGATTCCAACAAAGATGGGGAGGAAGCAAGAGATGAGATGTCAGTTCCAGAAGGGATACAGGCTATGCTGGGTCAGGCTGGATGATGGAGTTCCCGATTGTCCTCATGTTTGGTGTCTGAAAATAGAGGGTAGCGAGTGTTGTGATGTTTCTGAAGCTGTTTCCGTTTGTTGCAATTTAAAGCACGGAACCAATTGTTTTTACCTTGTCCTTGTGTAAAACTCCCTTTTCACAATTGTTATCATTCAAGTAGAGAATCCAGTTTCTCAAGTAAGCCTCATGACGAAATGTAAATATTCTCAGACTTAAAAGTACCACTGTGGCCTTTGACTTTGCAGTGAGAGCACACTCTTGTCAAAGATGCAGTACAGTGCATATATTGCTTAGCCTTCCTTATAAATCACCATCTTATCAAGCATCAGGTTTAGCACCAGTTGCAGTAAGGTTGTTATTCTATGCACTTTATAGGCAGAGATCTCTCAAAGGCCTGTAAGTGCATCAGATCAGTAACCATCATGAGTGTTACTCCAATAAACAAGTTTGCAAGAAGAGTTAAAGTTTGTCATAGGGTTTCAAAAAGCCAGCTTTCCTTTGCAGGAATCTGGCCCTTGAGCTTAGCAAGAACATTGGGGTTTAATTTCCCTCATTCTTCACCTTTCACAGATCACTCACGTGAATTGAACATTTGAATTTGAGATGTCATGTTGTCATTCAAAGTGATTTCTGTGCATGGGGGAGCGTTGCATAAGATGAAAGTTAATCTTTGTGTGTAAACTTCCAGTTGTTTTGTGGGTTTGGGCCTTTTTTCCCCTTTCCCCCAGCAGTTATAATAGGTATTCATGAATGTTTATCCCTTCTGTTGTTTTTCACTCAGCCATGAGCATTCTGACTTCAGCCAAAAGCTATTTTCTGCCTGTCAGTAAGTGGAAGCAAACGTACTGCATGATGCTTGCTTTCCCATCTTCTGCACGGAGTGGCAGTGTTTGCACTGAGGCCAATGTTTGCTCACTGTGTTGGACACAGTGGAGATGAATAATGGTCCTCATATATGTTTTCATGAGAAACCAATTTTGGTTTAAATTGGTTGTAATTCAAGACAACTGTTTGCATCTCCTAAATACTCTTGTACCGGTGACAACTGAGAAGAGAAATACTGCCAGATGTTACAGGTATTATATGTCTGGAGTCTTCCCTTTTATTATTTCAAGTGTTCCTTGCTTAAAGAAACAACCACATAAAGGGCACAATGATAACTCTGTTCACTGCCTTTTGGGACAGAGAGCAGTGATGTTTTCCACGTTAAAACTGAGGAGAGATCAGGTCTGGGCTAAAGGAGGTTTCCCTAAACACATCTATTGTGTGATGCAGAGATACTTTTGTGTGTTCACTTTCAGGAGGTGCGTTGCTAGATGAGACAGCCTTACCTTGTGCCTTGAACTTGTTGTAAGGAGTCTTTTCCCCTCAGTTCTCTTGCCTTTCTTGTCCTTATACTTGAATGAAGCTGTGCTAATGAGATTTGAGAGACCTGGCTGCCCCTGCCAAAGCAGCCTCACACGGCACAAGAAGTTGACGTGTGAACAGCCCTTTGAACCCAGGAAAGACAACTCTGTCAGAGCAGTTACTCTGGCAACAGGATTTCTAATGGTGATTAGCTCCAAAACGGAGCACAAAGGGGAGCCGGTTCATTATGGAGGCGCAGTTCTGGGTTTTGGGGAGAGGAGCTGACCCACTGTTCCTCCCAGGAGTGAATTCAGGCTTCTTCTTGTCAGCCCCATACAGCTGATCACGGGACAGGAGAGCTGTGTTAGGCAAAACTTAGCATCCAGGTATTTTTTCCCCTTGTGCCAATGGGAATGTTGATGGTTTGCATGCGGATCTGCTGAGCCGGGGTGTGGGAACATGGCTTTACAGCACAGAGACTGTGAGCCCGGGTAGGTCCTTCCAATAGGCAATCCCAGAAGTTAGCAGGAGCTGCTTAGGAATGAGTGGTTTGACTAACAAAAAGTAGCATTGGAGATGAAAGTGGCAGGGGGTGGGAAGGTTAATTCTGTTTTGGTGAGTTAGGTCAGGCATGGAAGAAGAGGCATTCAAGCCAAGAGCTTTCTCTCCAAACTTGGACCTTTTATTCATCTTGCACACCAAGAATTTCACATGGGATTAACAAGGCCTTAAAGTAAAATGTAACTTGTAGTCATGCTGCCTTGTGAAATCCAGTTGAAATGGGTAAGAAACAAGCATCAGTCTTCCCCAAAGACCAAATATTTGCTAAATATCGGCTCTAAATATCCTAGGTATATCCCTGTTTATTTGTAGAAGAGTTCTTGACTTTGCAAATAAACTTTGTCTTCATACTGCAGATAGATGCCTTAATATAAAAATCTCAGTATTTGATAGCTTAATTGCATATATAAAAGTAGAGAGAATGCCATTCATCTTGGAAAACAGTTGAAATGCTTGTCATCATCTTATTTTTGCTCTTTGCCACTGACTTAAGTCAACGTTCATCTGTTTTAGAAACCTATCTTAGCAAGTATGCTTACATTAAACTCAGAAGCACTGAATCATCTTAGGGATGAGATGGAAGCATTTCTGCTTTCCTGCCTTCTCTGCTCCCTTTATAGCCTAACATTTGCTTTAGTTGTGGAGCTTCCTCTGGCCCTTCAATATTAATGTGACAGTTCTGACTCTTGAGTAGCCTTTAGTTGGTTAATGAAGTATAATAGTTGACTTTCATGAACAGCAGGAAGATGTTTAGGTACAGCCAGGCTTGTGTCAGGCGCTCCTGAGGACCACTATTTGTTGCTGGTTGGTTTTCAGCAGTGGTGGTACTGGCAAGAAGTGGTGCTTTTGAGTATATCTGTATGCACACAACAAAGCTGCTCCTAAAGGCAGCGTGAACTTGGAGAGAATTGTGGCTCTGGAAACAAAATGTGTTGGTTTAAGGGTTTTTCCTACCACTGCTAAGCAGCTGATGAGTGATCACTTTGAGTCTGTTACAAAGAGGTAATAGCAGAGATGGGTTTGGGCTGAACAACAAATGCGATGTGTCTGTTCTCTGCGTCTGGTGTTCATTCTTAAAATGATGGTGTGTTCCTCTCTTGCTATACAAGCATTTAGCTGTGGGGCATTTCCTCCCAAACTCTCATGTCTGAAGGTGCCAGCAGGTCTGTGGGGTTTTCATTTTGAGTTTGGGGTATTTCAGGATATTCTTTGTAGATCAGAAGATGCAGAAATGGATTGTGATTGCTCCAATACTGGCAGTGTTCAAGGCCAGGTTGAACATTGGGGCTTGGATCAACCTGTTCTAGTGAAAGGTTGGTGGCAGGGGCCTGGAACTAGATGAGCTTTAAGGTCCCTTCCAACACAAGCTAGTCTGAGATATACACCACACCATAGGGCATCATGCTCAGTGTGGAAAGCTGGGGGAAGGAGAAAAGGGGGATATGTGAAGTGATGGTGTTTGTCTTCCCAAGTCTCCATGATGGAGCCCTGCTGTCCTGTCTGAACACCTCCCTGGCCATAGGAAGTTCTGAAGGAATACCTTGTTTCCTTTGCTTGTGTCTTCAGCTTTTGCTTTACCCATTAAACTGTCTTTATGTCAACCAGGAATTCTCTTTTCCTCTTCTGATTCTCTCCTCATCCCCACGAGGGGGGAGGAAGCAAGTGGCTGGGTGGTGCTTAGTTGCTGGCAAGGGTTAAACCATGACAGTGCTGAACCCCCCTTTTGTTGGCTTCTGATGGGCAAGATTTAGGTTTCATCTCCTCTCGAGGTACCTTTAGGAAGAGCACAGTAGGTCTGTTGACAGGCCAGTGGTTGCCCACTGATGATCAGTCACATCTTTCGTATGTCGCAAACTTTGAATGGTCAGGGTCCTCCTTTCGATACTTGTGAAGCTTGTACCCCCATCCTATCCAAGGGCAAGTAGCCCTGAGCACTTGAATATTGAATGCAGTCTAATTATGGAGTGACAGCTACAGACTGCAATGAAAGAAGCAAAAACTGTTTGGTGGCTCAAAGCAGAGCAGGTTCCCTAATGAAGAGAGGGGAGACGTGGGAGGAACCGTGTTCGGGGGGATGTCAGACTTGTTGCTGAAATGGAGGGGGAATTGGGAAGGTTTGGCAGCTCAGAAGGGCATTGCCATTAAGGGGACCTCTTGTTTTTCTAACAGGGAATGGGCTGTTCTAGAACTCACAGCACAACTTTAAGCAGGGAACATTAGAGCTTAGGCTGCTATTTGACCTGGTTTACAGGGCACAGGGTAAGTTACCCTTTGTGCTGCTCTGTGTAAGGTATTCCCAGCCACTTTGTGAGTAAGAGTAATCCACACATCAGTAATTCCTAGTTCTAGAGCCATTCACAATTCTAGAGTAACAATTTGTGCTCTTCTTTTTGCCTTTGAAATTGTATTTATCCTCTTAGTGTCTGCTTTTATAGTACTCGGCTAGCGTTCCCCTTGTGTGTTTGAGTAGGTGAGCTCAGCCTGGCTTAGGTTGTATTTTCCTTGTGCTTTCCTCATTCGGCAAGACTGCATTATGTATGTTAATGTGCTGCTCCAAACACACCTGTATTCAGATGGAAGCAAAGAGGTAAATATTTCCCTTGACTAATTACCTCTCCCATGAGAGAGTGGATGCTTTTGCTGGGAAGGTGGTTTTCATTCACGTGTGGGTTTTAATTCAGTTTTGGTCTTAATTTAGGTCTTTACCACGTACAATGAAGACAAATCCATGTGCATGTGTTAAAAGCTGACCTTCGGTTTGCTCTCTGCATCCACTAATGTCTTCTAAAATAGTTGGATACATGGTTTCCAGGCTCCAGATCAATAAACCAATGGGTCCGAAATGACGGAGTGCCACGATATTCCTCTGTAATTTAAACATGATTAGCTGATGAAGGTTATGATCAATATGCCAGGGGAAGATAAATTAATTGATATAATCCTTTCAGGATGATAAGAGGCCTATTGGAGGTGGGATGTAACTAATGAAGCTGCTTCTTCATATATAGGAGCCATTTTTTATACGATGTGTTCTCACTAAATCACGGTTGTGCCATCATTCATTTACATGAAAAACATAACCCACAGACCAGTTTATTATTGGAATTGCATTCATTTGAGAAGAAATTGTGTGCTTCTGCTGCTACCTAAGATCTCTGCCTGTGTTCCAGTGTATTGGGGAAAATAATGGTGGAGTTTACATAAATATCTTCCTGTATTTTCTGAGCCAGACAGATTGAATGCTGTTAGTTTCATTGCAAGCAGCTTCTGTGTGGCTTTTACAGTAGATGCCAATAATTGGTGCTGTTCTGCCTCCCTGGCTGGCTTTGGTGGAGGCGGTGCAAGTGACTGCAGACTCCTTTGCACCAGTTGCATAAAGTGCTTCACTACATGGAGATGACTGCATGCAATGAAGCTGAATTTAGTTTCTTACCATAACAAATAGGGATGGGGTGGGGTGGGTTATTATTCCAGTTAGTGTTTGTTTCCTAGAACCATAGTATCGTAGAATGGTTTGAGTTGGAAGGGACCTTAAATGCTTTAAGCTTGTGGTTTCCAAACCTGATTGTCCTGATGCAGTATCCAGTAATGAAGGGAAGTTCACCTTATTTTCCTCAGCAGCAGCAGAGAGTACTCTCCTTGTAAACTAAACCAACGTGGACCAGGAGTGAAGCTTTCCTAATGGACAGCTTTCCTCCTGTGATGCAGGACACCTTCCAGGATAGTACTAGTAAACGGCAGTGAGACACACTTGAGCCTGGTTGTTGTTCATCTTTATGTTCTATCTGCAAGGAGGACATCCCAAAGAAGACTGAAAAGTGCATGCTACCATAAGCTTTGTTAGTGTGGTGTTAAAGCATGTAGTGGGCTTGTTATAGCATTCCCAGCATTGCTTTTTGTAACTCCTGCCTTTCCACCTTCTGCTGGGATGTTACTGTTTCTCTGGTGCTCACCTGGTGGAGTGAGAGTTGTGTAACAGTTTCATCCATGTGGAGAATGGAGGTGGAGTCTCACATGGAACATATTGTGGAAAATGGGAATCTGTCATTTTAATTGGATGTATCATAGGATCCCAGACTGGGTTGGGTTGGAAGGGACCTTAAAGCTCACCCATCTCCAACTCCCTGCCACGAGCAGGGACACCTTCCACTGGAGCAGGGTGCTCCAAGCCCCTGTGTCCAACCTGGCCTTGAACACTGCCAGGGATGGGGCAGCCACAGCTTCTCTGGGCACCCTGTGCCAGCGCCTCAGCACCCTCACAGGGAACAGCTTCTGCCTAAGAGCTCAGCTCAGTCTCCCCTGTTCTGGCAGGTTCAAGCTATTCCCCTTGGCCTGTCCCTACAGGCCCTTGTCCCAAGCCCCTCTCCAGGTTTCCTGCAGCCCCTTTAGGCACCGGAGCAGGCACTAAGTTCTCCCAGACACCTTGGAGCAGGCTTCAGCAATGGAAAACCCTATTTTGTGTATTGTGTGTTCTGTGTTGTTATGCCACACCGTATTTTCCAGTGTATACTGTAGCTTACCTGCTTGTATGCTCTGTTTTTCTTCAGTTGCTCAGAAGATCGTTGCAACAAGGAAGAAGCAGCAGCTCTCAATTGGACCCTGCAAATCTCTGCCAAACTCTCCAAGCCACTCATCTGTGTGTTCTGCCCAGGTTTCTGCTGTACATATCAGCCAGGTACAGACTATAATGAATGCTTGCTTGACAAAGTAACAAGAGATTGCTTTTCATCTCATGTAGTAGTGCCAGGGCACTTTCTGCTGCTTGATAAGAAGCTGGCATTTTTTGGAAGGGGTGTCAGTGATCTATAGTCTGAAGCAATATTAGGTTTTGTTTAATTGGCTTAACTTTGTTTCACGAAACTGCTGCAGTAAAATAGTTTGGCTTTAAAGCCATCTTTGATCATCTGCACTGATTTATGCCCAGTAGCCTGCTGCTCTGAGTAGACCAATTGTTGCTATAGTAGGATTTGCTGTGCTGGGTTTTACAATTACCTCACTATGGTTTTGGTTCTTTTTCTCATTCAGTTGTGTGCTGAGTGCTAATAGCTGGTGTATCTCAGTGGTTAGCACGCTAGAACTGCACATTTGTGAGCGCTGTGCGCAGTTGTAATTGCCTGTCTCTTGTCATGCTCAATTGAAATGATTCCCCTTTAATGACATAGCAATATGTATCTTGTAGATCCTATGCGTGAAAACAAAATGCTGCCTTAATGTATAACAGGAAAGTCTGGTGGCCTTGATGGTATTTTTGGGAACCTAAGGTTAATACGGCACTTTTCTAACTCACAGAGTTGTTACCCACATGCATTAATACACCCTCTGTATTCCCCTTGCATCCCTCACTGTCTTTGTTTCCCAGTGTCAAGTGCTAATCTCTGTGTGCACTCACAGTTAGGATGTGTGTAAGCTCTGTCATTCAGCTCCAAGACCTTTGCAGTCGGGCAGATTGTGTTCCTGCTGTCCTCTCCCATTCAGCACATGGTTGTGTAGGGCAGTTACTGTGAGTCTTACAGGCTGTGGCCTGGGTTCCTCATGTCTCAAATGTGTGATGCCCACCAGCTCTCCTGGCATGTTTGTCAATCTGAACCCAAGAATATGCTAATAATGTCTTCTAAGGTTCTGTTGCAGCCTCAAGCCACCCGTGTGAGGTTTGGTTTTATCTGTGGACCTTTCTCCCACACTGAGAATGTGTACTGAAGAAGTGCTTTACCTGGGGGAAAAAGGTTTTCTTGTCTCCCCTCCCCTTTAATTTGACATCTTACTCTCTTCTGAAAGCACTTTGTTCAGGTTTATACCACAAGATGAAGGTAGTTTTCCTGTGGTTGTAGTGACTGGTGTCCTTCTGTGCCCTGGTGGAAACTCCCACCACCGGGTTACTCTAAAGATGCAGATGCCAGTTTGGTCTTAGTTCTTTGCTGTGAGATGTTCTGCCTTGAGCTGAGTGTGGATACCTCAGACTTACTCTCCCTTCTGCTGATCACACCCAAAGGAAATGCTGAAGTTCAGCTCCCCTGTTTCTGAGGTGCACTACTCTTCTGAAGAACCCCATCACCTTCTGGGGAAGCACAAGTTCCTCATATGAAGATGTTCTCCCCTTTCTTGTCGTATCTGACATTGACCAAGTTTCCTCAGCCACTGTATCTGAGCAGTTCATTCCCACAGGCACTTGGAACTAACCCTCTGTGTGGAATGTTTTTCTTCCAAACAGCTTCTTCCACTCAGTCGTGCGTGTTCACACTTTCAGGCTGAGAGGAATTACGCTGCTGTTAGGGGCTATCTGAGACCCGTCCTCTTCAGTGGTGAAAGAGGAAACATGCTGTCACAGAAATCTGGAGAACAAATGGCACCATTTCCAGTATGGACCTTACTCTTGGATCCAAGGATGACCTGATTTACTCAGCCAGCAGGCCGAGACCACAGAGAAAACAAGTAGGATGACCATAGTTTTTCAGGTCTTTAGTCCAAAGAGATGCTTTGTGATGCTTTGTACAATCCAACCTTAGCCAGCTGCTAAGCTGCTATGTTCTGCCTTGTCTTAAAGCAGTTATGGTCACCCTTCTTGTTAATGAAGCTTGTTTGCTGCAGAACATCACATATCTAGGTTCTTACCAGTCTCCTACCCACATTCTAGATAAGCAGTTTATAAAGCCACATTCTAGATAAGCAGTTTATAAAGCAAACTTCTTGCCAGTGATAAAGGAGTGTCTGGGAGAATCAAGACAAGGCAGCTTTTGTGGTAAGGATCCCTACAATCTGTTTCAATAAAAACGAAATCGTGTTCTTACACCTTTACCAATTGGAGTAATTCTCTAATGGGACAATTGCAATCCCAGTCAGAGATTGTCTGTCTTCTGAGACTGATGTCATGCCTAAAAGTACAGACCATAAATCTTTTTCATGTCTTACTGCCTTTGTGCTGCACTTAAAGGCAGTATGACCTTATTTAAGGAAAGGAAGCTGAATCCTTATGCTAGACTTAAAAGCACTTTGCAACTGCAATTCCAAGTTTCAGGTGATCTGGGGGAAGATTTGCCATCTCTGATCCTGGCTGGAAGACTGGCTGCTGTCTTGCCCTTTAGAGCATCTCTTTTGACGTAATGATGTTTCACTGAAGATTTCCTTCGTGAATCAAAAATGTTATCATTCCTGTGCCCTGCCACTTGCATTCGCCACAGGAGCAAAGGCCTTTGGAAGTAGTGATTACACAGATCACTTCACATAAAGAGACATATTGTTCCTTCTCTTGTTGGATCATCCTGATGATCTAACTCCTGCAAACTCTCCAGACGGGCCCTGCAGTCAAGAGTTTAGGTTTTAGAGACAAAAACGAGAAACAGAAAAGAGATGTCACCTTCCCACACTGCCCTTTGCATACCCTGGGGGACATCCTAAGGCTTAATACCAAGAAGAGCTTTTCCACCCAATAGCTTCCAGTTTTCAAATGGTGAAAGACTTGTTTGTGTGTTTGGATGTGTATCTGTGCTCATGTTCGATCGTCCATGGTGGTGAATACCCAGGTACCATCCCCTCACAGAAGATGCTCTCAGACACATCAATGCTCATATACTCTGTTTCCAGAGACCTCTTTCACAGAATGAGATGTTTCCTATTCCAATGACAAAATCCACTTGTGTTTGCACCCTAATGGTGCTGCTTCTGCTTTCTTCTCTTGACTTTATAATGCTTGTATGTCAGGGTGAGGGTTTCACTTAGAGCCCTTTCATAGCCAGAGCCAACAGCCCTTGATGCAGGTATGTAATATACATGTATTGGCTTTTAGGGCAGCACAGAATGTATGCAAAGAATTTTACTCTCAAATCCAGGGTTATTATTCATGATTCATGATGGACAGAGCTATTGTATACTGTGCCAACAAGAAGGATGGTGCAATATTGCTTATATTCTGCTAGGAAACAATTCATCTGGCTGATGCATTGGGAAGTACTTGAGTTAACAGCTCACGTTCTCATTTTAATGAACCCTTCAAGAGATAGACTGAGCTGTTTTGAGAGGGAGCAGTGGTTTTAAGTCTATTAAAAGCCTCTTATTGGACACAGGGCATTTTGGGTCTATTTTGGTCTTTCTGCTTTGAAGATCCACAAGAAATGATGAACACCAGGGCAGTATAGACCAGCCCCCTCTGTATCTCATGTCCTCCCCATCTCTATCCCACCTTTGCCCCTACCACCAGCCCCTTCCTGATCTTCCTAGGCATGATATGCTTGTAGACCACACAGAACCTTATTTCAAAATGGCATGAGTTATCCTTACATCACAAAAACACATAGGAATTCTTTGTCCCTAAACTTGTTCCTCTAATGGAGTTGCTTGTCGTTTCTACTTGACATAGCAGGAAGGCATTGTTATTCAGTTATAAGAATAGTGCCAATATCCAGAAATGCTCTTTTCTCTGCCCAGACCCTGAAAGTGGAGGTCATGTTGTTCCAAAACCATAAGGCAGCTCTGGTAGGCGCTGTTGTTGGTCCTTGGTACATTCCACCTGAGCTCAGTGGGAACCACAAGTCTGTCTGAAGTAACCCTGATCTGGAGCTGTGCCTCTTTACACTGCAGTAAAACATCTGCAAACCCCATGGCAGGACACCTATAGTTGATGTTTGTGTGAAGGACTTCGGCCTCTCCTCAGACAAATGGATGATAGAGCAGCTCCCATACAAAGACAGGCAGAGAACATTGAGGCTGTTCAGCCTGGAGAAGAGAAGGCTGCATGGAGACCTCAGAGCAGCTTCCAGTGTCTGAACAAGAATGCTGGACAGGGACTCTTCATCAGGGACTGTAGCGATAGGACAAGGGGTGATGGGTTCAGACTGAAACAGGGCAAGGTCAGGTTGGAGATAAGGCAGAAGCTGTTCCCTGTGAGGGTGCTGAGGCACTGGCACAGGGTGCCCAGAGAAGCTGTGGCTGCCCCATCCCTGGCAGTGCTCAAGGCCAGGTTGGACACAGGGGCTTGGAGCACCCTGCTCCAGTGGAAGGTGTCCCTGCCTGTGGCAGGGGTTGGAACTGGATGAGCTTTAATGTCCCTTCAAGCACAAACCAGGCTGGGATTCTATTCTCTGATGTGGAGATTCCAGCTGGCAGTCCCCAGCCGTGTGAGTTCACTGGTGGGCTATGAATTTGAAGGTAAAAATTAAATGGTTGTTTGCCACTGACTTTAATCCCTTGAAAGCTGTAGTCTGTGTGTATTTTCACACTTTCCTGGAACTCAGCTCTTTGTTCTGCTGTAAGAAGGGATTAAAATGGCACCATGTTTCCATGTGTGCCTATGCCACGTGTATTCCACCATGACAGAGATCTTAGTCACCACACTGATATTACCTGAGTAGTAAGTGATGCTGTGTCAAGTCACCTGCAAAGTCATCATGCACATGGACTGCAAAGAAATACATTTGCTGGTCAGCAGTGTCACTCACTTGGGAGATCTGCATTATACCTGAGAAAGGTACAAAGCTTAATGTACAGTTCACATACCGGTGCTAGCACACCAGCTTGCTCCCTCCTCCCTGCTGCAGGTATGTGGAGATGCATTATTTATGCTAGCACCATGCCTCCATAAAGTTTTTACTACACCATGATTATCTAAATATGTAAATTAAACTATTAAAAGCAAAGTGCAGTCAGCTTGATCATCCATTATTTTACTGTATATGAGACCTGATTATGGGTAAGCACTAAATGGTAGGGTACAATTATCTTATTTATAGTGGGGGTTGTTTGGGATGGAATATTCTGTTGTGATATTTTGGGCACTTGAATAAAGAAGGGACTATATTGCTGAAGCAGCTTTTTCCTTCTTTTTCATGTAATTGCAAAATGCAGACTAAAGGAGAGGGGAAACCAATATATTAGTGCAAACAATTACACCATTGCAACATACATCACAAACCTCTTGTATTTATAGGTCTTAAGTAATCTCTAACATTTATTTTAAATACGCATATATATATGTATATGTATAACTCTTTATTCATGTGTAGTACACAAGTGTATCTGGAAGAGCATTCTCCAGGACTCCAATGGTAACACTCAGTGCATCTGTTGGTGTACGTCTTCCTCCCTTCTTCATCTTCACAGGACCACAGTAAGGTGCCTGTGTTAGTTTTTGTTAAGCCCATTGGCTCCTTGTTCTTTCTAAGGCCTCTTAAACTTCACACTCAGACTTGATAATCTCTTAGGTTTTCCAGTTGTGCCACTGTGTTATTGCAGCCTGTTGTCACATCATTGGCTACTTATATGTTCTTAGTGATTACATTGGTATGATTTTAATGTGCCAGCTTAGTTTGTTCAGAAGTTGTCTTCACATTCTCTGGATGCTTTTTTGTCTGTCTGCTTTCTTCCACCTTGTTAGAATCACAGAATCCCAGCCTGGTTTGGGTTGGAAGGGACCTTAAAGCTCATTCAGTTCCAACCCGTGCCATGGGGGTTAATGCCTTAATGCTTTCATTGGCAGTGACTGCCTTTGAGGTAGCTGCATTGAATGGACCTGCTTGGTCAAGTTATGCCAGGTTGATAGCTTCATCTGAGTTGTTGTCTAGTGACAGTGCAGTCTGCTATATTGGTGCTTGCTGCTATGACCTTGAGGGGTTTTAGCATCAATCTATGCAGCAACAAAGCTGGAAGCCTGTATAGATACCCAAGGTATATACTTTTCTGTAACTGGAGTATTGGCCATGCACATAAGGTGTGTTCTAGTAATAGCATCTCCCTGAAATTGAAAGGCCTATGGGTGTGTTGAAGTACACTGATCACCATCATCAGGCTCGGTATCTTCTAGAAGGAAGGAAGGACAAGGTTGTACTGTGTCTGTCCACAAGCCAAACAAGCTTGAGAATGGGCATGGTGCCTTAATGACGATGGGACAGTTTGTCACCCCAGAAAACCAAACAGGGGTGTATCTGTGTAAATGGTTGTACTGAGGCTAATGGTGTCCTTCCCTAGAGTCATTAGATAGACCCCTGTCCTTAGTGCCATGGCTTTGGTTAAGCAGTGACCCAGAAATGGCCCTTTATGCTGACATCTCAGGTATGGCCAGATCTCGAGAGCAGATCAGTGGAAAGGTTTGTTTGAGAAGGTAACATTAAGCTGTGTCATGTCCCAATGGGTGTTCAAGGGCTTATTTCATTGCTTTCATTGCCACAGATTTGACCATGTCTACACCCAGCAACTGGTTTTATGTTAGATTAATGCTGGGTTACAGGTGCTGTAAGGAAGAGTGTTCTTCACATGCACTGACTTGTATTCATCAGCTGAGACAAACATTACTTTCTGTGACTTACAGTTATTGCCACATGTCCTAAATCCTGTCCTTCACTCCAGTGAGCTTCTCATTAAGCGCTTGCATACCAATGGCAGGAACCTGATCTCTGCAGTCTTAATGTGGCAAGGTCCTGAGACTTGGTGCAAGCAACCAACCTGACACGGACCCCTCGCCACCTTTTGTTTCCTTCGGCGCAGTGCATTAAGCTCAAGTGTTACCAAGAATAGCCTGTCTGGTTGCATTTGGTATTGCTGTATCCTGGAAGTCACGTCTGAGCTCCTTCTTGTCAAACCCGTTCTCTCCACGGAAGTGTTTCAGAGCAGCCATATGGGTTTTATACCTTTGCTAATTTGTGGCACCCTCAGTACAAGTTGGAGCTTGTTGGGTGTTGGAAGCTGTGCTTTTATTCTGTGGAAACCTTGAAGTTTTCCACTTGGAAATCTTTCCTTGAAACAGATCATACTTATTATCCAACCAGTGATTTGATACAGCCTGTTTTGAAACAAAAAAAAGGTGGAAATCCAATGAATTTGGTATGCCTGAAGAGAAATAACTAAGCCTATTTGGCTTTGGGGACTAGAATGCCCAACCTGTGTATGTTTTCCTCTAGGAGTTACTCATTCCTGGAAAATAAATCACTTAAAAATCCAGGAGCAAGTGTCTCACATCAGAAAGTCTAAAATGATGCTCTGAGATGATGAAAGATTAGAAAGGGTAAATGTTTAGGGAATCCTGTGTCTGCTCTGTCTGGGCAATAGGCACTTAGGCTAGAAATGTGTTCATTTTAGTTCAAAAAATAAAGCTTTTGGTGCATTATCAGCTGGATCAATATTATGAAACAGAACAGAGCTGCAGCCTCTCACATGCTGTCATCAATGTCCATCTGAATCTTCTAACCTTGTTCCTCTCCTTTCTGTAGAACAGGCTTCTTCTAAGTGTTTTGGAGCATAACCCTGTTGTGATCTTCCTTTCTCCACCACCTTCATCACTTATTGTCACCTTCTTGGGTGAGCCTTGCAGCTGCATAGTTCAATCTTCAATGTGCTCCATGCTGTTTCCCATTAGTGGATGCTTCCTTAGATTTCCTTCTCCCTCATTTTCCCCACCCCAGTTTGGTTCAGTCATCGCAGAGTGGTCACTACTGGTCACAACTAGTGACAGAGTGGTCACAACTGAACCCAAGGGTTCAGTTCTTGGTTCTCCTTTGGAGCTTTCATCTTGACTGCTTGCAACGTGAGATTCTAGTCCATACAACTGCTTGTATGGCAGCTTTGTGCATGTGTAGGAGCGATGATAAAGAGTAGGCATTGGAGTGCTTTTCCTTTTGATCAACTCTATCTGCAGAATTCCTACCCCCAGCAATTAAGATGAAACCAAACAACAGCCTAAGTGTCATGGGAGAATCCTCCTCAGGCATCTGGGAATACCCTCTTACCTTCTTTTAGGAAAGCTAGCTGTTCTAAAACGGTTCTTTCACTCTTCTCTGTGCATCACAAACCTTTATTCTGCCCCTCTCCCTCCCCCCCCCCATAAGTTATGTGGGGGTTGTTGTCCAGACCCTTCACCCACTGCTGCTCTTCTGGTGAGCTTTTCACCAACAGCGTGCAGAACTTTCCTTCTTTGCCCTGCACCACTCCCCCAGCAGCATGTGTGTTATATCTGAGAATCATAGAACCATGGACAGGTTTGGGTTGAAGGGGCCTTAAAGCTCCTCCAGTTCCAACCCCTGCCACAGGCAGGGACACCTTCCACTGGAGCAGGGTGCTCCAAGCCCGTGTCCAACTTGGCCTTAAACACTGCCAGGGATGGGGCAGCCACAGCTTCTCTGGGCACCCTGTGCCAGCACCTCAGCACCCTCACAGGGAACAGCTTCTGCCTAAGAGCTCAGCTCAGTCTCCCCTGTTCTGGCAGGTTCAAGCCATTCCCTTGTCATCATCCCCATGCATCCCTTGAACCTTCCTTCTTCCTTATACCCAACCTGAACTTCTGTTTCAGTTTGAGCCCATCACCCCTTGTCCTGTCACTACCTCTGTATCCTCAAAAGGTATGGATACTTGTATCCATAGGGACAAAAACCCAAACCTCTTGTTTTGTCTTTCCAGACTACTTCCACATTCTTTTATGTTTTTAGTACTAATTTATGTTAAGTGTAGTAATAATTAAATACAAGAAAAAAGTGACTTTGTTGTTCATCACCTTTTGGCTCCCTTCCTGCTATTAGAACTTGCTACCTCAGTTCATTAATTGCTTTATGGGCTAAGTGTGTTATTTCTTTCAAGACTATGATGTAACTTGACAGTTTTGGCTACTTGGAATAAGTTGGAAGGTTTTCCTTTAAAGTTATGGATCTCTGTACCAATGACTTGAGCATCTCAGAACTAGCAGAATATCTCTCCCTCTAGTAGCCATTTTACAACATTGAATTCCCTTCAGTGAACTGGTGTCTTCAGATTAGGATCAAGTCCAGTTATGCAGTTCTGTGGCACTAAATACTTTTTTTTCTTAGGTTTGAAGTAGAATTTGGGATTCTGAAGTAGAAAAGCAGAATTTACAGACTTTGTACAGACTTTCCCCAATGTTTTGCTTACTCATAGACTAATACACCAAATGAAAGGGTTTGTATCCAGCAAAGTTATATTGTGTAGAATGAAACTGTACATTCCATAGCAACAGAACTAGCTCTGTTTTCAAAACATAATGGCAAGGAATATATTGAAAGGGCTTAGAACAGAAGTGTGTGGAAGGTGGCAGTAGGGCATTCCCGCTGTGTTCCTGAGCCTAGGCTGCTGTTCTTGTGTATCAGGACTAAGTAAGATACAGCTGGGGATTGTAATTTCTTGAAAGCAGTGTATCACTGTTTAAAACTGACTTTAATCCTTGCAGACCAGTAATGGAGGAGGGAGTTTAAGTGATTATTCCTCCTCTGTCCCATCAACTCCAAGCACCAGCCAGAAGGAGCTACGGATTGATGTTCCTCCCACTGCCAACACACCAACTCCTGTCCGTAAACAGTCCAAGCGCCGGTCCAACCTCTTCACGGTGAGTGAGCCAAGGAAGAGACTCTTGCTGTATTATACATAGTGCCCTGTGGTGGTGGCCTGAACTTCAGCCCGATGGAGTTGAGGTGGTCTCATCCAGACAGGAATGTTGGGATGGATTTGTAGGCTCAAAAGCATCTCGGAATTAACCATGGGGTGGTTCTGTTTGAGGACTTGAACAGAAGCTAAATGAAATGAAGTTATCCTATTGGGAATTGCAGTAAAACAAGTGAATCCATGGGTGAGTTCTGAAGTCTTTGTCTGACTTTAATTCTCAGACCTGTCTAGATTGCCTGGATTGGCAGTAACCAAAGACTTCTGCTCCCCAGTCCTGCCCTTAGACTGCATAACACTGCTGACTCAGGTCTCCTGTGTTTGTAGAGAAGTCTCCAGGCTTACCATGGGAATATCGTGCTGTCCCACTAAATAATTACCCTGTGCTATTTTTAGTACTCTACAGTGTCAACTCACTTTTATTTTCCAGGGTTCAGAGAGATGATGGAGACTTTTTTCTTCCCAAACAGTCTGGATTTTGCTTCATTGAGAGGCAGAAAAATGTACTAGATAAGAAGCTTGAGTGGTCCATTATGATAGGCCTTCATTATGCATAAAGAGTTTGGGAGATGATAATGACGCCTTGAGTGATGATTTCTTGAGTTTAGAGTCTTGCTGAATGCCTTGGGATTGTAGCACGTGTGTAATTGGGGTTTTGTAGGCGGTTTTTGACACTTCATATGTTTTATAGCAAGCACAGAATCCCTGTGGGCTCACGTGAAGTCCTATGGTGATTGTAGCTAAGTGTTGGTTGTGCTCAGAAAGTCACAGCCTCCCTGTCTTCATAAAGAATTTATGGGTTTGCATTCCAAAGGGGATGTCATGTTTGCTTCCCAAAGCTGGCTTGCTCCTTGGTTGTATCCAGGGAACCACAGACGAAACCAGGAAAACCATTTCCTTGTGTTCTAAACAAAATCTGACCTCTCAGCCTTCAGCAGGGAGAAAGTTCTGTCCTCGTTTTGGAGTGCTGAGTGACACAGCACAGGTCCCAGTGATCCCATTTCGTGTGTCCATCCCCACAGTGGTATTCTGATTTCGAATGAGATCTTTTAAACTCCTACAAAGGAATGCAAACCACGTATTTGTCTCTAGGTGCAAATGTCTAGATGTCAATAAGAGAGGCAAAAATGAGCAGCATGTGGAAAAGTATCCCATTTTGATGCTAGTATTTTATAGCAGTCGCATGGATTTCTTGCTGGTGGTGAGAATACTCACTGCTGACGAGGCATACTCAGGAGTTACCAACCCCACTAGATGTCAGTGTCAGCCCAGAAACTGCCAGCAGAGTCTTACCTCTGGAAATCCAGCCGAGATGCTCCAGCATCCGGCAAAAGCATTCACCGACCCAGCCTGGTCTGAAGGATGCAGAAAATACACTAAGGATGCGTGGATGTTGTTGACCTTTGGGAAACGGGATGGTTTACATTGGAGTAACTGTAAATTTGGGAAAGTGAATGGAGAAAATACGTACCCATCTCCAGCAAAGGTTTGAGAAGATGATGAACTCGGCTGCGTTTGCTATAAGCAAATAGGCTAAAGCTCTGCTTTCTGATGATTAATAGCGCAGTGAGAAACAATTTACTACAATGGGAGGATGCTGGTCATTGTCTTAATGTCTCATAACCAGGGGGAAATTGGGGGGGAAACAAGTCCTATGGAAAAAGAAAAGGATAATTTGACTCTTCAGAATTAGTTCTGTTTCTAAGACCTGGGCATATTGAATGCTGTGTAATGCCTTGCCCTGTAATCCGCATCCTGTTGTATTTAATAGTGATCCTGTTGTACCCTGGGTTTCATGCCACGTAAGCCAAGTTTTAACCTGGAGTGCTTTAACTGAATAAAGAGATGACCAGCATTTTCTGTCTAGCTACAAACAGAGTGTGTCATCAAAATATTTTAGTGTTCAGCTCTGGGTTTCTTGCTGTGCTTCTCTCCTAGCCTGTTACTTACTCCTTTATCACTTCCAGAAGCAAATCTCTTTCTGTTTAATTGCAAATTACCCCTTGTGATCTAGCATAGGTAATAGCTTTAGTTTCCTACATGAAGATCTTTTAGTGTCGGAAGAAAATTGGCTTAAGGAGAAAACAGATCTGATTGTTTTTAAATCGATTACAGCTTTGGAGTGGGAATAGGCTCAAGAATTTGCAGCATGTTCATGTTTAAGTGCATTAAATGCTGTATCTGATCTTTCTGACTTTGAATATCAATATTTGCTGTAAAGCTGTTGATGCAATAGCTGACTTTGTAGTTAGGTGATAAAATAGATCGTATATTAGCAGAAGGGTGAAGGTCCTTTGTTTTGTGCAGTGTAATAACAGGGACAACTAAATAATAGTGTATAGCATAGGGGAGATGTGGTCCAGGAGGCCCACTTCAGCAAATAACTGATTGTAACTCTGTGAACAATCCAGTATGGGATGGATGCACTTGTGGCACAGTTAAACACATCTCCTTTCCCATATTCAGTGTTATCTGTGTTATATGAGTGTGAAATGTAAGCATGACTTAGAAAGAAGTTCAGATGAACTCGGTCTCGGTTTCCACTGGTAGAGATGGGTTTCCTCACCTCTGGGGCTGTCAGGACTGGATTCTCTATCCTTCTGGGACTAAATCTTGTTTCCCAGCCATAAATTGGGTAAGGTTCTATGTTTTCAGTCTTTGTATGACTTCTGGGGCAAAGAGGAAATGAGACAAATTATGTTTATGCAGGTGTTTGGATTTTTTTGGGCTTGTTTGCTTGAATTAAGTTTTAAATAAAACTACTTAATGTATAGATGTGACATTAGAAAAAGTCCTAGAAAATGTTGTCCAGTATGGTTTAGAGTATATTTTATTATATGCTTTTGGATGTAAAGTGCATTGTATGTGCCATAGGTATAAAAGCATAAAAGATCAGAATGTATCTCTATTTAAGTGTGCAGTTAATCTTTGTAAATAGTGGAACTAACTAAGATTCTCCCCTTGAAAATGTTATGTGTTCTGTGATTGCAGGCAGCTAGAATAGAACCTGCCTGACAGAAATAGCTACATTTCTTTACTTTTGGCATTTGACAGTGTTTTACACATAGGTATTTCTCTTCTGCGTGCAGTGGCTTCTCCCCAGATGCAGTTACTTGTATGGAACCGGAAGATGTGATGGTTTAAAACTAAACATGAAGAGTGCGTGAATCTCGAGTTTGCTTTTCAGAGGCAGGATCCTTCCTTGTGAAAAGCCAAATAGTAAAAGAGAAACATTCAGGTTGACAACTTCCCTCCCAAGGATTTGGTACCTTCAGTGAGTTCCTTTAAGATGTCACTGACGGGCACTTCGCACCATTGAAGCATTGTTTTCCCTCGTATTATTGGGAAGTGGCACTTTCAGATTCAGAAATGTGGCTTGAAGGACGAGGAACAATAGTTATCCTGAAGAGTGGATTTCACCCCTCCCACTTGTTTTGCTTTCTTTCATTTATTCTTTGTTTAATTCCCCGGCATGTCATTCCATAGCCCCGAACCATAGTAACTACTGATAGGAGCCTGTTCCCGGCGGAGCGGGGAAAGCAGCACGGGATCCCTGCTGGGTAAATGTGTTGCTTAGAATGGTGCTTCTTAAAGTCCTCCTTCATGGGTTTTTCTCCCTCCCTTTCCCTCCTCTCATGCCCAAAGGCAACTGCTTTGGGGATTTTTTCTTCCTTCCCTTATTTCGTATAATATGGAAAATGAGTGTTAGTTATTCCCAATCCTCACTGTTCTCCCGATTCCGGTGTCTTTCAAACCTCTCTTTCCGCTGAATATGAAAAGCAGGATCTTGTGTCTCCCTGGTTTTCATTAACTTCCCATTGTGGTACTGGACACCACCAATGTATTCCTTTCATATATCATCTCTGATTTGAAAAGCACATGAAAATGTTTTCCCATTTCCAATATTGTGTGAGTAATGTTCCTATTGAAAAGTAATGGAGTGAAGTTGTCACTTGTCAGTTCAGTTATTAAGGAGGATGACTCTCGGGTCTTCTTTTTGTAATAAAATAAATCTGTCAAAATCATTATGCTCGGGCATTCTTTCACAATATCCGACTGGAATCTGGATCGCACCCTAACATTCCCAGCTAACTTTATGGATGAACTAAGCAACGTGACCTTATTCCTAGGGCAGCTCTAGCGTTATACATAGCCAAGATGAGGCAATTCAAGTTTTCAACACTGGTTACATTTTCCTCATGCTGATTTTTCTTCATTGTGTTCGGTAACTTTTTGTCAGCATCAGTCACTCCCTTTTCTTGCAATTCCAACTTTCTAAGCATCCAAAAGTAGACAAAAATAACAAGTTAAAGTTGCTAGGATCAAAACCAGCATCATAAAATCACACTGCTAAGTCGTCGATAGCATTTCTAAACCCCACGTAGATGCAAGTTAAATGTATGCATGTATGTATCACCCTTTTTAATGAGAAGCTGGAGCTTTCCTGTTGGAGCTATGATTGGAAACTTCAGAAACACGTTCTGTGATCTGCTGGATCTTCGGGCAGTGTGAACTGCTTAAACCCAAACACCATTTCAAACTAGCGCATCATTGAACACGACGGGCAGGTTTGAGCATTGGGGTTTTAGGAAGGTTGCGTACTTCCGTAGGTTCTAACTCGTGGCCTTTGGGACTGTATTTATGTGTCAGAATACTTCTGGTTTTAATTGCTTAAAGGAAAAAAGGTTGGGGGGGGGAAGTCTTCTCTATGAAGTGCTGCATTTAATGGAGCATAAACTTTCTTTTTGCTCTGCAGTCTCGGAAAGGGAGTGACCCAGACAAAGAGAAGAAGGTCCTGGAGAGCAGAACAGATAGCATTGGAAGCGGTCGCGCAATCCCAATTAAACAGGTAATGCCGAAATACTTCTTTTTTTACTTCCTCTTTATTTTTTTCCCCCTGCTTTCCATAGTTGGAGACACACCTCGGGTCTTAAACACTCTGATGGCGGCCCGTGCGCCAAGACGTGTTTGATGTGCTCCGGTGATGAATGTGGAAGTCACTCACTTGACATCAATTAGGAGAGGTTCCTATGTGTATTAAAATAGGATCATTAGAATAAGAAGAGGGAAAATGTGACAACAGGCCTAATGAAGTGCAGTCTGCCGGCCTGCATATGGAGCGGGTTTCTAGGCTGTGCTGGCTTCAAAGCGGCCTTTGTAGAGGGGGCTTTGATTGGGCCCTGTGCTGCCAGTCGGCAGGGTAAATCAGATCGCTCTACAAGAGCCCCTTGTGATCGCAGAAATAGCCTGATGTGGCCCTAATTTGCTACTGCAGACGGACATCTGAACACAGTTTCAGGCTGGTTTGTAACAACGAGGCAATTAGTTGTGATAATCAGAGCCGGTGTGTCAGCTGTGCGCTCTTGTTTGTAATTTGCTAATGAAGGAATTGTAACTTTGATTAGGTTCAGTTTCATTTAGACCTTATTATATAAGAGAACGTTTACAGCTGTAATGTGTGGCCTTAATTAAACTTCCTCATTACACAACAGGACTTGAATTCGAGGATTTGTTTTGGTCTGGTTTACTAGCCTGGATGCACTTTCATTAGCCCGGAAACTCAATGCTAAATTGGAGTTGTGAACACTCTTCTGAAAGGCAAAAGCAATGCTGGCATCTGACGTGAAGGATTGGAGTGAATGAGATCATTTTCCTTCTCAAATCACATTACACTGCAATCACAGGGTTTAAAACACCACGCTAAACATTTGTATGGGGTGCTTCACAGACAGCTTCTGGGACGGTGTTTGCAAGGGTTTACTTTCATGTGAGCTACTTTGCTGGAGACAGCAAAAGTGCTGAGGGATGGGAGCTTATTTTCTTCTCATGTGGTTGTTTCCTGTTTCTTTTGGTGGCTTTCTTACCCTTCAGGGGGTCACTTGCCTCTGCAGTCCATGCTTCATCTTACCTTCAAGCCCTCGGTCTCCTATTTGGGGCTGGGTTTGTGTGTTTTGGGGTTTTATTTCTTTTGGGGGGGTGAGGGAGAGACCTGTTTGCAGTGATTTTTCCTTATTAAAGGCAGTTACAAAGACCTTTAGGGACCATCAGGCAGCAGAAGTGCTGTCATGCCTCTGAATCTCTAGTAGGCAAATTTTAATCAACCACACTGCAATTGAGCAGAGCAGTTTGAAAGCAGAGCAGCTCAGGATTTGGCTCTGCGTTCAGGGGAGGAGATTCCAGGCATTTAAAACAGGCTACAGGCTTTTTTTTTCCTCCAGCTTTTGTATGGTACGAGATGGGTTAGACCGGCTGGAACTCTTTTGGGTAATGGTAATTAAACAAAAGTGTCTGTGAACGCAGCTGAGAATGAAAACCTGAGGATTACACTTGTCAATATTTATTCAAGGCATCCATGCTGTTCTTTTCTGAAATGCTGTTGTATGAAATTAATCTGATTAAACACGCACTTGGTGGAAGAGCATTGCAAGAGAAGCGCTTTAAGTGTGATTGCACTATTCCACGCTGTAATGAAACACCCCTTCCAGTCTCTTGAATGTCTGTATTGAAGAATTCCCCCTGCAAGCCCTACTTGGTGGACTTCTTGTTATTATTCCCAATTATGGTGATTGCATTTTGTCATTTACAGGGAATTGGAAGCAAATATTTGAAGCAGGTCTGAGGCCAGCAGATACATCCTATTCACCAAGACTTCGTAGGTGCTAGAAGAGGGGAGAGTGCATAGTGCACAGTGCTGTAGCATGGCTGCTCTCAGTGGTGTTTCACATTATACTTGTGTGTCAGGAGAAAGGATTATGGAGTTTGCGGGTTTTCTGCTTTGTGGACAGTCTTCAGGGAGACCTTAGAGCAGCTCCAGTGCCTAAAGGGGCTGCAAGAAACCTGGAGAGGGGCTTTGGACATTGGCCTATAGGGACAGGCCAAGGGGAATGGCTTGAACCTGCCAGAAGAGGGGAGACTGAGATGAGCTCTTTTATGCCTTAACTGTGAAAAGGAACTTCTTGACCTAAGAATTGTAGGCTGTCATGTTGCTGTGCTTCTTCCAGTGAGAAGCCCCTTCTACAGTGAGATCTTTCTGTGACAGATGGCCAGGGGGTCACAGAATTGACAGGTTGGAAAAGACCTTCAAGATCATCAAGTCCAATTGTAAACCTACAGTTGCCCAGTGCACCACTAAACTGTCCCCATAAGTGCTCTTTTAAATACATCCAGGGACAGTGACTCCACCACTGCCTTGAGCACCCTCATAGAGAAGAGCTTCTGCATTATCACCAACCTGAACTTCCCCTGTTTCAGTTTGAACCCATCACCTCTTGTCCTATTGCTACAGTCCCTGGCAAAGAGCCCCTCTCCAGCATCATGGTACCATTAAATGATGCTTCCTTTTGATCTTTCTGTCAGCACGTTTTCCAGTGGTTGTTGTCCTGTTAGCCTGGAAGTCACTTCACTGCCCTGCCCCATGCTACTGGAGTACTCATTCTTCTATTATGTCTTTAGGACATCTTCATAAGCATGGAGTGACGAGGCCTGTTTACTCCTCACTGTGTCAGTGCATTGTTTTATTCCCTGTGGATTCTCACTCCATGTGCCTGCCAGCAACACTTCATAAGGGCTGCTGGCAAGGGAGTGCTTCTGGTGCAAGGCAGAAGTCCAAACTCATACTTGTAGATAAGTGCTTCAGTTGTGTTGGTTGAACTTATAATCAGATTGACACTGCCTCGTCCCACCCCCCGAGACAAAACCCCAGACAAACCATAAGTGATGGTTGAAGCTCAAATACAGTGGATTTTGTGTTCTAAGCTGAAAACCGGTGTCACTACAAAACAGCAAATAGCAACCCAGACCACTCTGGGATGCTGTGAAATTGGGAAAACTGTGAAATGGCCTATTTCCTTTTAAGGATACACCTTGCTCCTTCAGAGCTACATCCATAATGCAAGGCAAGCTGGTCAAAGAGTTAATGTTCTTACTCTTTCTGTCCTTTCGAAATGTTAAAAATCACGTTTCACTGCCGTGCTAAATGGGTTTTATTGGGCTAAGCCACATAAAACTGTTCTGACAAAGCTTGCTCCCAGCAGAAACCCAGAATGTAGGCAGAAAAAAAATCAGGAATGTTTTCAAAATCCAACAATTCTGCCATAATACTGTTGAGTGGGGTTTTGGGAAGGGCAGTTTTCCAGGGAGGCACAAACACCTTCTGCATGCACAGTGGGATCAGCACACCTTAAATCACAGAATCATGGAATGGTTTGGGTTGGAAGGGACCTTAAAGCTCATCCAGCTCCAACCCCTGCCACAGGCAGGGACACCTTCCACTGGAGCAGCTGCTCCAAGCCCCTATGTCCAACCTGGCCTTGAACACTGCCAGGGATGGGGCAGCCACAGCTTCTCTGGGCACCCTGTGCCAGCGCCTCAGCACCCTCACAGGGAACAGCTTCTGCCTAAGAGCTCATCTCAGTCTCCCCTGTTCTGGCAGGTTCAAGCCATTCCCCTTGTCTTGTCCCTACAGGCCCTTGTCCCAAGCCCCTCTCCAGGTTTCTTGTAGGCCAACAGTGCTTTTAGCATCCTCTGAGGTCTGCAATGCCATAGTCAAAGGAAAAGTCTCACTATTTAAATATCTTCTCCTGATCAAATAGAGACAGAAAATGTCTGGAGCAGTGTTAGCCCGAAGTTAAAATAACAAAGTTCTGTACATCTGAGAAAGAGGTGCTTAAACTGAAACTCCTGAAGCTGTTTCCTTTAGCATTGCTAATACCACTTAAAGCCAACTTTGCATGGGTACCTCAGTCTGTTTGGAGTTTCCTCTGTTCAAAACCACTTCCTCAGACCAGGAAGACTTGCTCCTGGTAGTCTGAGCAAGCATTTTGCAGCATGGATTAGGCCGTAGGGTTGAGGTTGATGTGGTTTCATGGATGAGGTTAGGGGCTGTAGCGGTCGGGGAAGCTGACTTTGCTTGCTGCCCTCTTGCCAAAGCTTTATCAGTAGGGCATATTCAAATGAAGAAAAGCACAACAAGAAAAATAAAAGCAAGAAGCTCAGCTCAGCGGTGAGGGGGCTTGTCATGTATTAATTTTTCATTGCTGTGGAGAATTGTACATACATAATCACTTGATTGCAGTGGGAGTTAGCGAGCTCCTATGGTGTCATTTGCATAAATCTTGTTAAGTCAATGGCAGTTAATGAAGTACAAATGAGCCTGGAGAAGGTGACATGCAAATCGTGGGTGGCAGATGGGAGGTCTGGGGTTGGGGTGGCAGCTGTGTGCTCCTTCTTTTATTATTTATTTTCCTCTCCTCTCCCCATCCTCCCCCCGTTAGAGTGTAAATAAATACATAGGAGCCGGCCTTGACTTTCAGCTTTCAGACCCTCTTCTGTTTGCCATTCGCACTCCATCACGGATGCTCATATGATGATACAGCCCCAACTCACTAACCTTGACTCTTCCTTTACCAGTGACTGGTCAAAATACATAGTGCCAGCTTGCCTCAGCCCCTTTGGCTTACCCCGAGAGGTGCTGCACCTCATGCAGCCCCAAATTCCTGCATCCTTTAGGAAGAGCAAAATGGATTGAAGAGAAACGTTCTGGTTAATGTTACGCTGATGGCTTAGTGAAAAACTTGCCATCCATGACTTGCAAAGGTGAACTTCAAAACCTTTCTCTGTGTGCAAAGGGTTGTAGTAATGGAGAAAGTCGAACGTCTTACTTAGGCTTTACTTAACTTCTTGTGTTCCAAACCAACAACTGCAGTGTCTATTTTCCATCCTTTCCCAAGTGCTCCAGCCTTAGAAGAATAACTGAAGCAATTTGTCCAAAATTCAGGGGAAAATCTTTTTTAGGCTGTTTTGAAGATGAGGATCCAAACTTTTTATTTCATTAAGGTTTTTTGCTAGTGAGCTCCTCATACGTTGGCTGTGCACTGCTCTGTGGAAGGAATCTGTGAAACTGGGAATTGCTTTATTTCTCCCTGATGTTTTTTCCCAACCTACTCTCCCATACATGCTCTGAGCTTGCCAATAGCAGCATGGCCCTGAAACCAGAAAGGGTTTCAATGTAGTTTATATCAAACTTTGCTTTTGTTAGACTTGGTCTTAGCAGTCACTCCTGGTATATTTGTCTGGTAGAGGCTTTGCTAGGAAACTCGAGCAGCAGCCTTCTTGCAGCCTGAGCAATGAATGCCTTGCAGTGGCATTCTGTGCTGTGGAGGGTGAGGAGAGCTGGGAGGTGAAACAGGATCTTCTGGTACTGACCATTTCCCTTCCTTCCATCAAGTTTAGACTATTCATTTGCACTTCTTCCCTTAGTTCTGATCACTACATTTCCAGCGCTCATAGACTCATAGGATCCTAGAACGGTTTGAGTTGGAAAGGACCTTAAAGATCATCTACCACAGGCAGGGACCCCTTCCACTGGAGCAGAGTGCTCCAAGCCCCTGTGTCCAACCTGGCCTTGAATACTGCCAGGGATGGGGCAGCCACAGCTTCTCTTGGCACCCTGTGCCAGCGCCTCAGCACCCTCATACTGAAGGATTTATTTCTAACATCTAATCTGTCTTCCCTTTGTCAGCTTAAATCTATTCCCCTTGTCCTGTCCCTGCAACTCCTTGTAAAAAGTCCCTCTCCAAGTTGTCTTGTTGCAGCCCTTTAGCCCAAATAGTTGGGACTGTAGCTATCAGTCTTCATTGCTCCATTTCCAAAAGAGGGGTGTTAAAGGTTAAGTTGGATTTTAATGGGCTTTGCTCCATTATCTGTCTGACCTGGGTACCTAATGCTCTGTGCCCCTCAGCTTCCTTCTCTTCAGTTCCTTACAGATGCAGGTCAGTCCTGCCTCTCCTTGACCAGTGCTGTTTTCCTTCCTAACCTTCTTGTCTTTTGTTAATCCTTAACTCCAGCTGGGTGTTTGTGTGCAGTGCTGGTTGCACATTACTTGTGTGGAATGACACACAACGCTTCCCATTGAACCAGAAGGAACATCCTACCCGAAATGTATTTTCCCCTAAGATACCCAGGGCTGTCTGTACAGCTGCTAGAGCACTGCAGCAAGTATGGCACTGTCTTGGAAATGGGGTTTGAGAAGTGATTGTCTGCCACGTCTAGTCAGTCAAAGTGCTGTCCTCAGTCATCCTCACTAGCAGAAGAGCACTGGAATGCTTCAGGCAAGTGTCAGAGCTGAGACCCACCATCCTCATAAACAATACATGTTTTTTTGCAGCAGCTTTCCTGTATATAAGTGTTTACTTTGAGTCTACAAAAAGAGAGAACATACAGGCAACCATTGTAGCATCTATTTTTGCTTAATTCATCTGACTTGACAGGGTGAAAACATGATACAGGAAGAGCAGGATGGACACACGGTGCTACAACTAGTACATTAGTAGGCTCTGTGACCCATTGCTGAGCACTAGGGCTTATCCTATGGCTTCTGGGCACAGGTTACCCAGAGCAGTTGTGGCTGCCCCATCCCTGGCAGTGTTCAGGGCTGGGTTGGATGGATCTGCTCTAGTGGAAGGTGCTTGGGGAAGGCTTACTGACAAAGAGCCCCAAACCACTGTGTTGCTGCTTCTGCTCCATCTTCCACACCAAAGCATTCACCAAAATGCTTCTACTATGGTTTTCATTTATTGATGCTCATGTGGGCTTCAATATAGTTGTTTGCAAGCTGGTGTTGGTGTCTCCAGAGAGTGGCTCTCCAAAACTGAGGAATGATGTGATTTACAGGCACGGGCAGATGACATAGCTTGTATTTATGTCTAACTGGTGTAAGGTATAATTTCCGCTGTCACACTTGTGCCTAATCACAGTAATCAGTATCCAGATCTGCTTGTACAAACACGAGGGTAGGGTTTTTAGCCAAATACTCTTAGTGCTGAAATCTTGTGTGTAATTCCTCTGCAAGTGTTTACAATCAGAACATACACATTTTGCTGCGGTTTTAATTAGCTGATTACTAGTTATAAAATGTTTTGTACTCACTGTGCTTCTGTAAATTGTTAACTGGTAGCTACCAGTATAATTAAATATTCCAGAGCACTTGGCTGTGGTTGCATTGAACTGTGAAGAAATAATGTTATATAGCCAATCAAAAAGAGATACTTGTAAACTCATTTGAAGCGTCAGAGTGTGTTAGGACTATCATGGTGATGCTTATTGCAGGAGAAATTAAAGATACAGTTTTGTGCTAAGAGGCAATGCAGAAATTAGTTCCTGAATTAGTTGTTAATTGATTTGGTAATTCCCTGGGGTCTGCATGCTCTTTTTTCCTGTTTCGTTGTTGCATTCAGTTAACAGTGACTATTCCCAGTGCACTTGAAATATTTTTTCCAATTAGATCAAATGTGCCCTTACATCAGAGGAATGGCAATAGCTCCATGTGCCTGCCTGGAATAATGTTTAATTTGACTGTGGAAGTTGGTTTTGTGTGGTTTTTCTGTGATTATATTCAGATGCCATCCCAAGGAAAGCAGTAGTGTTAAGTATTTGGAATAAAATGGCATTAAAAAGTTCCTGGATTTAATTGGCTTTCTGCAGTTTCAAGAAGCTTACTTGAATTTATACCTCTCTGAGCAGCCTTCTAGTGCCTAAAGGGGCTACAGAAAACCTGGAGAGAGTCTTTGGACAAGGGCCTGTAGGGACAGGCCAAGGGGAATGGCTTTAACCTGCCAGAACAGGGGAGACTGAGCTGAGCTCTTAGGCAGAAGCTGTTCCCTGTGAGGGTCCTGAGGTGCTGGCACAGGGTGCCCAGAGAAGCTGGAGGACTGGAGCCTGCAGGAAGCAAACCAAGCAGCCTCTCCTGTGAAGCTTTGGAGAGCTTCATACACTTGGAGTGTTCTCATGCTGCTCTGTGTGCTGGAGTGTTGCAAATCCTGGAGACCACATGGAAATCAAGTACAGAACTCACTGAAGAAGTATCAGAATACTTTGGGGTAGAGGAGGCAATGATCAAGAGCAATGTAGGTATAAAAGAGAACATCAATAAAGAGAAAGCCATAATATGATTTTAACAAATGTATTATGCTTTTCCAGTGCTGAGATGATATAATACATCAAGGTGGCATCTCAGTGTGGCATGCAGAGATTGACAGCAGTGAGGTCACTAAGGTTATCTTCACTGTTACCCTTAGGCTAAGTACTGGCCCCTTGCCAGAAGTCTTTAACTCAAGGTGCTTGTTTCTAGACACGTCTTGAATAGTTGCATCTAGCAAATGCTTACAAGGGAGAGTAGCGATCATAGAGTCTGAGGCTGGTTTGTGTTGGAAGGGAGCTTAAAGCTCATCCAGTTCCAACCCCTGCCACAGGCAGGGACACCTTCCACTGGAGCAGCTGCTCCAAGCCCCTGTGTCCAACCTGGCCTTGAACACTGCCAGGGATGGGGTAGCCACAGCTTCTCTGGGCACCTTTTGACAGCGCCTCAGCACCCTCACAGGGAACAGCTTCTGCCTAAGAGCTCAGCTCAGTCTCCCCTGTTCTGGCAGGTTAAAGCCATTCCCTTTGTCATATATATGTGTGTATATATGTATATATATATCAAAATAATTGACATTTAGTTATTTTTAATGGATCAGATTTGCAGATGCCTTCATAGTTGTGATATCTTGTTGAGCAATAGTCATTATAAAGAAGGTCACCACAAACTCCTTGTGAGCAAGATGTGCTTTCCAAGCTGTTCGTAGTCTTTCTTGGTTTCAGTTTATAGGTATTGGTGCAAGACAAACATTGCCCTTATTTCAGGGGGTTGCTGTGGATCGGATGAGAGTCCTTGTGCATCTGGGCTAACCTGGGAGACTGGAGCTCTTCCTCTGAGGGCATGGGAAATTAGGCTGGAGAAGTGACATAAGAAGATTAAGTAGAAAGCTTATGACAGTTAGCAAGTGAGACTGCCTGCTAGACTTGGGTTGACACGATGATTATTAATATGTAGTCAAGATGTTTTGGGGATTCCACCATATTTGTATGGTTGCCAGCAAAACGGTGACAGTTGCATTGCAGTTAATAAATTCATTTAGATTTATAAGCATTGTTTACAGAACCTGTTCGCCTGCTGAAACTCTAACAGCATCTGTTCCTTCTTACTAATTAACTGCTAATTACGAATGAGCTTTGTGTGTTTGTCAGTATAACTGGCTCATGCATTTTGTAAGGAACATTAACAAATTGATTTACATAGTGGTAAAGCAATCAAAAGAGTAAACTGAACAGCACGCACTGGAAGCCCTTTAGCTGATCTTTTGAATGAGGCAAACTTGGGGCATTTGAAATGTTTTCATCAGTCTTTCGCTACCTTTTAATTGTGTGGTAATTACATGTGAAGCTGAAACAGGGTTTGATTGGTATTTGATTTGATCCTGTTGGTCCAATATCATACATTCACAGAATGGTTTGGGAGGGAAGGGACCCTAAAGCTCACCCAGTTCCAACCCCTGCCATGGGCAGAGACACCATCCACTGGAGCAGCTTGCTCCAAACCCCTGTGTCCAACCTGGCCTTGAACACTGCCAGGGATGGGGCAGCCACAGCTTCTCTGGGCACCCTGTGCCAGCGCCTCAGCACCCTCACAGGGAACAGCTTCTGCCTTGTATCCAACCTGAACTTCCCCTGTTTCAGTTTGAACCCATCACCCCTTGTCCTATTGCTGCAGTCCCCGATGAAGAGTCCCTCTCCAGCATCCTTGGAGGCTCTTTTGTTTTAGGGGGTTTTCCTTAGTTTGTTTGTACTTAAGAAAAGCATTGCCATTGTTAGGAGTTATCAACATGAGCAAGCATTTATTCAGAGTGTAAGTCGCAATGGCACATTAAAGAGAGTAAATGGGATGAAGAAGGGATATTGCAGGGAGGGGGAGAGCAGGGAGTCTTTAAAATGTGGGTACTCTGCCTATAAACTGCTTTGTTATTGGTCATCAGAGGACCTCCTATGGCAGTCCTTGCACCTTTGTCCAGGTGGTGTTTTCTTTCATCCTACTTCAGTTCTCCAAAACCCTTCTGCCTGCAGTAAGAACCTTTAGAGCAGTCTCAGCAGCCAGGCCTAATGTTGGCCCTTCAGTATTTTGAATTTAAAGGGAATAATTCAGTAGTGCAATTGCTAACCCAAAAATCAAATCAAATCTTGGGTTGTCTTTTTTTTTGCATGGTTGAGAAGATGGTTAAAAATTACATCACTGGATGTTGGGTTTACCCCAAAGGATCCTTCACATTACCCTCATTTGGAGATGAGTGATACACTTAGTTGACATGGGTATATTTCCCCTACAGCTGTAAAGCTTGAAACGAGGCTTGTAGGTAGGATTGGGAAGAAGACACAAGTAATGCCAAAACCCAGCTGCAGTGGCTTAATGTAGCAGTGAGGAATAGACAGTGGTTTATATAGACTAAAAGTTGCCAGGAAAAGTACATTTTTTTTGGTAGAATTTCAGAATACATCTATGAAGCAACTACAACAGATGTAAAATACTTGGAAGTTAGTGCAGCATTTTGACTCTGCCTCACTGCATCTTAATTGAGAGTTTATCCAAATGGGTTTTGGTTAAAGCCAAGATGTGGATTGAAAGCACTTTGTAAGATTGGAAACAAAAGCTAAAGCCAGATCATGGCCTGAGTGAGCTGGAAGGAGGACCCAGCTGTGTTCAGCTCCAGGGCTGGTGCCATTCACCAAGGCCATTAACAGCAGTGTTGGAAGTGCAAGCAAACATGTATCCATCCCATTAGTCATCTCTAGGCTAAAGCTGAAATGCCAGCAGGGAGAGGCACATCAGGAAAGGGACAAGGAGTGGAGCTGGTGACTGAACAAAAAGAGATTTAATTTGTAAATCTTGATAATCTTTAAGGTCCCTTCCAACCCAAACTGTTCTAGGATTCTATAGGCATTGGAACAGGCTGCCCAGGGCAGGGCTGCAGGCACCGTCCATGCAAGTGTTCACACAGCGTGGAGATGAGGCCTCAGTGCCATGGGTTAGTGGTAGCCTTGGCAGTGCTGGGGAATGGTTGGACTGGATGAGCTTAAAGGGCTTTTCCAGCCTGGTTGAGCCTGTGATTCTGTGCTTCACTGGAAGATGTACACAAGCTCATTGAAGACACACACTGATTAGGCAAAGGGCTCAAGGCAGAAAATCCCACCCCTGTGGCTCTACAGCCAGATCAGTCTCTGGCTAAAGGTGTTTTTCTCCGGCCAGCACAGTAATCAGAGCGTCTTGTCAATAGTGATGTAAGCTCCTGTATCAGATCACTGTTTATGAGATTAGGAGGCTAATTACAGAGGGTTTAGCTAGGACACAGCAGTTGTAATTAGACATTGAAATCTATAGTGTGTTTGCCAGGAAAAAGAAGTGTTGCTGCTATGCTGTGAGATACATGTACATGGGTGTGTGGTGATAAGGAAGGGATGATTTCAGGCTTGATACTAAGAGAAAGCTGCTGGATTTTGGGTGTTATCCAGCTGGATGATATCCTCCTTATGCAAGCAATATAAGCTTAGTGACTTGGATTTTCTTTTGAAAAGGGGTGGAAACTGAAGCAGTGAGATTCTGTAGGGAAGTCTGAGCACTGAGTACATTTCTTTCCCCTTTATAACTAATATGATTCTTTGTCACAAGAAAAATACTAAGACGTACCATTTACCAAAGGGTTTATAGTACAGTATATCACCCTATTATGAATGACAGTATTTAAATGGTTGGGTAGAGAACTGGAGAACTGCTACAAATCAAGTAGCTAGATTAACATCTAATGTTCTCTTCTCACATGAATATGGGGGGGGGGAATTAAGACATATTCACGTGCAGAAGGTATTGGAAAGAAAAATCAATTAAAATAGCCAAGAAAATGGTTGAATTATTAAGAAATTCTGCTCTCTGAAAGTGAGCGATCCATTGGAATGGAAAAGAATAGGGGCTGATTAAGAAGGTGGGTACCATCACTTTGGGAATCAGATGTTTCATGGCCCAATTAAAAACAACCTGGAGCAACCTGTGCAATTGGAAGGTGTCCCTGCCCATGGCAGGGGTTGGAACTGGATGAGCTTTAAGGTCCCTTCCATCACAAACCATTTTCTGATTGTGATTCCATGATTGTTAAAATCCATGTGTATGTTTTGGGGTTTGTGTGATGTAGGTCTCCTGAAGTCCCTCCATCTCAGGTTTCCAGTGCTGTGTCTGAGCTGCACAGACCCTTCCTGCATCCATCCCTTGCTGAAGCGTGCTCAACGTTTCGCAAATTGATGTGTCAGTTTTGCTTAAGCTAATGGCAAAGCAAAGAACTTCTTCAGAGCACTTCCTGAATCAGTCCTTTGTACAGCAAATGCTGCTGTCAGTTTGTAATTCATGGCAATACTGTGTTTGTCACCGAGAAATAATACGTGCATGATCACTGCTAGTGCTTTAGTCTTGCAGCGGAGTGGTATCTGTAATCCTGATACAGATTAAGCCGTGCTCAAGTTAAATGACACTTATTAAGGTTGGTGTGATGTAGGGAAGCAAGAGGGTTTTCACCTGCATATGGAGCATGAAGAGTGCAAGATCGCTGCTTCTTGGGGGAGAAGCTCCCCTACTGGGAGGGGGCAGACAAAAGCAAGGGGCTTTAAAGGTAAGAGAAGGTGGGGAAGAATGCCAGCATGATGCATAACAGAATTGGAGGGAGAGAACTCAAATGGAAAAGTAAGAAGCCAAATCTGTCTTAAACAAGTAAGAGGAAGGAGGGCAAAGATGGACAAAGGAGGAGATGGGAAGTGAGAATAAAAACCAGGTGACATCTCCAATAACACTAAAAATCATGAGCATCTTTCAGAAGGTGCCACACCAGTCCCTAGAGATGTCTCGTTCTTAAGGTGCTGATGTCTTTAAGCATGAAGCATGGTGATCGATCAGTAGCTTTGAAGCAATGCATCAGTGCCTCTGGTTCACTGCTGCTTGGGCACCTTGTCAATGCCTCCCAGCTGTTTCCAATTGAACAGTCTGAAGAGCTTTCAGTCTATAGGTTTCAGTAGCATGCACTGCAGTTGATGCATGCATGCTGTCAGAGTGCTGATTTTTCCACTGATGAAGTCTGAAAGCAAGGTGCCAGTGTTGGTCCAGAACAGTTCTGCTGGTGTTAAAATAATCACCTAAAATACATATGATGGGAGTTTGAAACTCTGGAGAGTAAACCAAGAGGCTTTTAAGTGACTCCACATCTCTCTGTCTAGGGTGTGGAATACATGCAATGGGCTAGGGTAAGATCAGTAAGATCAGTCCATCCAATGAAGGGCTTCGGTGAGTTCATTTGTACTTCAGAGAGCAGCACATCTTTCCTGTATCCTATATATGTGTGCTTGGAGATTCTATCTGCAAGCGGAATCTCATTTAGGAATTGATGGCAGATGCATGGATTATAATTTCTAAACTCAGGTTTGGTTTCAGTTTTATTGTGCTGCTGGAATGCTTTATGCATAGGTCATTTCTTCTCTGGACTTTCCGGACGGTGGTGGTGTCCTGGTCCCAAAGAGCATACAAGAGTATGGTGTTGGCAGTGAAGGCACAGAAGTTTTACTCTTCTGCATCACTACAGCTTTATGCTTTCCTCGGCTGTTGCTCTCATAGAAGGTCCTGCAGTTACTTTCACAGTTTTGAATGATTTAGTGCCACAGGTATTTGTATACTTCCTATTACAGGAGCAGTAACAGTGATTGTATCATTTTATTAGAAAAAAAGATCTATTTTAAGTAGAAATTCTTGGGGTTTCCGAGAATGCATCATCAGTTAGCGATTTCCTCTCTGAGATCTGTTGATCTCCGCTCCCATAAACCTCTACCCACCATCCTCAGTTTTCCCATAACCAACATTCCCTAAACCTGCTGTCACCCCGGTCTGAAACTGTTCAAAAAGAAAGAAAAAGGCACAAATTACCATTATTTTTGGTCACCTTCCCTGGTTTGAGGGGTAGGAAGGGACATGTGCTGTGGCTGGTGAAGTGACACCCTAGGGCTGTGCCAGCAGGCAGGCTCACGGTCCTCTTAGCAGAATAAGCCAATCTCTAACTACACAAACCACTTGGAGAGACCACAATTTACATATTTTAACAATGATATAGCTGCTACTTATCTGACTTAACTCCTAGTAGCTTATGGCAATGTTGGCTTTCTACCACTGCTGCACAATGAATCCGTCTTTTCCTTGGTTGTAATAGGTTTGAGGCTCCTTGAGTCGGTTCCCTTTCGGTTGAAAGGTATCCCGGTGGTGGTGGTGTTCACCAGAGCTCTGAGTAAAAATGACTTTGTTCTCTGCTATGTTAAATTGGCTGGTTAATTCTGGTGTTATTTACCCTGTAATTCATTAGTTTTACTCTACCATTGGCAGCTGACAGGCTGTAATTTCATGCCTTGCAATAAAAGATGTCTCATAATCTGCTTCATTTAGCAGCAAGAGAATTTAATGAAATTAACTGCAGTCCTAATTATGCCAGTGAATACTAAAGACTGCTATCAAGTTTCCTCAGAAAAGGACAAGGTCCACCTCATGAAGGATTTAGAATATAATTTCCTGGGAAAAGTTGCAAATGCCTCCTTCTATTGGCCAACAAGGGCCAATTGCAAGTGCTGATAGGACTTTAATGAACTAGTTTGTTCTGAGGACGTCGCACAAGGAATAATAATTTTGTATTTTTGAGCAAGTTTGTAGAGGTTCCTCTCCTTAGAATAGCTGATGGATGAGGATTTAGTCTTTTGCTTCCATTTCAAGGGATTTTCCCACTTCTTTTGTGGTGCCTTATGCTGGAGGCTAGCAACTGAGGAAACAGCTCAGATGCTACACGCTTTAGATACAGAGTGAGGATAGCGGCTTTGGAGATCTCCATCCCAGAGGCCATCAGGCAGTTTGTTCTCTTGTGCTGTAATTCATTGAAGGCTCATAGCTCAACCACACAAACACCACAAATGCAAAGAAATAGCAAACCTGGCAAAGAACCATGATGAAAGAGTGCTGACGTGGCACAAAGGGAAAAGAGGGATTGACACTGAGGAGCATTCTTAGGGCTCAGTCCTTTGCAGTGTTCTTCTGCATGCTTTTTTTGGTGCATATTCATGACTTTGTATTGAAAAGGTCTTTCTGTATTTGCTGGCAGGGCTTTCTTGATTTCCACTTGAAAGTAGTGGGTGATGTGTTTGCCAAGTGTGTGCTAAGTGCTTTCTAAGCACTGCCACACTTAGACAACATGATGTGAAATGTAACCGCCATTTTATGACTTAAATGATGTTAAATGTAGTTAATTGGAAAAACTTTTAACTGCAGAGAATTTCCCTATGAATAGCCTTCATAATAACCATCTCACTATAAAAGGCAAAATGCTTTGCTCACAAGGACAACTGTACTATAAAGGTGAAGTGTATTGATCAAATTACCTGAGATAATAAACTTCGGATGAATAACTCCTCTATTGATGAATGGCAGAAGTCTTCCTTTTTACCTCATACTGTTAGTATGATGGGAAGGCAATTGAGAGAACAGTATTAAGAGTGTGGGGTTGTTTCAAGCATAGTTTATATTTTTAAGTGAAATAGCTCTGTGAAATTGTGGATTGAAAGTGGCATTGGGGTTTTTTACTGTTTCTGTTACTGTTTTGTTGGTTTTAAGCTGTAATTTGTTCAAAGTGTAATCATCTTCAGATAAAATGTTATAGGACTATATAAAAGTGAATATGTAGATTCACAGAATGGTTATCTTGTTCCATTTCCCCTGCCACAGACAGGGACATCTTCCACTAGACCAGGTTGCTTCAAGCCTTATCCAGCCTGGCCTTAAACACTTCCAGGGATGGGGAAACTCTTCCAGACATGGGAAGAGACTTAAAATGGTCAGTATGTGCAAGAACTTGCAATACTGAATGAGGAGTAAGCCCTGAGCTTAGTACGAGTTGATGAAAAGTGAGGTCAGAGCATAACTGGATTCTGGTGATGGAGATGCTCCTATAAGAGGGGAAGAGTTTAGGGGCACAGAAAAGGGGAAGAAATGTGGTGGATGGGAGCTTAAAAGCAAATGAGATGTTGTGGGTTTTTGTTACTTAGTGTATGCTCGTTCCTTTGCTTTCTGCTGAGTAGGGATTTCATGGATTTATTACGATTAGGGGAAAGAAAAGCAAGATGATGGGTGTATCTGCCTTTCATAACAGCTTTGAGTTTTGGGGTTGATCAGAAATGACAGCTTCCTAGGCAACCTCAGATACATAACTTGCAATAAACCTAATGCAAAGCTTCTTGTATCTTTCAGAATGCAAGCAGAAAACTCTGTGGTTTTATTCAATATACAGTAATCATCTGTAGGTGCATTTATGGGTGAAGAATAGAATCATAGAACAGCTTGGTTTGGAAGGGACCTTAAAAAGATCGCTTAATTCCAACCCCTCTGCTGAAGAAAATTGGATGGCTTTAAAAAACTCATTGATGGAACAGTTTGGAATATCCTCAGAATTGCTGGTCAAAGAGACAATTGAGTATTCAGACATGCTTATTCTTGAAATGTGGTGTATGAAATGCCATCAAGTAAAAAAGACTGGAAGTTGAACAGAACCACAAGGAGCTGATCAGCTGTAGTATTAGTATATACAGCGTATATAAGCTTTCCAAATGAATGCAGAAGGGAAGCAAGGAAGTAATATGAAATACTAAAATAATAATCGCGTTTAAAATTGGGTATGCTGAGGAAAAGTTTGGAATTGATATTCCCAACAGACGTTCAGGATGGAAAGAAGGCTGTAGTATTGTTTCACACTTCCATCTAGAAGATTGCCAACGTTGACTTGGCTACTAAATAGGATTACAGTGTTTTCTTCTCAAATGTTTCACGTCTCTAGCAAAGCAGCCTTTGTTATAGTTGAGTTTTTCCATAGGATGGGCTTTAAGATCATTGGACACACAATTCCAACTAAAGTTTTTACGGTACGGAATTACATGTCTTACATTTGATAGATTTCATCTTCTTAGGAAAGTCTCCAAAGATTGAACTAAGCAAGCCAGTACATACTGAAGGTCTCAGTCAGATCAGCAAGACAAGCAAGGAAGGGAAACCAGAGGCAGGAACAAGTTTCAGAAGAGAGCATTCCCACACATAAGCAGCATAGGAGAGAAATGAACTGTTGGACTTTCTCATTCAAATCCAAGAACATAAGTATTAGTAAAGTAAATCTTTTTTATTTAAGGTAATAACAAAGACCAAATAATAACAACCAAGACCAAAATAAGCATTCAAGAACTGTTTAGATGAGACCCTCAGTGCCATGGGTTAGTGGTGGCCTTGGTAGTGCTGGGGAATGGTTGGAATGGATGATCCTAAAGGTTTTTTCCAACTGAGTTGATCCGATGATTGTATGATTAGTTTTAAATACTATCATATACTCACGTCATCATAGTGAAGAACTTGCACAATGTCTGTCAGCTGGTCTGATTGTTTTACTGTGTTGTTCTTGTGCCCTTTGGTGTATACAGAGTGAGAACAAATGACCTAAAAGTCCGTATGTTTTGAATGACCCAAAAGGTCATGAGCTATAAATATTCTTTACAGTAATTTGAAATAGGACTTGGTGTAAGACACAAAGCTGGGTATTCTTTGAAACAGTTCTGAGACAATGTAAATACCACGTGAGTGTGATCACCTTGTTTCATATATACAGAGATATGTGCAGATACATGCATGCACATATATGCATGGAAACTTCATAGCAGCCTTCCAGTATCCACCTACAAGGATGCAGAAGGGGACTCTTCATCAGGGACTTTAGTGATACGACAAAGGGTGATGGGTTTAACCTTGAACAGGGGAAGCTCAGGTTAGATCTAAGGAAGAAGTTCTTCCTGTGAGCGTGGTGAGGTGCTGACACAGGGTAAATGCTCCATCCCTGGCAGTGGACAAAGCCTTGGGTGACATGGTCTAGTGTGAGGTGCTGCCTGTTGCAGGGCAGGTGCAACTAGATGGTCCTTTCCAAGTCCAATCCATAGATATATATGATCCTTTGCAATCCATATATATATATATATATATATGATATATATATGAAACCTCCATATAAAAAAAACTAGAAAACATCATCCTGTAGAAATGGAAAAGCGAGAGCAGAGGGCAACCAGAGTGCAACAGGGATTTGAGAATATCCATGGATTCAAAAGGTGAGAGCAAGCCAGGTCTGCAGTCTTTGGAAAGAGATGAAGAGGATCCTTCTTTTAATGGCCAGGATTGATTCTGCAAGGCTGTTTGAGCTCGTGTCAAGCAGTACGCGAGGGGGCAAGAACTTCAGCAGGAGGAGAGGCCAAGCACCGCAGGAATGCAGGTGGAATCCAAATAGCCACACAACAGACGTTTTTAATACATTACATGCCAAATTCAGCTTAGTTTATTAGCAAGTGTTAGCTTCGCTAAGGGCTTTTAGAATTCATTCCTTACTCCAATTCAGTTTTGCTGGTTACCCTCAAACTTTGGGAGAATAATATTTAGTTGATGCCAGCGAGCTACATTGTTAGCACCCAAAATTAAAAGCTCCATTGAGATTGTGAACTAGATCAGAAGCCCATGGAGGCAGAAACTTGGCTGTGAAAAAGAGGCTTTGATGTCATAATGCCTATTGTTTAATGTCTTTTAAATGCCAACGCACAGCATGGGGGCCTGGCCCTCCCATTGTGCAACAGAGGGTGCATTAGGTGGTAGAGGGGGGGAAGAAAGGAGAACTCTTCCATCCTGTGAGCACAAAGTTGACAGGTACGGAGGCTTTTGGAGATCTTTCTTAGGGAATAGTGCAGTAAAGGGTGCAAGTCCAGAGCGAGCACGTTGTGCGTGCAATGTGTGCAAGAGAAAGTTAGCAGTCAGTCAGGTTTTATCTCTTAATGAATAGAGACTGCTGAAGTAAGGGTTAGGTAATTGAGTTTATAATTAATTAGCCATAACCCTCATCAGATAAAGCAGTTGTCGAGGGTTTTTTTTATCTCCTTTCTCTCCCCAGGGCCTGCCCTTCTTTGTCCTTGCACTGACAGCCAGCACTTATCTTAGGCCTTCTCCAGGTCCGTGCCCATCAACCCCTCCTCCCTTGGGCTGGTTTTTGGTGGTCAGCCCAGACCCTTATTGTCCTGGAAGGCTCACAATCAGCCCGGCTGTCGGGTGCTGGGATGATGAATTAGCAGTAGGAGTTAACATGGAGGTGAACTCCAGATTGGACTCGCGATAGCTCGCAGAGCGGCTTGTGTGTGTTAGGCACTGTCCCCGGCACTGATCCGCTGCTGACACATTACAACAAAGAGGTTAAAAAGGGAGATTTAGTCAAAGAAATGTCCTCGGGAAGTTCGGATGCGTACAAAGAACCCTTAATTTCTTCTGCTGTGCAATTCACCTCGACAATGCTGGGGAAATAAATGAGATTTTTACACTGTTTCTTTCGGTGACCTTATCTCCCTTATATCGTGGGTTGAACTGGTGTGCTTGCAGTGGAGGTAGAAGTTTTAGACACTTATCTTAAAAGCATCAAGATTGTTAAAGGCGTCTGGTTCTGTCTGCCCATTGAGCTAGATTAAGGGGATTCAATGTTGAATTTATCCTCTTTCAAAGCATCATCCTTTTACAGATGTGTTGGAGAAAAGGAGCTTTCTTGCTGTGTTTCCAGGAAGCATGTGGCCTGGAGCTGTTTTTATAGACAGGTTTACAAGCTGGAGAAGAAAACTGGTCAGGAACTAGTCGGATTTCTTTTCACCTGCAGTTTCTTGCATCAGAGATGAAGTCTCCCTTGTCTCACAATGTTGAAGATGAGGCTTCATCTGGCCATCTTCAGCATCAGGCCTCAGATGAGTACCATTTCACCAAATGTTTGGGTGGGAAGGGATATCAGAGCTCATCCAGTTCCGACTACTGATGGCAGAACAAACCTGTTCCATTTTGGAATAATAGCTTAGTTGTTTTAGTGGGCCTTCGAACCTTGCAAATGCTGTGGTTCAATGCTTATGGTTTGTGAAGCCCCTCCAGTTCAGCCTTCCCGTGGCAGGGGTTGGAACTGGATGAGCTTTAAGGTCCCTTCAACCCAAACCATTCCATGACTGTAAGCCAGCACTGATACTGACAGCAGCTAATCCCAGAGTATTACAGGTAGTTAGTTCAGCATGTGAGCAATCCCGTTGTGCTAGAAGTTTGTGATATATTGCCTGTTGTTGTCAGATATCTGCTCTTCCAGGGTGTTAATTGGTATCAAACCTCTAGGATTCACTGTGAGGTCCATACCATTTTGGTTTGCCATTTAAACACTTGAATTACGATACCATCTTACAGGGTGTTCTCTTGAGAGGTGCCAGGAGCACTGATGGAAACTTCCAAATGTAAAAGCTTTCCTCATAGAATCATAGAATCCCAGCCTGGTTTGGGTTGGAAGGGACCTTAAAGCTCATCCAGCTCCAACCCCTGCCACAGGCAGGGACACCTTCCACTGGAGCAGGGTGCTCCAAGCCCCTGTGTCCAACCTGGCCTTCAACACTGCCAGGGATGGGGCAGCCACAGCTTCTCTGGGCACCCTGTGCCAGCGCCTCAGCACCCTCACAGGGAAGAGCTACTGCCTTATCCCCAACCTGAAATAACAAACTTAGTATGGTATGGGGAGAGTTGGAATGCCTGGATTTAAGACGTGCCGCTTTGAAGTCAGTGCTAGGCGAGCAAAACCTTCTGCTTTAGGCAGCCTGGATAAAGTTGCAGAGATAACTCAAATGATGACATAGTTGCAGATCTGTTCCATTTGTAGGAAACAGACCTGGAAGGTCTCACTGGGAGAAAGCTGTGATTTCCTGAGCCACAGAGGTGCCTTTTCCCCCAATGTGGTGATTGCAGAGCAGGGATTGACTTCTCTCAATTGATTTGATCATTGCTTTTTGTCCCTTTTGTAGAGCTAACATGGAAATGACAGAGAAAAGGAGTCCGACTGACACACCCGAGCGCGGGGTGTTCGAGTTGGTCGTACCAAGTATCATTATCAACCGTAATTGACAAATAATACCCCTCATAAATACTGCCAGTCTTTTCAATTAGTTTTCATCTCAAATCCGGGATGCAAAATGATGGCCTGTCAAGTGACAATGGATGACAAAAATTAATAAATTGTCTTCTAAATAGTATGGACACTTAAGAAAAATTGGGCAGCCAATTTAGCACAGCATGAACCGGGGGGAACCTTTTGTACTGTTGCTGTGCCACTAATGTTGTCTGGGTCTTTATTAATGGTGCTTGGCTGCTGCTGACAGTTTTGTTGCTACTGGCAACTTTCTTCATTAAAATTAAAGCCAGCGTCAAATCCCATTAGCTGCACTCTGGGTACCTTGCATTTTATTTATGTATTTTTTGTGTTTCTCTTTGCAAACACGTTGTTTTAGCTATGGAAAGTTGGAAAATGTGCTTAAAAATTAGCCTTTCGTCTTGTCGGTGGCTGATTGCTTAACTAAATAATGGATTCTGTTAGTTTGAGGGAGATTGTCTGCAGTGTGTTAGAACATGCCCAGTCTCCAGCCAAGGAACTGCACAGAGAAATCCATAAATGATCTTTATAAATTACCTTTTCTGAACACAGTGTTCTTGTGCATCGCCTGCGAGCTAACTGCTTCTCATATACTCTCTCATAAAGCAGTAATAGCCTCTGGAGGGGAGCAGCTCACTTGTGGGGTGTTCTTCTGGTGCCAGTTCAACTAAAATATTGATGATGGTACATATATGCTTAAAATGGAGTGATCAACATGTGTGAAAGACTGCTCTTACAGGGAAAACAGGTGGTGTGTCTCCTTCCTTTGGGAAGAGCAAGTATCTTTGTTTCTGGAAACATCTTTCAGCTTTCTGCCTTAAAAAGTCCTGGATTGACTCCTTCAGATAGAAGTCTTCATTCATAGAAATACATAGAAATGCGTACATACATCTCCCTTCTGGCAAGTTAAAGCCATTCCCCTTGTCCTGTCACTACAGGCCATTGTCCAAAGTCCCTCTCCAGGTTTCTTGCAGCCTCTTTAGGTGCTGGAAGATGCTATAAGGCTTCTCCTGAGCCTGAGTGCTGGATAACAGCCCTTGCTAGACCTGCTCTCACTGCTGACTATTCTAAAAGATTAAAATCCTGAGTGATCAGTGCATTAAATTACCTGGGGTACATCAAAGCAATCCATATTCTGTATTATGGATCACACATAAAGAGTTCACCCTGAATTTAAGGCTTCACATGGAAAAATCTGATGTACAGAAATGCCCAAGGAGAGCAGTGTTTAGCTGTGTGCTTTTACTAATGGGATACAGTTTGTGGAGCATCACACTTTGCTGCCAAGCTTTACATAACAGCCATTCCTAGGGATAGGTGGAATTTTGTCGCTGTCACCTTCGTTACAGCATCTTGTATTAATACACTCCTCTGGCTTGCAGACCATTTCTGATAGCATTTGGGCACAATCCAGCAATCCAAATATGTATCATCTTCTGGTAGATGGAATTGCCTTGGGTTTCCATCCCAAGCATGCTGTAACATGGTTCTGAGTGGGCAGGGAGGTAGGACAGAGTCTTCCATCAACACCTTGGGTTTGTTCCTATGGCCACCATAATGTCCTTTGATTCAGGAAGTAGGAAGTGTGGTGGTTCTTCTTATGTCCAAGCTTTGAAGCAGTAGCACCAGGAAAGGGTAAAGGAGCACCAATGGGTTTGGTGCAGAAAACCAGTAAGTGGCTCCAGATGCTAGTATTTTCTGATGCACTGTTTTCCTTTCAGTATAAATAGAGCAAGTGCTGGATATTAAACACTTTTAAATGTTCACTTAAACAGTTGTATTTGGGGATAATTTTATATGATAAGTGAAAAACAATTAACAGTTTAAATGATCTTTTAAACAGATGCACTTAGAGCAAATCTTAGCCTAAAATAAGTGCTGCGTGGCTCAAATCTGAATTTCAATTCAGCTGCAGTGTAGATTAAGTGACCCTATTGTTCTCAAGAATGGATGCTTGATAGAAAGAAAACAAACTGGTGACACTGAATTAGCATCCATCTAATAAATCCAAGTTGTGCCTTGGCTTTTCTGCTACATCTTCTTGGTTTAAGAGAATAAAACGGTGTCAGTAGTTAATTGTTGACTGAAGCTTAATATCTGTTGAAGCAAATGAGCCATGAAATATACTACATAGGAAGTATTGTATCTGAAGTGGTTTTAACATTAATACAATATTGCCATTTTTAACTTGCTGACACGATATGCAGAACCCTTTATTTGGGAATTGCACTGTTTAATGCTATGTTTCTTGCATTAAAAGTAATGCAAATTAAAAGTGGGGACGAGGAGGAGTGTGTGCTGTACATAAGGCAGAGCCATGCCTACACAAAACTAGCTTGGTTTTCCTCACAAGTACTTGTTTGAGCCATGTTAAATAAACTTGGGGTTGTCTCAAGTTGTTGCTTCAAGACACCTGATAATAACCACCTTGCAAAGCACTGCTCTATAATTCCTCAGCAAAGTTCTTTCAGATGACCAACACTGGCAATGTCTCCTGTGTTGCTAACTGTAATTTCTGTAACATCTATCAGAGTAAAACCTTGATTACTTTGTTAATGGCAGCAGTAGCTTTGCCTATTTGCAGTAACAACCTAAGTATAGAGCGTAACAAACCTGTATTTGGAAGTTGTCTTTCGGTTGTACCTTTAAATCCTTGGAAATGGCCTTGGTTAGGTTTTCACTGAGGTTCAGGGTGGCATGGTAGATGTGGAGGTACTTTGGTATAGAAGAGCCTTCAAATATACTCAGGTATATAAGCAGTAGGACAAGACAGGGCTTTCTGTATATGTATGTGTGTGTATTCACACACTTGTGTGTTTTTTTCCTTGGTCTTAGGAGAGATAGGAGGGAGGAGAATGGTGCGGGTGGGTAGAAGACTGATGGAGCACCTTCACAGCTCAGTGTGTCCTGGGATGCTGGTCACATCACAGAGTGGTCCAGGCAGTGTCGCTACCTATCCAGTAGGTACATGTAGTGGGGTCATGGGTGCTGACAGTCCTGTGACAAGAGCACAAAGGTGTAAGAGTAAAATGAGGCAATGAGGAAGTAGCGGAATGAGAAGGTCGCGTTCTACTGTAGAGGAAAAGGGGGTATTTCTTATCTTATCCCTATCCAAGTTGAAGGACTCGGAGGTCCAGTCATTCAGCAAAATGAGGGCCAGTCCTTTTGATTAAAAACAAATAAAATGATAATGTTTAAATCACATTCTAGGGCAGAGTTTCTGAGGGTTGTTCACAGAGCCCTTTTTGGGCCCCAAATTCCCCACCATGATGTGCGGATCCTTTCTGCACAATAACACGGAACACACTTTAACAAAAAAACACATAGAAGACACACTTTTTTTTCCCCCTGCCAGTGTTCTTGGGTTTGTTATTCAGGAGATGCTGTATTAAATTGGATTTTGTGTCCATCATTATTAAAATGTGAAGTGTGTCGGTCACAAAGCATACATTTCAGGGCAGTTAGCTGAATAATTCTTTTCTTTATTATCCCAAATTACTGCTGAGCTCTGGAGAGGTGAGCAGTTTAGCCAATTATTGCCATTTGAGCTGGATTTGTGGGTGATTAGCTCCTGGTCGAATTCAGTCCTGGCAAGGGCTTTGAAGCCTTCGCTTGTGTGATTTTCACAGCAGTGAGGTAGGAATAGACGCGGCTAATGACAGGAAGGTCGTGTGGGTGATGTGACCTGTGAGGGGGGGGCTCGGGTTTAGCAAATAGGGCATCCACAATAACAAGTGTGTCACTAACCCCGCCGTGCATAATCGGAGTTTTATAGGATTGTTGGAGATGCTGACAGCTCAATTAAAGTGTAACCCTTTGTACCATATACCCTGGCAGAATGACAGAAATATTACCAACAAAAAAGGGAGGGGGCCACAAGGGAACTGGTTAAAGATCCAGTAGCCTTTTTCTTTTCCCCCCTTCATCGGAGCCTGCACAGAACAAGCTGCAAAAAGCATCCATTTGTGAAATAATAGGTTGTCCAGGGGAGGGGTATGGTGCCAAACATGGCTACAAAAAAAAAGCTGCTCTTAAGTGGTCTGCCTGATGTTTCTATGGAAACACTATAGTATCAGGATAGAAAGTTAAAATTGGGTTTTAAGCTTTTCATGGCTTTTCTCCCATGAACCCCCTTCCCCCTCCAAATCCTGACTTTATATAAAACATGATAAAGAGAATTTCAGGGTTCGGGGAATGGAGCACTAATATAACGAGAGCCGGATCGTCTACCTAGCAGTAGTGATGCCTTCGTGATGATTCCTTTCTTTATCTGTGTATCATACACACACCTCCCATAAATGCTCTGTTTGTTTCTGAAGGGAAATAAATGTTGTGTTGCTTCCTTTTCATCCCTGACCCTTCACCCATCTCTGCCACCAGGGATGTTGCTGCTCTTGGAGCCTTTTCCAAATGACCCATTCCACGCAGCCGGGTTTGCCCGCAATGGATCAGTTTCCCAATGTTGTTTTTCCTTCTAATTTCAGTCTAAGCAGCAACGTTTCAGCGAGGCGGTTGGCGTGAGTGCTGACTTCAGTTGTGGGCAGGGTAGTTAGAGCTCAGTGCGTGGTGCTGGAGCAAGAGGTAAGAGTTCAATCGGAGCCGATCACTGCCGGCTCCTCTGCTGCTGACTTAGACCCCTTGGCATCAGCCGCCTGGTTTCTCCCACACTAAGCTTAATGATTTGCATCACGGTGCATTTCACATCAGTGCTGACGATGGTGTCAGGGAAACCACAACTGCCAATGCCAAGGGGTTAATAAACCGACTACTTGAGATTATTAAGGGCTGTGATTATGATTTTTTCACCAGGCGAGGGGAAGTGGAACAAACCTCGTGATGCGACAGATAGAAACTACTGTAAGGCAGGAAAATATTGTGACTTATTAGGTGCTGTGCCTCGTGCAGAGAGGTAAACTGGGTTGAGAGCGAGAGATGTGCCATTCCTTTAGATATGGAATTGCATTGTGTAGCACACTTGGATTTAAACTCTGTAGAGAGGACGTAGAGATGACTGCAGAGCATGCAATGTGCTCTTGGTTTTATGAAGTCTAATTTTAGAAATAGTCATAAACTGAGACTAACGAAAGACTGCCCCTTTCACAAAGCTGTCAAACTGAAGGAAAACTCAGGAACTGTCTTACTGAGCATCTGTGTCCTTCTACTGCATGTCCTGCGTTGTCTTCTGATGCCCCAATTGGGTGTCTGGACTATTACTGTGGCAGACAAGAACAGCTTTGGACTTGCAGTGCTTTCACAGAGCAGTGTGTTTATTGCTTCATCTGGATGCTGCAGCACAGCTGGATCTTCAGCGTTCCAATCCTGTTCTTCTTTAGACATTGTTCTTGTGTGATCAGCTTTTTCCTCTTCATAAAGTTGCTCGTTAGGTGGGTGAATGTGACATACAGGTAATGGTTTCCTATCTTTTAGTCCCCACATTGCAGCACAGTTGTCTCTTCTCAGCCACACCACGCTTAAGGTACAGTGAGTAGGTTCCTGTGCTCAGCAGCATCCTCGAGGAGTCCTTGTCTGTGCCATGTTGGAAGTACATACTCTACCTTTTAAAAGCGCTGCGGCTGCAAGCCAGGGAGTTGGGAATGCTTCCCTTGTAAGTTATTTGCTGCATATCAGGGGAACTTGGGCATCACCTGCTCTTGGTGGGTAAGGTCAGAATCTGGAGGCTGAGTTGTTTGAGCTGTGACTAAAAATAAAACCACAATAACAGAAGGCACTAAGCTGCTTCTTCCCATTGACCATGTCCTTAGTGTGCCTGGCTGCAGAAAGAATACATGGAGTCTTTCAGGGGGGTTTTGCAGTGTTGTTAGGTACTGAAGTTGAAGAACCTTTAAGGACTCCTGTTTTCAGATCTCTTCAGAGGCATTCCATTTTCTGTAGCCTTTGGTTTGTGGTTCAGTGGGTCCCCAATTGCACCTTGTTACTATAAAAGATGTGTACTACAGATTTCCAACTGTAAAACTAAAAAAGCCTCATAGCTAATTGACAAAAAAAAGCAGTATTCACTTAAATTTGTGGGATATAACTACTGAGATTTGGGAAATCAAGATAGCAAGTTACATTTGGAGGGAAGGATTCATAGCATCCCAGCCTGGTTTGGGTTGGAAGGGACCTTGAAGCTCATGCAGTCCCAACCCCTGCCACAGGCAGGGACACCTTCCACTGGAGCAGGGTGCTCCAAGCCCCTGTGTCCAACCTGGCCTTGAACACTGCCAGGGATGGGGCAGCCACAGCTGCAACCTGTTACAGTCAAATTCTGGAAGCAGAGGAGATCCACTAAAAACTAATCTCTCATTGGCATTTAGGACAAGCAAGATCAGACCCAGTGCTGCTGGCCAGGCTACCTAAGGCTGGCTGGTCGTGCAGACCTGGAGGATTTAGCAGCATTTATTCATGAGGTTGATAGATTTAAAGGAAGCAAATGTTTTATTATCCAGAATTCATTTGTAACAGTTGTGGTCCTGGCTACGAATGGTTGTCCCTTGCAGCTCTGTGAGGGAGGATGTTTCTGATGAGTATAAGGCTTTTCTGTTGTGAACAGGATGCAAATGATAGAGCCATAGAAAACTCATAGCATTGCTGGCTACTAAGCACAGTTATGAGAACTGAAAACCTGTGTGGAAATTGAGCCATTTAGACTTCTAATGGTTAAATGCAAGGTTGCACATTTCATTTTGTCAAAACAACATCATGGTAACGGGATGGGGTTGTCTAAAAATTAGGGAGGGGAAGAAAAAGCCTGCATGATGGCAGTACCTTAGTCATGGCAGTGGTGTGCACTTCTGGAAAGGAATAGCAATCAAAGTACCATACTACCTTTTCCAGAAGGTTCATTTGTACTTGGCATTGCCAAGAAAAGCTGAATGTACCAGATCCGATTAAAACAAGCAAACCAAAACCAACCACTCAAAACCCCAGCCTCAAGTCAAGTGCTACAGCAAATGCGAAACCATGTGCTCAGTTAAGCCATGATCACTGTATTAATTATACTGTTTGTGAAACCCTTTGTATCTTGTGGCCCCTGGAAAATCCAGAATACATGGGAAAGGGGCAAAGTATATTACTCCACACGTGGGAAGTATTTAAACCTCTTCTGCTACCATCTGTCTGAAAAACTAAGGCAGCTGACATACCAGCATCTTTCATGTTGCTTAATAAAGCAACTTCATGAGGTCACTATCTTACATGCTGAGAATTTGCTGCTTAAAACCTGCAATATTTCCCAAACCCAGATATATAATTGTTTCACCATTTGTCTTCATTTGTTGTATAAGCAAGGTTTGTAGCTTCTGGGAAGGCATCTGGAGGGGCGAGATTTAACCGATTGCTATGCGTTAACATGAACTGTGTATGTTATGTGTAATGGTCCCTTAACCTGTGTTGGGTGTTTTGTTTCTTACCTTAAGACCAATCAGTCCTACACTGGTGGCTTTTCATTAGCTGCTCCTGCTCTCGCAGTAATGATTGGGATGCAGAACCTGATGGCAGTCTGTAACTTCTCCTGGTGCCCTGAAGCTCAACAGCGTAAGCGGATTGACTCAGTTAGGGCCCCAGTCTCTAACAGCAAATGCAATCAATAAATCTTTGTTGGTAAATAATTGCTATTGAACAGAGTTTTAATATAAATTTATGAGTGGTGTTTTATCACAGCTTGAGGCTACGGCAAGCCACTGAGTGATGGATTTCAGATAACACTTACATTCATTACATTAACTTTGTAAGTTATTTAAAGCTTGTACACTTAACATTGCTTTTGGCTTGCAATGACCTCCTGGGACTAGACGTAGCATACACATTACTAATAAAGAGCTCGCAGTACGTACAGACTGTCCCTCCATTGCTTTGTGTGGTGATGCAGTTCCTCAAGCAAAAACCCAACAAGTGGAGTTGGTGCACTCCGCTTGACATCTCTTTGCTGTGGCTCATGAAAAGGACAAACTGGTGCAGGCTGGTAGGAGAAACGTTCCCCCATCAGACACGACATGGACCATTTTGGAGGGGAGGTGGTGAAAAAGTTGAATTTGAAGTGTGAAATTCTCTGCAGTTCATGGGGAAATCAGAGGTGTTAAATTCCTGGTGTTGGGTCTGGAGGCTTTGGGTTAGCCGGACCAAACTGCCGAGGGAAGACTGTAACAAGGGAAGGGTTTTGTACACATTAGGAGAAATAATGTTATCCAATTAATAGTAATCTGAGGCAGAGGTTATCAGGAGGGATAAATGTGTATTTTGAAGTGGAAGTTGATTTACTTCATCCCTTACTGCATTGCTTGGTGATAAAATGTGATTTCTGTGATGTGCATGCGAGTGCTGCTTGGCCAGGACTAGAGATGTGCCCAAGCTACCTCTAAATTGCCTTAGAGGTACCAAAGGTCAGTGGGGACCATGTATCTTGTGTCCTAGGTAAGAGTATCTGATGTGACTTAAATGTAGACATAATGTGACTGAAGTGAAGGGCTTCTTCTATTTTTTTTTTCCTAATAACATTTCTTGTCATATATGGGCCATCTGTTGGGGGGTTTTTTGTTGTTTTCTTGGGGTTTTTTAGGTTTAGGTACTGTTAAAGTGCATTTATAACTGATCTGAACTCCCATATTAAGAGCATCTCTCTGGACCATTCTATCTAATTACCCCAGACAAAGTGGTAGTCTCTGGCCTTGGGGGAAAGAAAAGTGTGCTTTATGGTATATGGGCTTCTGCTCCATAACACTTTAGGTTGACTTCTTATATTGGGGGTTGGAACTAGATGATCTTAAGGTCCTTTCCAACCCTAACTATTCTATGGTTCAGAGCAGTTTCCTCTGGCAGATTTTTTCCATTCTCACCTAATACAAAAATCTATTCTTTTTGCCAAGGTAGAGCATAAAGAAAGTGGATTGGGCAATCTGGTTTGTTAGTTTAGGCATAAATAGGTACAGCATCCCTATTTAATGCTGAGGTGGTGGCTTTTTTACATTGAAAAGCAAGGTGTGAAACCTCATTTTGAATCATTTTCTTCATTTCAATCCAAAACCTGAATTTCATAGTTCACACCTTGAGAGCAGTGAAACTTCAGTGTAGTAAAAATCATGAAAGTGGTGGGTTTTTACTATTTATTGGAGCTATAATTGGCATGAACTGAAAACTACCTAAATCATGACGTGTTTTCTAGCTAGCAAAGGGCCAGTTAAAAAGGGGTGAAATACATATTTTTTGCCTTTTTCAAAGCTGTAGAAAAAGGCCAGGGGGGGAATCACTGTTGTGATCTTCTGATCTTTACAGCTTTTTCCCCATTAAAAGGTCTGAAGAACAAACCTTGGCAGGGAAAGAGTAATTTTTGATCCCCGCAGCACAGCCGTAACTAGAATTGGGTCCCCTAAACGCCAGCAAACGTGCTGCAGGTGAGGTATGAAAGATGGGAAAGGTGAAGCGAGAGAGCACCTACTATAGACAAACACACACGTCAAAGGCAGGAATAAGCTTTCATTTTTTAATAGAAGAAAACAACTGGAAGACAGTAATTGGGATGTGTGAGAGGTGCTCACGGAAGCGTTTGTAAGACAGTGTTACAGAAACCCCGTTCTCTCTTGGAAAAGTTTGAGTTGTAGCAAAGAACAGCACAAAAACCCAGGAATGTGCCCCCCAGACTGTCAGGAAGTTTGGAGTTTGTAGCGCTGTGTCAGTCACTCATCCAACACCAGCTTTTCTTTAGGGCCCATCCACAGGTTGCTGTGACTTGGGAAGGGTTGTTCTCTGAAGCGCTATTCAGAGTGCGTGGCCAGCAACAGGCAGTTGTGAACTTGGGTTTTCCAACTGGGAGCATCTCTCTGGACAAGTTGTTGGTTCATATGGATTGTGACAAGGGACTTAAAGCATCCAGGATTTGTCTATCTCTGGATAGAGATAGCATAACTTACTTTCAAGGGTTTAACCCGCCTTGACCAAACCCAACTCCATGGGAGCTGGAAGCACCATGCTTGATAGTGCAACTGTCTATGTACTGTTTTCTTATTTCTGTGGAAAATTAGGATGGAAAAACTAATTTTCTGGGGATTAGAGAATTAAGTTTGTATTGATTTAGATTTATGATGTAGGTTTATGATTGAATGAAATTAATCTGTCTTCCTTTATTGGAATTCGATCTATGGATCTAGTGAAGTAGGTACTGTACCTGGTGTCTTTAGTGGGACATCTCAGTAGACTTTCAGTAACCCAAGTACTGTATGAATTCATTGGGAACTGCCTTCTAGCTTGTTCTTTTTCCTAGGGAAGTTCATTGCTAAAGCATGGCTTCATTTACCACCCACATGGTATATTTTGCTTTTCTAAGTGACTTCCTATTTTTAAGCTGAGAATGGGTTCATATGTAGAAGTAGTCCTTGTCCATGTGAACACCATGATGACTATCTCAACTGTGGATTGTTAGCGTTCATCACTGATGTTTAGGTTGAATACAGTGTGTGGGAAGGTGAGTCACATTGCCCACCTCTTTTGTTAAATTATCCAGAATTTACTGGGAAAACTTTGTATTTGGCCTGTTTCCATTTTATTGCTCTTGTCTGGAATTGTTGCTTGCTGGAATGAATAGCTGGGAGGATTTCTGTTGCGGTGGTACCTTACTGCAGAAGGGAATGAGAACATACAAACATGTGCTCTTCCAGCATAAACCAGTCTGGGATTCTGGGATTCTTTACCCATTGAATAAAGCCAGAGCTGTTAAAGGCTTTCCTGTTTACTTTACTTGCTTTATGAAAGCCTCATTTAGAGTTTTTCCTCCTAAATTGCAAACACTGAAGCTGCCAGGGGGGCAAACCCTGGGAGAAGCAGGGGAAAGCAAGCAACTTGCAGAAGAAAGCTGCTAGAATTGTTGGCAATGATATTTATCTCTTTCTGTGCCTACAGTAGTTGTGTGCTGGCAAAAGAGTGTTGGTGGTATTTGTAAGAGTAGTCATGGTATTTGTTTCTTTTCTGCTCTAATAGGGTATGCTGCTAAAGCGAAGTGGCAAGTCACTGAATAAAGAGTGGAAGAAGAAGTACGTGACGTTGTGCGACAACGGTGTGCTGACCTACCATCCCAGTTTACATGTGAGTACACCATGCTCTCTGAATGTTCAGCAGCATCAGGCCCTTATAAAGCAGTGGTACTAAGTGTGTCTGATGTGGTTTTCTTGAGCCCTCTTTGGTGGAGGAATTTCTTCCTCTCTTTTCATTCCCCCCCATCTGAAAAAGGCATAATCTGAAATAAAACTGAAGGCTGAATGCAGTCAAGTTCCTTTGAACCCCCTGGAACTGGGCTTCCCTTTGCATCTCAAGAGATGGTTTAAACCTTTATTTTTTGCTGATGTTTTTACAGATTTGATTCAAAACCAAAAGCATTTTGAAAGAAAAAGGGTCCTAGATGTAGTGAAGAGTGAGGCAAATTCTGGTATTTGTGGTGTGCAGTGGTTATGGCTTGGTTTGAAAATGGCTTAGATATTAAAATATGTGCCAGAAGACTTCACACTGAGGTATCTGACATTGTCTCTGCCCAAAGGTCTTGTCTGTTCCTCCTCAATGAGTGCATCACACAGTCCCTAGGTCTGGTTTGGGAGTAGAAGGAGCACAGTGATCTCGCTGTGGCCCACCCCTTCTGCCCCAGCCATGCCAGCAACAGGAGAAGTGAGCTTGTTCCATGCCAGAGCACTTGAAAAGACAGATACAATGTGGGGACTCCAGATCTTGGAACTCCCAGGGGATTCCAGCTCCTTACCTTGCTCTGTACTACAGGAAATGGTAAAATACGACACAAAACACGGTGTGACCCTCACCAAGATCTTTACAATCTTATCTGGGTTTATAGTTTATCATCATAACACATAGAAAAACCTGAAGGTAGCCGGTTGTAATGTCTTTAGGAATAGTTTCTAAACCTGTTGGTCATTTTGAGCTCCTGGGCAATTTTGCATTAAGGAGTGAAAAATCAAGTTTTTGATCAGATGCATTTCATAGGCTCATAGATGATCTGGGGCTTATAGATCTGCAAGTGGAACTGATGCAGGGAGTGTCTGCTTTAGCTGGGTGCTGTCTGAGGAGCATGGCCACTTGATGCTGTGCTTGCACCAGCTTGCTGTTCCCTGCCTGCTGAATATTAGCACTTTCTCTGGCCTGACACAAGATTTCATAGTCTCAGACCCTAATAATGCTTTTCTGTAGTTCCTGATGTTACATCCATGTCTCTTAATAACAATTTAATGTTAGATGAGAACTAACGTCAAGGCATTGCTGCTTTCTATCAGAAATCTTGTCCCTCAGCCATTGGGTTCTGGAGCCAGGTTTTCCCTGTTCCCTTTTGTGAAATTGGGCAAGTCTGTCCTCTTTGGCCACTCCCAATGCCTTTAAATTTAGGGAATTCTGCCATCAGGTAGTCCTGAAATACCTGAATTGTCCATTGGTGTTGCTCACAGAAGGGAAGCACAGATACTGCATGCTCCTTATGGAGCTCCCACGTGAGTTTCCCTTAGGTTGTGTTGGCCAACTCTGGGTCATCCAGCACGGAGGAGGCAAGCTGCTGTTGTTGGTGCCCGAATCCCTGCCTTGCTTTGTGGAAGTGCTCTATTGTTCCTGGCAGTCGCTGTGCACACGTGTTAGGTTTTCATTGCCTCTTGCAGACAATGGAGTACTTCTTCTCCGAAGGCTTCCCTGGAGCTGCTTAGTGTCCCCCAGAGTGAGACTCCATTGAGATTAGAGGTAATTACTTTGAGATTAGAGGTAAATCCATTGGAGATTAGAGAGAATCCATTTAAAGAAGAAGTAATTACTAGCCTGTAATTGTTTCCCTCTGTCCCCCACTGTGTCCCCCCACCCCAATAAAAAGGTACATGGCTCCATACTTCCATTCGCTTCCTTAGCTTCCATTAGCTTTCCTTGCATAGACCAGAGAGGTTTTAACGTGCTGCTTTTCCTTGGCTGTACATGGGTAGGTAGTAGAGCCTTCTGTGGTCTTTAGCCTTCATAGAGTCACTGTGCTACATACTGTCAGTGGGCTATTTATTGTCATTTAACTGGTTCATATACCCTGCAGAGCATTCTTCCCCCATCAGGCAGTAGTAGTATGTGAGTAGCATCTTCTCTGCTCTGTGCATACCTCAGTGGGAGGAAGAGGCAGAACTAGACTGAAGTCAGGTGCACTCCTGGCATAGTTTGTGCACAACTTTATAGGCAGGAAAGCCAGAATTTCCCCTTCGGTATTGCTGAATGACTGAAGTGAATGGGTTTTCCCCCAAACAGAACTCTGGCAAAAGTCAGATCCTAACATCTGCATTGGAAGAACCTATTATAATATTTAATGGCTGATAGGGGACCCTGTGTTCAATATTGCTAGAGGTTTGTCCAGAAGTGGCTCAGCTGTCTCTGATGGATGTGTTCAGTGGCAGCTCGGGCATGAAGGCTGTGTTTTAATACAGAGAATGTGTCCGTATTGCAGAAATCAGTCCTGTCATCCTCCTTGAAAGGATTGGCAACAAAATGAAAGGTTTTGGGGTGGGGAGTGAGAAATCAAATGAGTACTTTCTTACAGAGGAGGTGTCCCTGGAAGGGTCAGGCCTGTTTGGCAGGGCAGCATGTTGAAATGACTGCTGTATTGTGCCAGCTAAATGAGTAACTCCTAATGCCACTGGGTTGACGTTTGACACAATAGCGAAATTCATATTCTTTCTTTTCAAGAAAGTGGGGGGAGAGAGAAATGGGGAAAGAAAAATACATGTACATAAGCACCCTACTGTTTTCTGACTTGGTCATGTCAGGTTTTTTCAAGAGCCTCAAACCTTCCCGTCCCTTGGGATGCTGAGGAGCTGTGCCGATAGAAAATGGTGGGGATAATGAGAGAGAACTTTGACCTGCAGGCTTCAAAGTTCACCATAGCTACCTATTCATCTTGTGCTTCTGGAGTATAGCTGTTGAGTGGATGACTAAAATTCTGGCTGGCAAATTCAGTGTCAGCCTCCCCAAAGGAACCTGTGGGAATTTGTCTGGGCATCTCTTGGCTCTTAATGGCAGAGTGCCATGCACGAGGGCTCCCAAAATGCATTCACCAGGGTACCTGCTGCGCAGCATTACATCCTGCTGCTTTAGCTAAGCCTTACCTTGATAAATAGCTGATGATGTTACACCACCGTCTGTCTGCCAGAGGGTTGCCATCATGCCGCAGGTCAGTAGATGGCAAAGCTTTAGCTGTGGATGTCCATTTTCTCCTCTTGAATACCCATCACCACCAATGCCCCTCATTCATGAAAAGAAAAAAGGCACTTTCTTTGCTTTTTACATTTAATCTGTTCTAGATTTGATTTCAAGTAAAAGCCCAGTGCTGTTGCACCTTACAGGGGAAGAACAGCTGCTTAAATACATGAGGTAGGTCTGATGTCCATCTGGAACATCTCTGGTATGTAAAACCTACACAGCGATGTTGATTTTTGCTTGCTGAGGTCTGTATTGCCCTAATGCCACTCTCATTCCTTGTTCCCACCCTCACTGGTAATGGTTTGATAACCTGCATTGAGCTGTGTAGGACTGTAGCGGTGATGGGGGGTACAACCTATCTTTGTCTCCTTGAGAAGTGTGTGGATTCACCTGGTCTGCTGTCTGCCCAATTCATCCGACACAGCCATGGTTTCAAATCTCTTCCTTGAAAATAGGTTAGATACTTAGGATATTTAGGTTAGATATAAGGCAGAAGTTCCTCACTGTGAGGGTGGCAAGGCCCTGGAACCTTAAAGCTCAGCTGGTTCCAACCCCCTGGTCCTTGCAGGGACCCCTTCCACTGGAGCAGGGTGCTCCAAGCCCCTGTGTCCAACCTGGCCTTGAGCACTGCCAGGGATGGGGCAGCCACAGCTTCTCTGTTCTAGCACCAGTGAAGTATTCCATCTCTCATTTTTAAGAGAGCACCATGCTAGGTGGGCTGTGTGGCATCTCTGTGCATGGCTGGGGTAGTCTGACAATGGAGCTGGCGGTTGCTTTACCAAGGAGCAGCACTCACCTTCACGCTTATGGATAATCCCCTACAGCTATGGCTTGGGTTCAGCCTTATTTTCAGGGTTACCTTACCTCAGGCTGTTTAATAGCTCCAAAGTGTGGTGTTTGTGTTGCTTTAATAGAAATATTCATGCTCTTACATATTTCTCAAATACCATCGGTTATGCCCTTTTTCCCCCCCTCTCTCTGTTTTTCCTTCAAAGGAATGTAAAGTTGAATATTGGCTGACTCTGAAAGCCATTCTAGCTGGCCTTTCCATGAACACCTAATCCTGAAATCAGGCTTCGGTCAATACATATTTGAACTGACAAAGGGATATGCATGTGTTGTTTTTCACACAAGATGTAGCTCTGCCACTTGGAAGTGTAGTGATCAAAGCAAATCCTACAGAGCAAAAAAGGGGATACAGTTTGAGCAGTGATGAAGATAAATCTGTCCAAAGTGTGTGTAAAGTTATTGCACCCATTAATACACCTAAAACATTGGTTGAGATAGAAAATATGAATTATAGGGACAGTTGCAAAATATATGTATAGTAATTACTTATTACAGCCGGTGAGTTGATGCCCTATTTCTTTGCCACTCATCACGCCTGGCCTTTTCATCAAAGCTGTGTTTAGAGCAGCATTCTCCTTTCTCCCATTTCATCTAACATCTTAAAGATGTAACAGAGGGAAAATCAGGTTGGGGATGGGGAAAATAGAAGCCAAAATGCGTTTACTGTCCGTGAGACCTATCATTTGGGATAGGTGTCAAGGCCAGTTATTTTTGACCCCCTTGGTTTTTTGGCTTTTCAAACTAGAAAGAGTCTTGCTTGAAAGTGCCATTGCAGCTGCCCTGCTCAGTGTAAAATTAGGTTGTAGTTACTGATGGTCAGCAAACTACCCTGGGAATTGCACCAAATATGTAATGCCAGGCACTGGGAAAGGAGACTGATCACTCACAGTAACTTCTCACAGTCACTTCCATGACTTCTTACAGATACTCCCAGGTCACAGACGAGGCGAACAGGAAGCATTTTTTGTTTCCAAGTCATTCATTTCAGAGGTCATGACAAGATGTATCATGTCATTAGCATAGTATATCGTGCCAAAAGCAGTACTGCAGCTGCAACACAAACTTGCAGCGTGTAGCAGGGAGCAGCAACCATACATTTCAGTGTCACATCTGCCCTCTGTTCAAAAAGGCAGGGAAGATTTTGGGCTTCGGAATGAGTTGCAATTTAAATGGCAAAAGCCAAGCTATTAATTAATCACGGGGCTTTATAAAAGTTGAGCTTCCTGTCCAGCAGAGCTAAGTGCTGGGGATATAAATGCTTCATAAATTACTCAGGATGGTAAAACTCTGATTTGTCTTTTACAGCAGTTCTTGTTACAAAGGCTGGGTGAGAAGTGAAGTGCAGACAGGAGGATTTCCTTCCAATGTTACCAAAATGAGTAATCCATTTAAAACAAACACAAACATTGGGGGAAGCTGCTGTTGTGTTGAAAGCATTGCCTTGACTTCTCCCCCCTCTGCAGCACCCCTCAAACTGATTCACACCACAGTAGAGATATAATCAATGTTTTTCGATATGGCAATGTAATGTTCTTGATATCCAATGTGAATAAGAGTTGAGATGACCTTTTTGTCAGGACAGAATGCTTTAGGGTGATCAGCGTTTTCCATTCCTCTGTTCTCCCCAGAAGCATTTCATAGCTCTTCTTAGGATTGACTATATATGATGAAGCTGAATGATACTATGCCTATATTTATATGCAGAGGATGGCTAATTTAACAGGCACGTTTGACGAATACATTCCACCGTGGCTCATAACCCTATGGTAGGTTTGTTGCCGAGGTCCTTCCTTGGGAAGGTGGCTGCGGACAGAGCAGGAAGCGAGGAGTTGGAGACCTGAGTTTCTTCTTAGGTGTGCCTGTGGCCCCAACTGGAAACCAATCAAGGAGCGATTTATGTTCATTAAGGGCTTGTCAAAACTGAAAAATCTTCTAATCAACAGCAATCTAGCCGAGGCCCCTCAATGGCTGGGAGTGTCGCCTCTGCAGCATCGGCTATTTGCCTGTTACAACTCTAGGCTAGAAATCCACTGATGATTACATTAGGCTAAGCTGCGAAGTAAATGAACCATGTCTTATTTAGGTGCAACTAGCTTCAGTGTAGTCCTGCCCCGCAGGGCACTTTATAGCGTTTTATGGCTTTAAAATTAGTGTAGCTTCCCATTTGCTGCAGGGTGCTGCATGTTATGCCTTTGAACTCAATAAGCAAAGGGAAGGGGGCCTTTTGTTTTCCCCCCCAACACACAAACACCCCCCCAACCCCTTTTCTTCTTTCTGCACTTTAGCAATTTTGTTTTGCATCTTTTCCAGACGGCATTTTGCAATAAAAACGTCTGACTGCCACAAAAGTCAAGGCTTCATCCATCCATTTCCCGGAGGATTGGGTCCTTTGGTCGTTGGTTTAGGGGGAAGGGGATTGGGTTTTGTTGTTGCCGAAGGTGAACAATAGGTTTTGTGGGTCAGCTCAGGAAATGGGAATTGGGTTTCAGAAACTAGGCCGCCTACTGTTTTCAGATGTCATCCAGAGGAGCAGCCATAAACTTCCTTTTCCAGGATAATTTCTGCTTCACCTCCAATCAGGACACACTGCCTCAGCCTCAGGAAGCTGAGCCTTGGGAGTGTTTCGTCTGGTCAAACGGTGGGGAAAACCTTCTATGAGATGAAGTTTCAGAGGGACACGTCTGAGAAGGATCCTGGCCTGGACCTGTTCCTAATGTTGGGAAAGCCAGGCTGATTCTGAGAGATTATAGTGGCTCAGAGTGGGAAAAGTATGATGTTCTTGCTTGAGTACCATTAGAGGCACTGCTCTCAGAGAGCCTCTCTTTTGTGGTGTGTTTGTGCATTGGAAAAGGGTGGAAGAAACACATGGGGAGGCTGTCTGGGGGGGAGCAGGTATTTTTCAGAGCATTAGTATCGTGACAAGTGCCAATCCTGAGATGAGTGGTTTTGATGTGAGATTTGAGTCCGATTCACCCGATGCCATGATGTAAAAAATACAACTTCAATCAGTCATAGAGCAGGGCCTCAAAATCATCTGGCTCTAACCCCCTGCCATGGGCAGAGACACTTTCCACTAGATCAGGTTGTGCCATGCCCTGTCCTACCTGGTGTTCAACACAGCCAGGGATGGGACATTCACATCAGTGAAGTTTTCCCCTTATCCAGCTGAGCCCAGCCACAAGAGGCCCTAATTCTTTGTCTTCTGCAGCTTGATCCTTCTGTTTGTCCTTCTTCATGGGCTTGTTTTCCGTTGCCTTGAAGGTATTTTGCTGCTGTGCAAATGAAGAGGAGAACCCCTGCCTTAAGGATACAGGAGTTTTTACTTCCCTCTTTGCATACAGGCAGCAGTACAAAAACCCATGGGGGTTTAGTTCTCAAGGTAGTGGCTGATAAATCCTATATTCAGTAACTCAGCATTCATACACAGTTTCTTGCTTAATATGCTGCTAATGAAATGCTATGGTTTTGAAATACAACCTAGGTATTAGGCATTTCGTGTGTGTGTGATGGAAATGACCATCATTATTTGTTAGAGACATTTGAAAATCCTCAAACCTCATGTTTTTGATATCCACAATGTCACACAGAATGCCAGACAGGTTTGGGTTGGAAGAGACCTTCAAGCTCTTCTTTAACTGAAGGATCATGCTAGGGAGGAAACATGCTGCTACATGCTCAGTGGTCCTTTAGTAAAGTCTTTGTTGAGGTAACTGGGGTAGACTTGGGTGATGTGAGTTTGAATCCCAGTTTCATGGAAGCAACAGCCAGCACTTCCTTCTGCCTTTCCTTCCATCTGATCCATATGTTCTTCCACCCTGAATAAGGGGTGAATAAGCAGGCAACAGCAGCACTGAGCTGTGGAAGAAGAGATGTTTGCTTGTTGTCTTAAGTCTTATTGTCCAGGAGGAAGTAGGCAATGAGCTGGCAGCATCACTTAGCTTGAGTTCAGCTTGTGGCCCTTGGTGGAGTGTTCTTCTCTGGCTTTGAGGGCTATCAATTGTGATGGCAATCAAACACCATGATGTATTGCATCAAGTTTAATGATTGTTGGCATTTGAAATCAAAAAGGGCTCCCCAAAACAGAATCCTTTAGGTTGGAAAAGACTGCTAAGATCATTGAGATCAACCATTAATGTATCACTTCAAAGTCCACCACTAAACCATGTCCCTGTGTGCCATGCTTACAATAGCAGCGTTCATGCTAAATGAATCCCTTTCCTTGGATTTTTATAGCGTTATTTCTGTTTGGTAGGTCTGTTTAGAAAACATCCTCAGACCCATTTGCTCAATTTGCATGTCTGAAAAGCTTCTCTTCAGTTAATTGGTTAAATGAATTTTGGCCATTGGAAGCGGAGAGCTGTATTAAGAGCAGACCGAAAGTCATTTTGCTCTACATTATTCTGTGTTGTGGCACATCGTGTCTTTCTTACTCAATTCATTTTGTGCTGCTGTCAAGTACTATTCTGTGTCACCTTCAGTCAATGCAGCTTTTACGATTTTCACTGATATTTTATTCACAGTTTATTTAGTCTTCTAGATAATGGTCAATGGCCTTGAGTAGTCAAATTAACACCTCGGCAGCACTATATTTGAGCAAAGCTCTAATGGTAACCTCAGGATGAAAAGCAATGAGAATCAACATCACGAGTGTATCTGTAGGGATTATTGATTGATTGATGCTTTCTGGCCTTAACTGGAAGAGGCAGCATCGCCCCACAGCTGACTAAGATTAAGTTGCCAGTTACTGATAACTGCAGGCCATTACCTGTGTAGTATTTCACAAGCTGGGAGATGAGATGAAGACCTTTTATGGTCCTTAGCTTAAGAAACGACGGCATTCACAGGGCCTGCCATGCTCGCCCTGCTGCAGGAAAACACTGCGCTCTGCTCCGGCTCCTACTAACCGTTGTCGTGAGAATTGGAGACGACGTTGATTTGATTCAAGCACTGCCCATTATTCCTGTAGGGATCTCTTTGGGACAACCGAGGCACTAATGGCTTGTCTGCCCCCCGCGGAAGGTGGGAGCCGTGTTAAGCTGTGCTGCTGTCAGCAAGCTGGGAGCTGGGGGTCTCCCCACCACAACTCTCAATTGCTAGCAGGTTTCTCTCACTGCACCTCATTTGCATCTGGGACATCAATTAGCATGTTTGTTGAGGCTAATTGAATGAAACTCAATCATAGCTCTTAATTGCTTGACTATGTGAAAAGAAATCACATTAATGCAGCTAATTAAGTGTATGGCAATAGATGCAACATAATTAGGAGCGAAATGTAGAAAACAAGCGCTGGCGAAGGCGCCGGCGCAGGGGTGCGGGGGACCAGGGTGCTGGCTTCTCCTCTTATCCACATGTTTGGGGAGGGTTCCTTTGCCTTTGCTCCTTGCTTTCCTCCTTTTTTGTTTGGGGTTTTTCTCCCCCCCCGCGTTGTTGAATGATGAACATGGACAAGTTAAGAAGAAAAATGCAAATGGATTTGCAATTACTACTTTTTCAAGCTGTTGAGGGGCAGAAGATGGCACTTCTGGGGTGGCCCACTGTTGAGTGGGCTCTAGGGACTTGTTAAGTGCTGTTTAAAAGTACTTGGCTTTGAATTACCCTCATGCCTTGTTAAAGGGGTTTTTTTCCCCTTTTTTCTCGGATCAGCATTTTCTACAGCTAACATCTAGGGGAGTTATATCTGTAACATTTGCATATCAAAATCAGGCTTGCTGTCTTCTCTTTAACACAGCATATTCCAGATGACAGCAAGACCCTCATCTGTTCTAATCTGATCAAACCCTCCATTGCGCTTCTGAAGCGGCCACATTATTTTGTAGTCCCAACTTTTATTCCCCAAGTGCAGATCTGAGGGAGCGTGCATGGGGATGGATGCTCCGGCGGCTGGAAACCCAAGGCTTGCCTCTCCTCCTTGGGGAACTGCAGAGATTATCGCTATGCATCTTGCACACAATGAAAGAGGCTTTATTATTTACATTTGATATATCCCTATAAATATTTAAGCTGACATTAATACCTATGTGGCATCTGTTGTGTCGGGGCACTTCTCGTACAAGAACGGTATGGCTCCATCGCGTTTATTTCCTGCTTGCCAACATTCACTTACTCTCTCGAATGGTTTATAGCTCACCGAAGCCTGGTTTACTCTCAATTAAAAGGGCTTTAATAACGCTCTGTCACATCTCACAAGTTGGCAGGGAAGCAGAGAAATCATACGTGCTATTCAGCTGAAGAATTTGGAATAAACACCTCCTCAAACTGAAACGCTGGTGGTTGTACATTAACCAAAATGTGTCTATTAAAACGAGTGCACGCTGAGGTTCAGTCACTATCTGATTAAGGCTCATTTTAAAGCCCATAAGCAATAAATGCTTAATTATGTTCTGCTTATTGTATTTTAATTTGTGAAGAAGTGACACTGAACAAGAAAGTTAACGCCAACTTGATAGTTTATGGATGGAGCAGTTCATTTCTAACACCTAGCGAATGAATTGTTATTAATGGAGTGCCTTTGTTGGCAGCAGAGCTCTCTATTGTCACCCCACAAAGTTTTCAGCCTCCCCCCCTTTTTACTGTTAATAATTCCCGAGCAGAGATGGTGTTGGCTTAGTCTGGGAGGTTTATCCCAGATTAATATTACCCATGAGGAAATAAATGCTGGTCCAGCTGTAGATTGTTGATGGGGTTTTTTTGGGGTGGAATATGTAATTTTTATTGTAAAAACTGTCAAAAGATGGAAGGATTTTTATGAGGGAGCTGATTGCTCTCTCTTGTGACAGCAGTGAGTTAGACTTTGGGTGTGCTTTTAGTCCATCTGGGCATTTACTTGTAGAATTGATGCTCTGGTGATGTACAGGTTGGTAGTCTTTCATAGAACACCTATCATCTGGCTAAATCATGCCCTGGCCATGTGGGCAAATGGGAGTTATGTTCTGTGCTGGTGAGTCTTTGCTTGTGCAGCCACTCAGCATCACTGAGGCTTCTGCAAACTGATCAAGCTCCATCTGAGCAATAACTAGGCTTAAGCCCAGATCCTTTCCCAGTCTGTAGTTCACGTTGCTGGTTTCCTCTTGGGGTACATAGACCCAGCTGTGGTTTTGTGCAGCGCTCATACCCCTTTCCACCTTGATTTTGCTATCCTGTGTACCTGCCCGGCATGTCTTCTCCTAAAGAGCAGTCTCCTTTGTTTCTCTTAGTGTCCTCACGGTTGTTCCAGTTTCATTATGTTTTCTGGAGCATGAGTAACAACAACCATGTGTACCAGGAGATGCAAACTTTGGTGTCTTTTGAATGGGCTTCAGCATTCACTGTCTCTACTGGAAATCTCTCTTCTGATGAATTGTCCTTATCCCTCTGCTAGAGATATCCATGTCCAGTTGCTTTTCTGTTTCCATCTGAAGCAACTCATGAATAATTTAGGGAATGCCTTTGGAGCTGGAAAGCACAATGTCAAGGGCCTGTTTGTCCAGAAGCTTTTTGCACAACTTTCTCATGGATTTCTCCAGTCTGTTGACCGCTGTCTTAAGCATGCTTATGAGGGACAGCCTTGTTGTCTTCTCTTTGGGACCTTCTAGTTGGGGAGCTTGGACATGTGGCTCAGAACCAGTCATGTTGTGAATTGCCTCCTATCCAACTGGTAGTTGGGGGATGGATTAGAAAGCTTCAGGCTTCCTTAGGGGTATTTGTAGTGAGAAGCACGGAAGGGAAGGAAGGGGAGGAAGAAAATGGAAGGAAGGGGAAACACATGGTGGGTGGTGGCTGTTGATGGAGGGGAAATGTCTTACAAAACCTAAACTCTTATGGCCAGTTCTGTTGCTTCCAGAACAACCTGTTTGATGTTGCTTGGGGTTTTCTTTTTCCTTGCACCAGGACTATATGCAGAACGTTCACGGGAAGGAGATCGACTTGCTAAGAACCACTGTGAAAGTCCCCGGGAAGAGGCCACCCCGAGCCACGTCAGCTTGTGCCCCCATTTCCAGCCCCAAAACAAACGGCCTCTCCAAGGACATGAGCAGTTTACACATCTCGCCCAATTCAGGTAAGAGAATACCATGCTAGGGAAGGAAAAGGAAAGGCTGCATTGCCAGAGCCTGGAGGCACTTGTCACGTACCGCTGCGATGGGGATCCTCTCTGTTGTTCATTTACAGCTCCAAATAACCACCAATGTGCAGCTCTTTAAGCCTCCACAAGAGATTTTAAGTAACCTGCAACATCTGTCCTTTTGTGTTTGTTACCTTATACTTGCCAAAACCCTACATAACTTCATGGGAATTAATATATATGAAGAATAGATGTTACCTTACAACTGATCTAGTTAGGTCAATACTTCGGTAAAACGGGCTATGTATCATAAGAAAGGGCTTTTTGTGGTGTTTCTTTCCACCTTGAGGACAGTGCCTAATTCTGGGCTTTCCAACAGCAAGATGCTTCTGCAGAAAGCTATTTTAGTTCACTTATGGAAGTGGTTTATGACTCCTCGTGAGCTCTAAACAGCACAGTTTATTGTTTGCTGAAGTACTTGTCCATACAGCTAAAGTGGATTTAAAAAATTGCATTAAGGAATAACATTTGAGACCGTTTCTCTTGTAAAATGCACAGTTTCTATAAAACCCGTAATGTATAATGTTGGTATGGAGGTTTTGTCAGCATGTTTGGGATGAAGTCCATAAAGTACTGAGTGCCTTTTGCATTTATGGTTAACGTAGGCACCTCCAGCATGTGCTGACATCCGAACACACTTCTGTCCCTGTGCAGTACACACTGCACACGTAGTATGAGCAACCACAGGAAGGAGCTTGATGACCCTGCTATTAGAGTCCTCTCTTGTATAGTCATAGTTATGCTTTAAGACAAGATGTAATTCCCTGTATTTTTGCGAAGCACATTCCCCCGTGTTAGGGGAAGAGGAGAAGGATTTTCCTTCCAACTGTGAATGCTGTTCATTAGATGAATGGTTAGAAAAGGAGAAGGAAACAAAGCCATGTGGCTTTGCAGTGGTGCCACTGAGCAGCCATCCCTGGAGATGTCTGTGGTATGTTATACTAGTTTGGCCTGGGACCCGGAATGTCTGAAGCCTGAACATCGAGTTGTAACCTACCTCTCTAGAGGCACCGAGCTGGCATTGTCATTGGAGGAGCTCATAGAAGAGAATTCTTCATGGTTGGTTTGGAGTTTTCCATTTTGCTATTCAGTTTCCGTGACTGGGTGATGGGAATGTTTCTGGGTTTCGGGATATTTAGGGAAGAAAAATGCTGGCCTCAGTCCGTAACCAGTAGTAAGATGTTGCAATGAGAGATTTCATCTTTTAAAACCTTTGAACAGAGGCAAAAATTACTTGTCTGCTCCAGAGAAGTATGTGTCTGCAAACATATTTAGAGATACATACTAATATGAAGTTTATAGCATGGGATTTACATGTTTTGGCATGTGCTTAAATTGTCAGGTCAGAAGGAGACAACTTCTTTGTGACCTTGAATTGGATATTGCACGTTTCATAGAATCACAGCCTGGTTTGGGTTGGAAGGGACATTAAAGCTCATTCAGTTCCAACCCCTGCCACAGGCATGGGCACCTTCCACTAGAGCAGCTGCTCCAAGCCCCTGTGTCCAACCTGGCCTTGAACACTGCCAGGGATGGGGAGCCACAGCTCAGCTCTGCATCAGTCTGTGTGTCACTCTCAATACTCTTGTGTTCAGGTAAGACTGAAGATTTGCATTGCAGAGAGTGACTTGAAAATACCAGGAAAGTACTAGTATGGTAAAGAAGGCACTGTCAGCACTGTGCCTAGCTTGTTAGCCTCAGCTTTCATGTGGTCAGGTATATTGACAGTGGCTTTTATGCAGAGGTCGCAGCTTCTGTTGGGTAGGAGACCTGTAGGTACTCGGTGTTCAGATTCCAGAGCTCCAGGAGGACTTGTGGGATCTCTGTACTTATCTGTCATGCAAGTAAAAACATTGGCACTCTGTGCTGCTGTCTCAGATCTTTGTCACAGTTGTTCTGTTGGTAAAAGGTTGTCTTCATCTTGTGTGATGCATTAGAATTGCTTGCGGGGTTGAAATTAGTGCTGATTTTCCGTTGGGAGGTTTCCATGCTTCCTGTACAGAGGAAATTTGGACCAAACACAGAAAGAATCAGCACTTGCTCTTTTTATTTCTAGGCCTGCAAATACACTGCATTCTCACAGCTTCACGTGTTGCCTCTTCCCAAAGCAGTGATGTTTTCTGTTCTCCTGTACTTCAGCCAATGCAGACTTGGGTCCTCAAGTAGAATCTTACTTGCTGTGCTTATAAGTGAGAAAAAATAGTTCATGTAGTTGTTTGATGTGGTCAGGAGAAGACTCATTTTCCTTCTGCTGCTACAGAGCTGTGTGTAGGTTACTGAAAAGCAGCTAAGTTGTTAAATGAATGCCATTAAAGCATCATGTCTCAGATTGCCCCTGGAAATAGAATTCATATTTGCTTATACCTGGTGATGGCCCAGGCCCACTGAAAGCATTCTTCTGCTGAGATTTGCCACTAACTTGTGTTCCTAGAAATAGCTGAGCTTACTTCACTCAAACATCAAAACCAAAAAGGCAGTTTTTATTGCTGAAACAGTCAAATAGTGCTTATCTTACACGATGTCTTCATTTGAGGCCATCAGTGGTCTGTTACTAAACACTGTTGCTGCTCCTTAAGTATGGTTTTCAGTGCCAGTGTTGCTAATAAGTATATATATGTGTATTAGATGTCTGTTTGATGGCCTGTAACTGTCAGGTTTTAAGTTCATTCATTCACGAATGCTCAGCAGTTTTCTCTGTCTCTTAGTGGAGTTTCTTGCTTTTTGGGAAGATGACAGCACATCAGCTGGTCTGATAGGGTGGCAAAGCCAAAGCCTCTTGCCTGTCAGCTGCTGGGTTGTAAAAGAACAAGGGGAATGGCTTTAACCTGCCAGAACAGGCGAGACTGAGACGAGCTCTTAGGCAGAAGCTCTTCCCTTTGAGGGTGCTGAGGCGCTGGCACAGGGTGCCCAGAGAAGCTGTGGCTGCCCCATCCCTGGCAGTGTTCAAGGCCAGGTTGGACACAGGGGCTTGGAGCACCCTGCTCCAGTGTAAGGTGTCCCTGCCCATGGCAGGGGTTGGAACTGGATGAGCTTTAATGTCCCTTCCAACCCAAACCAGGCTGGGATTCTCTGAAAATACATGCTATGGGGATGCTCTGTCAGAGACTGGTACCCATCCACACAGGATGTAGCACACGGGCAGACTTGGGATGGTTTGGGTCATGTTACTTCTGTGATGTCTTAAAGTTGTTGAATTGTGCTTAAGAAACTTGAATTTCAGTTAAACTTGCATGGCAGTGAATGATGCATCCCAGTTGGAAGTACTGCAGAACAGGGTAACTTGAGGACTTGCTTAGTTCCAGCTGTCAGTTGGTAGCAGATTGCAGCAGTGTCCAAGGGCTGGCAGTCCTGGAAACAGGCACTGGCCACATCTCTGTGCCTTTTAGAAGCTGACTCAGTTCTTGCTGACTTTGGAGCAGGAGAGGATCTAGGTTTCAGTTACTCCCAAGTTGGGCTGGGTTTGAGCTGGATGACCTGAAGGTGAACTTACTCCTGAAATCTCTCCCAGGAGTCATTTATTTCTTCTCCTCTACAAACAACCCAAAGCCTGAGCTGCAGCAAGAGCCACTGATGTAGAAAGTTCACATCTAAAAATAGCTTATGGTGTAGAGATGAATTGTTTCCTGATTAACACTTCATTTAAATAATCTGGTGCTATTAAATTTACTTACAATAGTGACTGTACAGTATGTGAATTATCCTCAGATGTGTTAGCTGCATAGCCATCGTTAAGTATGCTAAGGGTTGTTATCTGCTAAGTGTATCTGACATTGCAGACATGTTAGAGGCACGGCGTCTTCACATGTTTATAAATGTGAGGTTTCTATCCGTTATTAACTGTGATCATCTATCAAATCAGCACAGTGGTCATTAGAAACTTTACCCTGAAGTACTGGGAAGCTGATGAGTTGGGATTGACTCCTTTCCAGAGCTTTCTGCTAAAAACATAGGGAATTGGGTTTCCATTAGTGTTATCTTCTGAGATTCTGACATGGTCTAATAATTCTGTTCTTGAACCACTGCATTACTCTTGTTCTGCCTTTTAAAGCCTGACTTACAAGCTACAGCCGTACATGTCAGTTGGGTAGCGGTTTCCCACATCTGAATTCATAGGTGCTGAGTTCATTACCGAGAGCCCTCTGAAGTGTGGTATGCCATATGCAGCAGAAGCATGATGAAAAACCATGGGTAGGATCACTCCTCTGTTGTAATGCGCTGTGAATTCAAGTGTTGATGCCAAGTATATTGAATTAGAATCATGGAATCACAGGTTTGGGTTGGAAGGGCTGTAAGATCATCCAGTTCCAACCCTTGCCACGGGCAGGGACACCTTCCACTGGAGCAGGGTGCTCCAAGTCCCTGTGTCCAACCTGGCCTTGAACACTGCCAGGGATGGGGCAGCCACAGCTTCTCTGGGCACCCTGTGCCAGCGCCTCAGCACCCTCACAGGGAAGAGCTTCTGCTTAACATCTAGCCTAAATCTCCCCTGTTTCAGTTTGAACCCATCACCCCTTGTCCTGTCACTGCAGCCCCTGATGAAGAGCCCCTCTCCAGCATCCTTGTAGCCCCCTTCAAATATTGGAAGGCTGCTATTACTGAATTCATCAGCATTTTCATAATAACCTTTTAATTGGAGGTGACTGTGACGATTCAGATCCATTTTGGGCTGTTGATGAGTAAAAGCATGTATCAAGCCAACAGCTTGCTAGCATAGGCAATTGCTCCAGAGCCTGTAGGTCTTGGGTTCCTTTGCAAATAAACACAGAACCGAATCCTAAATTCTGGAATCTGCTGTGAACTCCTTGGAGATGCCTGAGGTTGTTGTACTGGAGCAGTGTCTGACTGAACAGTGCCAGAGGTTGGCAGTTGTTAGTTATTTGCTATCAGCGTTGCAGTCTGTGTGGTACCTCCCTTGACTTGTCTCGCCGTGAAACATTTCCCCTGCTTCAACTTTAGAGGGAGTTTTACGATGTTGCCACAGAGCACAAATACAAGTTTGTGACTTACTTTTGCCATTAATCACCCAAGTCAATTTTCCATGTGGTTGGGTTTGCTGTTAGTTCAGTGATATACGGCTGCAGCGAAGGAAAGGGGAAGTTGTCAGTTTGCTCGATTCAAAGGAAAAAAAGCCCAATTTTAAGTGCAGTGGAGATTTCCCTTTTATCTCACTAGAAGGGGATCCCTCAAGGTCATCTCCTCCAGTACCTTTGGACTAGGATTTGCTCTTTCCAAAGTGAGAGAGAAATACTTCTGTCTTAGTAGCATGTATTGCTTAATACTGGGGTAAAGGGAGCAGGGCAAATATTAGTGTTGCAATACATACTTGATAAAATAATTGCATTTGTTGAATATTAGGGGGAGGAGAGGAGAGGAAAGAGTTTGCTCTTTAGGGAAAGAAGGAAACAATGATCTGTCGTAGGATTCTTTCTCGATGGTGCCCATCTCCAGTGATGCTGATGTAGATAAAGGGTAGAAATGACATGATGAATGTAGATGCTGGACAAGATGCAGCCGGTGCTGCTCAGCCCCTGCCTGTTCTGCTCAGGTTGATTTTCATGCCTCCGTTGCACCATATCCTGAATAAAGCCCCACATCTGTCTTGTCCACCCAACGCAGCCTCTCCGGTTGGCGCTGGTTGCCCCTTGTCGCGCTGCCTGCTTGGATGTTGAGACCTTTGTGGAATTGCTCGCTCTTTCTCCCCCCAGTGATTTTAAAATATTAAAGCCATCAGGAGGCTCGAAGCTGATTTACCAAAAGGGGGGAAAAAAAAATCACAAATGTGTTTTGAGTATTGAACTGCCGTTGACATCTAAAGTCCCAACCATGCTGTTTTCCTCCACACTCCAGCAATCAGGACATCCAGCAAACCCATAAAAAGCCAAACTAATAGCATGAATATTCAGTGACCTAGAATACTAATTATTGTCATGAATATTAATGCGATCGGACTTGCTTTTTCCTCTTCTCTTTCTCTCTGGCTCTTGCTTTTTTTTTCTCCCCACTCAGCCAGCTCTAAAGATGGACCATAATGAGAGCATTTAAGAGAGAGAGCGCTCTCCGGCGTGACAGGGACCGGGGTAATAAGGAGAGCTTGATTAACGTGGTGCACTTGGGGGAGAGATGAGAAGATTCACGTGGGCCTGTTGTGGGGGAGGCAATGAGGCACCGGCGGCTGTGTTGCTGCTCCCTCAGATTAATGAGGCCTAAGAGTGCATTAGGAACAGTGACAAAGGTTTGATCTAATGGGCTCAGTCATTTTTCCTTTGAGTGACAGACGCACAGAAGTAATTGGCTGTGCAGAATGGCAGCTCATTGGCAGTACTTAAGGATACATTATCCCCGTTGTGTGGCCCGCAGAGGCTGTTTATCAAAACTGCTCACACTGCAGACATGCATTCACTTAGCTGCTGTTACAGTGGCAATAGCTATAGGAGGAAAAAAAAAGTCATCTCCCATTCGTATCTATTGTCTCTTGTTCGGAAATAAAGTTTCTTTGTTCCTTTTCCTGAAGGGTCTGGGGGTGTTTGAGTACCAGCAGTCATCCTTCCCCATCCCAAAGAGGCTCCGGATGCCGCTCAAGGAGCTTGGGCAGGTTTGTAGGCTGGTGGAAGGCTCCCAAAGTTCCTTTGGTTCATCTTAACCAGCTTCTGTTGTAGATCCAGCACTACAAGTAAGACTCTTCCTTCCCAGCCCCTCTCCAGTTGCGTTATTAATAACTTCCACAGACAAGTCAAATGGATTAGGAAGCATTTTACATCTTTTGCCTCAGGCCCCTACGCATGCTTCGCTTTACGAGCGAGCAGCATAATACCTCAGGATGGTTTCATTTGGCACTGTTGTTTTTTGCCAAGTTAGCTTCACAGTCGTGAACAGGATTCACAACCACTAACAGCAATCCAAAGTAGAGCATTTGCCAGTGTAAAATGGTTACCTCCATAGATGCAGTCCCTTAACAAGCAGGTAACCTCAGTCGGTTCTTGCCCAGAAAGCAAACCGTACCTTATTTATTACTATTATTTGTTAAAACTGCTGAAAAATAGTAGTAATATGCCTGCTGGGAAGGGAAAACACACTTTGATCCCAGTAGAATAAATAGTCTGGGATCTTGAGCGTAAGCCTGTGGTGAAGATCTTGGGTTTAACTTTCCTTTAGAAGAGATGTCTCCTCTGATGACTTAATTTTCCTCCACACTTGCTGTGTTGGTTTGGCATGCTCTGAGAATAATAGCTTTTCTCGTTAGACTCCCAGCACCATGTCCTTCACTGCCAGGATGTTTCTTGGCATTGCCTTGCTTGTTCATTAGTATTGACCCTTCTCAGTTTGTACACTACTAATCAAGCCCTGTTCGCAGAGGCTACCCTGCCAGGCTGTGAGATGGAACGTCTTCCTCTATTAATAGCTGCTTATCCTCAGGAAATTGGTTCAGCAAATAAATGCTTCTGGAAAAAATAAAATCATCTTCAAAATCAGTAAAACCCACAAGGAAGTCGCCTGCTACAGCGTTGAAACAGCTTCTCAGTGAACTGAAGGAGACTTTCAGTGCTGGAACCAGCAATGTTTTGGAATCACTGTTCCCTCAAACTGTTGTCTTAGTCTTTACTTGTTCTATGTACAGGTAAGCTCAAGTTATTTTAGGTTCCTAATAGACCCAAGGCACGAGCAGTGTGCTATTCACACACTGCTGTAAGAGTGAAGTAGCAGATAGAATCCATAGCAATACTTTTGGGGGGTTCCCCCCATTGACAACCCCACTCAAGAGCCTGGTTATGGAAGGTGAAGCTCTCTGGCTGTCTCTTAATGAAAATGTGGCCAGACGGAGCTCTGATGCCTGCACAATACTTTTCTTTCCAATGTGGACTTCCCCAACTCAATTGGAAAGGCAAAATGCTGTAAGTAGCACTTTTCCCAGATTTTAATGCAGAGCCTGATCTCCAGAGCTGGCAAGGGAAGGGAAGGAGGATGCATCTGTAACAGATGGATGCTGGGATGTGCAGCAGCAAACGGATGGAACCCAGAAGAGCTGTTCCCAGGTTTTCCAGCTAGAGCAGGAGTTGTCCCAACGTGCATGTTTATAGGCAAAGCAGGAGGCAGAAAGTGGTGCAGCTTGGATGGGCACCCACTTGTTAGGAAAGACTTGTCCAATGGAAAGATACCTACACAACTCTGGGAACTGATTCATCAGGGCAATGCAGAACTGGGGAATGGGAAGGGAATGCCTTTCGTCTTTCTGCAGCTGGCAGAGCAGGCTCCTTCCCTTTTGCACCCTAATGCCTGAAGAAACTTCAGGAAGCAGTGTCAGGAGTGGGTTTTGAACAGGCAACCACCAGCCAATCTAATCTACTTGCCAGTGCCTTTTACTGAATTAGAGGACATTTCAAGAATAGGCAGTATTCCTGCAACATAAATTGACCCAACATGATTTGAAACAATTAACCCTCTGATATCAAGAGTCAGGATTTCCTGACCCACAACTCTAATGTATTTTTCATTAGTTCTAACAGCTGGTGAGCGCAGCCCTCTGGCCTTAAGAGGTTAATTTCTTTTCTTTTTTGGAAGAGAAACTCATTGTGAGCATGAAGAGGGTAACACAAACCACGGCCATGGTGAAAGCATCAGCTCTAGTTCATCTGCTTCAGTCTTTCTGTGCTTCTGTGCAGCCACTCTGCAGGTCTCACATGCTGCTGCTGCATGGAAAAATACAGTTCTGCTTCACAACCCCTCCGGTCTCTGCTCGTCTCATAAATCCAAGAGTATATTAGTTGCTTTCTGAATACAACTTCTTGTAACTAAGTGATTTGTTTGGGAGAAATCACAAATGTGTGACCACCTCCATGTAGTGAAGTCATTTGTATCTGGCCTCTTAGGGTATAGCTGCGAACGATATGCATTGTGCATTTGTAATTAGTGGGTGGTGGAGTTGGTGAAGGCTCGGTTTAAAGTGGTGGGTGTGTTAAAATAACCTGTGCTGCCCAGTGAGGATTCACTGTGCTGTTTTTGTTAAAGCTAAAAGATGTTGAAAGAGGAATAGCTAAGATGCTGTCCATCATCCTGTTCTGTTACAGGAGCAAGAGGCAAAAACTCTGAATGGTTTCCTTTGTAGTTGGACAGGTGACTGCATATATAGAATCAAGGGATGGTTTGGGTTGAAGGGACCTCAAAGCTCACCCAGTTCCAACCCCTGCCATGGGCAGACACCATCCACTGGAGCAGCTTGCTCCAAGCCCCTGTGTCCAACCTGGCCTTGAACACTGCCAGGGATGGGGCAGCCACAGCTTCTCTGGACACCCTGTGCCAGCGCCTCAGCACCCTCACAGGGAACAGCTTCTGCCTTGTATCTAACCTAAATGTCCCCTGTCTTATGTTTCAACCCATGACCCCTTGTCCTATCACTACAGTCCCTGATGAAGAGTCCGTCTCCAGCATCTTTGTAACCCCCTTCAGACACTGGAAGCTGCTCTGAGGTCTCTGTGCAGATATAAGCTAACATTCTGTTAAACTTTATTGTATATTTTATTCACGTTCTTATAATACACTGAGTCTTATCTTTTGGGTTTTACTGACTAGATGTGCATTTAGCATCCTCTATGGCCCTGGTTTTGTTTAAATCTTCTGATTTTCCTCATATTTGTAAGTGTTGTAAACTGATGCTGTCAGGAAGTCCCTCTGCATAGGAAACGGAGACATGTTCTACTCCCAGTGTGTGTGTTTCTATCAGCCTTTTTATATGTACACCCAGGAATGCACTCCTCTGCACATCTTCTCTTCGGCTGAGCCTCTTGTCTTTATTTGTCCCTTGCTGTTCCTGGCTATTTACCCTGAATAGATGTACATACACTTTGGATTCTGTGTGAGTGCTCTCACTTTTTGTGCAGGCTCTTCTGCCAAGCTTTAACCCAAGCTGGAAATTGCCTTGAATCTTAATTTGGATGGGTTTTGTAGAGCTTAATTGTTTGAACGTTTTGTAAGCGCGATCGTAACGGGGTATTTTATAATATCAGAAAAGATAGTTTTAATAAAGCTGTCTAGAGCTAGAAAGAGGAACTCTCCCTTTGATGCGCCTTTGGTAGATGAAAACATTTTTGTTCAATAGGAGACCAGCATCTTTTTTTTTTGCTCATTTGAGACAAGTTCTGGCAACATACTGATATTCATTCAGATATAAATGCCATATTCACTTTGAAATGCAAATTGTTTAAAGAAAAATAGCATATGGTAGAGGTAAGTACCTTTTCAAATCAGCTCCCACACTTTAGGGATGTGAGTACAGCTGAAATTATTCTTTGGAAAGAATCTGGAGCCTTTGACACATTGAAGCTTGAACTAATCAAGGCTTCCCAGTAAGCATATACACATATCCATATCAAGGAAACAGTGCTGAGAATACATGGATTAGCATAGTAATTTAACTGCCCCCTGCTAATCAACTTAAACAACCAGCTGATGCATATATGCTGTATTTGAAGAGGCACTCTTTCATAGCTCCTGAATGGGCCAGGTACCTGACCATGGATTTCGTGTTAATGTCAATGTATGTATCTTCTCTGTCTACAGATAGGTAGATAGAAAGGGGGCCGACAAGAAACCTGGAGAAGAGGGGCTTTGGACAAGGGCCTTTAGGGACAGGACAAGGGGAATGGCTTTAACCTGCCAGAGGAGAGATGGAGATGAGCTCTTAGGCACCTGCTCGTGGCAGGGGTTGGAACTGGATAACCTTTAAGCTCCCTTCCAACCCAAACCAGTCTGGGATTCTGTGATACAGACATATGTGTGTCTATGCAGGTACAAACAGGGGAGACAGCAGAAGCAGAATGCATCAAGGCCATTGCTTCTAAAGGCTTCATATGCCCAACCCAGTGTACAGGGTTTCCTTCTCAATGAGTATTGCTGGCCTCCTCTTTTTAACTGTCTTTCACTTCTCTTCTGAAAGACTGACATTATTTCTGTTGAGGCATTATCCTTGAGCCGAAATGCTTCATTGAGGTGTCTGGGTTGGAGTTTGCCTGTTACAGACAGGAAAATCCATAGGGCTGTTTTGTAGAAGCTTTGTGCAGTATGCAAAGTGTGCAAGAACAGCAGCTGACTTCCAATAGTCCTTGTTTTGGTGTGATGCCATTAGCGCCTACTGGGGTGATGGCATCCATGTCCTGGGCATGCTGCAGTTTAAGCTGAGAAGTGGAAAATTGAGCTATAAATTGGGAAATAATGATTCTGAAATAGGGTTGTAAGTAACAACTTTGTGCTAGAGCTGAACACAGCCAGAAACGGAGGGGAAAGGGCACACTTTGTTTCTATAGTCCAGTCCTTTTGATATCTACCCATGGATTCTGGCTTGCATGGTCTGATGTACTGTGAAAACCTTACAGCACATGGAGAACGTGGAATTTAACCTTGAATAAGTATTATTGCAAGGGGTGCAGGTAGCAGGTCTATCACACTATAGCAGTACCTTTCAGAAACATTAGATGAAAGAAGAATCCTTACTTGGTTTGCAGAATAAGTCACTTTCTCAACAGTTTGATGTAGTAACATGGGGGATGGAGTTTCATAAGGTGGCATTAAGGTGAAAATGGGTGCAGACATGATGATGCAGAAGTCTTGATATTCTCTTTTCTAAGGTCTTGCTTTTGCATCATGGTTAGAAAGTGCATCATGGTTAGAAAGTGACTTAAAACTTCTCTTCAAGTGTGAACTGGTCAGGAGATGTCAACATATATTGCTTAGGGAGAGCAATTCCCAGCACAGGGTAACATGGATGGGTCATCCAGTAATTGTTTCCAGGAATTCATTACATGTGGCTTCCCGTTTTTCTAGGTGCAGCATGAAAGATGGCTACAGGCTAAGAGTGCACTTTGTGGCATTGCTCTTGAGTTTGGCAAGGTGGATGCTTGTGAAGAAGACAAGTTGTTTCCAAAGCTGCTTACCAGTAATAACCTAAAGATGCCTAGAAAGGTCCTACAGCAAAACCAAAGGCATTTGACTGTCTTGGTAGCTCTTTGCTGGCTCTTTTCTAATTTCCCAACCCTCTTTTTTAAGTGGGGGACACTGTGTACAGCGTTTTCGATGCCCAGCTTGTGGTTTGTGTCAAGTACAGTGTTACTACACTTTCTGGCATCCACTGTTGGCTCTTAGTCCTTCACAGCAGTGCTGCTACTCAACCAATTGGTCCCCATCCTCCGCTGCTCCACCAGGTTGTCCTGCCCCAGGAGCAGATCTTAGGGCTTCTCTTTATTGATCCACATGGTATTGATGTTGGCCTAAATCTCACGTTTCTAAGAGTCCACTTGGTTTGAAGCTCAGTCGTTTGTGTCAGCCTCTCCCTTTAATGTGGTGTATCATCAAAATCATTTATTAATGGATGGTGAAAACAAGAGGAAAAGGTTATTCCAGAGTGAGCATTAGCAGCATTACACAAGCTCATTTGGAAGGAGGTATTTCTTCTAAGAAACCTTAAAATCTGTGTACTCTCAGCTAGTATTTCCATTTCCTGGTGTGATTTGAGGACACTGAACTATAACCTGATCCTCTGCTTTCTACCTGAATTTCTGTAGGCCTGCTTTCTTTGTTGAACATTTCTTTGGAAGGTGCTAAAATACCAGCACTAGCAACTTGCTCTCAGTTGATGGAGTCAAGCACATAATATCCTGAAGATATTGGAGGCATATATTTTTCCAGTACTTTGGCAGATGATGCTCTAATTATGGGATTCTTTTGGATGAAAGGGTTGTCCAGGGAAGGTGATTAGAGAGGAATTATGTGCCAGTAGCTACAGCACTGCACTGGGAGGTCCCGACATGGTTCCAAAATCCTATATGCATTTCATGTCTCCAAAGCAGAGATTGCCATGCTGAAGTTCTTGGGACTGTGTAAGCGCATTGAAGACTCAGGTGGACAGATACGTTAGTGCTGGATCTGTGCTAGGGACTAAAGATGAGATTTAGTCTTGGGAAAGGGGAAGAGAGAAAGGGGCAATTATACCAACTCTAATAACACAAAGTAGTTCACTGAGCTCTGCTGTCTTCCCAAAGGCTGCTCTGGGAAAAGACATAATGATAGAACTGGGAGTCGGGAGATGTGGGTTTTATTTTCAAGTCTGCCACAATCTTCCTTTGTGGCCCTGGGTCATTTAACCTCTGAAAAATGGGGGAAATGATAGCAGATAATTAACAACCTCACAGGAGCATTGGAAATTAATTCATTAATTTTTCTGAACTCATCAGTAGAAGGTGCAATGGAAATGCAAAGTGTGAGGGTGTGCTATGAAATTGTGTCTCTTTCCCTTTGTATGTGTTCTTAAAGAGCATTCTTAAATCCATAGAAGATCTGTGGGGTGATTTGTGAGAGCCTGCCTTGGGGAATAGAAGTAGCATTGCAAAATCTTTGTATCTTTGCAATATGCAAGTCCTCTGATAGGACTGGAGTCAAATACACTCGGAAACCAACACTGTCAAGCGGACTTGGGCCCATATCAAGTTGTGACTGAAACCATCAGAAACCTGAGTTTCTGCAAAGGTTTTTATTGTTTTGACTCTGAGCATTTATTCAATCAGATCATAGAATCCCAGCCTGGTTTATGATGGAAGGGACCTTAAAGCTCATCTCCCCAGAGCCTCCTGTTCTCCAGATCACACTTCTCCTGTTTTATGGCGAGAAACCTGTTCCTGTTGCTCCCCCTCACACGTACTTCCCAGCATTTTATTGTCCTAGACCCCAGTGATCACGAAAACCCTTGTTTCTGGTGTATGCTGAGGAAAGGCTATTGTTGTATCTCACCTGTAGCATCATAGACCTTCAGACAGAGCTGTGATGGGTGTGTTGCTGTGAGACAAGACACAGGAATGATCTTTGCAGTCAATGGAACAAACCTTTAGTGTGTGCTTTGTGTCGTGATACTGGTTTAAGATTAAAAGCCTAAGTGTCTTGCTTGGTCTTGCAGTGCTACTGGTTACTTGCTCCCCATGGCTATGTTCCTGGCTTTACTTGGGCTACATGCTTACATGAAATAGCACTTTGGGGTAGATTGGTTTTAAGTTGTGGAGTTGAGGTAGGTTGGTTTAAAGTCTTAGTTGGCTCAGCTCAGTTGCTTGTGTGAGCAGTGGTGTTCAGGAATACCTTCCTTTTCTGTGCAGTCTGCCTTGCGTGCTCCGTGCTTGCCTGTTACCAAGTGGAGAACCTGTACAGGATGTGATTGGTAGCAGGGTTGTGGAAGGTGGTGTTCCTAGAAGAGGAATGAAAAGGATAAGGTGAAATCTTGACAGTTCAGTCTCTTGTGTCTGACGTTCCTAGCTGGATTTGAGAGGGCTGCCGAGCTGGTCACCCTACATTGTGGCAGGGAGGGCTGCTTGGTGTTGGTGTTGGTTAAGTGACCTCTTTTGATGCTCTGTTAAGATGCACCCATCCATCTTCATGCGAATCGATTTTGTCTTCTCTATTGACACAATTTGTTTTCCATTTATGTCTAGGGAACGTGACTACTAGCACATCTGTGTCTCAGATGGCAAGTGGGATCAGTCTAGTCTCCTTCAACAGCCGTCCGGATGGTATGCATCAGCGCTCTTACTCGGTGTCCAGTGCAGATCAGTGGAGTGAGGCAACAGTCATTGCAAACTCTGGCATTAGCAGTGGTAAGAAACCTGGAGCTGGGGGGGGATTATCTGCTTTGGGGTGAAGGGGGAGTCTGGTCGTTTGCTTTTTTAAAAGGAAGAAAAAGACCCAAAGAGTCTGATGTTCACCCAGCTGCTTGGTTGGAAGCCAAACTTGTAGCATTTGAGAGAAAAAGAGAAATCAGATCAGAAAACAGATCACTACAATACTTTTATCAGCAAGGATTCCTGATAGAGTTACAATACAGCTTCATTTTAGTTTCGGGTACATGATGTAGGTTACTCACTTGATATTCTTATTCCTTACTCTGTGTGGTAGGTGTTTAGTAGTAAATTATCCTCCACATCTTTTCGTCGGGATGTCCTTTCTCTGCTGTGCTCTTGCTTTAATGTGTGCACACTACTGGCATAGTCATAGTGCTTTCTCTGTGGAGCATTTAACAGTATTAAAAGGAGCAAACACTATTCCAGATGGTGTTTTGCAGTGATTAGATTGTAATAGGGAGACAGGGGTTGTGATTTCTAAAGGGGTAGGCATGATAGGTGGTAACAAAATGGTGCATTTGGCTTCAGTGGAGTGCTTGGGAAGGACAGGGATATAATGCTATTAACCTATAGCTGACCGGCTACCAAGCAAATCAGAGCATCCTGGAAGCAGCCATGGTGGGTGTGCTGGGACACGGGTGTTTCTAATGTGTTGTGATGCAGAGATGGTTCATAGCATTGGAGTGTGTGTGTCCCGGAGCACAGGATTTAACAGGCAGTTGGAGAAACCGTGGAAAGTTCATGAAATGGGAAAAAGGAGAAGAATGTGTGAAAGAGAGTGAACTGAGAAGAAACTGAGATCATGGATAATGGGGAGAAATGTCAATAGGACAGGAGAAGGGGGGAGGAAAGTTGTTTCTGAATGGCTTATCCCTAAAATAGTGAGAATTACAGAAATATGAAAAAGTATTTCACGTGTCCCATATATATATATAAGTATGTATCTGCATAAGGTTTTAATAGTCCTGATACTGTCTCTGGGTTTTTAAGCAGCTTTGGGCAGCTTTTCAGTGCCACTTTATGGGAATGGAGGGTTTAAAATCATGGTCACCTTGGCTCTGAGTGGCATTAGCTCTAAAGTCCACAGCAACCGGCCAGATTAGATGGAGCTTGGAGCAAGCTGCTCTAGTGGCAGATGTCCCTTCCTATGGCAGCGGACTGGAACTGGATGAGCTTTAAGGTCCCTTCCAACACAAACCAGTCTAGGATTCTATGATAACTGCAGCACATTTACGGAGCCTGTGGGTGACATCTTCAGGAGCTTGGTGTTTGCATCAGAATGGTACCGATTTTGGCCAAGTATTTCTATAGCAAACACATTTCAGCCTCAGTGACAGCCATAGATCCTGTTCAGCAGCAGATAAAATGCTTCAGCACTGTTCCTTTCTGCTTCCACTCAACTCTTCCACTCCTTTAGAAACTGGTTAGTCTTTTAGGGCAATCTGCATTGCCCTACATGTATTCCTTTAGACTGAACTGATTTCACAGTTAAGGATATAGATGTGTCTCTCTTTTTCCTGAGCTGCTTTATCGTTTTAATCCATCCCAATTCTGTTTTCCTTTTGAAAGGTTATATCACAGCTTTGGCTTTCTGCGCCCTTCTTTTATACTGTAGCTTTTCAAAGAAAAGCTGGAGAATATTGTATGTTTGCACTAGAAGGAAGGCAAGTGAAAGACAAGATAAAGTCTCCAGTCCTTTATAGCTTGACATACCTATAGGCAGGTGAGCATCTATCATCCCTGTGCTCCTTAGAGCCAACTGAGGCTGTAGGAGAGGAAAGTCTTCAAAATGCAGATCAGAAAGTTCCTCAAAGTGGCATGTAATCAGGATGTTGAAAAGTAGAAATTCAACCGAAGTTCCTACTCTTCCCTTTCCCCTTTACATTGTAAAGCTGCTTCTGGTTTTGAGATCCGTGCTGGACTTGTGCTTTGCTCCTGATGCTGAGCTTCAGCTGGTTTTCAATTCCTGGTGAAGGGAACCTTTTCTCCTCTGTATTCCCAAGTATGTGCAGTACCCTTTTCTGATTTGACATTCAGCTGTGATTACTTCTGGATCAGAAGAGACGACAGTTAGAATTACCCATGAAATACCTACTCCAGAAACGCAGGTGACTGGTGGGTACCTCTGAATAAGCTGGGCTCAAACAGTTTCCTGCAGAGGTTCTGCAAGGTGTATTTTTAACTTCATAAATATGTGGGGGAAATTGGACTGATGGTGAGGTGTGTTTTAGGTTAGCAGAAAACAGGATTGTGCTAAACCTGCTCCAAAACCTCAGTGTAATTCACTGCTCTCGGTAAGCTCAGAGATGTGTCCTTTATGTTGGCAAGTTGACGCATGAAAAACCCTTTTTAATTTAATTTCAGGGGGTATTTTTCCTCCCTTAAAAGAGGTTTGAATTTTACTCCTAAGAAAAGGTAACCCTGTGAAAGCAGCAGGTACGGCGAGAAGCGAAGCATCGTTTGGAATTCAAATGCCGGTGTATGGGAGAATGTGCTGCTTATTGTCACGTGGTTTTATTGTAGACAAAATAACATATTGGGATTCAATTTTTCTCTGCACCTTCGTGGGTTTTATTTTTTTATTATTAAATTAATACTTTGTGTGGCTCTGGAGAACTTTTCAAAGTCTTCCAAACCAGACCTTTGGTTTCCTGCGGCTTCTGTCTTTCAAGCAGCTGTGAACATCTCCTAATTAGATAAATTACTTTGTAGTGGGCAGAGCCACAAAACAGGAGGTGCTGGTTAAATTAAAGGGGAAAAATAGAGAAATCCATTCTCTGAAATGGAATGCCCCACTGCTTTATGACTATTACTGTTGTAAGGTTTTACATTTAAGTACCTGAAGTTTAAAATTAAATGTCTAATATCATTTGGTGCTGGTAACGTGAAGCCTGTGACTGCCCTCAGAGAAAATGTAGACAGCTTAGTTCAGTGTTTCAAATTGCTGTCTGCTTGATAGCGAGCGGACCGTGCGAGCGGCTCGCTGTTTAGCTAAATACCACCCACTGTTCAGCTTGATTTTGAAAGCAGGAACATATTTGCCTTAAAAACTCTGGGATTTAAAAAGGCTGTTCCAGCAGCACATGAAAAATTAATTCTTTTTTACTTTTATTTTTTTTTCCTGACTCTTTTAAGTACTTGACAGAAGTAATTTTAGCAGCAAGAGAGAATAAAAACTGGGGGCAGTAAATCCCTGTCCGGGAAGCTCTTGTGTAGATTCTTTATGGACCCAGAATTGATCTACATGTCAGATCCTGATGTAGTTTGAACTGTTTATCACCCTAATGGCAGTAGAGAGACCATGAGCATCAACTTATAATCCTCCATGAAAGAAATTGGTGTTTGCAGTCAATGAAAGAGCAGCTTAGCTTTATTGATAGATTTAGAACAATTACTGCTGCTGCAGCTATTGGCCAAGAGGTTTTCCTGGATCGCATTGGAAGCCTTCAATTTTTTCCCTTTGATAAATCTTTTCCTTAATGGCTCTTTCTCTTGTTTCACCCAGAGTTATCTCTAGTTGCTGGCTGCTGGGGAATAAGAAGGTTGTCTGGGCTCAGGGAAGCCATTTGTAACCTGTTTAGGTGTTGGAGTTCTTGGTTCAGGAATGTGCATCTGCATGATTGCAGTGGAAAATAGATAAGTATTAACTAGTGGTGTTATTGCTACTAATAGGATATGGTGCTGTTCCTGCTGCCTTCACAATTGTGCATCCCTAAAGAGCTTGAGATCTTTAAACTGAGCATCAGAAGGGTTCATGGAAGAAACCACAGCCACCTGTATTGCACAAATCAGCTTCATCAGACTTCACTCACAGAATACTGAGGATGTTATTTCCAAAGCAACTTGTTCATTCTCTCTTTAAATGTCAGGTTTTATAGTTTGGCTTCTAAGATTGTGTCCTGAGACTGTCAGAGGGAAGATTTTCTTCCTTAAACTTACAATATTAAGCTCTTCTGAAACAGTGCTGCAAACAGTAGTTTGCATGGGACAGGGATTTCTTTCCTCCGGACTTGCAAATTGACATTTGAATTCTAGCATGATATAAAATTCTGCAGTAAATCAAGTATCTGTTTAAATATCATCCACTTAGGCTTTATCACTGTACAATTGCTTGTACGGGCCATTTGATCTCAGCTGTAATTTATGTAAGTTGTAATACCTGGTGTCTTTGGAGTTTCTAACAGTTTGCTGTTCGGGTTTATTGATGTAAAATTGAGTTCTCACTGTGCCATAGGGTATAAGAGGTCATTGGAGTGTTTATATTAATGCAGACCTTACAACTTGCCTTACTTCTCTGGTCATGAGCACTTGGAATGATTAAATGATGGAGTCTTCTGCTATATATAGAAAAAGAAAATGGTTCAACCTGCTTCTAACAGTCCTAACGCTTTCCTTTCAAAAGGGAACAAGAAAGCATCATTGAAAGTTGTAGGAATTCAATAGGCAAGTTCTTGACTAGGACAAATTATATTCTTCCCTGTGAGGGTGCTGAGGCGCTGGCACAGGGTGCCCAGAGAAGCTGTGGCTGCCCCATCCCTGGCAGTGTTCAAGGCCAGGCTGGACACAGGGGCTTGGAGCAACCTGCTCTAGTGGAAGGTGTCCCTGCCTGTGGCAGGGGTTGGAACTGGATGAGCTTTAAGGTCCCTTCCAACACAAACCAGGCTGGGATTCTGTGATGTCATTACAAATAGATTTATTTATTGTGTTAAAGTCCATCAGGAGGATGCTTTTTTCCTCTTTCTAAAGCAGGAAATAGATACTGAGAAGCAAACCTAAAGGGGGAGGGCTGTTGGGTTCTGTTTTCTCTAGAGTTTTTCTGGGTTTTCCTGCAGTTCCTAACATTTACTATTGTAAAATTTGGCCTGTACAAGATAGAATATGTGCAAGTAATTTATATTGTCTTTAAGAAGGAAAAGGAAACATTCATGTACTTTGCATACCCTCTTGTGATCAACAGGCAAATTGCTTCTGGCACATACTTCCAGAGGGGACCTTTGCCAGTTCAGCAGGATAAACTCTGCTAACAATGACCTCTTATTGCCTTCTGCTTTCTAAACAGCCTAACATACCTCAAGGAAACTTGGGTTATCAAGTACAACTTTGAGCCTTCTCTGCATAATTGCCCCCTTTGAGCATGAGGTTGCAGACTCAAAGCTTCCAGTATTAAAATCTAGCTCACATGCTTGACAAGCTCTTCCCTCAAGCAGCCCAGTCAACCAGAAAGACTTATATACAACAATGTCTTAGGTAACTGGGCTTCCACCGGCATGCATCTGCCTTTATCAGTCAAGAAATGGAATAGGAAACTGGTATTTTCTCATCATCAGAATCACTGTGACACCTTCCTTGTGGCCAGCAATGCACAGCAAGAATTATCCTGCAAGACTTCAGAATTCAGATTGATGTTCACTTATACAGGAGAAGATGCAGTTTCGCAACCTGTGGCTCCCAAGAGTAATGTAAGGCATGCAGGGCAGAGCCCCTGCTTTGCTGGGGGTGACAAATAAGTTCCTTATAATAATAAACCAGGCTCAAACTTCATCCTTGGTTTCAAAGCAGATGATGTTGTCTTGAGAAAGAGAGTACAGGCACATCCTTACTGTATTTGCACAGTTGCCCAAGCAATCTGCCAGCACCACCTCATTTAGACTGTAAGTTTAGCAGTTTTCACTCACACAGCTTTCATTCTGTCTGGGCAGTCCAAATATCCTTCTAGATCCTCGCCATCGCTTGAGGTAGAGATCTTGATGCTCTCCAGGAATAAGACATTTGCAGCTAGATGTTCTGCTCTCTAGTCTCATAGTTGGGTCATTCATCACTTTTCTGTTGCAGTGAGATGGCCAGGAGGATACCAAAGGCTGTCTTATATTTAAAGGAGTCCTTAGAAGTGATGGTGCTTCGTACTGGCTGTTAGAACTTTGTAAAGCAGGAGGAAGCCATAGCATTTCATTGTTCAGCTAGAAAGAGGTCAACAAGGAAATCTGATCATTCGGATTGCTTCTAAGATACAGGTGTATGTCCCAGTTGGCTTTTCACTGGGCTTTCTTCTCCAGAATGGTGTCAGCATAAGGATAAGCTCTCTGAAGAGGGTTTCAGAGTGTTAAATGATGCTCTATGCCTGTGGTGTTTTAGGAATATGTTAGCATCCAGGAGCAGTAGGACTCAATGCTTACCCATTCTGTTTTGTAGACTGTAAGAATCTCAGTTGAATGGGAAACTTTGTATAAGATTGTGGACATTCCGACCCAAGTTCACAAAATACAGGCACTATCTTGTGTTCTCTGGGTATGTGTGTTTTGCCAAAATGATGGATGAAGAGCATCCATATCATGGATGAAGAGCACTGTGAGGTGTTCCTCAAACTGTACTCAATGTGCTACACTGAAAGCAAAACTGGTCAAGGAGCAAAACCACCGCGATGTGCTGCCTGTCTGCAGTATGGGTTCAAAGTGTACAAGGCCAGGTTGGATGGGGCTTGGGGCAACCTGCTCTAGTGGAAGATGTCCCTATCCTTGGCAGGGCTTGGACCTGAATGAGCTTTAAGGTCCTTTCCAACCCAAACCATTCCATGTCTCTATGATGAGTTAAGGGACTGAAAGAGATGAAAGCAGGTCTTGAGTTTCTGTGTCCATGCTGGAGGGGTGAGATGGCACCAATAAACCTTTGAGGTTTAAACTGAGCTGTGTCATGATGTTAGTTTAAGGAGGGGGTATTTCCACACAACTTTGCTGCATTTCAGCTAAGTCCTGCTGTATTTACCTGGTGCTGCTGTTTAAATGGTGAACTGTATTATATGGATTTTTACTGTTCTGCACTTTTCCAGAAACCCATCTGCTTTTCTTGTTTAAGATCCTCTTCTTTCTGCTCTCCCCCTCATTAAAATTGAAAGAATTGTTGCATTCACCACTTAAAACCTGTGCTTGGCTCCAAAATGGCAGGAAATGTGAGGTTTCATCTTCAGATAATTTGACGTTGGCAACCTCCTGCTCATCTTAATCTTGTTCACAGCCTCAAGTGCCAAATGTCTGTCAGTAATTTGTTTATGTGACTAAATTAACTCTTTGAGTGGAACTGTAAGGCCTTGATTTTCCCCAGTGTTTACTTATGGATGCTTAGGTGCATATTCCTCACTTAGGTTTCAAACTGAAATCAGGATGTGCCTGGAATGTTTCTTACAACAGGAGAGAAAAGCATGGTGGGAGGGAGTTTCTGGTTACTGATGTTGATTAGACATCATGTTGATGAAGGACATGAAGCTGCTGGAGCAAGTCCAGGTGAGGCCATGAGGATGAGCAGGGGCTGGAGCAGCTCCCGTATGGAGACAGGCTGATAACATTGGGGCTGTTCAGCCTGGAGATGAGAAGCTGTGCAGAGACCTCAGAGCAGCTTCCAGTGTCTGAAGGGGACCTACAGGGATGCAGAGAGGGGCTCTGCATCAGGGACAGTAGAGACACAGGACAAGGAGAATGGCCTGGGGTTGGCACGGGGTTTGAACTGAATCAGCTTTAAGGTCCCTTCCAACCCAAACCAGGCTGGGATTCTGCAATTAATCTAACTTTTCTAGCAGTGCTCAACAGATCAGTGCTGTTTAGGTTTTACACCTTCTCTGTTTGTCCCCACTCAGGAGAAAAGAGAAAATAATAACTCAAACCAGAGCACTGTGTTTTTATTATTGAAGCATAAACTAGCCTGACTAAAGAATAGTGAGACCAGTGAATGTTCTCTTTATCAGCTCTTCAAGCTTGTGTCTTACTCCTCATTCCTGACCGTCCAGGCACAGGGTTAGTGTGTTGCATTGTCCCAGTCGTAGCATTTAAACAGCCAAAAAGCAGGACTTCCCAGGGAAGGAAAGTGGCTACCCCAGTCACTGATAGGTACCTCACAGCCAGCTCCCCCCGGTCTCCATCCCAAGGATGACATGCTGTGATATGAAATATCCCTTTGGCTAGCGTGGGTCTGCTGTCCTGCTGTGCTCCCTCTCAGCTTCTTGTGTCCCTCCTCACTGGCAGGGCATGGGAGACTGAAAGTCCTTGTTTTAGGGCAGCATCGGTGTGTTATCAACATTAACATCAACATTATTCTCACACCAAATCCAAAGCACAGCACTGTATGAGCTACTAAGAACAAATTAACTCTGTCCCAGTCCAAACCAGGACAAACTATATAGATATATATATAGATATAGATATACATAGATATATGTATGTATATATCCACGACTGTCTTCCTGTGGAACTTCAGCATCAAGCCAGTTCTCTGTAGCTCAGATGTTTGACATTTGACAGTTAACTGTACCTAGGAGTCTGTAAAACATATTCTGTTTCTGTATGAGTATGTGTCAGAGTGGAAGGGTTAATACTGAAGACGATCACACCCCTGTACAAAGGGAGTTCTTCACCAGGGAGGCTGTCCTCCGGTCTCATCTGTATAAAAAGATAGTTTAATCTTTCAAAGGTATTTTTCACATGTTTGTATTTTAAGATGGCTTTAATCTGAAATGTTTGCAGCCTGGAATGAGCTTTGCTCTGATGTTTCTTGGCAGGTCACTTGCCAGGTAGGCTGAGACAGAGGATCAGTTGTTTTTCCCCCGTATCTCAGAAATAAATGTGACCTGTGGTCTTAGACTTTAGCCTGTTAAAAGAGTGGCTGAAACATCAACACACTGACCACATTCAGCAGCAGCAGAAGGGTAGGTCTTTTGGCACTAGCTAAGCTGAAGAGCTGCGTTTGATGTGAGATTGCCTGTGTGCATTCAGGAGTGATGTAACTTGATCAATTATAATTGCAAGGAAATAAGTACACAAGCCAAATTCACCCAGGATGAACTTAGAAAAGTAAATTATGTTTGCAGAGAATAGTAGAAGTTGAGAGACACATTCTCAAGAAAAGACATAATAAGAGCAAAGTGTGATGACAAAGTGCTTTAGTGTGAGGTGTCCCTGCCCATGGCAGGGGGCTTGCAACTAGATGATCTTAAGGTCTTTTCCAACCCTAACTATTCTATGATTCTATGACACTTCATAAACTGTTCTGATTCAAATAATGCAGCTTAAAAATGTCGTGAGCCCAATGCATTGTACATTTAAGCACATTTTAAGTAAGATGTAAGGAAGAAAAAGAGCAAACTTATTAGCTTGACACACTTCTAGTTTACTTATTTGACATAAATTTTAATAATCTAAATTTATATAATAATAATAGTAATGCAAATTCTACATGTGATAAAGTTTAGGTATGTTCTAAGCACAAAGTTGAGCATGTAAAAGGTTAATGTCCAGCTGCCATCAGAGTATTTTGTGATTTCAGAATTCCTCTTTTTATATCCATACTTCACATATATGCTTGTAATAATTAGATTTCTTGTTTATTGCATGTCCAGAAGCACACTGCTTTGTTTTGGCCAGGATCTGAACAAAGTGAGGGCAAGAAACACACACAATGCTTTCGTTTCTTCTCCAGCTTAATGGAGTTTCTGTTCCAATCAACATGAGAACTGTTGCCTCATCAAGCATGTCTGTTTGCAGGCTTGGTTTCTTTCCAGTCCAGATCACAGAGCTGGGGGTACAGGGACGTTGTGTATATGTTACCTATGGAATCCAACACTTCAAAGCTGCTTCACAGTATACACAGTTCAAGGAGTGAAAGAAGCCTCTGTGTTAGATCCGATGCGCGAGTCCTTCACAACCTGCTGATTGTTGGGGGACAGCTGAAGCGCAGAGACCTGGCCTTCCCCGCAGGTGGAAGAGCATCTCCTTTCAAGTCTCTGGGCCCTTCATTTGTTACAGTTGATCTCATCCCTTAATGCAGCCATCGTGTGTGCCACCCGCAGCCCAGGTCGATGAGGAGTATCCAGTTTACACGTCACTCCGGGCGAGTGGCTTTTCTGATGCATGGGTTTTGTGAGAGCAAAAGAAGGGCCCTGGCCCTGGTTATCTGAACCCTCAGAAGAGCTGGTAAGAGCTAGAAAGAGGGGTTGATAACATGTTTGTCAATGACAGTTGTGTCATCTGACACCTATAAAAGGTGGCAAAGACATTACTTTATGTTAAATGCTTCACTTTTCCTCTGTAGGTTTCTGCAATAGGAAAATGTTTGATTTTTGTCTAAGAGTATCCTTGGTGTTGCTTCTATTATTTCTTTTCCTTTCTGATGCTGGTGTTCATGGTGTACTTTCCCAGGAAAGCCTTAGCCTTTTCCTGCCTAGCGTGATGCCACTAACAACCTATTTATTATATAGCAGTTACTCAGCTCTAATTGGAAAATGTTAATGGTGAAAGTCTCTTGATTTATTTTTTTTCCAAATCACTGATATTTGGGCTTGTCACTGGAGTCTTGTGGTCTGACAGTGGAGAGCTACCTAACCTCTCCTCAATTACCACTGAGTGGGTTTGATGCTTGAAGTTGCTCACAGGTTATACAGACTGCAGGTTAAAGTACAAGAGTAGAGACAGAGACGTCTCTCTGGCTCTGAGCTTTTCTTTGAAGAGAGTCGGTTCTTCCTGCCTGTCTTTATTTTGCCTATCCTGCAATACAAAGTAAATATTTCAGTAGGAAATGATGCAGTAGGGCATGGGTTCATTATTTTCCGAGTGCCTCGAGACCTCGAGGCTCTGTTTCAATGCAGACTATTGTTAATTGAGGGTTTTTTCCAATTAGAAAACAATGCTGATTGTTAGATCAGGCAGAGCTCTGACCCTCTCTGTGTAATTAAGGTGGGTTTATTATGCATATCATTTTGACAAGGATATAAGATAGTATTTGTCGCACGGTGTTGTATGTACTTGATCATGGTGTAGCTTGCGTATCCAGAACGTGTTCCTTTAGTGGTGCTTCTAGGTGTTTGCTTTCCTGCAGATCATCATTTCTTGGGGTGGTCTTTATGTGTTTGCTAGGTCCAGTGTGCCACAGTGGGTAACTTCCTTGGGGTATCTGATTATTACCTGTCTTCAGAAGTGGGAGATAGACTGACCTGGAATCGCACCAGGAGATGCTGCCCTGAAAACATTCCACAGCCGTACGGTTTGTCTCTAAAAGGACATCTCCTTTCTCCCGCACAGGGTGGCTATAAGAACTACTTACCTGGAATGAATCCCCATAACCAGCTGCCTTTTGTAATATTCCTCACCTTCCCATTTTGTATGCACTTGATGGCCAGGAGAAGCAATGCCCATAGCATCATGCACACAGTTTGTAGCAATTCAGGGTGACACCATGTAAGAATCACATCTTTTCAATGGATCTGATGCTGCCCAGTGAAAACATTATGCCAGAAGAATTAGAGACATCCCTAATACATCTAGACTGTGGGTTTGTTCAGTGGGAGCCATGGAGTTAGTTTGCCTTGGGATGTGGTAGCAATCCTACAACATCTAAGACTTACATCTCTTTCTAGTTTGTTGTCCTTATGTATTCAAACAACTTGTCATGTTTGATCTTTCCACAGGGCATATTCAGCACACAGTACAAAGGAGGCAAAGATACATCTGCATAATGGGGGATAAAACAGATTAGCAAACTGTGTTCGCTCAGGGAGTAGTTCATAATATCTCTACCCCTGAGAACTAAAGCTGCTGTAAGCAAGATGTGTGGAAGAGAGATTAGCATCTCATTCTTGTTTCATGTTCTGAGGCTTGCAGGTGCTCTAATATTCAGTAGTCTTTACTTTGCTTGCCACTGAATTGGCAACACAGGAGGGATGCTCAAGAATAGGTGTATCCTCTCCTTTTGTAAGATGGTAAATTCCTTGTGTGGTACAAGAAGCTAACTTCATAAGACAGCTTTGAAAGGGAGTTAACAAAATACAGTTGCTTTTCTTCTTGCTAGCAATACTTTGATTTCTAAGGAGCAGGATGGTGTTTTACTAGCACTGTATTAGGGTGCTCCTTAGGAGGCAAAATGTACTGAGCAATATACTTGCGGGGGGAGGTTTTAAACACTATATTGCATTTTTGCTTTCATGCCTCCTTTATGATGGTCGGACACTGCATATTAGTAGAAAATGAGCTAGAAGTAACTTTGTCTTCCCTTTAGATAACGGATTGTAACAAGGGCTTTGCTATCTCTGACATTACTGAAGCCAGTCCTTCTGATACCTGTGCCTTGCTGTCATGAGCCTGACTCTATCTCTCAAGTCTGTGGATGATGTCCCTGGCTTCTCACAAAGTGGCTTATTCAGCTGCCGAGGGGAAACGATCCTGCCATGCCTCTAGGTCTGCTTTACTTGAGGCATGCGACCACATAGCAAAAGCCAGACCCTCCAAAAGCAGGGAGAGGTAAAGAGACCCTTTCTTTTTCCTTCCCCCCCAAGAAGGAAGCCTAGTTTTCCTTATTTAATTGAAATTGCTACAAGAGGGAAGGAGGCAGTAACTTAGGCATTCAGTGGGGTTTTCTGTACATGACAGGATAGCTTTGTGATTTACAGGCTTTAGGCACAAGGCTGGAAAAATGGTAGATGCCGTGGAAAGAGAATACTCCTGAGGCTCTTTCATCTCCATCCCCCAGTTCTGCTCAGAGCTTCCTTTTAATTTCCTTCAGTGCAGCAGGTTAATTTAAGCCCTCGATAGCTTGAGTGTCCAAGCTGAATTCAGCTAAACGATGACCGGATGCGCCTAATTCCTGCCGAAGGTATGAGCTCTCTGTACTTCAGGCATTTCTGCCTTCTTCATTTTGTCTGTAGGCTGTAATCTCGTGCCACCCCTTCTCCCCCACTTCGGAGTGTTTATTACCATCCACAGACTTCTGCCAGGCTGCAGTTTTGACAGGATTTTAATGTCAGTCCTGTACCATCCGTGCCTGACTCCAGCTTTCTGCAGTCATTGTGCAATTGCAGCATCCCTTTAACTTCAGTTTGAGGCAGAGGAGGAATATAAAGAACTTGATAGAACATTTATGGTAATAGCTGTAAAGGGAAGCTGTAGAGCATTGGATTTCACAGCCAGAAAAATCTCAGCTTGGGGAAATGGGTCTGAAATACAACTACAGATGGTTTTAGTCTATTGCTTCCCGTGTTTAAATAAAAGGATTGCTTTTTTTCACCTCTATTTAAAACACATGCGTAGAAGATGAAAGTGTCCAGCTATTTTTTTATTATTCAGTCCACCAGCTACCGACATCTTTGCGTTATTTCATTTCAGCACTAATGGCATAGGGAAAGTTCTGAAACACCCTCTTTGGATCCAGCCTTCCTTGGGTCGCGGCAAAGATTCCTGCTGCAGTCAGAGCTGTTGCTGTTGTTTTCGTCATCAGCGCTTTCTTTTTCCTCTTGAACCTGGTGCTATTAATTGTGTTGCTGCTTCTGCTCTTTAATTGATCCCATTCACGGGTCCCGCTTTTGTAACGTCTGGCTTCTTGTCACTTGGGCAAATCAAAAACCCAAATTAATCAATCTCCAGCCACTTGAGAATAAGGCCGTGTTGGGGAGCTGGGCTTGACAAAAAAGTCTAATTTCACTTTGAAAGCCTGTTGGAAAAATGTAACAAGAAGATGCAAGAAAAATGTAAACCAGATCAAGCTGGACTTTGGTCTCTGGAGAATAGAGTCACCTGTTGAGTTTGTTTCAAGTTCTTGTAAATAGGTGATTTGACAAAAATACGGAATAAATCAAAAGACGTGAAAATAGAAGAGGTCAGAATATCCTTGTTTCCACTGCACATGGTTACACAGGAGAGAGGGTTGTGTGTGAGAGAGAGAATAGGAACTGTGGGCCAAAGATGAAGCTCCACTCATAGAGTTTTTGTACCTCTGCCTTTGTGCTGTGCTATTCCTGTGCCTTGTATGTTGCCCCTTTTCCTCATGCTTTTTGTACCCCCAGCTCTGTCACCCTGGCCTGGGGCACTCACACGTGCTTATTGTGCCTCATTCTCATCTCCTCCTTGGTTCCTATGCTAGTATCTTCTGCAGCTCTGTAATGCAGGCACTGCAAGTAGTGAAGAAGAAACAGCTTCAATTCAAATCTCAGACAGGCTCAAGTGCAGATGCTGAGGAATTTGGGGTGCAAGTTAGTCATACTGTGCTAGCGGCACCGAGGAAGCACAAGCTGGCTTTGAATTACACAGGAGAGGAGAGAAGGTTGTGTGTGTTGTGGCTGCCCCATCCCTGGCAGTATTCAAGGCCAGGTTGGACACAGGGGCTTGGAGCAGCTGCTCCAGTGGAAGGTGTCCCTGCCCGTGGCAGGGGTTGGAACTGGATGAGCTTTAAGGTCCCTTCCAGCACAAACCAGTCTAGGATCCTATGGATTTCCATGGATTCTATGGATTTCTTACCCTTTTCAAATCCAGGAGGACTCTTGCAACATCCTTACAAGTCACAGTTGGAGTTGTCTTTTGAGATCCTTTTGTGGAGCACATGCACCTTCCACATAATACAAGTGAGAAGTGAGACTTGTGTAGAATGTTACCTCTTATAAACATATAATACTGACTTGAGGTCAAACTAGGGGACACTGCCCTGAAACTGATCCCAGATGCGTTTCAAATGATAACTGTAACAGCACAGCCCTTTGAGACTGTGCTGAGAAGGTTTGGTTGGCTTCTTTGTTCATTTAATGTTCCATCTCATAGTTCTGGGTCGTAGTTGTAAACAAGATACTTCTTCCTTTCCAACTCTTTATTTCTCCTACCACAATCTTTGTCTTATCCCATGTGTCGTGCACCTATAGAGAAAAATCACTGTGCTAACAACAGAGTGGTTGGCTTATTTAATATCCCATCTCTTGATAACAAGGGGTTTGTTTACCAGGTATCACGCATTGCTGCTGGGTATGAAGCGAGGTACTACACATATTTAAATGACCTCAAATAACTTGCATGGGTGTCAGATTACCCTCAATGTGTTCTCTGAATTGTCTGTTTTACTACTTTTTCTGGAATGTAGTTTCTTATACTGCTTTGTGTAGAAGTTCTGCTCTCTTGGTGTATATATAAACTTGATGTTATTCCATGATGCTGCAAAGCTGGAAGCTCATTGTTAATGAGAAACCTGTTCTGCTGTTGGCACAGAAAGTGGCTGAACACTCATGTGAAATTCATGGCATCCTCCTTAAGGTGTTGTGAGCATACAGAGGTAAACTGCAAGGACCCAGCTCATGGCAGCTCTCAACAGCTGAGAGGAGTTAATAATGGTACTGGTGTTAGAGGAGGGCAGGGAGGTAGGCTGCTGGGAGAGGGCATGGGCAGTTCTAGCTTGCTTGTCTGCGCTGCAGGCAGCAGCAGGCATAGGCTGGAGCATGGTGATGCTCTGTTTTGGAGGAAAGGACATTTTTCAGCAGCACATTGCAGCGCATCACTTAAAAACCTGGCTTAGCAGTTGCAGAGCTGAGGACGTGCTGGTCAGGATAACCCCAGCTGCATGGCAAGGGGAGAGTTTTGTCCTTAATGTTGTCTAATATAGATATACACCCTGCAAATGATGACCATCATCAAGGAAAGCTGCCTGTACAGTCCATCAAAAACTGCAAAGCTAATGATGGGCTGGGCAGATAATCGTGGGAGAGTTAATTGTAAGGTTCGATATGGCATCTTGTCAGCAGAGATAAGTTGTCACGTTTTCCACTTGAGCTGAAACTAAATGATTGTAAAATAAGTTATGAGTGTCCTTGGGCCTGTCTGCCAGAATGATGGCTAAGAATACATTCCTGGCCCATCAGTCTCAAGCAGCCTGCTTGATATTTATGCGAACTGAATGTTATTTTATTCCCCCTCTAGTCATGCTTGTCAGCTTCCCGAGTGAAAAGTGAAACTGCTTCTTTGACTCATACTTCAAGTATTGAAGCTCGGAGAGGCTGCAGATTGTTATTATTATTACTAGTATTATATATTTTTTTGGGTGTGTGTTGAACATTGATGCCCGATTGGGAAGAACTAATGGCTGACATTGAACGTGCGGGATGGCTGCAAAACAGCCCATCCCAACCCAGTGAAACGCATCTTATGAGTTCCAGTGCCTCTGTCAAAGCTGGTTTAGGTGTGGAGTAATGAGGTGCTTGCTTTTTTAATTTGGCGTGCCTTTTCCCTTACCCTATATATATATATATATATATATATATATATATATATATTTAATAGCTGCAGCAGTGGTTGTCTGTTCTCAGGCGTGGTAATTGATACCAAATAAAATGCATTATTTGTATTCAGTCAGGAGGATGAGATTGTATTCAGCGGGCTGAAGCCTGAACTCATTTACAGTTTCCCGAAGCCGGGCTTTCAGGAGCCCTCTTTTCAATTTGAAGAATACCTTGTCAGGCAAGAGAAGTAGTGGGAAATGGGAAAGCACAGCGTGTAAGCCTGGCGCCTTTTGATTGCTCATATTTTAAACCAGGAGAATGTTAAATAACTTCCATCTTCAAAGGGTGGTCTGCGATACTGGGAATACGGGGCATTAATACACCAACAATATCAGCTCGGCACCCGTTTATGAGCGACTCGCATCTCTCTTGTGGTTGAGGGGGAGGGAAGGCTTCGGGCTCTTGGCTTCGGAGCCGTTTGACGCAAGGACAGCAGGTTATTACCTGGAAAGAGCTGTGGATCATGAGGATTTACCACAGGAGGTTAATTCTTCAGCTCCCTGTTGCGAGTAGTCAAACCGTACGGTCCTCATTCTTCAGAGCCCACGAGCGGGTTTTGTTAGTGCAATTTATAGCCTATAAATTAGACTAAGCTGCAGTGATTGCATAGATCTGCCTTCACCTTCTTAAACAAGGATCCTACTGAAAAACATACCCTGTGGTTTTGTGTCAGAGCACCATTTCTTCCCTGTTTTATGGGTCTGACACTGCAGTCACACATGGTGATGAAGGCAGCCCTTGTACCTTCTCAGGTCAATATTTAGGCCTAGCAGTAACCAGCTTGCATCCATGGTCATGCCTTTGTATTGCTGGCATCCTCTTTTGCACGTTCTGCTCAGTGTCAAGGAGCCAAAGGTATCCATGTCCCCTTTACAAAGAGCATGCAGAGCACTGGTGTGGATTCTCATCAGGGATTGCCTTCCTCTTCACCTGGAGTGATAGCAAACCCTTGCAGGATAGTTACTTTGAGCATTTATGGGTCAAATACTTCAAGTCTCCTACACAGATCTGTAGTAAATCCTTTCCCATTGTTCCCAGTTTTGGTTAAATACTTGATGAGTGCTTACAAAATAGTGGACATAGGGAAAAGAAGAAAAATCCTGAATAAAAAGCTTATGTTTGATTTGGGCTCTATTGCCAGGCATTTAGCTACATAATTTTTCCCTCACTAATAACTCGCAGCACAACTGTGCTAAATGGGTAATTAGTAAGTAAATTTATTAGGGGAAAAAACGTGTTTCTTTATCAAATAGGCAGTAGTATGTGGATTTAGTTACTCAAAGAACCAAAAGCTACTCTTTAAGTAATCTTTGGCTTTATATTTTTCTATATTAATTCATCTTAAGTGCTATTCTGGCTCTGGAAAAAGCTTTGCTTTCCATGATAGCGAACACTATACTTAAAGTGTAGGATGTTCCTGCCCATGGCAGGGGGGTTGGAACTAGATGATCTTAAGGTCCTTTCCAACCCTAACTGTTCTATGATTCTATGTTATGTTAAATTTCATGATTAAAACCAAAACGAACCTAACAAAATAGAACTGTATTTAGCACTAATCATAGCTCAAAGAGTGGTTGCAGTTAAACCAAAACCATATTACCAACCTTGGGGTAAAATACTTGGTTAAGGTTACTAGGGTATTTAGTACATGAAAGGACCCAGATGGAAAGTGACATTTCAAGTATGTCTTCATTGCCCAAACTTGTGTTAAATGTGGCTGTTAGATGAAGAAAAAAGAACTGCTTCAGAGAGAAGGCATTCATGTATTACCTGGACCAGGGAAGAGACTGTGGTCTCTGCTTATGGGAGGAGGAAGTCATCAGCTTTTCGTTTTGATTTGGTTGTGTGATGTATTGCATAGGAGAGAGAAGAAAATGACTCTGCCATTAGTTCTTAAAATGGTTGATTATTACGCTACCATAGCTAATACAGTGGGAAACTAAGCACACTGAACACAGTAGTATTTTTTTCTACCCAACATACATTAGTTACCTTCTTTTAGCACCTTTATTACCATCACCACCTTTTCTGTGTGTGTCTGTCTCTAATATGAATGAAAGCTGATAGAGTCCATATGATGTTTGGATATCTGCTCCACTATGTATTAAAATAGACTAGTGTTACACGAGTTAATTTGAGGATCAGTAAGATACAGGGTGCCCAGAGAAGCTGTGGCTGCCCCATCCCTGTCAGTTGGACACAGGGCTTGGAGCAAGCTGCTCTAGTGAAGGTGTCAGTGCCCATGGCAGGGGTTGGAACTGGATGAGCTCTAAGATCCCTTCCACGTAAACCAGTCTGGGATTCCATAATTCTATATTCTTTGAAAGAAAGAGCAATTGGAAGTAATAAAGTGATTTCCCGTTGGTTTTTGTGTGTTCCAGCTGGTCTGCTTCTAAAACTGATGCAGAGTCCCATTGATTTAATAGGACTAGAATCAGAACTTCAGCCAAGTTGCTTTGTCATACCTGTTTGAAAAACTAATGGGTATTGTTAGGAGACTCTCCTTTAGCCTTTGCAAGTCAATGAGCTCAAGAACTTAGCTGCTGTAGACTGCAAGGGGTTATGTCTTGGATTTTGGCAACCATTAAGTCAAATGATGTAGTATTTTTATTGTTCCTTCTTCCACCCCTTTCCCCTACCCTTCACCCCAAACTGCAGATACTGGGTTAGGAGATTCTGTGTGTTCAAGCCCAAGTATATCGAGTACAACAAGCCCCAAACTTGATCCACCTCCTTCACCTCATGCGAACAGAAAGAAACACCGCCGGAAGAAAAGCACAAGCAATTTCAAAGCTGATGGTATCTCGGGCACAGCTGAAGGTAAGCTTCCTCTATGTTGGAAGTCTTGAGTGTTGAACATAACATTCCAAAGAGCGTGGTTAAGTACAACTCAACTACACTATTGGTTTGGAATATGGAAGGTAAATAGAATTGTCTTGAAGTAGATAAAGACTGATCTTCTAATGGCAAAGCTGAATAATCTGAGGCATCAAGATGGTGAGTTTGACTGCGTGAAATGTGTTTGGAAGTGATTTTTTTGATATATAAATAAGTGTCCCCAAGTTAATATGGAGCATCATTAGCTATAAAGGTAAGGAATGGCATACTTGTGAGGTGAAAAAGTCAGGTTCACTCAGTAGCCCATCACATCACATTAGAACCTGTGTGTTTTTTCAGTGTTATTAAATCTAGTGTTATCACTTCACCTTAGACACATCCTGAGCTCCAGAATCGCCAACACTTCTGATGCCAGTTATTGTTTGAATATTCAGCTGCTCATGGACAGATTGTGTTATTCGAGGATGAAAAGGAAAAGGGGAGAGTTTAAATGTTTGGGTTCTTTTTTAAGAGCCCTAAAGCAAAAGCCAAAAAGAACTTCTTTTTTTCCCTTAGTTTAGCTTACTATTTCCAACACGAACACTGCTATCGCTGTTCAATGCCCTTCTGAAGGGGTAACAATGTGTACAGTAGCCAGATATGATATAAAACATGCTTGTATCTTTAGAAAAGAAGAAAAGAAACATGCTAGGATTCAACCAAAAGAGCTCCAGAAAAAAAAAGAAGCTGAACAAGGGTAGTTGGAGGGCTTAGAAACTGGGGAGTCAACATATGAGGAGAGATGAAAAACAGAGACAATGGAATAACATTGTTGGAAAGGGGAGTGTTGAGTAAGAAAAAGATGCGGTTGTAAGCATCGGAGAGTGAAAAACAGCTAATTCAGTATCAAAGAGCATTGGAACAAGTTCTGAAGAAAGGATGACAATTGCAGACAGCTGAAGAGACATTAAAAATAGATGTAATAATAGTATACAACTGAGAAGGGGCATGTTAACTACTACTTAGTCATCCTTATTTGCCATTTATTTAATTTCTCAATTGCGCTGCTGTCCCATCCGGAATTTATTTCCCCACCTATCTATACAAATCCTTTTCTAAAAGCCATCAGCTTTCTTTTTCAGGCGAGCTCCTGTTGCGTTCTCTTTCCCATCATTTAACTGTCTTTGCTGTCAGTTTCCCCCTAGTTTATGGCCTAAAGCCAAAAATTATTGTAACCTTTTAATTTGTAGACTTTATTTTATTTGACAATCCCTTTTTGTACCTTGTATTTTCATACCTCAATGGCAAGTGAAAGAGGGGCTTTTTCAGAGCGCTCACCATTGGTCCAAGACTATTTTGTTGGAAGTCAATATGAATCAAGAGCAGCTGGATATCAAGAGCCTTTGAAAATCTCTTTCTCAGTAGTTAATACATGTATGTTTTCTTTCTCCTGGGGGGATTATTTTCACAAGCCACTGGCGCTGGAACCTCTGCGGTCCTGGTCTCCAGGAGCAGATTCCTGTCCCACAGCGAGCAATAGGGGATATGCAGTTGTGCATCTTGCCCCCGAAGCCCCTGTTCTGATGGAGTGAGAAGGATGTGCTCCTTCACCCTTCTCTGTTTCCTCTTGCTCTTGTTGTCTTCCAGTGTTGTAACACGTTAGTCTGAAATCACTGTGCAGTGACTCTGCAGAATTGTCCCCTCTCATAGAAACGGGACAGATATGCTTCCAGAGGGCAAGAACTGGCTGGCAAGGAGCAACTAAGTAAAACACAGGGAGCTTTAAAAGGAGCAATGAATGCCAACGCTTGCATTTACAGTCTTTGTATCTCTACATTAGCCCATCAGCTTTCTTTGACCTGCCTCTTTTTACATGTCATATGAGATGAGCACTCTTTCACAGGTGAAAGAGGGTAGGTTGAGCTGAGCTCTTAGGCAGAAGCTGTTCCCTGTGAGGGTGCTGAGGCGCTGGCACAGGGTGCCCAGAGAAGCTGTGGCTGCCCCATCCCTGGCAGTGTTCAAGGCCAGGTTGGACACAGGGGCTTGGAGCAAGCTGCTCTAGTGGAAGGTGTCCCTGCCTGTGGCAGGGGTTGGAGCTGCATGAGCTTTAAGTTCTCTTCAACCCAAACCAGTCTGGGGTTCTACCATTTCCCTTCCTCTACACTGGTCCTAAATGTAGATTTAAATGCTCAGAGGATTACTGCAGTTCTGAAGACCACAAATCTGCATTAAACAGTGAAAGGAAGATGTTCTGAGACATTCATGCTTTGCCTCAGCAACTTTGAACAAGTGTTTGCAATTGACCTGTTGAAAACAGGCTACTGAAGGCTGTAGTGATAATCATGGGAGAACCGTATCTTCCTTCCTTCTGGAAATCCTGAGGCACACTGTGAAAAGACAGAGGAGGATCCTCCTGCAGTAGCTATTCTCAGACAGTTACAGTGGATCAGAGTTAAATGATTTGGGTAATTCTAGATTGTATGTTGTCTTCCTTTGGGTCTAGGCACGTTTCAAGTGTCAGCTTTCAAATAGGAATTCTGGGTTCCTTCATTTTTGCCTGTAGCAAAGCTGAGGTGCTCAATGAGACTTAAATCTGGTCTTCAGCAAACTCAGGCATTTTTAGTTCACATTGCAGTCTCTTTTTCTGCTTGAACATGCCTGCTTTGATCACTGACCTCTGCCCAAGTATTCAGGTATCACGATGATGGGCACTGGTGAACCCAGGGTGATTCACTAATTCCAAGGACTGATGCTCAACTCTTTTATGCCCTTCCATAAAGGTCATGCTGATTCTTCTTTCTCCACACTATCTGCACATGCACAGCCCTCTCTTTCTGGGATTGATTCTTTCATCTTCTTCGGTTTCTCTTTCTACACGTCTTAGAGACAATGGTTCCAGTAACAAAAATCCTGAAGCAACTGTGCTGCGGTTGGATGAAAATTAACATTCAATCCCTGCTTTGGGAAATGAGATTCTGGGGAAAACATTCCCAATTCTCTCTGAAACCCAGAGAGTTGTTCTTTAGTTCCCTGCACAGACCTTGCCACTGAAAAAATGTCTCCGTGTTTTTGAGGGTAACAGCAGGAATGCTTACATTAGGCAAGGTGCCAGCAACCAGCAGTGTTTTTCCCACCATGCTGTCTAAACTTGCTCAGAGCAGGATTGTACAGTGCTGTGATTCAAAGAGGAATAGCTGCTCAGAGCCCGGTCTGTTTTGGTACCCTTGTGCTGCTGCAGTTAGTGCAATAGCTAGTGCTGTGTTCAGTGATAATAGGAAGGTTTTCCAGCTTGAAAACACGTAGAAAAATTAAAAAGCTTTCTTGGAAATGCTCTTCACAGAAAGACCTTTCCCACTGTTGATTCTTCTCGCTCTTATTAGGCGGCTTTAAAACTTCATGGCTGTGAACCTGCCTGCCCTCAATCCATCGCTGAGATTTTAGGAGCTATAGAAAGCTGTCTTTCAGCATCAAATCTGGATCATCTGTGCTCTGCAGTTGTTCCATTGACTAAGAGCTCTGGCCAGTGGGGCCAGCATTGCTGCCTCCTGTAGGGCCAGTCCAGCTGCTCCAGGTGAGGAGAATCCACTCCTTTGGTCAAGGAGATGCAAGGCAGCTGCCAGCACTGTGCTTTCAATTTACCTTCTCTCTCTCTCAGCATAGGCAAAACAATCCTCTGTGTTCCCATCCATGCAGATGGAGCAGAAAAAGAGGAATTGATGATAGACTAATAAACCTGATCAGTAACTTGGTAAGCTCTCCAAGCTCTGCCTTTTCTCTGTAAATCCATGGTCCACGTTCTTCTTCATTGGTTTCTAAAGAACTTTTGAAGGAGCTTTTATGTTTATCGTCAGAACTGCTTTCTGAACACAAAGATACTTGTTCTCTGCCCCTTGTAAAGTGATTGCTTTTCCCTTTGCTTTTCTGATCTAGCCCCCAACTCTAGATGTACACTTCCTGGCTTGTAGCTTAGGGTGAACTGAGGAATTGTATAGGTTATTTCCCTGAGGAGAACAAGTCAGGTATTTCAAAGGCTCGTGTTCTTCATATGCATGTTTTATATGACACTGAATGTCACAAGTCTTGGGGAGCATTGAAGATGAGCTGTAGTTACATTCTAAATGAAAATACAGTCATTTGTTTTCTGTGGCTGGAAAACCAGGGTTTAGTCAGACTTCTCCTTGGTACTTCTAGCAGTGAGCAGAGATGCTTTAATCTGGTTTCTAAGCTGCATAGGCTGCACCCTCCCTGGCAGTGTTCAAGGCCAGGCTGGACACAGGGGCTTGGAGCAACCTGTTCCAGTGGAAGGTGTCCCTCCCCGTGGAACGGGATGAGCATTAAGGTCCTTTCCAACCCAGACCATTCTCTCATTGTATATGATTCTATGATGGATGCAATCTGTAACACCTGAAAGTTTGATTTTTGTGTAAACTGGAAGCAATACAGGTGTTAACTAAAATGCAGTACATGATGCATGAAAAAAACCTGCATTTTACCTGCAGTTTCTCCCCCAAAGCTTTCCTCAGCAACCTATGATCTACCTGCTGTCACACCTTTCTGGGCTTGTTCGGTGAAACAGATGCAAACAATGAGCTAGTGTTTGTGGGAGAGTAGAGTATTTGTTTGACAGATGGACTTGACTTTGTTAATGCTAATACTTGTTTATAACACATTGAATTAAGCACTATGGTGAAGGGCTGTGTTTTTACTTGGTGGGGTTTTTTTGCCTTGGCTTTTTATGGTCTGGAAGAAGCATTCTGACATCGTCAGAGGACAGGATGTTCAGAAACCTTTCCAGCACAAAAAGTCACAGCATCATCACTCCCTTTTCTCTGCAAGGAAGATGTGAAATCTAATATCTTGACCTGCAGCTGCAACAAGGGCAAAACTGCTCACCTGTTAAAGAGTTTGTAACCTTTGGAATCAAATCTATTGGATGTCAAGGGCCCTTTATGGATTGTGTTTCTTGAAGGGATGCACAGAATTAAGCTGCCACCAAAACTTTTACAAGTGAAGGTTCTCCCAGTCTAGTACAGGATACTTGTGTGTGTAGTCTGCACTGGGATTCTGATACTGCTGCAATCCACGTGCCGGCTAAGCACACTAGTTTGGGACAGGAGGTTCCCGAGGTGTGGTAAAGCAATAACATGAACTTACTGATCAGGAGGGGAAAACGGGCATTCCTTAAGGATTTCCAAGCCAATCTTTTTACAGTTATACCCTCTTTAAATGATAAGAGTTTTTAAGCTTTTCCCCTTCTAAAAAAACACAGAAAATTAAAAACTCAAATGTAGTCCCCTGTTAGACAGAAGAGTGTTTCCATCCTGTCATGTACTATTACATAGAATCATACAATCCCAGACTGGTTTGGGTTGGAAGGGACATTAAATCTCATCCAGCTCCAGCCCCTGCCACAGGCAGGGACCCCTTCCACTGGAGCAGGGTGCTCCAAGCCCCTGTGTCCAACCTGGCCTTGAACACTGCCAGGGATGGGGCAGCCACAGCTTCTCTGGGCACCCTGTGCCAGTGCCTCAGCACCCTCACAGGGAACAGCTTCTGCCTAAGAGCTCATCTCAGTCTCCCCTGTTCTGGCAGGTTCAAGCCATTCCCCTTGGCCTGTCCCTACAGGCCCTTGTCCCAAGCCCCTCTCCAGCTTTCCTGCAGCCCCTTTAGGCACTGGAGCTGCTCTAAGGTCTCCCCTTCAGGAGCCTTCTCTTGTCCAGGCTGCCCCAGCCCAGCTCTCTCAGTTGGGCTTCTTCTCTCCCAGTTTCTCTTCATCTTGTGGTGGTCAGTTTGGTGAGAACATGTGTTACTTCTGTTTCTGGTCTCTTCAGTGTCTCAAGTTTTAGAAGGTGAATGTTCCATACGTTTAAAAAATGTTCAGCAGTATTTCAAGTGATATTGATACCAAAATGGTGTTTTGACTGCAGTGCTGAGCAAAGAAAAGAAGCATTTGTTTAGAACTGGTAGGGTTTGCAGCATAAGCAGGTAACTGGGAAGGTTGGGGGGGGTAAAATAATTCATTGAGGGTTACTGCTGAATTCTCTTCATATACAGTGTGTTGATTGTAATGTCATTTGTTTCATCCTCCTGTGCATGAAACACTGCAGAAACTGCAGCAAATTGCATTTTGCACTCAGAAAAGCCAAGTTCTGCTTTGCTCATCGTCACTAAGCCTGCAGTGTAGCAAACTTGCTTTTGGGAGGGTTTCAGGAGTGTGGTTTGATCAGCATCTACATCCTGATTTTGTGGGTTAACTCAGAGGAGTCGCAGGACTTGCCTGACCCAGCCCTTCCCTGTTCTAGCTGCTCTGTAGGTAAAAATACTAAATCCCCCCCAAAAAATAAGCAACTCAGGGCTTAGTTGCCATTAAAAATGAAAGAAAACTGAGCAAAATACCCAGCTGTATTTTCCTTCTGTCTGCGTGAAAAGGAATCAACCGTATGTGACCATGTCCGTTGTCTGTAATGCCAAATGCTTGTTTTGATTTGAGCATACTGCGAGTGTCTCCGAGGTTATCACCTATTCAGTGTCAGAACACTCTTTGGTTGTCATTTATCAGTAAGTTCATTTGCTGCCTTGTAGGAGACACAGACCTGGCCGGTGGCTGTGCACCTGAGAAACAGGAGGGCAGAAATTAATAAAATCTAGCCTGAATCTTCAGAGACTTGCTTTCAACCAAGGCATAAAGGTCACTTGTTGGGAATCCTGCAGCCTCCGTTGTCACAGCCTATCTGACATGAAAGGTTTGCTGCTGAAAGGCATTTATGTTGATGCTGAGGAGCAAAAGACAAGGGAGGTGAAGCTCATCTATTGTTTTAACCTACTTCATTGCAGGCTAAACAAGTTGAAAGAGTCCTTCTTCTCTTTAAAACCACTGTTAGCTCAGGGTCAGAAGAGGCTGCTGGTTCCACCTACCTGGTTGAAAGGAAAAGTGTTGCAGTGGTGGTCAGCAGGAAAGGGGATTCTGGAAAGGATAAGTCCCAGGGTGAAGTGGTGGTGATTGCACACACTGGCACGTCTGGATAGTTAGAGAAAGATAGCACTTTTTTCCCCTGCATCTCTCTGAAGAGTGTCCCATTCATATTACATGAAGTGTTGTGTGACTGCGGACGGGTACACTGTGTATCCTTGGTACAAGTGCTGCTCTGTGGTTTAGCCTGATTTTTTGGAAAAGGAACAAGTTTTAAGTAGCTTCATAACTGAATGAAAACCAATGACACCTTAGCATTTTACTGGCTTCAGTTTATTAGTGTCCTTAAAACTGTGCTGTCAGTCTGAGCCAGAGACCTTGATAATGGAAAAGGTTCCTGATGTCCACAAGAGGATGTCTACAAGATAGGAAGAAGTGCTTGTAAAATATTGATCCTGCTGCAGAAGTTAGTTCCATTTTGGTGTGTAAGGAAGTGTCTCTATCTTATAAGTTCCTTGCCAGTTTATCCAGAGCATAAGACCATGTAATTTCATGATGAATCTATGTATCTGAATTAAAGTATCTTAAAAGATTGCAACCTCTCCGAGGAAGTCCTCCAGTCATGGACTGTTCAGGAAGGTATAGCAGGGTACATGTTGCTTTATCTATTGCTGTTCTGCTTTTAGTAAGCATCTCCCACTAGCTGTTGCATAGAGCATAGCTAAGTGGACCTCATGCCCCAGCCTGTGGTGGCTGTTCACATGCTCTGCTTCTCTATGGCTTGTTAAATGGGGTTTTGCCTTAGGAGGCAGAGGGCGTCTTTGAGGGGAAGGTTGATGGGATGTCAGTGGATTACAGGCATGCTTTTTTACTCATAACGTGGAATGTGTGATTAATGCCAATGGCTTGATTGTGGAGGTTTGCCATGTATAGCTCACACCTGGAATTCAAGGGAGAATGTCAGTGGGTCTGATCTACCCTAGGGTTGTAAAACGTGCTCTTGGCATCATGCTAAAAAGAACTCATAATCAAGAAGTACATGCAGAATAAAATGTAGAAATAGCTTTATCTCATTGCAGAACCATACGTTTTAGTCAATTGTGGGTAAGCCCCAAGGAGTATCAGCTGTTACTCAGTGCGTACTTAGGGCTAAGAACTGATGTGAGCATGGTGTTGGGAAATACTCCTTGTGTAATCAGCCTCCTGAGGTCTGAAGACCCTCAATGGGCAGTGAAACCATATCTGCCTTTAAATCCAGGTGAGACAAGTGATGATGGCTCTTTGACAGTCCCCTCCCCTGTGTGTTCTGAATAAAGGGATTCCAGGCAATGGCATCCAACAAGAGGCATGTAGGAAGTCTCATTTGATAAAGTTTGTGAATGTAGGTGGACCTAATACTGTGTGCTTACAGGGAAGTGAGAGGGGAAATGATGCTTCCAGCTGATTCCAGTTCAAGAGTCTGCATACACAGGATTTGCCCAGCATCATAAGTCTGATACTCTCTTTTGTACATTGTAGGCATTAACAGGTGTGGGGAATTTGCTAGTTCTGCTACACACAGACTCTGTTTTGCTGGCCAGATGCTTCCTCTATTCCCATTTAATGCTGGCAGGATTATTTTGCAGCATTCTTAGGCTTTAGCATTCAATAACAACCTATAGATCAAGAACTCTTTTGCCCTTTTCATTTTGGTTCTTTGTCAAAACATTTGTGACACCTTTGAAAAAGCAGGTCCAAAGCAAACCTGAGGAAGGTGACACAGTGAATACGAAGGATTTGACTAAATAAATTGTTGAGTATATGTGTGTTTCTCCTAGGAAGTTTACTTAAAGGAAAGTGGGCAAAATGCAGAAGCTTGAGCAAGTTAAAATGGTTTCCTTGAAGAGATGGTGATTCCCATTTCAATTTCCCTTTGTGGTTCTAAAGTTAATAATGAATCCTGAGAGTGTTATTTTTAAGCATAGTTTTTCCCTCATTTCTATGTGTTCATGGGTGTTAAGTCTCTTCGTGCAGTGATTTTCAAAGGGTAGGTTGGGGTCATGGTGTTCCAACCACTCTTGGACTCCAAGCTGCAGTAGTGTACCTTGGCAAGTGCTGTGCACCTATGGTTCTTGCACAGTGACAGAGTCTGTGAAGTGTGGAGCTGGATACTCTCATCTTGCTCTGAGGAGTCTCCAAATGGTATGTGTTTGAAAGGGTGACCAACTAATATGAGAGGGTGGGTTCCTTGATAGTGAAATGCCAAGTGGAGAGCTTCATGGTACGGGATCTAATCTTCCATAGATGTCGGTGCTGTAGATGGAGGTGGGGGGGTCTTACCTAGGCTGGCTTTACCTTTCCCTGAGTGGTAGGCTCTTGTCTCATCGTAGCAGCCTTCTCCATTTGAAAATGCAACTCTGGAGTTGTTCCAGTTTTGATGCTCTGTGGTATTGATGTCAGGCATTTACTATACAACCCCTTAACAGTAATGTAGACCTCTGCTTACTTCCAGTTCCTGACCAGTCATTTCCAACCTGTGTTGTTTTGTCCAGTGTTAATCAAATAGATGCCTTAAATTAACTGTCAAATTCAGTGAGCAGATGCTTGGTATCTTTCCATCTGAAGCCCCTACTGCAGATGCACGTGCCGTGCATGAGATCTCAGTGCTGAGCTCGCTGCATGTTTGTTTTATACCCTGTGCTTTAATCTCTTGTTTTCAAGCCCTCCACCTTTCTCTTTAAGGAGAGGTTACTTGTGATAGGTGTTATGCATTATATGTAGTGCACAACTCCGGTGAAAGGAGTAGGTAAAAGGCAAACTTGAACAGGCCTCATCATTGACATTTTCCACCACTTCCCCCCCTCCAGAAAGGAGCTTAAAAAAAAAGAAGGAATAATAAAGGTTTCCTTTGTGAGTGTGAGATGGAGAAAATTGCCCATTTGTCTGTGAGGTAATAGGCTTTGGTGTAATATGAAAATCTATCAAATGATTACATTCAATGGCATTAAATCACAAGTCGTGAAAGGAGAACACTGTGCAGTTTAATTCTATTTAATTTGGGGGGGGGGGAGAAGACACATGCCCCCCCCCAGAAAAGATTGTTTGAGTTTCTCTTAAGCTGATTTCTCTGTGGTCTCTCTTAAAAGTGCCTTTCTAGTCGCCACACAGTGATGTGATCATTATCTGTCACCTCGTCGCCTTGCTGCCTCAACACGCAGTCAAATACAAAAAGAGAAGGTGGGGGGATAGAAGGGGGGGGGAAAAAAGACCAGAGGAGCTTGTGAAGTATGACTTCCTATCCCAAGACTCATTGCCTGCGATTCGTACCGCTTGACAGTAATGATCTTATTACAGTACTCTGGACCTTGAAGAGATTTCCTGAGGAGAGCGAAAGGACGTGCCTCCATGTAATCAAGTGGCGCTGAATATTCCACGCGGTTTTGATCACACACTGATTGGGCACAGTTTTAGCCCATCTTCTAGTCAATTATGCATGGCCCCTCGTGCTCCTGTGATAGTCAGAAACATTGATGGCTGTTGTCTGGGGGGGACGGGGGGGGACTGGCAGCCAGCCAGGGGTTTGAAGTGCAGTCATTCCGGGAGAAGTGCTTTTTAGTTGGAATTGATTACCTTTCTTTAGGTTTTTGCTTAATGGCAAAACTGTATTGGAGAGGGCTTCAGGTGAAAAATGGACGGATTAGCCATTTAGAGTAGCTAAACTCCTAGTCAATTTTTAGCTTTCCCCTGTTTCCATCTAATTTCTATTTAATGATGTAACGTTTGATAATATTTAAGATATTTCATTTCCAGTTGCTGCTGAGCACACATGTTGAGCACATGTTAAATTACAGCGTCTCAGGTTTGAGGTTTTCCAAACGAATCCGGTTTAACCTTCAGGCTGTTAGAACCTGCCTTTTCTTCACCTGAGTGTTCAGTTTATCTGCAAGTGGTACGAAGATGACGTTACCATCGTTATGGGTTTCATCCCATAATGAGGATGAATTTGCTTGCTTTCAAAGCAGCAAAGGGTCAGTAGTTGGGTCCTTAGTTGAGATTCTCTTGTCTTAGAGGCTGATGAGGCTGCTGTTAATTTCTTGCCTATAAAAACGTCACATCTTTCTTAATTCACATTCCTCCTCAAATGAAAAAGTCATTGTAGGTGTGTACATCCAACTCTAAGCACCATATGAGGAAATACTGGTTCATAAGCGATGCTTCTTATTCCAGTACCACCAGTCTTGTTTCTCACATCGGAATATCCTACAATACATAGTTCTCAGGTGCATATATAGTTTGTAGGGATGGGAATAGGACCTTATAGTAGGCTGAAGTACAACTTTGGATTAGGCATGTGTCAAGTGAAGAGCTTATGTTTGCCCTGCTTGGAATATGCAGTGACTGGCAGTGAAAAGATGCAGCCAAAATACCCCAATAGCACCCCAAAGTGTTATTTCTGCTTGGGAATATAATTCTGCTCTACCTGCCCACTGCTGGCTGCAGTGATAAGAGTCCTGCTGAAAGACACTGCAGGCTCTCAGCCTTTTCTGAAGGTGTTCCTGCCACTCATTGTCCTCCTTATGAGGCTACTTCCTTCAGAGGTTCAACAGAACTTACTGGGTCACTTAAATAGCTCAGTTGCTCTTAACCTTGCAAGTGAACCCTTCCTTATGGATGCTGTGCCTCTTCTATTGCTTCCCTTTAAACTGGATTGTGTTTTGATATGTTTTAATTGAAACTAATCCGGTGCTGGCCAGTCCTACGCTTTGAAAGCAGCTTTTACTTTATTTTTTGTTTGTTTTAGTAATTCCTTCTGGGTTTTTAAATCAGTTTTCACTTCCCGTACAGGGGCCAAAGCAGAATTAAGAGCAACTAAAAGAGTCAGTCTTGGCATGGTTTTGCTCTTTGCAATACAGCTGTTGGCTTTTCTTCCAATGAATTCAGGTTCAGCTGTTGTCCGATATTCCATAGCCTGGTTTAGTCTGTAGTATTCTGCTACTGCTCAGCAGCCCACAAGAGCAATGAGAATCTTTTTCTCTTCCTTCTTCTTTGGAAGAGAAACTTCTGTATATGTGTGTATCTGCTGATCTGTGTGTGCTTATCCCTGTACCAGCAGCCAGGATTGCTCTGTGCTCCTCAGCCTTCTGCCACCTGCACTGAGACAGGAATTCCTCAGTGGCTGGGGGGCCCTTGGTGTGCTTCTTTCTTGATGAGGTTTTGAACCAAGCCTTTAGTGCCCAAGTTGTAATAAACCACAAGGCCCATGGTCAGTAGACTTAAAAGGGGAAGAAGTTCTACTCTTTTGGCTCTGCTGACTTCCTTCAAATGGTGGATTTGGTTGTGTGAGCCTGCTGCCAACTCTGCCTGTGGGACTACACAGAACCATAGGATCCCAGACTGGTTGGGGTTGGAAGGGGCCTTAAAGCTCATCCAGTTCCAACCCTTTGCCATGGGCAGGGACACCTTCCACTGGAGCAGCTTGGTCCAAGCCTGTGTGTCCATCCTGGCCTTGAGCACTGCCACGAATGGAGCAGCCACAGTCTCTCATGCTTTTCCTGAAGGAGTATTTATCTAAGAGCTGGGAGGAGACTGATGGAGCAGATTCTGTAGTAGCAGATGATGCCTTGCAAGCATCTCATAGCATATTTAACAGCACGATATGTCTGGAGTGACACCAACTCTGGTGAGGCTCAGACGTGTCATGTCCAATTTCCCATTTGAATGGGATGCTGAAATGTGGGAAATACCTGGGTTGGTTTGGGTTTTTAAAATGGATAGCATATGCTTCTCACCTGGTAGGCTCTGGTTTCCAGGGGACCTCCAAGAAGAGGCTGTTTGGCATTTGTCAGCTTCTGTAGCCACAAACAAGTCATCTTCATGGATGTTTTCAAACTGATACGGCATTGACTTGACTTTGACTTCCTTTGTGCTTCCTTCTCCAGTGCTTTGAATCTGTCTTTTTAATCTGAGGAGGGAGAGCTGCAGTTTCCAGTGATGGATGACAAAGCTAAGCTGGAGTATTTCTGACTCTGCTTCATTTGACAAGGAACTGGCAGCTCCCTTGAAGGCTGTTTCCAGCTCCCTTTTATTTCTCCTTTCCCAGGCTCCTCCTTTTGGGACTTCAGTGGTTGTGCATGGCTTATCATGCAAGCTAGTATGTCAAGGAGGAGAAAAAGGGTCATTTTAGTTTGGAAATCATCATTGGGAAAATATTAGCACTGGTGACCAGTTTGTGATTACCCTAAATGCTGGTGCTTTTCAGCCAAGGTAATACTTCCTCATGGTAGACAAAACACCAAAGTGATCCAGCCCATTTCCAGACAAACTGAATGCTTTAACCAACATATTTATACATAAAAGTATAGTTCATGATGTACTTAAGATTTGGCTTAATGTCATCATTGTCAGACACATAACTACTTTTTGGTTGGATTACTTTTGGAACATGCTCACCACAAAGGAATGTCACAGCAGTCTGAGCTGAGAAAGGTGGATATAGTGAAGGAAATGAGACAAAAAATGGTATTTTGAATAGGAAGTGACCAAGCATACTTTCCATTTCCAATAACTTGTTTCTGTAGGTTCACAGTTCATTCTTGCCATGTGTCATCTGCAGTGGCAGAGGAATGGAGGGGGGTGGGTATTTCTAATAAAGTAGCACACATTGAATTTCATATTCCAATCTCAGCTACAGAAGTTACAGATGTCAGTATGTCAAGGGGAAGTATTCTGCATGTGGAGCTGACATTTCAGCCTCCTGTGTGATGGGCTTGTGCCCTGTAGCTTGAGGTGCATTGCTGATAGTGAAGAGCCATCCTGATACATCTCTGTAGAGTGATCACCACAGCTTTCTCCTCCATGCAGGTGCTAAACATGTTTTACCAGTCAAAACTTAGTGCAGCCTGGATGTATACCCACCGTTCAGAGCAGAATGGGATCTGCAGAAGTTTCATTTTCCTTGTGCTGGTGCTCATTTAATATTAGTTTTTCCTCTAAATGAACAATATATGAATGGGGCTTAGAGAAACATGGGAAAATACTTACTAGCAGACCCTGTAGGGACAGGACAAGGAGAATGGCTTTAACGTGCCAGAACAGGGGAGACTGAGCTGAGCTCTTAGGGAGAAGCTGTTCCCTGTGAGGGTGCTGAGGTGCTGGCACAGGGTGCCCAGAGAAGCTGTGGCTGCCCCATCCCTGGCAGTGTTCAAGGCCAGGTTGGACACAGGGGCTTGGAGCACCCTGCTCCAGTGGAAGGGGTCCCTGCCTGTGGCAGGGGTTGGAACTGGATGAGCTTTGAGGTCTCTTCCAACCCAAACCATTCCATGATTCTCTCAGCACTCTATAGGAAGTTTTGCATTAAAGGGTTGCTGGAAAGTTCCCTGTAGCATGGAGCTGAGCTCGACCCAAAGATACTTATATTTCCCCCTGTTCTTTACTTAGCTGTGCTGGGGCTCCCCAACAGACTGTACAGTTAATGACATACTGACTTCTTAAATAGGCATCTGTAGAGCCGTATATAAAATAGTACAGGTAATTATGGAGATTGAAGACAATATTTGAATGGAATACACTTTTTAGAAGCTATGCTGTGAGAGTTCAAGTCTGTTTAAATACTAAATAGTTCAGTAGCTCATCCTCAAATGGGAGATTCCATTGAAATCCTGTAAGTAACAAATGCATACATTTTCATCCTTAAACTAAGCACTCATCAAGGGTAATTTGTCTATAATCAAGATCTTTTAAATAGCCCCACTTGCAGGCACCATACTTGAGTTTCATAGGATGCTTACAAGGCCTTGCTGCTTAAGTGAAGCAGAACAAACCTAGCTGTAATAACTGACAGATTGGTACATGCTTAATGTGTAATAGTAAATGAAAACTCACCAGATTACTTAAAGAATCTGATGTGGGGATCCAAAGTGAAGATACAGAGCATGTGAAAATCTGTTTTAGTGATTTGTCCGTTCCGTTCTTTCTCTCTCAGACTCTGGGTATACAGTTAGATCCCAGTTTGCATAGGCAAGCCTTGTATTAATAATTAGGTCACTGTTACTTATAGATAATCTCTTGATCTGTTATGCAAAGGAGAAGGTAAACTTTAGTCACAGACTGTTAGCGCCTCGTGGAGGAATGGGATGTACTAGTATAATGGGGAGGGGTTTCAGTATAGAACAGAACACCCAGGCTTTGGTTTATGATCTTAAAAAACCAAATAATCATCACATCTCACAGTAAATACTAGAGCAGGTGTTCATCTGTAGTTTACTCAGTCATCTTAATGTTAGAACTGGTTTAGGAGATGGTGGGTTTACCCTGAAGATGAGTTTGGGTAAGGATTAGCTTTCATAATTACTGACTTCTGGTGAACTATGGCCAAAGCTCCTAAGAGCAGGTCTACATCAGGATCTGCTTCTGCAAAATAGCGTATACTGCTGATTTTAAGGGCAATACTCTGTCTTGGTACTAACTAAAGAGCATAGGGTACGTTCAGAACTATTATGATGTGAAAAACCAGCTGCAGAGGAGATTGGCAGTACAGTTTTGGTTCTTTCTTGACCATATTGATAATTATCTGCTGCCTTTAGTGATGAAAATATCCATACAGTTCATCGAGTTTTCCTTTATTTTGTGGCTGTTATTAAAAAGCTATTCCCAGGCAAACAGCTGATGACTCTGAGGAAATGTTTTTACATAATCTATTAATAATGAACTCAGCTGCTTCAACACCTTTGTCACCAGTGAGTTGGCATCACAGCCAGCAGCCTGTTCCTTTCAGTCAACAAAGCAGAGTCAAGTTGACTCAGATAGAAGCGTTGATTTCATACAGATTATTTCCATAATGAAGAACGATACCAAAGAAGTACAGAAAACACCATGTTAAAGGCAGCTTTGCTTTAAAGAAGATGCTTTCCCAAGTTGTGTGTATATTGTCTGTATGATTCCACAAGCAAAAGAAGAGTCTGAGTCTTCTACATGCTGTCTGAAGTGAATACAGTCGCTGCACAAGGAAAGCCCACTTCATGGTTAATTGAAGTATTTCACCATCTGCAATTCCTTACACTAATGAAGAGGAACACGTTTCTTTCTTCTTTTTTTTACCAGAAATAATTCTTTCAGGCTTTTTATTTCCTCCACAGCCTTTGACTTGAGGAGATGTTCTTGTTACATATCATCAGGCCCCATAATTTGTCATAATACTACTCAATGGCTCGTCTAAAAAATGTAAAGGGACGCTGCCAAGGTTGTTAGACGCAAAGTTTAACCTACAACACTTTGGAAAGAAGAAGAAAAGATTGACATAAACTGTCCCCCAGAGCCTGAACAGAGCCGGAATCAAATCCAAAATGATCTTCTGAGCAATGCAGGAGGCAGCACGTTGGTCTCTTTGACTCCCTCCTTGTTCTGTGCTTTGGTCCTGCTTGTAGGAAGATGTTGAATATACAAGAAACTTAACTCCATGGTGCGTCAAGAGGATGGGATTCTTGTTCATTCCAGCTATCCTTCCAGAGCAAAGCAGATCATGGAGACCCTGCCAAGTACAAAAGCAGGTTTGTCATTTCAAGGGCAATGCCACGTTCAGCATCGGGAGGAATTATCACCTCCTAGCTCTTAGTCCCTACCAGGTACTCATTTTTCAGAGCCTTGTAAGTCTGTCCTAACACATCAGCCACCACAGTGTGCCTGAGATTTTGATTGACAAATTCAAAATGAAGGTATTTTTTTATCCCCTTCTTTTTCCTCTTGAAAAGCCTTGGGGAAAGAGGCAATGGAGATCTTTATCTGCAAAGCAAAGGTACTCGCAAATGCCGTGCAGCCTCCTTAATGGTAATCCAAGTCAGAAGTCCAGCCACTCTTGCAAGGGGGTAGGAGGAATGGACTAGATTAAAATGAGAACTGTGGAAATACTAAGAAACTTACCATGAACATTCCTCTTTCAATTCCTGTTTAGATCTCAGCTGTATGACTCTGGGGACAGGTTGCATTGTTTCCCCTCCACTTTTGGGGTGAAATTACTTTCCAGCCTAGTCTACACTACATCAGTCAATAGGGTGAAGTTCTGTTTACCAGTTACACTAACCCGAGCGCTCGGATCAGTTACTCTTGATCTGTCAGTACATCCAGTGTCTTCCCGTTTCAACCAGGAAAAGCTGACTGTATTGGTTACTGAATTTTAAGGATTTTATATCCTCTCAGTGATGTTATGGCTTACCTGTGGAAAATGGTTTATAGCTCTGGAGGGAACCCAGCAGAGCAGCCTCTGGTTGATAGCTCTGGTTTTCTCATGAGCAGGCTTTGTATTACCTATGGTAGTACCTTGCTTTTGCTTGGTTTTCATGCTTAGTTTCCTTACCAGACCCATTTGATCTTGCCCACCAAGCAAGGAGCCCTTAACTTGTGCATGCATTCAGGTATGCCCAATAAAAGAAAGAATCTGCTAGTCCATCAACTTTTATTATAGCAGATTGCACAGTGTTTGGGCAATAATCTCATCCCATTATATGAGGTGTTCTTCCTGTGCCATCAATGACTGTGACTACCTGCACCTTAACTCTGCATGGAAGGGTGGAACCTGTGCTGCCTTTTACAGAGGTGATGGATGTATGAGGAGAATACAGCAGGGTTATGCTAATACCTTGTGATGCCTGGGGGATGCCAAGTAAATAATCAGATGTCTTCAGCCCCACTCCAACAAGGCAATAATTCAAGGGCTCGAAGTTGAGATTGTACAAGAGAAGCCTAATTCCCCTTGCCTTGGACAAACAATAACTAGTTCTCTTCATTAGTGTATATATACGGATATCCACAAATCCAAGCCTTTAACAAGCTTATTTTCTGTAACCATGAACAATGGTGAGAGAACTTGTGTGGGAGGAAAGGTTCAACATAATTATGTGAATAATCTGCAAATGTTTAGGAAAGAAGAGGTGCAAAAGTTCTCCACTGAAAAGGGTCCTGGTGTTTTAAAAAGCTTTATGATTAAGAGTAGAACTGGAGGTAGCAATTTAAGAAAGCATCAATGGGAAGCATAGTGAAGGTGATGGCCATGAATATGGACCAGGAGACAGAACATGTAAATTGTTGATAAAGGAAAGTAAAACTATTAGAAAGAATTGATGCTCTCTACACTGTGAGGTCTGTAAGGTTGATGAAAGAGGAATTTCTTCAGTTCATCAACAACAGATAAATTCTAGCCATGATTTGAATCTAATGCTTGACAAAATGTTATAATAATGAATCCTGATTTCCAAAAGGAAAAGCCAGAAATATTCTATCATTGGGAAAAATAGAGTTCATCTTACCTTAAATTTGTACTTCTAAATAGGGTGTGTTGGCTGATTTATTTAATTATTAGTATTTAATGCTGCACAACCAGATCAGCTGCGGTCAGGATTAAGAAGAGCTTCCTAATCGACTGTCATATCATTCTGAAGGGATCTTGCAGCAGTGGGAATGTCTTGGAGAATGGGAAGATATCGGTATTATGCTTGTGGCTGAAAAGAGGGAAGGGATCCTGAAGAATCTCTTGTGTGGTTTAACCTCATATTGATCTGTGCAACACAAGGGGAAGGCTGATATGTGATATGATTAGAAAATGATTTCCACTGGCAGAGGAAGTGACAGAGTTGTCTAAATCTCTTGTCAAGTGATAAAAAGCTGAGGACTTTTTAATGCTACATTATGGCAGATATCTGTCAAGAGCAAATACACTGACTTAGTCCTGCCTGATAATGTGAACTTTAAAGCAAGAAGTTGGATAAGCACTAGAGAAAGAAGCAGTGTAATTTCAGTTAAGAGGCTTGAAATGTCTAACCAGAAGATCACATGAAACAGTTGTAAATAGTTATCCATCATCCAAACACCAGGAAGAGTTGACTTGGGGTTTGTTTTCAGCCACATGCTGTTTGGTGTTATGGAGTTTTTTCCCTTGCTTCCCATACCCCATCCTCATTTCTCCTGTTAGTGGGAGCACAGCCTGTAAGATTTTTACCTTTCCAGGAATATTTTAGGCCTTCTGAAGAAAATTCTTCAGCTACATCTGCTTTGTCAGATGCCCTTCTCATCTTCTCTGAGCAATTTCACACATGCACGTGCAAGTGAGCTTTCGTCTTTCTCTGGCTGACTCAGAGGTTCAGCTATGTGGGGCTTTGTATTCTCTACCACTGTGTAGCTACACCAGCTTCCTTAAAACCTGCATTGCTCTGTCCTTTACAAGTCACTGTGACTGAGAAAAATGCCATCTTTAGCTCTGAGTGTCACTGGAGTTTGTGATCTGGGCTTCACCTTTTGACTTGGAACTCTTTCACCACCTCATATCTCAACTGCTGCAGCATCCTTTATCCTGGCCTCGATAAATGTGGTACCCACTGAGCTCCATCCAGATGCTGCTGCAATGACCACTCCCTTGGCCCACCATTTTTCCTCTGTCACCCTTCACTTTGGTGTTCTTCCCAATGGCGTTTTCTGCTGTATCACATCATCGATGGGCTGCCACTCTCTGTTCTGAATGCCCATTGCAGCATCCACTCTTTCTGATGCACCACACCAGCATCTGCCTTGTGTGAACCTCAGCATCTGTTCACTAAAGTCTTCTTCCTTCATGTGTTGAGCACAAGTGATCAAAATAGAAACATAGAATCACACAATGGTTTGGGTTAGAAGGGACCTCAAAGCTCATCCAGTTCTAACCCCTGCCATGGACAGGGACACCTTCCACTAGAGCAGCTTGCTCAGATTCCCACCATCAGCCTCCTACAGCCTAAAAACACTTGCAATGGCAAAGTGCTGCACTGCACTAAGGCCTATATGCAAATAGTGGAGAACTGAGTGAAAACTTGTTTTTGTAGGCTGTATTCTTAATGGGCACTTCAAGTACTGTGTAACCTTTAAATATGATGAGACTGCTTGACCCTTTGGCATTCATGTAAAAGCTGGTTTTATTGTGTCTTATTTGCACTGTAGTATGCTGTTTATTTTAAATCCAACTTTTTTAACAGCAAAGTGAGATGAGGGAGTAAGTTATCTTACTACTGCTACTGTATGTGAACCCTCTTTTAAATCTAGTGGACTTGTGTTGAGGTTGTAGTTAATCGTCTACAAGGTGTGAGCTATAGTAACGCACATACTAGTCGAACTGCATCACGTGAATATACAAATCCGTGCTTCATCACTTTGTTCAGTTGGCAGAATCCTCCAGCTTTATTCAATAGAAGGGGGCGTGATACCGTTTTAGTAAGAAAAATGATAAATTTGGGTGCAGATTTGAATGATAACTCAAGAGAGGCCACTTCTGGGAAGCTCAGCACTGTGAGGGGTTCGCTGCTTTTGAAACACTGGCTTGATAAAATAGGTTTGACTTGTGCAGGAAGTAGGATAATACCAGTACAACCAATGAGATAAAGCTACTGTTGATGGACTGCTTATAAATACAAAGCTTCATTCATTCCTCAAGGCAGGGTAAGGGGGGAATCCTGTCTTGTACTGCCTCAAAAGCAGCCACATCCCTCTCTCCCATCGGAGGGGAAAATGGGATTTGCAGTACACAGCAGGCAGTGTGATATTACACTACAACAGACCTGACAGCTCTGTATGATGCTGCAGGTTGGATTTTGCCGTCACCAAAAAGAAATCTAGCAACTATAGTGAGCTTTCTGAACTCATTAATGTCTTCATTGTATTGATGATTTCATTTCTGCGCCAGGGGTCCTAGCTGCAAGCTGTGGCTTTCCCGTTTTTATGATACTCCTCCTCTTTCTCACCATGCATTCCCTCCCCCACGGAGGGAAAGAAATCCATTGCTTAAATTGATTTGGGGATCAGCCTTGATAAAATACCAGCATTCAGCCCCTCACGACAGCATGGCTGTACTGTTAGCGGTTCTTGATTATTTGGATGCTCTGGCAGAAGCTGCCACAGCAGAGTTGGAGGTGTGCAGAGATTAACTGGTGTCTGTCCAACCATTTGTCATACAAATAACAGTGCCAGCAGAGTGAAATCCTATAAATCATTTTTTGCCAGGATTGAAACCTTTTATCAGTTGTGTCACTTTCATTATTCAATAAGCGATTAGTAACAGCCATTGTCGTTTAGCCATTTAGTAGTTAACAACTCAGAGCTTTGGCTAGTGAGGAAGCCTTTGACACCAGTGTCCGATGTAAATGCAAGGTTTAATATGTATCTTTCCAGGCAAAACAGTCTTTGCTCCGTGTTGTACTGAAAGATGAAAGGCAGCGCAACTTAGACGGGAAGCTCTTGAATCTATTGAGCCTCCTGGATTCGCTTTGTCCCACTGCTGTGTGGTGGTCGTGCATGCAAATACACAATTGCATCCTCCTTTTTCCAAGTTCTTCATTCTAAAGCTAATCACAGCATCTCCCCAGGGCTTGCTGCAACTGTAGCTTCTGAAACAAGTCAAATGAGAGGGATGATAACCTTCACGTAAGAGCAGGCACGGAGAGTCAGGAGTTAGCCCTGCTCTTGTTGGGTTTGTTCTAAAGGGGGTCTGGGCAGATGAGGGGGGGGTTACATTTTAAGTACAAATGAACAACTTTGAGTAAACCTGAGTAGCCCCATCCAATACAAACACAGGTAACAGCAGCTTCCTGCTTGTGAAGCTCTTTGAAATCCAGATGCAGTGTATGGGGAAGAGACAAAATGTTGAATCTCCCAGTGGAAGGAATTCTTGTATTCCCACCAGAAGTTTAAAATGGAAGACTCAGAATATTTTCCCAGGGGAAGAGACCTGGGTTAAGACTACCTCCCCAAAGAGGGAGAGACCTTCAGACTCCATTGTAGGTCATTGTAGTAACCATTGCCTGAGCAGTTAGTTCAGGAAGTTAAGTTGGCTGCTCTGTGAGGTGCTTGTTAAAGGCCCATGCTTCTTTGTCCTGTTGCTGGCTTTGAGCTAGCTATTAAATCTTGCAGGCTTGGGGGAGTCCAGAAATGCAAATTGATGAACTTACTGGGAGCACACCTAAGTGCAGGTGTTGTGATGTGTTACTGGATAGGAACTTCTCCCTAATTCATAGCTCCAACAAACCCTCTGTGCCTTCAGGTTGTCCTTGTAATGTAGGACCCAGTATCTGCGGGTCTGTGTTTGCTAATGAAGCCAAGGGAAGGAAGTGGAAGTCATCTTCTCTTGTTGGTGCAGGCTGATGCAGAAGCTCAGGCAGAAGTGAAGATGGTGACCTTCCTGTTTTAGCACAAGCATTCTGGTTTATAAGGAAATAATCATTACAGATGGTTTAGTAGTTTGTAGGCAAAGACCTTGACACAATAAATCTCTCCAGCTAGAATTTCCCCAGTGAGGGATCCTTATACTAACACAAGAAGTTGCACCACAGAGTGACATGCTAAGCTATTAAACACCTAATGCTGGCAGATTGACTCACGCTTATTTTTACAAGTGATGAAAATTAACAAAGAATTCATGTTGTATATAGCTCCAGTGGAGAGCACTGCTGTGTCTGCTCACATATGGACATGATTCCCCAAGAACAAACAGAAGAGGTTTGTGCTTGCATGCTCCTCAGATGTGCCTGTTGGTGCTTACCATGCTGGAAGGCAAGCTGCTAATGAGCCTGGATTCTGGGGTGGATTTTTGCAAACGAAGGAGATGCTTCAAATGAGCCCATTTCTAAGATGCTTTTGTAATCTGGTGTAGCACAAGGTTTTGTTCTAAATCCCTCTCTACTCTGCTCTGTTGAGACCCCACTTGGAGCACTGTGTGCAGTTGTGGCTTCCAGTGTCTGGAAGGAGGCTACAGGGATGCTGGACAGGGACTCTTCATCAGGGACTGTAGTGATAGGACAAGGGGTGATGGGTTCAGACTGAAACAGGGGAAGTTCAGGTTGGAGATAAGGCAGAAGCTGTTCCCTGTGACGGTGCTGAGGCGCTGGCACAGGGTGCCCAGAGAAGCTGTGGCTGCCCCATCCCTGGCAGTGTTCAAGGCCAGGTTGGACACAGGGGCTTGGAGCACCCTGCTCCAGTGGAAGGTGTCCCTGCCTGTGGCAGGGGTTGGAACTGGATGAGCTTTAAGGTCCCTTCCAACCCAAACCATTCTGTGATCCTATGGTTTAGTTTTATAATTGCTTTAAGTTTCAGGATAAGTGAAAGCTGGAATTAACCAAGTGACTCAAATGCCTTGTGTAGCTTTATGCTGTCTTAAAAGACTTCTGTGGAGACCTTAGATGCCTCCTTCAGTAAGAAAGAGGGTAGCAGGAAGTCTCCTTTATGACTGTAAGCTAATTTTGCCAAATGCTGGACAAAATAAACCCAAGATAAGCAGCATAACCAGGTCTTTGGAAGAATCTAACTCTTCATCATATGTATTTAGGAAACATCTCAGGAAGTGACAACTGTGAGACTTACATAAATCTGGGTGTTCCCTGCTGCCCGCAGACCGGCTCAGCTTCGCTTTGTGTCTTGCAGGATACCCTGCTAGCAATGTGAATCACATTGATCATGCAGGCAGCTCCTTCCCATCCTACTTTGTACGTAAATATGATGGGTTTTCTGCCACATGAAGAAACAAAGGTGCTCTTTTGGGCATTAATTCATTGCAACAGTACTGTGTTATTGCAGTATATTTTACTTTTAGTTTGTAGTATTTCCACTCTGACACCTCATTGGAAAAGAAATCTAATGATTAAGCAATGGCCAAATACGTGGGAAGTTTGAAGGTGCCTGCACTGAGGGCATCTTTTAGAGGTGAGCAGTGAGAATCTTAACTCCTTTGAGCAGAAACAGCTCTTTCTGTTGTTTTGGAGCTGTTTTCCTGACAGTAATTGCTCACACTATCAAGATGTGGCTGCCTTTTGTTCAGAGGGAGAAGGGTACAGAACAATTCCTCTTTGCTTAATGGATTTAAATGCTCCTTGTTTATCAGCCTATAGCGGCAAGATTGTTGTCTCCCTATCCATAGATGAAACTGATGGTCCGAAACAAGAATAAATCCATCATGCCATAAAAATAGTGGTTCTGCATGGAGTAAGCAAGGAAGCTTTTCACAGAGTCAATACTGTGTCTAAACAGCAGAAAGAAGGTGGGCTGATGGTGAATAACAGACATCCCCCATATGTCCCTCTCTTGCACCTCTAACCTTCCTCTTCTCTGTGTCCCAGATGTTTCCCCCACACTCCATTTCCTCTTCAGCCATCCCGTGCAATGCTTTTTCCTGCTCTCCTTCTGAATACCTTGGGTTGGTTTTAGTGATGGTGTATTTTACAGAGTAGCATCTCAGGTGGTGGTGTCACTTGAGCTCCAGTGATACTAACTGCAGCTATGAGACTGATCCTGAAATCCAGATCTTGACTAGATAATAGGGTAGGAATTCAAATATCTTTGGAATTCCAGAGGGCCCAGCATCTTGTATCAAATCTGACTGTTCAGCAAAGACGCATTAGTGCCACAAAAGAACCATAATAGCAGTAGTTCATATTTAGTATTGATGATAAGATATAATGACAGAAGCTGCCTTTCCTTGAGTGCATTGTTACCAAACCAGTAATAGGCCAACATACCCTGTACACTTGCACAGCTTCTGGATAGCTCTTGTAATTAATACCTGATGATGCTAGGTTATTCTTTTCCTATTTCTAGCTGTAAAAGACATGCTACAGACAATGGAACAGAGTCAGAAGGTGCATTTACAGGCTGCTCTTTCTGGGATGGATTAATAGGGACAGTAAATACCCAAGTGCAATTAAGATACAAATACCATTTTCAGTAAGCACATTGTGGGTGGTGTTTGCATGTGAATTACTGTAGTGGGGTCAGCTGGGGTTTACAGAAAACTCTGATGTGGCCCTAAAAGGGGGAACAGAAATCAATGATGATTTTGACAAATCCCATTTTGTCAGAGAAAGATTTTGTTTTCCTCTGCAGTTCTTTGTTGTACAAATGTGTGTGAGAGAAGCGGAGGCAGGGTGACAAACTGATTCTCTCCATTCCTTATGGAACGCCACAAGCCTTGTGAAGGCAGCGCCGTTGGAGAAACTAACCTTAGAAATTGGTCGATCAAATGCTACAAGCAAAGTACTTGTTTTCCACTATTGAAGCTGGTGGTCTAGTGATCACAGCCAAGCAATTACAGCCCTGTTAGATAGCATGAGTAGTAGTCATTAAATAATTATACCTTTGATTAGCTGCTTTAACTGTTCGTTGCCTTTGAAATATGATAGTATAATTTCAAGCTTTTATTAAAAGACAATTTTTCGAGGTGGTTGAAAAGGATTTTTTGTGCGTGTGGAAAAGAGCCATAATTTTCTGCTTCAGATAATGAAAAACGGAGAGAAATGTTCCCAATTAACATTTCCTTTTGTCGATTTGGATCTCGTATGTTTATAGGGTATTGGAAATGCACTGAAGGAGTTCCGCGGCTCCTTTACCTGCTGCTGAAGTTTCAGTGGAGAACTCTTATGGGAGGGAAAGGGGAAGAAGAATTAAAAAGCTATTTTAGAAGTGTTTAATTAAAGAAACTTTTCCCCTGTCACAAGTAGAGCTATGAATGTGTTTGCATTTTTTCCCCTTCATTCTCAGTGTTCAAAGCTGAATGGAAGCCAAACGTAATCAAGTATTAATGTCATTTGAAGTATTACTGTTGGAGTGTTGTGGGGGTTTAAAGTAGAGCACTGAAAGAATTTCAGGTTTTGTCTTTGTGTCAGACGTTCTGTTTTACATGTGTTTGGGTTGGGTTTTTAACTCAGCACTTCAGTCATACCCTGCAGCTTGTTTCTGAGTATCCTGGTGTCCAAGAAGGGCATATTCTTGTGGGATAACTGCTGCAGTTAAATCTTCCATCTTTTGGCTTTACTTTTTCAGTCTGTGCTATTAACACCAATGCACTAAGCAGAAATGGTTGCAAACAGCAGAGTCACGTTGGAGCATTAAAAGATGTTCGACTTTGGGAATCTGATTTGGTAGCTATACTGCGTGCATCTGTTAGGAATTAGGTGAAAGTAGTGTACACATTTATAAGATACTTGCACTTTGTCAGGGGGTTTATTTTAAGTGTTGGTCAGATCTAGAAACATGATGGATCCAGATTATTTTGCTTCCTATATGTCATATATCCAATGTGCCAGTTTTGATTTGTCTTGTATTGTGGGGGGGGGGTTAACCCTTTTTGAGGAATTTCCTGTCATTGTTGCTTCCAGGTAGGGTAAAACAGTGTCAAGCCTCTCCACAGTCATAGAAACAAGTTTATATGGTGTAGGAATCTCTTGGCCTGCATCTTAACACAGTCATTCCAGTCCTCTTGTGAAAGAGCACAGTCTTGTTGAGCAGATCACTGTTCTGCTGACCAGCAAGGAATAAGAATTCCCAATCCATGGTTTTACAGCTCCTGATGCAACCGCACATGGAGTTAAGAAGGAGCAGGGAGAGGGCTGCAGTGCAGAATCCTTTTCCCAGTGGGGTGGCAGCTAGGTGGTCCTGGAGTTTATCCTTAAATACCCCTCTGATGCTCAGGTTTGCCTCTCACGCAGAGAGGCAAATGTACCAAATACACCCCTATTTTTCCACATAGAACTATTATATGAAAGCGTTCCCCTGGCCTGTGCCATGAGAGAAGGTTTTTCCTCATACATCTTGCCTGTCTTTAATTGTTGCACAATAAGAATAAATAAACAAGCGTCCTTAGGTGAATGGACAGCATTATTTATGTGGTGCAGCTGATGATGATGAGATGTTCTGAGGAGCGAGTGGCATTCCAGCCCCAGCCCCCTTCCTCCAGCGTAGGTGAAAAGATCCTATTATTTCTGATAATTGATGCTGAGGGCTGTGGCGTGCCTCATTTAATCAGCACTGTTCAGCACACTCCAGGGATGTAATTCATGCACACTTTAACATCCAACATGGCTGACAAGGCTTGGACACACAACCGAACGGCTACATCATTTTTTAATCAGCTATCTGAGGACTATTTATCTAATCAACAAAGAACTCTGTCACACGGAGACCAGAGGTGACATTAACACGTCTGGAGCTCCTCAGTGCAGCGGCAGAGGAAGGTTTTGTAGTGGGAGGCTGTAGGTATTAAGACTCTCCGAAGAATAAAAGGCAATTTCTGCTTAGCAAAGTGTATCAAGAAGTGAATTTGAGCAAGTTGAAGGGGGTTAATCTGGTGCTTTATTGAGTATAGTATCTTAAGGGAACTTCACAGGTATCAAAGTGATGTATCCTCAGAGCACATATTGGGTAAGTGTGCTTTGTAAAAAGCATCTATTGCTTTTAGAGGTAACAGTGTGTGATCATAGCAGCGATAAACATATTTACTGCAACACCTAACTAATCAAAACTAGACAGGAAAAGTAGTTTCATTAACACAGAATAAATAGCAGCCCTGTTAAAGCAAGCAAACACAGAAATCCTGTCTGCAAGGGGTTGCTCACAGATGCAAAGTTATTGCCTGAACAAATACGAAGATATGTGGTAATTGGGAGTGATTAAGTTTAATTGATTCCCAGTTATTCCATATCTTAACAATAGTCTGTACTGAAGTCTTGTTTTCTGCTTCATATACTGATATACCTATTCTCTGTTTAAGATGTACACAGTAAAAATGCATAAGCAAGTTTATTTTACACTTAGAATGTACGTTAAATCAGTGCAGTTCAGCTCCCAAAGTGGAGTACTCAAAGTCATCAGCAAACAGAGCCTGTGTCTCCAGATACAGCTGGATGCCCTCCCAGAGCTTCAGCTGAAAAGGCAAGCTGTTGCCACCTTTTTATTGTAATGGGCCTAACATGTAATCATCTCCCACTAGATTTAAGTATCTTCTATTTGGAATCAGGTTTTAGTGCTCTCTTTCGGTGGTGTTTGGATGTTCAAAGACTTGTAGAGCCTTAAATAACCTGTATAGCTTCCACTTCAGGGTGTGTGCATTACAGTCCCTGCTTTACACACTGAAAAACTGTGGATAAGGACCTAGACAACTGAAATAATGGAGTGGAATTGCTTCTGGTCCAGCACAGTGAGTTCAGTCAGTGCCTACAGAGTCACAGGAAGGACCTTCATAACTCCCATGCTCTCTATGTACTCTACAGCCACAGATCCTCTCTCCATTTGATGTAAGCACTTTGTTGAAGTTCTGTATTAGGAAGGCCACAGTAGTAAACAGTTCTGACCATTCCAGTATTACACAGGTTTGTAAAGGTCCATGATGTAGATCCAGAAGCCTGATGCTTCTCATGTGGTTGGGGAAAAGGAAGGACAAATTGGTGGGGGTGATATAAAAGAGTAAGCAAGCAGGATGTTTCTCTGGAACACAAAAGGAGTGGGAGCCTTGCTTAACTCCAGAAGAGCTCAAAGCCTCTGGAAAGATGATTCTGGCTGCCCCATCTCTGGCAGTGTTCAAGGCCAGGTTGGACACACAGGGGCTTGGAGCAACCTGCTCTACTGGAAGGTGTCCCTGTCCATGGCAAGTGGTTGGAACTGGATGAGCTTTAAAGTCTCTTCCAACCCAAACCAGTCGTTGATTCTCTGATTTGAATAAGACACCCCAGTACACATGAACCACACGAGTGATGCATCCCATCACAAATGATACAGTTGTAAGCAGTTTCCTCACAAGAGCTCAATAAAGCACTTTAACCCTTTTCTTAGAGAAACACATCTTGGGCTCCAAGAGTCAAAGCCTTCATGGTTGGGTGCATTGTGATTTCTTCCTGTGGTTGCTACCAGGAGGAATGGCTGGTCAATGGCTTACACCAAGTTGAAGCTAGCATATGGATGCCATCCTAGTGTTGTTTTGCAGGACTGTTTAAAGCCAAGCTCTGTGCTGTTGGGTGACCGATAATGAAGGACTGCTTGTGCTGGTCCAGACCGAGTGTTAGGATGCACAAATGAATTTACCCAGCAACAACAGGAATTTCATCTTGGCAATCTCCGTTTCTGGAGTTAATGAGCGTGGATAAGAGCAGAAACTGTGCTGCTACACTGTATCTACACACTGGTTAAGATGGGAGGGCTGCTTTGATTGCTCAAGTGTTGTTTTTGTCAGCTGTGAAGCCAGAGATAAGGGCAAGTGTCAGAGTTAATAGAAGATTTTCTTGAAACATTATTAAAATACATTAGTCATTCACATTGTGGTAGCACCACATAGGAGGCAGAATGCTAGCTGCTAGCTAGTGGAAGCTAAATACCTACTGTCTTCTGGGAATTAGTTAACTTCATTCCAGATATTTGGTGTTTGGGAGAGGTGTTTGTCCGGGGTTTTCTAGTTAGAGATGCTTCTTGGTGGCTTCTTTGAAGACAACAGGCTTCCAGAAAAGACTTGAAATCAATATACCTTGAAGAAAGGTTTTGTCTTTCTAATTAGGGGGCTTAGTTTGCTGTTAAATAATAGAATAAGTACTTCTTATAGCTTTTTATTGGAAACCAGCTGGTGTTCAGTTGTTTAAGTGTATCAGTACTGTATGTGTGTATATATATGCATCCAGAGTTGGCAACAAGACCTGTAGCTGAATTAACTTTGGAACCCAGATGGGACAGACTGAATGTCCTGGGGTAGAAGTCAAAGACAAGCCAGGTAAATAACAGACTTTGGTGCCCATGAAAGCCTTGTTGGTAGGTAACAAGAATGTGTAGCCAGTGTGTAATTTAGAAGGCAGGCAGGGTAGGATGGCTAAGCTGGGCCCTGGTGCTCACATGCACATCAATCACCCGGTGGAGGCTGCGTTTGGCAGTGTCCAAACACTGCTGCGGATAATGTTATTGAATCCTCAAGACAGCAGAGCACCTTGAGGAGGCAGGCAGGAGCCTAATCAATGCTAAAGGACACACTCAGATGTATCAGGGCTTCAGCATCACTGTGGAAAAGTCCATTTGTTTAAAGAGAAGAAAAAGGCATGACACTTAACACATTAAAATGGATTATTTCATCAATAGGTTAATAGAAAACCAGGCTGCGAGTTCACTTCCTGCTCATACAGCCGTACTCTAACGTGCCATTAAAGTGTGAAAAATGAAAAGGGACTGGGAAAAGGTCTTTGTGTACTGGAGACCATCTTCCCTTTCTGAAGGGTGCCAAACCTCGATTTTTGCCTATTTATATGTAAATGTTTCTCAGGAAAAAACAAGTTTTCTGCTGGGAAATTGTGCCTCTCTAGGTGCTGGGACATGTTAAATAGGTCTGAAAACTGAAGGGGGTTTTCATATTGAAGGATGCACTCAGTGAAGATATTTATAGATTTGATGAACTTTAGTTTTTAGAGATGTAACTTTTCCTTTCGGATATTGTTACCTATTTTCACTTCAGTGCGATGCATTCTATAGGATGTCATGCACATCCACTCCTCCTTTTGAATACATAGCATTAAAGCCCGCAGATGGCTTTATTAAAACAGCACTCAGATTAACACTAGGTGTTTGGCCAGTTCTCTTGCAGCCTTGGCACTTCAGCTGAAAATCAAGCTTTTTGTTCAAGTTCATAAATATAGAAAGAAAAATGTAAAACAATTGTTATTACAATACTCATGATATTGTGAGATGTTGATGTCATCCTAAAGGGTAAGGAGCATCTGCAGTGAGGGTAGAAATGGGTGTACTGGAGTACACCCATTTACCAGCCAAGTTTTACTCTGACCTGAATGGGAGTGGAAGACTCTTCCAATGGCAAACGTACAATCACAATCAGTCAGGTTGGAAAAGCCCTTTCAGCTCATCCAGTCCGACCATTCCCAGCCCTGCCAAGGCCACCACTGAGGCCTCATCTTCATGGTGTGTGAACACTTGCAGGGATGGTGACTGGAGCCCTGCCCTAGGCAGCCTGTTCCAATGCCTGAGCACCCTGTGGGGCAGGAATTGTTCCTCAGCTCCATCTAAACCTGCCCTGGTGCAGCTTGAGGCTGTTTCCTGTCCTGTCACTTACAGATGTATGAAAACTCTGGTATGTGCAAGCATGGTGTGTTTAATTTCTTCCTGCACTGCTGTGGGAGTCATTTTCCAAGGAGGAAATGATGTTACTAAGATTATGGAAGAGTTTTACAGGCTGGTCTGGACTGCCTCTGTATAAGCCATTTCTACATGTGTCAGTGATGCATGTCATAGAAATTAATCGTAATTAATGTAACTGATGCTTTTTAGAAGCCTCACAGCCAAACTGAAAGCTCTCCACTGTCTGTGCACAGGAGGGCTGGGTGACCTGCTAGGAAGGGCGGCTCAAAAGGAGGTCTGGATGCTCTTCCACTTATCACTGACTCCGATGGTCTCTTCCTTGCTCCTATAAAGCAGGTTTTAACAAGCAGTTGCATGCCAAGCAGTGCTGCATCATTATTCCTTAACTAGGTAAGCTGGAAAGCTGATAGAGGTAGTGCTTTTAGCAGGTACACAGTTCCCTCCTCAGATGTGGGGATGTGTATGCGTGAAGAAGAGGGCACAACGCTGTTCTTTTAGTCACTGTTAGGTTCCAGCAGTGTCATGGTGGACTCAGATGCTTCATACTGTTCCTGCCTGATGAAACTCAGGCTAAGCATATTGTTGATTGAAGGTACTTTTCACGCTGTGAATTCACTCTTGAGGCGAAACATGTCAGTTTAAAAGAAGGTAAAAATGTGTTTTTTTCCTAATGAGCACGGGACTGGAGTGCTTTTGAGCAGTATTTTCTGCTAATTGTGAAACAGCAGCTGGGAGCTCAGAGAAGCTCCAATTTTGGGGCAATTCTAATAAGTGAGGGTGTTGCCTCTTCTAGGAAGAATATCCACTTTGATTTTTTGCAGTGGTTTGCCTGGGGGAGGAAGGGAGGACTGCAGACATCAATTGCATCCATGTCTACTTGTCAGCCTTCAGAATAATGAAGTAATGCCTCTAAGCTCAAAGCTACAAATAACAGAGTTTGTTGTTATGAGGATTTAAGGTCATTGCATCATCACCTCAACTTTTAAAGGTGATGATGTAAAGAAGTGGTTTACAGGTGAACTGCAGGCACCAAGTGATCGGTGCAGGCTTGTGAAGGAGAAGGGGCTCTTGTCTGGCTGTGTTTCGTCATTAATTAAATGCCATTTTGCAGTAGCTGTTTCTTCTGGTCGTGTATCCTTTGTACAAATACTTCCTGCATTTTTGTACTTCTACTGCTCTGGTTTTGTCTATTCCAATAGCAGATCCATTTAATCTTGTCAGATCGTGTCATGTTGTAGAGCCTTTCAAAAATCACCCTCGATAAGAGGCTTTCCGTATTGTCCGTGGATCGCAGAGGCTGTAAAGTCCTGTGTGCATTTTCTGTGTGCAGCTCTTCGTGCTAACAGGCTCGCGCTTGTATTTTACTTCACATGCTATTTTGATGTTTCTTTTCTCCCCCTTTTTTCCATTTCTTTCTTTCTTTCCTCCCTTTTTCGTTATTTTTATTCTCTTTTTGTTTTTTTCTCTCCCCCTCCTGCTCTCTGGACGCAGCCAAACGCAAAGCTTGGAAACTAAACCGTGTTGGTAGCCTGCGAAATATATACAGCAGCAGCAGCACCAACACTGAAGGTAACAAACCCACCCGTTGTAGATGGACACCTCCTCTCTTACCCTGTATTTTTTACCCTGCGTCCTCCTTGCGTCTCCCCCTTCCCCAGTGCAGGCATGGAAATCAGATTTGCCCAAAGCATGCGTGCTTTCATCTCGTGTTTGCAGAGTCATTCCACTTGGTCTTTTCATCCTTTTTTTGTGTGTGTTGTTTTGTGCGGTTTAGTTTGCCATTCATGTTCCTTTCAGCTTACTTAAATTTTGACCTTTCCCTCTCGTCGTGGAGTGGTGATGTTTAAATTACTTCAGGAACCCATTTTCTTCCCTTTTTTTTTCTATTTATATATATATATATATTTCTTCCCTTTCTCCATGTGGGCACTCAATGTAATATTTCCCAAGTTATTACAGTTTTTAAAAGTGTTAGTATCAGGTGTAATGATCTGTAGCCAAATACAATAGTGTGCCGTGACATTTAAGTAACAGTCTTAATTTGCTTTGTGCAAGCCTTCTCCATAATGCTCTTTGCAGCTCTAATCCAAAGGCGAGACAGTGCCGGGTCATTTGCATGTGCTACTCTTGCTTGTAAATTCTGTATATTGTTGTATTTCTAAAGGTCACCTGGTGCCAAAGTTCACAAATTGACTTACATTGCTTTTTTTCCACCGAAGACAGCCGTCATGGCTTTGCTATAATAGCACATTGAATTTTATATTCCACCCCCCCTTCTCCCCACCTTCATTTGAACAACACAATTATAAACTTCCTTCTTTTTTCCCCCATTTTATTACAAATGTCAGAGGTCAGAATTACTTGGAAGCCAGGCAAGGAGAGCAAAAAAACACCCACCACCATCTCCAGCAGCATGCAAGAGGGATGGTGGCAGAAACAGAGAATGCAAAATAGGTCACAACTCAGTAATCTCAGTATAAAGGAGGGGGGATTTCTTTCTTCTCTTCACTTAAGTGCAAAGCAAATGGGTCAAGTAATCGCGAGCGCATGCCCTAACACTAATTGACTTATTTTGGAATGATTATAACTGTAATATTTTTCTTAATGTCACTGTTTTCTGGGCTGTTGATTTTAGTGATTGCCAAGCGGTGGCATTAAATCTCTTGTAAATTTTAAATTGCATGCTATTTCTGTAAACAAGTCCCTCTGTTCACATCCTGATCATTAACCTTTGGTGATTTATATCACCGTCCTTTCTTTTGCACAATTACTGCTCTATTGCCTTGCTCTTGCTGCCAAACAAAGTGGAGGGAGGAAACAAAAGTGGGATTTTTTTTCCTGCATCTTCTTAAGGAAGCTTTTTGGGGTTTTCAGTTGTCATTTTGGTTTCTTTCTCAGCGGAAATGTAAAATTATCCCCTTTTTGAGCAAAACGCTCCAATTTGATGGTTTGGAGTCTAAAATACGCAGTATTCCTGCATGGTTTTGCAGGAAGTGCCAACTATGAAATGAGATAATGGGATTGTCTGATATTAATAAGTTTGGGTGGGGTTTTTCCCACTTAATAGGGAACGAGTACTTTTTAGTGATTTGCCATTTTCTGTGTATTTTTGTTTTCAATGTATTTGCTGGGTTTTATCTCCCAATCAGATTTTTCTTCTAATCAGCGTGTTCATTGCTCCTGCTTGAGAAGCTGATGATTTGGTATCTACCTGTTAGGAAACTGCACCAGGGAAACCCTTGTGGTTTACAGCCAGTCTAGTTTGAGTAACCTTTTGTTCTGACTGATCAAACCAAGTATCAAAGGCACCTTGGATAACCGTGTGGGAGCATGTTCCTGCTGGCCACAGCCCAAAGAGTTTTGAGACCTATCATCAAAACCAGCTTCTGAAATTAGGCAAAGGTATCTCTTTTTCTGGAGGTATTATCCCCAATGAAAACAGAGCAATCAATGTGCTCCATAGTTTTGCATCTTTGAGCTGGTACCGTCAGCCTTTGTGTGGAAGCTGAAATGGTGAGACATGCAAATGCTGAGCTAATGAGCATTGTAAGTATTAAAAGCCACATGTTTAGATAATTATGCCTTCAAAAACAGAACGATGATAGGAAATGACAGTCCAGAATAACAAACCTGCTTTGGTCTTTAACGTGTGCTTGCTCAATTGCACTTCCACATTTCTACAGACCAAACCCATTTCCATTGTGTACCTGTCCCATTTTTGAAAGCTTGATCTAGGAACCAGCCTCTCCAATATTTTTTAACACTGGTTCTGTTATTTTTAGTTATTTTCTATGCTTCCAGGTAGTAAATCTCTGATTAAGATGGAGAAATCTGCAGTTCAGATGCTGCAACTGGTTTTGTAGGTGCTTGGCAGAAGCAGGTATATGGATGGTCCTCAGTGTGGTGGGTCTGTTGTGCTTGCATAGGGTTCCCTTTTGCTGTATGCTGTGCAAGACCGACAGTCCTTCTCTACCTCTCTGTTACTGACCCATGGCCATTGCTTGACCCATTACTGATGGGTCTGGTCACAGAGGAGTGAGGAAGGGCAGGATATTCACAGAGGTGGCTGGGTACAAGATCATAGCTGAAGGACTCAAGCTTCTGAGGGCAGAAAGAAGCAGGCATCATACAGGTGTGTCCTCTGCTTTATCAGTTCTTTGTGACTGCAAGAAACTTTATTTTCTTCATTTCAGAGTTTGCCTAAGACTCTTTAGTTTTCAGATTTTGGGGTCCTTTTTCTATAGGGAGCCACTGACAAATACAAAAGTCCCACCTGCTCCTTATTTGCAAGCAACCAGTCTTTAAGCAATGCTTTGATTCTCTAGGGTGAACATACTTAATGTCAGTGTGTTATCTTTGAACCAGACCCCACTCTGGTTATACGACAAGCTTGAGTTGTACCTGCATATGACTGAAATACAGAATTACCTTTCCTGTATCAGTAGATTTTGCAGCATCACAGAAAGGCTTATCTTTAAGAAAGTAAATGGCTGTGTTCTGTGTGCATTGGTTTAACATGCATAAGGATATTAAATCCTTGTTTTTCCACTCTTGTTGGTTACCTACCTGACATGTTAAACAGGACCAGGCTTTCCTGGAAAACTTTCCTTGTGCATATTCATTAACTCTCAAACTATGTTTTGGTTAGAAGTTAGCGATAACTGCTGCTGTGGTACTGTGCCTGTGCAGAATGTTGATGGCAGATGGAGGGGAGCACCTGAGGTAAGCTTCACTCTATAGACTCACCTTCACAACACCCCTTAGTTAAGCAAGCTCTTCAGCTTTGAAACACGTGTCATAGACTCATAGAATAGTGTGGGTTGGAAAGAACCTTGAGATCATCCAGTTCCAATTCCCTTGCCATGGGGTTGTCATGGTAGAATGAAACCTCAAGCTTGAAACACATCAGGAAACACCTAATGCAAGTGTAGACTCACATTACTTCATGGATTTATTCAAACCATGTTGCCTCAGCATCCAGATAGAATAACAAGTACGTATGGGGAGGAACCAGCCTTTCATCACCAGTTTGTCACTCACGGGTAGTGATATAAAACAGCACCACTGCGAAACTCTTCCAGTAGAACACAACCTTTATCAAGAGCTGTGGGCGACCGACAGCAGAGCTATTTTGTCCTCATAGGGTTGATTTTCAAAACTAATTAGATTTAGAGACTGGGTTTGGAAAGGGGAGAGAAGTATTAGCATAGTCATGCCCAGTGGGACATGGCACAAATATTTCCTTAATTGAGGCTGCTAATAAACATACTTATCTTTGGAGTTACAGGGATAATTTACACCAAGTGGCAAAAGGTAACACTAGTTCACATCATATAGTACGTAAATAGCAACGTGCCTTTGTTGTAAACAAATTGTATATTGTTAACATCTGATGTGGGTTGCTGGGCATCTCGGCAGTGTTTCATTCTCATCCTTTTGAAGAGATGAAGGGTTATTAAGAAAGGGTGCTTGAACAGAGAGGGGGAGGAGGGCATGAATAAAAAGGGAGTTTAAATAGGTCTCGGTGTTACTTGAGGCAGGCTTGACTAGGTTTCAAGCTGTAACCTCAACTCTTGAAGATGCTTCACGGGTGTTTGAAATACACCATTGAGAATCTGTTGGCTCTGCACTTGACTTCTTGTTTCTGGAAAGTGTTTCCTGTCTGAGTGGCATCCTACATCTGACATGCACAGTGAGTTACTGTTCATTAGCAGCAGCAGCAGGGTCCTCTGATGACAGTAAGCACACAATCTGGCACCTAGTGAAAGAGGCTGGTTGGCTTGGAGGCCAGAAGATCCAGTTTTGTTTCTGATTCTGGCAGGATATTCATGTCTGCTTATGAGAGATGCCTGAAGCCTGGCGAGTCTCTTTTATAGCCATGGAAAAGAGAAATAGTGGTTTTGTTTAAAAGCAAACATTTTGGGATGGCTGTAATTCCTGACTGTAGAGTGCCTGGTGGAAAGGAGCCCTTGTCTTCTGTTGGCTTCAGACTGTGCTTGTGGTTACCCACTGGTGCAAGGTGTCAGTGGCTATTTATGAAACCCTTAATATTGAGAATAAAAGATGTGGGAAGTGGAAATTTGGAACAAACTGATCTTTGCACACCATTTAGAACCGATCTCACAGGATACCAAGAGGTGCAACTGCTTCCGGACTTGTGTTTTCTCTACGCTGTAGTAGACTTAATTGAGCTCTCTGGAGCAAGTTGCAGACTAATTGTATCCTGTAGTCGTTGACAGTGTAGTTTTCTATGTCTGATCTCTGTGTCATACAGTTAACACAGGCATTGGTATGGGAATGCAGTGAGACCATGTCTATGTGTTTCTTCTCCCTTGCACAATCCTTTGCTACTGTGAGGACCTGTATCTGTTGTTGGTGTAAGTGGTGGGCCATAGCCACATTTGACTTTTGGCAGAGCAAAATACATGTGAACTTGGGTTAAATGCAGCTAATTTCACTATGGAAAGGTAATGGTGCAAACAGTGCAGCACAAACAGTGGGACCATGGTGCTGCTTGGAAGGGGCTTGGTGGTTATGAGAGTGCAATGGTTCTCCTAAAATTTCCTCGTTGCACGTCCACTTCCACTGAAGGAATAAATGACTTTGGGTTCATCTGATCATAATCTGACAGTTTCAGCTCATTGCCCATCCTGGCCCCCACCACTTTAAAACAAAGGGCAAACCAAACAACAGCAACATCATTTGAGACATCTCCTGTTGATAATAACTTCCAAATGGAACTCAGTTGCAGCTGGTTCTTCCCACTTTAACCCTTTGCCTGCTGGCCTCCCAGGAAATAATTGATGACTGATTGGCCCATTAACCTCTTTTTTTTGGGTTAAAAAAAGGAATAAGTTTGACAGCCTGGACTTGTGTAATGAGGAGGGATTCCTGGGGAAATCAGCTTGATGGCTGAGTTGCTTGCCCCTGAGGATGCAAAATTAGCCCCGTGGGACCTCGTCTGCATAGAAACTGGACACAATTAGTGTAATATCCGGTGTTATTAATGTAGTTTGGAGTAATTGGGCAGGTTGATTTCGACAGGTTGATGGTGCTAAAATACTATTATAGTGGACCTTTCTGTGAATAACTGTTAAACATGGAAAACTGTTTAATAAAATTTTGTGATTGGGCCCACAGGGATTTAAATGGCACAACCTGTAATTTGACTGAAGAGGAAAACCGAACAATTCCATGCTCCTGCCTGGATTTTCCTGTCGGTGTATGTGGTGGTTGAGGACAGCCGCATTTGCTACCTGCCTCTTGTAGGCATTGCCCTGTGGGTGATGTGCAGCATCACTGCTGCTTTTGTTTCCCAGTTGGGCTTACAGAACAAAGTGTGGTGTATTTGAACAGCAGATGTATTACTGAACACCTCTTCTACTGGCATGGTTGCTTTTCAGCTGAGCTCTTTAAGGAGTAACCCTGAAACTTCAGTAGATATCAGAGAGTAAAAACTTACACGTTCTTAATGTATCATCAGCGATGACCATGTTTTCTTACTGATGTACTGAAAACATCCTTGCAACCCAGCCTTAAAACATGCTGCAGCCCTCTTAACCCATGGTGGGGCCATACTGGGACAGACTCACCAGTGTCCTGTGTGGACTTTGCAGTCCAGAGCCACAAAGAGGGTGTAAGATCTTGGCAGCTTTTGTGACAGTGTCAGCTGGTCACAGCAGAAAGGTCAGGAGATGAAACAAGGGAGCCTCTCCTCTGGGAAAAGGAGACAGCTTATAAAAGAGTGACCACAGGGAATGGCTGGAGGTGTTCCCTGAATTGTACTCCACTCGCCTGAATAGCTGGGATTGTGTCCTTTGCCATAGGTCTCCTGTAAGCAGGGGAATAACCTTGTGTAACATTTCTGAGACACAAAGCTTGCAGAGGTACTGCTGCGGGGATGGGATTTCAGCCTGTCTTTGCAATGGGACACTGGCTGAACTGCGGGGTTTATTTCTCTTGGGCAAACCAGCTTCATGTATTGTGATAAGGATTATGGGCAGATAGAAGACAAGAGGCTTTAGTGATGCAGCAGCTTGATTGTATGTACTTCTTTTGAGGTCTGGAATTGTGATGCTGGAAAGCCATGGTAGAGGAGTAGTATAGAGTGCCTCTGTAAAGAATGTACCATATATACTTGTTGAGTATTAGTTATATACTGTATATTCTTTATAGAATCATAGATGGTTTGCGTTGGAAGGGACTCATCCAGTTCCAACCCCTGCCACGGGCAGGGACCCCTTCCACTGCAGCAGCTTGCTCCAAGCCCCTGTGTCCAACCTGGCCTTGAGCACTGCCAGGGATGGGGCAGCCACAGCTTCTCTGGGCACCCTTGTGCCAGCGCCTCAGCACCCTCACAGGGAACAGCTTCTGCCTAAGAGCTCAGCTCAGTCTCCCCTGTTCTGGCAGGTTAAAGCCATTCCCCTTGGCCTGTCCCTATAGGCTCTTGTCCAAAGCGCCTCCTCTCAACTTCTTGTTGAGTTGTTATGTATTGAGAAGTCATCCCTGCCAGTGTGCTGCAGAAGTCTCCTCTCCATTGTCCTCTTCTGTGTCTTTGTGTCCCTGCTCCTCCCTGCCCAAAAAGGAGGTGTGAGGAAATCCTCCTTTAGTAAGGCTTCAGGAGTACAACGTTTTATCACTGAAAGGCCTAAAAATGATGATTTTCCTACATGGGTCTCTGTAGGGGGCTGCTGCAGGTAGAATTCAGCTTTTCATGTTCTCTTCTTTCATCATCATTCTTTGTTTTCATCAACACATGCAGAACTTCAGTATGTCTGTACCTCCCTCCACTGACATATTCTTCTGCATAAGTAGATCATAACTGTGTCACCCTACAGCAAACAGGACTCAACATTACTTCCATTTACTGTAATTTCCTCTTGCTGCTTCTTCATAAGCTCTGTTTATAAATACAGCCTTTTCCATGCGTATTTCATAGCATTTGGGGTAATGATTCTACTTGTTTGTCTCTATCAATGTTGCTAATCTGGCTGTAGATATAAGGTTGCATCATTTCTCTTTTTCTTTCCTGGTTATCCCAGTAAAATAACATAGCCTGTGCCCTCATGCACCTGGAAATAACCTTCACCTCTGTGTTTATTCTCACCTCAAGATGCATTCACACCTTCTGCTGCCTTCTGGAGGCATCATTAAAGCAGTAGGCACTGGCCTTGCTAGCATGGAGTTTATCAAAGCAAACCAGTTGTGCCACTGGTTGAGAAAATGCCAGTGAGCAGCAGTGCTGTCTGTAAGGCTAGTGTTAGATTTGTCACTTATCTTTGCGCGCTTATGGATGACAAGGTGATGCAGGAGTTTCATGGCTCTGAATATATAATAAGTCATTAGCAGACAAGCGAATGTAAATGCTCACTCTAAAGGCCGTTACGGCTGATGTTCACCAGAACTTTGTGCTCTATTATTCTTTGCCTTTTCATGCTTCATGCCTGCCCTTCCTAATTCCACTTGCTCTGTTTCAGCTTCCTTGATTCCTTTTTTCATTTGACTTTGGTGTCCCATGTGTGGCTGGAGTGTGTGTCCATTTATTTCACTTCTGCTGGTAGATTCACATGCTGCCGTCCTCTGGCCTGAATACTTGTCCTTGTACTCTAGTAGCCCTAAGGATATTTCACTGACCCTTTCTGCGAGCTTCTCAGATCATTTTCTCATCTCCCATGTCGAACGTGAGTGTTGAATAGGTTGAACTGATTTTAATCCTCTATTGTAACACAGTGTATTTATGCTGCAGACAAGAAAATGTACACATCCACTTTTAATATAATCTGTGCATGTAAGGAACTGCTTGAAGGAAGAGGGCAAATTGTGAAATTTTCTGTATTGTCAGCCTTTAACAGTCCATTCATCTTTTAAGTTATTTTGTGGCATGCTTTGATTTTTACATTATGTAGTTCTTAGCACCTCAGGTTTAAATCTACATAATGCTTGTTAGCCACTTTGTGTTCCAGAAGGGTATAGCCTGGATACCACCCTCAGAGGAACTGAATATTTACCCATAACAGTACATTATCTGTGTAACATTTGGAGGATAAAAGCAGCGGATCTGCAAGCTGTTTTCTGATGTATCATGCAACTGCAAGGGAATTGGCTGTATCTAGCCTCAAACCTTGACAATGCAGACCTGCTTTTGCTTGTTGCATTGAAGAAATGCTCATCAATGAAGATAGTTTAGGCCTAGCTGTCAGTACCCTTAAACTTAACCTTCCCTTCCTATTGCATGTCTTTTTCAGAGCAAGAAGAAAACTTTGAGTTTATCATTGTCTCTCTCACCGGCCAGACTTGGCACTTTGAAGCTACCACATATGAAGAAAGAGACGCATGGGTACAAGCCATAGAGAGTCAGATCTTGGCCAGTTTACAGTCATGTGAGAGCAGCAAGAACAAGGTAAGGTGCACAGAGGAATACTGACAATAAAGAAGTTGTGTGGTGTAGTCGCTGCTGTGGATTCAGCTTTGTGTCAGGTTAGAGGTCTGCAGAAGGCACTTGAGGAAAAGCCTGTCTCAGAGGAGAGCAGAGGCAGACCCCAAAACCAACGTAGTTACAAGTCAAATCTCAAGTTCAGTCTACCAAGCTGCTGCATGGCAAAATTTAACTCAGCATTCTGGCTGACCTAACCATGAATGTGCAGTAATGTTCTGCCATAGGATTCTGCCCTGATGGAATAATGCAAATCACAGAAACTAAAGTGTAGATGCAGTTAATTACACTGAAATAAATTGTTCTGGGTTTTTGTCTTAAAACAAAGCAAATCCAGAAACAGTTCATCAAAGCATTTTGGAGAAAGAAGAACATGACCTAAGAGGAACAGGCCTTCCACCTTGCAGCGCTTTCATATGATGACAGAAGTAATTTATTCTCCTTTCCTCTCAGAATTGATGTTTAAAATCTGGAACTCCTTCGTACATCCCTTATCTTTAGAGGGGCCAGAGAGCTCCTGCTTCTTGAGTCTCTGTGTCTGCTCACTCTTCACAGCTAGAGGGCAAGGCATTGAGTGGTAGTCAAGGGAGAGAACTGTGCAATAACTGTTCAGACCTCTACATCCTTTAGCATCATCCACATAAGTGTTGTCTTTAATGACTTTATATTGCAAGGAGGAGACTGGGATGGTGGAATGAATGCCTGCTTTCATCACCCTGATCTGCTAGAGTGATTATCATCAACATAATTTCCTTCCCATTCTATTAAAAGTGAAAAGAATTTGTTTCCAATATGTATTTCTGAGATAGTGAAGAATCACTGCTTATGTATTTTCTTGCCTTTCTTGGGTTTACATATTCTAATATGTATGTAAAGGAAGCACAAAGGAGGAAATGTGTACTCTCACACCTATATACAAATACTCACCCAAAAGAGGACAAAGAGTGGCTCATAAGTGGCTCCAGGAGGTTTCTTTCTTGTAAAGTATTACTGAGCTATCAAAACAGGTCAGAAGAAGTAGTGGGAATAGCAAAGTGCACTTAGTTGGAAAGGTTTAGTAGGTATCCCATTGGTAGGTCAGGAGGACACATCCCCACATTGCCATACTTAAGACCTGGTCCTCATGCTGCTTAAATCAGTTCATTGCAAAGAGTCCATCACTTGCTGTAACTAACAGTTTACTTCTCTGAGAGCTCACAAGACAGTCGAGTTGGACTATTGGATCTTGTGACAGTGTCTCCAGGTCCAAGTAGAGGTCATTGGCAGGTCATCATGGAGAGAACGTAAATGGGAGCCATCTGATTAAATCTGACCTTTGGATGATGAAAAGCTTTCAGCTGCTTTTGCAAACCATCCCTTAGTCTTCATTAGCAAAAGCACACACATCAATAAAAAACATTGATTTTATACGATAATATTCTTATCTAATTTATCTCAAGAAGCAAACCTAACCTATGACTGCTGTTCTTATGAATAGCAGGCTTCATTTCCAAGCTCAGTTTTCCTCAATGCACTCTCCCCCCTTCTTAGAATAGACCCCAGAGCACTGGGAGCTCCTGCACAGGGTAGAGACCCGTTGAAGAAATATGATGCTGTCAAGAAACATGGAGGAAAGAGGAGTCCCTGCTTGGCAGGTTTGGACTTGCAGTACTTGGAGATGCCAAAAGGTCACTATTTGTTGAGAAGCAAACCAAGACTTGAGGTTCCTTGACCATGTTCATTCAACCTTGGTCTAAGCTTTAAGTTGTGCCATTCATTGATGTGCCAGTTGTGTCATCTGATGTTACTGGGTTCTTATGTGTTGTTTCTACATCTCTTTCCGTCTATTCAGTCCCGCCTGACGAGTCAGAATGAGGCCATGGCCCTTCAGTCCATAAGGAACATCAGAGGCAATTCCCACTGTGTGGACTGTGAAGCACAGAGTAAGTATGGCTGCGTCACTTCAGAAAATAGACCTCTACTTGGCCAGTACTTCTCCTTGGCCAAGACTTGGGTGAACACCCACCACGGGCTTTGTCTGTTTTGGCATTACATTTGGTATTATATTGCATATGCTGTTTGCTTCATTATGGAGTTTGCTTTATCGGGTTTATTTTATGTGCATTTATGCTTAATATATGCTGCATCAGGGTCATCCTCATTTTTCCCCTTTCACATCCACTTCTAAATGTCATCATTTCTTTACTTTCCATCAAAGAAGTTGTAACTTCTATTTTCCCCCTGTTTTGCATGGAGAGGGCACATGTGCCATGGTGCTGTTTTCAAAGAGCTTGATTGGTATTCTTTTGGTTTGGTTTTTTAGGGTTCCTTGTCAAAAGAAACCAAAGTCATTGCTCATTATAGCTGGATACTTGAAAACTTGATTTGGGATCTTTCTTTTTTTCCTCCCCTTTGTGTTTCTTTCCCTTTCTTTATTTTTTTTAAACACATACGTAGTGCTCAGAAAGTATTCTCAAGAATACTTTGAGCTGTGGTTCACCTCACTAACCCTGTCTGAGGTCATTATTCTGGTGCTCTTCAGTTCCAGGGGCTTGCAACAAAGCCACAAAAAGGAAGTACTCTTGCTGTAAAGCAATTAATTGTAGAAGCAGAAGGATTGAGCACTTGTGCATTTGTATTTCTTTGATACTTGAAAGTCAGAACTTTTCTGGTGATTTTTACGTGTGTTTCACACAGAAAAATATCCTTGTTTTTTCCTTTTGGTAGAATTCTTTTTTGGCTTTAAGACTTGCAGTTTAGGATTGTGACTACTAGTCCAGGGCATCCTAAGATCCCAGTTAACTCTAAAATGAACATCCATACGGATGTGCTAATGCTTGTGCACAATTAATTTGCTATCTGCTGATTTAACTCATTCAGTCATCCACCAAACAACCCTGTTATCCGATGCCTCATGCTTAGAAGGCTTGAAGGGAAGGTGGTTAGCACATTAACAGCTTCACATCCAGACTGGTTTTAGTTGGACACTGTCAGATACCCATGTGCTGTCCAGAAGAGATGGATCAAGAAGAAAGGCAGCTGCCCCCCGTGGTTCAGCACACAGGGATGTGAGGCCTGGCTGGACCAGGCCTTGAGCACCAGGACTGGGATGCTGGTGGAGCAGCTTGTTGAGCTACTGGAGGATCCAAGCAGGAATTTCACAGACTGAAAGAAATAATAGCAGTGTTGATAAATTAAGGTCTTTATGTTCCAGTGGCTAGTAATCCAGCATGCAGTAAACAAAGGAAAATGCTGGTTTGACTGGTGTATACATATATTGACATAGAGTCCAACATGACTCTTATTCATTAGAGTTCTTTCATATTGACCTGGTAGTCGTTCAGATTTACACCAAAGCTTTGATGCAGTTCAGGTAAAAGGCATAGAAGATGCTGCACTGTATATGAGAAGGACAGGGTCTTCAGGTGACCTAGATGTATATTTAGCTCGTTTGAAGTACTTGCTGCTGTCTGTGAGCAGACCACAATGGGACTGTTACTGATTTCTACTGTCTGTCTGTAGAGCTGTGGGTGGCATTTTCCTAGACCTTGCTAACTGGTCACCCAGGCAGAGGGGGAATGTGTGTCCCAGGCAACTTCACCCTCTCACGCACATCCTTCTGATGCATCCATGGTCCAGTTCATAGAATCCCAGACTGGATTGGGTTGGAAGGGATCTTAAAGCTCATCCAGTTCCAGCCCCCTGCTGCATGCAGGGACACCTTTCACTAGAGCAGGTTGCTCCAAGCCCCATCCAGACTAACCCCAGAGATACGTGTTTCTCCCCAGTCGTGCATGTATTTATGCAGCCAGGCTCAATGTTTAATCAGGAAAATGACTGTGCATGGAGAAGGCAGCACTTTATTTTCTTTGTCCTTTCGTTTTTTATTCCCATTTCAGCCAGGCTGCTTTTCCTCCAGATTGCTTCATGGGTCAAGTTGGCCGCAGGTAGATGGTGCCAGCAGGAGGGATGTGCCAAGAGCATGTTGCTGGGAGGGGGCAGGCTTGGACTGCCCTTTTTGGCAGCACTCAGTGCTCTGTTTTGTAGTGTAGAGGGGAGGGAGAGAGGGGAATTTGGAATCTCAACTGGAACCTCTTAATTGTTTGTATTCCTGGGGATGATTTATACCCTCTGGGACTCTTCTTGCCATTTGGCCTTCCTGATTTTAAGGCTACCATGGTTCTTCAGAAGAAGTTTGAGACATTTCCAAAGCAGTTTATCTTAAAATGTGAACACAGGCATGAGGTGAATCTCAGCCTGCCAGCTTTTTGCCAGACTTTGCTTTATTTCCTTCTCTCCTTTCTGCCTTGCTTGGGCAAGTCTTTAACCCCCGGAGCATTTAGCATCACAAACACCAGCTCTCCTGTGGAAAGCTCACATAGTTTGCATCTTCACAAAGCCAGATGTTTGGAGCAAAGGAATATGAGATGTTGCTGTCCCTCAGCTCCATTGAGGAGCCATCAATCTTCCACTTCAGAAGTCTCATTCTTTCTCTTTCTTGAGCTCTTTGCCTTTTTAGCACTTCATGGCAGCACTTTGTTTCACCAGGGGATTTCTGCCTTGTTGGATGTTAATCAGCAGCAGTCGCACCAGCAGCATCTATCTGTGTGCCTTTGGCAGTCTCAGAGTAAACTTTTTCCAAGTCCTTTTTTAACATTCCCATCCCAGAGCAAGAGATAAGGTAAAATGCTCCTTAATGCTGGAGGTTTATCCCAAGAAGATTTCATTTCATGTTTCAGAAGGTAACTGATGTTGCCTTTTCCCAGAGTGTTGAAGTCCCAGTGCTGGCTCCTGCCTGCAGAAGGCACTGAAGATGATCAAATTGCTTAGGTAAACCCAGTTAAATTCTGACCCCCAAAAGGTTTTAGTTCTTCTCAAAGAGCAGAGCAGAGGATAAATATGAGTCACTCTCAAGTTGTCTGAAGAGTGTGGAATATCAGGTCTTTTCTGTTGCAGAAAGAAACAGGGAGGGCTTAAAGATGCAGAGTCTCATCAGGAGTTTTCCAGTCCAATAGTCTAATAATTTGCTATGGTGCATTTTGTGTCTGAGAGCCAAACACTGACTTTATTATTTGAGTGGCCCTGGCAGGCCTACTGTACCCATCACAAGACTCAACTTTATATGCAGAATAGGAAAAAACCTCTCAAAGCATAGGAATGATGCAAACTCTTCTCTCTCTTCTGCTGTGACTCTGCAAGATGCCTTCACCCCTGCTTCTTCTTTCCCTGGCCTTTCTCCTCCTCCCTTTAAAGATTCCCTCTGCTCAGCCCAGAGCTATCTAACACATGCTGAACTCATGAGGATTTAGCATGGCAAAGCCTTTCATCAGCCACCACAGGTCCAACAGGATGAAGGAGATGATGGGGAGGGGTTACTCTCCTAAAAGAGCTGCTCCAGGAGCTTTCACCTTCAAATGATCAATCAGCTTGAGGTGCAAGTCAAAGTGGGGAGGAGGTTTTTAGAGAAGGAGGGAGCTAAACATCTTTTAAGAATATGGACAGCTGAAAATTGTCATCTGGATGTATTCAGCCATGTTAAAAAGAGCTCATGTTTTGTTCGACAAATTGTAAGTGAAGCAAAGAAGTGAAGCAAAAACTACCTCCCTCACATCCCCAGCTGCATTGAACAGCCTTTTTCCTCTCTTTTACCATCAAATCCGGATACGTGCACACTGGAGAAAAGCCTACTCCCTGCTTACAAGCATTCTGAGCATCCTCCGATTCCAAATTACTCTTAGCATCAGCAGGTAAAGGGAGCTGATTTTTGTATCACCTTCTTGAAAAAGCCCCCAGAACCCCAGTGAGAACAGTTATGCCTTGTAACCACTTGTGCTTCTTTTCAGTCTAAAGTGGTGCTAACAGTTTTCAAGCATGAGATTTCACAAGTGCTCAACTGCATATGGCAAGAGGGAGATGCCTTAATTATTGGTGGGTAGTGACTCCTGTTATCTACCCCACATCCTTTGGAGAACAGGTTTTCATGTGCACGCACTGGAATTAATGTCATAAGCAGCAGCATGTCAGTTTTTCCCAGAGCCCATTGAACAATGTCACTTGTCCAAGCTCCTCATTAGAGCCTCTGCATTAGCCAGTTGTAACCAAGACCAGCAAGTCTGGTTTCTCACTGGGTGTCTGTAATGAGTTGACCATTTGCCTTTCCTGGTTTGCCACCTTCCAACTCAGCTGTGAGGTGGCAGTGTTGACATTTAAAATACTGCCTTAACAAACAAACTCCCATGTAACTTCTTGGCTATTGCTTTGGTGTCACTGCTTCAGTTGCACCAGCACTTGCCATGGGAAGCAGGTGAATATTTAACAAAGGTAGTTAATAGAAGATGCACTAGATGTGCTTCAAGAGCACAGAGGGATTTAGGAGGAAGGTTGGGTCCTTAGCATCAGTTAGAATATAGCTGGAAATCAGTGGGTTTTTTCTTGCTTCATTCTGAGTTTGTGCCTCTTTGAGCTCGTGGCTTTTTATTCTAGTGAAGATCAGCACAGCCTTTGCAGGGCAGGGACAACGGGTAGAGGTGACCTGACAAAACAGGCAGGAAAGCAGCTTGTCATGGTTGTCTTAGCAAGGGCTTGGGAAATGTTGCTGGAGCTTTGGCTCATCTTGGTTTTTGAGGGTCTGAAATGCTGTGTATTCCTAGGATAAGACTTGGTATGGACAGGAACTTCTTAAACACTTTCTGCTCAAGTGAAATGAGAGGGAGGATTCTTCTTATTTAGACTTGAATAGAAATTGTCTCCCCTCTCAATTAATGCCCATTTTCCTGCTTGGCATTTGCAATAGGCTAAAACAGTTCTTTGAGAGGCTTGTTATAATGCCTGTTTGCTGAGGAGAGGGAGATTCATACCAAGTTACATTTAAATAACCCAGGGCAGTGACAAGAAAGTGAACCATCTTGGGAAATTACTTGGAATTTCCCAGGTTTGTCCTGGTCTTCCCATTTGTGGGGTTGTTTTGTGTGAGCAATCCTGGCTCATACACTGAGACTGGTACTGTTCAGAGTATCACATTTTCATGTTAGTATACCAATCTCCCTGATCTTGGAGATGAAAACATATGCATGGTGTCTTAGATGTAAAAACCATGTGTAGGTGATGATATAGATGGAGTCTATATGTAAGGGAGTTGATATAGTCAGCAACAGACATCCTATCTAATCACTCTGGGTTTTTTCCTCCTTTTTCCCTTGTAACTGGTTCTGAGTGGCTCTAGATTCCCAAGGATTCTCTCTAAGCCATATTTTTCCTTCAGCTGAAGGTTCAGTGAGACATCTTTTGAGGACACCACCCCATCCCACCCCCAGTGGTTTTCTTACTCCTTGAGGGTTTTCTCAGAAGGGTTGGTATCTCCATGGGGCAAAGTTGACCAGATTGAAGACCTCCCAGCTCTGCTTTCAGACAGGACACTTGCATTCTTTATTATTTTTCATAGAATCATATTGGTTGGAGTGAATCATAGAAGGGTTTGGGTTGGAAGGGACCGAAAAAGATCATCCAGTTCCTACCCCATCCAACCTGGCCTTGAACACTGCCAGGGATGGGGCAGCCACAGCTTCTCTGGGCACCCTGTGCCAGCGCCTCAGCACCCTCACAGGGAAGAGCTGCTGCCTTAGATCTAAACTGAACTTCTGCTGTTTCAGTTTGAACCCATCACTCCTTGTCCTGTCCCTACAGTCCCTAATGCAGAGTCCCTCTCCAGCATCCTTGTAGCCCCCTTCAGACACTGGAAGCTGCTCTGAAGTCTCCACGCAGCTTCTCTTCTCCAGGCTGAACAGCCCCAGTGTTCTCAGCCTGGCTCCATACAGGAGGTGCTCCAGCCCCTGCTCATCCTCGTGGCCTCTTCTGGACTTGCTCCAACAGCTCCATGTGCTTCTTATGCTGAAGCCACCAGAACTGCACACAGTGCTGCAAGTGGGGTATCACCAGAGCAGAGCACAGCAGAGGGGCAGGATCACCTCCTTCAACCTGCTGGTCACGTTCCTTTTGATGCAGTCCAAGATACGCCCAGAGCTAAAGCCTTTAACCACAAACATTAAGCTTTGTTAAGTGTTTTGCTGTCTAATTGCTTGTGTTTCTTCTTCCCATAGACCCTGACTGGGCCAGCCTGAATCTGGGGGCACTTATATGTATCGAATGCTCAGGTATACACCGAAACCTTGGCACACACCTCTCACGGGTCCGCTCTCTTGACCTGGATGACTGGCCTATAGAGCTCATCAAGGTGATGTCTTCTATCGGGAACGAGCTGGCAAACAGCGTTTGGGAGGAGAGCAGCCAGGGCCATATGAAACCTTCTCCAGACTCCACAAGGTAAGCTGGTTTCCTCGATCTCACTGTGGCACACAGCAGGCAGTAGGATGTGATCCTCCACATACTGCAAGCTGTGAGCACATGAATCCTCCTTTGGGATTCTCACTCAGAGGTGGTAAGGTGTTGCAATGTTTTACAGCATGGCCTCTGCAAATTCTCCCTTGGAGTATGCCTTGTAAAAGTCATGATGTGTATATATATATCTTCAGGGCATGCCAAGGAGGAACATGTGTCACAGATGTCAAAAGATGAGTGACCCCATTACTTTTCCACTCTTGTGAAGGTTTCCTCAGCAGCCCTACAGTGTTTTTGCTAGTTGACTGACTGACAAAACAGTGGGAGACTGGAACCCCCTGCCTGGCTGTTCCTGAGTCTGACTGATCCCATAATGCATCCCTTTGTTTCGGTCAGCCACAAAGTTCCCTGCTCTTGGTCTCTCGGTTTGTCATTAGTTATTATGCCTCAAGTAGTTCATGCTTACCCAGGAATTTGTACCTGCCATCAGGTTCTCAGCACAGATGGTGCAAGTCCTGCTCACTGTGGTCTTGCTTATTTCTATTATGATATATGTGAGACTATGTGTTGGGAGGGGGATTTCCAATGGGAACAGTGTTTTAACTACCACTCATAGCTCAGCACAGTGAAAATCTTTCTGCAGTACGTTGCCATACCAAAAACTGACGGGTTTTATCTTTAATTTATCTAATCAGTGTCAAAGAAAGGTGTTTTGAAAATACTTCCCTGATGTGAGCAGGTTTGATATGGAAGTGCTGCTGCTTAGAACTAACATACTGACTGGGGGGGAAGCAGAATGACCTGACAGACTGCGTTTTGGCAGGGGTTTGGGGAGGAGAAAGACCTGCTTGCAGGGCTGGGCCAACCTCTGGAGTTGTCTTCAGAAGTGCACTGTTCTTGTCTTAGGGGCAGTTCCAGCGGGATACCCAACATCCAGACACTGGTAGGTCCCCAGGTGGCAAACAGTATGATTGAGGTTTAGCTCTGTGTTTGCCTCCTGCATATGAGAGGAATCAGAGGGAACTATGTTGGGGTTTTGTTGATGTGTATCTCTGGATCCTGCTTTTTCCAGTACCAGATCAAGTGGGATTATAACCTGGGAGCATATACCTGGGCCACTTCCTGTGGTGTAGGAGTAGGTTTGTGCTGTTGTCTGTAATAAAGTGTTTCTTATTGCATGATTTCGTTAGCACTGAAAAATGAATTTGTGGTGCCACCTTTGGTTCATCTTCGAGAATGAAGCCAGTACATTAATCAGGCTACTTAGATGAATGACGACGTGTAAGAATGTTCAGGGGGACCTCCGCAGAGGTTTTGTTCATACATAACCTGTATGGCTGCTGTATAAGTGTATATTATTAGTGAATATAATGATGTCATTGGGTAGATTGAAATCAATGCTGCCTTTCAGTCATTAGTATCCCTTTAATCCAAAGACCTTATATTGTTGTGCCTAACAAATACATGTTGCTCCTTACTACTGAGGTGAGCTGGAGAGATACCACACTTATAAATACTTAAAAGGAAAAAAGGCTTACTTGTAATTGGATTTTGATGTTTTTAAAGAGCAACATTATTTTAGTACTCATATAGTAATGATATTATAATGAGAAATCTGACATACATGTGACTGAAAACCATCCATTTGAATTCAGTAATCCAGAGGTTTGTGTTTGGAATTGGATACTAAAAGAAAATCAACTTTGTTCTCTTTATATCATGCTCAGGGCTTATTTTAATTCTTCGTTGTTTCCATCCATCTTCATGTTCCTATTCAGCTGCTTGTGTTTCAGTGAGAGAATCATGTTTTCCTTCCTGCACTGTAACATTTTTGGACAGAAGGATGCATTTCATAACTGCATCTTTCCAGATCTGTGTGCAAGTGCACACTTACATGATAGAGGAGCTGCTAGAAGCAGAATTAGGGTTATGTGCAAGTTTTCCCACAAAGCAATTATAATCTTGCTTTGCTACTCCCATTGTTTTCTGCCCCTTGCAGCAGGGACTGAAGTGACATAAATACCTGAAAGCTTTTTCAGTGTGTGCCTCTGCTGTGGTCTCTACCAGCATCATACTCCTTCTCCCCAGGGTATGGCAAGAGAATAAGTTCTTTAGTTGTAAGTTGTGCATTCCATTTCTCACTACTGTTTGCAGTTTGGCTTGAGGAGGCCGATCAGAAGCAGCTACAATGGACCTGATGTAGGGTTTTAACCCCCCTTTTTCTGTTGGTGAGGGACTGAAGGGACAAGAAGCGACTGAAGTGGAGGGACTGGAGAAAAGCCAAGCAAGTGGAGTGGGGCTGCAGAGGGGAATGGGATATGAACCAAGTTCAGGAGGAACACATGGGAGTACTTCCCTCTCCCATCTGATGGGGCTCTGTAGAGCAGGAGCACATTGGATGTGTTAGGTCCTCACACAATGGCTTTTAGGCTCTGGCTGATCCCAGAGCTCATCAGCATGGGCAGGAGCAGCTCCCTAGCACCAGCTCTCAGCTTTCTTCCCCTTTGGGAGTTTGGCTGAGTGCCTGTTTCCTAGATCTCCAAATATTCTTGGGCTCCCTCCATCCCTCCTCACCAGAGCTCCAAATCTCAGCTCCCCAGGGATGTTTGCTGGGGACCCTCTCTTCATACACACCTACAGAGGGCATACATGTATGTAGAGCACATACATGAGTTTCCCAGTTTCATGCTGTGTCTTCCTATTGGAGATGAAGCCGTTGGTGGAAACCCACAGGCTTTTTTAGGGGAAAATAAGAGAGTTATTGACTTTTGCACAGACACTGAATCTGTTGGGCTTGGAGGCTCAAGGAGCATTCACATGCTGGACTAAAAGGAACCTGGAAGTCTTGACATGGCTTCAAAAGGAGCCCCTTCAGTTTGGGAGTAGTTGGCACTGAGCACTGAGTCATTGCAGTGGCATCCCATGCATTCCTGTTGTAGAGGGAAGGGCGGAGAGCCCCGGGGAGATGATTTGCAGGAGGGATTGCCAGATGGCTACTCTGGGTCATGGCATAATTAAGGAATCTTAATCAGGACCATGTCACTAATATTTCTACAAACAGAGCTGTGCCAGGCTGTGAGTACAGCTTATGGCCCGAGCCTCATCCATTCAAATTCATTTTAATCTCCTTTTCTGAGGAAGTCATAGGGAAAGATAAACCTGGAAATGTATTTAGATACAAGGTCAGAAACTGGGATTGGAGGGTGTGAACCTCTAATCCTGGGAGTTTTGTAGCAAAAAGCGTTACTGCTGTTGCTTTCATCAGGGATATATTGCCCAGATATGTCGTGTAACGTGAACACAGTCCAAGTCTCATCAAGTCTGAGAGGCAGCTTCTAATACAAGCAGATCTCCAGGTCATTCCATTCCTCTGGATCAAAGACAACACCTTGCATGGCCTCTAGCATCAAACTGGGAAGCAGCACAGGTGCAATGGGATCCCCATGGAAGCAGCATGGAGTAAAGCAGTAGCTTGAGGCAAAGTTCAGCCTGAGGGTGTTGGGTGTGATGACGGGAAGGGAAGAGGAACAAACACCAGCTCCCAGCGAGCAGGAGTTGGTGAAGCAGCAGCAAAGGCAAGTACATGGATGCGAGGGGGACCAGCTGGCCTCTGAGCAGTGGTGTCTGTGGGTCCCTGATTAGGTCAGCTTTGGAAAGCTGGTAATTGGTTCCAGCAATTACCAGCAGCCCTGCGAACCGCCGCTCAAACTTCAGGAGCCCTGTGACAAATTGAAGCTGACTGCTGGTGAAGGAGTATCGACTTCCCATTCCTAAACAGGGGGATCATTAGTCAAGAAAAGCATCTTTTAATTACTCGCAGGAAGAAAAAAGAGAAGGGGGGGGGGGTGAGATGAGGGAAAAGATCTTTCCGTATGGATCCTGCAACAACTGCTGGGTTTCTTCCAGAGGTATTCGATATGAAATTTATTGTCTTGGAGAGGAGGGGGGGGTATGGGCACAGTTTGCCTGCGGTTCCTGCTTTGGTAATGCGGGTTTAATTTGGAGTGAGAAGTCAAATTAGAGTAAATCAATGTTGCGACAATTAACCGGGTCTGGGGATGAGATGAGGATTATCCCCTCTAATTGCTATTGATACTATTTAAGCACACTCTTAAAACATTGATTTGGAGTGGTGTGACACAGGAGTAGCCTGGTGGGGCAGAACTGCTCCATGGAGGAATGTGGGACTTGGGTGAAGCCAGCCTGTGGAGTCTGCACTGCATTTTGCCTAGACCTTTTTGTATTGGAACGTAGCTTTCCCACTAGATCTTTAGCTATTTTCTGGACACACCTCACATGTTTTGCTTTCTCCATGTATGATTCTTGCCCGTGTGGCTTCTGGGTTGCAGCCTTGCTTTGCCACCATCAACTTCCTAAGATGCTGTTGGTGTTTTCCAGCTGAGGCAGGTGGCCAAGAGGAGGGAGGGCAGTGTCATATCCAGGTGCCATCCCAGCCACCCTTTTTATTGTCCTGCTCAAGTGATGCTGAATAACTGTATCAGCTATGGGCAGACCTTCAAGGCAAAGGAAGGGCTCCACCATTCTTGCATCTTTCTGGGAATACTCATAAACAGAAAGAGCCTCCAATTCCATTAAAGATGTGTTTTTAAGGGGAGGGATGAGTAGTAAAAGCTCAGGCAGCCCCAAGCAACAGCCCTTTAAATGCAGGTTGGAGCATGTACAGCAGTTTGGCTCAGGTAGTCTGTCTGCATGGCAGTCACCTTGTTCATCCTGGTTACCAAAGGTGATGAGAAGGCCAGAGTTAGGAGCTGGAAGTGTTGGGAATTGACTTTCACCTTACAATGTAAGATCCAGTTTGACCCCTCACTCACTAACAAACTGAATGTAATGGTGCCAGCGTGACTGTATTTAGCAGACTCCTACAAGCCTAACCTGAAGCCTGGCTTGCTGTTTCAAGACCAGTGTCAGCTATGCTGAGTATGCACTGGTTTCTGGGGGGCAACTGGGAAGCAACTTGGAGGAAAACAATTAAACCATGCTTCCTTTAGTGATGGAAATAACTATTCCTTCTTTATAAACAGCAGAGATGAAGGTTAAGCCCAGTGAAAGCAAGTAGTTAAGATCCCGGTATTGTATCCTGAATCTTGTGAGGATGCTCTGTTTCATTCCTCTCTGCTTTCTTGCTCCTTTTGGCCATCAGATTGCTATTACAGTCCTGTTGGTCTGCGATTCCTGGCATAAGGCCGCAGCGTTACAAATGGGGCCTGGGGGAACATCAGTACCTCTCTATCCGCAATTGTCAGGTCTGGTTTCTTAGCCGTTCTTGGCCTGATGAGGTCAGTGTTTTGTGCCTTTTGAATGCTCCTCCGTGCCTGACACCTTTCCCATTGCGGGGCTGGGGGAAGGGTGTTTGGAAAAAGACATTTAAAAAGGGGGGGGAAAAAAAGGAAAGAAGAAAAAACCAAACAAGATTTTATTGTGAGGGGCTGACCAGAACCCATCTGCAGTTGGGTGGCATCTGCTCCCCACATGTCACTTCCCTCATTAACAAGCAATTGAATTAATTAAATGCTACTCAGAACACGCATAACAAGCTACCGGCAGTGTCCAAATTAGCACTGATAATCAAGGATGATTTCCTTTATTATCCTGCTAAGTGGTGTGCAGGCTCTGATCTCCCTGTCTGCCCTCATCTATTTACATACCCCCAGCTTCTGCCTTTAGAAGCTGAGGTTATCTTACCTAGTTAATTTGCCACGATCACCAAGCATGGCGGATTGATATTCCTGCCTCTGCTGAAGCAAACCCCCTCCTTTCTCCCCCTTTCCTTCCTCCCCAAGCCTGGTCCTTTGTATCTCAAGCTCACTGATAAATTAAAAGCCACCCCTGTGGTCTCTCAAGTGAGTAATAGAGGCAGAAATTTCATTTTGCAACTGGCTGATTTAATGATCCAAAGGGTAATTAATGGCCTGATTATCTTAATGTTAAATATGTCCGGCAGCAATTACTGTGACCTCCCGCTTGTCAAGGTCCAGGCTATGCTCTTCTTTCAATTAAGTTCTCTGGGGCTTAATGGTATGAATAAACTCCTCTGATTCTATCATTCCGGACTCTGAGATTTAAGCGAGCTAGGGGCTCCTTTGGAGTTTTAATCAGCCCGTCTTCTACTTGAGCGATCAGAGTTAACAATTATAACAAGGACAGTTTAACTTTCTTTCTCTCTTCAACCCCCCCCCTTTATATTCTTATTTTATTTTCCTTTTAAGTGCTCGGAGGGCATTTTGTTGGCTGCAGCAGCAGCTTTGCTCGCCCAGTCTCTCCCTATATAAATTATCATGTGAATGCCGCTGCTTTTCCATTTGACAGCCTTAATTAATTGGCAGGAGCGGCCGAAAATGACAGTGCTACTAATTGCAACTCCAAGTCCATCTCTGTCAGGGCGGCACGCTTGTCAACCCTAACCCTAACCCTCACCGCGCCCGGACTTTGTTGACGTTTTCCATTTCAGTTTTCACATCTCGTCGGGGAACGTGATGGGATGTGATAGCCCAAGATGTGCCTTTGGGTTTTCCAGGCGCGCGGGTTGTGCGCGAGAATGACATTTGCTGCCAATGAGGTTTAGACAGCTGGGCTTCTGCCGGCCCTGCAGCTGCTCGGGGGGAGCTCAGGTTTGACTTGGGGTGTTCCAGTGAGGCCTAAAAATGGGGGAGAATTGGGGAAGGAGGTGATAAAAAGGGAGGAAAAGAAGGAAAACACGAACCCTGCGAGTCGTAACTCACTCCTGGTCTTTAGGGTTGCTGAACTACCCTGAGCAGCACATCTCCCGGTCGCTGTTAGCTCTGATTTGGACAGCAGATATTTCATAGAGATAATGAAGAGAATGAATAATAAATTATTAGGTACAACAGTATTGCGTTTTCCAATGCACACATAAAGAAAGAGACTGATTCATTGCTGCCAGGAAACTTAGAACCTTTCCCCGTACGGCTGTAGGAGTGAGCTGGTTCGTCCTGACATGGTGGATTGCATCCTTTCAGATTAGAGTCATCGTGATTGGTTTTAAATGGAATTAAACAAAAAGAAAGAAAGCAAAGAAGTAAATCGTCACTTACCAGTAGCTTCCAGGAAATGCATCTAATAAGAATAAGTGAGGCAAATGAAATGTCAGCTTGGGTGGTGGCTGCTCTGATTTCACCATTTTGAGGCCTCAGCAGCTCAAATGCAATACTCCAAAGATGAAGGTTAGGACTAGTACAGCGTGTTTTATTGTCCTTGTAGCTGCTTGGCAGCCCTTGTCATCCAGGACCTGATCCAGGAAAACACTGATGCCTGAGTGGTGGCTGGGAGATGCCTGGATGCCTAAAAATCAAACCCAAACAACAACAGAACCATCGGCTCTGGTTGTCCAAGGGAATGAGTGCTGTAGATGAAATGCTCCCTGGTTTGATTGCATGTTTCTTATGTGCAAAAGTGCCTTTGAAAACTCAACCCTTTGTAAACAGAGAAGCCCAGTTTGCCGTTATGAGTATAATCATTATTCTCCTCATTGCCTGTGAAAGAGAAACCTGCAAGGGAAGGATTTCTGTCCCCTTCTGAAATGCATTAGTTAAAAAGCAGAGGTGTAAAAGCCATGATACCTTTCTCTTCTTTTTAATCTAAATAGTGTAAGTACCACTTGAATAAGTTCTCTGAATATTTAGAGTTATATGTATATGGAGCTGGGACACTGCTCTGTGCGTTCATATCTCAACGAGTGACAGATGAATGCTCTGTGGGTGCTGTGATGTAGTTTGCTATAGAATGGTTTGGGTTGGAAGGGCCCTTAAAGCACACCCAGTTCCCATCCCCTGCCACGGGCAGGGACACCTTCCACTAGACCAGGTATGGACCCACACAAGCTGTGGCCAGCTGAGGTTTCCAGTTATCCTGTGTTTATAATACATCCTTCTCATCTTCCTTACCAACTTCTGCAACCTTCTGGACAGTTTGCTTAAATATCACTGGTGTAGCCTAGAGATTTTGGAGAGAAAAGCAAAGAAATCCTCATTGCTTTTGTCTTTCTCATTTCCTGTGATGTCTGTCATGCATGGGACTATCCGCACATCGTTTGTTGTTCATCGTTTTGAAGAGGACAGAGGAGACCAGTGTGTTATGGCCTTGTTTTGATACCTGCTCGCTAAGATACCTCCTAGATAAGACACCAGGATCCTTCCTCAAACCCAGATGAAGATCAGAGTAGTGGGCCGGAGGCAATGGTCAAGCTTTGAATACTGAACTAAAGATTAAAAGAAGGGAAGAGCCTTCAAGGGACCTTGAAAGAGGAGGCAGGTAGCTTTGTTTTCAACAACAGAGGGAAGAGGCAGTCAACAGAAGCTCTGTGCCATTTTCTTACAAGTCCAGTGACATTTGGTCATCTTAAAAGTCAGAGTTGTTTGTGGTCACTCTGCCTCTTGAGGTTTCTCAGTAAGATGGGTGATAGAGGCTTAAAATGTTTTACCTTGGAGGTAGCATCACCTCAAGGTGCCTTGATTCTGCCGAGATTCTCAACAAGTTTTGGTTCTGCTTTCATGTGCATTTGGCCATCACACATTGAAAAGCACAAGAGTCAAGCTGAAATTCCCTAAAAAGAAACTGATGGGCTGTTACACTTGAGGAAATGTAGGATTGGAGTTCAGGACCCAAGCAAGGGGTTTTATGGTGCTTATTTTGGTGGGATACCTGAATTAGCAGTACAGTGCAGTGCAGCTTTACAGGGTCAGAACTCTGAGATGGGCAAGCACAGCACACATGAGTATTTAAACCTAAAAAACCCCACACCGGCACCAGAAACTTGACAAAGCTCATGTGCTCCTTATCTTCAGGCCTTAGCATCTATCAGATCAGTTGGTTTTTTACAGGGAGGACAACAGGTACTTCTGTGACTCCAGGAGCAACTCCTGGTTCAGAAACACAGAAATGCATAAGCATTTGCAGGGGACTACATTGACATTAGCTGGGCTTACTTGAACCCATTTTCACATTTACACTGATACTAAGTTCCTTGCCACCACTCAGTGTGTTTATGCATGCACATACCTGCTCCTCCACAGCACCTGAGGAGTAAACAGGGAGAGTTTCATGTTAAACCAAGCTAAAAGCAGCTGAAGAATGAAGTTTACTCTAGAAGGCATAAGGCTCTTGTATGAGATGCTCATTAGTGTTCAGAAAGCACTGCACATTGAGAGCTTGGTTCTGCTGAGGTATTCAACAGATCTGCTTAACTGCAAGGGACATAGCCAGCACCTTAACAGACGTTTATTCTTATATAGAAAGAAAACTGACATAAAACATTGTCTTTTTGTTTGAAACTTTCCTGTGTACTTGGTGTTTAACCCATTCTTCTAGCTTCTCCTGCCTAAGGTCATGGTTTGATTAAGCATGTAAGTCTGGTTGGTTTCTTCATGTGTCATAAGAGTAGTTCCTGTAAAGCCAGTTTCTTCCTGGTTTGTGCTGCTGAAGCTTAATTATATCATTTGTAACACCTCTACATGCATTTTCTGCTGTTAAGAAATATACGAACCAGTTGTGGTGTGTTATAGCACAGGCTGTTACTGGTTATGCTGAGAGGGAGGAAAGGTCATCCTCATGTTCCCTTTTTCCTAGGCTTAACTCAGACAGGATGCTCCGGGAAGGTTGTGTTGCATGGGCAACAAGCTCATGGTAGCAGTCACTAGTGATGGCGGTCATTGTGTTCCTTCATCCTCCCTCATTGTTTTTGACCATTTCAGCTGGTTTTGGAGGTTATTTGGATGGCAGCAGGGAAAAGAACATGCCTAAAGCCAGCAGCAACGAGGTTTAACACTACTTGAAAGTAAGGCAATGCCTTGCCGTGCTACTGGTGGCTTTGCTGGCCAGTGACACTAGGCACAGAAGCAGCAGCATGCCTTTGCTTTGGTCGTGGCTACAGAACCTGCAGGGCTCCATAACAGTAACTGTGCCCAACTTTCGGTTGTGATTTTATTTCCCCTTTTGTTTAAGACTGAGCTTTGTTTCTGGCTCTGCAGGAAGCTGGTAGCCTCTGGCAAGGGACTGGGGAGATAAGACTTCAGTAAGATAACTAAATGAAAAGGGCAGCAGTGAAAAGATGGTGCTGGCTTTTGACTGGACTGAAACTTGATACACAGACACCAGCCCAAAAGCAGTGTACCCACGGCTCTCCAATATTATCCATTTGTCAGAGGCAATGCACTTCCTGCTGGATTTTTAGATGTGCAGGGGCTGGTAGGGGAGCCAGCAGCAAACCCCTGAAAGAGAAGAGTGACCGGAAGAAATAAGACCCCCATCACTCCAGCTTTAAAGTAATTAAATAGCAGACTAAAATGTGTTGAGGTGAACGCAGGTGACGAATGGGAGCCTTTAGAGGGTAGGAATTAGAGTGAGATGAAATGCCTCGCTGTGCCTATTAACTAGATTGTGCAGACAGTGCAAAGTCCTGTTGCTGGAGCACTTTTTGTGCGGGTCTGCAGAGACGTACGGTAGTGAGAAGAAGCCATCCCTTAATAATTGGTAAGCCTCAAAAGGTATGGATAGGATAAGCTTCAAAAAGTCTTCACGCTGAACAGATGATTATGTCATGGCCTAGAAATCTCCCAGCTAACTTTTCTTTTTCCCCCAAAGATTTGAATTTTCCTGGTTTCATCCAGGTCAGAATTTCCAAGTGATGTTTTTAATGTATGTTCTCTACAGCACCAGCCGGACCTGGGAGACAAGTGCGCGCACAATTAAATCACAGCCTCGGTTAACAGCTTTAAGACTTCTCCACAAGGGGAAAGAATAGGATTGTGTCACTTGTGTACTAAAACTGAAGGGGATCTTCATCTTCCAGCTGGAGATCATATCTAGAAGTTGACTTTTTCCCTTTCTCAAGACACAGAAATTTGCAGCTCTAATCCTTGGCTAATTGCATGTGTGTGCTCCTGGCTGAGCCTTTCCGGACCAGATCTGCTTTGGCCACTTCCACCACTGAGACCAGCCATAAATAGATAACCTCAGATTGCTTGGATTGGCCTGTTGCATTAAGGCAACAAAAAAAAGGGATACGCAGCTGCAGACATCAAAGTTATTTGTTTGTACTCTTTTTGAGGAGAAATAGAAGCTTTAGTGGATTTAAATTATTATTGCAGTTTTGAGAAGTAGAATGATGGAATCAACCAGGTTGGAAAAGCCCTTTAAGCTCATCCAGTCCAACCATTGCCCAGCACTGCCAAGGCCACCACTGCCCCATGGCACTGAGGCCTCATCTCCACACTGTGTGAACACTTGCAGGGCCGGTGCCTGCAGCCCTGCCCTGGGCAGCCTGTTCCAATGCCTGAGCACCCTGTGGGGCAGGAATTGTTCCTCAGCTCCATCTAAACCTGCCCTGGTGCAGCTTGAGGCCGTTTCCTCTTGTCCCATCCCTTGTTCCTAGGGAGCAGGGACCAACCCCACCTCACTACAATCTCCTTTCATGTAGCTGTAGAGAGCAGAGCGGTCACAACTGCAGTTTTGGTTGGTATAGGTGCACCCAGCCATGGACACCATCACTGGTGGGAGAGTATTGGTGTAGGTCAGTGCGTGCTTTCTCTGGCATGTTAGGGGAGAAGACAAGGATTTACTGGTGTGCCCATGCAGCATGCACACTACATTGATCCGCATACATGCAAATGATCCATGGGCTCTAGGAAATGCCCAGTCCTCTGCCTGTGCATGGGATGCTTATCGTACAGTACTAGAATGGTTTGGGTTAAAAGGGACTTTAAATCTCATCCAGTTCTATGGGCAGGCTCACCTTCCACTAAAGCAGGTTGCTGCAAGCCCTATCCATCGATGTGTAGCTGGATTTCTCTTTTTGTGTAGCTGGATGTGGGTTTTCCTTCCTGGAGGCAGGCTGTAAAATACTGCTGAGTTCACATGTTAAAGAACCAGGGGTGAAAAACAGAGGTGTGGAGGGGAGGACATCCCATACCTTGAAATGCAAGTGGAGCAGGGAGCTGTGCAGAGACAACTCACTTTATACTTGTCAGAGTTTTGCTTCATACTTGCTTTATACTTTCAAGCCAGCCTCATTGCATGGCTTATTGCTTTAGGGCAAGTTAATTAAAGCCAACAGAGGATTTAAAATTGGGGAAGGGGAACATTTCTTAATTATGTGATGGAATTTCTTTCTGATTCATGGGCTTTCAAAACCCAGCCTGTGCGAAGCCCCTTGCCTGTAGCTGATCAGACCTGAGACCAGCACTGCTGCGGGTAGCTGGCACATGGGTTTGCTGGTGCCTCCAGGAAACATACTGGGAGGCTGCTTAAAGGTCCTGCCAAAGGTCCCTTTGAAATGCCAAGTATCTGGTTTGTGTGAGTGATGGCAGTTCTGTTACAAATAAGTCACTGGTATTTTGAATTAAGGACATAGTGTGTTTTACAAGGGCCCTTGGAGTGTTTGTGGGGCATGTGGAGGAGCAGATGGGGCTTTAGGAATACACAAAATGTGCAACAGAAAAACACGAGATGAAATGAGTGTCCAGAATGTCACTCTTCTTATCACATTTTGGGACTTGTGAAATTAATCTATGTCCAAATCCAGGGTTTTAGTTGGCATTTGTTAATGGAGCTAGACAGTTCATTCAGTCATAGAACTGTAGAATGGTTTGGGTTGGAAGGGACCTCAAAGCTCATCCAGTTCCATCCCCCTGCCATGGGCAGGGACACCTTCCACTAGAGCAGCTTGCTCCAAGCCCCATCCAACCTGGCCTTGAACACTGCCAGGGATGGAGCATTCACAACTTCCTTGGTCATCCTGTTCCAGTGCGTCAGCACATATATTGGATATCAGTGGATGGGTTAAAATGTGCAACAAGAGAGGAGAGAGCATGAGGTGTCCTGGTGTGAATTTTACTGTGGTCTTCAGAAGGGAGGTTTCCATAGTGCAAAGAAACTACCCTTCAGAAAAGGACCAACATCAACCCAGCCTGCAGGGAAGGATTTCAGGGTAAAGCAAAAGATAGTGCAGACAGCTCGGGAGTAATAAAGTAGTAAAAAAACCTGAAACTGGTTTTATTTGATTTGTGAGACATAACTTGGATAAACAGACAGAGCTTCTTGACTTACAGAAAGGGGCAGGATGCACCAGAGCAAGAACAGGACTGCGTGTTTCTGAGGAGGGGAATGGGATGCAGTGCCTGGCTCCTCTACAGGGAAACTGGTTAAGTCTCCAGTTAATCATGAGACTAATTTGTCAAGCAGTATTTAATGGACACTTTATGAGTATGTTACATGGGCAGGGTAGCTTGTAAATTTGGATGCACCTATTTTCTCTGACAGCAATTAATACCTGTGCTGTTTGCTGATGTACTTGGAGAAGTCTTCTCATGGTGCTCACGATTGGTCTGGGCTCTTCTCAGTCAAAAAGAAATGACAAAGCAAAGCAGGACTTAAGCAATTGTAATCAATGTAGTGCTGTTGTTTTCGTGCATATTGAGGAGTTGTAATTTGCTTTTGCATGGGCCGGTTGGTACCGCTTGGTGCAAGGCAGCAGACTTGGTAAGGTGGGTTGGATCGCAAAGTAGGTGCTCATATGTAAGGTGTCCCTGCCTGTGGCAGGCGATTGGACTAGATGACCTTTAAGGTCGCTTCCAAACCAAACCATTCCATGGTTCTATGATCTACATGAGTGTATTGGTCTGGAGTAGAAAACACTAGTTTGGTTCATGAGGTGGTCCATATGAACTGCTTTGTCTTTGTAGAAACCCACTTGGAAGCTCCACATGTGCTCCACACTCTACTTGAAGGGGCCAACCCATGGTGATTTGAACCTCGTGTATAGTTGGGAATGTTTAATTCAAAGGAGGAGGCTCATTCAGTTCAAAGTAATGCCCCTGGATCATTAATATAGAGGGTCCTTGGCACCAGCTGCTCCAACCTGTACATCTGCTCCTATTGCACCTCTCTATTTGCTGTTGTAGGGAAAGCCTTTTCCACAGAAAGCAGGAGATTGAATTGCTGCCTGGCCCAAACCCAGCAATCAGCTCTCAGTTGAAGTGCTTGCTTCCAGGTTTCCTCAGGGGGGTCAGTATGATCTGGGGGCCTTTTGCTAATGTCTGATTCTTGCTGGCCTCAGAGTATTTGGTTCTGGGTTTATAATGGAATCTTGACAGTACAGTTTCCTCTCAGGTGTGTGTATTTCCCAACTACGTATTTATCAAGCAGAGCAACATAATGTATAAAATGCATAAAATGGGAAATACTCTTCTAGATAGGTCTGTAGTGCCCTTTCACTATTAAACATTCAGGAAAACTAGTTCCACTGCTTAAAAAAATAAGGAAAAAGCTGGAATATGGGGTTTCAATCAGGAGTACACTGGGTAGCAGATTGCAAAGCATGTAAATAAAGCTTAGCTCATTTGTTGGGGGCATCTCAAGTCTCAGTTAAAAATGTGAGCTTTCTTTAAGCCAGAACTACATCAGCAGCATAAGTGGGATAAGACTCAGAGTAATTCAGCTTGATGCAGGGATCGAAGTGGGTGCATGTCAATGCTGTAACTTTCCAAACAAGAAAGAGAGTTTGGGAGAAGAGGGGTAAGAAAGATTTTGAGTCTTCAGTGAGCATCTTCAGGAGGAGATGCTTAAGGGGTTAATGAAATTATGATGATCATGGGGATGGAGGCGCTTGCAGGCATTTGGAGGTGATGCACTGCTTGTGAAAATGGGGTCTTGTAGTTCAAGCAAGTGCTGCTAGGAGGAGGGGAGGCATGTAATTGAGAGGAAGTGTTTGGACCGGTTACCTTAAGCTGTACAGTCATCTCCCAGGCAAAGCAATGAATAGGGAGCAAGGCAAGCAACCAAATGATCTAGGTGGCCTTTACTTTGTAGGATCTCTGATAAGGAATCTCACAGCATTCAGCAGCTAGAGCAGATTACTTCAGTATTTCTTCCTGTTCCATGTTAAGTCCTCGATCGCTCCAGAAACCAACTGAAATCAAGATCTAATTCCATTGCTTTTCCCCCCCATGCCCCCTGCTCCCCTCTTGCATCCGCTGCGTGTCCATTTCTGTAAGTTTTCCCTGCAGAACAAACCTATCATTTTTCACCACAGGATATTTACAGCTTCAATCAGTGCCAAATTCAATTGGCTTCTGATCTCATCGCTGGAAGTTATAGATGCAGATATTATTTGCACTGTGGTTAATTATGGAGCAATCAAACTTTGGCTTTTCCACTGTAATTTCCTCTGCCAGCTAATTTAATTAATCACCCCCAGCTCAGCTCTTCCAGCTGCGACCGGCAGGGTCATTAATTAGACATGTGGTGGTAGCTCATAGACCAGTTCCTGTTAAGGGGCTGCTGCCCACTTGATCTCTAAGGGAGCAATAGCTTTTTTCCAAGCATCCAGACAGGATTCGAGGTGGCTGCCAGGTTATTGTATTCCTCAGAAGCGGTTCCCAAAGCATGGACTGCATGCAAACAGCGGGATTACTGGGACTGGCCGTGCTTCGGCAAGGCAGGGCTGGGATCCATGCGTTCCCCACCAAGATGTGATTTAGGGTCTGACCCAGCAGTTCTCCATGGTACATCTTTTCTGGTCTGGTCCAGGAGCTAAAAGAAGCCTCTCGAAAACACCATAGACCTTATCTTAATAGACCTTGATAGACCAACTTGAATTGCCAGATTACATCAATAATAGGAACCTTTCTTTCCACTATAAAAGCCATACAAAGTAACCAGCTGGGTCTGGCACGTTGTTTGGATCTCAGAATGATCAGGAATTATTTCTTTTTGAGGGTACAACCTTTTCCAATAGACAGAATGGATTCATTTACTTAACGCTTAAGTATCTCATCCTGAACATTAACAGCAAATGGCAAGTGATCTGGGACATGTGATGGCCCAACCTAATAGCCCTGGAAAGTCAAGCACTTTACAGAGAAGACAACAGATCCTTCCTTAGTCCTTGCTCTTGCATGGTCTGTTTTGATAGTCAGCAGTAATGTCACTCATTGGGCTCTGCTCTGCACCTGAAATATCAAAGCATCCCCCAAAGCCACCATGTTCTCAGCCTGCAAATACCATTGTAAGCATTCTTCATTACCAGGATCACCTTTACCCTCCTTGGAGCACCAGCAAAGCCACTGGTGTTGCCATCAGAGCACACACACTGGATGTTGATGTAAGCTAGAAGAGCTGCAAATCACCAGCATAGTTGTAGCTCTCAGGCAGCATTTTCAACAACATATGACAGCTAGCTAGTTCCACTGCACTTGGAGATCAGACTTGTTGCAGTGCTGTCATTTCTAATCAATGCATCTGTCTGCCAGCAGTAGATCACTGATGGATTAGTTGGAGTCTCCCCCACTTCTATTCAGAATAGACAAACTCCTCTCAAAACAACTGTTTTAATCATCTGGGGTCACAAAGCCTCCTTTCAGCCTCCTCTGTCCAAAACATCCATCAACCCTACCCAGGAATTAGGAAACTGAAGATAAAACAATCAGTTCTCTTCACTACTGTAACTGTGCCTTTTTTCACAGCAAAACAGCACCGTGGGCTCTGGTTAGCTCCCTTTTCTGAAGGAGAAGGTGCTTCTGATGCAGCCCTCCTTTCAAATGCATCTTACCCTTCACTGGTGGCTTCTTTTCTTCCTTCTGTCTCTCATAAGATTCCTTTAGTCTGAGCTGTTTTGGGAGCATGCTTTCAATACAGAGTCCCTTCCTTGCTTCAGTCAGGGAGAGCTTTAGGGATCTTCACAAAGATGCAGTTCAGCAGCTGTTTCAGAGTGGGGAGGTCACATCTGGAAGCTTCTATCACACCGCAAGAAGATTGTTGACATGTTATTGCCATCAAAGCCCTGAATAAGAGTGTTTGGTAATGGATAAGAAGCCAGCCTGTCTCTTCAAAGAAGCTCTACACGTTGCTTTGGAGCAAAAGTTACTACATTTACTAGACATCAGTGCAAACTTCAGCAGGGAGCAGCCAGATCACCATGCTAAGAACACTCCTTTTGGATAACCTTTCTCAGCTTGAAGTCGATAGTCTCATAGCTGGAAACGCTGCCACTGAAGGAACAGCTCCCCTGGGGATCTTGTATCTTCATCTTAAAAAGGGACTGTTAAATAATTTACCACCCAAAAGGAGAACAACGCCAGCATTAACTAGAACACTATGAAAACCAGTTCCCCGGTGAAGAGGAGCAGCATTTGCAATTCCTAAAATAACCATCAGTGTTCTATAGGCAAGCTGGGAAATCTGTTTGGTTTTGCCCTGCAAAAATGAGAATTGCACTCGGTCTCAATCAGCAGCTTGCAATCACCTTGTGCTGCTGCTGCTGCACCTACTCATGTCACTTGGCTTTGTTTTATTTGAGCAATAAATACCTTAAATCTCACCAGAGCCATTGCCTGTCTTCTGTGGAGACTCATCATAGTCCTGCCAGGCATTCATCAAAGCTTCCAAAGAACCACCACATTAAGTATTCCTCTGCTCCTTATCAATCAAACAGTTTACTTAGAACTTTACTTTCTCCTCCTGAAGTAATCAAAATGTGATATTCCACAGATTGCAGAAAATTGTCACTGCTGTATTCTGTGCTAATCCATCACAGGAAACAGGCATCATTTGGGCATCAGAAGAGCATTACATGTTTAAATAAGCAGGAGCCAGTCAATGAGAACGTCCATTAACTGCTCCAGATGACAGGGCAGCAGAATGTTTGGATCACAGGTATGCTGGGAATCGCAGCACAGACCTAACGGAGCAATGGGGCATCTGCATTCTGCAGCAGGCACAAGGCTTTCTGTGTTCTTCATGCTATTGCTCAAATATTCAAAAGGAATACATAAGCCAGCAGAATGGCATGAGGTGTTTTTAGCTTAAGGCACAGTATGAAGCTTATTCAGCTCTTTGTAAAACATAGTCCACGAGATAGAGACTTCATCACTTTCTTACAGCCTTGTTTCCTACTGTACAAGCTAGTGATAGCTTTCAGTGTAGCTTGCCCATTAATGATGAGAGAGGGGGAAAAAGTCATTTTTAACCTGTAGGCGTGAGCAAAACATCCTCATTTGCCATCTTCAGTTCTTGAAATAACTGCTCTGATAGTAAATGCAATGGGCAGGCCCCACATGATGGGACTTGTAGGCTTGTGTGTAAGATGTTTCAGTAGTTCTTGAGAAGTGCTGAGGGACTTGAGTGCACCTTTAACTAGGAAAGGTGATGAGGAGACTTCTCTCAGTCACTTCTCAGAGGTCTTCTCGTATTAGGATCCTCTTGTGATCTGATAAAACATCAGCAAAATAGATGTTGAGTCGTGCTGGAGCAAGGATACGACCTATGGGTACTCACAGCTCTCAGTTCTTTCCTCTCCTGTTTGAGTCAAGTTGCATTTTAAACCAATTTCTCCTCCTAGCAATAATGATGTGTTATACTATTTCCCTTCTCTTGCCATTGTAAGGCAAGCTCTTCATTTTCAAGGGGAATAAATACTACGTGGAGTTCTGCAGGGTATTTTGCTCTAATCCACGGGCACATCTTCTCTTCACAGTAAAAAGACCTACTGTAATTAGAGTGTAAGGCTTCTTTTAAAAGGGTGACTGGCAAGGGGAAATTAGCAAGACTTGAGACAGTAATTATCAGCCACTGAAAATAGCAAATCAAGCTGTCCATACCAATATCCCAGAGGAAGGAAGGTGCCCCAGGAGCCATAGAGAGGGGTTAGATTAGAACCGCCCGGGCGTGAGCCCTCTGAGCTGCGGAAGGTGCTGATTGTAGTTGTCAGGTTTGCTGCTGTTAGAAGCTCTCCTGCTATAAATACAGCCCAGCCACCCTCATCTTAAAAAGCTCCTTAAACCTTCCTTTTCTCCCCTTCCGCCGCTTCAGAAACACACTGGCTGACAGTCCAAATGTTTGAAATAATTGGATTCTGCATTCTAATTCATCTGTAAAGTATTCGTTGATTAAATTAGCCTAATAGATATTATTTCTTACATGACTGCATAATTTCATCCTGATTGGATCGCTATGGCACTAACGAGTCCCCCCATTTACTATTGACTTGAGAATCACAGAAGGCTAGAGATAACTATCATCTTGTTTCCATTTTATTCTTTCCCAGGCTAGAAGTTAAACTGATTTATACTACAAAAGCCGTACAGCTGATGCTCAGGTACAGTTGTATTTTAGTCTTCAAGACCAGTGGTAGAGGGGGAAGAAAAACATTGGTTTATATCATCTCAAGTCCTCTTTTATTTACTCAGTGGGTTGTTCTGAAGCAGAAAGATTAACTGACCATTTAAATCCCTTTGGGGGGAAATGGAAATATTTTTAAATAAAAGACATTTTATTATCCCATCAAAACAGATAGGCACATTGCAAATGAACCTCATAAGGACTGCACGCACTCAGGGAAATGAAAATCCTCCTGTAAGGATAATGTTTCAATGAAAGCAGTTTTAGCCTCTATAAGGGAGATTTCTTTTTTCCTTTGAGCTGCAATTTGAGTGCAACCAAGAGAAAGGAAGGAGAAAACCAAATTGTTTTTAGTTTCACACTAAATGGAAGCAGATCCTTTTCTCCTAAGTAAGAAGGAGCTGCCTTGGAGACCCGCTCATCTGCCCTAAGGACGATGGATCCATGCAACCAACTGCCCAACACGAGCAGGCCTTCTGCAGAGGGTTTCTGTTGGGAAGGGGTTAACAGCACAATTGGCTCCTTCCCCTGCCCCAGTGGCTGGAAACAGCTGGTGGGTTTTGTATAGGGCCGCTGAACTGAGCAGTCAAAAGGGGGTTTTGGCAAACACTCGGCCTGCCCGGGACAAGAAGAGGTGGGTCAACTCAGGAAACTGTTTTCATGAGCAAACGGGGGGAACAATGCTGGCTCAGCAGGAACAGAAGGGAGACCCACTCCCGCTGAATAGCTCCCCCCCAAAAACCCCAGCTCAAAAGGAAGAAGGTCCATTCGCTTCTGGGAATCCAATAAATTGTTTCAGGAAGTGGAAGTCTGTCCAGGCTAATGGAGCCGTGATTGACGGGTGGTTCTCATTACGGCGCCCATCAGGGGACAAAGTGAATTCCAATGTTATTTAAGAGGTTAAGTAGAAATAAGATGCAGGTGACAGCCCAAGGCTTGAGGCATCGTGCACTGCTCTTCCTGAGGTTTCTTTTGTGAAGAGCCTCTGCAAAACCTGAAATGAGTGGGGCAGGGGCAAGCAGAATTTGGCCCTACCATGACTAAAGGTGAGCTTACCTGACTGCACAGGAGAGGGAAAGGGGAGGTGAAGGTTGCTTTGGTAATCCCTGCATTATGGAGGTCTTGTTCCTTCAGTCTGCCTTCCAGCATGGGCTGCTGCATCCTGATGCTCTTGGGCATCCCAGTGCACAAGGAAGAGAGCAGAGCACTGTGAAAGTCTGTGGTGGTTTGTTCTTCGTGGCACAAGCTCAGAGGTTCCCACAACTTGTTTCCTGAGCCCCAGCAAGAGCATTCTGTAGCACTCAGAGCCAAAACAACTACAGTTATAGGACATTTGTCTGCTACTTGTGCTCTGAGGTCTGAACATAGCTTGGGAAGGAAAAGGAAAATGCATTACCAGTGACTCAGATTGGCTTGTGTTCCTGACCAGGAGGCATCTTTGTATTGCCATAGTTTACAAAGCTGAAACTAAAGTCTTGTTTCTAGCCTTGCTCGGCAGAAAATGGAGGTGAACTTGCTTTGCAAAGCATCCAAAATGCAGTGTTGTTTGCACAGGCTGTAAGATGTGATTTCAGCTGTCACCAGAGGTTTAAGGTAGATTTGAATGTATGCTGAAGATGCTAAACCATATAGACTATATATTTCTCCCTGCTTCTGTATTGTTGCTTTTTCTGACTGCCCAAATAAGCAGTATTGGCTGTCTCAGCACTTGAGGATGTCATGGGGTGGGAAGCTGAAGGATCTGCTCTGGAGTCACGGTATTGATAGAATATTGCATGGTGCATGGTCAGATACGAGGATGTAATTTAACCAGGAAGTTCACGGCTGGCTTGTGAATGACAGTGAAACTCCCAAGTATGATGTGTGTAATAAATCTGGTTCAATGTAGAATTAATGTGATGCTCAAAATGACTATTTACCATTTGAAGTTCAGACATGACTGTGTGCGAGAAGTAAATAGCAGTGCACAAGGCGTTGGGAAAAGACACTTAGAGGGGAGAGGAAAAATACCTGCTTGCATTGTTTCACAAGTGCATTCCCAGGTAATGCTAATGAGAATTGCACTTTAAATGCAGGATTGATTTGTGATGAGATCAGCTCTAAAGAGTACATTTGTGGAATGATCACCTGATTGGTGCTGCTGCCTCTTGAAGGGCTGAAGGGGTCTAATTGGCATATAACGCACTATAAATTTATTAGCAGCTTCTGCTCTCCCATTGGCAGGTCTGCTCCTGCTAACCACCAGGAAATTACCAATTTTCGGGAGTTAGTCACTCAAGTCGCACTGCGTCTGGGTTTTAAAAGGAAGCCTCCATTGCCGCTCACATAAATCCTGGCATAGAGCTTGTACATCAACAGCCTGCTGGAAACCGGTCACTTGTGTAGCGGACAACCTGAACACCGTGTGTTTGCTATACAACTTCTACCTCCTTGGCTTGCTCTGCTTCCCACCTCCTTGCTGCAGGCCCAAGTTGCACAGTGACTATTAGGAGGTAACTAATCAGTTTGGCAGCCCTTGGGCTGCAGCTGCCACAAACCAGAAATTACAGTTTGTTGGCAGTTCACATTCAGGGCTTTGATGGTACTTATTGATACGTTCAGCCCTGGGGCATGTCAGCCAGGAGAGGGCATACCCACTATTGCTGGGTTGTTTTTTTCGGGAGCACAATAGGAATATTCAGGAGCCCATGTAATTATTGCAGTGATTTTGCTTTTAAGATGGAGTCACAAATTAGAAAATAATATTCACATGTTTCTCCTAATTGGTAACAGATTAAGGGTGGTTTATCTTTTTGAAATCATTTCCAAATGTGTCCTCAAGAGGGATTTGCAGGGAAGTAGCTGGAAAAGAGAGGGCACTTACACACCGAGAGCGTTTGGCTTTAATTCTGGCACACGGCTTTTCAATCCCTGCACACCCCTCTCCAGAGGTGCTCTCCAAGCAGAACTTGCTGTCACTTTTGGAAGTGTCTCTGGTGTGGGTTTTCTTTGCTGTCAGGTTTTATGCGGGTTTCCCACTGTTAAGCACCAACCGTATGGCTTGTAAATCATAAAAGCCTAAAGGCTTGCAAGTGATTAATCAGCAGAGGTGTGCAATTAGAAAGGCCTCAGCAGTACTTGAGCACTCAGGTGTCTTCTGAAAGCTGAGTCCATTTCTAATCTCACCTTTTGGGACCCATTTGGCCAGCTCCGATGTTGCATGTCCCATTGTTGAAAATACAGAGAAAACCACAGCATTAAGGTTTCATTTCTTAGGTACTGAGGAAACTCCATGGATTTCTGTGGGTGTTTAACTGCTGAGGAGTTCTCAAGTCTTCTTTTAGTCATAGTAGCTCAAGTTAATTCTTTATCTTTGCTCTTTCAGATATATGAGTTGGTCTATACCAACAGCCTTTTATTACCATTTGTGCCTTTAGAAAGGCACCAAACCCCTGCAACCCACCAAAACTGAGGTAGAGGGAAATCCCATCATTTGCTGAACAGAGAGAATACTTCAGGAGATGTAACTTGGCACAACAGGCATCGTGTTTGCTAAATGAAAGTAGTCATTAGAAATGGAAAAGTACGATGATTTTTGTGTAGTCCTTAGCATCAGGGGGATGTTCGAGGCAGCCAGAGTAGCTCTGGTGAAGCCACCACTAGAGGTGGCATAAGTGGAACAGGCAAAGGTGTGTTGGTGGAGAAGGGAAGATGTGTTGGAGAGGAAGAGGAGGGCATGGGGTGTATTGGAATCACTGAGATGTTGGAAGAGGAAGGGGGCAGAGGGGTGAGGTCCCTGTAGCATCTGAAGAGCAAGGGTCATAGGAGTGATGCCCACAGGGATGATCTGACTACTTTCCAGCCCTCTAGACCTTCAGCTGCAAACATGCCTGCCTTCCACTATGACTTGTGCAGCACAAGCATTTGTTTTATTTGCTTGCTGCTCCAAATGTGTTTTTCTTCACTGTCTGTGCTCAAATACAGTGTTTATTATTTGTGTTTATTCTTTTATGTCTTACATAAATTCAGTGTGATGTTGGGGTCGTTTTTTCCCCCAAATACTCCAAGAAGCATTAACTTATTGCTTCTGCTGGAATTAAGGTATTAAAGCCCCTTGAAAGGGCTTTTGTTTTTCTTTGCAAGCCAAACTTATAGGAGTTATTGGTAACAGAGGATCAAAATTGTCAAGAGACTTTTGGAAGGTCTTTGTAATTAGACTGCCCTCTTCCAGTTCCTGATCCTCACTTAAAGATTGAGTTCCCCTTCTGCAGCCCACAACATGTTTTTTCATTTTGGATCATTGAAGCCACCTTTGTGTACTAAAGCAAGCTCTCATTTGAGATCTCTTTAATGTCTCTGCTGCAGGTTTGTCAGCCCTTTGGGTAGACTGGAGGGTCTCCCCCCCCGGCCTCCCATCTCATTATTTATAAGGCATTGGTGCGCTCATAGTTACGCTACTTCTCCACTTTACAGCATTATGAGCCGAGGAAAAGCTCCATTTCTCTTCTCTCATCTGTTTATGATGTGATACGTTCCAAAGCAGATCACATCAGCGACTGTTATGGTATCCTTAATGCGCTGTGATAGTCGCATCACGGGAGGAGCCACTGGGAAGCACATCGCTGATGTACATCCCTGTTACATGCCACATTACTCAGGCTCGGTGGGAACCTCACTTGGCTACCTCGCTCTGCCTCTCACCTGGCACACATTATTGAGATTTATGCATTGAAGTATTTGTATGTCACTCCCTCCTCCCCTGAACACTGTACAAGAGCTTCCTCTAATAAGAATATGAAAGCAGAAGCCCAGTTTGGGGTGGAATAGCCAGATTTTTAGACATGAATAACCAAGATAACAGATTACCTTGACTTCCACAAAGCCTTTCCTAACAGTTAATTTTTAATAGCATTCAGAACTGTTCAAAATGACTCCTATGTTTTGGGGAAAAAATTTTTTTTTTGGCCATATTTTGTGGAGAAAATTAAATTTTCATACTTTTTCCCTTAAAAAAAAGAAAAACCTGGAATGATTTCTTGAGCTATATTTAAAATACTGTTGCATTAAGCGTTGCCTTCCTGTAGGAGAAAATTAGTGTTAACAAATTGCGAATTAATGGAATCTTCTGATTCCTGAGTGACTGTATATCAAATTGTAAATTGAAATTTCCAGTCTGTGTTTAGGTACTGGCACAATGCAATTTGATTTATACACTTAAGACATCAGGTTAAGTATGGTTACACATGAATAATGAAAGGCATTAGATACTTGTTTGCAATTACGATTCTCTGCATATATATGTGTTACTGCAAACAAGCAAGAAGCAAATACACTCCTTGGGTTTAGCATTCCCAGGCAACTGTTGTAGAGCAGCTATTGGCTTTTCTAGGTAATACTTGTAGGATGCCCAAGTGTTGAGGGTGACCACACAAGAAATTGAAGCAGTCCATCTAGAACCACACAGTGATAACTTATTAGCCTATTTTTTGGTAGCCAGCACAATGGTATGTTTTGGTTTAAATTCTACAGGGATGTTTATAGGTTTGTACATCAAATATCTAGGTAAAAGGAACCAGATCAGGAACTGAATAGGTTTTGGTCAGCAGAGGTGGGGTGAGAAGGAGTCATCCTTCATGGCTGTTGTATTCCAGTTTCCCATAAGGTCTCTCCTTGCACATCCTACCAGACACCCATCTTCCTTCACTGTTCACAGTGCTTTTTAAGTTGTTTTCACCAAACAAAGTGTTTCAGATCCTGAGAGCTCACCATTGTCAGTGGGTTTTTCCTCCTGAACATTGCTGGCAATGCCCTTAGAAAAATCCTGGGGCTTTCAGGGTTAGTAGAAAAGTACAGTTTGTGGCATTCTGCAAGCTTTTTGTTAAATCTTTAGGGACTGTTTTCATTTCACACAGTTGCACGGAACAAAAATGCTTGGATTTGTGTTGAGAAAAGACCTAACCAGCTTGCAGGGCTTACAGTTGTCGCACAGTCTTTATTCTCAACTTAATAAGCCTTTTCTTAGCATCGGCAGCGTTCCTTGCCATTTTATGTCACAAAGCTTTAGCTTAACTTTATATGGAGGAAACCTCAGGCGTAATATATTTCTGTGAGTACACCTTAAAAATGATTAGATTGTCTTGCAATGAAAACACAACTTTGCTGCTATTTGATGTGCTGTATCAGAGCTCACAATTGCAGGGTGTTTCTCTAAAGAGCCTGAAGTCAGTAAACCTCAATGTCTTGGCCAGGCTGGCAATTAATGCTGCACAGTGGTAAATCCTGCAGCTGTCTTAACACCTAAGGGAGAACTGCTGCTTACCCTGGGGCATCACTGCAAGGCTAGCCTACAAGTGCAGAAGTAGCAGCTATTTTGCAGCCCTGCATAGGGGGATGCTGTCAGAAGAGAGGGCAAAGGAAGTGGAGAAGCTCCACTGAATGTGAATTATGGTACTGGTAAGTGTCATGCAAGACATGATTAATTTGAGAAGCACGTTCAGCTCTGTACGTGTGAGCGGTCTCTGTCTGTTATGCACAGTAGGGCTTTTTGTTTTACCTTTAAACACACAACTATTAAAGGAAAACTGGCAAATGTGTTAGTGAAGTGAATGGTAGAGGCCTGAAGAAAAGAGCTCCCCAAAGATGTGAGGGCCTTTGGGCATGCTTCTGATGGGAAAGCACCAGTCTTTTAGGACTGAGGATTTGGTTTGGTTGCTTGAATAGGTCTGATGGTAGGAGAAGTAACTTGAGGTTGGCATGGTTTTATGGCACTGAATTGGCCCTCTCTGCCTGTCTTCACTGGTGGACAAAACTGTGCAGGTTTAACAGCGGTGTGAACGCAGTCTTCAGCCACATAACTTCCCCAAGTGTAACCAAATTATTTCCAAGCTAGGTTACTATGCTGGAGAGCCTTGGTCCAGAGTCCAAGACAAGACATGGGCTGTCTGATCTGTGGCTCTCCTATAGGGCTGGTCTTCATCCGTCAGGGATGTTTAACTTGTAAGAAGTAATAAGCTTAATAGGTTGACTTTATTTAATTATTAATGATCCCTTTCTGTCCTTCCAGCTCATAAAACACCCTGTAGGTTGGCAAAACACTCATAATATTGATCAGGAGCCAGGGAGATATTTATTTCCTCTTTGCCCTGGTGCACATAAATCCTGGTCCCTTTCCTCGGCAGGCGGGATTTACAGTGGGCTGTTTCTTAAAAGCTTTTCGTAATTAAGGAATAAATACCCATCGGTCTTTGTTTGCTGTCTGGAGCCCTCTTGTTTGCCAGGGACCTATATATCCCCGGTGGGCTTGTGCGCCTTCCCCCTTAGCAACGCAGCCAGGGAGAGAAGGCATGCATGCTAGGAAGCAGTCAACTGCTAAGCACTTACTTTGCAATAGAGCGGGGTCTTCTCCTGCAGAGAGAGGAAGCCCCTGTGTTTTCTCAGCATATTGTTCCCAGCTCCTCTTCCATGCCTCTCCTCCCAGTTCCTGCTTTGCTTGAGGCAGGAAGACACTGGAAATTCCTTGCTGCTAGCCCTTTCTTTTCGCCTTCTCTTCTTTTCCCCCCTTTGCTAGTTGCAATTAAAAACATCATGGACTTTCCCCAACATTTCAATCCCTTCATCTTGTTTTCCCCATCCCTGCCCCCAACCCCAGTGTTTCTCTTTTACCCATCCCAACATTGCATTTGCGGTTTATGGGATGCACCCTACGGTCATCGCAAAGGGGTTTGTCTAAACATCCAACCCTGGCACAACCGGCTGCCTGGGGCTGGTCATTGGGTGATGCAGCTTCTTCCATGCTGGACCACAAAGGTAACAACACATTATGGGGCTCTCCAGCAGGTTGGGAGGTACGGGGTTAGATTCCATTCCTTTTCTTGGAAGAGACACATTAAACTTGTCAGCTGGTCAACAGGAGGGAAACGTGGTAGTGCTCTTGCTGAGCTGACCAGGTTACTACTGCGTTACGTGGTTGTACTTCAGTGAACAACCAGCAATGGCAACACACGGGCACGGCAACACAAGAGAGACCATTTAGAGGCCTCTTCAGTGACAGAATTACTTTCTTTAGCAAGAGAAAAGAAAAGATAAAAGATGTCAAGAGGTTTTTAGTGTTGTCAGAGGTGGGGGGGGGATAAAACCTCACTTCAGAATGCTTGTGCCAAGCCTGCTCCATAATTCTAGTGGTGAGAAATCAATGCTCTGCCCTGGTAAATGCCTGCTGTCCATTGCGTTAGTAATGCCACCTTGTAGAGTTTCACTGCACCTTGTAACAAATGGGGAGTAATTTTAGGTAACAAGCAAGTGGCACATTTTGTGTCATCCTTGTTATCACTTTGGTAAGAACAAGATAAGCACAAGGCTGCTCTTGCACTGGAGCTGTTGTATTCTGATGGCAAGTTCTCAGGCTCTTCATCCGCATGCTGTTGCTTACACAGTCGGTTCTGAGGCACCCTATGACACAGCTTTTATTTCCTCCCTGCGCATCCTTTTCCTGTTTGCATTTCATTCCTCTCCACCAAGTGTATGTGAGGGACAAATGAAGGCAGAGGTGAACGGGAACAAGGAGGAGTAGGATGGAGAGTTGAGACCAGCAGTGTATCCTGCTCAGATTTGTTGGGTGTAAAAGTGCATGTTGGAGAGCCACACAATGCACTCCATGGGGCTGAGGTGTGTAGGACATGGGCTCCTAAATGAATATATCTGTTGCAAATCCACAAGGGAGGAATACAGTGCAGCTCCTTCAGTGAAGCTGTGCTCTAAGCAAGTCTGCTTTTCATATTCTCTCAGGCTACCCAGTTAGCCCTCCCCCTTACAGTGCCCAGTATTTATGCTTCCAGATAATAATGATGTGATGTGGCTGGCAGTGTAATTTAAATAATTGGACATTATCTTGAGAAGCAAGCACCTAATTAGATCAAAATAAACTGAGAACTGAAATTTTCATCTGTTTCTAGTAACCCTTTACCTATGTACAGCATCACTGCTGTGGCAGAGGATTCATTGTTCACACCACTGTGTGTACGTCAGCATTCACTAGTGATGCTCCTGCATGAGCAAAGAGCTTGGTGGTACTTTTTGGCCAAGGTTTGGGGGTTCAGTCCTCTCCTGGTAGCACATGGTATTTTGGAGTCTTACCCTGTGGCATCTGGCCCTTGTATAAGCCCTGAGGTTTGAAGTTTGTATCAGCAGTCTGGGTTTGAATGAATAGCTTCAGAGATAAAAGGCTCAAGGAAAGTGTGATCTTCTGTTATTTTTTGTTTCACTTCCTAGGTAGAGTTTATAATCCATTTTTTTTGTACATATGCCATGAAAATCTAGGAGTTAGTGTGATCCCTGCAGAAAAGTCATATTAATACAGATGAGGAGGAGGAGGAGGGAGCTCACACGTTCTCCAGCATTACATAGCATTGGGCACTGGCTTTAGTCTGGTCCTGAGGAAAGGACTCCTGGACTTCAGTAGTTCAGTAAAAGAGCCTTGGTTTGGCTTTGACAACTACAACTGAAAACCTCTGGAACTGAAGGGGTCATTTAGAGCAGAAGTTCCCAGGACTACAGCAAAGGGAAGAAAACAGGGGACATATTTACAAGCTGATGTATGCTTCCTTTATTTTTAGGGATTGGTTCGGTGTCTTTCTGATGAGTTGCTCTTGCCCACATTTCCTCGTACTCTTATTCAGTTGATTTATTTAAAGGTATGTCAGCGCTGGCTGAAATGAAACACTGTGCCTCCTCTTCCTGCTTATTGCTGACCGCTCCAATAATTCATTTCTTAGCTCATTAGCTAACAGGGGATGTGAACAGTGGTCCTCCAGGGAACTGCAGTGAGGTTAAGTGATCTACTGCTGACAACTCTGCTCTTGGACTGGCCTTCCTCCGGGGAAATGAAACCTCAACCAAGACAAGCTGTGGATCCCAGAAGTGAAACTGGGGCATCAGAGCAACAATTACAGTATTGATGTCATGTTGCCGGCATTGCTGAGGTGATGTGAGCACCAGAGCTGAAGTTGTCTTCCAGGGAAGTCCCCAGGACTTCCCATTCGGATTTAAATGGTTTGTGTGCAGAGGTGTAGGGAGGGTGTTCATAGATGTTGACTTTCTAGATACTCATTGAAAACCAGTCTCTCTATATTTTGGCTGTTCCATGAGGCATGGGCGAGTGTGTTTTTCCTCCTACCTCTATGATAAAGTTACATTTTCTACCAGAAAACCCAAATGATGTATCTTTCTGGTGCCCAGTTGAGCAAGACCTACATCTGACACAGTAGCTGATGTCAGTGACATGCTGCCCCCAAATGTCTGAGGCTCTTAAAACACCTTTATTGTTGTCTGTAGTGTTTGTTACCAAGATTGAAATGGCTCAGATGGATTTAGATTGGCAAAGGTGAATTTGCCAATCTATCCAAATCTATTTGCTAATCCACCCAAAGATGGATTTAGATTGGCAAAGGGTGATTTCACCCTTAATTCATAGGGGTGAATTGTTTTCAGCCTGATAGGCCTATGACACTTCAGGCCATCAGGGCAGAGATGCAACATACAGATGGGCTCATGATCAAAAGGTGGGTTCAACAATGGACACTATTGCCCAGGTTATTCACGACTGTGAAACATGTGCTGCAGTTGAACAAGCCAATCAGTTAAAGCCTCTTTGGTATGGAGGACAATGGTTGAAGTACAACTATGTGGAGGCTTGACCAGATGGATTATATCACACTCCCACCAACCCGCCAAGGCAAGTGCCATGTGCTTATTACCATGGTGGAAGCAGCCACCGGATGGCTGGACACATACGCTGTGCCCCACACCACTGCCCAGAACACTGTCCTGGGCCTTGAGAAACAGATGTTATGGCAACACAGCACCCCAGAGAGAATTGGGTCAGACAAAGGGACTCATTTCTGAAATGGTTTTCCAGCAGAAAATCCAAATGATGTTATCTTTCTTGTGCCCAGTTTGTACTGCTGAGCAGGACCTCAGTTTGTCTCAGCAGCTGATGTCAGTGACATGCTGCCCCCAAATGTCTGAGGCTCTTAAAACACCTTCATTTTTGTCCTGTTTTCTGAGACTCCAAAAGTAAAATTGGACCTTAGTGAATTGAGTCTCTTGGGGCCCTACAGGAAACTGAATTGAGGTGAAATAACACATGCAGAGGTTGAATTTCTAGGCGAGTGTAGCTACACCAGTGAGCATCTCCTGAGGGGCCCACTGTCTTCTTAGCTGGTCCCCAGCTCTGCGTCCAATTTCCTCTGGTTAAGGGATGAATCCTGCCCGGAGAATACAGTCAGCATTAATGCAGAGCTGTTACAGGTTACTCGATCATGCTGCAGGAGAGTGTCTTAAGAAGGGACTATTTGCATCCTCTCCATCACTAATGCAGGTGGTAGCACATTCCCTTTCCCTTTAGATTTATTTTTAAGGGTGTTCTCTGTTCTTTTGCCAGACTCTTGAGGCAGTAGGATAAACCTGAGTAGGATTGGGTTGTTGGTATCTATCCTGCTCTCTTGCAACCTTCCAAGGGCAGCAGCATTGCCTTTGGGTTGCTCCCCTGCAACACACAGCAAATATCAGTGGATCTGTAAATCAGTAACCTAAAGCGCTGCAAGACTCTGTCTGAACTTGGCATTTATTGTCTTTATTTTGGTACATATAATGGAGTCACTATTTTAGTTGCAGGTGAATTCTGATTAGGAGTGGGAGACTTGTATAAAACAGCTTGTTCTAAACAGGAAGGGACTTCAAGCCATGGCAATCACAGCAGCCAATACTCTGACAGGAGCCAAAAGTTACTATCACTCAAAAGATGCTCTGGGGAAGATGGAGGGAAGATTGCAGACTCTTGACTAGGCTAAAACAGTTGTATTAGTTATGTGTCTGAGATGTATTTTGCCTTTAGGATGTATGGTGGTCTTAGAAATAAATTCCCTAGGCTCTGACGTGTGCCACTGTTGTAGAACAGCACAGGTTGAATCACTTCAGTCAGCAGTCTGGCATGTTTTAAACGTGTCATTGGATATATTGGTTATACTCTCAATCCTTCTATCCGTGTTTCAAAAACAGAGATTAGATGTTTGCTAAGCATTCTTGAAGATACTCCAGATAAATACAGGAAATAGAACTGTTGCAGTGGTGCAAGAAGACCAGTTTTGTCATAAATAATTGCATGATATTGTATCCTTTTCATGGCATAAAGTTCTGGTTCTGGTTTGGGTTTTTTACCTTAAAACAAAATATAAAGCACATTAATTAAAGATGCAATAGTAACAGAAGTCGTTTTCTTCCTCCTCTCCATCTGGAATACCTGAAATGATTCTCTCATTATCAGAGCCTGCCATCAAAGGTTAATTTGCAGCTCCCCAAATGTTTGGAGTGGGGTTTTTTGGTGTCTCTTAGCTTGCAGGAGGCATTCAAAGGTTTGAATTAAACCAAGCACTCTTTGTGTTCATTTTCTGTTTACTCTTTGTTGCTGGTGGGGAGGGGGAGAGCCCTGGACCTGTTTGTAGGGTAAATTGTAGTCAGGGTAGAGAAGCTCATGCTTTGGGAAACTGTGCCTGAAAGCATCCAGGCAGGTCAAAGCAAGGTCACTCCACATGTACCAGGAAATGATGCAAAACTAATCCAGATTTGCTGTTGGAAGGATCTGTTTACCTAAGTATTTAAAAACAGATTAGGGCTAACCTGACACTAGATTACTGGGAGCAGTGTAAACAGGGCTGAAAGGCGTAAACAGAGCTTTGCCTTTTGTACTCCGCCAGAGAGAATCTGTCACCAGTAGCCAGTGGCCTGGTTGAGGTGATGTATGTGGTTCTCACAGGCTGAACAGATTACCTGAGGTACCTCTAAATGGGACTTTGTCTAGGGCTCGATCTCTTAGATCATATAATTGTATGGTAATTTTTTTAATGGAGAGTTGAGGGACTTGTTTGTAGTCCTTGTTCTCCTGTAATCCAATAGCAGGCAGAAAGCTTTTGGTAGTTCTTTGACCTACCAGAAGGAAATGGTGCTTCAAAGTACGGGTTTGGGGGGTTGTGTTTTGGAAAAACAAGAGGAAGCATCCATATGCCTTTTGCATTGGAACTTGTAGAAGGAACAAGCATTCCTGCAAGCAAGGCTGTGTCTTTCAGCGCTTGCCTTCTGCCTGAAACGCAGGCTCAAGGTGCTTGGTTACTTCTGGTCTTAGATACAGAAATCAGTGTGTTTTCTGTGATGTATTTTGCAGCACAACCTTAACATGCAGCCACACTGCCTGGTTGGTCTTTGCTCTTCCTGACAGTGAGGGCTCTTGCACTGCAGAGCTTTTTAAGACCTACTGGATGTTGTGATCTTACCACCCCATAAACACGGCATCAAGCAAGGGGGATCTCGGGCGTTGCAATAATATGGCTCAGTAATGATGAGATGGGTGACACAAACATTGCTGCACATCTAGGTTTGGATGAACTGTTTCTGTGAGGGCTTTCTTGCCAGACATTGTAAGGGGGGTTAATCTCCTGGTTGGTTACTTGCTGTTTGCTAGTGTGGTGGTACCTGAGCTGCCACCATTTAGAGGCAGCGAAGGCAGCTTAGAGTGACCTTCTCCTTTGGCTTCTCCAGGGAAGAAAAAGAGCTCTGGATACGTGCAAAATATGAGCAGAAGCTCTTCCTTGCCCCGCTGCAGTGCCTGGAGCTTTCTCTGGGTCAGCATCTCCTGAGGGCTACAGCCGAGGAGGACTTGCGGACAGTCATCCTGCTCCTGGCCCATGGGACACGGGAAGAGGTGAACGAGACCTGCGGAGACGGTGATGGGCGCACTGCCCTCCACTTGGCGTGCAGGAAAGGAAACGTGGTGCTAGTGCAGCTCTTGATTTGGGTAAGTACTTGGTGTCCAGGGGAGGGGGCTGGCTGGGTGAGTGTTTGCTTGGCCATGTCCTTCAGCAGGACCTAAGGCTTTAACCTGCCAGAGGGTAGGTTGAGATGAGCTCTTAGGCACAAGTTCTTCTCTGTGAGGGTGCTGAGGCACTGGCACAGGGTGCCCAGAGAAGTTCAGGGCCAGGTTGGATGGGGCTTGAAGCACCCTGCACAAGTGGAACGTGTCCCTGCCCATGGCAGGGGTTGGAACTGGGTGAACTTTAAGGTCCCTTCCAACACAAACCAGGCTGGGATTCTGTTTGTCCTGAATCCACTCCTCTATTTTAATGCTGTCTTGGCAACACCACCTCTCTTCTTTCCGTAGTATGGAGTCGACGTGATGGCACGCGATGCCCATGGAAACACAGCGTTGGCATATGCCCGGCAGGCCTCCAGCCAGGAGTGCATTGATGTTCTCCTCCAGTACGGCTGCCCCGACGAGCGCTTCGTCCTCATGGCCACTCCAAACTTGTCCAGGAAGAACAATAACCGGAACAACAGCAGCGGAAGGATGCCCACCATCATCTGAGGAGGAGCTCACTCGTGTATTCGCTGACCTGAATTACATCCGCAGCCTCATATTCCTCCATCCCCATCACAGCTCTGCTCTGTGAGTCTGGTAACTCTCCTTTCCCCTTTTCCCTTTGGTACATCCCTGTCCCATCCGGAAACAGTGAGGGGATGAGAAGGAGCAAAAGGGGCTGCAGAGGAAGCAGTTGTTTCAGTGGCAGCTCTCCAACGATGGAAACAAGCAGGCGAGTGCATGGGGGTTGAGCAGGACACGCTGCGCGTGGCACCGGGACCATGGGAGAGCGGTCATCCCCGGGGTGGGGGGGACCAGGCTCCCCAAGCGTGGAGGGAAGGGGCGGAGGGAGAGGCGAGCGAGAGGAGAAGGAAGGAGAGATGGTGACTTTCTGTAACTGACAGTTAAGCACATCAGTACATTTCACCTCTACCAAACGCGACGCCTGGATTTCATTCTCTTCTCTGAAGAGCTTGACGGCATAAATCAGAAGCAAGCACAGAGTTTGTCAGGTTTGAAGCTCCTATGATGGTATGTGTCAAATCAGTTGTAGCTAATCTGTCCGGGGAGAATACTGGCTTCATTACACTTGTATAGTTGAGTTCTTCCAGCATTACCGCTGTTTAATAGAACATGATTAGTCATCACGGAGAAAAAAGCATATTAGCTGAGGAGGTAGTTACATGGCACGCTTCGGTGATTGCTTGGATGTGATTGCAATATTCTTAGAAGCATCATATTATCTCAGACATGTTCTTTCAAGCCCTTGGAGCCCTCCTTTCTAAATTCACTGTCATAATTTAGTATCTGTTTAATTTTTCAGTCCAAAGAGAGGAAATGAGTTGCTGAGTGTTATTTGACTGCAGTCTCCTCGGTGTAAAAACAAAATGGAAAAAATAAATAAGAGTAAGTCTGAAACACAGAAAGGAATAATGAACACAGCGAAGGAAAAGCATTTCAAGTCCGTTTAGTGAAATTAAGAAGCGCATTAAAGGCTAATACTTTTTCAGCCAGCAGACATAGGTTCTGTCATATTGCCAAGGTAAACGTGTTGAGTTTTTGGTCACTCCTGTGATGCATTGCCTAACTTATACAGATTTTTTTGTATTGTGTCTCTAGATGATATGTATGTAAAATCTATTTGAATAAAAAACAAATAATATGCATTGATTATTTTTTTGTTGTTGTACAGAAAATGACATCTCTGTTAATTTATAAACTGTAATGGATGTGAGCTAAATAATGTGCAACTAGTTAGGGTCTGTGCATCGCAGATCATTGTACGTTGACAATATTCCCAGCAGTGAACTCTTGTTTCCATCGCCAGCCTTTGAGGAGGGTGTCAGAAGGAGATGCTGGTGGTTTTGGCATGAAAATACAAGGTGTGTGAGACCTTTCAGGAAGGAAAAAGAGGCTGTTCCTCAGCGCTGTTAAATGTCTTTTACTCCCAGAGTCACAAAGCTTTCACAAGCCAAGACAAAAAGCCCGAGCCCGGCTGTGGGAAGATCAGATTTGATTAAGTTCAGAATTGATAGCCTTCACCGCGGCAGGCAGGGCATGGCTGCGCTTGACTCCCAACTTGGCTGCTTGCTGGAAGAAAAACGGCTTATGAAAGTAGCCTGGACAGTTCACTTGGATTCCGAGTTGTAATGTTTGAGTTGATGGTTTTGGTATTCCCAGGAAGACCCTGGCTTCTCCCGTGTCCAACCGGGGTTTGGCAGGCAGGAAAGTGATTTCTTTTTAAGTGGCATATGGCAGTGTGAAGATGGGGGAAGGGTCTATCACAGGGAAAGTTGAAAACTCAACTGAATTCAATGGCAAAGGAGCAATTATGTGAAGGCAGTGAGGTGCACACAGCATAGTAATTTGCAAATCTACCTGCTCATATCTATTTCCCAAGCCTTCAGTGGTTCTCTTCCTTGGGGCTCTGGGTTTCATTTAGCATACAAATGGGAGGAGCGTAGCAACTGCTTAATAAACTGTATGTGGACAAAATATGGAGAGAAAAAGCATCATCTGATTATGTAAAGGGGGGAAAAATAGAAAATTAAGGATTTGATGTAAAAATCATCTAGTTGTGGAAGAAAAGTGAGCCTCAAAGTGGAATATCATGAGGATATTGACCAGCTTTTCCTCTTTGATGGTGTTCTCATGTTGTACGTTGTTTCTGTATAGACCTTTGACTGATGGGGAGAGGGAAATCTTTCTTCAGCCCCCATGGGCTGGCTGCAGCAGAGTAAGGCTCCAGCTGATTCTCTTCATAGTGGGATAAGTGTGTTTTAAACCGAGGAAGGGTGTCTAATGCAGTTTCTCCATCATTCCAATGCAGCTCCCTGATCTTTGGTACTATGGGGTAGTCCTTAGCTACAGGACAGCCCATGTAACATGCAGCTACCTGAAGGGGATGCTGTGAAGCCTGCTGTGTCTTGGTGCTCATGAGCTTTACACCCCTTTGTGGGAGGCACAGTGGGGATTCAGGAATCACGGCTCATGGTCCCCAAGGTGCTATAGCTGCCTGCTGTTCCCCTGGGAGCATTAAGGGCATTTGTATCCAAAACCCAAGTCCGATGTTTCAAACACATTGCAGGCAGATTTGCTGCTGTAAAGCTCCCAATGCACATTCTGTTTCAGAGCTGGGTTTGTTCCTCACTGAAAACACATTCTGTACCTAATGCAGTGGTCTCCTTGGTCCTCTTGTAAAGCAGAGAGTGATGGTTGAGGAACAAGGGCAGCCAGGCTGACATGCAGATTGCAAGTAGAACTATATGCTCCTTTCATCAAAGATTTTCTGAAGGCAAACAGAATAATTTTGGGAGACAGAATTCCATTGTATTATAGGAGAAATGAATGCACCCAGGCCAGCCAGCTAATCACCTCTTGCTTTAATCAATCAGTAACAGTTGCTTTCAGCTTAAACATAGTTTTCCCGTGGAGGTGTAAGCATTGGCAGTAACTATGTCGAAGCAGCATAGGCTATGTGATGGCTTGCCCAAATGTGTTGGGGATCTATGGGGAGGATACCCAGTCATGACCCCTTTGAAAGATGGGAGCTGACCCAGCACCATCTCTCCAACACACTACAACTGGTGATGCTCCAGCCCTGGGGGAGCAGACCAAGGGTCTGTGCCTCATGAGCTGTTGGCTACAGCATCCCCTCTTCAAATGGGTTTTATTGGATGGCTGGGAGAAACTGTGGCACCTTCTGATGGTAGAATGGGCCACCAGGATATGCTCCATCCCCTTCTTGCATGGTAAAGGAGGAGAAACACCTTCCCACTGCAGCTGAGAGCAAGGATGGAGGGGGTTTCCATGGCTGGGGTCTGGAAGGTGTCTTGGCTTTATGAGCCAAGGTCTCTGGGCTCCATGTGCTATTCAGGGGATGTGTTTGCACTTTGCAAAGGGTATTCTTGAAGCTGTCTGGGTGCGGAAACAGGAAATATAAAGCGACACCTTGAGCACCAGCAGGAATCGTTCCCATTGCTTTCGCTCTGGTAACCTATCCCTTTTCTGTTCTTCGTCTCATGTTTCGCTCTCATTGCTTTTAGGGAACCCACTTGCCAGGCTGTTTAGGCCTTTTGAGCATGTTACAAGCAAATTAAACCAAATCAAGATCCAGTCAGTAAGAAATCCCAGCAGAAACATATTAGCTAAAGCTGTTCTCTCCAGAAATGGAGTCTGTGGCTGTGGTTTTCATTGCGTCCCCCATTTAACCCTTTGCATCCTCCCAGATACCTTGAAATCCCCCTTCCTCTGCACTTTATCCAAACAACTAAAACACTAGGAGCAAGCCAGCCATTGCTAGTAACATCAGCACTTTCCTGCTGTTCGTTTTAAGGTAATTGCTGTTGAACAGTGGAGATGAGGTTGGATGTGTCACATCCAGCATCTGAACCTTGTTATTCACAGGTTTGAGGAGGGTTTGCTTCTCCTTGCTATTTATGAGGAAGTAAGATCTAACCTTGGGAATACTGAGGGTCCTGCCAGTGCAGATATGCAGCCAAGGGCTTTGGTTACCAGATTTCTGATACAGGAAGCATAAGAAAAGCTCTTTTTGGAGTACGTTGGTATATTGTGAGCTAGGCGATGCTCAGAAAGCCAGCTGAGCTCCTAGAAGGTAGAGAGGATTTTTAAGCATCTGGGCCCAGCGTATAATAACAGTGTGAACATGACTATTGTTTGATTTGCTGTCATTTCTCCATTCCCTTAACTTACGTGTGTTAGGGCAAAAAGAAGCTTTAGCTGCACTTGGAGATTTCCCCTGGCCAGAGGAAGCTGAGTGGTGTAGGGAGAGGAGTAGAGGTGAGAATGCAGATACAGGCTTAGACACTCTAATGTAGTATATAGTTAGGTTATCTGGGGTTTGGATAGCTTCATGGTTTATATTTGTATGGAGATAAGGAAAAATGAAGTAATTTGTAGTTTCTAGTAGAAAGTAGTACTAGTGGAGACAAGCACAGATTTCACAAGGGGGTCTCAAAGGGGCCCTTTCCAAACGTCTCGGGGAGCCACGTTTGCACCTTAACAGGGAACAAATGGGTGTTGTTGCTGGAGGGACTCAAGGAGAAGGAGGACAGCACCAGGGACTGGGTCTGGAGCAGCCTGGCCAGATAGGAGACATGGCCCACTTGTATCTCATCATCGGGCATCTTGGTGTCCCCTCGAATGGCTGCTCCAGCAGTTTGTGTGTGGGGTCCATGGCTGTTAGCCTCTGGTCCTCAGCCCAGCACCTCCTTCCATTCTTGGTGATTTGTGGGTGAAATGTATTGTGTAGAAAACCATTTTGGGATGTTCTCGTGTTTCTGCATAGCAGAAGAAAACCTCACTCCAGATTGAAGTTCTTTTCGAGGTAGATAGACTCTAAATTAACCCAAATGAAAAGGTTTTGCAACGAAAAACTTAAGTTCTAAAGCTACAAAAAGAAGGTCAGTTTGAATGGTTTTATTAGAAAATCATCTCCTGTTTGACAGAAATGTAGAGGTCATAGAGCAAAATACCCAAAGCCGTAGGTAGGTAGCTTGGTTGTATAGGATATACTAGGTTTGGTTTTGTTGCTTAGCATGGGCCAGTTTTTAAAGTACATGTTGGGCGATCTCATCCCATGGCAGTTGACTGAATCTGTCTCATGTTTCTAAGGGAGGTTCCAAGGGTTTTGGCCATGGTCTTCAGGAGCTGTGAATAGTTCCTGTGTTGAGGAGGAGGATTGCATGATCTCTGAAAACAAGGGTTTTGGGGGGGGTGTAGGGGAGGGAGTTTAGAGCCATTGGAAGCCCCACATCACTGAGCATGCTTCTGGTCATCTTGGCCACTGTGTTTCATTTCAGGGTGCCAGCAATACGTGTGTGAATTGACTCCCATTGTTTACTACCAGTCCCTGAATGTTGGGGGGGGGGGGAATGTTGCTTGTGGGCAGATAATGTCTTTGTGCATTTCAGCATTGTAGCCTCTTCATGTCTCTGTGTCTGCCTGTCTCCCAGATCCCTGTGGCATACTCAAGCGGTAGCAGTCAGTTCTGGTGGTAGGCAGAGCTTCAGCTTTCTCTTGGCCATGAGTGCTCTGGATGCGTGTTTCGCTTCCAGCACTTGGGATTGGCTGTTGTTCTGCAGTGCTTCAGGGCTAGTAACTTTTACCTGTGTGTTATGTACAAAATGTGAAGGGGGGGTGGGTGGGGATGCTTACAGAGGTCTCATGGCATGCGTTTGGGATGACCATGTTGCTTGTTGGCAGTGAATGCGCCATCAGGTCTTTTGTGCGTGCCCCATTTCCCACAGCCGATTGATGGGGGTTTTGTATGTAGCTGAAAACACCTTCCCTGGTCCTCTCAAATGACAAGGTACAGGCAGTAAAACCTCTCCGTGGTGTCTGACCTGAGCTGAAGGTCTCAAGCAGGACCATGGAAAGGGGGTTGGTGCTGAAGGTGGGTTGTTACTTGGCAACTGGTTCCTGAATCTGGGATTGAGTTGAGTCGAACTGGTGGATGAAGTGCATTCTGGTTTGAGTGCTAAGGTAAAGGCAGTGGTGTATCACGTGAAGGCCACTAACAACACATGCTTTGCCTTCAGTGTGCATAGGTGTGCTTATATATGTGCTGCATCCTGCTGTGAGCAAGCGTGGAAAGTGCACGTTTACACATGAATTAAAACCAATGGCTAGAGCCAGGCTTTCAGTTAGATCTTTCTAAACGATCCCAACTTTTCCAGCTAAAGACCTGCCATTCCCAAGAGCACCAAAGGCAGGTGCAGAATGGGGGACCCCTGTGAGAGGGATGGAGAGATGCAGGAATACGAGGTACAGGCTCACTGGGAAATGTGTGAGCCATCAGGTGCTCAGGGCTCGTACAGAGACCTGTATGAACCAGGTAATCCCGGAAAACTTGACCATATCTATTGTTGCTTTTGGTTTATAGTCCTCATCAGGGGAAGTGAACAGGGGGAGAGCAAGCCTGGCAGGGCAAGAAGGATGTTTGCTGGAGCTGGGCAAGGTACAGTAAGGAAACATGGAGGATCTTTTATTTCCCCTTCTTGTGCCTATGGCAAAAGAACTCCTTTGGAATGCTGTTGGAAAACCCCACCAAGTGTTCATTCCAGTATATCCAGAGATTCAGGTGGATTCTCCATTGAATCTGCTCAGCTCATTTTGCCAATCCATGGGGAAAATAGGACGTACCCGTCCTCTGAAAGCACAGCCGTTGCTCCATGGAAATGCCAAGCTTCCAGGAGACTGCATGCATTCAGTCCAGCCCTCTCTTGCTATTCCAGTGTCGAGCATCTTTTGCTTGTGCAGTGGGTGCACAAACCGACGAGGTGTCATGGGTTCAGCAGTAGCTCATGCTCTGCCAGTGAGGAGGGAGAGATAGGGCGCCTGGTCTGGGCTAGTCGGGGAGGTATTCCATACCACAGCACGTCCTGCTTGGGGAGGGGACTGGAAGCTAGCCGGGAGGGAAGGAGTTAACACGCCGGGCTGAGCTCGGGAAGGGAAGGGGAAGCTCGGGCTGGGGCTTCCGGCTGTGGGGTTCCGGCTGCTGGCCTCGTGGCGGCGGGTGGTATCGTATTCTCTCTCTCTGTTTGTCTCCTCTAACTTTGATTTGTTATTGGTACCGGTAGTTTACTTCTGTTATACCTTGATTGCTGGACTGATTTTACCTCGATCCGTGGGAGTTGTATCCCTCCGGCTCTCCTTCCCATCCCTCCGGGAGTGGGAAGGAGAGGGGGGGGAAGGGGAACAGAGGGGGAACTGTGCAGATTTAGTTTAAACCGTTTTTATCTCAATCCGTGGGGGCTACATTCTTTGGATTCTTCTTCCTAACTCTCCGGGAGTAGGGAGACTTGATTTAAACCACGACACGAGGTAATGGGAGTTGAGTGTCTTTTAGAACACCAGGGGCTTGTTCTGTGTAACTGTTGCCTTTGGACTGTGGTTTGGGATTGCCAGGGGCCTGATCCTGCAGCTCCTGCTGCCTTAAACCTCTCGACTTCAGCAGGGTTTGAGTATATGTTTGAGTTGGGCCCCTGCTTTCAGCGGGGTTGTGATTTGAGGTTCAGTCTCGCCAGCACCTTTATGATATAGGATGCGCCGTTGGCACCACTTGGGAAGCGGGTGCATGCACTGGTTTCTTTTCCTTTCTTCCTCAATACCCTGTGACTGCCTCCAAAGGCCAGATTTTAGGTTCAGCTGCGTTTTAGCCCCCGAGTCTTTCAGTTGTTCTGCTTTGTGATGTTTGTCTTTCCAGTTGGGATGGGGAGAAAGGGAGCCCAGGTGAGTAGGGACACCTCTGCTTGGGATAGAGGCACAAGATGCCTAGCACATGGCAGGCTTTCTAGAGAGTTTTTGAGTTTGTTTGGGGTTGTTTTTTCTGTTCCTGTAAATAGTATTGTACAAATGATGACCAGACAGTGTGGAAATGATTAAAAATAAGGAAAAAAAAGGAAAAAAAAAAGAAGTCTTTTGTTGTTGGTTTTTATATTACCTCATTCAGCAAGTTTGTTTTACAATGACTCAACCGATGCTTTATTTATATTGTTTGTACTGTAATTAAACTGATTGACAAACATTTCACTTTGCTTGTTGTTTCATATGGGTTTGGTTTGATTCAGTATGCCAGTTTGTATTCTGTTCCCCTTTCCTCCCTCTCTCCTCGTTGGGGTTTTTGTGTCAGCTGTACAGTATTCTAAAGAATTAAAAAATAATAATAATAATTAAAAATAAAAAAAAGATAAAAAATGAGGAAAAAAAATGCTGTAAAGTACCGCAGAGAGAGGCTGCTCTATTGTATAGGTCTCTTTCTAATAAAGACAAGAAAACTTGTTCGTCACAGCTTGCTCCTTGGCTTGAGTCTTCATTGCCGTGTTATTGAGATACACCTGCCCTGGCCCCACTTCCTTCTCCGGTTAACGATGAGATCCTGTCACTCTTTGCCAGTCATAAAGATGAAGTATTACCTGAGAGCTGGGATGTCAGAAGAGCTGGTAATGGTGCAAATTGATAAATTAAAAAGCAATAAGTCACGGGGGCTGTAATGATGTATATCTAAGAGTTCCGAAAGTGCTGATGAACTGAATGACAGATCTCCCAGCAAAGAAAATATGCGAGCTTTCATTAAAAACAGCTATTCTCCCCGAGGAAGAGAGAGTAGTAAATGTTGCACCTCAGCTTTAAGAGTCTCTGGAGGAGATCCAAGGAATTAGGCCACTAACGGTTACATCTGTATCTGCTAAATTGGTTGAAATGATCGTTTAAAATAAGAATAATAAAACATCTTTAAGGTCATGGTATGGTCTGGTCTAATCACTTCTTTGAAGGGAAATCATGGCTCTCTATTAGGCTGCTCTGAACAAGTCGTTTAAAGCCCTGAACAATGGGCACCTGATTGACACATTTATTTACCTTGTTAAAGGTCTTGGCCTGAGTACACCATGAGAAGGAATCAGGAAGCTAAGTAGGCCCAAGGAGAAGCCAAAATACTGCCTTGATGCAGGAGGTTGGGAGATGGGATGGAGAGGGAAAGGAGGAGTGATGGGTGGTAAACAGGCACATGTTGGAAGGGTCCCTGCCAGGACCAGTGTGTCTCAATGGGTTGGCGATAACTGGTGTCAGTGACTGCATAAAAGCAGCATAAGGTTAAAGAGAGCTGTGTCGTACCAAGGTGAGTACATAGAGAGCAACTAAACATGCATTAAGGGGGAGGAAAGGGAGATGACTTAAACTTGATCTGAGGTGAGGAAATGCAAGATTTAATGATCCACAACGGAGCAAGACAACCAGTGCTATGGTTTGGCCGTCAGTGCTTGTCCCACCTTATCAAAGACACAGAGCAATGAGGGATGGACTGAAATTAGTAGAGCTATGAAGAAAAAGTAAGGAAATCCCCTCAAAAACAAGGCACAAAGAGGGGGATCTGATAACCACAGACAAGCAGGGGAGTAGCAGCAGGTTGGAGGGGGCTCTTGTCCTGGTCTTGCAAGCAGCACAGTGCATGGGCTGTTATTAATGGGCAGCGTAGTCAAGACTGATGCCAAGGTGCATGGGATGCACAATGCATCACAGGACCAGAGACTCACTGCAGCAGGGTTTGCTCAAGAGGAGACCTGGAAAGGTGAGTTTGCATCTTCATGAGCTGAGCGGGGCTGCCCACATGATGGGATTGGGGTTTGGGGTTCTATCCTTTACATTCGCTTGTGCCTTGGTGTAAATCTGTTCATTCTTCATGGTGCCCATCCCACCAGGACGGAGCCATTGATTCTGTCCTGCTTGTGACATGGGGGAGGTTTCCTGTTTCCTTTGCTGCTCCTCAGTTCCCCAAGTGCTCCAGGGAGGCTGTAGCATCATTGTGGGGGATGAAAACCTACAGGATTTCTTGTGGGTGTTAAACCTTGTTCATTCTGATGCTCTACAGCACTGTTCTGTCATGCAGACTGTATGCCTTTGTTCTCGCAAGGTTCTTGCACCATGTTTAACCCCATCCACCCAGCACTGAAGCAGGAGGGTGGGTACTTTGTGTTCTTCCGCTCTGGATTTGAAATAGGAACTTGGAATATGGGAGAACTTGTTTTGGACTCCATCTGGGTGTAAAGCTATTGGGAACCATCTGTGTCCCCCCCTCCTTTGCTCTCTCAAAGGGTGCAGGTTTAATTTCATGATGGGTATCCCTAACAACCCTCCTGAGATCTGGCTTCTCCTGGAAGGTCCTGGTGCCAGCGATGCTGGAGCACATCTTTCATCCCCACGTTTCTCACCTACCCCAGGTCCACTCCTCTGTACACCTGAAACACTCTCAGCTTCATTCACAGAAGCCCAGGGAGAAAAGGCAGAATCCTGCTGCAAAGGAACAGGGGTCAGGGAAAGTTTTTGAAGGAAAGCTGCAGATTCCAATCATGGGAGAGGGGAAAAAAAACCAACTTTTTCTCTTTTTTCCTTCTTTTTTTTATTATTAAAAAACAATTCCTGTGCAGACCAGACTCACTCTGCCATAAGGCCTTGCATACAGTTGCATTCCCACCCTTGCCTGCAAAGGATTAGCCTTGATGGATGCTGGGAGCACCAGCATAGGAAACGTCCTCCAGAGCCCAGAAGACACCTCCTCCATAGGTGCTGCCTGCTTATAGCCCTCATCCAGAATATCCCCTCATCAGATTTACTGTTCCCTGGTTGTTCTTTAACGCCCTATGAAAAGCCCAGCAGAAACCCAGGCTGGGGAGCAGCGTGGTCCACACAAAACTCTTCTGAACTCATCCTTTTGCCCTTTTTCCTCTGTTCCTGTGATGGATCTGGGGCAGAGAAAGCAGTGAAGTGTTCCGCATAGCATCCCACCTGAGCGATGCCGAAACCACTGGAGAACCATGGAATCATTTACATTGGAAAAGACCTTTAAGATGTGAAGTCCAACCATAAAGCACTGACTGCAAGAGGGGAGCGTGGCTGGTTCCTCCTGGTGACACCACTAAATGTGCAGTAGGGAACCACAGGCTGACGCCAGGCAGTCGTTTATCTCACCTCGTGTTCAGTAAAACCCTTAATTGGGCAATAAATGCAGCCACAACAGCCACGCTCCACACGCAGCACTGCTGCCAGCAATTAGCACGGATGCATTTGCATCCTGCCCCTGCTGATCTCCACCCCCTGACTTCCAAAGCTGCTTGGTTTTAAGCCAGGGAGACTCCCTGTGAGTGCCAGTGAGGGCAATGGGAAGAGCTAAAGCAGAGGAAGGAAAAAGGTGATGCTGTTCTATGGGGCAGGAGGGATGCAGAGGGGCAAAACCACCCAACAGGGTTTTCCCATTGCTCAAGGGATTAATGCTGGGCTCCTAGGGAACGCAATGTGCCTGGGGTTTGGTCAAGCCTCTTAAGAAATGGCTCAGCATTGGTGCTGCCAACACTGAGCACTGCTTGTTGCTCAGGTGTAGAGCATCTCATCACCTTCTGCAGTAGAAAATGATCATTTAGTGTCATTTTGGTGCAGGCATTTTGGAGGATTAGCAGGCACCAAAGGCCAGGTCTTTCCATCTAATGAAGCAAGGGCTGGGATACCAAGTGGTCTTGAGCTGCCAAGGCCAGAGGGAAAGGTGAGGTAGAGAGAAAAGCAAATGCCTGATGCCCACTGGCAGCTGCCAAGATTGGGAGTCTGCAGCTGGAGGGAGCAAGGGGGTCCCTGAATGCCAGAACACCTCATCCTGCAATGCGGCAGCAACAATGGGCACACATCTTGAAACCCTGCCTCTGCCTTGGACCCTACAGGAGCTGCTGCACCTCCTTTGCAGGCAAGAAGGAAGCATTGGGAGCCTTTGGCTTCTGTGCTGGATGAAGATACCCATCAGCATCTTGGTGTGGGTCCCCAAGGGCTGTGTGTGTGCAGGAGGGAAGAGCTGGGAGACAGAGAGAGGTGTCAGAGCTGCACATTGCTGTGGGAACAGGAGGAGAAGCAGCCCCCACCCCCAATCCCATGTCTGCCCTTCCCAATAGGCTCTTTGGGGGCATTCTGGACTGGAATGGGATGATGGTGACTGAAGCAGAACAGGGCAATCCCCCCCAGCAGCACTGGGGCACACCAAAGGCAGTCAGGAATCACCCTGGGTGGAAAAGCATCCCTGGTTGCTGCTGAGGAGCATGGATTTGGCTACCACCTTCCTTCCTTCCCTCCTTCCCAACCAGAGATGCAGCATCTACAGCTCCTGCTCTGCAGATCCAACTGGTAATGGCCAGGCTGATTGACTGCAGATTTTGCTGTAACGGAGCTTAATTAGCAAGCTAATCAGGTCTGGAGATGATTCCTATTTATTTAGTGGCTGATGGCTGCCACTAATCGGCCTGGCCAGTTAATACTGGCAGGGCTGAGGTTTGTGCCAGGTGAGCAAATACATCAGGGTTTCACCCTTTCCAGCACTGGGAGCTGGCAATGTTTGCCCTCGGATGCAGGCAGAGTGGTACCCACAGCATCCCCTCCCTGTGGGGTGAGGGCTGGACCAAGCACCATGGACCAACAGCTCAGACCAGCTCTGGTCACCTGCAGGATGATGCCTGCAGGCAGGAGATGGGGCATGTTCTGCCCTTTGCATGCTGCAGTGTCACAGAGCACCCAAAATAGTCCTAATGGCTGGGACAAGGTGTCCAAAGGCAGTGTCGGCCATGGGTCATCTCTTTTGAAGCCTCTTATAAGTTGCCCTTCTCAGTTCCCTCTGGCTGCACAAATGTGATGGGAAAGAGAATTTTATTTTAAATTAAAAAAGAGTAAAAATAAAAATGGGGAAAATTTTCTGGATTTTTCTTTTCTCCTGGAATTATCAGGAAAGTGACATTGGTTTTCCCTGGGTTTGCTGGAGCATCCCTGGGCTGACGCTGGATGTCTCTTGAGCACAGCATTGGTGCTGTGGCAGAGCCTGCCTCTATCCCAAATGCTGGGGAGGCAGGGAAGCAGGGCTTGATAATTAAAGCATGGTGAAATGTCCCTTCCTTGGCTCCAGAAGTACTGCCATTCTCTGGATGTGGGATGGGGACATGCATCTGGATGGCACTAAGAAAAGGAATGACAGGAATAGGATTTCCACACATTCATTCCCTGCCATAAAGAGGAGCCAAAGGGAACAGGATGCAGCATGAAAGGGGAGAGATGGCAAAACAGCTGGAGAAGGCATCTACTATGGCAAAACCCCACACTCAGCTAAAGCATCTCTTCCCCAAAAGCACCCAGCCCTGAACTGAAGACCCTGTGGCCTGGAGATAACACCCCCCCCCCCATCCCAAACCTTGTAACCTGGCTCTGATCTTTAATGCTCCTCCTTATTTTAAGGAAAAAATAGGAAAAAAGAGGGTAAAACAAGAAAAGAAAAGCCTTGTTTCTAATTTGAGCCTGTCTGGCTCGCGCTGCCGTCACCGCTGCTCGCACTGCCATCCTCCGGGTGATTCAAGAGCCCTTTAGTGCCAGGCTTTGCTCCCTGTGCAGGCACTCAGGGACAATGATCTCCTCTCTCTGATAAGCCAGGAGGTGTCAGAGCATCGAGGGGCTGCATTTGCCCCGTGGTGAAGAGGGTTGACAATAGCAGTGTGGAACATTCCACATGGAGCATCCTTCTCCGCATCCCGCCCTGGAGGTTTCAGGTGGTGGAGCTGGTCCATGCCAGGCAGGGAGATGGGGAATCATGAAGGGGATGAACCAGGAAGCTCTAGTGCAGGCGATGCTCGTGGCACTGGGGGAGCAGAGGCAGGCGGGCGGGTTTCATGGCTCTGAAAGCTCTTGCTGGAGAGGGCTATTAGAGGGAGTAATTGGGATCACCTTACTTTACAAATGTTACTTTGCAGAATGAGGCAGGAAGACAGATCGATCTCAACTATTATTCATTAAGGAAAGTCCTTTATAAATCCCAAATTAACAATTTCTCTTAGAGAGAGACTTCCCATTACCCTTCTTTCGCGGGAACTTATTGCTGCTTTGGAAATGGGGAAATATAAAAATAATTGGGGAGGGGGAGAAATAGCAGTCGTGGGCTTAGGAGCCAGGCATCTGCTTAAGAAAATACAGATGTGTGTCTTAAAAATGACCATTACCCTAATTCAGAAAGGCAATGTTTTTGATAGATGCCATTAGACCACGGCCATAACGACATTCATAAAAGCCCGAGTGGCTTCTTAGCAATGAGCAGGCTATTTGTAAATGTTCAGTGCTCGGTGGCATATCTACAGGTTGTGAGGTTTGCAGAAGGTCTCTGCTATCATCCATCCTCTCCGTGTGAAGGGATGAAGGCTGCTGTTACTGGTGCCAGTTGGACAGGGCTACTCTTTGCACTCACCCTTGTGCAGTGTTTTAATTCTCTGGGGCATGTTGCTGTGTATTGGGGGGGGTCTTGGGGTTTGGGAGAGGAAGGGAGAACATCAGCGCAAATCCCCTTGATGTTTTGGGTGAAAAACACGAAGAAAAAGATGTTGGGGGCTGGGTTTTTACAGCTTGCAAGCCCTTGGGTGCCAGTCCAGGGCCTTGAAATGTGGCAAGAGGGTGACCTGGCAATTTTAATGCAGGGATTTGAGGTGGGCTGTGTATATGTGTGTATTTCAGAGGGTACATTATCCCAGCTGCTAAATTTGGGATGATGGGATGTGCCCTGAGGCTGCTTCGGGGATACCTGTGAGAGGGCTTAGGATGAAGAGATGGTGCCATAGCCCAAAGGAATCGTCTGGTTCACATTGAATCAAGGTTGCCAGTAAAGAAAAAGCCATCACTTAGTTTGCATAACTGTGCCCATGGCTTCTGGCTGTTTTGGGAATACCAGCAAGGGGCTTTTAGGGCCATACTCCCATTTTCCCACATCCTTTCTGAGTTCAGATGCTTTTGCTGCAAGAACAGACCTCTTGAAGCAGAAGGAAACCAGTCATGGTTTCTATTTACACTCGGGCAGATGTAGCTTTGGTCACCCCAGGGAGTACCAGGATATGTTACCTTCAATAAGTAAATAAATCACTGCTAATGCCCCTTTTTGAGAGGCCATTTCTGGGGTATTGGTACCCTCTAGATAGCTCGGGGATGTGAGGAGGGAAGAGCTGCAGGCTCTTGGCAGCACATACCCTGTGAGCTCCAGCTCCTCACTGCTGCTAACACACTCCTGGAAATTATAAACGGGAATCCTCAGTTTGCCTTTTGCTCTGTTAATTAATAGGATTCGAGCATTAAAAGTGCTCCCTCGGAGTCGGCAATAGGCCCTTTGCCACTCATCCAGGCCCCTCACCACTCATTCCGTCATCCTGGCAGGTCAGCATAAACACCCCATGTTTTACTGCCATTCCCAGATTATTCCCCTGCCTTGTAATGATCTTCCCAGGGGATGGCAGGGGATTAATTCCAGGTGCCCGTTCCTCTGCAGATGGTGCCATGCCCTAGCACCGAGAACACCACCAATCCGAGGTCCCTTTACCCACTGAGGAGAGCATGAGGCTGGGTCCACACTGCTCTTCCTCCACTCCTATTGTAAGTGAATGGGAGGAAGGACTGGCTCCGTCAGGCTCCACTCTGGCACGCTCAGCACTGCAGCAAGGGCATGAGGCTGTTTATTCCCAGGGTTTTCCCCTTCCTTGGTGGTTTGCAGGAGGACCATGAGCCTGCATGCCCCAAAGCAGGCAGCTTGGAGTTACCCTTACCAAAGAGAGGGAGAATTGTTTTGCTTATAGCTAAAATACCCTTTCTGCAACATGCATCTATATGACTTAATCTCCCACCGGGGCTGGGAATCAGCGCACCTGCAAGACAGGGAAAACAGTGTCTTTTCCTTTGGGGCCAAGATGCTGGGAGCTAAAGCAGAGGTTTAAAACCCACATGGCTGCAAAAACCCACCGTAAATCGCCTCCATCCATCCTTCCTCCATCAGGCCTGCTGGGAACGCAGCCTTCCGCTTCTCCCCTTCCCAGGCTGAGCCCTGGGGAAAGTTGGGAGAGTAAGTTTGCTGAGCCGGAGGGAGGGCGGCACAGATCGATTGGTGAGTTTAATAGGATCAGGTCAGTGTAATCCTGTTTTAGCCATTGTAATTCAGGCAGCCAAGGAGACCTCAAACTATAGGGGAAGGGGCTTTTGAAACCTCAGCGGTCCTGCCACAAAGCCAGAGGCTGGGGCTGGGACAAAAGCGGGAGAGAGGATGAAGTGGCTTGAAATAAATAGATTAAGGCTCTCTATGGGCCAGGCATAGCAGGAGGGAGAAAAGAGCAAGCAAGGGGCGGGCAAGCATCCCGCAGCGGCAGGAGGAGGGGGACGGGAAGGGACCTCGCACCCATGGGGGATGCAGGGTGGCTTGGCTGAGCATCAGCATCCCCTCCTGTATCCCCTCCTGCCCTGGGGCAGCCAGTTGGTGCATAGGGTGGGTTTCTGCCTGGGCTGGGGGCTGGAGTTTCTCCATCACCACCACCACCGTGTGTGTTTCCGAAGGGTTGGGATAGGCAATCAATTTTTATGATGTAATTTATAATTCATACAGGTTGTCTTCGTACATATGGTGTTGCTTTTCTGTGTCAGGGTGCCGGGTGCTTTATGACAGTGACGGTGGGAATTTGCATTGGCGGCCGCTTACCGGCCTCATCGCTCTCCTCTTCGCCGATGAAGATTGATAATACCCTGTGGAAGCATGTGCAGGGATGTGGGGGGGTGATCCTGCAGGACAGAGAGCCCAAAGGGGTGCGTGTCTATTGCAGGGGGTAACGTGCACCCATTGGGAAATGGGGAAGATGCCCAGCCCTTGGGTAGGGGCTATTCCCAGCAGGGGGACAGATTCCTTCAGCCCTGTCTGCAGATATTAGGGGTGGCCTCACTCAGGGAGGTGCTTGGAAGGGAAACCCCATCTATCACAGAGGGTAACCCCGATGGAGGGGTTATTTGTGCCCTCCACCCAGGCACAAAGAGGTCCTTGTCGGTGCATGCCCCGGGGCAATAGGGGCAGATAAAAGGCACTAAAGCTGAGCCCGCCCAGTCCCAGCTGAAATCATTAAACCAATTAAATCAATACATATAAAAACAAGGCAGAAGCTGCCCCCTCCCTTCTCAGGAAGTAGGAGTCATCCCTCATCCTCTGCTCTGGCATGCACTGACTTCATCTGGTCTCTGTGGCAGCCCCGGCATGCGGTGAGTTTGCTGGGTCGCTGCAGTGAGGGGGTAAGGCATGGGGGGGATGTATTTAAAACCATGATGTCTTATTTAAGAGGGAGGCAACACGCTTGGCCTGAGAGGGGTTGTGCCCTCCGGGTACCGCATCCCAGCGCTGCTGAGCAGAGGTGCCTTAAAGATTATACGTGTGTATATATAAAATATCCCTATAAATGTCTATGTTATATGTGTGTATATAAAAGGGGGTTTCCTAAGGCAGGCTGGAGCGGGCAGCTTCCCTTCCTCTCCCACTTTTGGCTGCCGCAAAGCGGGCCGGCATTTGTGCTGCGCTCCCCGAGCAGTGCAATTATTTGATCTGCAGATGTAAGAGGAATTTATTGTAACAACAAATATAGTGATGTCAAAACCCAACCTTGGATTAAAGCCGGCAGCCAAAGGGGAAGTGTATTAATTTCAAACAGCATCAGAGGCCAGTGCCTATTAGGACGAGCTATTCTTCAGACCCCCCCATCAGGATTAATCATTGGGAGTTAATTTGAAGCTCAGACAAGTTGCTGTTAATTTAGTGCAGGGAGGACGGGATGGAATAAAAAGCTGAGGTGCTGGCCGGGCCTCCTGGGTCTCATTAATCAGCGAGCTGAGACGGCCTGGCTTGATTACAATTTGCACAAAAATTCATTAGAGCCCGAGCGATTGACAATTTTTCTCTCTGCCTCTGATCTGACTCATTAGGCAGCCAAATGAAAGCCATGATGATGGTGATGATGACAGCTATCAACCCCCTCGCTTGTTTATCTCCTTCTCCTCCGGCCCCCCGGCCTGGGGGCTCCCCCCTTCCAGCACCAAAGCCCCGTTCCTGTGTACGGGGGGGGTGTGGGAGCTGCAATGGGGGACCCCAGCCCGCGGAGCCAATAACTTTCCCGTGCTTAGGGCAGAGGTAGAGGGAGGGATGCCCCGCGGTGGGGTGGATGGGGGGACACGGGGGTGAGGAGCAGCTGCTCCTCCCTAAAATACGACACCCCACATGGCCCCGTTGTGCCTGCCCGAGCCGGCTCCGGGGTGGTTGCGCTTCCCACGAGCATCCCGTTTGCACCAAAAGCAAAGCCAAATCCATTCAAATACTTCATAATAGCGAAAGGAAAGCGCGATCCGAAGAGGAGCAACGCTGGGAAAACCCGTCAGGAAAGGACTTGGGGGGGGGGGGTCACCCCAAACGTGTCCCGGCTCCCCCCTCCTTCCCGTGCAGGAACGAATCCGAATATTATCTTTATTATTATTATTATCATTATTAATAATATCTTTAAAACGAGCCAAAGGAGCAGGGTTTGGTTTCGGGGCAGCGGCTGGTGGGAGAGGGGACCCCCCCCAGCTCCGACCCCCCGGAGCCGCCTCCAGTCCCTCCGAACCCGGCCTCGCAAAGTAATAGTGATAATAATAACGATAATAGTACTAATAAATAGCTGATGAAGCGCAAGGGCTGTAACTGATGTGACCACCGCCATGCCTCGGTGTACCCGCCGCAGCCTGCCCCGGGAGCCTCACCGTTACCTCGGGAGCGAATCCCTCCCGTGGTTGCCCCCATCCCTCGAGTTTAATTTCAAGGCTCTCTCCCGCACCCCGTTTTCCTCTGGAAATTAATGCTTTTCCATCCCCAACAGCCGCCGCCTCCAAGGAACGGTTTCACCGGCACGGGATGTGTAAAACGGGCAAGAAAACGGGATTTAAAGGATGCAAAGGGGGGAAAAGGGGGGACACACGTTGGACCCCCCATCACCGGGCGGTAGCGCCCCGACCCCGTTAAAGGGGGAGGTTGACCGTGGGGCAACACCAGCGACTGCACCCCCAAAACATGGATATAGGGAATGCCGGGGGGGGGATGTGGGGGGTGCTCCTGCCTCCTCCCCGTTTATTTGCACGAAAAGCCTTTTTCCCCTGTTTTTCATACACGCCCCCCAGAAAAAAGGGAAACTTTTCTTCCCCATTTTTCCCCTCCCCGACAATAAATGGGGCTTCGCTATAATAAGGCGAGAGGACCATCGCTCCGCTCCGGCAGCGCAGGAGGGGGAAACAAAATCAGCTCCACGGCAGCTCCTGGACAGAACAACCGGGGGATGGAGGGCTTCGGTTTTGTCTCTTTTGTTTCTTTGTCGGTTTTTATTCACAAGACTTAGTTTGCTTTTAAATTTCATAACTTATAAGGAAATAAGCTACATTGAAATAAATTAAACACAATAGAGAAGATCGTGCTATTTTTCTCCCACCCCCCCTCCCTCCCTCCCCTCTTTCTCTCTCTTTTTAAACATGGCTTAGTAGAATAGGCAAACCAAATCGACAGAAAGCCAGGCAAAAAATAGATCTCAAAACCCGTCCCCCAGCGCCTGCCGCTGAGCCCTCGGCCATCAAATCAAACAATAAAAAAGGCATGAAATGAAACTCTTGGTTCCCTTTCGGTTTTGTTCTCTCGTCTTTGTTTGTTTTGGGTTATTGTTACCTTTCTCCCCCGGTAAGAAACAGAACCCCCAAAGGGTGGCTAAAGGCTGGTTTCGCTGGGGATATCGCTGCCGGTGAGGGGGGGTAGGGAGCACGCTGCTGGATCCGGCGCCGACACCGCGTCTGTGGTCCCCATCGCGGCCAAGACAGCAACGGGGCAGCGTGCTAATAAATACGTGTGTGTCTCTTCCCAGGGTTTGGTATTCCTGCTCCGGACCAACGCAGCTCCCAAGCCTCTGCCTTCTCAGACTCTCGCTTGACTCTGTAAGTTTGGCTTTAAAGTTCGCTCGTGGTGGGGATTTGCGGCGCGGTCGCATGGGATTTCGTCTCGTTGGTTGTCGGTTGCTTTAGGGGTTGTGTTGGTTTGTGGTCATTTTTCTGCTGCTTTTTGTTTGATTTTTCTCGATTTTTCTTCCTTTTTTTCGGGTGGGTTGTTCTGAAACCCCGATTTTTTGGAAAGTTTTCCCTCAAAAACTTGTGGCTCTGAAGCAGCGCAGGGAGAGATCAGGGTCGGGCTTGCTCCAGCTGCTGATGCTGACTCCTGATCGCAAACCTGCTGACGTGCACCGGGATGGGGACCACGATCTTAGGGTTTCGGGAGGGCTCCCCTGTCTTGGAGTTGGCGTTGCCCGCTTTGACCCGTTTCCATTTAGCCCGTCTGTTCTGGAACCAGATTTTCACCTGCACCTCGCTGAGTTTGAGGGCGTGAGCGATCTGGGACCTCTCCGTCAGGGACAAGTACTTTTTGCAGTGAAACTCCTTCTCCAGCTCCAGCAGCTGCTCGCTGGTGAAGGCTGTCCGCCGCCGCCGGTTTTTGCCCGTGGATGTGGTGTTGGTGGAATTGGGGGGGTTTTGGGGGTTTTCCTCCAGCGCGTTGCCAGAGTCCTCTTCCTTGTGAGCCGCCTGGCCGGGGATGTTGTCGTCCGAGCTATAGTCTAGATCGCTGTCCATGGAGAAACTTTCCTCCTTGCCTTTCGCATCCTCTTCTGCTTTGGGGTCCTCCTTCCCCTGGCCCCGGAGAGCCCCGGCTGAAAGCGAAGCAGAGGCCTTTCGTTAGCATTCAGTACCCTCTGTCCCATGGCCACCGTGCCCCCCGGGCCCACGGGCCCAGCAATAGCCCAAAATACTTTCACTTTGGGTTTCTTTTTTGGCGTCTTTCGGTTGAATTTATTTGATTTCTGTTATTTCAAGCGGCGGGGACTTGAAATCTCCCTGCTCCTCCTCTCTTCTCCTCGGCCTTGCGGCCAGCGGACCCCTGCCACCAGCCCTGCTTCCCCCCAAGGGTGTCCCCCGTCTCTGGAGCCGCCCCATGCCACGACCCCCTCCCATCCCGCCCCGCTGGGGGATGCTGCGCGGAGCTGGCGGCTGGACCCCGATCCCCCCCCCCCACACTCTTGCCCCGCCGGTAACGGCGCTCACTCACCGAGGGAGGCCTGGACGGCGTCGGCGGCGGGGAATGGCAGGAGGGCTCCGTCCTTCCCCAGGAAGGCTTTGCCATCGTCGCCGCCGCCGTCCGGGGGGATCCCCTCGGCTTTATCGAAGTTCCCCGGGGGTGCGAACTTCCTGGCGGCCTCTTGGTGCTGGGGGGAGGCGGGGAAGGTGCCGGGCAGCGTGGCCATGAGGGTGGAGGTGAGGGCCATGCCCTGGGCCAGGCTGGAGCAGAACCCCGTGGGCAGGCTGGGGAGCTGGTGGTGGTGGGGATGCGCGGGGGGCAGCGCCGGCTGGAGGGCGCCCTGCGGTAGCGCCGGTGGCGGCGGGGGGGGCGGCGGTAGCACCACGGGCCGGTAGGGCATGAACATGGGGTAGCCGGTGTAGACGAAGTGACCGGGGGCGGGCGGCGGGGGGCTGCCGATGAGCGAGTCGATGCTGAAGGCCGTGCTGCTTCCCAGCGGGCGCTGCATCATCATCAGCGAGGGCTGGAAAGCCGCGCTCATACCGGAGCGGCGGAGGGAGCGACCTCCTTCCTCCTCCTCCTCTTCCTCCTGCTGCTGCGGCCGCTGCTCCTCCTCGGGGCCGCGCTCACGCGTGGGGCAGCGCCGGGGCAGCGCCGGGGCGGAGCGGGGCCGCCGCCCGCCGCCGCCGCCCGCACATCGGGGCTGGCCCCCGCCCGCCGCCGCCGCCGCCGCCGCCGCCGCTCTGCCCGCCCGCGCTCCCCCGCGCCCATTCACATTTTGCCCGGCTGGGAACCCGGCCCGCCCCACGTGGCCGCCGCCGCCGCCTGCTATTGGGCGGGAGGGCGGAGGGGCGGGGCTTAACGGGGAGGACACGCCCCTAGCTCCTCCTCCATTCACACCCCCCCCCCCCCGCCGCGCAGCAGCACCGCGGCCGCTGGACGGGGCGGTCCACGCGTGAGCGGCCGCGGACACACCGGGAACCCGCGGGGCCGTCGGGGCCGCAGTGGGGTCCCCCCCGCTCCCCCGGGGCGTGTGACATTCATGCCCATCGGACACACCGATTTGATGCCTCCAAAAGCGCTGAAAACCCCCTTTTTATTTGATTTCTGACAAAAACCCCTATTTTATTCACGCTTTTCTCTCCCTCTTCCCCCCCTTCCCATTTTTTTCCCCCCTTTAAAAGCCCCCAAATAGGCTCCATGTGGTTCTGGGTAAAGTCAGCCCCTTGGCTTGGCTTTGAAATTGCTTCTGCAATTATGTAAAAGAGCCATTCAGCAACACGGCGGAATTAAAAGCGATGGAGGGCTGCTCCCTTTTCTCCGGCGAGCCTCTCATGTTGGCCGGCTCAAAGCCTTTTCCAACACGATGTCTTTGGCGAGGACAAAAGCTGGGACAAAAAAAAGGGGGGGGGGGGAGGAAGGAAAAAAATAAAAGCCCCTAAACTTGTAAATTGAACGTCAAGGGAACTTTACACCATTTCAAAGGCCATAAATAATGATAAAGGGACCAGGCGAAGAGGCAAACCCAGGCAATTAATGGAGGTTCCCAAGCAAAGATCAAGTGGTTTGGAAAATAAAATTAAATGCAAAAAGAGAGAGGAGAAGTGGGGGGTGGAATAAAGGGGGAGGGGGGGTTGGAGCTGGCTGGGGGTGGGATCCCTCCTGCCTTTGGGAAGTTGAAGCCTTCCCGGGACAATGGTGCTGACTGTGCCTCTGGGCTTAGTTTGGGAGGCTTTTGGGCACAAACCGCTACTCCAAGTGGTTTCTGGCTGAGGGGGGCATCCCCCAGGAGCAAGGGGCAGCGGCAGATCCTGCTCCTGCCTGGCTGGGAAGCTCCTAATGACCCAATGCTCGTTTCTGGCTAATTGATGCTCATGCTTTCCCGGAGAAGGATGGCAGATGTGAGGCTGGGGGTGCTGCACACCCATGAGAATGTGGCACCCCCCAGAAGCTAAGGATAGGGGCAGCCCCACTCTGTCCCCCAAATCCCACTCTCCAGGCACCCCAAACCCCATGGGGCACATGGGGACAAGGCAAGGGGTGAGAGTGGTCCCTCCAGCATTGGCTGCATGGCCCAAGGGCCCCCCCCCCCCCCCCCCCTTTCAAAGCAGCAGAGGTTTTACCCCACTTGGGGTTTGCCCCGGGGGGGTTATCACAACCTCCCAGCCAGCCCTCAGCAAGTCCCATTTGCAGCCCCCCCCAACCCATTCCCACCACTGAAGCCTGGTGGTGTCCCCAAAAGGGGGGCTGCCCCCCACCCTATGCCTGGATATCTGGGTCAGTTTATCCATTTCGAACCAACATCTGAAACCGTTCTTTTCTTGGCAGAAACGATTAGTGAGGGGGTTATTGCTTTTGGCCCTCGGTGCAGTTTCTCCAGCCAGTCCCGCATCTGAGTCCCTATTCCTGGCTTAACGCAGCTTTTGGGGGTACCAAACCCATTGGTCACCCCAGGAATGGATTTAGGGATTTCTCCCTCCTCACCACTGCGTTTCTGCTTCTTCCTGGCGATGTGGCAAAGGAGACAGGATTGGCGTCCACGGACGCAGCTGCTGCTGGCGGTGTGTGTACACACACACACTTTTGGGGCCCATCTCCGACTTCAAGGGACTGGGAAAAGTTTACTTATACAGCTCATTTCCATATGTCCCGGCTCTGTCTCGCGGAGGCCACCATATGTGCGGTGATGCAGGGCTCGGGATTTCTCACAGCACTGGCAAGGCTTCGATCTCCTCTGTAGATGCTCCATAGCCACACGTGTGGTTGTTTCTAGCTGGTATTTATTCCCTTCCACCCCTTCGCTGTGACCTCCGATCACAGCTCCTCTTTTGCCTCCACCATGGCGGATGGAGCCGAGCTAAACCCTCCAGCCCCCCCAGATCAGCAGCATCCCTACTCCTTCCCAATCCAACCGGAGCAGGCTGGAAGTCGGTGCCGAGAAGCAAAGCTTTCGTTTCAACGGAAAAGCAAGGAAAGGGGGAACCAAAAATCATCTCCCTTCAGGAAACTGCCTTTGGTTGCGGGAAGGGGAGATAATTAGGCATGGTAATGCGGCAGGGCATGGAAATGTGTACCAACACCCAGCTCCTGCAGCTGTTTGCATTGTCAGCCCTCTTCAAAATTTGCCCACAAACAAGTGCCTTTGCAAGACGGGAGCATTATTGCAGGCGAGAATGGGCTTTTTGTTCGGCACATAATTAGCTGATTTTGCTCTCGGAGGAAAAACGTCGGCGATCTCCTGATTGTCGCGGCGTGATTGTGCCTGGGAAGTGTAACAGGAGGGAGGGAGGTGAGGGGCAAGCAGGGGAGCCCCCCTCGTCCCCCATGGAGGGACCCCTGCCGCTGCTGGGACATGGGAAGAGCCTTTCCCAGCAGGTCTAACTCTCATTATACGATAGAAATCAGCACTTTGGAAGGTCATGCTTGGCTGGGAGGTGGGGGAGTCCCCTGGCTGGGCCGTGCATGGGTGCAGACCTGGTTCTGCACGGCCCCAGCTTGAAGCATGGTACCAAATACTGCTTGGGGAGGCTCTTGCATCACCCAGACAGGGGTTGCTGAAGAGCAGGTGGCTCCAGGCAGGTTCTTCCCCAAAATAACCTTCCCAGAAAAGGGGCATCAGATATGTAGAGGCATCCTTGGACCGGGCAGGTTTTGGGGGGGATGTCTGTGACTAAGTGTGCTAGAGAGACTGTTCCCAAATCCGTGTAGGGAGGGAGATACAGCTCTTTGCAAGGAAATGGAACAGGGGAGCCAGGAAGCAAGAGGAAAACCTGGAGGTTCTTGAACCAGGTGCAAGTCTGTGGGGTGGCAGAGGTCAGAGCACTCTTCCACCCACCTGGGGCTGATGGCTGCTTCTGGCCCTTTGGGCATCTCCAGCCTGTTTGCGGGGAGCTGTGCTGTGGGTTTCCATGTGGGATACACGGGTTCATGTGCATCCTCCCACCAGGTATTTGGGGGTGTATTATTTGGAGCAGCGTCCACTCTGCTGCTGGACCATCGAGGAGCGGTGGGGAAATGAATGAGCTTTATTTTGCAAAGGATGATAAACCAAATGACTTCATCAGAGGCAAAACTCAGGTTTATGGAGCTCGTTCTTGGAAGGCACTCTGCCTTCGCTGGGGGCATTTTAATTGCATGGGAAACGTCACCAAAAGCATCTCGCCCCACTGTGCCTTTATGCTTTTCAAGTGACTTTGCTAGGAAGGGGGTATGTAAGAGGGGAGACTATAAGCAAAACTACCCTTTCCCCCCGCAATCAGCGTGTACTTAATGCTGCAGGGATTAGGTGTGAGCGCTGAACGCTAAAATAAGGGGTGCAGCCGGGGCTCTCCATCCTCTACCTGTGTCACCCCTACGGTGGGAGGCAGTTCTCCGCGTGGCCGTGGGTTTATTTCAGCGTGTTGGGGCTTGCAGGAGCTGGGAATAAGAGGGATGGGGATTGAGGAAGCAGGATTTGGCCACTGGCAAAGGCTGAGCGCCGAGGGGTGCGCACCACAGCGCCGGGAAAGCCTCCCCCTCCTCTCCCTTCGGATTCCAAGCAGGGGAAGAGAAAAACCAAAACAAACCGATCCCCCCCACCCAGCCTCCATCATTGGTCGCTTAATCCCATTAACTGCTTCCCGTGTTCCCGTTTGAACTGGGAGCGCGGCCCCGCGGGGAGCTGGGACTGCCCCCCCCCCCCGTCGCTCCTAAGGGGGGGGGTCTTCAACCCGCATGGTTGATATGCTGCGCGGGTTTGTTGGTTTATTTCTTTACCATCCTTTTTGTTGTATTTCCCCCTGTTTGGGGGGTTTGTCTCTTTCATTATTTTTGGGAACAAACTCGAAGGTTCTCGGGATTTTCGGGATATGGGGAAAATAGGCTAAAAGGGTAAAAATAACGCCGTGCAGGGTAAAGAAAAGACATTTGGCTTCCGTAATCCCGATTCCTATCCCGGAATTCGTTCGGATAAAGGGAAAATGGGCGATTTTTCTGTTTATAGATTCCCCCCCTCTTTTAATTGATATGTATTTAAATAACCCGAGCCCAAATATTTAAAGAAGACCAAAGGAGACGCTGAACAAACCGCATCGCTACGGAGAGATTCTCTCTAGCGGTGGAAGAGCCACACGCACTCCCAGGCACGGTTTTCCTGGGAAGATCGTGGAGAAATCCAGCAGTTTAAAAAAATCCCGACTAAAAGTCTCAAATATTCCCAGGTCAGAGGGGCACCGTCTCATTAAAACCAGCGCGGTCCTGAAACTGCACTGCAGACATTAAAGTGCAGTATTTTTCAATTAGAGCTGACGAATTCAATCAAAATTCCATAGATTAGGATGAAATGAGGCATGGGTCATTTACAGGGGAATTTAATTGCAGAGCCATTAGACAAATAGTATATTTGCCATTCTCACATTATCCATCATTTTAGACATCAATAGAAGGAACAGCATCTTTACTAATACAGCAGCACTTCCCAATCTCTGCCTGTAAACACTCCCTTTCCCCATAGCTCCTGATTATATCTGATTTCATTTAAAGCCATGGGGGATTATAAATGTTCCTGCAATCAGGTTCATTAGGACTACGAGAGGGGAGAAAAAAAAAGGAAGGCGAAATCTCATTTGGGGTTGGGATTGCTTTGCGGATCAGCCGCCTCAGCGCAGCCTGCGCGCTGCCTCGCTCTGCTTCGGAAAATAAAACCATCATAAAATCAAATGCGGTTTCATTACCGGGACCACCACTTCGGGGCTTGATTACCACCCTGATGAGCCCCTTTTGCAGCCGTTGAGAAGGTGGTGGGGAGCAAGCAATTCCCATCGGGATAACAACACCCCCCCCACACCACCCTCCCCTCCTCCTTCAAACACCCCACTTCATCCCGCAGCCGCCACGGGGGTTCCGGCTGCGGCTTCGGAGGGAGTCCGGGTTGGGAACACCCGACGGGCTGGAAAAGCCTCTTTTGGGGGGGGGGGGGGGGGGGTGTATCCTTAGTTCTCCCCATCCCCGGCTGTTTAACCAGCAAACAGAGACGTGTGTGCATCAGGGCGGGTAATTCCTATTATTTGGAGCTTATTTTGCAGCCGCTGCCGGCCGGGACCATCGGTGGTTTTATTGCTGCAGGGTGGAAAACGGAGACGGACCAGCCCCGCCACAAGGAAAAGGCGAGGAGCGAAGGTCTCTGACATTTTTTTCCTTAATAGCAGCTTAATATTAACCGCCTTTCATAAAACACGCACATCCGGATAGACTTGGAGAAGAAAAAAAGCCCAGAAACCCCTTCATTTCACCCAAATGTATGGTGTGTTCGCTGCCTCAGTAATTTAATTGGAATGAAACGTGAAAAATGTGTCATTTTTGGGAAGAATTTATGCATCGCTTCCTGGAAATCTCATTGTCTTAACTAGCAGCCTACTGTGTTCTGTTTAGCAGGCATAATCGCATTTTTATGTGTCTCCGTATTATAAGTTAATGTGACCTCCCGTCTTTAGCTGCTGGAATAAAAAAGGAAAAGGAATGGAAATGATCCATTCCCATAACATCTGCATCAAAACAAGGTGTCGGCAGGAGGAAAAAACCCCTGACATATATATATATATTCGTGTGTGTACATACATATATACGCACATATGGATGTGTATATATACCCACACGTTCTTTCGCCCGCCTGCCAAACTTATCAGCCCCAGCTGAGCCGCGCGGCCACCGGCAGAACGGCTTGAACCGTGGTGGGGAGAAAACCCCAAACCCCTCAAATTTATTGATTTTTACTCTTTTTTTCCCCTTTTCCCCCCTTTTTCCCCCATTTCCGATATTCCCCCTGCGCCGAGCGGAGCCTCCGCAGCCCGCAGCACCCGCGCCTCTCGCCCCCGACGGCCGCCGCCGAGCCCAGGGCGCCCCCTGCTGGTCTCGGGGCGCCGCGCAGGCAGCGGGGGGGGAGCAGCCCACGCGGGTCCGTGGTGTTTACCAACCTCCTGCCCTTCCCTTCCCTTCCCTTCCCTTCCCTTCCCTTCCCTTCCCTTCCCTTCCCTTCCCTTCCCTTCCCTTCCCTTCCCTTCCCTTCCCTTCCCTTCCCTTCCCTTCCCTTCCCTTCCCTTCCCTTCCCTTCCCACTACTTTTCCATCATTCCCTACACCCCTGCCACCCTTCTGCCCTCCCCAAGCCGTCTTTTCCTCCCCCCCCCCGCCATCCCTTCACCCCTTTGATGTCCGTTTTCTCCCTCCATGGGTAGCTGCAGATGGGGAGCCGAGGCCATGGATGTGGGGGGAGGATGGGATCGCCTGGTGGGACTCTATCTCCATGCAATCTTGCCCAATACGGATGTAAAACGTGTCATTCTTCTCTACTCGGGGGCTACACTAAAGATGAAAGGCTCATTAGAGGCACCAACATTTAGGTTTGGCTGGTTCAGCCACACAATGACTCAGCCAGGATGTGTTTTCCCTTAATCCCTTTCAGTTCTACCCCCACTGAAACAAACCATAAAGTAAAGGAGCCACTGAAGTCATGAAGTGCCAGGTCTCAGTGTGTCATGGGGCTTTGCCGGGGGGCATTCCCGTGTGGGACAGGAATCAGGACCAAAGATGGGGGACACAGGGGAGCTTGGCGATGTCTGTACACAACATCAAGAGTGAGGGAAGCTGCAGAAGCAGCAGGTGGAAGCTGGGAAGAGGGGGGAATTTCCTTTCCCTCCCCACTTGGACACTCCCTGCTCCATGGACACTGGCTCAGGGATGCTGCCAGCATGCTGTGCTGTGCTCCTGTGGAACCCATCACAGTGCTGGGTGCTGGTGCACAGCCCAAACGTGCAAAAAGGCTGATTTATTTATGTGTACTCCTATTTAAATAGCGAGTGTAATTAAGCCATGGAACAATTTGGCGGCGGAGCTGCTAGCACAAGGACAGCTGTTCTTCCGAGGGGCATGTGCACACACTTGCTTTGGTTCAACGGGAATCAATCTGGGAAGCCTCAGGGTCTGGGAAAACAGATCTTTGCTCCTCCTGGTAGCTTTTGCCAAGTCACTATGTGCAATGAAAGCTCAAACTCCTCTGCTTTGAGAGCAGCGATGGGCACAATGGGTGTAGGAAGTGCTGGTGCAGCCCTTGGACTGTGGGGAACGGGGAGAAACGGGGCTGTGGCACCCCCCACATCGGGTCCTCTATGGAGTGACCCACTCTTGATAGATTTTACCTTTAAAAAGTGGATTTTTGGGTCTGTTTTACAGTCTGTATTAGTGCCACTGGATACTGCATCCTGCTAACAGCTTCCATGCCGCACCTCTGCTCTCAGTTCTGCTTGTGTCACTCACAGGGGAGATTATCCAAGGGGATTTGATGCCTGCGTGGGCTGATTTTAGTCATCTGCTGCGGTGCTTGCCTTGGCACACCTGAGGAGCCCAGCTGCTTTGTAGAGAGCCTTTATAATGAGTACTGTTCCTATCTGCTGCATGCTTGTAACAGCTACTAATCATTTTATTACTCTTTATAATCTATTTAAAGCACAATTAAGGGGAGAAAAAAAATCTATACAAAGTTACAGCCGAAAGCACCTTTTAGTTACATTATAAATCCCTCAAAAACAACCATCTATCACGGGATGCGCAGCTCCTCCGCCGGGATGACAGAAATGGATGCGGATGTGCTACACCGAGGGAGGGCTGGATGCTGGACCTCAGCCGGCTCCTCTCAGCCCTTCAAAGCACGACTCCTTCGGGCTCCAGCAGCAGGTAATCACGCAGCGGCTTGGGCACAGGCAACAGAGGGATAAGGCAATGGCATTTGCTGCCAAACTTGTCCCGAATGGCAGAGCGGCACAGATGCTGCAGGCACCGGACTGTGCCTGCCAGGCGGAAAAGGGACTCGTAGAATAGCTGGTGCTGCTGCAAAGGGGGAGGAGGGAGAAACAGGAGCATCATTGGGTGAGTTTTGTTCCCAACTAAGCCAGAGGTACTTTTGAGATGTGGATCTAAGGGGAGGAGGTAAGAAACACATCCGTGATGTTAAGGGGCTGTTGAGCTGGGGTGGCTCCTGTGAGCAGAAGCTGGATGAGGAGTTCTCCTGTGGAAGCATGCATGGAGAAAGCCAGCCTCGCCACAAGGGCTGTTTGGGGAGGATGCTCTCAGCATCCCTGCAGAAAGCCTTGGAGCTGAGGTAGAAGAGACCTGCTTGTTTCTATGATGGGGAAACAAAGCAGCATTGCTCTGTGCAGCCTCAGCTTTTCCTTACCTTGGAATAAAACCCCTTTCCCCCATCCCTTAGAACCTGCTGAAGAGCTTTATTTGTGCTTCTGCAGTCATCCCCCCTTGAGACAGGATCATCAAAGGCCTGCAGGGGCAAGGCAGCCGCAGAGATCACTCAATAGCAAACTGGCTGGACCTGTTGCACATCTGGGGACAAGCTTTTAGAACCCAGAACATGTGGTGAGGGTGCCTGAGCTGTGGTCTGGATCATGGGTCACTTCCAGATGTATCTTATTGCAGGGCAGAGGGTTTGGTGTTGATGGAGCTAAAGGGATGCAAAGCTCCTGTGATGCCTCAGGTGTATGGTGGTGCTCTGAGGACTATCCCCTTCCTTTTCTTCCCTACCCAAGTGAAGTCTGGGTGGGGAAAACACCTCTTGGTAGGTAAACCCCCCTCCTCAGGGCTCTGCTGTCCCTGCCAAGCCCCCAGCTCTGCCTCACCTGGAGCACATCCTCCGGCACAGCCTCAGCCCACTGCTTGGAGATGGGGATTTGGGTGTAGGAATTGAAGAGGACTTCGATGACCTCCGGCACGGCTGCACAGGACTTCAGCACCTAGTTATGGGCAATGGGAGGAGGTCAGGTACAGATACCTGCACCAGAGGGGGACAGTGTCCCTGTGCTGCAGCCAGGGCTTGTCCCACCCCACCATGGTCCAGGCTGGGATAAGCCCATGTGTAGGTTTTGTCCTGGCACACTTTGGAGATCAGTCTCCATGTGTGAAGCAGTGGGAAGATCTGCCTTGCTGTGGCACTTATTCCTCTGGATGTGGCCCTTGCTCCTTATTTACATTTTTGGCTTGATAAGCCAGGATAATATTTTCTTTATTGATGTAAAGCCAATGAATCGCAGAGCTGTATGGTGGCTGCACTGATGGCTGATGCACCAAGCCTGTCTCTGACATTCCCAGGCAGGAAAACCCCTCCTTGCTGGTCCCCCACAGCCATGCTGCCTCCCACCTGTCTTTGCCCTGCTGCCACACCCTACTTTGGTGTGTTGTGCCCCATCAAGCCATCTTTTCCATCATTCTATCAAGCCATCTTTTCCATCATTCCCAGCAGTACAGCCAACTCAGTGCCATGATCCCCTCTCCCTGCCTGGACCAGGAGGCTCTCCCAAGTTCTCCTGCTCTTCCCAAAGCCCCCATCCCCACCTGCAACCTCCCCATTGTGAGGGGCTATAGGGGGCTGGTTTTGGGGTACCTTGGTGAAGGCGGGGGGCCATATCTTCTGGGAGCCGTGGTTGAGCAGCAGTTGGACAACGACGTGGGGCCGCAGGTCCCGTTTGAAGGCAGCACCCTGCAGCACACAGCCCATCGGGGACAAGCCATTGTAGTCAATGGCATTGACATCAGCCCCGTGCTGCAGGAGGAAACGTGCCAGGCTGGCATTGGCAGCTGCACAAGCCTTGTGCAAGGGGCTTCTCCGTGCCTCATCCCGGGCATCCACATTGGCACCGTGGGCAGCCAGGAGCCGGCAGAGCTGCAGGCATCCCTCGGTGCCTGGTGCCTGCCCACAGAGGATGCTGAGTGCCGTCTCCTCCTGCATGCTGAGCGCATCCACGTGTGCCCCATGGCGCAGGTAGAGCCAGGCATGGTCGCAGAGGCAGTGCCTGGCTGCCACATGCAGAGCGGTCTCCCCCCTGTCCTCACTCGGCAGGTTGACGGTGGCTCCGTGTCTCAGGAGGAGCTTGGCACATCTGCAGTGGGGATGGAGCAGGGGTAATGGCGTGGGAGGCAATGTGGGGGGAGAATGGGGATCACGATGGAGATGGGCTCCCGAAGGGATTGTGGTGGGGATATGGGGAGAGAGCAGAATGGATTGGGTTGGAAGGGACCTTAAAGCTCATCCAGTTCCAGCCCCTGCCATGGGCAGGGACACCTTCCACTGGAGCAGGGTGCTCCAAGCCCCTGTGTCCAACCTGGCCTTGAACACTGCCAGGGATGGGGCAGCCACAGCTTCTCTGGGCACCCTGTGCCAGCGCCTCAGCACCCTCACAGGGAACAGCTTCTGCCTAAGAGCTCATCTCAGTCTCCCCTGTTCTGGCAGGTTAAAGCCATTCCCCTTGTCCTGTCCCTACAGGCCCTTGTCCCAAGCCCCTCTCCAGGTTTCCTGCAGCCCCTTTAGGCACTGGAGCTGCTCTCAGGTCTCCCCTTCAGGAGCCTTCTCTTGTCCAGGCTGCCCCAGCCCAGCTCTCTCAGCCTGGCTCCAGAGCAGAGCTGCTCCAGCCCTTGCAGCATCTCCATGGCCTCCTCTGGCCTCACTCCAACAGCTCCATGTCCCTCTTGTGCTGCTGCCCCAGAGCTGGATCAGGGCTGCAGGGGGGGTGTCTCTTTGACCACATTGACCCAGTAGGGTCCCAGCAGTGAGCAATGATGCCTGATGCAGCTGTGCCAGTGGTTGGGCAGTGCTGGAGCATGACTAAGCCATGCTAGCTGGGTCTGTCCTGGCCGGTGTGGGGTGTGGGATGCAGCCAGCCATGATGAGGACACACAGGGTGATGGATCCTTTGTGCCATTAACCCTGCATGGGTGCAGCCCTGGGGTGTTATGGAGATTATCTACACAATCCCACCCCATGGCTGCATCCACCATGTTTGTCAGCTGAAAACATCCTAAACCACTGCCTCCACCTTAATAATCTGTGCTTGGAACAGACCTGAACCCTTGGTAAGCCCTCTGTGCAGCAGAAGAGCTCAGTGTGGGGTTGTTTGTGTATAAAAATGGATTATTCTTCTCTTGTTAAGGGACCCAAACTCCCGTGTTGGGCTCCTACCCCATAGAGGACTTAAGGATTGTGTTTTCTGACTGTCCTGACAGGGAACATCTTCACAGGTGGTTTAAGGCTGTGGCAATGAGTTTTTGCTGGCTTGTTTGCACCCACTAACAATGGAGTTGCAGCACCTGCAGTCTCCATAAGCTATAAATTAAGGTAAGCAAACCAAATCCCTATTTGCTGCTCCCATCTCTCCTTCTCTAACATCACCATGTGTGGTTGCAAAGAGGGGTTGTGCCTGCTGCAGAGTGGCAACACTGGTTCCCATCAGAGCTTCCTGCCTGCATCCTTGTGACAATGGATGGGGTTAAAGATGTATGTCCTGATGGGCTGGGGTTTCTTGTGTGTGTGTGAGTAAATGGATGTGATCTGCCAGTCTGAATGAATCAGAGTGACTGCTCCATCTCCTGCCGGGAGCCACCGGGGCCGGCACAGCTCAATGTCACTGCCTGGGTTAGTGCATGGGGCTGAGCTCACTGCTGCAGCACGGAGGAGGGATTGCTGGGAGAGAGGGAGCAGACCCACATGCTGTCCAAGGGAGACCTTGAAAACGTGGTAAGCTTGTGTTTCCCAAGGGATGCTGCCAGGGGGATGGGAAGAGCAGACCCTTCAGGAAGCCTCAGCAGTGGCTGTCTGGGGACCAGGGATGGGTATCAACATTGAGCTCCATGCCTGTTGACCTTTACTCCAATACGCTTTTAGCTCAGGTGTCAGAGCATAGGTGAGGTTCTGAGCTGATACAGAATCACAATGAGGGGGGAACTGCTGGGGAGCAGAGACCCAGGCTGATCCCTCCAGCAGGAGGGATGGGAAGGAAGAGGAACCCCAAGGAGGAAGGATAATGTCAGGTGTTGCTTATTTTTCCTGGCCCAGATGAAAGCTAACATATGTGGGGAAAATAATAACATTATTATTATTATTATTATTATTATTATTATTATCTACTTGAACCTTTCTGGACCGGCAGCACCACTCCCCTAAGATTTCACAGGAGCTGGTGAGACATTCACTGTCCTTGGTGGTGTGGGATCTGCAAATACCTCCTCAGGCTGTTTTTCCCATGTGTATCAAGCCTGAATTCACCAGGAAAAACATCTTCTGCAGGATGTGTGAGGAGAGGCTCTTTCTAAAATAGCCTTTGCAGGTGTATTGCTCCCAGGGGCTGACAGCCCATAGTGGACCTCACCACTGTGCTGCAGATTGAGTGTGGGGTTGTGCCAGCCCCAAAATCCTCAGGTCCTTACTTTACAATTCCCTTTTTCCCCTAAACCATGTTGAATCCCTTCTCAAGCAATGGCTTGTCTCACTGAGGCCTTTTTGGTGCTTGCTGGTTGGTAAAGCTTGGCTGGCACAAAGTGGCTCTGCCATAGATCCTGAGCACAGGCACCACATCAGTTTTGGCACATGCTGTGTATGCAGAGTGCCCAGGCTGAAGAGTTACATCTAAATAGGTAAGACAGAGGGAACACTGGAATGTTCCCTGCAATATTCCCCTGCCCTTCATTTCAGATTAAGATTGGGGTGTTGTGGGTTGCCTGGAAAAGCCAAGAGCTGTGCCAGCCCCTCCAGCCAAGCATCCTCGCACTGCCATGCGGTTTTCCCTTACAGAGAGTGGAATGCTGGACATCCCAAATATCCTTTCAGAGATACCAGAGTGGAAACGCCATCCCTCCCAGATGCTGTCTGGCTGAAGGGTTATTCCTTCTGGTTAGCACGTTCAATGGCTAACTTGTTGGAAGAAACCCAAGTCAGCTGATACTGAATTTTCCCCCTGGATACTCTTCCCTCTGCAAAAAGGGAATGTTAGTAAGGGGCTATAAATACATGGTGATGTCCTCTAGTTAATAGAAATGGGAGGCCCCTGTGTGGAGCACATGCCTTCTGTTTGTATGTATGGGGCACCAGCAGGTGCTGGGTAGATGCTGTGCATGCTTGTTGGCAACATGCTCTTATTTTAGCCTCTAATCTCTGTTTATGCACTCATATGGTTAACACATCACCAGTGATTCTGGCTTCTTGTTTATTTCCTATTAACACCCCATTATTTGCTATCAGCTTAAACTCATATCCCAGCAGATAAGGCCCAGCAATCCTGTAATGCTTTTTTGAGGGCTACTCTCCACTTTTCTGGGAATATGGTAAGAAGCCACAGGTTTAGTGTGGCAGAAACTCAGGCACAGGGTGGCAAAGCAAACCAGTTTGTTTTCCATCCATCTGGGTACCATCAACCTGGCTGGGCAGCAATACCTTCAATGTGCCACTCACACAGAACTAATTCTGACTTGTTTAAAGTCCCTTCTAAACCCTTCCTAACTCATTTGTAGGTGATGGGTAACACCTGAACGTCTCCCTTGCTTGGGCAAGTCACTCATTAGCTTAAAGTCATGCTGGTTTGTGCTGTTAGTAGCTGGTGTTAGTAGTACAGGTTTGCCTTGTGCTGAGGTCCTAGCTCAAATAAATAGGATAAAATGTTTTGGGGTTTCTTTTTCCTTCTTCACTCCTTAATAGAGTCAGAGCAGACATCAGTGCAGCATCGGGCAGGACATGCCCATTGCCATCCCCTGCTCTGAGATGGGCATGTCCTACCTGATGTTGCTGGGTCAAGGGTCCGAGCATCCTGCTCCATTTGGGATCTAAAATGCTCCTTCTGGGAAGGCAGAATTTAACTTGAAATGGGCTGCAATGAACAACCAGCAGGAGGAGCAGGAGGTTGGGGCAGCAGAGGCTGGAGGAGAATTAATGTCCCCAAAACCTGCTCAGGCCCTCAGTATTCCTATGGAAAAATCCCCTGTTTGTCTTTCTTCCCTCTCCCTGGGCTGGAGTGAGGCTTTCCCATCCTTTACCTGGTTGTTTTTCATGGTATTCAAGTGACCTTCTCTCCATCTTTCTGTGATTTATTGCAGGATTGATCCCACTTTGGGAAAACCCCAGCCTTCCTCAATGAAGGTATTATTCTTAGTAATTCCCTACAAGAAGAAGGAAGCCTGGTTTTCTTTCAAAGATGAAATGTGGAGCACTGCAAGCCTGCTGGTGAGTGCCAGCAATGCTGTGCCAGCGTAGGGGACCAGGAGCATCACTCCCTGCATTACTGCCTCCTTGCCAGTCCCCTTTTGAGCTCTTTATTTCTTGTTCAGGATCCATGAAAGAGCTGATCTTCCTCAGTGGGGGGATGAGTTTCCCAAATGATGGTTCCCAACACCTGAGTTTTGTGTTCTAGCAGTGCTGACAGAAGCAGAGGATGAGGTTTAGCACTAGATGATGCTAAATGCTGGCTTTTACAATCTGTGATCTCTTTTCAGTTGTAGTAACATTTATTTCTCATAGGCAAAAGGGCATTGTGTCCAGGCCAGTGCTGGAATAGCTGGAGGGTGGCCATGGGTCAGGTCCACCAATGGCAGGTCAGTGCCCATCTCCCTAGCATTTAAGAGCCCAGCTATCTTGATCACGCTGCCTTGTAAGGTACCTGCCTTCCTGCTTGGCTCCTGTTTTCCTGTTAATTCCTCCTATGGTGTTCTATCCTCATCTAACATCCCCTAAGCAAAACCTGCCTTGTGCCCCCGTGCTGGCAGTCTTACCCATTCCCCACCCCTGCCCCATTGCTTCTTGCATGGACACTGACTCTCTCCTCCTGCCCCATCCCAGGCAGTGTTCAAGGCCAGGCAGGATGGGGCTTGGAGCAAGCTGCTCCAGTGGAAGGTCCCTGCCCATGGCAGGGGTTGGAGCTGGAGGAGCTTTAAGGTCCCTTCCAACACAAACCAGGCTGGGATTCTATGAGTCATCCCACCATATATTTCCCATCCCTGAGAGCTGGAGGCTCAGAGCCAGGGGATAACTCTAGTTTCAGCTCCCAGAGTGAAGAGAGACCTTGAAGAACCGTATGCAAGGGCATCACTCGCCCATAAACCCAAATTGCACAGATGTAGGGATGACATCTTTTCTAATTCCTTGCCTTGACTAAGCCCTCTTTCCCCTATGGAAGGCTGGAGAATCCTGTGGGTTTCTTTTCAGGTAGGCTCTCCCTTGCTACATGGGAATCCTGGGATCTTCAGAGAGCTTTTCCCCACTCACAGATCTAAAGGAGGACTCCACAAATGCAGTAGCTGCCGTTCTCCATCCCTTGTGCTGCGGGTACCACGATGGGAGGCGGTAGCTCCATCCTGCATCCCTGCCATGTGCCTTCCCACCGCCCCATGCCTGCTCTTCCCCCAGCACCGCCGGGAGAGTTGAAACTCTTCCTCTCCCCCTCAATTATTTAGTGTTATTTTTTTCGGGGTGCCAATAAAGGCAGGCTCCTTTAATCATCCCAGCTTTAAGAGGGAAACGGGAGAGCACCAGGGAGAGAGTGCAGTGAATTTAGAGACTCATCTTACCCCACCATGTTAATTATCTCCGCTGTAAAAAAGAGGTCAAGGAGAGGAACTCTACTAAATAGGCCGACGTTGGCATGAACAGCTCCTAAAGTGAAGAAGGTAAGACTGAACTTTACTGGAACTTTTTTTTTCCATCTCTTCAAAAAGCTCCTAGATTAAAGCTCTGATATCCTTTTTGTTGAAATCTCATGGATTCTGAAGCTCAAATGGCTGGAAGGAAGCCCAGATAATTTTTTTTTATCCCAGTCACTGAGAGGCTCAAAGGTTTTAAGTCCTGCCCCCATGGTGAATTGCCGAGTATATGGGAATACAGAAGAACCCGGCACATAGGTGTTCTGGCCATTGTTATCGAGAGGGAGAAAAATAAAATAGCTCTCTATGTAGGTCAATGACCTGCTCTTTATTGTCGGGAAAAAATTAAGGATGACCTAAAATCTACTCCTCAATAAAAAAAACATATATATATATAAAAAAATAGTGAAAAAAGGCAAGGTAAAGTAGTCTCCCCCTAATCAAAGAGGAAATGTTTGTGGTACCCAAAGCTTGACCTCCTCAGTCTCTAACTTTAGCAAAGTCTTTGCGATTGAAAAGCAGTGGTCGAAAGCTCAAACCCTGTCTGAAATGTCTATTAATTTTTGATCTTTCAAGGGAGTTGCCTCAGTTATTGTAGCAGCCCCCGTCGCGCCGGGTAGCGTAGTTAAGGGTCTCTCAGCATTTCCATTATAAAGCCCCAATATTCAAGGGCTTGGAACTCATCTGTTTCCGTGTTGCGTGTGTCTGATCGCTGTTCCCTGGCTCACCTGCCATCCCCCTCCAGCCTTCTGCAGGAAATAACATGTAAACCAGTGACAATGGCTCATTTTTAGTGTGTATATATACATATATATATATATGCACCTTTCCAAGCTGGAGGGTACCTGGCTGAAAATAGGCCTGTGGGATCTTCTCCATGCACCAGGCTGGTTTCTGTGCCCCAGCTCTACTGGGGAGAGCAGGTTGGTCAAGCCTAAAATCCCCTCCCTCTCCTCCCTCAGGGCTTTTAGGGTGGCTTTGGGTTTGAAGCCTGAAAGCGTTAAAGTCAAAAGGGAGTTTGGGTATAGGAATTAAAACAAGCTCCTTGTTAGTGATGAGTGCTGCTTGTAGCATCCTCCCTTACCCATCCCGCTCCTTGAAACCCTCAGCACACCAAGGATGCTTTTGATTAATCCCTAGATGCCTGACTGAACCAGAATTTGATTAATGCTTGGGTTTGGGCCATCTTACAGAGACTCTTAGTTATGAACTGGGCTCAAGATATCTACATCTAAAAACCTTTTCCCACACGGCTGCTTTTCTTTTGCAGAGCAATTTTCCTGGCCCATGGTACATGGGCTCCATAGTGGGAACCTTGCCTTCATCACCTCCTTGTAGTCAAGCTATACAAATCCAAGTTCCTTGGGTACTGAAAGTCTTACCAAGGCATACATGCAAAGCTTAGTTTTCCAGGCAATGGTTATGTTCATCTCTGTGTGATGCTGATCCAGGATGAGAAGGGAGCAGATGCACATGGCCAAGCCTTAACTCCAGCTATAAACCAAGGTGGATCCATCTGTAACTTGTGTGAGGTAAGGAGGTGGGAGGGTTGTTCCCCATCCTGCAGACCCCATCCCTGTGTTGTGGCCCTAGGTCTGGGATTTTAGGAGTGGGCACCCTGTTTGGCACCAACATGCCTTGTGGATGGGGTTGGCATGGGCTGAGGAGAACAGGAGGTTAGGGTGACCCATGTGCCTGCCACTGTACTCATCCTGAGCATCTCCCAGAGGAAAGTGTGCTGGACCAGGGATGCAGGACATAGTGATTTTAGGACAAATCATCAGGAGAGGAGGAACCAAAAGCACATGGAGCCAGGCTGAGCTGCTCCTGATTGTGGGAAGAAGACCTGGGCCATGCAATGCTCTAAGCACTGAAATTCCCTTTTTTATGTCTATACTGAATGTGCTGCAGCAGTTGCCACAACCGGGAGATGCACATGGGAACCCTGTCAGGGACCACAACATCTCCTTGTGCACCCCACAGAGGCAAAACCCCGAGGTGTCCTTGCAGGGGATGCGAGGGAGAGAGGGATGCTGAGGGGGCTCCTGTCCTTACCCCAGCGAGTCCCTCGTGGTGCAGAGGTGCAGCGGGGCCAGCCCCTGGTCGCTCCGCAGGTCGGGCTCAGCCCTGTGCTGCAGCAGCAGCGCGGCGCACTCCGTGTGAGCCCCGAGGCAGGCTTCGTGCAGGGGCCCTCGCCCGCCCGGAGCCACGTCGGGGTCCGCCCGACGGCGGAGGAGGTGGCGCAGGACAGCGGTGTGGCCGCGGCGGGCGGCGAGGCACAGAGGGGTGCTCAGCTCCCGCTTGTACTCCAGCGACCACAGCCCTGCGGGGACAAGCGAGCGGGGACGGGTGAGCCGCGGGGCTCCCCCCCCGGGTACGGGGCCTGGGGATGCTCAGCATCAGTGCCGCGCTGCTTCCGTGCACTCCTCGGTGTTACAAAGAGCCTGGTGGCTGCTCCAGGAGGTGTTGGCAAGAGAGGAAGGGGAATTCCCCCCACTGATGTGTGGGCATCCAGGAGAAGGGTTTCAAACAGCACGAGGTGGGTAAGCCAACATCCTGCCCGTAATCTGTTGGGGAGGGGATCCTGTGTACAAGACCCTGCTGGCAGGAGCTAAAAGGCAGCTCAGAAATACCCCATCGGCACCAGGTGAGGGAAAAACCCTGTCTTTACTGGGACTGGGCTGGGCCTGAAGGCACCTGAGTTGATGGGAGCATGCAGGGCTGGGAAAGGGATGTTGGTTTTGAGCTTAGCTGGAACATGGTGCATTTCCCATCACCTCCAGGACCATCAGTGATGCACAGTGCTCGGTGAGCACCTGGTGACCATGGCGAGCATCTGGGGTTGAGCAGCACCAGGTACCACAAAGCTGGGAGCATCTTATTCCTTCCAGATAGGATCGGGCTGCTCTTTCTGACCCCCTGCCCAGAGAATCTGGGCTGCGAGCCCTCTTGCAAGCATGCCGAAGCCACACAGTGCCCCAGCCCAGCCTGAATGGGATCCTGTGTACACACACGTTTTATACCTCCCTGCTCTTCTGGTGGGTTAGTATGTGCAAAAGATAATACAACAGTGAAAGGAAGTGCTGGATATTTATGGGTAGGGCTGCAGGGCAGTCAGCTAACAAGAACCAGCCATCTCAGGAGCAGGTGCTATAAAAGCAGTGTTAAGCACTGAAGTGCACTGCAGCTCTCCTACTTAGGGTTAGTAAATACTTGGCTTTATGTAATGTTTCTGGCCTTTAAGGGAGAAGTACCTGAGAGTCCATAAGACGCTTGGCTTTTCACCTGCCACTCCAGCTCATCTTTACTGATCTCAAAAACCACGTTCACATCTTGATAGTACCGGTCAGTCAGCACCTCGAGGCTTTGCAGGTCTCCTGTGACCAGGGCTGTGTAATACTTGGTGGCTGGGGTGTGAGCTGTTAGAGGATGCTCCAAATCCAATTTGGGGGAAATCTGTAGCTTTTCTGTTACAGGTCCCGGTAACTCGCCCATTCCGGTGCTTCCCGTGTGTGTAGGTGCTAGCTGGGAGGGTAGATGGGCTTTTATAGGTCATTGTTTCCATCCTCCTGGGCTCATTGTCTAATTATAATCCAGTTAAGTCTCTATTGTTGTTGTATTTATAACTCCACCGGGGTCAGATGATAATGGGTATGTGATACAGTGAGGGTCAGACGGTCACTGGGCTGTGTTGTGGCAGTACCTCTTGCATTAAATCACCAGTGTAATTGCAGGCGGCAGCGTGGGACATGGATGTTTAGGCTGGGGGGGGGGGGAATGGTGCTATTTAGGGGGTAAAAAGCAACAGAAAAGAAGAACTTTAGTCAGCTCCTGTGTGCCCAATGCCATGTAACTTTACTGTGTGCTCTGAGCACTGAACAAGTGGGGGGGTTTCTCTGCCTAGCACTCTATTTCTTTTTCTCTAAGGCCCTTTTGCCTGTTTCCAGCCTTATGGCTACTATAGGTTAAAATCAGGGCTTTACATTAGTGGCCAGCACCACAGGCCAGTGCATCCCTACAGGGATGCAGAGCACTTGGCAAGGCCAGCGAGGTACAAATCCCTCTGGGGCTTTGGCCGGGGGAGCTGCTTTCCCTGCTCGTGCCTTGTATAGGAGAGAGAAAGCTTCTGCTGCCATTTAAGCATGGGGACGGATGCCAGCAGAGCGTCCCCAGCTCCTGCTGCCCTGAGGCTTGTGGCTCCTTTCCTCAAGGTCATGGGAGAAGTGCACTGTGGGGACGAGAATAGACCTCGGCATCTCGTGACTTGGAGGCTCTGGGTGACATGATCCCCCCCTGTTAGCTCTTACATCCCCCTACCCAGAGAATCAACATCCTCCAAGAGGATCCTGTTAAACTGCATCAAAGCAGAACGGACATGGAGGCACTGCTGAAGTGCTTTGTGGAGTCAGCCTGAGGCTGGAAGAGATGTCTTGGACCTTCTCCATAGCTCCCTGTGAACAGGGACCTCGCTGGGCTCCTGCAGCCCACTCTGAGCATCCTTGTGCCAACCCTGCAAGAGTCATCTGAGGTTTCTCTATGGGTTTCTCCACCATGGCTGCGGTGGCATCCAAGAAAACCATGGGAAGAGCACAGGGCCACAGTAAAATCACAGTGTGTCCACTCAGGATGGGGTTGTGCTGAGCCAGGGGGGTCTGGTTTGACATCCTTATGTAAAGGAGCAATGCTCTGAGGTTCTTGTTCACCTGCATCTGCAGACTGAGCTAATTTGAGGTCAGCTTAGGTGGCTTTCTTTCTCTCTTTGAACTCCAGGCTGGCCTTCCCTCCTCGGTTGCTTTGTAACCTCCAGATCCCCTTGTCTTTCCTCTTCTTTCACCATGTGTTGCTATTCTGCTGCTTCCAGCCTCTCTGTGCCTGTTCACCCTTATGCTGTAAACTGAACCACCTCCCCAAAGCACTGCGCTGGTATGAAAAACAGCCTTGTTATCCCATGGGGTCCCTTAGCCAGCACAGGAGATGGTTTAGAGCCCTATGGAGCAGCATGGAAGAGGGTTGTTTTCTTGTCCTGGGTCATCTTTCCACAGTCCTGGCTCGCTTTCCCTCTCTGCTCATTAGCAATCCTGTAATGTCTCCACCATGGCATGAAGGAAGCTTGCCTTCACGTGGGAATTGCCTTCCCATGGCATGGACTATCTCCTGCTCCAGCAGCCAGGGAGTCTAGACCTGCTTGGTCAGACGTGGGCTAATTCTGTTAGGGATGAGTGTATGTATGTGTGCCTGGCATTAAGCTGCTGTTGAGAGTGTGTTGAAATACCCTGTGACCCTTCTTGCAAGCCTTTTAATCAGTGTTGATTTGCATATAACACTCACTCCTTGGGTCACGGTAATGACAGGATTAACAGCATCACTGACAGAGGGGGTTAAAAATAGCCAGGGCCAGCAAGAGCAGAAAGCAAACGTCCTCTTGCAGCTGAGTAGCACATATAAATGCAGGAGCCTGAGCTCCTGCCAGCCAAGTCAAGTGCTTTTTCCACCGGTGAGTGGGAAGAGATGTCAGGATGAATCGGTGTTACTGTGTTCATAAGGGGAATGCTGCTGTATAGGCAGTGATTTACTGCAGTGAGGAGCTGGCAGAAGGAACACCTGCAGAGCATCCTGGGGCTGGCCAGGATGGGACTGGTTGGGTTTTGTAGGGTAAGCTGAGGGGGCTTTAATGGGTTATAAACTACTTGTTTATAGGGTTAAATCACCTTTAGGGCAGTGATTTTGGGTGGTGGGGGAAGGCTGGGATGCAGCAGCCCTAACCCCCTCCTCTGCCAGTGTTGTGCTGCATGGCCTTGGGCACATCTCCCAACATTCCAGTCCCCATTCCTCAGGACCCTGAGGTCCTGATCCTGCAACTGGTTGTGCCTGGGATCATCCTTGTTTGTCCTTGCTTCAATAAGAGCTGTTGCTACACAGCCCCAAACATTGGCGAGGATGAGCACTTCATTAGCAGTAGCCTTGCACCCATTAATCTCTAACGTGGGGGGAACATCTTAACCTTCTCCCTGCATCTGACTGTTTGCAGAGTACACCTCATTTAACAAAACATTAAGCATTTTACTTCCTCAGATCAAGTGTATCTATTAATAATGACTTAAATTGTCTGTGCTGGCTTCGCATTACGAGGAAAACTCATTCCTGGCACATGAAAGAGGACAATACACAGAAGCAAAATGACTTCAGCGCCAGCTCGCTCCCCAAGTTCAGCTGCCACATAACAACTTAGTGCTCACACTGGGGAGATTCCAGCCTGTAATAACCTGCCCTGCTGCTTAAAAACAGTCCCATGAAGCTGCCTTAACAAATCCGGTGAGTCCAGATGTGCTGGTGCAGAGCTCCTGGGATGGCCACTGTGATTTACAGCTGCCCTCTGGCAGCAGGGAATGGCATCATTTTAATGTTTCCATGCTTTCCAGGGGTATTTCCAGCAGGGTGAAGGAGCCCAGGGGCTGGTGGGCAGTGGCACTGCCTCCTCCAGCTGCTCATGGGTTGCAATGTGACTGGTCTAGAGCTTGTACCCCCTTTTACCCCTCACAATGAGCTGGATGCTGGGACCAAAGGGTGGGGGGCAGGCAGGATGGTGATGCCACCAACCTCTGCCCATCCTTACCTTGGATGGTGAGAGCAGCTCTCCCGGGCGATGCTTGCTTCCTCCTGGGTACCAGTGTGGGGTGGGAGGTTTGGGATCTCCTCTCTCGGAGCCAGGTGCCACCCTGCAACCATGCACCCTGCTCCCAAAACGGCCCCATGCTTATATTCCTAACACTCCCCCTGCTCCATGTGACAGCGCTGCCCAGTTATGTGTCTGCTGAGAGCAGGATTAATGCCACTAAGACACAAGGTCTATGCTGGGGTGTGTGTGTATGTGTCTCATTGCAAAGCTGCTGCCCAGGGAAGTGCAAACCCATCCCGAGGTGCATTGATTTAGCCCAGGTTTTATTGGAAATTAGATAATATTTAAACAGTGCTGAAACATTTTCCTTTAACAGCTTCATATAACACAGGAAGATGCTGTGTAGTGCTGGTTTGTAGCAGCCCTTTGTTGTAATTTAATTCAATTAAAAACAAAACACCCTTTCCAGTTCTCACAACCAGGCTTTTCTCTCCCCACCCCTGCCTTTTCCCATCAGTTAAAGGGATCAAACCCCTATAGCTCCAAGCTTAACTAAAAATACCAGGCTTCCTCTCTCCCCCTCCCCCTGGAGAATTGCAGCTGTGTGAGTTATTCCCTGGGAATCTGGTCCTGGAGCGCATCCCCTTTGAAAGATGAGGAAGAGCCCTGTCCAATTATTTAACCCCTCAGTAATGCGCTCATGGGATGTTGCCCTGTTGCCAGCCTGGAAACCATCTCAAGCTGGCCTCCATCACGTGCCCCCTGACAGGAGGAGGGTGGGTGATGGTGTTTGCTCTTTATCAGCTCCCCCCTCGTCTGCAGCAGTGAGGGGATGGGGTGTTCTTAGCAGATACCCCTGAGGTTGTGCTCTGGGGGCTGTAAAAGCTGCGGGTCTTTGGTTTCATTTCCCCCCTTCCTTATACTACAGTGTTGGTAGAGCCCCCTTGGCAAAGGCAGGTGCTTGGCTGCAGTGCCTCTGCTGCTCTGGGTTGCAAAATGCTCTTGGTGAGCAACATGACTGGGTGCAGACATGAAGCTCTCGGTACCAGTGGGTAGTGATGGGTTGAGGGTGGTGTTTGCTTGTAAGGGTTGCCTGAACCCACCCAAGAGGGTTTAAACCCCTTCACGTGAGCAGTGTAAGGGCTGATGTCTCCCTGTGCCAAAGCCATAGTGCTGGATTTGCTATGTAATATCTTTTTTCCTACTGCCCATCTCAAACTTTGATGCCTTGGCCAGCTTCGATTTAAGCACCTATAGGAGAAGGAGAGAGGCTGTGATTGCAGGGGAGGAAAGGGAAGGAGGAAGTTGGAAGGGGTTGGGGTCCATAATGCAGGATCACCTCCTGGGATGGGAGATGCCAGGGCTGTGATGTGCTGTGATTCAATGCCACCTCTTACAGGCTGGCTACCTAAAATAGAATGATTATAGGGCGAGGATCCAGCATTAGGTACCTCAGAGCTCCAATGCCAGGCCTTTTGCCACCCATGAAAACTGAAACAGATTCACCCTGTTCCTTAGCTGGGTCTCCACCAGAAGCATCGCTGCCATTCAACAGGCTTTCCTATACCAGAATGCTACAAGAGGTAGAAACAGAGGAGCTGGATGGCACCATGAGCTTCTACAAGCCCTTTGCTCACTTTCATACCCTTGCTCATACCCTGAGCAAGATTAGCTTTTGATACCTGAAGGAGTATAGGAATTGTGGAAGGGAAGGTATTTGTGCATCGGAAAATGTGCTTCCCGAGTGCACCCTAACTAGAAAGTTATGGAGATAATTGCTTGCCCTCTGGGACAGAGAAGAACAAACTCAACCATCCCTCACTGGCAGTATCCATTTGTGGGGCACTGATTTATTCCTTACCACTGGACACATCTGAACTTCGCTTGTCAGCGTTAATTAGTGGGGACTCGGCCCGATTCATTACAGCTGTGACCTCTCCTTGGTGCAGCTGCACTTTAACGAGAGAGCCATCTGGTTTGCCTGCTTCATTCCTGTCATTCCCACCTCTCCCCATCACCGGTGGGCTATGGGGCTGGGAGCACCGCCTCTGAAATTACAGGTTGCTGGGATGAGGCTGCCGGTTCTCGGGGGCCAGTGCTGGTGATGGGACCATCCATCATGCTGACATCCCCCCCAAGAGGGCTTCCTAAGCAGGCAGAGAGGGATGCATTGCTTGCCAGGGGGCTGGCACATCATTGGTATTGCAGCAACACCCCAGAAGCATAGAATCACAGAGTGGTTTGGGTTGGAAAGGGCCTTAACATCATCCCGTTCCAATCCCTTGCCATGAGCTTTGTCTTGGATCAGGGATGGAGGCATCTCCTGGGTGGGCTAGAGAAGAGGATGGAAGGATGGGGCAGGTTCTTAGGACATGAGGTGGCACCTCCAATCCACTCCAATGGGACAGGAGGGTTTGCTCCCACTGGGTGCTCTTAGGCTGACAGAGGTGGTGGGATGGGGAGCCACCTTAGGCTTGGAAATGCTGCCACTAAGACCCCACATTCCAGGCTGATCTGATGCATTTTAAACATCCCTCCCTGCCCATCAGGGGCACTGCCTGGGAGGCTTTTTGTGAGCTTTTGGGATGGAGCCATCTCTCAGATGCACCTTTGTTTAGAGCAGTCATGGGCATAACGTGGCCAGATTTTGTGCTGATTTCATCTCCTCCTGCTAATCCCCTTGTCTATTCACAGCTCCACTTACTCCTAACAAGAGGACAGGATTGCACCCAGCCCTTAACCTGTCCTCAAGCTCTCACTCAACTGCCCATCATTCTGTATCCTGTCTTTAATGGTTGATGCCAAGATTTCCCCATGCTCTCCAAATAGTCTCCAAACCCAACCAGAGTGGTTTTCCTCTTGTTTCAGCCCATTCTCTTTCCCCTTCATCTTGTTTCCTTTAATACCTGGAATCTGATCCTGAGGGGTTTTTTTGCTCAAGAAGCACAAGTCCCACTCCACGAAGGAGCCTTTGTGTGGGCAGGCTCAGTGTTTATTCCTTGTATGAGTCAGATTCCAGGAGCTAGGTCAAATAATGATGTGCCTGGAACTGAAAACCAGCACCTCTGGTCCTCTGCTGAAGGAACTGATTGCTCTGAAATGTGGATGGAAAACTCTAGGGAAGGTTCCAACCAGCTGAGATGCTGTGAGAGCCTCATGTGTACACTGGGACCTTATCCTGGACACCACATAAAGGATAGGGACCTTCCCCAGGCTTCCTGTCCCTTTGGCTTCATCAAGGACCCATTGCAGCACCTGAGTTCCTCCTGCTGTGCAGGCAGGTGCTTCCCATTTGTAGGTAATTCACTGAGCAGATAAAAGCCTCAGGCCTGAGAGTTGGTGGTTGGCTATGGGGTTATAATGGGTAGAGCAGCCTGTGAAGTCCTTTTCCTGTCTGGTGTCCATGCATCGACTGTGTTCCTATGATTCTTCAGTGGAAGGTAAGGAAGTCCCTTGTGTTTGCTTTTGTCATGGTGCTCATATTTAGCTCTCATTTGTGGGTCCTCCTTGTTCAGTTCCTTGCTCTCTGTTGCTTATGTTGAGCTTTGTTGATGTTTCCTGTTTATTTGAGCCTGTACTGAGAGGTAGCCTTCATCTCAGTGTTTGTGTTAATCCTTGTATTACTGCTGATTGCGTGCTCATGTTTTGGGGGAAACTAAGGCAGGAGAGGAGCCTAAAGTAAGGGAGCTGGAAGAGGCCATTAGGAAATGCCTTTTATCTTGCTACTGCCTTACAAGATCAGAAGTAAATGGCCTTATTCTATGCCTCTGCCCCTTTGCTCCTGGGTGCACTTGGTTGACTTCTCCATGATGGCTTTCTTGCAAGTCTGAGTAACTTAAATCATAAGCATGCTTAAGGAGAGGGGTGTCCCACCTGTGGGAACCTGGGCAGCACTGGCTTTGTTTGGAGTCATGCAGAGGAGTTTAGGGATGAGTTCAGTCTTTTCCAGAGGACTGGAGAAGCATGGAGTCTGCATTTCCCATCTTTTGGCCTTAAGGCTTTTGGGCAGTGGGCGCAGAGCTTGGATAGTCCAGGGGAGTTCCAGGAGCAGAATGTGAGCTTTTCCCTGTTCCCCTGATGGCACATCCCCTCTTCTATCCCTTATCTTTAACCCCAGCCTGTGCTTGATGCTTTTGGCATGGAAGAATGGGCTGGAGCTTGTTTGCTCTGCTAAGGAAACATCCCCTCTTCTGCAGCATCCTCCCGGGGTGGCAGCTCTTCAGCATGGAGCTTGGGAATGAGCTGTAGCCACTGTGCCTTTGATTGCACTGCGTTTTACTATTGGCTTCTGGAAAGCATCCTTGGTTGGAGAACCCCCTTCCCCTTTGAAGGGGCCAGCCCCATGGATGCTGTGCGGAGCTGAACAAGAGCCCTGAAGGATTTGGGGATTTTATGCAGCTTGTTAGCTTAGGTGTAGGGGTTTTATTCCTTGAAATCCCAGCAAGAAATAATCCTCTTTTTCTGGTCGGAATAGAAATGGCTTGATGCCATGAGGCAAAAATAAAAGGCAGCTCTACCCGGTGCTGTGATGATTTGCAAGGCTAGGGAGAGACTACATAAGGCGTTTTCAAATAGACTCCAATATTTTCAGTGCTTAAAGAGGGCCCGACTACATGACACCTTTTTTGAAGCCCTCATTTACAATGGAGCCAGGCTGAGTGCATTATAATTTGCTGCTCCAAGTTCCAAAGTCGCAGTACTTTGGATAATGAGGAGAGAAACCCTTAATATGATGAGACTTTCTTTTTTTGGTATTGTGTTTAATGAAAAGCTAAAAATGTGCTAATTTGTAAGTCCTGTTGTAGTAGTGGCATCGGAGGCTTTTGAAATGCATTACTGACTTAGGAAGTATTAAGGAAAAATGACATTTTGCTACTAGCAGAAAAGTCAATTATAATGTTTCCGCACTTTAGAGAATTGCTGATGCAGGATGGGAGTTAATGGAACAGTCAGCTTCACTTTGTGCTGCTGGATTTGGGGGGTTTGCTGAGAAATGGCAGCTTGTTTTTCAGTTCTGATGGCAACAATAAGCTGCACTGGGATCTGTGTGGTTGGGAATTGTCTCTGGCCAGGGAGATGGATTCCTTTGGGCTGGACCCATTGGCCGGCCTGGCATGAGGCAGACTGCCTGGGACCAGGGGGAATCATCATCAATAAGGATTGAGCAGCATTTGTGGATGGGCATGTGCCAAAGTGCTGGATCTGGTGCAGCCTGTTCCCAAAGAGCCCTGTTAATGTATTAAACCCCATGTAAACCAAGAAGCTGGAGCAAAAGGCTGTCCTCACCCACTGAGCTCTGGAGAGAAAAGCAGTAGTAAACTTGTCCTAAGCTCCTGGTGAAAGGAGGGTTGGGAGCTCTGTGGGACTTGCTGTGGTTGGCAGGGAGCTTCAGTGCTGGTTGTGAACGTCCCCTTGCAGCAGGGCTCCTGATAACCCTGTCTGTTAAATCAGTGCAGGTCAATGAGCAAAATAGCTCATGTAGAATTGGAAGGGATGAGAGGGGAGGGCTGGCACCATGTTTAACTGGAGTTACAGTGTCTGATTAAAGGGCTTTGGCCACAGGGGCATAACCCGAGCGCTTGACATAAGCCAGGGACCTAATAATACCCAAGGCACATTGTGGAAACCTGACTTCATGGTGGCTGCTGCTGTTTCCCTGGGGAGGGCTGGTTTTCCCTCTTCCTTGTTCAAGGATGCAGCCTCCTGCCTGGCTTTGGTCGGATGCTAACGGGGATAGAGACTGTGGGGCTCTTCCCTAGGTGGTTGGGGATGATTTAAAGCTTGACTTGGTGTTGGTTACTTACTCAAGCTTGTTCCAAACTATATAAACTTGTGTTTCTTTGGCTTACTAATAGGGTTTCAATGAGCTGCTCTGAGGCAGGGTATCCTCTGCACATCTGAAATTCTGATTTATGGCACTTTTTTGCCTTGTGGTAAATCAGCAGCAAGTTACTTCCAGCTGGAGCAGGTCCATCAGCTGCAGCTCGGGCCTCTCCTTTGGCTAATGCTCAGCTGAAGGGCATTGAGGGTTATTGATATTTTGGGGAGGCAAAGGGGTTGTGGGGAATTGGTACAACAGTGATATGGGCAAGAATGGCTTCTGGGTGCTCCCCCTTGCTTTGGATGGGGGCTGAGTGCTGGGGCTGTGCTGTTTGCCCACCAGCCAGGACCCTGCAAAGCTGATCTTGAAACCTGGGCTCCTGCTCCAAGCATGGACTCAGAGGCTATATTTAAATCACATTAGAATCCACAGGGCAGGGTTATGCCAAGACTTGATTGTGTCTGGGAGGGTGAAGTCACACTTTGCTCCCTCTTTCTCAGCTGTTCCTGAGTGTTTCAAAGGGGGGTTCCTGCTCAGTGTGGTTAAAGCAGGAGAATGGGGATGAGGACAAACACTTTTTAGAAGTCATGTCATATGTGGTTCTCCTGGGTTTGGAGGAAGCAATTAAGGCAATTAATTTATTGGTAAATTATCTTATGATGAAGTACAAAATAACTGCAATGAAACGCTGACATTCACATTAATACCAAATTAGTTCCTGTATTATGACTGTTCTTACAATGAATGCCCAGTAATTTAATAGTAATGGGACATTTAAATAATTTAGCTTATAATTCTCTAGATCACTTACATATATAAATGAGTGTGACAGCTTCTTTCTCAACTTTGCTGGTGATGCTGGAAGCAGAGCAGCCTGGCACCCCTCTCTGCTGCCCCCCAAACCTCACCTTTTCCTGGTGGGTATGGGCTGGGATCCAACCTGGACTGTTCTGTGATTCCATATAGCCAAGGGGGTATTCTCCCTTTGTCGGGTTTTGGGATCTGTGTGGCTGGACTTGGCAAGGAGCACTGTTCAGCCTCACAGTGGGATGGGTGTTGGAGATGCAGCCAGGGCTGCTGAACTGAATAGCTCAGCCACTGACACTGAAATCACTGTGTGTTGGTTCTGCTTGATGCAACGCTTCCCTTTCTGTAATATCAAACAGCATTAAAACTGATCCTCATTCTGTCCCCTGATAAGGTTCTAAAGGAGAGCAAGGGCTTGGCAGCTACACAGGGCAGAGTTTGTCCACTCTATTGCCTCTTCCTGCTCACAGAGCTGTTTGTAGATACTCCAACTGAGGCTTCCAGATCCCCATGGTTAAAAGCAAGTTTACACTGAGTGCAGCCAATGCTGCAGGCTACACCTGAAGGATGAATTGCCTCAGTGCCTTTTCCCATAGACTGGTTGGATACTGGAATAGAACTGCAGGTTTCTGCCCTGCATGGCTGGGATGGGGAGAGGTCCCTGCATCCTTCCTGCATGGGGTCGGAGTCGTGCCCTGGAGATGGATGTTGCCAGTCAACGTGTTACTTTGCTACTGAGATTGCACTGAACCTGCTGAAATATGAGTTAATGGGCTTGCTTACGTCCAGCCTAAATGTGGTCGTTTCATCACGTTGTGTTCTGCTGTCAAACCTGTTGTGGAGAGGAGGATTCCACTGTCGGCAAGATTGAGGACAGAATTACCCAAATTAGTTTCCTTGCAGATGAGAGCAGAGATGAGGTTTTTAATGCAAGCCCTGCACCCCTCTGGGGAGCCTGGCTCTTTTCTCCCAGGCTGAAGCTGAAGAGGACCTTTCCTAATGGGGATGTGCTGGCAAATCTGTGAAGCCAGGTGCCTGCTGCAGGCAAAGTAAAGCTGGTTTGTAGCTGCTCTGTTGCAAGCCAGTTAAATCCAGGGGCTGGCAGCTTGTATTTGTGGTGACCCATGATGAGGGTCCAGCAGCTGGATCACTGCTGGGATGGCTTTGGGAAGGACTTGTGTATGTCAGGAATGCACTGAGGTGCTACAAAGGTGGTGTCTATGAAGCACTCCCTTTGGCAGGACTGGAGATGCTGTCTCAAGGTTGGAAGGCTACGATCCAGGGGAGCCCTGTACCAGACAGTAGCCAAAGAGGAGCATGGAAAGCCTGAGCTGGGATGCTCTATAATGTGGGCTGTGATGGCATGGTGACCTGTTCTTCCCTTGGGGAGAAAACTCACTTTAACCATAGCCAGTTCCCTCTGCTGTGCTCAGTGATGTGGATCATTTTCTGTGCAGTGAGTTGACTGTAGGAATCTTTCCATGTTTTTGTACTCACCATCCAGGTCAAGTCACTTCCTACCATATTTTGGATGAAATAACCCTGTTCTAGCAGGGGGGAGGGAAGGAATTGGGATGTTATGAAGATGCAGAAACTTTTGTAATGTGATCAATTGCTTTTATGTAGAAGATGCACCAGGAAGCCCTCAGTAATAAATGAGCAGAGGTATACTTGTAGTGAATTGTAACTGGGAGAGTATGTGTGCTGTTACCCTCACCCAAGGGCAGGTTGGCCTATCCGGTGCTGGAGGAAACCTGAGCATCTTCAGTGATGCAGCCCTCCCTGTATCTCCCAGTCTGTCTATACTGAAGGTACAGACAGGTCTTTAGCTCCCTGGGGCTGGTGTGCTTGTGTTTCCAGTATAATAGGTATTACATGTTACTCCTTGTCAAGCCAACATAGGTAATGCTGCAGTGAAAACAGGTAATTGTGGCTTTATTTGTAGAAGAGCCTGGAGAATGAAATCCTGTATGGGACTGCCCTGGTCCATGCACAAGACCTTGCACTTGGCCTTGTTGAACTCCATGGTTCGCATGGTTCCACCTCTCCAGCCTGTCCAGGTCCCTCTGGATCCCATTCCTTCCCTCCAGTGTGTTGCTGCACCACACAGCTCGGTGTCATCAGCAAACGTGCTGAGGGTGCCTCAGTCCCACTGTCTGTATCCCCAGTAAGGATGCTGAACAGCACCGATCCCAATCCCGAGCCCTGAGTAGTGTCACAAGGTTTAGTTTCTCGCTTTTGCTATTTGTGATATTTGGGTAATACACCTAATGCTCTATTGCGCTGTATGTGTTGGGGTTTTCTTAAGCAGCAGACATTGCCCTTTGTGCAAATGGGGTAATTGGGCATTGTTTTCTAGTGCAAAAGAGGTTCTTGGGACACTCACCAAAATGGACCCCTCCTGACTGCTTTGCTTTTGTTCTGCTTATTTGTGTTTTCTGCTAAGATTCCCATAATAGGAATCCTTCCATGATAAGGTATCAGAAGGTGGAACAGTGCTGATCCTCACGGGGCTGTGTAAATATTCAGCTTGTGGTAGATCGCATTAAGTGTCTTATAATCCATCCCAATTAAAAAGCAGTCTTTATAGCTGTAATAGTTTTATTGAGAACTGTAACACATTAGACCTACAGATATATAAAGCAGTTAGTTTTATAAAGCATATAGGGTATTAAAGTAATGAAAGACATTAATGTGACATCAATTTTTAAGGAGAGTTACTTGCTGAAATAAATGAGTACAGCCTAAAAGTTGATGGCATGTTACAGTGCTGAGTAATGAACCTTCTGCCCCCTAAAATCTCTGCAAATAAATAATGCTTGAGCAAGTCAGTGGTCATTAACTCTTTACCCTCTGAGAGCTACATGTCACATGGATGTCTCAGCTGATGGGTTTCAGCTCTGTAAAACTCATTCAGAAAGGAATTGTCTTTCTTGGAATACCTCTGACTTGGGGTGTGTTATTCCAATGTGTTTGCTTTCCTCTCATCTTCCGTGCGGATGGGGTTGGATGAAGTCGAGCTGTGATGGGTATTGCCAGCTGCAAAATCCTTGAGGATGCTACTTTTTCCCTTTACTTCCCTTCCCTTTTCCTGCTTTTGCGTTGCCTGCCAGGGCTCTGGTTCGTGCCCTGCCCAGTGGGGTCTTGGCATACCAAGCCTGAAGAACCAAAACACATGTGGATGTTTTAATAAACCTTGGAGGAGAAATAAAAGAGCACTTAAACTTTTTACTGGTACAATGGAGCATTCCTTTAAAAACAGCAAACTCTCATAATGCTGGCTGGCTCGTGGAGAAGCAGAAACGAGATCCCTGTATCTCTTGAGAACGCAGTTATAGCAAGAAGTATTGCAATTGCTTGCTTGAGTTGTGCTTCATTAGCAGGAGTACTTAGCTGGGCCATTTGTGTTGCTATAGTTATGGATAATGTTAGAACTTCTACGATCAACCCTATTTCCAGGGTATACAGCTCTTGTCAAAACTCCCTCTGGTCTGAAACTTGGCAATAGACAAAGCATACACTTCTCCTGGCTCTGCAAATCAAACCAGACAGCTTTTACTTCAATGGGAGAGCTTAAGAAGCAAAGCAAACCCTGAACATTAAAACCTTGTTTATTGCTTTCAGATGCCTGTTCACAATCCTGTGACTTGTAAATGATTTTGCTAGAGTCGCTCTGCGAGCTTGCCAAGCTCCTGGACTGTAATGTCAGCAAGGCAGTTCGAGGCCATGCAATGATAATGTAAAGTGAAATGATTTAGTTAGAAGTAGGAGCTGCTCCTTCCCCATACATACATACAGGAACCTCTATCAGCAAAGTCCTGCCTACACCAGAGACTAAAATGCCACTGAGTGTTGACATGACTGTTAAAATGCCTTCCTTGATCGCATTAATTCACGTGCTGCCCCAGGAATGAATGTCTTTCCTCTGACCACAGAATGCTATTTAATGATACAGCCCTTCTTCTCTGCCCTCTTGCCTGGGCCCCTGTCATCTTCAACCTTCCTACCAATGCGGCACCCTGTAAAGTCTGCCTTTTCCACAGGATCCATCCAAAATGCCCCCTCTGGCTTAAGCCCTTAGAGTTCTGCCTTGTCCAGTTTCCCAGTGTGTGTTGCAGGCAGCAGCAAGTGAAGTAACTGGGGAAAAAAGGTATTGGAAGTGTATAGGGAGGGAAACCTCCTGTTGTTACTTTCTTGGTCTCAGATGGTCCTTGGTGTCCTGCTGCTTAAAAGCTTCCAGTGTCCCAGAAAAGGTTTGATGGTGGGCATGCAATGTGGATCTCTTACTGCAAATTAAATACTATCAGCAGGGAAATAAAGCCTGAGAGATATCAAATGTCCAGCTGGGCAGCCTGATCACTGTGATCTCTGCTCCCATTGCCCTCCTTCAAGAACATGGACTCTGATGATTAAAACATGGTGCAATCTCTCCTGTATCTACATGGAGATGGTGTCATGGGAGGTGTTTGGGAGGAAACCCTGCGCTCGCTCTCAGTGCAGCAGCCTCGGCAATTGCTTCAGGCCAAGCTATTCCTGTGTCAGGGAAAACAGACATAGCTGGTGCAGGAAGAGGTCTGGAGATGGCTGTTTCTGGTCCTTCACATGAGTGGGATAAGAAAGAGAAGGTGCTGGTTGTGATTACATGGGATTAATGAAGCCAGCTGCTCAGATATGGGTAAAAGAAAAGTAGAATTATCAGTAATGCACCAACATCTGTGCTGGGGATGTGAGTTACTGACAGCAAGTGGCTGGTAAGAGTTAAAACGCTTGCCTGTTGGAGGAACGATGTCCAAAGTGTTTGGTATGGGTTTTGTTACATGTTATAAGTATTCTGGCACAGTCCCTGGCAGGCAGATCTAGTGTGCTTGTTGGACTGCCTTTTGCTCCCCTAGGATTAACGTTATTTCTGTGTCAGGATTTGTATCAATCACACTGGTGCAATAATTTATAATTTCACAAACTTAGATGTGTAATTGGGGCAGAAATTTGAGTGAATTGACTGAAGAAATCACATTATCACAACTTTTGCATTATTTATATTCATTTTAGAACACTGGCAGAATATAAATGTCAAACAGGGAGATTCATGTTTCCGGCAAAGAGAAATCAAAGATTCATCATGGCACTAATCTCCACTTTGAATACTGCATGTTAGCTGCCCCACTTCAGAAACAGCCAAAGCAATAGAAAAGGTCCAGCAATGGCAATGATTAGAGGCTTGGGAAGAGGGGCTTCTGTGTGAGATGGAGATACTGGAGTTAACACACAAGGCCATTTTACCAGCCCTCTTCCCCTGTGCCATGTTACAGGTACTGGGGCAAGGTTCCATGGCATTTAAGAGAAACAGATTTAAAACAGATAAAAGGAAATACTTTCTTAAGGGCTGTAATTAATGCAAGGAAATGATTGCCATGGGATGCTGAGGACAGGATCCTTTTAGCTGTGCTCAAAATGAAGTGCTGCCTGCATATTTTGTGCTGTGCAAACCAGGCACATTTATAGTAAGTGGAATAACATTTTCAAGTTGGGCTTCTACTAAATACTAGCTCTCATGTTTCAGGGTACAAATGGATTGCTGCTTGGAGCTGGGAATGATAGGGCTTTTTCCTTTGCTGCAACACTGAAACATTAGCCTTTCCCTGAGGAAAGATACTGGTTTAGATAGGAAGCATGAGGAAGAGAAGAGTAATTTGCCAAATATCACAAATGCTGCCTGCGTTGAGTGAGCCAAATGGCTCTAAATGGAAACTGGAAAGTATTCAAGAGGGCTGGGAGATATGTGCGCTATCATTAGGTTAGCAGTTGAAGAAGGCTTGGATGAAGTTGTTAGAAACAGCATCCTGTTTGTTGTGCAAGGAGCTGTGGGGCTTCAAACCCAGAGGGGATTCAAAGAGCAGAATGAAATGGATACCTTTCAGCTGGGAGAACTGGACAGTTTATAAGTGGGTCTGGGTAGAAGTTGTGTGGGGTTCAGGGCTGAGAAAGCTCTTTAGGGGCCTTTTGGCTTCAGTACAGAAGTTCTATCCCATTTGGAGCTCCTGCAGCTCCTTGGTACACAGCAGGGTTTTCCTGTTTGGTGGCCAAGGCTTTCACTAGTGCTTAGTAGGCTTGAGGTGCCTTAGTCCAATGTTCTGCCATTCTTCTGGGGTGTCAGTACTGCTAAGCCATAGTGTTGCACACTGGGTAGTTCATGTCCAACTCAGCTGTCCCTAAGCTACACTGAAGTCACTACAGTAAATAAGCTGCAGACCTGTACTTAAGCCTCATAAACTGTTTCCATCAATAGGAAAACCAAAAGTAGGACAGTGAAAGCATAATTAAGTACTGAATAAAGACAATCCTAGTCCAGGGGAAGAAAGAGTAAATACTACTGAATTGCATGTGGGAAAGTAGTTATCTGCAGGGTGATCCATGTGTATTTGAGGTACATGCAATGCATCTCAAATGCACTAGGTTTTGATTTCAGGTTTTTATAGCCTGGGGGAGGGGAGATGGATAAAGTTTGAGGCAGAAACCGGTTATTCCTTTAAACCCTCAAATGAAAATTCTTATAAGAAAAACTACTGTTTGAAGTAATTTAAGGACTTAGAGCATGATACCTATGTGGAACACCCTGCGAACCCTGAATGCCCACGTTTTTTGCCTCCTCATGATAACATAGCCAGGCTTGCTGGACATGTCAGCTCTGAAAGAAAAAAGGACCAATGCATTATACTTAATGGCACCTGCATAATTTACCCATGCACATGAAAACCACGTTCAACATGAGCTGGGTGCGGGCAGGAGGCTCAGCAAAGCCCTATGCCAGGCTTGCTGCCTGTAATAATAACTGCTTGCCTGGCATGTCCAGCTGCCCAGCAGCATGGGCTGCCAAACATCCCCAGTGGGGGACATGGGTATTTGGTGCTGTTGAGCCATACATCATCATTTAAATAGTGATGTGGCAGCCCATCGGTGGCATTAGCCGGCCTCTAGATCAAATGGGCAAGGACATGGCAGGGATGATGAAAGACAGGCAGCTAACATAGCTCTTGAGGTCACCTTAAATGCTTCCTCCTCCTCTCTGTACACTGGATCCTGCATGGCCAGGAAACCTATGAACTCATCAGTCCTCAATGGCTTCCTGCTCATCTGCAAGAGGCGCAGCTTGGTCAGCACAGCTTGCACTGCCCGGATCAGTTGTCCTGGGGTGAAACCATCCGAGACTTTTGCCAGGCAGCTTAGGTTCAGTAAGCTGGTGATCGCTCCCCCGTTCTGCAGGATGATGTGTTTCCATAACACTGCTCATCAGGACACACAACAAAAGAGAGAATGCCAAAATACATGAATGAAGAGAAGCAGGAAAAATACATTTGAAACAGGAAAATAAGGGCTGTCAGTTAGGAAAGCCAAGATTCCAATTCTTGTTTGCTGTTTCTTTCATGTACAGATCTGTAGCAAAGTGGCCTTTAGCACATCTGTTCTTAAACCATTGGTGATAATTTGCTGGCTACTGGTTGGTACTTCTCAGAAAGTCATTAAGGGCACATACGTGTGTAAAAATGGCAAGAACTCCTTCAATATGCTTGTGTGTACACAGAGGAAGAGAACCTGTCCAGAATGTTCCCATTTGGGCGTGTAGAGTTAAGTGCTTACATTAACAGGCTGTTTTTCTTTCTGGGACCCTGATCATAGGTTCCTCCTGCTATGGGGCCTCAATGTCTGCTTTGGAAGCCAAAGGCTTCCAGCTATGCAAGCACATGTTGCAAAGGCCAGGTGTTAAATTCTGACATTTGTTTCTTGTTTAAATAGGAAACCTGTTTGTATCCTTTAGCTGTGAGCCTCTGTGCTATGAAGGTTTTCTTAATGTTTGTGAAGTGCCTGAGATTTTGCTTCCAAAAAGAAATTATTTGGAATTATAACATCTTTTGGTTTATCCTATGTAAAGTAATAGTCTGTCTGGGAGAAACTTGACAGAACTTCCATGCCATCTCACCATGCTTTCCTTTAGAGCCTTACATGAAACAAACTGGATAGAAATGGAGTATCATGCATACTGATTAGAAAGGTTCTTGAGTGAGACAGGCAATTTCTGATCTGAGTGTCCTGTGTTTGAATGCTCACATGTAGTATGAAAGTATGGGGTAGAAAACTAATGGTACTGAATGTTGGGGCAGTCATGTAATGGAGAAAACAGGCCTCACTCTCCCATCAATTGCAACGTCAATATCATGGACCTGTGCCCATAACTATTGACAACTTTGGGCTACATTTTTCACTCAAGCAAATTGTGATCTTCCACTTGAATTATATCTCTGCTCAATAGTTATTGGCTGAATCACTAATTCATAACAAGGAATTGATGCACACAAGGGTGAGCACAGCTATATATTGTGTGCGGCAGCTTCTGTTGCATGTAGGATCATGTGTGTTACAAGATACTAACTTGCTGGGTAAATAATAGCAAGAAACCTGTATAGGATCATGCATCTTCCAGTTGAATGATTTTCTTTGTATGTTTCCTGTTCCATAGTGCATAGACTGGGATATGCTGGTTTGTAACAAAAGGGAGGGTTGCAGCAGACAAGTAGCTGTGTGCTGTGGCCATGAATCTTCGTTATGTCACGACTGTGCTGTCAAAACAAGCTTCTTTAGTTCTCACATTGGGTGTCAGGCACTGAGAATGTTCAGCATTGGACGGCGAGAGCTCTGCATGGTAAAAATCATCTTTTCATTGACCTTTGGGTCAGGTTGGAGCTAAAGAACAAGCTAGATGCTGTCATAACTGTGACAACACCAAAGCAGTAAAGCTACAGGTTTAATCTGCTTTAAAGTGGCCAGAGTTCACTTTCGGGGTCATTCCTAAGTTTGCAGCTGAAATCCCTTCAGCTGGCCTTGCATTTTGTTTGGGTGTTTTTTGTCTCCAAATTAGTGGTGAGAATCCCAGCAAATGACAGCTCAATCCCCAGAAGTGAACACAGCTAAATTCAGCTGCTAGCACCTCCTTTCCCAAGGTCTTATTTGTGTCTCTTATCTGTTAGCAGTTTATCAGAGCTGTAACATAACATGAAACACATGTTAGCTTGCTCAGAGACCATTTCCCATCCACGCTATGAAAGTTACTGAGGGTGGAAGAGATTTACAGTGTGTTAGGCAGTCAAAACCTGTCTTGAGCTTGCCATAATGTGCATCATCTCAGTACCTTGGCTGCTCTGTGAAAGGCAGCATGAAACTGGACTTCACAACCTAGTTGCACGGTTTTTGTAATAGGGTGACTATAGAGGTAATGCTGTAGTCAAGGTACGATTTGTGTAGCCAGGTCCCTGAAATGGATGTGGTTTCCTTTACTAATGTATTCTTCTGGGACATGGTCTATGAGAGGTCAGTGGCACAAAGGGAGTCTGTTTTCCTTGGTGTAGTGATCAGTATATTTGTGCTGGTAGAAGCACACCACTGAGAATCCTAACTTGAAGTGTTAGTCAGAATTCAGCCATTCTGAGTAGCTCCAGACCTTTTCCCCATATTACCTTTAGACTGAACTTAAACAGACCTTTTGCTCATGTGACACCGCATCCATATTCCTTAATACCCAGAAAATGTATTAAACCACATGATAACTGTGATTAAACCACAGGCAAGAAAGCCCCTATAGAATCAGAGAATGGTTTGGGTTGGAAGGATCTTAAAGCTCTTCCAGTTCTATCTCCCTGCCATGGGCAGGGACACCTTCCACTAGAGCAGCCCCTGTATCCAACCTGGCCTTGAACACTGCCAGGGATGGGGCAGCCACAGCTTCTCTGGGCACCCTGTGCCAGCGCCTCAACACCCTCATAGGGAAGAACTGCCTAAATCTAGTCTAAATTTACCCTCTTTCAGCTCAAAGACCTTCTACCAGCCACATCTGAAGGATGCAGAGAAGGTGCTTTTTCTCTTGTAGTAATTGGTTCACATTATGAAGCTGAATTTAGAGCATTTCTTCCTAGTCAATGCTGAGCTGTTGCAGACTTCAAGGTGACTCAAATCTGAAACCAAACTTGCATTCCTGGAAGTTTGTCTTTTTCTAGCCACGTAAAGTGGTCTATGAAAAGACACTGTTTTCCTTACAAACTCGAGTCTCAGCATATGAGGCACTCAGTGAATTTGTCAGGCTTCGGGAGGGCCTGTCTCTCACTGTAAGCATTTGATAGACTAGACATGCCAAACCTCAGATGCCAAGACAATGACTGTCACGATCTCTAAGTAGAAAAGTGCAATTTGATAGTGATGAAACTAAGTCCTCCAGAGATGGTTTTGTTTATGGAGAGGCCCTAAAGTGTGTTGTTTGGGGTATGGAAACTGGAGTGGAATAATAGAAATACAGAATCCCTATGTAAAAGCTTGAAATAGAAAATGTGCACTGAAATTCATTCATATGGGGGAAAACCAGCTTGGGCTGAACTTGGTGCACACTGAACTCACGGCAAAATGTGGACCTCTGAACAGTGTTTTAAACTCCTCCAAATTCCACTTTGCTTATTTGATCTTTGGGGTAGCCTGTATCAGTATTAACCTAAGTATCCAGGAAGCAAGATGGTACCCAGGCTATGGATTGAAAGTCAGGTCTGAGGCTAACCAGGCAATAGGCACAGATTTAAACCACCACTAGCAGTCTGGATGACTTGGAATACTTGCCAAATCTGGAAGCATAGTCAGGCCTAGGAATCACAATGATTTTCTGGTAGACTTTGCAGAAAGGTTTAAGGTTGGCATCGAAGGGGCGGTTGGTGGTTCCCACAAGCAGCACTCTGTCCGGTGCTCTCAGAGCCTTCAGGAATTTGGGGAGCATCTTTTCCAGTCTTTTTGGGCCCGTCTTCAGCACGTACATGTGAATACAAAGAGGAAAGAGTTGTTAAGGAAGTCAGGTGAACAGTCAATTTCTGCTTTGCATCTGTGGGTTTGTGCTAGTGCCTTTCACTACTGAATTTGCTGATCCTGTTATTGAACAGCAGGAAGGAAGCAAATCCATTAAAGAAGGAAATTCTAATTTCCAGTTCAAGGAGAAATAGTGCTTGGAGCTGTGCACCTGATAAACCTTCACAGATAATGCCAGGGTTTGTAGCCTAGCCTGGAATCCTCTCTGCTCTTACAGGTTATGGTCTACCAACTCCTACTCATGGTTTACATGTGGAAAATACACTCCTTAATTCTTGCTGTGATTGCTGAGGCTCTAACCTGAGAACACAAGCTCTTTGAACTCGGGGTTAGTTCCTTAGTGAATGAATGCAATAATTTACTGAGTGAATTATGCAATAATTTACTATTTGACTTTCTAAGAAACACTTAACTACTGTGTACAGAACAGATAAGTATTGGGCAAAACCTGTTACAGGATACTTATGTTTGATGATGTCCAAGTGAATATTGACTGGAGAAGCTTAATCCAATTGCTGTGGTGTCACTCTGCAGTCAATAAAGCTATAAGTGAATAACTGGGTTAGGATAGTGTATCCAAGATGACTACTGACTTGGAAGCCTCTTGTCAGCAATGATTGAGACTTTAACATCCAAGGCACCAGCGCTCACTCACTTGAAGGCTTTACTAAATAGTAGGAGCCCCTGAAAAACTTGAGTTTCCACTTCAGATCAGCCTTCCTTAATGTCTATAAGGAAGAAACTATGTCCTGTAAACCTTCTCAGCTGAAGGGCAATAATCAACACCCGTGAATCTCCATTGAATGTACCATCTTTCTGTTGTCTGCCATAGCAGACAGAAAGAAGACAAAGCTCTTTTCCAGAGTGAAAGCTACAGCAGAGAGGAAATGGGGAAATCAGTAAAAAATCCCAACAGCCACATAGTTGTTTTCTAGGTAAACTTAATTACAATATGTTGGTTTTCTCATTCTTTTTATTCTCAGGGTCATACTGTGCATCTAAGTTTGCCGATTGCTTAATCACGTTAAGAAGGTGAGCATGTCTTAGCACTAGGGCTTAGGTTCCACTTTGGAGCACGGGCGTGTTGCTCGTCAGGCTAATACAGCTCACTCCTGATTTTGCTCTTGGATGAGCTATTCCTATCTGAAGGGGGCCTACAGGGATGCTGGTGAGGGGCTATTCATGAAGGACTGTAGTGATAGGACAAGGGGTAACGGGTTGAAACTTATACAGCAGAGGTTTAGATTGGATATAAGGAAGAAATTCTTTACTGTTAGGGTGGTGAGGTACTGGAATGGGTTGCCCAGGGAGGTTGTGAATGCTCCATCCCTGGCAGTGTTCAAGGCCAGCCTGGATGAAGCCTTGGGTGATATGGTTTAGTGTGAGGTGTCCCTGCCCATGGCAGGGGGGTTGGAACTGGATGATCTTAAGGTCCTTTCCAACCCTAACTGTTCTATGATTCTATGGCCATCACTCAGTGCCAGCTGCCATCTTTTCATTACCTCCTTGTGCCCATGCACCCAATGCTTCTAAGACAGCAGGATGCCTGCTTTGCCCTCAAGGAATGTGCCTTGTTAGCACAGTGGGTCTGCCCTGGAGCAAAGGAGAAGTCTTTGCTGTTCTCTTGCTCAGAAAGAAAGAGAACAGCAAGGACTGCTCTGTCTGCACCTAAACACTATGTTTGCTGTGATTTCAAATCACAAGATCTTATCTAACCCTTGCCATTGCCTTGCTGGGAAGCTTTTGGTAATGAACTTGGCTTCTCTGAGGATAAAGCAAGCTGCCATTACATAGCTACCTTGGAAGTTTTAGCCAACCTTGCCACCTTTGCTCTGCCAGGGAGATCTGGTCATGGCAATGGCTGAAATGTGGATTTACTTTTACGCTGGCTAAATTACTCTCTGTGATGTATACTTCTATTGCTACTCATAGGCTGCAAGCTTTCCTCGTCTTCTTGCGTATCAGAAGGAAGTACAAATATTTTCCAGGATGCAATGTTTCTAGAAGAGTGGGAATTACCACATTATTTTAGGTTTGGAGGTAGGGGTGGTTGGGGAATTCCATCTCACTGAAATGACTGAGAGTAGATAATGGTTGCTACAAGTGAGTGGACATGAGTGATTTAAAACCTGGAGCCATCCTCTCCCATCAATACAAGAGGCCTTTAGTCATATACCCACAGGATGTGATAGCAGGCGCAGAGGTGGGGAGGACGAGAAGCCTTTCCACACCGGTGGCTATCAAAGCAGACAAAGAGCATGAGCACCCCAGGTAATCTTTGGCCTTTCATCTTCATTTCAATCCCCATCTGCCCTTGCTGTCAAGGTTCGAACCCAAGAGAAGGGTTCCCTTTCGGCGTGGTGACCACTAGAGGGCATCAATCACTGCACATTCACCAGCTCACAGAAGGAACAGCCTCATCCAAGGGGATGCTCCCATGGTCTTTTGAAATACAGGCTTGGGTCTGTACAGACTTGTACACAGTCTGCATGTACAGGGCTCACCAGAGAGAAAAGAGGTTTAAGAGTAAAATATTTAGCAAGCAACATGAATCTAATGAGGGTTTTGGGTGAGTTGCTCTCTGCTCCAGGGGTTGAGTTGCTGTGTCTGTTGGGCAGTGTTTGAATGTTCTTTGTACTGGGGAAGCTACAAAAGAGAGGGAGAAATGGAAGCAGTGGAAGCCCCAAGAAAGTAATCTGTAACTTAACTGTGTAACACAGGCTCTTTGTTTTCACTGTAGACATTTACCCTTGTTACTTTGTTGTTCACTTTGGCTCCATCTGATTGCTCGCATTAATAGCGCTGAACAATTAAAGCTCACCTTAACTTTTAGTTTCTTGCCTTGTGTTTTGAAAGCCTCCATTATTCTCTTCCACTTTCCAGTGCACTGAAAACTGGACTATTTTTATATAAAGCAAGTACAGGTGTAGGAGAGAAATGTGACCTCTTGGGGGCTCTGAAGAAGTCACAAGACTCTCTTAAAAGCAGAAAACGTTAGCGAGCAAGCTATTATCAAGCAAGCTTTGCCAAGTCCGGTCACGCTGGTATGTGCTAAGCTGAGAAATACACTTGTTCCTTTGTGTCTGTTGTAATGCAACAGAAGAAATTATCTGGAGTGAAATAAAAAGGGAGCACCTCACCTCTTTATCAGCCTTCGATGCTGCTTTAGAGAATATCTGTTCTGTGTCTCCAATCCACACAACTGAAGGCTGCAATTGCTTGGCCACCTAAGAGAGAATGGAGAGAGAAGGCAAGAAGTTGATTAAAATGGCCACAATTCCATATATAATTATGATTTTGAATCCATGTTTCTGCTGTTAAAATGAGCCTGGGTTATTTGTCTTCCAGAAGTGTTCAGCACTCATGGATAGCACTGGCTCTGCTTAGCAGCCTTGGCAAACTGAAGCCTTCCTAGTTGGGAACCTATCATTTAGAACCCAATCCAAATTGGATCCTTTTGACTGCTATGCTTATTTGTCATTTCTCAACCCAAATTAAGCAGCAGCTCTGCAAAAGGAAGCCTGGACTGGAAGTTCAATGGCAAACAATGGACCATCACCAGCTTTAAACCAGTGGCCCTTGCCTGTAGGATCCCTCCCTGGTTTTCCAAGGGTGACAGAGATAGGGAGGCAGGCAAGACATGGCTGTTGCATGGGAGAGGATGGTACTAAGCTTTACATTATTAATGTATTAAATAGCATTTCATTTGCAGATAGCACACAAATTTAAGCAGAAGCTGCTAAATCTGAAGGGAGAGAGAGTGTGTGTGTGTCCATACAAATGGGCTTTCTGGCTCCAAAGTCAGAGGCACTATACCTCTGGTTCACAGCAGGATGGCAGCAATGCTACAGGCTTTTTCCCATCACTCTCCCTATTGCTATAGAAACGCCAGTGGGTTTAGACATTCTGCTGCCAAATTTTCATCACTTTCCAGTGGCCCTCAGAGCTGTGTTAGTTTGTGCAGCAACAAAAGTGATGGCTCGAGGAGTCAGTGGGCATCGAGGGACACAGCAGTCTTCTGTCCTGCTTTTCCCCTCCCCATATTGGAGCTGCTGCTTCTAGGAAGGAAGTTTATAAAACCAATAGGTTGTACACATCAGAAGTGCAGTGTTCGATTGACAGACAGTGCAGGAAGGATTAAGTCAGGAACATCTTTCTTCCAAGCAGCACAGTTCATTCTTACAGACACAATTCCAAAGCACCAAGCTCGTGTGTGTGTTTCCGTAGTGTATAAATGGATTGAAGATGAGGAAAAGAATAGTAGATGAGGGATGTTAAACTTGTTTGCTGTGCTGCTGATGGGGTGAAGTGGAAACAGTGCCGTCTTTGGCATGTGGCACTTTATTTCTGGTAACTCATTGGTCCTAGAATATGTCAAGTGGTACTTCCAAGTTCAGAGCAGTTTAATGGGAGAAAGCTGAGCTTTTTCCCTTGGAAGGCAGGGATTTTAGTGTTTAGCTTTAATAATGAGGTTTTAGAAAAGAAAAACTTCGTATAATGAAAGATAATGTGAAAATCCTGCAGAAACTGATACATGGATCTAGGCAGTTATGTGGGTGTTTATCTGCATGTACAGCTTAAGGGGTGACTTTTCAGTCCAGCAGTGTATTGAGTATACAAGTGAGAATGACATAACCTATAAATCTGTACAGCAATAATAGCTGCAGTTTTGAGGGCAAATGCCTTATTTTATCCATCTCCTGTTTGTCTATATTCAGAGGTATGCCTGGCATATTCCTAACCCTGCACGCACTCTGCAAGGTACACCTGACAGGGCAAGCCTGTGGCTTTCACAAAACTGAGCTGTATAGCAGCCTTGCATAGGGAATTTCTGCTGAGCAGCCTGCTAGACAAGGGCTCAGACACCTGCAGAAGACACAAGTCAGTCCTACTCACTCACTTGCAGGTGAATTCAGTTAGTACCCGGGTGCCTGCAAATAGGCTCGGAGGCCAGAGGTGAAAGGAGTGGAATGTGGTAGCAGGACCATGCAGCTGAGATGGGAGAACTGACGCTCTCTGTAACATTAAGACTTGGAAAGGAAACCAGAGGCATGGTTTAAGCAGCTGAAAGAAAGCTACAGCTTCTTAAAGAGCTCCTTTTGCATTCTGTGCACCCACTATAGAATCAGCTGTGATGAGTGGAAGCTCTGGCTTGAAGACCCTCACCCAGCTCAGCACTGCTAATGAATCAGCTGGGGCTTTGTGATGTTTGACTTTCACCTTCTGAAACCTAACAGACACTGGAGATGAGGCAGTGGGTGGCTGTTTCCCTTGAAGCCGGCCTTTCCCCTCTATGAAGCTTGAGCTGGTGGCATGCTGTTTGCTCAGGTTTACAGCCTGTGTGTGTGTGCACTACCACCCCAATAAGCTCTGTCCCTGTAGGATATGCTGTTCTTGTGCTTTCTCCCCATTTTATCCTGATGAGAGCTGCTTCTCTTCTAATGCATGTTATAATGTTTCCCAAGGAGAGCAGTCCCCTTCTGACAGTGTGAATAATGCAGCTGTATGGCCTGGGAAGCCACGTAGCTGTTCTGCAATGTACTCTCCATACCTGTGTGCCTGGTGCTGAAGTGGGATGTGATGGGGGAATAAAGGCTGGGGAGGTTACAGAGGCTATAAGAGCTGTTGGCAGTGGTTGAACTCTGCTTGTGTACTTCAAAGGGATCCCGTGTTGCCCTTTCAATGGGGCCAATGCAGGCAGGGAGGTGCAGATCTCTCCCATTTAGCTGGGAGGTCACTTCTGTGGTTACCAGCCCTCTAAAATAGAACCTTAAGTTTCAAACCAGACTACCTTACATTTGAGCTCTTAAGGAAGAGCGCTCACTGCTGTCACATGTGTCATCTGGTGGGTTTTGTCCCTTTCATTTCCCCACCAAGGAGGTGGACATACAATGATAACCTCGGTTCTGGCGCTTTCTTTGAGAGACTGCTGTCCTTTCTGTTTTGAGATGATACTCTAAGCCTATAGAGCACCCTATGTATGTTGTTCTGGTGTTGATACACACTGTATAGGCTTGGCTGTTTCTTTTCCACAGACAGATCAGACACCCAGCATCCATCGGCGTCTCATTTAAATGTTGGCAGAGCTGTCTGTCCCCCGTGAAAGTGCTTCATTTGAATTATCCACGGGCAGTTTGCATCCATGGGTAATTAAATGCACTGTACGTAATTAATTTGTAATGGAAATGGTAGGAACAATTTGCCGGAGCTGCCAGCAGATGGCTCCTTAACCCTTCTAATACCGCAGCGAGCCAGCGGCTCTCAGTGCTCTGCGGTTCATACTGCGTTGCTTAGAAGCAGCTTAAGCAGCAAGATGCTGAAGGGGCTGAATAGACCTTATCTGTGGGAGCCTTACAGGCAAATGCTCCAGTGATGATGCCACTGTATCCTGGTTTGTTGTGCAGAAAACAGCTATAAATACTGCCTCCCAACAGGATGCATTTCATTGTTTGACACTAGAGTAAGTGCAGAGTAAAGTGATAGCGTAATGCTGCTTTATCACAGAAATAACACTGTGTATTTGAGCACTGGTGTTATTTAACACTGAAAGGGTTTAGGCATCTAGCAGGCTGAACTGCACCGGTAGGAAAGAGTTGCTTTGGGATGTCTGGAAGAAAGGTGGACCGGGCTGTTCCCAGATTACAGCTGTAACAGAAGAATCTTATGTGGCACATTAATGCTAAATACACAGAGACTTCTGTCAATGTACTGAGGTAAACTGTACCTAGTCCTTCAGCTGCCAGAAACATTACCCGTCTGAAGGGACAACATGGCAGTGGTTATGGGTAAAGGAACCTGATCCAGTAGAAAAAGATTAGTGACAGACTTTGGAATTATATTGCCTGTAAATGCTGGGATTATATAAATTAATGTTAAATAAACACCATTGCATTCCTTTGTTTGTATAACACTTTCATAGTCTTGCTAAATAGCATAATCAAATAGCCTAAGAGTCTTCTAACAAAGACGGTGATTATTTCTGCAGCTTGCTGCTCTGTAAACCCTCTTGTTCAGCATAAACTGAGCTGCTGATACACAGAGATGGCTTCTCCGCTGGTATTTCCTCCTGGCCACCTCTTTCCCAACCTTTTAGCCTGGTTACCATTGCACTAGTAACATGTTCCTATGTGTGGCTTTCTGTACAATGTGCTTTCTGTATGGTGCTGTGGCTCTGGTGAAGGACCTGAGAGGGGCTGTCTCACTCTGGTAGTGATTAACCTGATGGCTGCCTTATGGTTGCTAATGGAAGGTCAGTGCTTATCATTTTTATTGCCTTGGAGTGAAGCCTTATGAACTACCTGCATTGTCATACTTTTGTGTTGTGGAGTCACGCATCCGACCTCCCCTCCTCAATCCTTTCTGGATTTAGATTTGTTTCTATGCATCCTTCCTTTATTTCCTTCACTATCCTTTTATTAGCATGTGTTTTGTGTGAGCTGTTGCACTGCAGCAGTGGTTTGTGCCTTGATGGGAACACTGGCAAGCCAAGCTGTTGGTTGGTACAAGCTGGCAGGGAGCTGAGCCTGGCTCAGTCCATGGAAAATGTGGCTTAATTGAAATACTCCAGCATGTTCTGGCTCACACTTGAAGGATGAGTTTTGTTTTGGGGACTGCTGGGAAGTGCTTCTACATTAGAGACAGATCCTCTCTTTAGTCTGAAGCAGAGCTGACCTGGCAGGCTGTGCTGTGTCTTTATGGAGAACACAAGTGCTCAGGCTTGGTGTTCATGGCTTTTTCCAATAGCATTCCTATTTGATATTAATCTTCCTTACATTTCCTTTGAATAGGAGATTGAAATGTTGGTGTTTTCCTGTCCTAGTATGAGAAGTCATTTCCTCTGTATGACATTTAAAACGCCTGCTTTGAGTAACACGCCTCTCCTTTTGGATCAGGGCTGGTATGTCTCTTGCAAGTCTCCTCCCTATATAAGGGAGGGGAAAAAGAAGGAATTTGGCTCTTGCATCTGAAACAAATTAAAGTTCCATTTCTTTCCGTTGCTATTCACTTGTTTAGGGTGTCTCCCACGAAACAACTGCCAGCAGCCAGCGCTCGGTCATGGCCGGAAAGTTTCCTAATGGTCATTTTATGCTCTCCAGAGTTTCCTTTCATTACAGCAACCCTGTTTGCAGATGTGATAGGTAATTGGAAGTGCAAGGTTCCTCCACCTTTATCACAGCACCATTAATTCTTAGATATTAAATGTAATTATATATTAAATCTCAGTGTTTAGCAATGGTTACATGGATCATAAGATAGCAGAAAAAGAGTGTTTCATTGTCATTCACTTACAACTAGAAGTAGAAGGTGTGTGTTCTGCTTGACTAACTCTATATAAAGGCACTCGTGGAAAGCTGGAGTTGAAGGCTTGCTTGACAACAGTCACAGTGGCTGTTTGGAAAAACCATGACCAGAAGCATCTGATTATGGAGACATGGTGAATCTTTCAGTGACCATCTGCATGCAAGCTGTACTATGGTGTGTCAGATAGTAGACTGAGAGCATTAAATAATACATGGCAGTGGCAAGATACCACTGGCTTTCATGGTATGTCTGCTCTATGTGCCTCTGTATACTGCAACCTTGCAATAGTGTCAGTGCCTGTCTTGTTACAGGGTGGCCAAATACTGGACACAGTGTCTGGCTGTGGTGTCATAAGTGCCAATTAGGATGGAATCAGTAATTGCTGTAAGAGGCTGGCTCTACTCCTGCTTATAGAGGCCAGCATTTGGCTGACTTCTTGCTGCATTGACATGCTCACGACTTGCATTCAACATTCCGACCTTAAGAAGCCCCAGTGCTTTCCTCCAAAGTTGCTGTCTAATTGGTGGGCTACAGCCCAGACCCCCTTGTGCTGTTGTGTGGGGTTACTGCATCCCAGGTGCATCCAGAATCCAGGACTAGGACCCTGGATGGAAGCACTGGATGTTGTAACAAAGCAGCAACCGTTGGTAGGACAAAGGCAGTGGGTGACTGTGGCAGGGACATGAGAATCCCCAGAGCCAGGGAAATTGAGACATATTTGGCACTGTTAAGGGCAAATAAAGAGGGGCTGTAGCTGCAGAGGTGAGAGCCTGTGTGGATTGTGGACTGCTTCCAGCCTGGCTCTGAGAACCCACAGAATGAGTCCAAACCAGCAGCACAAATCAGTGCCTCAGCCCTGGGGACAAAAGGTGGCACAGAGAGGTGAAGCAACCGAATGAATTAGGAAAGGAAATTGAATGCAGTTGATGTGAATGATGCTAAGGCAGGCTGGTGCTGTGTCAGTAGGAGTTCGCACAGAAATGAGCGTGCAAGTGATGCATCCCTTGGAAAGAAATGCTGTGCTGTTTGCTCTGTGGTTAAAGGAGCAGAGTTTGAAACAGCACTGCTGGTGCAGTTGGAACACCTTTTGATCAGCAAGTGCTTGGATAGCCCTTATTCCACATGATTGCAAGCATTTTCCATCCTGGTAGCTCATTGCTGCTTTTGTGAAAGCTGCAGTAGACAAGTCAGCTTGGACTCATAATTCTGGGGGAGGGGTTGGGTAATAATTCAATTTACTCTTAGGTAATGTGGAAAAATGTAAGGGGTTATATATATCTGTATCTGGATTTCTGTGCATACATGTGTGTGTATATCTACACTTGAATATCTAATGTGTACAGATGTGTACACATTTTATGTATGCTCTATTTATGGTACATGTTTTATACGTATATACATGCATGTATAAAAAAGCCTTAACTTCAGCTGGCACATTCCTGTAGGAGTAAAAAGGCTGCCCTCCTTTCTGCTGTGTTTAAAGGCCTTGTACTGTAGCAAGGACTAGATGATGGGAAGGATGGTGCGTGCCCTGTGCCTGTAGCCAGACATGTGCTTTACTATTGATGAAGGCAGAGAAACTAAGTGGAGAAGGGTGAAATGTGCAGAGTGGAGTGAGTGTTAGCTCAGTCTAATGGCACTAGCTTGTGTCAGGGAGTGCTAGACCTAGTGTCAGTGTTGCAGCATCAAAGGTGCATGATCACAGCACCATTGCTTTTCCTTTGGCAGTGTTCTGACCAGCACAAGATGGGTCCTTGGGGATTGCTTTGCTTTTCAGTGTGAAACCTGACTTCCCTGGTTTCTGTGGATGGGGCCACCTGTCACAAACCTGCTGTAAGGCTGGATTTAATACAGTGCATCTGATAACGCATCCCAGGGAAAGCCCATTTGAATTCAGTCTGTTAGTGGCACTGCAAAGCTATTTTACTTGGCTTTTTCTAGTGTGTGTATTGTGTTTTATCTTTCCAAGAGGATTTAGTCTGGAAATGTTTACCAGCTTCCTTCCTTAGCAGAAACACTGAGCACTGAGAATGTGGAAGGAATCCTGCCAGGAGAGTGTCTTTATTTTCCTGAGGAGGGTTTGGGCTATGTCCTTCACAGCTCATATGCCTTCTTTCATTTCCAGCCTTCTCATACATTTCTGTTAATGTAATCCTGAACTAGGATTCCCTCTTTTGAAACACTTGCTGATAGGTAAACAGAGAGCAGTATGGGAGAAAACTGGTTTACAGCAAGAGTCCCCGAGAGGAAATATCTGACCACCCCAGTGTAGTATCTGATTAAACACTGCATGGCAAGCATTCCTGACTGGTGTGCACATAAACAGAGAGCAGAATTCCCTTTATCTGTGAGGCTTTTCATATTCAAGGTAATGCAAAGCTTGCACAAATGTTAACATGAAAAATACGGCTCCTACAAGTGATTTCTCAAGAGGCAATAAGTCCTCTACAGCAAAGCACACATTGGCTGTCAGCACGTGGCTTTGAAAGCAGGGAGGCAGTTTCCATTTGGGTTAGCAGTCCTTTGGACCTGGGGCAGCTTTGCCCTTGTGTGACTGGTGTGCATGTTCCTCAGAGTGGAGGATTCAATGCCCAATTTGTTCCACAGAAGATGTGCTGAACTGAACTAACTCTGTAGAGAAGTATATGGAACACAGTACCTTAAGAACCATGTGAAGCATCATTTTCAGGCCACTCGTGCCTGGATACTTCCCAGTAATGCTGGAAGCGGATAAATTGAAGAGGTTGGCTCCTGTTTCTGTGCAGATGGCATGGACCAACATCTTCTTTCCAACGCCAGCAGGTCCAGCTAGTAACAAGGCTTTCACCAAAGGAGCCTTCTCATGGACTGTTTGGGAACCTGTACAAAGTCATATGGCATTATTATTGCTTTAGTTTAAGTCTGTCATAAAGGTAATGGAGTGATTTGTGCACTTCATTGTCAATAATTTATAATGTGAATTATTTCCTTAATATAGCACAAGTGCTCTTGAGCTCAGCTCTGTGGGAGTTACCACATTTGAGTTAGCATCCCTGTTTGTAGCAAAACTCAACCACCTTCATTTACATCTTCTGGTGGGCAAGCTCCAGCTCTGAATCTGTGTGAGCTCAAAGAGCAGTAACTCTCTGATAAATGTTTGAGGATGGACACAGGATAAGAGCACTGAAAGGGAGGTGATGCTGGTTGCTACAGGCCTGGTGCTCCTCACAGGGACTGGCTTTGTTACGCAGCAGCCTGAGCTGTCAGGCCAAGGCAGGGTTAGAGATGTACCTGTGGTTTTAAGCTTTGCATCTGTTTAAGAGCAGGTCCTCACTTTCTGCAACTGGACAAGGCCATAAACTGAAGTTGCGCATAGGACAAAGAGAATTCCCTCCTTCTGCTGTCTGACAATTTCCAGCTTCCCCATCTTGAAAGCAAACAAACTAATGGGACTCTCTGTTGGAGCTGTGTTTGTCAGTGATTCCGAAACCAGATGTTTCCATGTGGTTTATTTCATCTCCTTTAACTGCTGCCTTTTTGGGGTAATTTTTCCTCTTAAATGTTATTGCTGTTCAGTGAGCACTGGAGGCGCTGGCTGCTTGTCACTGCAGCTAGCTGTACTCCAAAACCCTTTACTGCGGATCATAGCATCCCAGACTGGTTTGTGTTGGAAGGGACCTTAAAGCTCATCCAGTTCCAACCCCTGCCATGGTTAGGGACACCTTCCACTAGAGCAGCTTGCTCCAAGCCCCGTCCACTGGGAGCTGCTCTAAGGTCTCCCCTTAGGGATCCTGTTCTTCTCCAGGCTGAAGCAGCCCAATAAGCCCTCTAAGCCTGCCTGCTGAGTGTGGTATTAGCTCACCTGCAGAGGAGCTAATAGTATTCCCCAGTTTGGAACTCAGCAGCTGCATGTTGCAGAGCAAGTGCAGTATCATCTGTGAGGAGGAGGATCCTTTTCTCTTCCCTTCCTTTTATTCAGGTGAACAAATGCAAATGCCAAGGTTGCTTTGCTTTACTTGCTCTGCCAGCAGCAAGGACTGCTCAGCATTTCTAAATCTCTGCCTATGGCAGCTCTAGGTAAATTCATTCTCAGCTGTAGGAAATACATCCATCACCTGGGAAAGCCTGGAAGAAATGCCTGTGTCGTGGAAACGGGACCACAGAAAGATTTAGGTGGCTGATGGTGATAGAACTCATTTTCCCTGCAGCTCTGTTCTTCTATGAATTAGGTACAGGTAAACCTCCAGAGATGGAGGTAGTAGGAAATGTCAAATGCTGTATCTGTACACAGTTCTGTAACATCACTGCCTCGAAGCCTGAAGCCATTCTGCATGAGCGGTGGTGGTTGTTGCAAAGCCAGATTTAAATGTGTGTGAGCATCTGCCACTTCTGAAGGTCTTTGGGGCTGGTGTCTATCAGACTATGGGACTAGTGGGGGAAACTGGTCCCAAAGGTGCTGGGCTGCAGCAGAATCTTCTGTCTTAGCCTGGAAAAGTCCTCTGGGTTAAGGAGACAGCTAAACCCAAATCCAATCAGGCTGCCTATTGTGTCCTAATGCTTTAACAACTCAAATAAATGACAGTGAACCTAGTGCGAAGATGAATGCCATTATTTGAGGGCTGTGCAGGGTGTAGTGAAGTTGTCAGCCACCCAGGCTTTATTAATATTTGGTGGTTCCATACCAATCTATTCCTATTACACATCAATTTATTATGAGGGGAGCAGCAGACTCCTCTGTGTTTAAAGATGAAATATAGAGGCTACTCTTATCTCTCCTTCAGCTGCTTCTAATTGTCTCAATGCCATTTAAGCTTGGGCTTTCCTTGCCATCAGGTGATTATTATGAGAATAACTTTGGATTCCACACATACACCATTATATGACTAACTGGTTTTGAGATGAATTAAATGAAATGTCATCCATAACGGAGCACCCAAAAGGTGAAACCATTCCTGTGCCTCTTTTTGGCTCATGCAAGAGCTTTCTTTACTCAAAAGCACTTTAAAAATGCTATAGTAAATACTTCTTCGTTGTTTAAGTCATCCAGGGGCTCTTCTCCCTGGAATTTGAAATGGTAGAAAACGTATGGATTCTCTTTCCTCCTGCCCTTGGGGCTTGACTTCAGTAGGTTTAGATAGCATTAAAACATAACCTTGGAGGAGTTATGAGATATGTGAAATACCACATTGTAGTCAGTGCAGGCAGCAATAAGTGCTGACCTCTCTCAGCTGACTGTGGTCAAACTTGCAGCCAACCCCTGAGTGTTTAACCAAAACCCAGCTGGGATTGTTTGATATAAGAAAAGCCCAGGAAGGGGTGCTCAGAGCACCCTGTTTGTTAACCTGGTTTGCAGATAGAGCACTCCTGCTGCCCTACAGCTCAACCCGAGACCGGGAGGAAGCAGCTTTGTGCACTGCTGCACTGAGCTCTCTACAGCACCTGCCCTCTGTGGAGGAGAGCCTCAGAGCATGTCCATAGAGACCACCCTGAGCACTGGTACTTCTGATAGGTATGTGAAGCGGAGGGGAAAGCAGAAGCTCGGTGTCTGCTTTGCTCCATTTGCCAGCATGGCAAAAATAGCATGTCTGGTTGTTTGTCCTACAAAGGGGCTCAGCAGGCAATGGCACAGCCCTGGGGGAGGATGTGCCTAGTTAAAACCTCTCTGAAAGCCGACCAGGAATGGCAAAGGATGCAAGTGAAGTATGGGTAGAGGTCCTTGAGACAGGGAGGCACTTCTTGCAATCACTGGAGTCTGGCATATGCCATTCCCAACTAAAATATGGGATAGATTTTTCCATTAAAAGCACGCAACCCAACCCAGCAAAGCCTTGTTAGGTATTGGCCAAGTCCTGATGCAGACTGCAAGAGCATTTCAAAGTGTTCTCTCTGATGTACAAAATGTATCCAGACTAATTCCTTAAACCATTGCGTTGTTTAGTACCGAGTAACATTAGCCAGCTTGTAAAAGGTAAATTGCAACCTTAGCCCTTCCCTTAACTTGATTAATTTTGATCACTGGAGCTTGTTTTAGCTATTATCTTTCCCCAGTGATTTCCTTTTATGTGCTGCCATTCACAAACTGTTAACATGCAAACGGAGATGGTTTGGAAATGCAATACCTGACAATAGCATGTGCAGGCTCCTTTATGCACTATTAAATTGATACGGTCTTCACTCAGAAGGCTTAATTGAAAAACAATTATACTGCAAAATGCTTTAGATTACGATTAATCAAGCCTTGTCAAAGCCAGTAAAAATGCACGTTACTGACAGGAAGCAAAGCCATTGTATTCTGCCCTCTGGTAGTTTCTGCTGTGCTCTTACCTAATGGCAGTATTCCATACAGTGCTATTAGCTGTCTGATATCTGCAAGAGAGGGCACTGGCTCTCTGTCTGCCTGCTGAAGTGTGGTCCCCAGATAGCTGTACTCGCCTGTAGGGAGAAAGCAGGGGTTTCATAAATGTGACAGTGCATTGTTAGAGAGAGCATAACTCGAGCCATGAAAAACTACCTTAGAACACCAGTATAACGTGCTCTCAGCAAACCCAGGGGGCAGGGATTCAAACAGTGCGATGCTGGTGTGGAATGTGGCCCTGAGCAATTGGGAAAGGTGAACTGCAAAGGGAGCTGCAGTTAAACACACTGTGGATTCCCCTTCCAGCCTGTGGAAGGTGCTCAGCAGAGCTGCTACTCTCAAGTAACCTTTGAAAGGAACTTTGTGGAGAAGCATCATTAACAGCACCATAAATCACATCCGCTGGCAAAGGATTTCTGGCTTTGGGATTCTGCAGGGTTGGATCCCAGTGAAACACGCTCCATCAGAAGGATCTTGGAAAGGGGAAAAGCTGATCTAACAAGCATTCTCCCGACTGCATCGCATCTGAGCCTCTCGCTGTGTTAGACATTGGAGTGTGTCACCTCATTTGGTGGGTTCTTTGCTTTGCACTTAATCTGTGTTTCTTCAAACAGTCCAAGACAATGAAAAATCCCTGATGTGAACTGACTGGATCTTGCCTCAGCTCTTGTTACAGAGCCGTAACCACACTGCTTGCCCTGTCCAAGTCCATACACAAGACATGCTAGAGAACAAAGATCCAGCAGGATGGGCCACAAGCAGGAAAACTAGCTATGATGATGCAGTCAGGGATTATTTTTTAGCATCAATTGCATGTCATTATGGTGAATATCTTGAAAAAGAATGTGTTTTATTGGAATGAGAAAGGGAGAACACTGGAGCTTTTTGGAGCAGGGTATGTGAGCAATGGTTAAGAGAGAAAGGGGAGTTGTCATTTGGGGGCAGAAAGGTAGACAAGCCCTGGTGCAGCTGCCCCCTCCTCTCTGAAGAAGAGAATTCATTTCAGGTTTTATCTTTTATTTAAGGAGAAATCAAAAGAACCGGATAGGAATTAATCTTCACAGATTTAATTAGAAGGCATCAAAGGGTTTAATTGCAACTGAACATAAATCACGGTGGATACTCGCTGACTAATTTAGATAAGGTCACCAAGAAAATGAGTTCGGTGATGTCGGTTTGTCATGGGGGGGACATTTCAGTGCCTTTACTTGCTGTGTAGCACAGTTCCACTTTGTCCTTTTGCCAGGAACTGGGATGGAAGTGACCTTCCTTAGGCTTCAGCCCTGTAAGAGCTGAGCAGTTGAGGACTGCAGAAGAGCCACAGCTTCAAACCTCAGGGTCAAGGGAAGATAGCCCAAAGCCACCTCAGCCTATTTCCAGTTTGATGTTACCATCTGTTAATCATTACCTACTGGCTGAGATGTGCTTTAAAAACATCCCTGGCAGGGAATGTCTGTTAGAGAAATGCAGCCTGGTTGGGTGAGCAAAGGAATGATGGAAACTTTCCATTACTTTGCTTCATGATCATTTAATGAGCATAAAATGGGCAGAATGCTTGTTAATTCAGCCTTCAACAGGTTCCACCCCCTGTGTAAAGCATAGGCGAGCGTGTCTGACTGCAGCTGTAGGTAAGAGAAACTGGGCAAGAGGACTATGAAATGCAGAACTAGGCAGAGGCACATCTTAACTCAAGGGCCAGATATGCATCAAAGCACTGCTCAAAGTTGATGGGCAGGCAGAGAGGTAAAGGTGAGGGATTGAGTCTTCTCTGCTGAACAGACTCATGCTGAAGGCCAACACCTGGACAGTGCTGCCTAAAGGATGCCCTGGTTCCAACTCAGAGTGGCTTGTGACAGACAAAGCCATTCAAGGCTTCCAGGTGTTAGTGTTTGGAGCTAAGCATCAGCTTCACTGGGAGGCCCTTGGTTTCAGTAGCAGAAGTGGAAGGTAACAGGCACCCTGCAGAAACAGGTTTGATCTGCATAGATATTCAAGTTTGAAAGTCCTGGAAGTGTCATTACTCTTGAACTCCCTCTTGACTGGAAATAGGGGTCAGTGAACACTGAATGGCTGGAGGTTTGGTAGGATTAAACACCATATTAGCTGTAAAATGTGTACTTTACCAACATAATCTGAGAGATGCACGGTCTTGGCTTTTATCAGTAATTCTTCTTCCACCAGTTCCTTGTACAGAGAATCGATGGTCCTGTGGACAAGAGACATCCCTCAGAAAACCCAGGGTGCTGTCAGTAGCAGCTCAGTCCTTCAGTAACTGAACTAGCTTGAGAGTTATGGTTCTTCTGCTTTATAAATGCATTCTGTAGCTCAGAGGTAAAGATTATTAGTGCCATTAATATGAAACCAATAAATACAGCTTTCTGCATTATGGCAAGAGATCTCTCCCTGTCTCACACACCACACGGCTCCCTCTCCCTTTCATACCGATTCCATTACCCGTTTCCAGGTGATGCAGGATCAGTTATGACTTGTGTAATAGGCTCGTTCATTAATATCAATTACTGGCAGATTATTTTTAAATGATACAGTAATGGCAATCCTAGCACTACTACAGCTCTTCCCTTAGCTCTCCAATTAGTAGTAATTCATTAATTCTTCTTGGAATTTATTCTGTTTGCAATAGACAGTCTCATCTTGTCAGGAACATGATGGGAATGACTTGATCAGAGCAACCAGTGGTCCACCTACTGCAGTGTCAGGATCATGGTGGTCAGAGGAGAATCAGGGGGAAAACATACATTGGAAATAGGCACAACTTCTCTAGTGGAACAGTTTTTTCCTATCTCCATTAGTGGCTGGAAAGAACACCCAGTAACTGAGGATTTAATACACTTGTTCCTGGTTGTCTGCAGATGTGGATGCTCTCCACACTAACCCTTTTGGACTCCTACCTAAGTATCAAATTCAATGACATTTTTGGCATTAGGTTCTACAGATGGATACTGCTTCAAGGCTTATACAAAATGAATGAGCCTGGTGGAAATTCTTGTATTGTCAGCATAAGCAACACTGATTTGCACCTTTAGAGGTCTTTCACTGTGCACTTCGCACATCCTCTTCTATTTTCTTTTGTCTTTGTCATCTAAATTGGGATGTTCTGGTATGGCTGCAATAAAGCTGGCTAATAAAACATATCTGATTTGAGGTCTGTGGCCTTTTTCAGCTGGGAAGTTTCATGTTTGTGCAGTGTTAGTGGCACAATTAGTATAGGAGCAGTAATAAGCAAATACAAATTGGACCTCACCTTTAACAGCATTGATTTTGCCTCTGACTTGCATTCTCAGTGATTTATGTTGAGTATGCATCGTAAAGCAAGCAGAAGGTAGAGTGGGACTAACCTGACACTTCTGTTGGGAGCATGACTTCTACGTTTCCTGTCTTATTATTTTTTACTGTGCAAGCTTAATGATGCATGCCCTGAGCCTCCTCCAAGTAAGTGTGATGTGATCAGTCCTTGTTGACTGAAGTCCCTTGCGCCCTGTTCTCCGGTGCCAAAACCAAGCTGAACCTCAGCTTCTCTTGGTTATTTCCGTAATGCTTTCTCCTTCCCTGCTCAGCAGGGAAGAGCAGCATGGAGCACGGAGCCAAAATGCCAGATAAACTTTGATTTAAAGCCGCTCCTACAAAGTTTGCGTCTTAAAAGGCTGTGTGTTGTATTAAGTTTATATGTAAAGAAGCAGGTATGTGCGAGAGTGATTTTATAAGTGCAGAATATACGTGTCCTTGTTAGACTTTGGTGCTGTTTTTATAGGAGAGGTCATGCTCTGTTATAATCTATGACACATTTACTCTAAATATTTGCTTGGAGAGGTTCTTTGTTTTCAAGTAGGTGGAGAGATCAGGGGCTGTGTAGCACCAGCCCCCTAAATGATCTAGTCCAGGTCTTGCTGAGCGTGTCCTGTAAAAGTGGATTCATGGAGTGAATCCCATGTGCTTCCCCCTGCAGTGATTGAGGGTGTTTGTCTTAATGCTGCTCTCTTGGGAGCTGCGTCTGCTTCTGCTGTGCACTGTTGCTGGGTCAGCAGGTCCCTGTGGTGCTATGTCTGTGTTTGTGTTATGTGTGCAGGTGAAGGAGAGTGGATTGTCAGTGAATACATCACAATGAAACACACATCACTGAAAATGTCGTGTCACAGAAAAAAATACACCCAAATCCTTCAAATAAAATAAGGATGCTTGAAAGAGCAAAGGTGCACAAGGAATTGTCAGGTTTGCTGAAACTCTGGTAGGGAGTTGAAACGAGATGATCTTAACATGTACTATTCTATGATTCTACTCTCACTCTTACTGATGAGACTGAGAGATCTGGGTTGGTTCAGCCTGAAGAAGAGCAGGCTCCTGAAGGGGAGACCTGAGAGCAGCTCCACTGCCTAAAGGGGCTGCAGGAAACCTGGAGAGGGGCTTGGGACAAGGGCCTGTAGGGACAGGCCAAGGGGAATGGCTTGAACCTGCCAGAACAGGGGAGACTGAGATGAGCTCTTAGGCGGAAGCTGTTCCCTGTGAGGGTGCTGAGGCACTGGCACAGGGTGCCCAGAGAAGCTGTGGCTGCCCCATCCCTGGCAGTGTTCAAGGCCAGGTTGGACACAGGGGCTTGGAGCACCCTGCTCTAGTGGAAGGTGTCCCTGCCTGTGGCAGGGGTTGGAGCTGGATGAGCGTTAAGGTCCCTTCCAAGCTAAACCATCCTATGATTCTATAATAAATAAGATTTATGGTATGTGCATGAAGGGTGATATATGGAGTACAGGGGCCTGTCTACAGCCTCCCTTATCAGGTTTCAGCTGGAATGGAAAATCTGACACTTGTCAAGAGTTGTTCCATGCTTCTGCACCTGCAGAGATGATGGGAAACAGGCAAACAAGGCCTGTATCCCACCTAAATGTTGCATGCGCTCACCTTGGCATACTGGAATTAAACTGACTGAAGCTGATGGTGACTGGCCTTAGTGGTGTGGTGTTGTGGAACAGGGATCGTAATCTGTGTGCATTGCTGAAGTTGGGGAAAACCAGGATATGTGCTATGGAGCATGAAAGCAGTGTTCTGTTGCCTGTTATTTGTTGTGCTGTAAAGCCACTGGTCAGGAAGGGGCTGTGTGTAGGTTGCTGTGTTCACTGGGAATACAAAAAAGGTTTTCGGTAAAGTGTATGTGTTTGTGAAAGTGGAGTTTTTATCATCTAGGCTTTTTATGCATATTTATAACTGTTAGTAAAGAGGTTTTATGTACCATAGAGCTCCTGATGCTGGTAAGCATAGCAGTGTTGAGATGCACTTGGTGTAATTAGAAACTGAATGGGTTGATAGTATATCTAATGCATAAAGGGTGCACTCAGTCTCAGGTAAGCAGGTCCTCTCTTTACCTGTCAGGAGTCAGATCTTCTTCCAGCTCAGATATCTTCTTCCTTGTGGTTGTTTTCTTCTGAGGACCACAAAACCAGACAGGAATTAGTGACCTTAGCACAGAGATGTGGTTTTGAATGTATTGAATGAAAGTGAGAGCCAGAACAGCAAATGCTTGTGTTTGAATGTGGCCCTTGCCACTGAAGGAACCCAAAGGGAAAAGTCATACCCTTGAATGCCTAAAGGGAAAGGAAGTCATATCCCCATTTATAAAAGCACAGGAGATGTTCTTATCTATAGCTATCTGATTGTTGCATCTCTCTGAATATATTCCTAATTGATATTTTCAGCATGTTTAAGCTACAGAAGATTCTGACTTGTGTCTCCCTTCTCTACCTACTGCAAAAAGCCCATGGAAAACAGAAATAAGAAAGATGTGAATCAGTAATGTCAGGCCCCTCCATTAATTGCAGCTCACAAGCCATAAATACAGTTAGGGATAATTGGGCATCATTAATCCATGTTAGTGCCCACCACTTGTGTCCATACTTCAGTTCTACACATCAATTGTACGTGTACAAGGACATTACAATGTGAATGGGTCAGTGGCTGTTACTGTTTGCAATGCAACAGACATCATCTGGATGAAAAGATAAACTAACCCCAGAACTATATGGATAAACTAACAGGGAAAAAGGGATGTTCTTGTGTTTTGGATGGGAATAAAGCCAACAACCCTGTCTGCAGAACTACACCTCAGGTTTCTCTACATAAATAAGCTTGGCAGCAAATAGTCATTAGAATGTGCCAGTGGGGCTTTGTTTTGCAGCAAAGGAATGGGAAGAACAAAGCATATGCCATGCTGGTTTAACAACTGAGGAAATAGACTGTCGGTGGTTTATTTCTGCTGCTCTCCAGCTTTGTCTCTTTAGCTTGCTCCAAACAAGCTAGAAATTACATATCATGGGGTCTGCCTGGGAAGAAAGGCTCATTTCTACCTATGTAAAGACACTAAGCATATGCTGAATTTATTGGCCAACTGGTATTGTCCTCAAGGCAGCTTCACCAATAAAGTAACTCAAGAGCAACACAAAAATGAACTATGCAGGGGGAAAATGTGTTTTCCTAATTAACATAAACAGCATTTATGGGGAATTTGGCAAACCCTGAGATGCCATAAGGGGAGCTCTGAATTGTAGACAATGGCTCTCCTCCAAAATGCCTTATTGGGAATGGCTTTTATTTAGAAAATGATAATGTTTAATGAATGTGAACACATTCATCATTTCTAATGGAAACCACCTTGTTTCTGTCTCCGAAATACCAGCCTAGCTTCTGTGTAGCCATCCATTCACTTGGTTATTTTGTGCTTCGGTAAGTCACATGTAGTGAACTGTATTAGCTATTAGTTGGCAGATGACAGCAGACTGACTTGTGTGCTCAGTGTAGTATCTCATCTTATTGAGTGGGCTCATGAAAATGGTTTGAATAACTCAGAGGCTGCTATGAGCAAACACAGACCTCATTTCAGACCACACTCCAGAGCAGTCTCTGGCACCAGAAGGCACAGGGTAGCCAAAATGTCTCCTTGAGGGAAATGTTCCACATTGGAACCACAGGCTCTGTGTCACCCTTTGGCTGTGATTATCTGAGTCCTGCTGCCATCACCTGCCACTAGGTCTCTGGGAAGGTACTAAGGGGAAAGTGCTCCTGTGGCTTTAGGGAAATGGTAGTGTGTAAGCAGCAGTGTGTGAAGTGAGTGGATTCCTTGGATCGTGTGTGATGCTTGTGCATGCACTTGCTTTGGTTTAAGTCTTTCCTGCAATGCCAAGATAAAACCAGCAGCTTCTGATACTTGTACAGAAAAAGTCCTGGGACAAAGATGTTGGGACAGGTTGCCCAGGAAGGTTGTGAATGCTCCATCCAGGTTGGACGGGACTTGGAGCAGCCTGGTCTAGTAGAATGTGGCCCTGCCCATGGCAGGGGATTTGAAGTGGGTGATCATTAGGTCTTTCCCAACCCAGACCATTCTATGATTCTATGTTCCCAATAATTAATGAAGCTCTCACTAAATGAGTGGCTCTGAGCTGTGATCCCTGTTGGATTTAGCTGCAGCATCCAAAGAGGTTACAGCTCTTACAGCTGGCTGAGAGCTCTGGATACTAATCTCCATCAGATACAGAAAATCCAACAGCAGTTCTGAGTCACTGCCCTCAAATCCAGCCTTTCCTCAGTTTTGACCCAGCCTGTCTTTGGGCCTTATTCATTATGGCTTTGCTGTTATCAGGTCTTTATACAAAGGTTGATATTCTTGTCATCGCTTTGCTTTTGTGGTTTTCTTTGCTTCTACCCAATTGCATCATTGATATCCAAAGCTGCACTGAGATGCTACCAAGGCCTATTTACACACCTAGCTTCCTATGTCCCCTCTTTCTGCTTTTCTCCTCTGGTGCTGACAATGCCTTTATGTATGTGTGGGTGTGCTCACTTGCAATGGGATGCTTTACCTGTGCTTGGATGGAAACAAATCCTTGGGGGAGCAGAGCAGGAAAAGCAGCACAATGGGCTTAATAAAAAGCACTCTGATAAGCACTTAAACATAACTTCCAGGTCAGTAACTGCAGAGAGCTTATCTGCCAGCTCTGATGTTGGGTGGAGACCCAGCTTAAAGAAGCTAGGTCTGTTGTGGTTTACTTGGCTGCATATTCCCAAGGGAAGCACCACTGGCTGCTAAATGCTATGCCTACTATGGTGGGTACATGGTATCCATCTAGATTAAACACTTGTAAAGCTGGTGGGCTGTGCTGAGCTTGGGTTGTCAGCAGAACAGGCAGGACTCATCAGCAGAATGGGCAGGACTCATAATAACATATCAGTATGCAGATTGCACTGAGATGAGGATGCCACCCACCTTTTAGACATCAAACACTTTGGCAGATGCTAACCCTCTCTCCTTCACCTAAAGGTGCTTTATAACAGGCTCCTCTAGGCTGGGTGGGGACTTAGACCTTCTGTTGAGGTTAGATAGAAGGCATGAAGCTCTTCCCTGTGAGGGTGCTGAGGCGCTGGCACAGGGTGCCCAGAGAAGCTGTGGCTGCCCCATCCCTGGCAGTGTTCAAGGCCAGGTTGGACACAGGGGCTTGGAGCAGCTGCTCCAGTGGAAGGTGTCCAATAGAGTGTTCCCTGCCAACAAAAAGCACTTCAGTTCTACTGTGCTGTCTTCCTGCAAAGAAAGGAGAAGAAATCCCTCCTTAGCACACAGGGCATGGCCAGATGGAGCATTGGCAAGTTGGGATAACTGTCTCTGGACAGAAAATTCCAGTTATAAGAGTTCACTTAAAGAAAAGACCCTTGCTGCCCACTGACAGTGCAGAAAAGGTTTGATGTAGCTGAAGAATGTCAAGTCCTTCTGAGAACACTTTTACATCGTGCTCCAGACATGTTCATGGCTACAATGAGAACTCAAACCCACTATTACTTGCACTGCATATTTGGGGGGGAGATATGGGTAACACATGCCTTGAAAGCCTAGAGGATTTCTGCTGAAAAACAAATAAGCTGCTTCCAAACCTTTCCAGTTCATATGATTCTGGTTACAGAGGCCACATTTTCATAGAGCAGATCTGAAGGCTGTGTGCAGAGGTATGCATTGGTTTATGGACTGGGGTATTTCTGCAAATACTGATGAGATAAAAAGCCTTTGCCAATGCCAAATTCAAATGGCTTTGCACAAAGATGTGTTTTGACTAAACCCACATACTTCCTTCCATTCCCCACCCCAGGCAACTGTTTGTTTGTATCTGTGTCATGTCCCCCCCAATAAAGTCTTTAGGGAACTTGTCTTACTCAATTAGTACTTTCCCCCATCCTCTTTTCCCACCTTGTTCTCTCAGGCTACTGGCACAAGTTGGGAGAGCAAGACTTAAATAACAACCCTCCACCCAAACTGTTCCAATCCTATCTTGAAAGTTCAAAACCCCCAAACAACTGCAAACATGATAACTCTAGTTGTGACATTCTGAGGCAGAGTTTAGCTGATCTAAATGCATCTGCCCATGGTGGTTTTGGGAAGATGGTTGCAATGTTTTGCCCGTGTATCTTCAGCCTCCCTATTTTTGAAGGGGATTCAGCAACCCAGTTGGTATCGGCTTTCAGAGCTGCTTCAGTTTTGTGCTATTAAATTGCCCCTGTCAGATGAAAGAGCATTTTTAGAGATAATCTGAGCAGAAGTACAGCAACAGCAAGTATTTGCTTGCTAAAAGGATTATAGAAATGAAATACAACATGAGGTTAGGGTTGGCTATTTGCCCCGAGGATTTGAAGTGCATCTGCTGATTGAACGGTGGGGCCTGTAAGCTTATTTTGCACTGACATGATCTATAGTTTAAATGGTTGGGTAAGGAATTTAGGGAGCCACAAGCTGTGGAATTCTGTGTATAGATGTGAACGTGACATGTGCTGTGTTCCAGTGGATAACTCATAAAACAGGTTAAAGACCTACATTATGTTTAATTGGCTTAATTGTAAGTTCCCAAACCCTTCAATAGTAAATAGTAACATAATTAATGTGTACCTGCTGTAGGTGATCTATGTGTTGTATGGATAAATGAAAGGTTACACCAAAGCATTCAAAGTGCATTATTTTGCTGTATGTTAACCAGCTGGAAAAATCCCTGGCACCCAGATCTGTGCCTTCCTTGGAAAACTCTATTAATCCAAACATGTCACCTCTGAAAGAGGGATTGCTTGGATTTTCCTGTTTGACTGCATTACAGGATTTCAATAGGGTGTGTATCCCTCTTGAAAATCAGATCTGTTTTGCAATGATTTATCTCTGGAACAGTTCAGTTTGTCCTATGCAATGTTTATAAAGGTTAAGGAATAATAATGGCTAAAGGAAAAGGTCCTGGAAAAAGACTTTAAAATGGTTCTGACTTGAGATTCAGGGATAGGGCAAGGGGTAACGGGTTGAAACTTAAACAACAGGGGTTTAGACTGGATATAAGGAAGAAATTCTTTACTGTTAGGGTGGTGAGGTACTGGAATGGGTTGCCCAGGGAGGTTGTGAATGCTCCATCCCTGGCAGTGTTCAAGGTCAGGCTGGATGAAGCCTTGGGTGATATGGTTTAGTGTGAGGTGTCCCTGCCCATGGCAGGGGAGTTGGAACTGAGTAATCTTAAGATCCTTTCCAACCCTAACTATTCTATGATTCTATGAATGTTTGGGGTGTGTATTTTGACACTGGTGAGACTGGGGTTTCGCTGAATACAGGGCAGAGAATGGGGATGGATTCTGAATTCTCCCAACTTGCTGCTCTTACCTTATCACTCTTTTTCCCTTTCTTGGCTTTGGAACTCTTCTCTCCATCCACAGCCAGCCTGAGATTCTCCAGTTTCTGCCGCATCAATGCATCAACCTATCAGACAGACAGAGTTTAACCTAGGTCTGCTGTTGTGCCACCACACCTCAGTCAAATGTGCAGCTAAAGAAACATTAAAGCAAAGAACAGATCGCAGGGGCTCCGGAAGGAGCTAAGGTCTGTGCCAGGGCCAGTTCTTACAGCTGTAGAGAGAGATACACAGGCAATGCACATTATTAGTGTCCTTGGACTATTGTAAGCACACCTGTTCTCTGATCTCGTTCTCCACTTCTTCCCGTTTCTCTTCTTTCATCAGCTCCGGGTCGTGATCCTGGAGAAAATCCCATCCCTCGTCTCTGTTCTGCCAAACAGCTGTTATCCAAAAGGAAGCAAAGAGGAGAAGAAAGTTACAGAAGCCATTGGTTTTTCCAACAGCTGCTGGGGGCAAAAAATAGGTACATGTCAGGAGCTTCTATTAAATTATAGCTGTATGAAAGGAGCAGGCTCTAGGGACCCTTCCCAAGGGCAGAGCCCTGTTTTGTTAGGATCTGTAAGTCTTGAGGATAACTTTTTTCCTTGCCTTGGGCTGTAAATTGCTATCAGACTTCACGAGGATAATGGGATGTAGAGGTTGTTATTTGGAGGTTGAGAAGCTGAATGCCTGGAGAGTTGTTCACCTTCAAAAGCAGATACCACAGCATTGACCAAATCATACTGTGCCCAACATTGGCATTCTTCTGTTTAATAGCATAGTGCTTAAGTCTTTACCATGAAGAGTCAAAAATGACTCCTGTCCTGAGGAGTGTGCTCTCTGTGCTTGTCTCTTGGCTGGCATAATGCAGGCTTGGAGACCAAAGGAAGGTGTTTAATTTAAACCAGGAAGTTTCCCTGTTCTCTCCTACTCAGTTATCTAATGCTAAGTTAAAGCTGAGGTGACCTTGTGATTTAGCCTCTGTAGTGATTCACATGAGGCTGAAATATGGTCCAGGAGCATGGAGTAGGAGTTAGCTTTAAGCTAAAAGAGGGGAGACTGAGATGAGCTCTTAGGCAGAAGCTCTTCCCTGTGAGGGTGCTGAGGCGCTGGCACAGGGTGCCCAGAGAAGCTGTGGCTGCCCCATCCCTGGCAGTGTTCAAGGCCAGGTTGGACACAGGGGCTTGGAGCACCCTGCTCTAGTGGAAGGGGTCCTTTCCTGTGGCAGGGGGTTGGAACTGGATGAGCTTTAAGGTCCTTTCTAACACAGAGGAAGTTTTGCCTTTGGGGAGCTTAAAGCTTGATGCAGTAATTGAGAGGCAGATGATGTCTTTCCCTAAGAGAGACAAGACCCACCTTACAGAGCACCTCTATTTCTCAGTGTTCTGTAAGGGATAAGTAATCAGGAAACCTAACAAAGGAAGCTTGTGCAGGCTGATGATCATCCCCCCCCAAGCCTGTAACTTTACTTTTATGGAGGCAAAGTGCAACTTCTCTTTAGGAAGAAAGCTAAATGATGTCTGGCAAGCTTGGTGCATGTCTGAATTCTCCCCTAATAGCAAAAGGTGCCTTTTTAATGGAAACATTCCTCTTTCTGTGTTTTTTGAGCTAATTTAAAGGAAGACAATTCATACCTTGTATTTCCTTGCATTTTAAGTCCTGATAATATCTTTATAAATGACAGCTAATCTCCAGCAGCATATGCTAATTCATTTTCCAGATGATTAAGAATTACACTTTAAAACATAGGCTCCTTTATGAATCTTGTTCTGTTGAGGGTACTCTTCCCTCTACCCACTGTCATTTCTAAGGCTCTGTAAATTCAGGAAGGTTTTCACAGTACCCATAGGAGACCATTCAAGTTTGAGCCCAGTTATTATAACACTGGCTGCTATTTCTACTCCCTATAAATTTTCAGGCTCCAATTATGTGCAGGGTATTTGTGACTTTACACAGAGGGAATAGTTTTTTGCAGGAGAGTATTCTGAGTTTCACAAGTGAAAAGGGTAGAGATGGAGAAGGATGCTGGATTTTCTTGGGTAATGAGGAAAGAAAGTCGGAGGTATGGACATTAGTTTCTTTACATCACTTGCAGGTCATCACATGGCATGACAGATGTCATGCAGGATGCTAAGAGGGAAAGCTGATTTGCCCTAGTTAAAAGGTACCTCTTCCAGGCTTGCCAGCCTGAACCTTCAGCCTTGTGGAAGGGGAATGCTCCATGGGAGTTATATGAGGTTTTAAACACTTTTCTGTCTGGGTCACCAAAGTGCTGCTTCACAGAGGTACTGGGTTTAAAGGGATCCACAGATTCTTGTTCTTTGGGGTCTTTTTAATCTTAATTGTTTATTGCTGTTTGTGACTCAATGAGTGGTTAATATCCACTGCAGGCAAATCAGTGACATCCCCCCAGGTTAGGCACCTGCCTCTGACATGACCTGGCAGTGAGTTTTCCAAGTGCTGTATTAGCCACCAGGTTAGAGGCCCTCCACTTTAAAAGAAGCAGTCAATAACTCCTAGGTGTTAGATGCTGTGTTTCTTTTATAGACTAACAGAATGCTTTAAGGTTTAGTTTAAAGTGAGGCCAGGGGGCTGAGGATGCTGTGTTTGCACTGGCTGGTCAGAAGAGCCTGGTATTCTGCATCAGTGTTCACTCTGCAGAACAGTAGCTAATTCCAGTGTCCCTGAATTTCAGATAACAGCTTGTGACTCTTCATGGAAATAAATGTATCTGAAGCATGAAATTCTTCTCATAAAGGCCACTTCCAACCTCCTGGCAAAAGGATTTGAATCTTGTGGTGCTTGGTTACAAGTACGTGATATCACTACATAGAGTTTGGACCATAGAGTATTTGGGTTGAACTCAACTATCCTCTGCAACACTCAGCAAGTCCTAAGTATCAACAGGGCAGTTGTGTGATGGGGGAAATAGCACAAGGTACTTCAAAAACAAAACCCAGGAAGATGGAGGTAATGGTTTAGGCTGCTTTAGACTTGCTCCACTTAAACTCTTGGTGTTCTAGTGTGAAAGTAGGTGTCACACAACTGTTTCCAACAACAGTATATAAAATAACTGCTTTAGCTTGAGTCTGGCAAACACAATTCAGCAACTTGTAAAACTGCCCAATACAGGTCTGGAGGAATAGCAGTCTTCATGAATTCCAGTGATGTTTAGGTAGCTGTACTGTGTGTATTTCATGGACAGAGGAAGGCAGAGTTACAGGAGCATGAAGACATTAATGCTGAGGCTTCATTTGCAGTAGTGCTTTGGAATTATTTCAGATGTCACTTTTGTTGCCCTCAGAAAAGCCCTTGCACAAACATTACAGCACTTTGGGTTCTAGTTTGGTTACTTTTACTCATAGAAACATACCCTTCTGTATCATTAGATCAATGACTTTGAGAGACTCCTAAGAAGACTTGAGGTACTGACAGGCTCCTTTCCTGAATACCTTTCAATCTAATGTCCTCATTTCTGTAATGTTCCAGTAGTTTGGGCAGCTGCCCAGCTTGACCTTCTATGAATGACATTCAGATTAAGTTCAATTAGAAGAACATTCCAGCTGTAATTGTTATCTTTTTCTACTGACCTTTGTATTGACTGTTTCCTTCCTCCATTATTGAAAGGAAATTACTCGGAGCCATTTTCCAGCCTTCATCCTTTTCCTAGATGGGGGAAGTAGAGAAGGTGGTGAAAAGTCAGAATATTTTTATGTTAGAAACCTTGCAAGTATGAAAGTGTGATGATTTTAGTTAGACTTTTAAGTATTTGTTTTAATATGAGCAGTAAGACAGCATCGTTCCATAGAACCATAGAATAGTCCTGTCCCTACAGGCCCTTGTCCAAAGCCCCTCTCCAGGTTTCCTTCTTTTCCTTTGAGTCACCTTGTGTATTTTGTCATGTTCAATTGATTGATCCCATGCTTGTCCTGTGTTAAGTGCTCTAAGGCACCTTGAACCAACAGTGTACATTTCAGTCTAAGCAGAGATAGGGAAATAACAGTCTGACCATGTTTCTGCAGCTTTCCAAAGCCTATCCCACCCTAAGTGGTTCTCATTCAACCCCAGGGAAATTTTTGACTCCATTGTGCACTTTTGGTGTGGAGATTTTGCTAATGGGTTTCACTAAGGACAAAGTATGTCTCACTTAAACATTTCTGGATGAATCTGGATGCGCAGCCTTCCTCATGTTCAATGAGGAAGACAGGTTGCAGCATGCTGGGGGGAAGCAGGCCAGACTGGTCTAACATGTGCTCTGCTATTGAAAAAGAGGGATCATATGGTGCTGAAGCTGTGGTTTTGTTTTCCTTCTTTGTGTTTGTGGTGGTGGTTTCTTCTTCTCTGAGGTGCCCAATGGGAAATCAAATCAGCACCTTGCAGAGAAAAGCAAACAGAGTTACTTTGATATCAAATCTGCTTCTTAAGAGATTGCTATCAGGCTGTTGAGGAATATTCAGGTTTCCTTCTGGGATCAAACTTCTGTTTTCTTTAAGAACTGAAGCTACAAGTCAGGCTTTTTTCTGCCTGCATCACTGTGACTTCTAGCCTATACTTACTTTAATAAGTGTCCTGCTGCTAGAACTTTTCTCAACTGGTCTTAGATACTATTTCCCTCCACCCCTGTCGGAATTATAACCTTGGAGAGAATGTTCCCTTTGTTCTTTCTCAATGAACCATGGAGAACCTGATATAATGGCTCAGAATTTTACTAGACAGGACTTGTGATGGCTAAAGAGAGAACAACATGAAGTTATAAAGCCCCAGAGCTTTATATTGTTATTTCACCCCATTCCAAAACAACTGTGAGGGGATTGAGATTCATTTTTGGTATCGCTGGTTCTTATCTACTGACATGTGCAAACCCAACAAAGAATCAAATTTACCCTGTGACAGTCAGGTTTTTAAGCTGATGAGTGAGTTACCATCTGGTTTCAGAGCTTAGCTTGAGTTTGACGTTTTCAGTGTACCTGAACATTGATGTCTCATTTGGATTTAGACTCAAATGTCTGAAACAGCCTTTTTCATTGCCTCTGCGAGACCAGAGGCATCACAGGGATTTGTTCTGGGCCAGCTCAGTGGGGAAGCAGCAAGGACAAGGGCAAAGCTGCAGAAAGCCATTAGAGGACACCCTCATGAATGCTTCCAAAGTGAAATGGACTGAGATGCTAGAGCTCTATAACTGTGTATTACAAAAGCCTTTAAACTCTTCAGTTTCAAAAGCTTTTCTAAGCTATTACCTTCATATATACCTTTTTTATCTGAGCTTTCCCATAGAGTTCTGCAGTGTATACACTGACTTAAGGGCTTGCATCTTGAAGTGGCACTAGTATAAGTCACCAGAAGTCTCACTGACAACAAACGGTTTGGCAACAGTTTTATTTGGCTTAGGTCTGCAGGTCTTATGCTCCTTTCTCCGACAGGTTGGCTCTGCTCTGCCACTAAGACACAATGAAGTGGTACCAGTAATTTTACCTTCCACTGCTTGGAGTATGATGCCTTCATTAATGCTGTGATAGTGCACTCTGTGACAGTGTCACCCTGATGATGAATGACTGAAGATGTGTGTGACCAGAGCCTAACAAATATCCTGTTTGCATAGGAGCAGCAGCCACTCTTCCTAGTTAGCAATGCAAGATCAGGCTTAAAGAGCTTGAAAGCACATGGAAGTATGTGGCTCCTTCAGCCTGCTGTCCTTTCTCATTTCCAAAAGGGGGAAAACCCCAACCCCCAAACCCCAAAGATAGTTTTATATGGTCCAAATAACATTTGCAACCAGCAAAGATTCTGAGCTGCAAGTTAACACTTGGATTTCTACCTCCCAATTAGATAGACTGAGGCTTCCTAAGTTCACGTAGTTTAGCATTCCTGGCTAGCTGTTACGAGAGTTTTGGCCAGGTTAATGGCTGTTGTCCAAGGAAAGCATCTTTTCTTGTTAAATGGTTATTCTAGGGTAGGACTTGCAATGAATCTGTGTAAAACTTGTAGTGAGGAATCAGCTTTGCCCCCCAAAACTCACCCTTCTCCTCCGCACACTCCTGGAGAGATTAATGATCCTTTATTAATAAAACCCCATAAAATAGTTTCAACTTTGTTTATGCAGTAAAGTAGATGGGAAACAAAAGTTGCTGCTTCAGCAAAAGCCTACAATTCTTGTTGCACAGTTTGCTTTTGAAGATGCCCTTTGATCACTGCACTGTTTCACAGGTGCTTTCCTCAGTGAAGTTACTCCCAAAGCCATTGGGAAGCATACCTTGTGTGAAACCAGCCCTTAGTACATAGAAGACTTTGGGGACTATATCCTTCTTTAAGTGGTGCCTGCTGTGATTTAAAGTAAAAGGTAATTCATGTCCTAAGACTGTGGACTGAAAATGCATGACTCCTATTTACAGGCTTATAAAACACCAGCTTGCAGTACAAAAGACACAGCTGGCCATGTAAGAACTGTACTTATAGATGAGATTGAAATCCATACAAACTCTGAGGTGGGGAGCCAATTTGAGAGTAAGCTTTGCACTCCAGCAGAATTGGGTGTCCCATATGAGAAAGGTGTTGAACAGCAATGCTGGTCCAGTGCTATGTTCTCCATGTCATGCTTTTGGAAGCTCTGGATGTGGCAGTAACAAACTTCTCTGTACCCCACATGGAAAGTGGAGATGCTTGGTTAGCTGCCTGGGCAGCCTTTTGTTATATACATGAACAGAAGAAACAGCAGTGCTGTGACAAGAGTGTGCACACTGTCCTGGCAATGATGTCAAAAATAAGTGTATTATTCCCCCATCTATGTCTTTGGCAGTCTGCACCTAACTCAGCTCTATCCCTTGAGCTGAGCCATGCCATGCAATGGCCATTCCTAAAGCACAAGAGGTACAAATCAGTTCCCCAGAATCATCAAGGTCACTGAAAGGCTGAGAGGGATTGGCCTCAGCCAGTTCTGACTTCTGACCCCAGGCCTGAAGCCCTGGTGACCAGTCTGATGTGAATGACTAGGGTCTGCCTGCAGATGGCTGACTAGGCTGGACTTGGGCTCTGTTATCACTGCAGGAGGCCCTTACTTTCTTTTTACTTTTCTCATCTTTTTTGTCTTTGGGTTTTTCTTTCTCTCCTCCTTTTTCTTTTTCGCCCTTCTGGTCCTTTTTCTCCAAAGCTTTCTCCCTTTTGGCAGCCAGTTCTGCAGCTACCTAAAGGAGACAGGAAAAACACAGGAAGAGCTGGTCAAATATTTCCACGTGTCAAGTGTGTTATACATGTCCTGTAGGAGGTATGAACCTGTGTGTATCCTCTTCCTTCACTTCCAGCTTTCCAATACTGTGGTAACATGACAACCAGTATGTCACTTGGTGGTCTCCTATGAATTCCATAGGGGTTGACCATTACAGAGAAGTCCTTTTGGTTTTTGCTGAGGGTGCTCCCATCAGCACACTTCAGCACAGGCGCTAGCTATCCCAGTCTCCCATTGGGAAAGAAGCGATTTCTATGTCCCCAGCTGCAAAGGATAGTAAGACCAATTCCCGAAACCACCCAGGAGCACAGTATTCAAATGACATACAACCTGACGTTCCCTCTGGACTTGGAACTCCGATTATTAATTTGTCCCACTGTTTCCAAGGCAGATTGATTTTATAGAGATGGATTTTGAGAGCTTGCCTCAAGGCATGTCTGATTTCAGTATATGGCTAAAGACTGAAGCTGTTCTGGTGGCTGAGTGGATAGAGATATTGTGACAAACTCTTGACAGATACACAAGGATAGCCCAGCATCTTTATCCCTGCAAGCTACTACCAGCAGATAACTGGGTACAGCTCCATCAATTTCCATAACTTTAGTTCCTGGCCATTTATACTTTACTATCTGAAAAAGGCAGAGGGTGAAATTTGCTTTTCCTACCATTCTCTTGTTCCCAGGCACCTTTCATTGTGCTCTCTTGTCCCTGAGAGGAATCCTAGGATCACTTACTGATGAGTATAAATCACAAGCTCTGTGGTCATTGGAGTTTATTAATGGAACATTACTATTGGCAGTACCATGAAAGAGTAGAAAATGAAACATTTCCAATTGGAAAAGATGCTTCCTAGAGCAGTAAAAGTACTTGTTTTCTACATATGCCTTTTAATTCATTGAAGCCTGGGCAGTGGAAGGAGACAATGATAAGGGCTATGCTTTGCAGCCAGTGAAATTCATTAGTGGATTTCCCCAAGCATTTCAGTATCTTACATTTAATTAAATATGGTAATTTAAACCCCGAGCACCATTCAGTCATATCTTGCAGTGATAAGCAGTGAAGCATTTCATTCCCTCAGATAGATTAACAGATTGACTGGAGTTCAATAGGTTTTTAGTGTCCCAGCAGGCCTGTTGTATCCAAAACCAACAGAGCTACTCCTAGTGTATCCTTTATCCTAGTGCTAGTACTCTGCTAGAAATCCAGCCTCATTGCATCCAACCTCTGCTATGACTCCCTACCAAAGGATCACTGTAATGGTTTCTGGTATCTCAAAGGTGGGTTTTTCTACACACATATGTGCTTGAGAAAAGATTTTAATATCAAGCAGTGTTTTTGACTAAAACACTGTGATAGTGATAAATGATGATAAGGTGATATTATAAGCGTGTATATATATATATATATATATATAATTTAATAGATATAACTTTTATATATATATAATTTAAGTAAATCCAGACTGATTGGAATTACTTGCTTTCATGTTCTTATACAGATGAATGATACCCAAAGCAGTTATGTAAATTTTCTGTTCTCATGAACCTGCTATAATGGGACTTAATGGTTGAACTATCCTTATCCTTCTGTCTTGCCTTCATCTATTCTGCAAGATGGCAAGACAAAAACATGTGTTTAGTATTTTCAGAGCTGCAATACAAGCTACAGTGTGAAGGCTTGAACTAAGTGCTCATATAGAGAATAGGAAAATGATGCTTGCAATTAGCACTGAATGAAATGCACAGGAACACAAAAAGCCACATCTGGACACAAGCTCAGTGGCTGCAGGCAGAGATCATTGTGTGTCCACATAACACTGGTACAGTCTCTTTCCTGCATGCTTTGGCAATGTAAGTGTAGTGTGAGATGCCAAGTGGTTTTGGTGAAATCATGGGACACCCATCCCTGGCAGTGTTCAAGGCCAGGTTGGACACGGGCTTGGAGCAACCTGCTCCAGTGGAAGGGGTCCCTGTCCATAGCAGTAGCTGGGACTGGATGAGTTTTAAAGTCCCTTCCAACACAAACCAGTCTGGGATCCTATGATTTGGGTTGGAAGGGACCTTAATGATCATGCATGTAGAACCTGACTTTTCTGAAGTGTCTCCGTGCTTCCCAGAAGGGAATGATAAAGCAAATGTATCCTTCCTTTTCTGTGTCAGATACACCTTCTCTGTACTCTTTTGGTGCAGCTTTTCTATCTCTGCTCTCAGCATCTCCATAATTGCAGAGGCCTGGGAGCTGGGGTGAAGCTGGCTGTGTATGTAACCTTGAATGGCTTGTACTCGTCTATACAGAGCAATTTTCCCTCCAGCTACAAGAAGATGCCTGAAGAATCTGACAAAAGAGCAGGAAAGAAAGGGAAGGGCAAGCAAAGGTTAGTTTGAGGTACTAAGCAATTCACTCACATTATAATACCGGGGTTTTTTTTCCCCCCTGAAGAAAGCTTCATAGTGGAAATAAAAGCAGATGTCTTCCTAAATTATTTTTGACTGCCCTTTTCTTTGTGAGGTTGCCTCTTTTTGAAATGATCTTGAAAGCCCTTATAAAACTGAACACTGAGCATGTGCTTCAGTGAGAGCAGATGAATTTTAGCCTCCCCCCAGCCCCTGATGCAGGACTCTTATTGAGGGATGACTCTTCCCCAGTAACATTTTCTTTTGAGGCTGAAAAGATGTTTTCCTCTAACCTGATAACCCCCAGAAGTCCAATTGACTTTGCTATTCATACATTGGTTCAAGTGTGTTTCCAAACTTTCGCGGTGCTTAAGTGTGTGATTACTGCGGCATTTGATTGCATAGTAGTGTGTTACTGTCCCTACCTGGGAATAGTCAGGGTTCCTAATATTAACCATCTTCTGGGGGTATCTTGCACTGCTGTTTACTGATTACAGGGATTCATGGGGATCTTCAGCTGTTGGTAGTAATGAATAGTAATTACAGAGTACATTGCCCAGAGTGCCAAGCCAGGATCAGGGGCCTGTGTTTGCACAGCAGTTAACACATAGGGTTTCTTCCTCCCCCTGCTTCTCTAGATGCTGCTGGATCCGATTCTGTGATTACCATAATGTGGCAATGCAATCAAATGTACAAGCAAACTCTTCATAAGCATCTCTTTTCCTGATAAGTTATTTAAGATTGGAAATGAGGGGGAGTTGGGAGAGGGGGGATGTGCTTGCTAAATGACAACTCTCTTGGCTTATTTTCATGGTGATGAGACTTAGTGAACTACATCATTTTGTTGGCAGCAGGACAAGGGCAAAGCTAAACATTGTCACATCTGATGGTTATCTTTGGAGCAAATATGAAAACCCATTAGGGACAAACATCTGGAACAGATGCAGGAGACTACACTGATGCCTTAGAACCTTAAATTTCTCTTGAAGAGTGTGTAGAGAGAAGCTTCTCTTCAGTCAAGAGAGAGCATGTATTTTCCTGACTAAACCAAGTACTCTGCATGGGGAACTCTCTGGCATCCCCTTTGGAAAGGTATTTGTAAAATGTCATGGAAGCAGCTGGTGCAGGAGGCCAGCTCCATTACAAAGTCAAGTAAGGTCAGAGTTGTCAAAGGATAAAGAAATATAGAATGTATAATAACGCAGCAATGGTTCGTGAAGTGATTAATTTGTATTTTATTTTCCCCAAAGTGTCTTTACCTAAGCCTTATAAAATGCTCACTTTTTAAATGCACTTCAGTCTTGATTTTTCATGGAGTTTAACGGAGGAGCACCCAACCCATTCACAGAAGCTAATATATACAAGAGGTGAAATCCTGTCTCCCCTGAAGTCAAGGACAAAACTCCCATTAACTTCAATGGGGCCAGGATTTCATTTCCTATGTTGCCCAGTAGACCAGTGTGGAACAAACCCAGTTGCCTTAGGGATTTTTAATATGCAGCTGACTCAGTTGAACAAAAACTGTTTTACTTGTCTGACATTCAGGTAAAATCACGATCGCACTGAACTTTCGTGTTCTGGGTATGTGTTCAGGTTGTCTCATACATTCTGCTGTTGGTTGTGCTGGCTGAAAAAGAGAAAACCTTCCAAAAGTAGGTAATAGCTAGCCAAAATGTGTTGGGAAAACAGGTGTAGCTGTTTTCTCCCAGGTAGTTGTCATTCCTGAAGGGAAAGCAGTCAGCAAAACAATCTCTTCAGGTGTCTGCTTTCCTTTATTATGTTTTAATGCAAAGAGAAAGCAGATGCCCAAGAAAGACGGCAAAACAGCTGAAGATGGGAATTCAAAGCAAAGGAGGACTTTATTTCTCCATCATCTCCTACCACATCCAGTTGTGCTCAGTACTTTGCCATGCTCCGAACTGTGTTTATCCCTGTTGGTAGCAGGTCTGATTAGCATCGCGTTCCCTCAAGGCTTCTCCAGCAATAAGCCACACTTGCTGGGTGGCTCCCCTGCTGCTCAGAGCAGCCAACAAAGCCTTGCTGACTCTGGCATGTGTTTCTACTTTAGGAGCTGAAAACATAACCAGGAGGTCTCCTTTGCTCTGTCTGGGACTGAACAACGGAGAGGCTTAGAGGCTTGCAGAGTTGACCTTAGAATGCTCTGAACTTGGCTAAAACCAGGAGCATGCCCCGAGCTCACTTTTAGTAAGGCACAGAGAGCTGTTTGTAGCCTGTTTCCTGCCTGGTTTTGTAAGCAAGGCAACTGATGGTTAGAGTATCCTGCTTTGTGCTGGGCTAGTCTGTGTTTACATCTGCTTAAACCACACAAAGACTGCTTGTGTACCCCTATGATTCCAAGAAGGACTGAATTCAGAATGCTGTTTTACCATGCCTGTCTTAGACCATCAGTTGCAGGCAGTGGATGAACACGACACTGTCTCCCAACAGAGGAGCATTAAGGACCACAGAGGTCATGGAGCCCACAACCAGCCACCATGCCTGGCTCACTCAGGAGTACCGGAGACTGTTGTGAAAACTTGATACTTAAACAGACTTATTTATTGGCAATGCTTTCCCCAATCCCATCGACATTCCTCATTAAAGGAGTGACATTACCTCCTCTGGAGTATTCTGAGAAAGAATAGCCATTGACCCTCCTGCCTCTTCAATGGGATAGTCAGGGAACCTGCCCACGATGTGCCTGTGTGAGAAACACAAGTGAGAATGGAATTACAATCCATACTTTGCCATCTTGTTGGCCAAGTTGTTAGCTGATGGGGAAGCACACCCTCCTGTTCCAACACACAGAGCTGAGCTGCTGCTCCTGACAGTGGCTCTTTGGCCAGGAAATCCATTGAAACAGTTACAAACCCATGTCTCTTGTTCTGTGGCCCATCAAACACTGAGAGTTCACTCTATAGCAGATCTTTAGCTTAAAGTGTTCCTGTTTATAGCTCTACCCTCTGCTTTCAACATCTAGCTTTAAACAATAAATACTAATTTTAGTAAAATTGGGGTTTAATCTACAGATTCCAGATTGTATTCCCATGGGAGGATCCATCCTCCACAATTCCAATATACTTGTACAATCTGGTGATGATGGAAGCTGGTGAGGAAGCTTCATAGATGGCATGGATAACGTATGGTGCTTCCAGACCCTTCAGAAAGAGACTAAAAGATATAAGCAATAATTACAGTCCAAAGGCCATTTATATTGATAAGTCGTGAACTTTGTTCATTTCAGTAGCTTTTTGGGTCATATTAGGAAGATTTTCTGCCTGTTTGGCAATATCACCTCTATGGTGTTACCAAACCCCATTCTGACACGGGAGGCAAATCCTTCCAGTGCTTTCAAAGCGAATGGTAATGCTTCCTCTGAATGGAATGAGATTTCCCTGGAGAAGGAAACAGCTCAGAAAGGTCAATGTGATTCATAAAAATGGCTTTTCTTTCTCCTTTCTTAAACAACTGGTACCTTGAGGGACTTTCCTAGCCTGCTGTTGAGCAGGAGGCTCAATTTTAAACCAAGATCCTTGGAACACAGCATCTGTTGTGTTTCCACAGCACCACGTGTAGGGTTTAGACCTCTAGCTAGTATTAATGTAACACCAATTATGGAAGAATAAACAAATATCCATCTGTGACTGTAATTGCCCATTGCAAGTCAGTTGCATGTTCAACAGTTACTGGTTCTATATGCAAACAGATGCAAACCTGTGGTCACTGCATCCCCAGAAGGCAGAAATGAACAAAGGGCTCTTATTGTTAGTATGTTTTCTATTATTATTACTACTTTTATTCTAGCAAGAATGGGATTTTGGCCTCAAAACCCTGCATCATGCAGTTAACTTAGATCTGGGTTTGTTTTGTACAAACACACAGAAAACAGCTCAATTTCCTTTTAAAAGCTGCTGCAGGCCTGACTTGCAGTAGCAAATTGCTCAAAATCTGATATTAAGACTGTTGCTACTTTACTAATGCCAGCCGGGGGGAAGGAAAGGCAATATTCACTGCGGGTGAAGAATCATTCTGGAGATCACTGCCCATTGAATGTGGAATCAGTGCCTGCTTTCAATGTTCATTAGTGTTTTATTTGGTATTTGGATTGGCTTTTTTTGCTTCTAAATCATTTGCAGCTCTTTGGGACAGAAACCTTTGCCCTCTGGCTATTTATGGTGAGTGTGCATCTGAGCACTATACAATTAAATAGAACTTAGGATATTTGGAAGAGGGTTCCAGATCCTGATCTGTATTTGTTGCTGAGCTCTTAGGCAGAAGCTGTTCCCTGTGAGGGTGCTGAGGCACTGGCACAGGGTGCCCAGAGAAGCTGTGGCTGCCCCATCCCTGGCAGTGTTCAAGGCCAGGTTGGACACAGGGGCTTGGAGCAGCTGCTCCAGTGGAAGGTGTCCCTGCCCATGGCAGGGGTTGGAGCTGGATGAGCTTTAAGGTCCTTTCCAAATCAAACCAGTCTGGGATTCTATGACTGGGTCTTCAGTTGAGGACAATGCAGAGCCCAAGTTCCTGTGGCCATCAGTGACTGTGGGAGGAGATAACTCCCATATGTGTCAGTGGTAGTTCCCTTTTGGGACACGTGTTTTGTTTTTCTGGACTTCATCCTTTCCCATGTGCCGTTGTTTCTCAATCAGTTGCTGCCCACTTGTCAGGGAGCAGTATTCCTCAGTCTCATTTCCCTGTCTGACCTCTTGTGGGTTTTCCTTTTTCTTCGAGGTTTCAACAACTGCAATCTTGTAATGCCTGGAAAGCATGCACATACATGACCCTTGCAGACAAATTCCTCTCTTTATGATAGCCTCTGAGTTCAGAGGTTAAACCAGGGATTCATTTGGCCCGTAAATCCGCACAGAAAAAATGCAGTCATTGATCTTCCTGGTCAAAAGTTCATTGGGAAATGTAATGAATCTCAATTTTCATTCTCCGCTCACTTTTTGGCAGCATTCTACTCAGAACCATCACAATGGGTTGTCTCATGCATCTGTCATGAGATGCTAATTTGGATTCAACTAAGCTATTTTGTATTGGTGTGTTTTCTAGTGGTTGAGAATGACGAAAGGCCAGGGTAAAATGAGCAGCCAGCATGCATTCCATGAACCAGCCAAGGCTATTCCTATATCTTTGGTCCATCAGATAAGCTCCATGTCTTCTGTGGCTCATGACAGTCCCACCAGGCATATGCCACAGTGAACAGCTTTTGAATAAGGAGGATCTCCCAAACATGTAGAATGCTTTTGAGCTTGCTTTGCACCAAGAATAGTTCAGATCATTTTAAACTGCCCTCCCCTTTTGAAACATCCTAGAAACAATGAAGTATTCCTGATTAGAATGAATGTTCTAAGGCAATCATACTGAAAGAAAATGAATCCAGATGGTATAAGACTTGCTCCAAACTTGAGCCTCACATGCTCTTTTGTTTTATTGGAAGTGTAGAAGAGAGGTTTATGTTGGAAAATCCCTGGTTCCACCTATGTAGCACTGATGGCACAACTCAACCTATAAACCAAGGCTTTAGAGAAGGTGGAGCTGCAGAGCTTCACTTAGTCAGCAACCAGCTTGAAACTTGAAGTCGGGAGTAGAAGAGCATCGCACCTGCATCTGCGTCTTTTGGTGACTCCCAAAGTTGAGTCAACCACAGTCACTGTAGGGCTTTAGCTCACTGGAGATGTGTGAATTTCAGCCTGTGTCTGTCATTTAGATTGCTCTCTTGGTTGAGTGAACTAAAACCCTCACTGCTTGGTCAGCATTTCCTTTGGTTTTCAATATTCATAGTATCCTGACACTTTCTTTGCCCATCAGTCACTGGGTCTGATGCATCATCCACAGCTCACCCACCCTGATGTGTCACTGAGTGCTGTTGAACTGAACTGGTGGTGAGGAAAGTCTGGCTGCATGTTGATGGGGAGAAGGCAGAAAGCTCATGCTCTTGATAAGAGTATTGGAGTGTGTAATGTATTTGAGGGATGTGGTACATGTCAGAAACACCTAGTTCTGAGGTAAGTCAAAACTCAATGAATCTGTTACTTATTATTGTCTCAACATTTGTGGGGGGGAAATGGTCCAATTGTGCTTTTCCAGCATGTCATAAAAACGTGTAAATACCAGACCTGGAAGAAACAACTCCTATTTTCAACGCGATAGCTTCATTGGGAGTGCTGATGCTGTGTTAAGTACTACAATTGAAAGCAGAAGCAAATCCTATTGGATTCATATGGAGGATGCAGTTCTAGTAAAACCGTTCACCTAAATGAACAAGTGAATTTTGGGGGCAATCTCCAGCACAAACATAGGCTGGGGGAGAAATCTGTGTTTTGGAGCTTTGCTTTCCCTGCCTCCAATCAAACCGATGAGTGCCAGAGTTAGAGATAGGCAAAAGATCCTTCTCTGGGTCAGATCCACTGCTTTAACAGAACTAGAAAGGATTCTGTTCTGTGGAGGACCCTGCTGAAGAAGGGACCTTTAGAAGCTGGTATGTGAGAGATCCATTACTTTTCTGGACAGCAGTGAAATCCTGTCAACAGGAGCATAGCATGGCTTTGGGAACAGCTTTATGGAAAAGCCATCTAATTGGAATGAATGGGGGCCCTCAATCTGAATCAAAGCAGCTCAAGCAGAAGAGTAAGGGGATGAACAAAGATGGAGGAGTGAAAAGGGACAACTTCTCCCAGATAAAAAAAAGAAGGGTCTGATGAGGTTTTTGTCCTGTTTCTTGAGTTAAATTCTGTTTTCTGGTTCACTGTTACTGCTCTCCCCTTTCCCAAACCTGTTCCTCTTATAATAACTTAGGCCTGTCAAGTATAATTAAAAAGGAATGAACATCTCTGGTTTGCAATGCAAACCCTTCCATCTCTGATCGTGTAGCACAGGGTTCTGGCAATTTGGGCTCAATTTCTGGTTTAGCACACAACCTGCATCAATGTCCAAGTTTTAACTAGGTTAGAATGGTTCTTTAGCATCTCCAAATCAGCACCAGGCTTGGTAGGAGTCGCTGTTATTGGAACTCTCTGCTCAACCCTGAATGCTGTGGCCACCTCCATTCTGACCCATCCAAGCAATTCCTTGACTGGAGGTAACCCGCACGCTGTGCTTTACCCGTCTCCCCTCCTTGTTCCAGGAGCATCACTGTTGGGTTTTGCTTAAGTGTTTTCTCTCTGTTCCACATTGCTCAGGAATTGTTGCAGTTAAGGCTAAATATTGCTGTTGATTTATGGGAACTCACTATTGATTTAAACATTTTCTGCTGTAATAGACTCAACAAGTTACTACTTACTCTGTCCCCTGGCATGATTTTACATGTGTTATTCTTTCTTTCTGGCCATGGTTTCTCCAGCTAATTGCATAAAAGGCCTTGTCAGGAGACATAAAAAATTGCTCTTTGGAGGAAAAAGGAGTATTTAACTGTTTTCAGGGTAAGAAAGGCTGTGGGCTGTATGCAGAAGCAAAGGGATGAATGAGGGCTGTATGCGGAGGGACAGCAGAGTGTTCTGCACAGGAAAGGACAAAAACAAAGAGTGGGGGAACTCTTTAAAGAAAGAAACCCTTTATTATTTTGGAGTTTTGCCTGTTTCTGCCATCGTTCCTGACATAGGTTCTCTTAAATAGCAGCGCTGGTTTATTTGAGTTGTCTTTGTTGCAGCATTTTCTTCCCTTTTGTCTGTGTGATGTAGCCCTTTGAAAAACCACTTCCAGAAAAAACAACCTACTCAGATGCAGAATTATTTATAAAGCAAGGTTAATTTCTGCAGGCTTCTTGTCATCTTTAATGGGTTTGTACAGAGACATATTCCAAGTGATGTTTTATCTGAGGTCCTGATCCTCCAAGCGTTTACTTGGATGTGCAATGGTTATGCATGGAGGTAATTCAATGGAATGTCTTGCAGGGAGAAGTGTTTGGAGGTTTGGAAACTTCATTGTTCTGCATAAATATTCAGCTTTAAACATGTAAGATCAAATGTCGTGGGGCCAAGAGTGTGCAAGGAGAAACACTCCCATGGAGGAATGAGTGCGAAAGGTTTGTGGGGAAAGGTGATAGCCTTTATTACAGTAACTATTGTAATTAGATGGTCTTTTGGGTCCTCAGTGCCTGCCTTAGATCTGAAATGATAGAAGTGAGCTTCAAAGCCAAGTAATAGTTAGGAACAGTTGTTGGAGGGGACAGACCTAAATGTGGGCTGTGGTAATTCTCTCTGATGGTTTTATTACATATAGCATTATTGGCCAGGAAAGGTAGACCTTTGGCTGACCTAGTACAGTTGTTCTTAAGCTTCTTGAGTTCTTACAGTGAAATGGTCTGTTCTGCTTTGTCATGAAGCTATTTTACCTTTCCAAGGATCCTCCTGGTCTTTTAAGGATAGCAATAGGTAATTAGTGTACAGGGAAAAGAAAAAGGGAACCTCTGTTTTCACCTTCATGCAGACCCAAGTCTGAGCCTTCTTTGCCAGGATTTTTGGCTATCCTGCTTCCTGCTGTAAAAAACCATAAGGTGGAAAAGAGGGCAAAGAATTTTTTAATCTCTTGTTACCTTTGAAGCTGACAAATTATTTCTGGTTTAAAACAGCAATAGGTTTTTCTTCTTGAAAAGAATGGGAGATGTGGGAAGGCAGCACTGCAAATCACTGCTAAACTGCTGAATGACAACAAGAGGCAATAGGGGCATGAATAATGCCAAGGAGAAAGCAAATGATTTATAGTCCCTATATTGGCTTCAATTAAAAAATGAAAGGGAAAACTCAGCACAAACATTTGGCAATGCTACCACTGACACAGTGTTCTGGTGCTCTGATTTTACATGTCCCCCCCTACCCTCGAAGAGTACTGCCAAAAGCTTTCTCAGAGCTCAAATCTGAATTAACTTAGCACTGGGAGAAATTGCTTTCTCAACTCCTTTGCAAGAGCTAGTACCATCCAACCCATGCTGAAAGCTCAGACAAACCTAGAGAAGACAAGTATTAAGTTTACCCATCATGGTATGGAAATGAAAACAAGGTTAAAGGGGCTGGAAAGCAGATTGCTATAAGGTTACTTGGTGCTTTTTTGGCTTGACTGCTGCCGTGCACAACAGGTTTAGGCAGAGCTGCTGGTGTGAAGCTCTCTGCAGCCGCAGCAGAAGCATGTCCTGGTAGATCCAAGGACACCTGGATGTTTCATCCCTGCCCTTGGAGGGCATAGGTTCTGAACTAAGAGCAGGGTATGTCATGGTGTCACACAGCAGCCTCAAGAAGCAGTTGGCCTTGTTACTGAGGAATTCATCAGACTGAGGGTATGTATTTGTGTTGGGGTATAAATCTCTGCTTACCAGAAACAGGCCTGAGAAAACCAGAAGTCCTGCTGGTTTGCTTCTCTACAGAGAAGATCTGACATTGGACACTGCACCCGTGCTTTGTTCCCTAGGTCTCAGCTTCTTTTCCTGCCTTTCCTTCTCTTTTTGGACTGGTTTATCATCCTGTGTTTACTGGAGCTGTGAAGCAGCCCATCCTCCTCAAGGGGCTGTCTCAAAGGTGAAAGGCTGCTCCCCCTCTTTCATTGTCAGACTGTCTCCAGGCTTATTTCCAGTGTTAGCTTCCTGTTGACTGTCTACAGCCTTTTGAGGAATTCAATGCAGCTGGAAGGACAGTGGGTTGAGCAATCCTTCCTGCAGAGGAAGAACTCCCCTCAGGGCCCAGCACCACAACTGGGGGACTTGGCTGATGGGGTAATGAGTATTCTGGAGCACACAACTCTCATTAAACACTCATTTGTTTTGATTTTCTTCTATCTTTCCCTTCTCGTTAGAGCAAGGTCAGAAATACAGAAGCTGGCTCAAAGAAAGGCCAGGTCAAATTCTCCTTGTGTTTACTGAATTCCTTACCTCTGGTCAGCTTATCCTGCCTTCATAGAATACCGAGTCCTGGCTCGCATTGGCAGTGCTTCCTGTGCTTAGCATTAGGCTTAAGAGACTGAAACAATTATGGCCAGTTTTAAGCAAGATTATTTCAGCTCAGACTAAGAGCTTTGTGAGAACAGCTTTCCTGCCGAGTCAGCCAGAAGGAATCAGCAGTATTTTATTAGCACAAGATGAATTCTGTAAAGAGGAAAATAAAGCATGCGATTTTCATAGCAAGGCCAGCCAAAAGAAATAACTTGCCCTCCAACATCACAAGTTTCTTTGGGGTTGGGAATGCAACAGACAGAGCATTTTATCCTGTGGGAGTTCATGAGAAATTTGAGCAATTGCTTTTGCTTCTTAGGAGTCAAGGTGTTAGCTGAACAATATGTGTCTCTGGATGGGAAAGAAGGCTGTAAGAATGAGCATGCCTGCTTTAAAGTGTTTTGCCCTGGCCCATCATTTGAACCTGAAGGAAATGCTTTGGGAAGGGTTGAGAAATGGTGCCCTGGGCAGGTTGAGCACCTGGGGAAGTGTCACTCGCATCCTAAGCTCCAGCCCTCAGGATCCCTTCTCCTTGTTCTGCAGTGGTTGTGCTCATGTTGTATTCCTTCTGCCACCACCTGACTGTGAAAGGTACTTGAAGTATTTCAAGGGTATTAGCACTCTCTGCAATGACTCCCTGAACCTATGGTTTATGTGCTGGATGGATAGCTGTGTGCATGCATAATAAATTCAGTGCACTCGGGGCATGCCAAACTCCCTGCATGTGCTATGCAGCATTTGTACCCTTTATGTCTCTCAGGAAAACTGGGGACTAAGAACCTGAAAATGATCAAGGAAGCTTCGTGCTTTGATCTACCTTTATTGAAGCCCTAGGATAAATAAGGTATGTAAGAGTAATACATAACATTTTCTGTCAGTGGTTAAGACAACCTGGCCTACCTGATAAAAGAGTGGTAAAATGATGTGATTTTTATCTGGTTTATAACCACTTGCATCATTTCACAGCATGATACAGATGGATAAATATGAGGTGATATTGAAGGTGGCACCAGACACATTTCAGTAGCTAGAGCTCTAAATCTGCCTTAGGTATATGGTATCAATACAGTCCAGTCTGGCCTAAGTCTAACTTGCCTTGTTTTTTGCCTCCTTGGATGAAAAGGATCTATACGTAAATATTGTCCTCTCCAACCATTATATCACGGCTGTCCCATTCACGGATTGCCGTTCCCCTGACCTCCTGCCTGGCCATGACTTGACTTTAAGCATTTGTAAAGGACAATGTGTAATCAGCATCTGTCAGGCATCACATTAACTGCTTGGGAGAGTAGCTTGCTACTTTGAGACCAATACTGTAGTGCTGGGGTAATGGCACTGCGCTTCCTTGGAAAGCACTTGTGGTGCAGAAGGAAAACTTCAGTGGGGAATAAGAAGCTGAAAATGACACATAGAATGGTCCTAAGTCTCAACGAAGGCAACCAAACACGCTGCTGTGCTTTGCTGGTTCTAGTGTTCTTGTCTACCCCAAGAGATCCGGTTCTCTGTCATTTGCACAAGTGTTTAAATGAGCAATTCCATTATAAACCTGTGGCAATTGCATGCATATGAAAGCAGTCACAGTGCATGAGTTTTCAATGTCCATCCCATTTGGCTTGTGCAGCCTTATCTGAATAAATCACAGTCAGGTGTACACAGTGTAAAACCAGGGAAAAATGGGATCGATATAGAATCATAGAATAGTTAGGGTTGGGAAAATATTGTACAGAATCTGTATGTAAAGTTCCACGTGTTTACAGACTCATGTTCAATGCTAACCACCATACAGCTCAGTAGCAAGAAGAATAGTTTAAAGTCTCTTCTTTGGTGATTTGAAAAAGTGTGAGGAAAATACAGGAAAATTAGGGATAATCTTGGAGCCCCATACAGAATTGAATACCTTTTGTAGGGCTCTGGCCGTGCCCAAGTGACCAAATTCTTCTGCGCATCCTACACAGTGGGATGCACTCAGATTTAATCAGTTACAAGCACAAAATGGAGCTTTTTATTGTTATTGCTTGTTTACTTGTTGGTTTAGTAATGTGCTTTGTAAGCATCTCTTTGGTAGGGAGGGCCTACAGGCATAGGGATGTCCTTTGGGAATTTGGAGCTGGACTTGCAGCCCATACTCGTGGTAGAAACACAATGCCTGAATAAGTAGCTTCCTTCTGCCAAAGTGGTGTGAGAGGTAAGGTGGTGTGGGAAGTGCAATTTGAAGGGCAGGTTTACTCACTCACTACATCTTACACTACTTTTGTATGTGGTTTTGCAGGACTGGAGATTTAAATGCATTGTTTCCCAGGGCTGGATAGAGGATTGGTTGTCTGGAAAGGCTTTATTATAGGATAGCAGAGCTCCCTCAGGCAAAGAATATAAAGATTAGGTTTTGACAGGAATGAAATACAGGCATATACGTGGGAGAGGCTACAATCAGCTGCTCCCACCTTCACTCCCACTGGTTCCCAGGCCTCCTGCAACTGCAGACCTTGCAATACATGAAGAATAAACCCATGATTATACATGATTTCCCACAAGAGGATCAAGGTGAAATGATATTTTGGGCATAGCATTACCCCCTCTGTAGCAGCTAAGAGCTGAACCCATGATGGAAAGCACATGTATGCAATACAAAAGATGGCAGAGCTCCGGCTATGGAATTTGCTCCCTTGGAGCAATTGTATTTTGACTTGGAATACTGCGAGGACTCCTGCAGCTACACAGGCTGCAGCCTTTAACTTATAGCCATGCTTTAAACCAGTATCTTCAAAAGTGGTTGCTGGATTAGAATGCTTTCCAGAAAAATCTGTGGGAAAGAGCCAGTCTCCCTGTGTGATGGGGAGCACAAAACAAGAGTAAACTTCCCGTCCAACCACCAAAGGATTGCTGAGTCAGTGAGATGCTCTATGGAGAGGGAGGGGAGTATCTGAACAGGTTTTAGTTGAGGGTAATGCAGTTTACTGGATTAGGTAAACACCTCAGTAAAAATCCTAAACCAGCTCTTGTGTGGTTCTACACCCCAAGTCAAACAATGCTGTATTTGGTATGGGCTCTTACTGAATAGCACTGTGTTGATGTAGTTATTTTGTACAAGTAGAGCCTAAGGAGAACTAGCAGCCCCCCTGATATGCACTGTTAAATGTCTCTTACTCAGTCTAGGATGGTAACTCGAAACAATGCTCTTGCTTAAGCCCTAAGGATGCCTGACACAGCAGACAAAACACAGCTAGTCTGTGGTGCTAATAGCTGGGGGTGTGTAAAGTCATGTAGTATAGAGTTATAGTTTCTGTTGCGTCTGCATAGGGCTGAAATGCACCACGACTTCAAAGCCCTGGGCTCTGACCTGGGTAATAAACCCAACCTGTTTGATGGAGTCTGACTGAAATCCTCAGTAAAATGGAAACACATTGACTCTGGAAGCAATGGATGAGCCCCAGGCTTCAGGCAAGGTCTTGTTCTGCCCACAGAAATGCTACCTTCCAACCTTGTCAGCGCTAAGGCACGATTCGGTCCGAGGATAGGATGGGGTCAGATGAACTTTAAAGCTAACTTTGTATTGGGAAGAGTTTGCGTGGATGTTTACCAGCCCATGCAGCACACTGCCCACCTGACAAAGTGCCAGTGCTTTCAAGGGGAATAATCAGCTCAAAGAAGAATCTAAGTCATGCTTCATGTGCCCTTACATGCTTGGCGATGCCCCAAACTGAAGGGCATAAGCTCATTCTATTTAAATGCCTCTGGATGTTTTATTAACCACCCAAGAACCTACTTTCACTGAAGTTGTGCTCTCAATCTTAGTGGTACGTTGTGGCAGCTGAATTTAAGTGTTGATGGTTGACTCAAAAAGAGATGAGCTGTTTTGTCCAAGGTGAAGGTGATGGAGGGCAAGGAGAAAGGAGACTGGAGGGAAGTGATCTTAGATATGTGCTAGATGTTAGCCCTATTTCCAGTGTAAGCCTGGATTTCCTATGCTAGATGATGCAGGTCTCTGCGTGTGGAATTTGCTTGGAATTCAGCCCTTAAGTAACTTGTCAACAGCTTGTTAAAGATGTTGGCAAACTGATGCCACAACGCCCTGAATCAGCCATTCTGCTGCTATGGTCTCCAGTATGTGAACTCTGAAAACCCCACTGCCAGTGAAAACAGTGAAACAACTGGATTTCAGAAGCAGATCTATTTTCTCTTCAGAGAAAGAATAACAGCCTGCCATTCCCAGCCACTTGCATGCCTCCATCCTCTGTGTACTCAAACACGACTCCCTTACAACCCAGTCTTTTTCCACACATCCACCTGAGCTTGCTTGCTGCCATATACATTTGAGTGCTGCTCTTTTTTCTTTGCCATGGACACATTTCATGTTTTCTATCAATTTTTGGTTCTAACTGTCCCTATTTTTCCCTCCCCTCCTGGTTCTATGTATCTTTCATCCCTCCATTTCCAGCTCCTCGTGCCTGTTTCTGCTACCCCTTTACTCTGCTTGTGTCAGTCCATGGCCCCTTTCTTCTCTGCATTCTGCAGAGCCAAGGCTGAAAATGTCTTTTTTACCTTCTTTGCTTACTTCTCCAAAGAGATCATTCTGTGGAGCAAGGGCTGCAGCTTGGGAGCCACTGCTCTGTGCCTCTTGTTCATTTTTATTCTCCTTACTTCTAAGCTTTTCCTTAGTCTTTCTCTTCCCAGAATATCCCTCAAACACCTCTCCTCTGCCAGCCACTGGTTTGTCAGTGCCTTTCTGTCCTTCTACCAGGTACCAGTGGGACTCCTGGTTCTTTTTTCTCTGCCTGTTTCTTGTTCCTGTATTCCAGCAGATCTTCATTCGCTTTGCTTGTTGGCAATGGGAAAGTGGGGAAAACTGGTTCTTCTACCTGCTCTGTATTAACTTGCTGGGGAATACACCTCTCCCTATCACAGTGGAATGAAAAAACCAGCTGGGATAGGTCTCTTCACCTTGGGATTCATCCCCTTCTTTCTTATTGATTAGGACTGTGTTAAGCTGATCAAGAGCAGATCAGAAGGTGGAGCAGGCACCTCTGGCCAAGCACAGTAGGTATCTAGCTGGATTACTGGAACAGAAACCAGCTCTGAGGTGAAAATCAGGCCCTAGCTATCAGTGTTAAATACCCCACTTGTTTCGTTCTGCCTGTGGTAGGGCTCTGCTTGAGACGGGGATAAAGGAAGTGCAGTGTGGGAGAACTGGAATAGAACACATCCATTGAACAGGGAACAGTGCTGCAGCATTTGCCAATAACAGCCCAGTCTGTTCTTTAGGATGTGTAGAGCTTATTGCTGCTGGCAAGTGAGAGTCCTGGAATGCAACTGTTTGTGTGAGTATCTATGACAACAAACAAATCAGGTTTGGGAAGTGTCCTTGAGGGTATCAGTGGGGGGGGTTGTTGCATTATGCTGGTAACACTTAGCATTTCCAGACTCTTAATCCCCAAGTATTACTATAGATGGGTACAAGTACTTGAGCAGAAAGAACTAATAAGTTACAAGCCTGTTTTTCCTTGTTTGCAAATGGGACCAACTCAGAGTAATGCTATTTACTTTAGCTGATTCCAGGCTTCCAGACAGACAAAGGAGTGAGTATTTTTAGGAGCTTTAATGCTAAGCAGGAGGCTCAGGCTCAAGGCCAAGGGACTGTGGGCATCTGTAGGTCACTTTCAGCCACGTGAAGAAGGCAGAGAAGGGAATCTAACCTAAGCTTGTTGTAACACTCTGTGTTGCTTCTGCACTGCTGCCAAGCAAAAAGTAGGCAGCAAATGAAGCCAGGAATTCATCCTACAGAACAGTGCTGAGGATGGGCAAGAACAGGGATAGAAGGACCAGCAGGATAGGACAGAGTAACATGTCCTTGTATTAAGATTGAGGTTTTAGTCTGCTGTTTTGTTCTTGCTGAGCAGCAGTTGTACCCCCAAATGCCTGTGCTGAGGCTTAGTGCTTTGGCCTTACTTGCTGCATCCATTCACTCCCATGTCCCATACTGTGCTCTGGTGACTGTGAGAGGTAGAATAAAGAGGTGTCCTCTTTGTATGTGCAGAACTCCACCTATGGCTGTCTCCACAGCCCATTGCCTAACCTGCTGGAACTGGGCCTGTGATGGGGAGGCTATGGATCCCTATACCTGGAAAAGATATGCACCAAAAGAGGGACTTGGAAAGCCTTATGACTGGGCATGGTGGGGAAGGTCATACAAGACTTGCTTCCTGTCATCTATTGGTGGCTGTTCTGGAGCTGCCTGAGGGATGTCTCTCCTGAGTGCTCTCCTCCCTCTTGTATTCTAACCCCTGATGAGTAACCACATCTGGGTTCTTCTCCCTGTGAGCAACTGGGCAGCAACTGACAGCACCAAACCAGCTGGAGTCATTTTCCACTTCTGGTTTTAGTGCTTCCCCAGTGTCCCTGCCTGACACTATCCATTACAAAGCTCTCTGGTGTTAGCTGATCACAGCTTTGTCAAGCTGTTAACTATCTGGACTGAAAGCTTAGGTGTTTGGTATTTGGTTTACAATATACTTGTCTGAAAATAAGGGCTCAAATGAGTCAGGATTTCCCAAGATGGAGATGGGTTAACAGTGTAATTCTGCTTATGCTAAATACATGGAAATGTCTAAATGAAGCCCCTTTTGCTCCCAAGGTTTAGAACATGGAGTTTCTTCCTGCCCTGTGCAACAGCGATGTCCTTGCTGTCCCTGTCAAAGTCCTGCTTCCACAGGCTGAGCAAGTAGGCTCTGGACAATCCTACTCTTGGTCTACAGCCACTGGAGTGTTTAGGGCTTTAGAGCTGGAAACTGCAGAGACAGAAACTGGGGCTGAAGTGGGGAGGGGAAAAGGTTAAGTCTTTCTGGGCAAAGTGATTTAGAAGCAAGCAGGTTGAGAAGCAGAGGAGGACAGACTGGTCTGAAGAAGAACCATGGTCATTATGGCTTTGCTAATGTGCAACTGTTCAGGTCTGAATGAGCTTTTAATGTCGCTAATGCATAATTTATATGGAAGTATGGCAAGAGGTGTGCAATGCAAATCATGCCTGATGAAGAGATGAAGATGTGCTTGCAGATGCTTGGGAGTTCTGAGCATTCCTCAGGATGCTGAGGAAATCACAAAGTCCAAAGTGCTGTGGCACTGGAATAGTTTAGCCCTATATTGCACTGGTCCTAAACTGCCTGGGGAGCCAGAATGTGTATTTCTGCCTGTAGCATTCTTGAGAAAGCCCTGATATTGACAAAATTCCTCAGAAACAAGTGTCTTGTTCTATGAATTTTCCTGGAAGTTGATAGGAATCTGCTTAGAATGAAGCCTTAGCTGTGTTAAACAGTATCAGCACCTGACCCTATTTTCAGCAATGAAGCCAGGAAGCAAACTATCAGGGAAAAGAGAGATCATCCAGAAGAGGCCACTAATAACTTTGGGATTTGAGATATCTGCATGCTCATCTAGAAGGGAGCAGTAGTGTTTGGAAAGCTGACTAAGATGTGCTTATGCAGCATCAGTGCACTTGGTGATTAGATGAGGATGACTTATTATGTTGAAAACTCCCTGAGAAGGTTGATTTTCACCTGTGATATATAAAACACTTCTTTTTGTTCCTTCGTTATCTCAGACTTTGACCTTTCAATGCATAAAGTTAAGGCTCAGCAGCAGTCCTTTTGCACATGGTTTTAATCACTGCAGAGAGGTGGCAATCAAATCGAAGTGTAAATGTAAGGAGCCTTACAGAACTGGAAAGCCAACACATTTCAGAGTTTGTGGTGATTTAGGAAGCAGGTCTTGTGATGTTATCAAGGCCTCTCTGGAGGCATGACACCAGGGTTCAACCGGTCTTACTGTTTCAGATACCTGCCACTAAGATTTATATGTGCTTCACCAAGTATGAGAATATATGAATCCAGGGACTTCTGGCTGATCCCCCCCAAAGTCATCAACCTGCCTCCGTTCATGTCAGCACACTCGTATATTTATAGCATGCATTGAGTTAGGCAACTTCTGCCACTGCACAGAAGCTTCCAGAGGTGTCCCATGTCTCCTGTAAATCCTTAGGCACCCAATGAAGTAGATTAACTGCAGATGGACGTAGGAAGTTGTCCCTCCTTCGGAATTAGAGGCTTTCACACTTTTTAAGAGGACAGTGTGGTGTTCCCATAGGCAAGAAAGGAGGACTGAAGGTGCGCTGTTTGTTTGCTGTTAAATGTAGCTACATGATGCCAAACAATGGGAAAACAGGTTGAAGAACTGTGGTCTTCTTTCTCTCCTGCTATATGCAAACAATCCTTCTGCTTATGATAACTTACTTTCCCTCTGTTTAAAGAAACCTGGTGGGCTATTTGCTCTGGTACTCCTCCGATAAGCCCAGTGCTGCATTTGCATTCCATTCTGCTGCTCGCTCCAGCCCTGCCAAAATGAGTCAATAGAGAAGTACTGAGTGGAAGCTTTAAGAATGTGTTAGGAAAGGCCTGAACATTACCCGTGAATGTTTACAGCTCCTAATTATGTTACTTAATCAGCCCAAAGGCAGGGTTTTAGTTCCCACAGATGTACTTGAACCCAGCAGCATGGCTGCTTGCAGCGAGGGGCTCAGCATGACCGAGCCGCCAGAGCACTGAGGATGGTCCTAGGCAGGTTTTGCCATGTGCTGTCATGGCTCTGTTGGGTTTTGAAGCTGGTTTGGACTGTCTACATGAGGTACAGTCCAACATCTGGGAGCAGGCTTTAGCCATGGTCAGGGAGGTTGTGTTTCAGAAAGAGCTTGTTTTGTGCAATACCCTGAAGAATTGGTTTGTGTAGGCTTTCAGTGCACAAAGGACAAGAGGACAGGAGGAGACATATTCAGCCTCAGTGAACAGGTAAGGACAGGAGAAAACCACGGTGCAGATACAGACCTCTTTCTACTTCAGTTCTGCTCATCCTCATCAGATGACATTGCAGGCAACCACTTCTCCCCATCTGCAGAATATCCTGATCTTTACAGTGAGCTCATGGCAGCTTCTGGCAAGTGGTTTCAGCTCCAAGTGGGACTCCACATACAAGTGGCTTGTGAGTGTGTGACAATCCTTTAACGATGACAGGGGAAACAAGTAATGACAGCATGGATGAGGTGAAAGAGAGTGGTTCATTATCCATCTATAAATGGCTCCTGTGGGCAGTAACTCCTGTCTGTGTTGAATGTAAAGTACCAGACATCAGAGGGGTATTTTTGGGAGGTTCCTACAGAAGAAATGCCCTTGGTGGGGTGGCAGAGAGGAAGGGAATGCATGCTCCAGAGTAACGGGGCATCGCATGGAGAGAGGAGTGGGATTAAGGGACTGGGATATCTCTGGTTGTGTTCCAAGGGTTTCCAGACTGGAGCTTGCTCTTTAAGAGACCTGTCTGCCACAGGGCTTCACTGCACTAAACCTGGTTATTAAGCAATTTTGCTATCAGCTGTTTTGTGAGCTGTTGCCATACTGTATGGAGACCACGATCCGTGTTACTTGGAAAGCACTTCTGGCAGGCTGAGGGCATGAACGATGAGCCAGATGGGACTGAAAACCAACACGGGTCCAGATGGACTTAGAGTGACAATTCCCTCAGAACCGGAGCTGTGTGTGGAGGGCTGGCACTGCTTAGCACTGCTGAGGTTCATCTGTCTCTGTCCTGTTGGCAAGGCTGCAGCTGCTGATGGATTGCCTGGCACCTTCTCGTGCATGTTAACGTTGACTTCATCAAGAGCAGTGTGTACAGAGTGTGAAATGTGATACAGGCAGTACCTGACACAAGCGAATACTTGCCCTATTCTGGGGAGTTTCAGTGCAAAACCACTCTTCCCATTCATCTTCCTCCTGCCTCCCCCTTCCCCACCCCCTGCTACCTAGGGACTCCCATGGACAGGCATATTGGCAGTAAACTCAGCTCAACAAAACAGCCTTGTGAAAAAGGGAAATATAACATGATCACTTCCTATTTCTTTCCCCTTTCCTCTGCATCAAAGCCTGGGCTGGCTGTCAGGAATGTTCCAAATGAATAAATAAAGCACAGGAACCCCTTGCTTCAGAAGGAGCCTCATTCACTCACCATGAAGCTGGGCCAATTCTTTTCCTGACAGTACTCAAGTCAGCAGGCAGAGCGAGAAGATCATTCAAAGCTAATCAGTAAAGTGTAAACCTATTATGAAAGCACATTTACCCCTCGCCTCCTCCTTCCTCCAGAAAACCAATCCCCAAATCTGTGGGAATAACGCATGATGTACATAAAAGTCGCTATTACTTAGATCCCCTGTTATTAGGTCAGCAATGCCACTGATGAAATGCTCCCCAGAGCACTGAGCATTGGCATATAAATCCTCCAAGAAATCCACAGCGTAATTTGTTACAGCTAGAGGGCATAAGACACATTAGAGCAAAGCCTGTGTATTAGGCTCTCCCCTGTGATTCTTGAGGCTATCTCTGGTAATAAAAACCTCATCTTGATTTCTTATCCTTCGTATTGATTTCTGTCAGAGAAGACTTTTCTTAGCCAAAGATGCTACTATATCTTGCTGTATAATAAGCGGATCCTTCTCCTCTTTTGTCTTCACCCCTTTTAAGACTTAATTTAGGGATGACTCTGAGGAAGATGTGTGATTTGGGAAATGCTGGTGGATAAAGAGTGGTGAAGACTGTGATGATGGATTTAGTGTATGTGGTGCAAGACTCGAAATGGGGAACTAGAGAAAAATGGGTTTGGTCTGCAATGGCACAGGAAATTGAAACCAAAACCCCAGCTATGCAACTGCTGTATCTTAATATGGAACTCTGTTCTTAATGAATGGAATCTGTGGGAGTCGAGTGATTAAAATCCAGGCTGAGAGGTATATAATCATGGCAGCTGTTAATTCTGGAACACTTGTACTGCAGTATTCATATGGTGCAAAGGGACAAGGCCAAAGAGGAGTCTAGAAAGCTTTATATGAATAATTTGCAAGGCAAATAAGAGCTCCACAGCAGTCAACACAGACAAACTGAATGGTGCGTGGGAAGGCTGCAAAATGCACAGTGTTCTACCCAAAATTGTTTGTTTTCTCTGTAGTAGGATTGCTATAAGTGACTGGAACGCTTTCATTTATCTATTCCTTCGGGTTTTGCTTTATTTTGCTCCTTTAGAACCTACCCTCATACGAAGCTGTTTGGCTTGAAATGACTGAAGACATTCCTGTTCCCTTGTGCAAAGGCAGCGGTAAATCTTTACAGCAGTTCTTACAAGCGGAGAAGTTTAATACGTGCTCATTGCTTTTTGTAATCTAAGAGCAGCTGTGCTGAAAGACAATACTTGCTAATTGCATTTCCTGGCTCATCCCTTTCCAGTTGGAGGATAAAATATGGAAGTTTGGGTTTATTTTTTCTTAGTACATACAGCAAAATGTATTCACAAGAACCTTTGTTCCCCCTGAACTATCTTGTTTATTTAACAGATGATAGAAAATGGGAGACTGTCAAAAGGCCTAGTTACAAGAGTAATTTATAAGCTACATTTAGCTGTTGATCTGGCAGCCTGGCTTAGTGCGGAGCCAGAATACATCCTGGCAGGTAATAATGTAAGTCTGCAGCTCTGGCCCACTCTCCAGCAGGCAGGAGCAGGATACAGCTCCTGCTGGTTCTGCAGTGTCTCTGGCAGGCACCACACAGAACGCTTGGCTCTGCCTGACAAACATGCTCCCATAGGGAGAAATTTGCTGGGTTTAGTAATTCTTTTTAACCTATTTTGGATGCAAGTGGATGTGTCTGTGGGGAAAACTATTCTGGTCACTTAAACAGAAGCCTCCTGTGAAGAGCTCAATGGCAGGGAGCTCACTCTGACTCCTCTCAGCCCCGTAACTCACTGCATCACTCAGCTGGATTCCAATGAACTAAGCTCTTGGGTGATGTCCAGCCTTTGCTGAAGCTGATGGCAGCTCTCCCACTGGCTTCACTGGGCGCAGGGTTTTATCTACCACACTGCTAAATCATCACAATGGCTTTTATCAATGAGATCTGTCTAGCTTTGGCTTGCTCATTAGGAGAGATCATGATGGACAGTTGGTTTAAAAGGAGAGAGAAACAGGGAGTGTGATCAAACACTGCTCTCACAGCAACAAGGCTGTTACTGCCTCTGTGCTATCAGAGATGTCTCTGCACTTGGGCATGCCACATAACTGTACCTGCAGCATCTCTTTAACTGTTTTCTATCAAAATGGTCTGATTTAGCTTAAAGCTGCTTCCTGGTTAACATTTAATATAGATTGTTTCAGATGGTTGGGTAGAGATGCAGCTCTGTCTGTGGTTGTTGGACTGAGAAAACAGCTCCCCTCCAGCCTTGTCAATCTCATATGCAGCAGCAAAACATGTCTGCATAAAGGCTTGTCTGTAAGCAGTGGTGTCCTTGATTAACTCTGTGTGTGTATTTTAGTCCCATTTAATACAAGCACTTGCTTGGGAAAAGCATATCTGTAAAGCTAATCCAAGGTCAGTTAATGTGGTACTTGTATTCAAACTTTAATCCTTGTTAATTTTCAAGTCTAGATGAGATTCAAGACTGCTGAACCTGACAAGACCAGAGCAGACAACTTAAAGGTTAGCTGAAGAACTCCTTACAACTTGTTTAATCGCGTATTTATATGCTGGGATACTGACTATGTCTGCCTATAGCTCTGAACTCTCACATAAAGTTGGGCCCCTGGGCACATGTGGGATATAAATGTAGCACCGAGGTCCCATTTCACTTATAAGGGCTACTGAATAAGAAAGCTCAGCATTTACACTCCACCTGACATCTTCAGAGTCTTCTGCAGGTATGTGAGACCAAGGTGGTTTATACATTAGGTAGCAAGGGTTTGATGAACTGCTCATTCAGCCATCCCTCTCCACCTCCCGTGATTTGAACGATGGCTTCAGCTTCCTCCAAATGATCCTCTGGATTGGTTAGGCTCTTGGATGGCTCTGCTGTTACATGTCTCCATGGAATGGATTTTACTTTCAATAATGTCTCATAACTGTCTTTAAAGAGGTTTATGGCTCAGCCTTATTCTCTGGGACACTGACTGTTCCCTGCTAATCTCCTGTAGAAACACAGTTATGGGTTCACACAGTATTTCGGTTCTCCTCAAGCTCTAGAGTCAAGTTAATTGGGCACAATTGACCTGTGTTAGAGAATTGCTATTAGATGAGTAATATTTAGCAAAGGAAATAAGGTCTTTCTATTCCTCAGAACATGCTGGGAGTTGTGGGGAGCGACAGGAAATGGCAGCTCCAGAACCGTGCAGACCCAGCCTTAGGAAGAGGGTTGATTTAGGGATTGGGGAAGTGCTTTGTGATAACTGAGCTTTGTAAAATCACAGTTCCTGCTAAAGGAGAGCTAGACTGGGGAAAACGTGATGGAGTTTTGAGCGTTATAAGAGGCAAAAGTACAAGACAGAAGAGAAACAGCTTTTATAGAAATACAGTGCCAGATCCGTGATTGTAATGGTGATTGCTTTTTTCTTAGCAAACACTATTGTCATATAGCCACTAAAACCTGATTAAAACAGGCCAGTGATAAATAGAGCAGGATTTCCTCAGAACACGCTTGTGTTTCCAACTGGAAGCTGCATGCTGAAGGCAGGTCCAGTACACTGAATGATGACTGGACACGACACTAGTCCACAAGACAAAACCAAGGTTTGTAACATCACCAAGCAGCTCAAGACACAGAAAGACTGGAATTGTTTTTGCAGAGCAGTTTTATGCAGAGCAGCTGAAATGTTGCTGCTAAATCCTGGAACTTTAGGGCGCTTTCCCAGTTTCCTTTCAGATACCAACCCTCTTGATGGGGTAAAACACATCATAAAACCAGCCTATTAGTACAAGGCTCTATATACTTCAATGCAAGTACTGCCATATCAAAATTGCTAGTCTTAAAACATCTTTGGGTAAAGTAAACTTCCTGAGAGAACTATAGGTGTCAGCACTCAGTTTAAAATGGGTATGTGCTTAACTCTACTGAGACGTGAAGTTTCACTGAGGTCAGCAGCACTACTTAAGTCAAGTTACATTTGGAGGAGTGTCTTGAAGGTCAGGCCTCAAGTACAAAAGTACTTCAGGTTCGTATTGGCTTGCTGGATAATACCAGCAGCAGGCACCTGGATTTGCAGAACCAGTGACATGATGTGATTTGCTATGGCAAATAATGATAAATCTACCTCATGGAAGCCTGAGCTCTCTCTCTTAAACCTTATGTATTCAGATAGAGTGTTCCTCACCTTTAAGTATGTTTCTTGTAATTCCAAACATTTTAATGCCTGTGGGCCTGATTCTGCAGTCAGACTTTCAAGATGCACCTCTGGTCCCTGCTGGACTGTGCTAGGAGTGTATCACTGCTCTGGTTTCTCCAGTTAGGAATCCTGCTGCTCAGGAGCTTAGCTCTCCAGCAGGTATAGTACTAGCTCTTCAGGTGGGACCAGGATCACCACCTTAACATGGATTTTGTGATCTGTAAGAACTGCAAAGTCAGGCTTTTTGGGGCAAATGGGCTTAGGAAGGGGCAAGTGTCTATCTCTGCTCACCGGCACTCAATGAAACACTGGCCAATCTGGTCCTGGAGAGTTTCCTTGATGTTGAGCCCCTCTGCTTCTCTCAGCTTGTTTTTGATGGCTATCTCATCATCTCTCTCCTGGATCCCACCTTGCGGGGCACTTACTTGCCCAGCATCCATCTGCAGAAGACTCATTGACCTTAAGTGAGGAGGTAGGCTCTGAAAACAAGAGTAGAAAACAGAATAGATTAATTAAAACAAACTTAGTATGAATTGGAAAGCCAGGGTTAGGGTTAGGGTTAGCTTAAGCCTTAATTTCTTTGCAGTAAGCCAGGAAAAATCCTTGTACTCATAAAACTTGCCAGGATGCACACAATGGTCTATTGTTAGTGTTTCAGCATTAATTAACAACACTGCAATGTACAAAGCCAGCCCTTCCAGCGTGGGATCCTAGGATCTCAATGCGACAGGTGAGAAAGCTGCTGCTCTGCAAATGCCAACTTTATCCATGTCAGAAGGGTGCCAGAGGGTTTTTAATTGAATTTCCAAATGTTTGGACTTCCCATTGGTATATTTTAATTAGCCAGCATTGTGTTTAATTTGTTCACTTCGATTTTTATATGCACTGCTTGGTCACTGGTTTCCTGGTATTTTGTTGCAGCTGGTCCTATTCCTGTAGGAAATCAACTTCCCTTGAGGAACAACAAGCACCAAAAAGAATAAACAACCCCCCCAGACACTGTAATAAAAATCAGAGCTCCCCAAGTTTCCCATGATTTGATAACCTTGGCAAGAAGGGCTCCTAAGCCAGCTTCAAGCCTTACATTGACTTCTGCTTTGTGATTGCTTTTACATGTGTAGTTTGAGAGAGGAAAATGAAAGTCTTGCTGGTATGCAAATACAGAAGCATGAAAAATCCCACCTGTGTGGGTGGTCTGAAACCTTGCACTTTTAGGCTGCAGTGGTTGATAAAGCTGAGATGCTCCCAGTGTTTTACGAGCGTCTTTCTACCTTGGCAGTACAGAGGATAATCTCTGTTAAAAATTAACTTGTAAATCAGCTTTGGGGTTTGATTTGCAATTCCAGAAGGAAGTTTTTTCCCGCATAGTTGGGAAGTACTAAGCATGAAGCCTTGGGTGATATGGTTTAGTGTGAGGTGTCCCTGCCCATGGCAGGGGGGTTGGAACTAGATGATCTTAAGGTCCTTTCCAATCCTAACTATTCTATGATTCTATGATTCTATAGTCTGATAGTACAGGTCAGATTTGAGACTGGAACAGATGATAGCCTGGTTTTGTGCTATGGTGTCCTTTACTCTTCCAAGCTGGTGACTGACATATAGGTGGCAGCATATGTGAACAAAAGCCTCAGACCGTTGCTTTGCATAAAACCTCTGTACAGTTCTGCTCAGGCCAAAGGTGGAAACCTTTGGAATGTACAGACCTGGTCCTTAATCAGCACATCTCAGCCTGACTTAGGAATGCGTTCTTCTTGCTCTGGTGATGTATGTTCTAGAGTGTTCCAAGCCCTAATTCCAGAGGTCTCCCACAAAGACAAAAAAGCTTCCATCCAAGGCTGGGCCAGCTTAAATTTAAGATTTTTCTCTGTGCTTCGACCAGGTTCCAAGAATCACTAACAAGTGCCAAGCAAGTTTGGTTTCGGAAAGCACACAGTGGGATTGCACACTGTCCAAAGTAAGCGCAGAGGCCCCATGCAGGAAGGCAATTTACTGCTTTCCCTGTGTTTGTAATGTGTGGCTTGTCAGGGCCACCAGGAAGAAGAGATTCAGGAGGTAAAAAGAGGAGCAGCATGCTTCTGAAAGGCAGCTGCATGTGCTCTTTTCCCGAATACATCATAGAATCATAGGGACCTTAAAGCTCATCCTGCCATGGGCAGGGACACCTTCCACTAGAGCAGGGTGCTCCGAGCCCCTGTGTCCAACCTGGCCTTGAGCACTGCCAGGGATGGGGCAGCCACAGCTTCTCTGGGCACCCTGTGCCAGCGCCTCAGCATCCTATGACCCAGAATGTTGCCTTTCACCCTGAGATGTCACCTTTGGTCAATTCTCACGTTTCCATGGAAGTGTTTCCAATCTTCACCTTCACCAGCATTTTTTTTTGCTCTTTCTTTTGTTTTTCAGCATCATCTCCATCACCAGTATCAAATGAACCTCAGAATAGCCAGATGTGACGGTGCTTTCTCAGGGCTCATTTGGAAACCAGAGGAGCACCCACGAGGTCTGCTTCCCAGACTGAGATCTAGAAACAAGATTCCCTTCCCTCTAGGCAGTTTCCTACTCAACCATTTTCTTCACTACAGCAATGCTCAAGAGAACTGCTTATTAGACAAGTTCCCATCAGTACAACTGCCTACAGGTATCGGTAGCAGTGTTACTACTGAAGACATGAGCCAGCGCAACTCTTCCATATCTCTGTATACTGCCTTATATCTGTACTTGAGTCATGAAGCTGGTGTGGACACAGGTAGCCCTAAACTAGCTGGCTTGGATGCTGATAGCAACAAGGCTACCGAACCTGCTCTGGATGGCAAAATCCAGCCAAGCCCTGCGTAAATACTTGTACAGCACCTGTCTGAGTGTTATCACAGTTATCAGTTTATCTCCTGATACATTGAGCTGCGCTCAAAGCCCTAAGGCTGATGTACAGATATAACCTTGTAGAACAGCTTATGAAAAGAGATCTTTTGTATTTGCCCTTCATATTTTTGTCATTTTCTTTTCCAAAAGCTGCTTTCCTACAAGAAAATAAAAGGAACAGGAAGCACTTCTACCAACAAGAGTCCAGCTATCCACCTTTGAGAACTCCCTGAAGGAAGTACTGAATGGGAACAGGAAAACTGGTAAGATTGTCCTCTCATTTGACCATCTTCTTTTCCTAATCCTCTTCATCTTTATGTTATTAATATTTTCCTAAACGCGGGTACATGGAAAAGGGTTTATTTGCATGGAGAAGGCGTTCACATGGCTAATGTGAAATGTGCTGTTCCTTGATTGTTTCCATAGTTGGGAAAGCAGAGCTGGCTCAGACCTAGACAGGCAGATAAACTGGGGAGGGAGGGTAAGGTGTTCGAGAGGAGCCAACAAGATAAGATGATGGAGCAGGCATGAAAGGACACTTGATCTGAGCAGGAGTTGGCACTGCCAGGCACACTGTTGCAATGAGTAGCAGGGAGATGCATTACCAGCAGATGACATCCTCTGAAGCTGGTGGAGAGAGCTGCCAAACATAGGGCTCCTCCTGCAGTGGAAATGCTTTGGCAATAACACGCTCCAGCTCGGATGCGTGAGGGAGAGCACGAACTGAAGAGCAGAGCTGGCAGTGATAAATGAGTCCTGAAGGATCCGTGCCTGTCTGATGTGGAACATACGCACCACAGCCTGTTCTTGAGTGAAGGCCAAGAGGCTGGTGCATGTCAGGAGCCAAGCACTGGCTCCTGTTCTGGGGGAGGAAGAGGAGGAAAGCACTCAACAGCAGTGAGGAAATGGTGCCATGAGGAGACAATGTCAAAACGAGGGACTAAGGTCTTCAAGCACTCCTGCATCTTCAGAGACAGCATCTATGTGACAGCCACGGTGGAGTGTGTATTCTCTTGTCAAGGAGCAGACATCAGAAGAAAAGGATGCCTGAAAAAGCTTTGGCCACCTCAGGAAGCAAGAGAAAACAGGCAGTGGAATGGCAGGAGGAGTGCCAAGGCAGATGGACAGTGTGAGAGGATGGTTTCAAACAGCTCCAGCAGGAATGCCTCCCTGCTGGCCAGTCGTTGACCCCTGCCTTCCAGTGCTGTAGTGCTGCACATCAACTTTCCATGTGCGTCCACATGTTTGTTCTGGAGAGTTATACTGAGACAGCATGATGAGTGCTGCTTTCATAGCCCTCTACACTTAACATGCACATCAAGGAAGACAAAAGCCAATTTATTTCTAACATCACTTCTCTCAGCGCCTCTGATGTTTCTGCTTCTGAATCAAGAGGAGGTATTCGACAGTGTAAGCCACTAATAAATAGCTTTTCCTTGGGGGAAGAAGCATTTTCCCATCTTTAAGCCATTTCTTTGGCCATGTGAAATTCAAATTTGTTAACTTGCCCCACAAACAGCAACTCATTTAGAAACAAATTACAAATATTAAATGGAGACAGTGAACTTGATAATGCAATGCTGCCCCATCAGTTGTAGAATAATGCATCTTAATGAAGGCTTCCCATGTGAATAAACCATTATATTTACAAGCTTTTCACAGTTAATGACCCAGAACTGGATAACGAAACTCACATTTTTAGTGTGGTCTTCTGTCAGCAAAAGTATACATATTAATAATTGATGTTGCTGTAGAAATGGGACATAATGTGAAGATCCCTGAGTTTGTGGGAAAATAGGACTACATGGTCCATTAACTTAAAATGCTTATCTAATGTTTGATAGGCTTTGTCTTTAAAATCCTTGTTTAAATTAATAAGGCAAAATGGACATTTGTCTGAAGCAGAGTTTCATTCCAACTCATCAGTCACAAGTATGCTGAAGGGAATGCTGTAAGATTCCTCTGCTCTTTCCACCTTTCCCCCCTATCCTCCACATAGAGAATTTGGGTTTCCTGAAAGCAAAAGACCCACCAAAGGGGTTCCCTCCCCCTCCCAGGTAAGCTGATGTGATGAAAGTCCCTATGGATATTCCCTTTTGACTTAAGAACCCCGTTGCACAGATAACTCTCCTATCCCGTCTTCCTGCTTAGTCAGCTCAACAGCTCTTTCCAACACAGACTGCTTTATTGTTCATTATAAAGCACTTAGAGGTGTGCAGCCTGGCTAAACATGCTTAAGGCTACAGTTCTGCATATAGCAGGTCCCATGCTGTGGAACTAACTGCTCTTCAATTGTTCCATTATGACTGCACTTAGAAGGAAAGATGGTCTTCATTTCAATGAAATAAATACATTTCATTTTACTTCAGGTTTTAAGGCTAGCATTCATATTATGTCTGAAAGGTAGATTTACTGCAGCTTTTATTACTGGGTACTTAATTTAGGGCAGTGTCTTGCCTTAGCCCTGAAACAGCACAGCTAAAACACACGCTGCATGGTTTTATGGGGCTTCTTCAGTAAATGTTCTGCTACAGAGAGGATTGCCCATAATCTTTTGAAAGATACACTGGTTGTATAGCATTTTGCTATAGCTTTTCAGTACTATAACACAGTTTGCTTATCTGGAGGACTTTATTTCCTAAGCAAAGTAAGTAGTTTTAAAGTAATTGGTTTTAGGGGTCACTTTCACCAGTAGTGAGCATAGGCAAGTAAATCCTTAGTAGTTTACTACAAGAGCTTGCCACCTAGGCAGCTGAGGTGCTGTTACTTACCGCTGTTATTCTACTGGCTTTTAAACTGGGATGCAAATTATCTTTACAAGTTTGGATCTTGCTTTTCTCCATGTATTTTGTCTGGCTGTGGGAAGGAATGTGTTTTAAAGAGGTCTCCTGTCTTCCGAGGACTGTATTCATCTAAGTGCCATGGTACACAAATGGTGATAGCCACATCAATTATATGGCTGAATTCCTAAATTAGGCACAAAAAAAGGCACAACTAAGCAAAATGTATTGCATTCATTAAAGCTTCTCTACTATATGATTCACTTCAATAGGCTTTGCCAATTAAAGTGTCATATGCATTCAAACAAAGCATTAGAAGGAGAGGCCTTATTGGAAAAAAAATATTAAAAATGTCTGTTTTGTGTAATATATATTTATAAAACTATTGACATGCAACACTTTCTATTAAGATAAAGCGAAGCTGAAGTGAAGAAAACGTATTCATGACTGTGTAAGTTTATATAATGTTGGTTATGTTTATTTCTGATAGTATACCTGGCTATGCTGTTAACCTTCTATTAACAATGGCAAGTATGCTTTGGGCTCTGCCAGGCAGTGATTTCATTCTTAGTGTGGTTCCAGCCAATGAAAGCCAAATTATCTAGCAGCTGCCTTGCTTCCCAGCATCCTCCTGTTTCCAAAATAAGCAGGTTTAAAATGTCTATTGAAAACAGGACAGATTAGTTATCACTATGTATATACACATGTACGCCTGGTGAAATAATGTGTAACTTTGTGCTGACATCTAAAACGTCATCCAGGTTGCAAGTAAAACAGAAGTCAATCTTATGCTTGATAAAAGCAGGCCTGGTGTGGCCCACTGCTGTAACTGCCCATTTTCAAGAGCTGAAGAAACCTTTTCAATGTCACTCACTCGTGGAGTTAGCAGTTGGTTAAATCCCATCTAGTATTTATGTAGCTGCAGTCTATGGTGTTTACACAGAAGGCTATTCTGGGAAATGCTGATTTTCTTCCCTGACTGGATGAAATGAATTATATTTATCAGGAATTCAAAGCACAAGGAGTGTTTGGTAGAATGTTTTCTCAGATATAAATAAAAGCATTTTCCAAAACATGCCTAAATTAGGGTATGTTTAAAAGAGGTAACAAGGAGAGAACAAGGTTTGTTTTTAAGACTACATAGAGCCTTTCACGTGGAAAGGATATAGAGTAAGGAAGAATGAATGGTGGAAATACTGTGTGAGAAAATCAGAGACAGCAGGTATTGTGCCACCAAGTCCTTGGGAAGGTCTGAAATCACTGAATAGAGCAGTGTGAGAGGTGTGTTAACTATAAATCAATAGATGCATCTGTGAGACAAGAAAGACTTTATATATATGTGTGTCCAAAGCACGCAGGGCTCATTCCTATGAATTGTTTAAGCATGTAGAGCACTTGGCTCCAATGGGATTGATTACTCGTGCTCATTAAGAGAAAATGAGCAAGGGGCTATCCAGGCCTTTGGACTGCTCCTGTCTCAGAGTTGTAACAGCAGGTTAAGCCCCTAAATAGGGATGGATTTTGTCTTGTCATCTTAGGCTGTTCTTAGGCTGCTCCTACCCTTCCATAAATCAGTCTGACCGAAAACTGTTCATCCTAACATTTTAGGTTACAAACAGCTCCTGCTCTTTCCAGCAGGCTGTGTTCTGAGATTGTAAGTGTAACTTCCTGCAGGGGCTATCCTGTTAGTAGAGTGTTAGGGTGAGTGTTGAGTGTACATCCACCATTAGGCTTGGGCTGTTTTGCAGCACGTTGAGACAAAGCAGTTGCCAAAATCCAGTTCACACATCCAGTTACACCAAGCTGATAGCTAGTTTGCACCACAGCAACATGAACCCACCACAGCAACCTCCAACTGGGGTGTTTAGTGATGGAGAACTTATAAATGCCAGAAACAGACAAGTGGAAGTATGCCCCGGTTTATAAACTGCAGCAATGGTATGTTATAACTGACCTTTCAGGGTAAAACAGAGCAAGGGAATATGGGGTTTTGAACAGCACAAGCATGTTTTCAAGACAATTTAATGTGTTTTCTTGCAATGTCATTGTGGCTTAAACGGAGCCCTATGCCTGGAGCTGTGGTTGCGGCGGTCATGCTGGAGCTGGTAGTAAACAGCATTGTGGCAGCAATGTGAGGAAGATCAGGAAACAGTTATCAAGATCTATGTGCTCTTAGTGAGGCTCACTTCTCTTTACAAATTAAACCAGTCTTGCAAATTGTGATTTATTGGAGATTTAGGAAAACATGTGCTGAGGGAATCATGCTGTTTCTGCAATTAAGCTTTAATAAATAATAATAATAATGAAGCTTTACTTGTGAGCCAAGAAAAACCTCTGGAACGTAGGCTTCTACTCTGTCATCAAGCAGAGGATGAAATAGAATTGAATTCCAGAAAAGATACATTATCTTTTATGAAGCAAGTAGACAGTAAAGAAAATAATACTGAATTAAGCAAAAGACTTTTGGGCAATTCTGGGTATTTCCATGTATTTCCATGGTTTTAGGCCTACACAACTGAAGTTTTCTAAATAGCATTATTTGGAACTTCAAATGGACTCTTTTTGCAAAGCAGTCTTTGTATGAAAGTAACACAGATGTTTTTAAACCAGCTATAATTATAAGAGATATGATACTTATTGCAGTAAGAGTCAAGTCTCCTTTGGGATGGGCTTGGAATAATGGATGGCTGGGTCTTCTCATTTATCTAAGTCGTGCAGCATTAGAAAAGCAAATTGAACATATTTACACATGAAGATCTGTGGTCATTTTTTAGAGGCCTGACGTGATCATACATCAAAGGGACTTGACCTTTGGAGCTTGCTGCCTATCTATCAGTGTGAACCAGTGTCTGCCTGCCACCCGCTTCCTTTGGACACCGCAGAAGGGAATGCAGCATGGAAAGTAAAAGGGAAACCCAAATGGGGGATATAAAAACACTGGGAAGAGGAACAGATTCTTTTCATTCACAGCTATCATTTTTTCCCCTATATTCTTTGATTATTCACTTGATAAAGAGGAATGAGTCAGAATGCAGAGCTGCAGACATCAATTCTCTTGCTCCTGAATTGAGGTCAGGAAATGAATACATTATATGTGTTTTGTTTTAATTCCCTTCATCCCTACGATCATATAGGTTTCCTCCTCATAAACTAGGCTATTTACATCCTGCTAAGCAGTTACTCCTACTATCGGCCACCATGAAAAGAGTGCTTGGCTGTGAACCCTGCAGTAACTGACACCAGACTCAGATTTCCTTCCTAGTTTTAAGCTTCAGCAGAAACTGTCATGGGATTTGACAGGAAACAATCCCTTGTTTTCCTAAAGATGTGATTTCTAATTCATTTTCAGTACATCCCAAATATTCACCATTTTAGGTCTGGGATAGTTAAAATCTCTGGGAATCTTCTTTGTCTTACACAGAGGAGATAGCCAAAGCTCTGTTTAGCTATGCTGGCCACAGTTACAGTTGAAGACCAGCAGATACTAAAGACAATAATCCATAAGGTGTTATGTGTGTTTAACATGGCAAAGCTTAGGTTAATGTACATGTTACTTCCTAAAGTTAAGATTTTAAGGTCATTCTTAACTGATGATATGTATTTGTCAGATGTATGCTATAGGTACAATTAGTTGTCATAAACCTATAATGTAGCTAAAGGGCAATTCCATTGCTGGGCCAGAAAATAATCCAAATAGTCTGGGAGAAGCAGTAAGCATGTTTTAATTCAAAATTAAGTGATTAGTTTATAAGTTAATAATTTAAGAGCTGCAGAACATGGAGGTACAAATTCATATACCAAATACAGAGCAGTGGTAAATGTTTCTGTAATGTGGTGCTGGGAAGCAGCTTTACTAGAGCCCTTGTAGGGCTATTGGAGTTGGAGAGCTGTGAGGCTTGACACACATTAGTGCCTAATGAAGGCAGTGATAGCAAAAGAAAACAACTGTGAAGAGTTTATCCTCTTTCTCAGGTACTTGCTAGGAAGGAAGATGTTGGTGGGAAAAGGAGATGTGCCTTCTCCAAGAGGTTCCTTCTGGAAAGGATGCTTTGGTTTCTTTCATCCTGTGCAATCTAAGTGACCATGGAGAGCTGTTCATTGCCCTGTGCTTTTACAGTATGAACATGAGGAATATTTTGATGGATTTCTGGAGTTACTGCTATATTAATTTGGTAGTTCTTAGGTCCCTTTTCCCTGCTCTTGATGTACATATGCAGTGGCTTGCAAAAAGGTCGAAGAAGATTTAGTTGCTTTAATTCTACTTCAGAAATAAGGCAGCTCAAGTGTATTGGAATTCTGAATTAAAAAATGACTAATCAAATGTCCTTGCTCTGTGTTCAGTTCCCTAGAACCTGCGGTAGATTCTACACTGCCTGTTTTCACATCTGCCATATACATTAGAGCATGTATGTATAGCACAAAAGCATGCAGCGTAAGACAAATAGTGCTACTTCTGTGCCATCCCTCATCTCAGTTTAGTTCTGTATTCCTTAGGGATGCCTTTAAAAATAGGAAGGATCTCAGAACTTAATTTGTCATCTTCTGCTAAATTACAGAAGCCCGAAGAGCAGCGAGGCTGGGACAGTTTGTGTTCTCAAGGCAGCACTACTCACCATCCCCAGAAACACCATTTCCTCCTCTCTCAGGCTCTCTGTTTTCTTGCGCTGGACACATCCACGCCAAACCTGAGTTGTAAACAAAGCTCTAATGAGATAAATGGGTCTTGTTACAGCTTCCTTTACTGTGGCAGCCACAGGAAAAAACAAATAGAGGAAGGAAAGGCACAATATACAATTGAAACTATTGCTCTTTAACAGGTTGCCATCTGCTATTTCTTTTTTAACCAAACCCTGAGGTTTGTTGTCTCCTTACTCTGGTAGATGTAGGTTTTCAAACACAAAGTGTTGAGGCTTAAGATTTAGACTGAGCTCCTGTTCTCCTTTCTAACTGAGCTGAATTACTTGTGTAAGGACTCTTTCTGAATTCAACAGTGATATCCCTTTGCCATCTTTTCCGGGTATGGAATGTAGTCTTTCCCTGGAGATCACAGGAAAAGGCATGAATTCTCTGAGATGCACTGGATTCCAAGGGGGATGCCAGAGGGAGCAACTGAGGTCATAAAAATCAGACTGGAGAAAGAACATCTAGGTTATAAAGTCATCCTGCATTGCCAGGGCAGGACTGTTTCCATTGATCTCCCATCTAGAAACCCGTCTCATTTTGTGAAGTGATTTAAATGATGTATGTCGCCTTGCTAGGCACCCCAGAAGCTCTCATTATGGAATGCTTTCCATCCTGTGAGCTGTGTTTCTGCCTACTGCTGTTCTGGGCAAAACCTTGTCACTTGGTTCTGCCAGAACACTTGTTAAATCAGAGATTTCACCTTTTGAATGCGAGTGGCAGCATCATCTGGACTCAGACCCATCTTGATCTCAACTTTAGGCTGTTTTGCCCTCTTCTCTGCAAGGTAAATTCGATTCATGAATGCCGCTCGACAGCGGCCTTGGCGAGCTCGCTCTGCAACCTGGATAATTTTAATGGCTTCTTCAAATGTCATGGCCTCGACGGGTTCCTTCAACAGCACAGCCAAAAAGGAATGGTCAAAGACAAGCATTAGAGTTGGGTGCTCTCTTAATTGCCTACTTCAGTTAGGAAAGGAAAGAACAAATGAAATCTCTTGTGCAAATGTTCTAAGAGAAAAGAACAACCACCTGTCACAAACAGCAGTGATTCCTGTCCTAGTGTTCTCCTAAAATACCTTTGAAGTTTGCTGTCTTGTGATGTGTTTTTTCCTGAGGACCTTTAGGAGATTGCTCGATGAGTTGATGTGTGATGAGGAAAGCCTGATGCTACACTGGGAAGTAAGAATGGCTCTGTGTGCTTTATGAATCCTGCTCAACTTTATCTGTTTGAGAAGACACAAAGAACACGAGGTCTTTGTCCCATTAAAAGGAGAAGTTCTTAGGCTGTGGGATATCTTCCTTACACTTCTCTAAAGGAATGGATCACTGGGTGTGCTGCTGGGACCCCAGCCCTCTTGCTGAACAGGACAGGGCCTGGGTAGCCTAACCTAAGTAGAAAAGGTCTGGGGTAAAATAGATCAGAATAGTACAGCTGGAGAGAGGGACTCCCCCTTCTCAGTCCTCAGCATCCTGTGCTTCCCATGAAAAAGCTGATTATTGTCCTTTCTTGACATTAATCCCCCTGTTGGAGTCAGTTCAGATTTAATGCTTCTCTATATATTGTGTATCACTATGCTATACTTTCAGCAGGGCTTTCTGAAAGAGAATTACATAGAAGCAAAAGTGACCTGCAGAGCAAACTCCTCTGATGAGCTCAGCTGTGTTTGGTTTATGTTAGACTGTTTGTAACAGCACTGACATGGACACTGAAGAATACCATGGTCTGTTACACAGTGCTTAGGAGTGCCTGAGTGCTTGTGGCTTGCTATGGTGCATGCGGAAGTGCTGACAGCCCTCCAGCAATCCCAGTGGTGACTGACCTGGAAGGGCAGTACAGGACACTGGACCTGTACTGTGTGAGATTATCTGTGTTTATTGAATCCCTGCGTCTCTTGGGGCATCTTGGCAAGGGAGCCCAGTGCTCCCAGGTGAGCTGGCTGCACATCAGAGAGTCTGATCTGTATTGGATGCTATGCTGAAAAGGGGTGAGAGCAGAACTGTGGGAAACAGAAAGGCTTCCAGATGTAATGCCCTGAAACAGAGGATCTCCACAGGCCATCAGACTACGAGAAGAGCAGAGAATTTACCCAGAGATCTACTGGGGGGGCCAAGAGGACTGCAGCTGCCCATTAAAGTCATCCAGCAGAGAGCCTGTGCTGTCTCTGCAGCCTGACTCTGTCTGACTGGTGCTGTTTCTTTCCCTGGGAACCTTCTCTCCATTGCTTTGTGGGATCAATCCATAGAATTTCCCCACCAGCACGGTTACTGGTGGGGAATTCACTGGTTGGGACAGTGCAGCAGTTTGACCAAGTGGTGTGATCAGGGCCTGCCTCTTATGGCTGTAACATCTATGAATGGAAGCTGTCGAGACCTATAGGCACAGTTGTTTATTTCAAGGGGTTAGCCCTGACTGCTTGTAGGCAATGTGCTTGACCAAAAGGTCACAAGTATATCAAAGCCAGAACAGGCTCCACCAGAGCACTTGTGTACTTCTGTGTAATGACTTTTGCTCTGCCAAAACTCAATCTTTTACTCCTCCTAGCAGCTGCAGCTCTGTTAGCTGTGCAGAACAGACTGGAGTCATTGTTCAGAGGTTATAACCAACCGAATGCTATCACTTACTCTGACCTGAACTTCGAGTTTTGCCTGTTCCACTTAGGAATCCTGGTTCAGGAAAACTTAAGCCCAACTTGACTTCAGTAGAACTTAATTACACGATGGGAGTTAGCTATACAAATAAAGCACCTACTGAACTTGGTCCAGCTGCTGCCCTTTCTCTGACACTCTCACATAAAGCAGAGTTGATTCAGTCTTAACCAGAGGCAAGATGTGAGTGGATATTATTAGATAGGAAACGTAAACGTGATTTTTGACTTGTGCCTTATCTGTAAACAGATTTTTACTTCCTAACTGCTATAAAAGTACTTTTAACGTCAGTGGCTTGTGTATTCAGACACATGAGACTATGGACTAAACCAGCGAAGCATCTTAACAGGTAGATATGTGCTATGCTTACCTCTGCTTGCAATCCAGCCTCAAGCAAAATCTGATCCAGGATTTTCTCCCTCTGCTGCAAGACTTCCAGCTGCTCTTTAATGAAATACCTTGGGATAGGTACTTCTAGAGCTTCCTAGCGGAAGAAATGGTTATGAGATGTTTTTGAGATCTGCGTCAAAATCACATTACTTATTAAACACCTTTACAAAGCAATGAAATTGGATTGAAATTGTGGAATACTTTGGAGTGTTGGGAATTTGACCTCTGGAACAGCTGCTGAGCTGTTACGTTGCAATTACTTAAGGCCTAATACAACCAAACAAATAAATCAGCTGAGTTTCTGAACCATGGGAGCCCAGAAATCTTTCTTCTTCTAATGGTTCAATTACATTATCAAACTGTTAAAATATTTGGCAAGCTGGACGGATATTTCAACACGATTCCCACCAAACGGAATACCTCTGGTTCTGTGATCATCTCCCTTCTTTTTTTAATCAACATGAACAATGGATCTGTTCTCTTGCCTTTTTCTTTTAACCATTACAAGGAACTAAAGCACAGTCTTGTTTGGCTGCAGGTATTTCTCTGTCTGTGACTGTGATATCTGTGACTTCTCCAAATAAGGTGTGATCAAAAGGCCTTTTACTCATTTCAAGCATTAAAAAGCTGTAACTGATTCACGTTTCTACTGTTCCTTCCCCTGCAGAACTTCACTCTTGCTGAGGAATGAAAGAACACAGAGGCAGACAACCTCCCCCAGCAGTGAAGATGCTGCAGTGACTTAACCTGGTCTTTGTGTTGTATTGAAGACTGGAGGCAAATCTTCAAGAATTGGCAAGTATATTTCTTTGAGGGTGGAATGTGTCTTCATAGGTCTGCTTCATACTCATACCATGTTCCCTAAACCCTGTTTCAGAAGCATCCACTATCTCCTCAGGCAAATCATTTATTACAAGGAGGGATGGGGAGACTGGCAGTAGTTTCCCTGTGATGCTGCTCATGAGGAGATGCACAGACAAGTTACACAATGATTTGTCCCCAGGTATATATGAACACTTAATCCTCTGCCCAAGGAGTCTAAGACAGGTATAGGACTTGATATTGTGCCATCAGAGCTCTCTGTTCTGTCTGCTGTGGAAACTGATGGGCTTTGACCTGCTCAAGGAGACCTCTGACTTGCTCCTTTGCAGCCTCAATGCTTTGGTGTGGACAGATATGGATGGGGAAAGTGCTGGCTGTAAAGGAAAAGCACTGTTCCTGCCTTGACACAGCCGCATGGTAAATGTGCTGCCTGTGAACTCCAATTTCTAGAGCAAGAATATGCATTGTGGCCATTGTAAACAGGCCCTGTGAGATGTCGTTACCAACTCCTTTGGTTGCACACTGTGCAGACCAGCACATCCCTGTTATGGCAGTTTCCAAGTGGGACTGTTTATCCCTGTTGATTTCAACAATGCAGAGGTCTGGTCTGCTGAGGTTTCTGAATGTTTACCTCATTAAGCTCTCTGTTTGCACCTTCCGACATCCTTGGTTGTTGATGGCAATGATTATATGTTGGACTTTAACAGTGCCAATCACTCTGTGATGGATTACAAACCACATATAAGAAATGAAGCGGTTTGTCTAGACACCCTCACATGGGAAGAGAGGGCTTTTACACTGTCAGGTAGCACTGTATGATGATTATCTCCCATATCTATCCTGGTCTTTAACTACAAGTGATCCTGGACTGAGACTTTTACTGACTCTAAAGGTGAGATCAAAGCCACACGCCTGGGGCTGGAAGGGGTGGGAGTGCTTCTCTTCATAACCTCTTCTTGGGGCCCAGCACAGAAAAGTGAGTGTTTATCCTTGTGGTGTTTATCCTCAAGTCAAATTTGCAGCCTTTTAGCCACTTCTGGCTCCACGTGGGATGTGGGTATCCAAATATGTTGACGATTTCCCCAGAGAATGGAATGACTGAGTGTTGGGAGGCAACTGTACAAAAACATGAGGCACAACCAACAAAAGCTGAAGCTTGGCTTTACACTGACACAGTAAAAAGTTGCCTATCTCACTGCATAAGTTCTAAAATGAGACTACTCTGTTGTGTTCTCTGCCTATAGTCAAGCTGGGTTTTAGCCCAAGATAATACAGCGAAAGGAAGGATCAGAGATATCCTTTCTGGGCAGATTCCTTCAGAAACAGAAGTGATTTGTCAAACATTGGCCAGTAGTTTTGGGGTTTAACCAATAATATATGATTATTTTATGGAGAAAAATCTGACATAAATCTCTATTCCCATCTACTATGGAATAACATTTGGAAAAGCCTCAAATCTCTTCAGTGACCCTGGTGTTTTGGTAGGAGGCAGGTTATAACAGATGTCAAACATGACTTTTCAGACTTGCCCATGTTTTTTTCTGCAGGGGGAGTTAATGATATGTCATGAAAACAAAGGGAAAGAGCATGAGAAAACTCATGGCAATGACTGCTTATCTCTATTTGCAGTACAATAGGGATGCGACTGCAAACAGAAACATGTCTGCAAGTCGCAAACCAATGCTGCAATGATGCTGGGCATTAATCTCACGTTAGAACCGGGATCTGGAAAACAGAAATGGAAGCTCCGATCCCGTTTTTAGGAAAGCAGCGGTACCTGAATGTGACAATAGGTGGAGCTGTCTGCGAGAGAAGCAACCTCCCTTTTGCTGCTGCTCTTTCCTGCTGCTTTTAGAGCACAGCTACAAACCTTTAGCCTTATTGGCATCCTCGGCCGGTTCAACGGGATGGCTGACCGGGGCTTTCACATCGGGCAGTCCTGAGCCCTGGACATCGAACATGCCCTCAGCTCCTGCCTCCTTAACAATAAGAGACATACCTCAGGTTTCTTATATTAGCTGTTTGTGGTACTATGAACTTGTAGCATTACCTGTAGCCTCTGGGAGATGCCTGAGGCCAGGCTGATTTTACAGTGATGCAAAAGAGCAGACTGAAGTGGACTGAACCTTCTTTATCAGTTGTTCATCTTTTACATAATCCCACATTCAAATAAGGCAGAGTCAAGCTGCTGATGTTAATAGTGAAGCTGTCTAAGTTAATACATCATAGAATGGTTTGGGTTGGAAGGGACCTTAGAGCTCATCCAGTTCCATCCCCTGCCACGGGCAGGGACACCTTCCACTGGAGCAGGGTGCTCCAAGCCCCTGTGTCCAACCTGGCCTTGAACACTGCCAGGGATGGGGCAGCCACAGCTTCTCTGGGCACCCTGTGCCAGCACCTTTGCACCCTCATATTAGGATACATGCAAGAGAAAGATCTACAGAGCCTGTGCTGTTATGGAGAAGCTGAAACGCAGCACATTCACCAGGCAGATCACCTTTTAAAGTCTTGCTCCAATATAAAATGCTCATCATAGACCAAATATGCTCTGATGTTTAACAGAAATGCTGTAATTCCTGATCACCCAGTACATCACTACATCACTTGGTGGGACTTCACAGACTGCAGGTAAACGTGACTGTGTTTAACATACAGGCCAGGCAAAGTCCCTATGAATTTGCCCATTAACAGAGCAGACCTACCGGGAGAAGCCTTAGATCTTCCAGGATATTATCAATGTAATGAACCTCTGATTTCTCCAGATCCACCATCTCTTTTTTCAGCTCCAGGATGCGGCCGATCACACCATCCAGCACTTGCCGAATCAATGCCCGTTTCTGCTGGTGAAGGAGTTGGTCATGGGCTGTCTCCAGGGTATGGAAGATTTGCATGTATTTGATGTAGGAAGTGGCCAGCATCCTGAACACTTTCACGAGGTCCTGCTCTGGCTGGAGGAACTCTTCTCTTTCTCTCTGGAGCTGGATGTCGAGGTCTTTCTGGGCATCTGTCCACATCTTATTGTAAGTGCTAATGGAAAAGAAGAGACTAAGTTAACCTGACATGAAAGCAAGAGTCAGCACACAACGATGCCAAGGCTCTGTGTGTGCGGACTTTGCAAAAAAAGCAAGCTGGAAATGTGAGCCATTAGGTTTATAAAGAGATTTTAGGTACAATGTGTTTAAAAAGAAACCCTTAGCAAAAGTATCTGGTTTTGGTTGTTTTAAAAATAGGAATCTTCAAATGCTGTTTTATTAATGGAAGCTTAAAAGCTAGAAACTGTTAATCTTCACCCTTAACGTGCTTAAGCATCCTTCGAATGCTGGAAGCTACATCCCCCTATAGTGCCATGAGCTTCATTCCATTGTGCTAATAGAGAAGATGGTTTCATGGAAAACGGGTATCAAAGTCCTTATGATGAGGGAAGGTCTGGTTTATGTCCCTGCATGATTGGGATGAGGACCAGTTGATGTTTCTGAAGCATGTGTTGTTTTTCTGCCTTTCTGAAGTGGTTCTCAGGGCTTATTGTAGGGTAAATGCTGTGTTGGTGCCAGTGTTAGGGTGGAACTGTGGGTGCTATTTAAATGTGAAGTGAGGAAAGTGATTTATTTCTTTGGTAGCAATTGCTGAATGTCTGGTCCAGTGGCCAGAGGACAAATTGAGGTCTGTCACCTGCCTTGGCTACCAGCTTCACTTCCAAAGCGATAATGCTGTTTACTTGGTAGTTTTGGTAGGAATTTGGTTAGGAAAATTCTTCCCTGTGAGGGTGCTGAGGCGCTGGCACAGGGTGCCCAGAGAAGCTGTGGCTGCCCCATCCCTGGCAGTGTTCAAGGCCAGGTTGGACACAGGGGCTTGGAGCACCCTGCTCCAGTGGGAGGTGAAGGGGATTGGAACTGGATCAGCTTTAAGGTCCGTTCAGTCCGAAGAGTTCTGTGATTCTATGAGCAGGTGGAGCTCTGCTGTGATGAGCATGCACTGGCTGTCAGTGGCTTGTCATGGTAACAGCAGATCAAGTGCAGAATATCATGGGAAATCATCCTAAAGGGGCAAGAAATGGACTTTGGGCAAAGAAGGTTTTATTCATAGAAGAGCTGAAGCAGCAGATTTGTCACTGAAAGGTGCCAACATCTGTGGTAGTGAAAGGCACTGTTAGGTCCTGTTTTACTTCTGGCCAGGTAAAGGTTCTCTCTTGGGAGTGACAGATGTCCAAAACATCTTACACCTTTAGCAATGTTTCTCTAATAGCAAAGGTAAGAAGCTGCTTCTGCATTGAGCCTCAGTGATGTTGGGAGGAAAAGTTGATTCACGCTGTCAGGTTTGCAGGAGGAGGGTAAAACAGTGGGCTAAGGTAACAGGGAAAGCTGACTGTTGTTTCTTACACCTAGAAGTAAAGGCTGCTGGCCTCAGTGGTGCAATGCAGACTCATCCACTAAACTATTGCTTGGCTTTCCTAGAGCCTGTCAAAGAAAGATGAAGACTAAAAGGCTCTGCTTCCATTAGGTGAGCTTTTAGAGCAGCCCTCTTGCTGGTCTAAGCAGCACTGAGCAAGTGCTTGTGTATTAATTCTGACAAGAGATCTGGGCAGCTGTTAACATTGCTTATGCTAGATTGTAATTGCCTAAGTGGGAGCTCTGACAGCTGATCTTATCATTCCCAACCTCAGAGAACACAATGACCCTTGTGCTGCAGGAGGGACCAGTGCGGTGGATGGGAGGACAAACTCCAGCCCACAAGTGCCCTGAGAGTGGGGTGTATGCAGCACATGCAGGATGCTGATGCGGCTGTTGGGACTCCCTGAAGCCGTCAGCAGAACCACCACCAACCTGAACCCTGCCATTGAATCTGCACTGTTAACATTCAGCTGACTTGGGTTTCTGCAGGATGCAGCTGGTCCTGCTTTTCCTAATGCCTCTTCAGCCCACCCAGCTCCTTCCTTTTTCCCCTATTTCATTCATATCACTTTGCACCACCCAAATGATTAAATAGCAGCAATTAACCCAGGTGCAAGAGATACACAACATAAAACCAGCAGCATGGAGAGGGTTGGCACAAACAAGACCAGTGTCAGCTTTGATCTATCAGCTCTGCCAGTGAATCAATGGGAGGTTTGTCCACTTCCTCTGCAGTCAGGATGCGGAAGAACATCTACTGGTAGGAGGTTCAGGGGGTTTTCCAGCACAGAAGGAAACAACGTGGTACTGTACTTACATGGTACTGTACTTACGTAGCTGTGCCTGCTCACAGGCCATTTGGCAATGGGGAGGCTGAAGCCTAGCCCTGTAGGTTTATGACCAGCAGGTATGCACAGGTTCTGAATGCAGGTTATTGCATGGAGACAACAGATTGTATGAGAACCAATTCCATGATTGTCCACTCCAATTTACAGTAATCTCCCTTTCTGCCTCCTCTGGCTGAGGAATGTCAAATGGTTCCTCCTGCTGAGCCAGCTGATATCCAGTTTCTCTTTATATTTCAAATGAGTTTTTAAGGGAGGAGGGAGACAGAGTGCTCCAGCCTTCAGAGTGTGTTAACATCAGGCAATATAGATGGAGCGTAATTGCTTCCATAACGCATTAGTTTATCGGATAAGCATTAAGATAATTGCAAGCACGTTGCTGTGGGTCAGATGTTAAGACTATGGATATTGTGGTATGTTTGGAGCTCTTGTGGCAGTGATATTCTGTGTAAATGAGGGCAAAAGAAAGGACAGGCCCACTGGAAAATGAAGTACTGACAGAAAAGAGTTATGAGGAACTGGTAGGTTTTCCCTTGTACCTGTTGCAGTCAGAGTGAATGACACCTTGGGGGGATGTGGCCCTAGTGCTTCTGTTTGTTAGGCATGTAATGGGAAACAGCAGATACTTGATAAGTGGGAACAGAGAAGTACAAGCAGCAATGTGATTTGAGTGTTCCTTTGGCTCTCCCTGATTAAAAACCAGAGGACACATGCAGGGCCATTTGCTTCCCCTCCCAGAACTGGATTAAAATCATTATTTCAGGTTTTACTGGTATCTAAATGGGAGTCCTTCTGGACTAGCCTGAAGGATTGGATGTGTCTGGTGTGTTTATAGTCCTTTCTGGCAGAGCTGCTGTAATCCTAAGGATCCCTTCAGCTTTAGGGACAGCCGTGTTCAAAGGGTAGCCAGGAGGAGCAATGTGTCTTCAAGGTTACGTGTTAAAAGCACAGAACAGGACTGATGCTCCGTGCCTGTCAATCAGACAGCGTGTGACCTCCAAGTCCCTACTTGTAGTTTTGCCTATTGGCTCAGTTCCCCTCTGCATTAAGCTGTAAACTCCCTCAAAATTGCTTCCACACGCTGAAGGGGGGAGTACAGAACAGCCTTGAGCACACTGGCTTTTCATTTACTGTTACTGATTCATCTAGTAGGCTCGTTCCTGTTCTGTAATGGATAGGGTGTGAGCTGTATCTGTGCCCGAGGATGATGCTGAATCAGAATTAGATTGGATTAAAGCATCTAACTAGCCTGTAGTGCTGACATCCAGCACCACTGAGCATATTTTCCTTCTCATGGCATAAGATGATTAAATCCTGGGAAAGAAGGATGTCCATCTCCATCTTTGCATGTGTATAGCAGTATAAGTAATGCCGCAAATTGTCATAGCAACTACAAAATAGGAGTGTTATAGGGAAAATAAGCAATGCTGTAATGAGATGAGTTAAAAACACATACAGTGACTTAACTCCAGAGCCCCCAGAGTGCTTTCTGGCAGCCTAAGGCTTGCAGGGAAGGTCAAGGCTTTAACTCTTAACCAGTGTCTCTTCTCTTCACTCCCATGAAGTAGAAACAGTCTAAAACAAGGGCTGAAGAAGACTCTTGCCATAGCATGGTTTCTAGTTTAACTCTCACTTTTACTGCTCAAAATAAACCCTGATCTCTTTATTTAGAGTGAACCTTTTAGGAATGTTTTTTTTTCTGCTCAAGTTATAAAAAGCTGTTTAAAATCCTGCCAAATTACACATTGCCTCTTTCAGTATTCCAGGGCCCTCCAACTCTGCACGTTTGTTTGACCCATCCATCTCTTTTACACTTACTAAAATGGTCCTGAGGTCCAGCTGGGGTTACCCTGCCTACTTGTGCTGAACTGGTTTTGACACTTAAGCGTGCTCTGCTTGAAAGGGTTTGTGCTGAGCATGCAAACTGTCCCTCAGACCACTCAGGAGCCAGCACTGGAGCCTGGCACCAGTGAGGTTACCTTTGTGCCTGTGTGGTTTTCCTTCCCCTGTCTCCCCACAGTGTCTTGGTGTTTTTACTTGGCTGCCAAAGGGAACTATTCCTGTTATTTCAGGACATGGCACAGTTTGCATTCCAAGTTGTGTCTGTCTCTGGGTCTGTACATGGGCTGAACCCAGGCTGCTTTGATGCCTGTTTGTTCTGGGCTGTCCCCTGAGGACAGAAATATCTCTCACTTCAGATGCCAACCATGTAAATGCAGAGCATGGCACTGCATGGGCCCTACCGCTTTGTCTGCTGCATGTAAAGAGATGGAAGGGAAAACACCTGACTGATGTGGGTCATCTCTCCCCACCTAACATGGGATCTCCCATTTGATTAAATGAGCTCTAAATTGTGTGTGTTTTAACACATTTCTGGAGCATTTATGCCACCACTTGCAAACTCCCTGAGTTTCTCAGGAGATTGGGGTGGGCTGAGCCATAGAACAAGGAACAGGGAAAGCACTGGCAGGGCTTGTGAGAACAAGGGAGTGAGGAGCAGGGCTGGAGCAGGGCTTCCATGGCACAAGGAGCAGAGGGACTGAGACGTGGGTCTGGCAGTGAGGAAGTGCGTGTATGGGCCAGTCCTCAGGGAATCCTCTAGATCCTTTGGGCTTGACAGGTCAGCCATTGTGCTAAACCCTGGGCAAACACAGGGGAGGGAAACCCTGCCCTGCAGCCCCTGTCAAATAAAGAACCAAGAGACAAAGGTTGGGAGGGGAAAGTGAGGCCCCGGGGAAAAGGGGCTGCACAAACGCTGCTGCTTTGCTTTGGTTCTTTCTCTGTCTAAAGATCACCACACTCAAGATGAGTGCTGGCTTGTTGAGGTCAGCAGTTACCTGTTCCCCTGCTCAGGTATTGCATTGTGGGGCTCAATATATTATGGGAGTCGCCTTCTCTTTTTATAGCCTTATTATAGGCAAAGCTTTTCTCGGCATGGAGAGGTGTAGACACAAACAGAGATCAGTGTGGCCTCATGACATGAAGTGACTGAAAGGTTGTCTGGATCAATTCCTCATGTAAAAGCCTTTAGTATGCACTTTGGAGCAGTGCAGACTGATGGCTCTGAGCTTGGTCAGGCTTACAGCTATGCCAACCTTCTTAGCTGGTGGTGAAGGCAGGTCTGTCAGATGACTCTTTAAGCAGGCTTGCTCTAGCCTTGCTGTTTTACAGAGTTGGATGTACTTGGGGTAAAGAAAAGATAAACCTCACCAGGTGTTGTTTGTGACAGGGGAAGGAAGCGTATAGCCTGCTGGCACTGTTAACGTGACCAACTCTGTGCTTCTGTCATCTCCAAGTTCAGCTTTTGGTGCTAAGACAGAAAGTGCATAGGGAATAAAAGGTTTTATGTGGCATAAATGTGCTGGGACACTGCAGGGAAGGTGAGGGAGCCCCTTCACCTGCAGCAGTGGCAACGTCACACCTGAGCAGGTCTCAAGCACCTTCTCTGGCCAAACTCATGGCTGTTTTCTTACAGGAAGACCTTGCAAAGTGATTAAGTGACATTATTCACAGCTGAGGTTTGGTGTGGCCTGTGCCAAGGGCCATCCCTCTGTCTGTCAGGCTGCCCTTCCATGAAGGTGAGGAGAACAGCAGCCTCCTCTCCTCTGCAGGGAAACACAGAAGGATGGGAAAACAGAGCTTTGGTAACTCATGCAGCCCTTACGTAGCACTGTTACAGCAGATGTTGTGCCTGGTGATGCTCTACCTCTGCTAGGATCAGGCTTGAAGCTTGAAGTTAACATGATCTGCTCAGTTTCTTGAGAACTGTAGCTGCTTCTTCCACTGTTTTCCAGCAGAAATGCTGCTGGGATATTTCCACTGTCAATGCTTTTTCCTGAAGGAGACAATGTACAAGTAAATGCACAAGATCTTCCCCTACCTGCTCAGTACGGATGAAAGGAGGCATGAGAGAGAGTTGCAGCTTTAGGTCTTAGTTGTGATCATTTGGATTCTACCTCTGTTTTCCTGCTTTAACATAAGCAAGACGACATGCTAATGCTTACCAGGGGTGGGAAGAGGGGCAAAGATGAATCCATGAATGCTTGAGAGATGTATGAGAGAGAACATGCTCGGAATGCCCAGGAGGAAGCTAATAATTGTGGCGTTTGCATGGAATTTGAAGAATATGGCCTGAGGCCAGCCCCTGAATGAGGGGATAAAAAGAAATATTCAGCAACAGCCCAATAGCTGAATGAGGCTGGGGCCCCATGGGAAGAAAATAGGATGTGATCCCAACATAAGAAACTGCATCGTAATGCAGCCACGAAAAGTGGGGGAGAGAAGAGGGGATTAAAATTGGGTTGGTGTTTTCTTACACAGCGGTTTTGCAACCTCATTTTGCTTATCAGAGCGTTGGGGGTGCAATACAAAATACACAGGTCTCCTTTGGCTGCTTCTGTCAGCAGCAGAAAGGGAGATGCTGAAGATCTTGTCCTAGATCAGTATTTAACCCCAGAAAGTTCTCTTTGTGACACGAGGTGAAATTTTAAAGCGCTTTGATCATTTAAAGCCCCTTGGTGGCAGTGGTGAATGTCCTGTAGCTGGTTGAAACCTGGTACTGGTGGTAGCAGCACCAAGGCTCAGCTTTAATGTGGCTGGAGTAGGACTGTGAGGGCAAGTTAAGAAATCACTGTTCCTACAGGTCAAGTAAATGGTAAGCAGATTCATAAAGGAAACACAGCAGGAACACATAAATACAAAGCTATCTCTGTAAATTTCCTGCTCAGTGTTTGGAGCAGAGCATACATCTGTATGCAAATGCTGGGGTTTGAGTACTTTAGGAAGTGTGCTACGTCCAGCACTTCTTAATGAACCCCACAGCAAATGTAAGGGGTACTACAACTGTCCTCGGGGCATGTCAAGCATGTTTGAGCACTGGGTTTTCCTATGGCTGGCTGCTGGAGCTTACTGACCCTAAGAGAATATAACTGAGCCCTCCGAGTGTCTTGCCTCTACCCTAATGCAAAACTGAAGCAGGGGAATAACACTCTTCTGTGAGCTGCAGGCCACAAGACCCTGAGGACAGTGAACCATAGGCTGGCTGGAAATAACTGATACCCCAGCCATATAAACTCATGTGCAGTGTGACTCAGTGCTGCAGAAGATGCCAGCCTGACCGACAACCACCCCACACACACACTTAATACATTTGTATGTCCCACTGGCTGCAGGAGATGCAGGCAACTTCTCTGTGATAGCAGCTGTTCTTCCAGATGTCTAAAAAGCAGCTGTTTACCTCAAGCTCAGAACAAGAGCTATGTGCTGTGCCGCAGTTCTGTGCAGTACACAGGATGTGACTGTACAGCATTGAGAAATCACTGCTACAGACATGACTGGGACTTACTGATGTGCCTATCTATAGCATGAAGTCTGTCTTCCATATGACATGGCAACGTACAGTCATGTTGGACTAGATGACCTCTGAAGGTCCCTTCCAACCCAAACTGTTCTGTGAGTCTATGTAACAGTACCATCAATAACTTAGTTGAGAGCTGATTCAGCTCAGTCTTGTCCTAAACTATCTTGCTCTGCAAAAGCAAAGAGTGCTCCTATTTGGTAACTACTGGTGTTGATTACAACCCAGCTCTGTGCTGGGGAGGAATGCACAAGGCTCTGAACAGCAAATATTGATAACCTGTCAGTCCTGTCAGCCACAACCATTTAGAAACCAGGAGGGGAGACTGAGATTAGACAGGAAGAAGTTCTTCCCTGTCCTAACTATGAGAGGGGTGATGTGCCTGTGGCAGGGGTTGGAACTGGATGAGCTTTAAGGTCCCTTCCAACCCAAACCACTCTGGGATTCCATGCAATTAAGGCTGTCTATATTTAGGTAAGAATTTTCTACTTTTTATTTTTCTGATGGTTTGTGACCATTTTTATTACATTTTACTCTTGGGTTTTCTTAATATTTATTAATTCCAGATTCTCAGGTGGTAAAACCTGAATCCAGTGTGAGGCAATAAGTAACAGCACAAATTGTCCAGAAAACTTGGTATGCTGAGGTACAGAACACTGCAAACAAAGCTCTCAGGCCTGTTGCTCAACTCAGGCTCTATAGAAGCAGTGATTGATGAACTGGTGTATATTCAGACATGTATTTATGAAGGGCAGGATTAGCCCAGCTATAAATGTCGTGCTGTGTGCAACTATAGAGTGATTCCAGTTAAGTGAGCCAAGCAGCATCAGTGTCAACTTGGAGTCCCTTACCAGCATTACTACCTCGTTTGGAAGCAGAACTGTATATAGTTTAGTCATGTGGTGAGGAGATGTGTATCATGTTTGCATGGATTTGCTGTTTAGCACTGGTAGTGCTGCAGGAAATGCTGAAGAACCCTATTACACTGAGTTAAGCTGAACAATGAAGACAGGGTGAGAGAGTTGGGCTTGTTCTGCTGGACACGGAGGCAGCAAACTGTGGAATGCTGTGGGATAATGCCATAAAGGATGCTCACAGTTAGGTTCCCAACTTTGTAGTGCAATAGTAACCTAAGAAGCAATAGTAATTCTTAATAAGGAGGCTGGGTATCTTAGTAATGTTTCTGGAGAGATGAGCATGGCTCCCTGCAGGCACTTTGATCCAATGCCATCATCAGGGTCTGCTTATTGCAAATAAACTTTTAAGACTTGTGCTGTGCTGACAGCATAAGGAATTCATTACGGGGGGGCAAAAAACCCAATTTGTGCAAGTTTTCGTCTAGAAAAGTGGGGAAAAGTGGGGAAAAGTGGTGTTTTTGCAAGCAGAGAAGGGCTGAGTGGGTCGGGACGGTACCAACAGCGCCTTAAACGGAGCCGGTGCCTTGGAGCGGCTGAATATCCCCTGGTGGGAACCCGTGGGGCGGCCCCGGCGGAACCGGTTACACCGCGCTCCCCTCCGGAGGTGCGCACGGGGAGGTTCTATCCCCGTGTCCCTCCTGCCCCCCGCGCCCCGTATACTCACGCCTGAGACATGGCCACGGGCTGCGGAGGCCGCTCCGGTTCCCGGGGCCGCTCCGGCCTGGCCCCGGCTGCCAGCGGCTGGTCCGACGCCCGGGCAACCGGACGCCCTGCGTGGGCCCCGTCGTTACCGCGGAGACGGGGCCACGAGGTGTGTGCGTTATCGCGTCCCGGTGCTGCTGCGCGGTGTGGGGAAGGATGGTCCCCGTTTCATCGCGGTTTGCCGCTGTTGTTTCCTCTCCGAGCACCCACAGAGACAAGTTTTTAGGGGTTTTCTATCCCCTACTGCCTAAAAACCGGTTTCTTACTGTTTGTGGGGTTTTTTGGCCCTTGCAACAGCTGGAAACCTGCCTCGTGTTCTGTACTTCCCCGTTGCATCCCCGAGCTGAGCACATCTGGATGCCAAGGGCTGCTGGGCAGTGACGTGTGTCTGCATCCCACCTGTGGGTACTTCACTCTCCTAGCTGGATGTGTTCCGGTTTTACAAATGTTAGCAATAGGGGAATGGGAGCGTGTTGTAAAGCAGTGTGTAAATCACAGCCATTGCCTCCAAGCCTGGGTTTGATGGGGGGGACAGAGCTGGTTTGCCTCTGTAAATGCTGGCAGTGAAACTGGAGTTGTTTTAAACACTAATCGTTTTAATTCATTGTTTGTGCACGGGGTGAGAAGCATCTGTTGTAGGGCATTAAAAGGCTCCACACTGAAAAAGTGGGGAATCAAAGCTAGTGAGACAGGATTACAGCACATTACAGGGGCTTGGGGAGGGGGGGTAATGCACTCCTCCGCAGTGCGAATGGGGAAGGGGGAAATGGAGCAGTGTGGGACAACGAGTGCTCTGCCAGCAGTCACATTATAGCCATAAATCTCAGGATGTCTGCATTCCTTTGCTGGTTTTATTTATTCCCCCCCTCCCTTGAAGCCCCATCTCACATAATTGGGTGAGAGTCTTGGCTATCAGCTTCTCAAACAAAGTTCCGAGCCCCCATGGCTTTGGAGGAGAAGGTTTCACATTGAACCTTGTAGGACCAAGGCCATAACAAAAAGCATCTGATGCACATTCTTTTCTGAGCCATGTGATGGTCATGCATGTTGCACGATTGCTTTTGGTGTATTGGGTTGGTGGAGTTTTGTTAGGAGTAAGTGAGCTTTGGGTACTTGTTTGCTTTTCCTTTTGGAGGGGTGTAAAAGCAGCATGTAATTGGCTGTGTTAATGTGAAAGTGGTTCTTCGTGCTGCTGCAGTTTGCATCAGGAGCTTGCCTGCTTCCTTTCAACGCCTGAAGATCCATCTGCAGGTTAGGGGGGCTCTCAAGCAGTAACTAACTTGTGTTTTGTTCATGTTTAATACCGTAATCGAGTCTTTGTAGCCCAAATGGGAACATTGCCTTTGTGTTTTCATCAATGTGGGCATTTACGCATCACTTTTCCTGCTGAACTATTCCTTTTCCAGCCAGAGTTCTACCCGCAGAGTCCCAGCAGTGCTGTTTCCATCAGCGTGTGTGGTTCTAAGGACCAATTTGGCCATAACCCCTAAGCAATATACCCTTTCCCATAGACCTTAAGTTATCATTCCCAAATCTCCAAGAGAAGGGGAGCAACCCTTGCGATTCAAGAAGTGAATTCAGGAATTGGAGTTGGAATAGAAAGTGACTTTGTTTCTCTTATTCTGGAATGCATCAATCAAAAGTAGCTTCTAAAATTAATAGCTAAGTAATATTCAAGACAAGTGAGAAGCTTTCTGAAGCAGTTGAAGTCAGAGCAGCAAGACGGCTTGATAAGATGTGGATGTTAATTATTAATCTGAATTTATTGCCCTGTGTTAGCACCTCGTTGTCACAGTGCAAAGGATGGTCTTTATTGCCTTAGAAACTGTATTAAAGATGGAGTGCCCGTTGCTGACTTCCACACCCTACAAAAAGCAAGCATCTGCCTTGAAAAGATGGAAATTATGGTACAGAAAAGTGCTGCAGTAAAATTAATTATGAAGTTAGCAGAGTTGATGTTTTTGCTTGTTTTCCATGGGAAAGGAGCCTGCTTTGTAGCCAAAATGGGAGTAGCATATGACTGAGAATAGTTAGTTTAGCCTAAGAAAACAGACACCTATAAATGGAGTAACTGGGGAGTGTGAGAGATCCTGGTTTCCTGTAGGTTTCCAGGTGAATCCTTGAGTTTGAAGTGAAAGGATGCGTGTCTCCCTGGCAGTTTGGACAGTGCTATCCCCGCAAGACTGCCCTGTGATGTATTTTTCTATCGTGGCTGCATCTCGTGCTTCAGGTTCAGGCTCAGGGGCTCTCCATCTCCAGCTTTCTGCTTCTTTATCTCCCTTCTCTCCCCTGGAGCACTGAATTGCAGCTGAGGTCCAGGAGGCCATTGGTCAGGCAGCACCATGAAGCATCTCAGTCTTTCCAGTCCAGGATCACATATCTCCTATAATCCCTACAGGCACCAACCATCTGAGATCACTAGGTACCAGCAGAGATTAAAGGATTTGTAGCTGTTATTCCACACATTGTATGTTTCTGTATAGCACTGATAGCGACTTCCTTGTTCAGATTGTGTTGCATTAATAGAACTGTGTTATTTAATCTATCCAGCAGGAATAGGTGATGGGTTTTATACAGCGTGTTCCTTCCGGCATCTGTAATTCCTTAGGCTCTTGCAAACACGAGCTAAAAGTTCTGCTGCCTTGGAAACTAGGTGCCATCATTCTTAAAGAAGTCTTGTATTAAGAGCTTAAGAGGAGACCAGTGAGCTTCCAAAGGGAGAATGTATGAAACTGGAGGGCCTTGTTCCTCTAGACTCAGGTCCCTGGCAAAGAGCTTAATGCACCTGTCTGTTATTGAGTAAGGGCTTAAGTAAAGCGAGGAGCATAATAGGAAAAACGTTCTGCCTTTGCAACTCGTATTTCAAAGCACTTACAAAGGTCTGGATTGTCCTTCAAGGCACAGGAGTGGGGTTTTTTGTATGCATTGCTGGCTCAAAGACCATGCAGTGGGAGAGGCTGCCTGGTCAGGGGTTTCTCCATCACACAGGATGGATGACTTAAGGCTCTGGGGGTAAAGGATCCTGTTGCTTCTTTGGCCATAGGGGCAGACATGGGATATCTGTGCTGCACCTCACTGAGGATAGGCTGGGGTGTGCTCTATGAAGCATCTCCTGCTGACATGAGGGGTTGCTGAAGGGGCCCATTTGCATGCTACCAATGAGCTCCATGAAATGGGTTAGGAAGAAGTGCCAGGAGGATGGGTTTTCCTGGATGTCTCACACTGAAAAACCACCTTGCTCCAGGGACCTACCCCATAGACGGCCTCTCCTGGAAAGGATGGAGGCTGTGACAGCAGGGCAACTGATCCCAAGGGAAGACCTGGTTACCATTGAGTTACACAGGGAAGTGAGGGTAGGAGCTCTGATGGGCAAGTCTGGGGAGATGCTGCTCAGGGTTTTGTTGCAGATGGGCATTTGTTTTACCTTTAGGCTTGGATTAAAGTGTGTAAAGGAGCTTTGGGCAGCTTTTTCCTGCAAGCTTGGGACCTAGGTCTGCCATGTGGCTTCAGTGCTGGCTACCAGCTCCTGCTGACAGGCAGGCAGAATGGCTGTGCCAGCTGGGCTGTGCTGACCGGTTCATTTAGCCTTGCAATCCACCATTGAGCTATTTTCCCAGTTAACATTAACTACTGGATGAACATGAGGTTTGCTGCTTGCTTCAAGGCTAAGCGAAGGGGATTTGTTGGCAGTCAGGTCTGTTAGGCTTTGATATAGCACCAGCGTGTTCATCAGGCCCGAGCATGGTACATGGAGGAGGAGGATTGGAGCAGAATTAGAAGGTATAAAGTTCAGATCTAATTTGAAGAATTTTCTCTCTATCACTTAAATGTGGGAAATGTTCCTGTGGTTTCAGGTATAAAATGTCACACTTCATAAGGAGCGTGCGTTTTAAATCTCAGCCAGATATTAAATGCCATGCCGCACTCCACTTCTCTCTTTGTTAGAAAGTAAAACCCCAAATCATCTCCACTGAAAGAATGTTGTTTGAGAAAATTAAAGCTTTCAAAAGAAGCTGGTTCAGACAGCACTGCCTGTCCATCATTAGGAAACATCAGGGACTGTATTGATTTGGTTCTCTATTGACAAGTGTTCATCAGCGTTCAGCAGTTTAATTATCTAGGATGCTGTTCTTAAAGCTGCCTGCTAGCACAGATCTAGCAGTCCGTCCAGACTGATAATTAACATGCACCAGATGGGGTTTTTGGTGAGAAAGAGACAGAAAAAGGGATCAGGATCAGGCTTCTGGCCATTATCCAAGCCATTTGTCAGTGGAGTTTTTAGGAAAGGGGTTGGCTTGAACATTTGGCTTGAGCTAGGAAATTTGTGATAAATGAACACAAACACAGTGTCAGGCTTCAGTCACTTCAGGGGGCAAAGGTTGCTTCGATATTATTCTGCAAAGCAAATACTGGAAATAAGTAGCATTTCTTTTGGTTGTGTAATGTGAAGATACATTCAGTATCGCGTGTGAAATGGCACTTTGGGACAGACCCATCTCAGTTCTTTAAAGATGCACAGATTCTCTGACCATTTACTCACTTTATAGGCCCACCAGGCAGCAATCTGAGATGTTGTGTATAGTTCTCTCATGATTTTGATAGAAAAATGAGAAGAATTTTGACTGTTAATCCTGGCTACGTGTGCCCATGAATGACTGAAAACATCCCAAACTGTCATGGTTTTAAGCAAAGAGGAAATGCTACACAACATAAGCTTCTACCTATTCCATTCAATGGCAGTGGGTTTTAGCTGACCTGAACCCCCTTGTCTCATGTCCTGATAAGCAGGCAGGAGGTTTGCTGGGGATCCCTGGGGGGGTGAGAGCTCAGAACAGCACATCTGGGGATGCAGCCCAACATGGTTCTGGGCTCAAGTGCACACTGAAGCTGGGTCATGAGGGATCTCTCTTACTCTGCTGCTCCAACCTGATGTACTGAAGGCTAAGATGGATGGGCAATTTCCACAGTCCCTCCCCTATAATTGCCTAGCTCTTTATGCTTAGGCTCTGTGAAAATCATATCCACTGGCAGCTCAGTTTATATCCAGAGCATCCCAGACTGGGTTAGGTTTAACTGACATGGTTGCGCCAAGGAAGCAAAAGCAACAACTCCTGCTCAGCTGATTCTTCCCAGCCAGAGCTCAAGGGTTAATAGCATCCCACCTCGAACTGAAGGAACAATGCAGGCCAGGCTCTGTCCACGTTGCACGTGCGTCACTCCTGCTTGGAAACCAGTGTTAAAACTACTCTGCTGTTTTTCCTCCTCCCGGTCCAGCTTCTTGTGCTATAAATAAGCGTCGCAGTGTGAGAGAAAAGTGAGTAACAAGAGGCTGTGGTTGTTTAGGTGCCTGTGGCAGGATGTTTTCTTGATTATCCTGTTTCTTGTAAACACAGCGATGGCTTTTGTAGCCCAGATGTAGAGGCAGCCTGCGCTCATTGTTCCAACACCTGCTGGCCTTTCACATGGACCCAATGCAGCCCATTGATAAAACCAGGCTCAGAGACCTGCAGCACCAGCCTGAGCTCCCCTAGATAGCTCGGGAAAACACTCCGTGAGGATCTGACATCCGGCCTCTCGGTGGGTTTTTTTTCTCCATTATATTTGATGGGGAGGGAAAGGGAAGCTCAAAGTGATTTTGTTCCCCTGCTCTTGTTCTCACAATAGGGATGAAAACAATGCTCCCTGGCTCGGAGGTGGTAAACAGTGAGAAATAACAACTCCAGCCCCCCCTGCAAGCGTGCAGCCCAGTTTATGAATGAAACTGGTGCCAGTGATTCAGTTTCAGGCCTGTTGCTGCTTTTGGTGTGATGAAATGAAGTAGATCAGAGGAGAAATGGCTTGAAACCATTGCAGGGTTATAGCTGGGGAAGATGTTTGTGCTGGAGAAGGATAACACAGGGGGTTTGCTGCTTCCTGCATCAAGATCAAAGCATTAAACAGGTGATTTGATCTGTGAAACAGGGGCTTTGTAGCGTTTTCTGTATCTGACACTAGTGTGTGGTGATGTGGCACCTTTGAGGCTGCAGTTACAGCTATTCCCAGGTTGATGGGACAGGACTGCTTTGCAAGGTTCACAGTAATGCTGCTAGCCCTTGGAATAAAGGGGCAAAATTCAGACCAAAGGCAGTTATGGGTCAGTTATGCACCTTTTGTGCACCTCAGTGTCTCTTTGGTTGGAACTTAAGGGCTCAAACCTGCTTTTTTTGTGTTGAGGAGACACTCCAAGGCCCTGGAGGGAGAGATGGAGTGATCAGTTTGGGCCACGTGTGGTTTAGCAGCCAATTCTCAGTTAGCAGACTTGTTTTCCATGGTGGTGTTCAGGGCAGGAGGGGTTTTTCTTGTGTTGAGGTCTCTTTAGGACCCCCCTGCTCCTCATGTGTCCCCCACCTGTGCCTTTGGCTGCAGGAGCAGAGGAGATGTGCTGAGGTTTATTTACTGCTGCTTTGAGCAGGGAATTGGACCAGATGGCCTCCAAAGGTCCCTTCCAACCTAAATGACTGTGTGTTTATCTCACTGAGTCAGATGCCAACAGTGAGTCCTTTACAAAGGCACTTAATGAGTCGAAGGCTTTCTCCCCCCATTTTCTCTCTCAGGCACTGTAAAGGAAGCAGTCCAGCCCCTGAGTAATAATTCTGCCTGAGACAGGTGAAATGAGGTGGCCAAGACCTGCGTGTGCTGTGGTTTATCCTGTTTGAACACACGTGGCCAGCCCCTTGGCAGCCCCCAATGTTGTGCAAAGCAGAGGGTAGGATGTCCTTGCTTGGAGCATCCCTGGGCTGTCAGAGGTGTCCTAAGAGGGGACACTGCTCCTCTACCTGTGGGATGCAGCCACTGAGGGACTAGGAGGCTGTTGTGGGGTTACCCCTACTCCTGCTCTCACTCAGCCTCCCACGGAGGGAAGCACCTAAGAATACACACTTGTGCTGACCCCCCTTTGTGTCTGCCTCTAGTTAAAGCCCCATAGGAAAGGAAGGCAGAGGTGGGTGCTGGTGTGTGTTGAGACCCATGTGTGAGAGGAGCACATGCTGCCTCCAGGCTATGGAGCAGGAGCACATGCGGTGGTGTCTGGCTATGGGGTGATGCCACTGCATAGGCACCGTGGGCAGGAGAGCTGACACGAGCTGCCCTTGGCTGGGGCATGGGACCCTCCCTGGCTGGAGGTGGGACACAGTAATATCCCAGCAGCCAGCACCCGGCAGGGATTTGGCTCTTATATCCAGTTGTATTTCCAGACTGAGCTCCTGTGCTCAATGTGAGCTGCGTGCGCAGCCTTTCCTTTTGCTCAGCTCTGTTGGTTTGAAGTTTCCTTTTAATGGCTGTGTTTCAGAGCGGGGTAGGAAGGAGCTGGAAGGTGCTCAGCATCCTCAGCTTGCTTCTGGGTTCGCGCTGAGACACGTGGCTGCTTGCTGCTATCGTCTCGTGTGGCTCCATGTCACAGCTTTGCTGCTCTGACCACATGAAATGCTTATGGGGATGTTTCTGGCTCGCACAGGGGCTGTCCTTGTGCCCTTCTGTGGTAATTACAGCAGGAGAAGTCAGCCCCAGGCAGGAAAGCCTCTCTCGAGGTCCTCATTCTTGCCACTCAGTTGTTTTGGGTTTCTCCGTCCAGGTTCTCTGCAGAGCAGCATTGTGGTCACCAATGTCTGTCTTTTTCCCTTCAAATCTATCAGTTGCTATTGGAGGCAGTAACAGCTGCTGGGGGTTGTCACAGACAAACCAAACAAGGTTTTAGGGAAGCTTGTCCATTTCCTATTGATGTTTTGCTCTTAGACCCTGCCCTCCAGAAACCCTCTTTACCCCAGAAAACCAGAACCCATCAGACTAGTATTTCCTTTAAAGCAGGTGAAAGATGGGGGATTAACTTCCGTGGGTGGCAGGTTTCCTTTCAAGCTGCTCTGAGCAAGCATGAAACCCTTTAGAAGTGGTTTACTGCAGTTCTAGTTCACCTTGCTTCATGTTCATGCTGTCAGTGGTTCACTCCTTGGGCACACCTCCTGTCACGTTGTGTGTGGTTACAGACACTGGGGCAGCAAAAGGCAAGTGAGCTTTAAAACCTTACCTGCTTCTTTTTAGGATGCTGCTAATGAGATATTGCATTTGATTCCTTTCTGCCATCAAGGTGCATCATCTCCCCCAGCATCAGCACCAATGGAGGCATGGAGAGGCATGAGAGAAGTAGGGATGGGAAATGCCATGCTGTCCAGACTGTGAGCAGTGTCAGAAAGCTTTGTTTAGTCTGCAGTCAGTACCTGCTGGTTGCTTTTAGTATGGGCACTGAGCTGGGAAGCAGGGTGTCCTCCTTCTCAAGCTGGTGTGATCTGCAGCATTGGGATGTATCTCTCTAGTGCAAGGAGCCAAAACAGAGGGAAATGTGTTGGAGAGCTTGTCTCAGTGCCAGAGGGTGAGGTGTGAGGGCAAAGCTGTACCTTCCCCATACTCATGCTTGCAGGGACATTGGTCTCGATAGAACCCCAGCCTGTGTTGGGTTGGAAAGGACCCTAAAGCTCATCCAGTTCTTCCCCGTGAGGGTGCTGAGGCGCTGGCACAGGGTGCCCAGAGAAGCTGTGGCTGCCCCATCCCTGGCAGTGTTCAAGGCCAGGTTGGACACAGGTGCTTGGAGCAGCTGCTCCAGTGGAAGGTGTCCCTGCCTGTGGCAGGGGTTGGAACTGGAAGAGCTTTAAGCTCCCTTCCAACCCAAACCATTTTGTGATGTGGGCACATTGAAGTCATGTACAACACACTGGAGGCAGTGATCTGCCAGCTCCCTTTCATATCCTTGTGAGCTCACAGAGTCACACCAGTGGTGATGGTCTCACACTGGCTTCACATTGCCCTGCATGGAAGCAGCTGGGACATGTAACTTCTGCTAAAGCTCCTTGTTCATGTCTTCACCCTCTCACAGCAGAGAACCTTGGTCCTGGGCACATGTAGTGTGTGGACAGGCCATGGACCATCCCAGTGCTGTGCTTGTGGGGAGTAGGTCCCATAACGAGAGGAGGAGGAACCACAAGCAATGGTAAATGTGTACATTGTGGGTGCTGTATGACAGAGAAGGGAGGGCAGGCTGGAACAGCTGTGTGTTCTTCTTGACTGATACGGAGCAGCCTTGGTGCTGTTTTCCCATTAGCCTGTGGTGTTGAATGCTGTTTCCATGCGGATGGTACTTTCAGGCTGCGATGCAAGGTGCTCTTCTGTCCCAGCACGAGAGGACTCTTGTGCACTGAAGGAGTCATGCATTAAGCAGGTGGGCTTTGGCTCCAAATGTGGAGGTCAGCAAAGAGCATATGGTCCCTAAGAGGTATTGCTAAAGATGCTTGGAAAACTGGATAGCAGCCTCTCCCTTTTCCTGGAGTCTGGCCTGAGGAGGAGCAGGTACTTCAATGTCAGCATGTGCTTAAGCATTGTCCTGCATGCAGACCCCCCTGAGCTTTTATTGAAGTGCTTTTCTGACCCAGGGCCAGCTGCCTGTAGAAGCTGCCTCTCGTTGTTTCTACCCTGTGTACATCATTGTGGCTCTATGGCTATTTACTGCTAGGAGAAAATTACTTTCTTTAGTTGCAGCTACCTAAGTAACTGGGAGCAGGCAGCAATGGGAGTCACACATGAGCTGGAAGCGAGACATCTGAGCTGGTTTCTTGTCCGCCTTGTTTCTATGATCCTAATTCTGCTCTAAATTAATTCCTTTGTTTAGCTGCTGGTTTCCCCCTCTTTTTTGTTCTCACATGAATGCTTGTCTCTATATTTAGGTCTGCCGGGGCGGGATGTTATGAATAATTGTTGATTGATAGTATTAAACACTACCACGCTTGGCTGTGTTGCACTAATGATGGTGCTTTGGGGATATGCAAATCAATTAATTGCAGTAATAGCTGTTGGAGATGCTGTTGGAGAGCCCTTGGGTAGGCAGGCAAAGAGGGAGACATTTGGAAGTGCCAAGAAGGGGCACTTGAGAGTCACTGGAGATGCTTCATTCAAGCTGCTGGTTTGTGGAGCTGGGTTTGTTTTGCTCTCCAAACCCCCCTCACCCAACATTGCCTCTTGCTTTGTTTCACAGCTGCCCTAGTGTGGCTACTCCTGGGATTGTCCCAGGGCCCTGAGCTGCAGAAGGAAGCTCACAGATGAGACAGTGTTTTCCAGGTAACTTTTGCCTTCAGAAGCTGGGACATGTCCTTGGGAAACACCCCTGGAAAAACAGCATTTCCAATACTAGACCTCTGTGTTCCCTCGCACTGATCGGGTTTGGGTTGCGAACTGATTCTCATTCATGACTTAAGCTTTCTATCCCCTTCTGTGACAACATCATGGGGCCTCACACTGGGTGCAGAATGGACGTGAGGTGCCTCAGGAACCATTCACGTGGCTGTGAAGGGAATGGGATTTCAGGTATTGTGAGGGTGGGGAGGAAAAGGTCTCTTCTGGCTTCTTCCCCATCCTATATGTGCTGTCCCTGCCTTTGTGTATTATTGTATATTCTTTTGTTTGGGTTCCCATGTGCAGCGTGCTGTAGTCTCTGCGCTCTGGGGTGAGTGTTCAACATGGTGCACAGATGGTGCTCCCAGAAATCCCCTTGTTTGCTAATGAGATTTTGTGCACAGTGTTTCCACTGCTCTTTGCAGGAGTCTGTGTGTGTGTGTCAATACCCCCAGCCACCGAGAGCACAGCTTTATTTGTCATTTATCTGCAGTGTTTTAATCCCCTCTGTTGCAGCACTGGAGTCTGCAGCTCCCCATGCTGAAGGAGGATCAGTCCCCATCAGCTCTTCCAGATGTCACAGCCCTCCCAGGCTGTCTGCCCAGGTTGGTTGGGGCACCCCACTCATGCCCTTGTTTCCTTGCTGGTGGACCTGCTCTTACACTTTGCACTTAGGTATGGCTGAGAGATCCTTCTCTCTTCTGCAGCTTCTCCCCCGGGCCCTGGATCACTGCTGTAGTGCAGTGCTCTGTTCTGCAGCTATTCCCTTCTGTGCCCTTCGTTCTCCAAGTGGTGCTCAAAGTCATGCTGCAAATAGCAAAACCCTGGAATATGTTGCTTTTGTTACCCTAGGCCTCTCAGAATGGGTTAGCTGACTCTTCCATGGGGTGCAGGGATGAACTGGTTGACCTCCCAAGGTCTTTTCCCATCCTTCCCTTTCCATCACTGCGTGACGGTGGCTGCTGGTGTTGACATCAGTAAGTGGAGCTTTACTTTGCGTCACGCTCGCTGGAGGGAGGTCAGGCTGTGACTAACAGACGGTTACACAGGGCTGTGTGTCAGGAAGTTCCCTGTCTGTCTGTGTGCTCCTACGCTCCTCAGCCTCCTGAACGTTCTCAGGCTCTTCTGCTATGGGAAGGTGAGTCATGCGAGGGCAGAGGTTCTCTGGTAGCTGGCAGGGACTCCACGTGGTTCCTCTGGAAGTGACCTTAAGCAGCCCCAGTTCAGAAAGCACAGGCAGCTCAAGGCAGGAAACCTGCCAAGGACTGTTCCCATTATGGTGCCATTGAGCTGGCTGAGATGGGATGGGCAGAGGAGAACCAGCTGCAGGGTACTGCTACATGCACGTAGAGGATTGATGCTTACAGCCCTATTACGCTCTCTGAACATCCAGGACTGCATTGTCATCTAAAGCAGGGTTCTGCTCTCAGAAACCCCTCATCTCCAGCTCTGTGCCTGTGCCCATGGCTGGGGAGGTGGGCAAACAAACTTGTGGTTACCTCTGCAGTACCTGGATCTTGTTTGGGTCATTAAGCATCTGGCTGGTGTGGTGTCAGTCATGTGCAGTGGCTTTGTGAGCACTTTGTCCAAGGTTTCGGAGCCGCAGAGCATCCTGGAGCACAGCCCTCTGTGTCTGGTACCCGTCTTCCAGCAGCACAGCTTGGGAAACAATGGTTTTTAGGTCTTGCAAAAGATGGCAGAGAACTGGCACAGCCACTGATGTTCAGCAGTGATCTGATGTTCTCCGTGGGGTGGGATCTGTGGGAAAAGAGCTCTTTGGAGGTGTTTGCTTTCTGTGCCCATCACAAAACACTGCCCATCCTTGTGTTTCTGGAGCCTCTCAGTTTTGCTGTTTTTCTCACCCTGCTGATAAAGGTGATTAGATCGGATTTGTTTGAATTAACAGCCTGACAGCTTTCAGCTCGCACACACACAACACCGTGCTGTGCTGGGTTCACACCGGCTTGCATGCAGGGCAAGTGAGGGGAGAGCCTTTCTCCTCCTCTGATAATAGCTAGCAGATGTGATATCATTACCAGGTCAAGGATCTGAAAGCATCAAGCAGCAGGAAAAGGTTGTGCTCGGATGGCACTTTAAAGCTGTAAAGAGGAGGCAGTGGCAGAGGCTGGATCATCCCGTGCTCAGCAGCAGCTCTCTGCAAGCTTTCACAAGCTGTGGTATATTTAAGGAGCCTGGTTTGGTGGGTTGGCCCCAGGAGCTGTTTCTTTGCATCTGTACTAAGCCATTACCGACTTCTTCATCAGAAACCAAGGATGCCCATGGCTCGGTTGTGTCTTGAAAGCTGTGTGCAGCCGGTTTGGGAATGAATGAGTCTTGTGTTCCTGGACATGTGATGCCCTTTTTTCCCCCTTTTAGAGGCTCTGGATCACTAGAAAGACATCCCCCCTCTAGCAAGGGTTTGTCCAAGATTGCGGACCTCCTGCAAAGGCAGACCCCGATGTACGCAGTGTTAAAACCTGGCTCTTCTGTGCTTTTGGGAGTGCTTGGGTTTTGGTGGGGTGTATTATCATAAAGCCTCTGCAGTAGCTTTGCAGGGGAGTTAAATCTGGGTCAGGTCAGGCTGCAGGGGTTATTCCTGTGCCCTTCCACCTTTGTCCTTTGATCTAGTGGCTGGAAATCTGGAATAAGATGTGATCCAGCTGTGGGTTTGGTGCCATTTCGGCCTCTGGGAAGAGGCTGAGTTCTGCCTGGGTTTGGCTGGGTGCATCCCTGAGTCTTGCCCCCCTCACCCTGCCCATTCCCTCTGCCAAGTGATTTAAATAGGGTCATAGAATCACAGGCTGGTTTGGGTTGGAAGGGACCTCAAAGCTCATCCATCCCCAGCCCCTGCCACAGGCAGGGACACCTTCCACTGGAGCATGGAGGGTGTCCAACCCCTGTGTCCAACCTGGCCTTGAACACTGCCAGGGATGGGGCAGCCACAGCTTCTCTGGGCACCCTGTGCCAGCACCTCAGCACCCTCACAGGGAACAGCTTCTGCCTAAGAGCTCATCTCAGTCTCCCCTGTTCTGGCAGGTTCAAGCCATTCCCCTTGTCCTGTCCCTACAGGCCCTTGTCCCAAGCCCCTCTCCAGGTTTCCTGCAGCCCCTTTAGGCACTGGAGCTGCTCTCAGGTGTCCCCTTGAGGAGCCTTCTCTTGTCCAGGCTGCCCCAGCCCAGCTCTCTCAGCCTGGCTCCAGAGCAGAGCTGCTCCAGCCCTCGCAGCATCTCCATGGCCTCCTCTGGCCTCACTCCAGCAGCTCCACATCCCTCTTGTGTTAGGGGCTCCTGAGCTGGATGCAGTATGATAAGATCCTTGTAGGATTGCCATTTAGAAAACAGGCTCTGCTTTAGATTTGGCTGATGTTCTCAGTGTGCTTGAAAAGCCACATTGCAGTCCTTGAATACAGCCATTGGTAAAAGAGCTTCCCAGGTTCTGGCCAAATGTGATCATCAGAGAGTCAGTGGTTGCCCCTGGCATGAAGCTGGAGAGTTGCAGGAGTGTTAAGGAGAGAGCAGAGTGTGCCTACAGCATACCAACAGTGATCAGAATACCTGAAGGTATTGAGGAGCTGCTGTGGGTAAAGAGAGGACTGAGCTGGGTGAGCTGCATCTCTGGAGGCTTCCATGGGGAGGAGTTATGGGAATGGGCTGGAAGGGAGCATCTTTGGGGGCTTCATCTTAATGTGGATGTCTGTGTTAGGGAGAAATGGCTCAACATAGGCTGAGCTTTCGTTACTGCTATGCTCTAGTGGTGGCTTCATGGTAAAAGATGTGTTCCTTTCCCATTCCTCTGCTTCCAGCCCTCTGCCCCCTTCACCTCCAGCAAGGTGCCCTCCAGGTCAGCTGTAGGGTGAAGGAAGTTGATGTGTTTTAACTCAGTGGCTGGTTTCAGTACCTGCTGTGTGAATGCAAAGCAGGGGTTTTGCAGCCAAGAAGATCCCGTGGGGACCCAAGTGTGTGTATGTGTGTTGGTGGAGGCTGTAAATAGCATAGTGCACTATATTACATTGTGTTTTGCTGTTCTCTTATGCTGACAGCACAGATGACAGGCCTTTCTAGGTGATATCTGCCAATATCGAGAGCACTTGTGAACTCTTAGGCCAGTGCTGTTTGCTCTCCAATGGACATTGGAAGGAAACTGCAGCACTTGCAGTGCACTTGCTCTCTCCCACCTCCCCCCTGGCTGATTTGACCACATCACTCCCCATCTTTGATTCTTTCCTCTTATTTAAAGACTTCCTGTGGCTGCATTGTATGGAAAAGCTCTGGTGGAGGTTTCAGAGCCATGCTTCCACCTAACTAGACAACATGCTCTCATTAACATCCCTCAAGGAGGATGAACATCGCTGCTGCCTTCAAGGAGAGGTACAGAGCAAACTCCTGCCCCTCAGCTGGATGGAGCTGTGCTGAAGACATCATCAAGACCACAACATCAGCTGGTGCAAACAGGAGTGATGTAAGTGTTCCTCTGGATGCAGGAGTTGTGGCTTTGTGGTCCCTGGATACACGAGGTGAGCTGTCTTTAACTGGCCTTGGTACTGACCAAAGGGCAGCAGTCACTCGGGTGAGTGGCCCACCTGCTTGTCTAAGCCTATCTGAGCACCTCTGCCAGGCTTCCATCTCCTTCCTCAGAGTTGCACCTCCATGGATGAGCTCCAGATGGTTGGGTGGGAGCCATGCCAAGCATGGAGGGTGATCAGCAGTGTTAGGATGACTGTAGGCTTCCTACTGGGAAACGTGTAAAGATCTGCTGGCTTCTTATTTTAGTCCCCTAAAAGAGCACCCTTGTGATTGCTTTTGGCTTTCCTTTTAGCCTGATGAATTCTCTCTTTTCCAAGAAGTCTGATGTGAGTCAATCCAAAGCGATCCACAGCATCTATGTGTCTGATTTCCCCCTTTGGAAGCATAGCCAATGAGTGCAGTGGGGTGGAGGTAGGTTGGACTTCAGCCATCCTTTGGCTCCTGCCGTAAGCGCATAGACTTTTATCTATGGGAGGAGGGGAAAAAAGGAAAACACCCCACAAACAACTGCATTAAAATAATAAGCAGAGCCTCATGAAAGCACACAAAACCCCAGTAAACTTTCTGCTCTTTGAAACTTGAGTCTTATCTCCCCCTGTCAAGGTTAATTGTCCCTGGGTTCAAACCATGGACACGCTTTCATTATGATTGGATTTCTGGGGCCAGGTTCGTCTGCTGGGTGATGTGTAGCAGGGTTGAATTTGGTCAAGCCTGTTAAGGAGGCGATTTCATCTGTCACTGCTCATTTCATTGTATTTGTGGATTTAAATCTGACCCTCAGTGTTTGAGAGTAATCATCTGTGGAGCTATTTTAAAGGCAGTCACTTCATTTCTTTCTGTATTACATTGAAGACTACAGTATGGTCAGAACTGGAAAGCTTAGAAGCTGTAGAAGGTCCACTAACAAGAGACCCTTCTAGTTTATGTGGTGGGGAGCAAATAGCCTGGATTGTGAACAGGTCCTCCCCATTTCGCAGTTAATGAACCTATCAGGAGGCAAGGACTGGTTTTCCTTTGACCACTGCAGAGTTGCTCAGTGTTCAGGATCCCAGCTCTTCCAATTGTGCTTTTCAGCCCTGTAGCTCGTGTTCTCCTGAAGGCGTGCTTGGGAGAGATGGGTTATTAAGAGCATGAACAATGGAAAGATACTAAACTACGTTACAGTATTAAAAAGACATCTATGAAATGGGCATAATGAGTATCTGAGAGTCTTATACCCCCTTGAGCAAGGAAATATACTAAATGACACAGTTGTATTTTCAGTTGGCTTGATTAGTCTGGGACACAGTATTTCACATGCAAATAAGTTTGGGTTATGGTTCTGCTTGGGTAAATCACAGGCACTGTTCAGTGCCTCAGTTTACTCAGCCTTGAAAGGGGGTCATTGGTGTTCTCTTCATCTCTGCATGTCTCCTGTAAGCACAAAGGGAGGCTGGGTTGATATTAGAGGAAAATAACTTATTTTCTCCCTTGCAGCCATTTTTATGAGGGAGCTGCTTCTGTCTGTGCTGGAATCTTTCCTAGAGGTTGTGCTAGAACTAGCAAATGAGCTTGTAACTCTCTAAAGCATCCTTGGAAGTGTTGGTTTTCCAGCACTGAGTGATCTCCAGGTTCTCCTGGTGCAAAGCAGTGCAACTGTGGAGCTGTGGGATGTGTAGTCATGGCTGCTGATACCTCAAAGGAGCCTGTGCCCAGCAAAAGAGCTGCAGGATTTGGCATGCAGGATTCCTTCTTTGCTATAGAGGTGCTGTTTTGACAGGAGGAACCCTCAGACATGGCTAATGGCATGTGGCCTGCCATGGCTTGGCATGGCTGCTTAGCATTACATCTGCATCGTTTCCCCCAGCCCACTTCTTTGCTGTGGCTGTTTTCATTTCCTTGCTAATTCAAGCATGGCTGATGCTAGCATGAGGAATTCTTATCTAGGTGATCTGACTGAGACTGTGCTTTGCAGGTGACATTCATGGGTACAAGTGGGAGTGCAGGAGAATAGGGAGGTCATGGAGATGGGAAGTGTAGGAGATGGGAACTGTAAGAGATGCTGTTGTAAATGGAGGAGTCTGGAAAGGTGGAATGCAGAAGAATAACTTGCAGCAGTGGGTAAAATGTGGTCAAAAGACATGTGAATGGGCACAGATGGGTGCAATCCATGGGGATCTGTGTTGTCAGAGGAAGGTGAGTGCCTGGTCCCTGGCTGTGGGCACCAGCTTCTGTCGCTGTGCACCATCAAATGCTGTCCTTGACCAATGCAGAAGTGCTGGTGATAAGGGGTGTCCCTGGCTGGTGTGTGGAATGAAGAGGCAGCTTGCCTTGCAGTGCTTTCCCCAACGACAGCTTCAATCCTTGCTTGTGTGAGATTTAGCTCATTCATTGCTGTGAGTTACAGAAACCAGACCTCTCCTTTTCCTATGGACTATATCCATGAGCAACCAAGTGGTGCTGGTATTTGTTATGAGCTGGGAGCCTGGGCAGGAAGCTTGTTCCCTACATACACCCTGCTTGGTCTGTCTGCTTCACCCACTTCCACGTGCTCCAGCAGTCACTGGGGTAGGTGTGAGCCCGCATAGCACAGGGGCCAACACAGTGCCAAGCTATAGATGGGTCTCACTTTGGGCAGTCTGAGCTCAGGATCATTTCTATGAAGCTGGAGAATCAGAGAATCAACCAGCTTGGAAAAGATCTTTAAGATCATCCAGTCCAAGTGCTCCCCAGCACTGCCAAGGCCAGCATTGAACAGGGGAAGATGTACAGTTTGCTCAAGATGATGCTCAGAGAGCTCAGAGCTGTAGCTTTTATGTTTCTTGTGAGTTTATTTTTATGGGGAAAACAAAACCAGGTCCTTTGTTTCCTCCATTAAGGGATAGTATTTACTTTAGGTACAGCAGAAGTCTGATGGTGAGCATCAAATGAAGTAACTCTCCATAGTGCCTCTGATTCCAGATCTCTTCGTGGTATGTTTAGGATCCATGCCTATGTTGGAGACTTGAAGCTCAGCAGCCTGAGCTCAGACCTAGCAACAAGGGATCTAAGCCTTGGTCTGACTTTTAGGCTTTATTAAAGCCTGGTGCCATAGAAGGGTGCAAAGAGCTTTGTATGTTGTCAGAGGAGGACCCTCCAAAGACAGCAGAGGCTAATACTGGTAGAGGAAAGCCTATAAGCAAGGTGAAGACAGGAATCCAGCTGGTTAGTGGCACCAGGTTCCCTCCTGTTCAATCCTGTTGGTTCCTTTGCTCTAAAGCAAAATAAACCTTGGTTTGACTTTGCTCATTTGGTTTTTCTTTCTCTGGCAGTGTATTGCTTTATCATGATTGCCACTGCTGCCATCATTCTGCAGTGTGTTACACGTGGTGCCCATCACTGTACCCAGCACCAGAGGCACTGAAAAGCTGTTTCACGTGTGTGCTTGCTGGATCAGAACCACAGCACTTGGCATTTTGCAGGATGGGGTATGAGGGTGCTGCTCACCCTGGTCTCTAGTTTATTAGCAGTCTCTCAGTAATGGCTTTTAAAGGAGAGATGGCACTTCTCTCCCTTGTGCTTTCTGGGCTTTGGATTTAGCTCAGTGTCACTGTGCATTGCAGCAGGGATCGTTATCATGCAGTTGTCCCCTTCTGGAATCAGGTGAAGCCTTTGGACTTGCTTTTGGTTTGTGCAGTGTCAAATGAGTACTGTCAGGCTCTCCCTCCTGTCCAGAGGATCTCAAGACGAGACAGGTTAATAGCAACCGTGAAGATCTGTCCTGTTCTCTTCCCTAGCACTTGTAGTAGGGTGGATGCACCATTTGTAGAAGAGGGGAGTGCAATTGCTGTCTACTTGCCCAAGCACTTTTGGCTCTGGCATAGCCTTTTGCAGTATTCTAGTGCTGGTTGTAGATTAACTAGAATTGGTAGTCATAGAACCAAATAATCAGCAAAAAGTAAGCTCAGCAAGGAAAAAACCAAACCCAGCCAAGAGCCCCAGGAGATATTGGCATCTCCCCATCCCTCCCAGTGTTCACAATGTCAGAAAGCCTTCTGTCTACTGTGGGCTTTGGGAAAATACATTAGCAAATGCATACTGCTGCTGTTAGACTATGCAGGGACTTGCAAGCAGATGCCATGGGTGATGATCATGAGGAGCTCTGCCCTTTGCTGTCATGTGTGGAAGCCTCTCTGCAGTCATCTTCCCATCCTGGAATAATGATGCACATTCCTGCCCGAACAGATCACTTTACCACACATCTGTCAGGCAAACCCCACCCTGAGGTGACAGGCATTAGGAAAAGCAAAGCTAATTCACTACCTTAGCTCCAGCGTGCGGTATAATTGATTTCATCAAATAAGATCTGTGTAATAAAGCTCTGGAAGTTAAAGGAAAACTACAACTTAATGGTGGTTCAGGCAAAGATCGATTCCTCCGTTTCTTTCTTGGCTGTTGACATTGCTGCTTGTTGCTGAGGCCAGGGCGGATGGAGATGTTCCACATGCTGACATCCTCTGCATCACTGGTGTCTCAGATCCAGACTGAAAAAGAAAGGAAAATATTGCAGCTATTTTTTCCCTTTGGATGAGCCGCAGCAGGGAAATGTCTGGGTCGCAGCAGTCACCCAGCAGTGATGAGCTTCACCCCTGCATGAAACTAACTCCGTTTTTCAGCTGGAAAGTTTTGGTTTGGTTCTTCCTGTATTTTCCTCTGAATGCAGGGTTAGGGAAGAAGTGGATTAGGAGCAGCTTTTTTTATGGCGTCTCCCTTTCAGAGATGCAATAAAACTTCAAAGCACAGTAAGAAGTGAGAGCCTCAGCCCTCTTTTGCTGAGTTAAAGTTGTTTAGGAACTGCTTTGGCTCAAACCTTGGCAGTGAAACCCTGCGGTCATTCAGGCTGATACATATTTTGCTTCACTTTGGTTTCAGTTCAGACTAAGTGCCATATCCAGGGGCAAAAGGGAAGGATAGGACCATTCCGGGATGCCTGGGTAGCTGAAGGAGTGATGGATGGATTAGGTGAACTGCTGCTACATGCAGCATACATAAATATATGCTATAGGAGTCCTGCCCATCCAAAATGCAACATGTGATTTATTCTCTAGATGGAACCGTGTGCCTTCTGGGTGCTTCTTTAGGCATGGCTTGGCTCTATCCAGTGGTTAGGTGTCAGCTCCTGAAAGCTTTCCAAGGCTGATTCTTGTAGAAAGCCTCCATTCTACTTCATCTCTCTCAGTTTGTCGCTGCTTTTCATGATTATAAGATACAATGTAGGTTTTGGCCACATATTGAGCCTTAGGCTTTTCAAAGGAAGATGCTAAGGGAAGTGGTGAAGTGAGAACTGGCATCTCCTCTCCCTGATCTTGTCAGCCTTGGGATTTCAGTGTGGGCTGAGCGGGAGGTGGCTGCTTAAATGGAAGCATCATGTTGGTTCAGATGTATGTCTTGCTGGGGCACTAGTTCCTATCCAGGTAGGCTGAATGTGCCAGATGCAGCAGCCTGGGTTCAGGAGGGTGTTCTTAAAAGCATTTCATTGCAGGCTTTTTATTCTGGGGATGTCACTGTTTGTGTCTGCATGGATCAGGGAGTGTCAGGAATGGAAGGGCAGGGAAAACCCACCTTGTTCTTGAGCTGCCCTCCAGGGCTACAGAGCTGGGCTTCACCAGCGATGCTGCTCCTCCCTCGCTTTGCTTACACAGCTGTCTTTTAAGTATGCCCTGGAAAAACATGCATTGAGTTCAAATGTTATCCCTATACATCCTCCCCCTGTTATTTCTTGCATGCAGGACCAGCAGTTTGCAGCATGTACCTCAAATCCCTCAAGAGGCTGGAGCTACCCTGAGAAACATCGCCTTAAAAACAGCCCTTCACTAGGCCATCTACAAGGGAATGCCAGCAGTGACCGAAAGATGCAGTGTCGCTGGGATGGGCTGTATCCAGGTTGTACCAGGGGGTGGATCCCAAGGAGGTTTTGGTCCTTGGGAAAGAATGGTGAGGTGTGAGCTGGCTCCGTGCAGCCCATTCTGCTGCTGTTGCCGGTTTTGAAACACTCTCTCTGTTGCTGAGAGAGAGCAGGTTTGCTTCTACTGAAAACACAGGGGTGGGTTTTGGTTTGTCTTGCACCAGGGTGTGTAACTTTAGATGCCTGCTCGCCTCCGAGATTTCCTTTCCACTGACATTCACCTTGGCAAGCTACAAAGAGGTAAAAGCTGCAGTGGCTTGCTGCGTCTTGACTAGTGCCTTGCTTTGATAGGAATCCTCAGGGTAAACCTTGTGCAGCAAAGGCTGAAGTAGCTTTCATGAGGCAGGCTCAGTTCCCCTGGAGGAGCTGACATCCCTGGGTTTGAGGCCTAATTGCATGAAGTCTCCTGTGATAATTTGAGTGATGAAAAGCGGCTGGAGCCAGACTCCAGCATTGAAGTACGACCCCGGCGGGTCGTGTAGCATCTTGAGAGGGCAACAAAGAGATCCACAGACTTGGACAACAGTGATCCTGTCGGATGGCGTTAAAGCCTTTTCTCGTCCATTGCTAACACAGATTCCTCAGGTTGAGCGATATTAAAGCGCTTCACTTAAACATGCATTCCCTTTGCAGCTTGTAGTGATATTCTCACGGTAAAAGAATGCTCCTGTATTAAGTTAAAGGTTTTGAGTGGAGGCAGTGTGTGTAAGAGTCATTGGTCTGACTGTGCTGATGGTGTCAGCTTGGCCACTCAGGGCTATTACAGCTACCCATGAGCAGCATCTGCCTTTGTGCTATCCAGGAACTGCAATCCAGGCTCCCTGATGCTATCAGATCCACAGCAGCAACCTGCAGGTATTGTGTTACTGGCTCCCTCCTTCATTCTATCCTGCAGGATCACCCAACGCTGTGCTTCCTACCTGCCTGTTGTCCCGCAGCAGGGAGAAGCGGCTGTGCCTGGGGCTGCTGTCACATCCCTTTGCTCTCTGCTTTGTGGGTGATGCGGTGTCGTGACCCCCTGGCTCAGCTTGTAGCAGTGTGTGAGGTATTGATTCACGAAATGATAGCCTTCAAAGGCTGTCTGGGCATAATGAGTTGGGCAGCTGCCAATAGCTCCGTGTCACCAAAAGCCGTAGCTCTCTGTGTGTTAAAGCCTTTTTGCTCTTCAGTAGTTCAGATGGCTTTGTGTCTGTAAGAGCAGGCACAATTTCCCAGGTTCTTAGGGTGTGCCTTCATATTCTGAACCCTTTTTGAAGCTCTTTCTGCATTTGATTTGGCAGCCTGAAGCCCTCAGAAGGGAAGAACATAGCTGGTTTGTAGGCATGCAACCCCTACGTTTAACTTGGACATCACAGCCTGCTCATAAACCCCATTAGCCTCAGTAACAGCAGTTTTGAAAGCCTTCTGCAGTATTGATTTATGTTTTTCTGCAGCATCAGCATCACTTTAAAGGATAGGGGATTTTATAAAGCGGTTGTAAATGATTCCTAGAAGTATCTTAAGTGCCCCATGGGAGTGCACGATCACTTGAGATGCTGCGTAACTTAGTTCTTATGTTTTTCAGCTGTGCAATAAACCACTTGTAAATACCTAGGAATGAGGGTCTAACAGATGGCATTGATGTGCACCAGGCTGGCATGAAAACCCTTGTATCATCTGCAGGGAGGAGAAAAGGAAGATAGGAAAGTTTCCTGAACCTATATGGCGTGTGTATGTCACTGAACGTTATAGTCATGGTAATTTTGCTTCTTGAATCCTCTTCTCATTGGAATCTCCCTTGCTCTGAAGTCAGCTGCTTTCCTGACCAGGTGAATATAAATGCTGGTTGAAATCTTACAAGGGTGTGTTGTTGAGCCGCATCATTGCTGTTTAGTGAGTAAACATGGAGAAGCAGTCTTGATTCCTGGCTGGATGTTGGCATTTGCAGCCAATTGCTTCTCCAGGTGCACTTACTGGGTGCCAGCAAATTCTTGTAGGTAAGTCCGGGCACGGTGCTCCTTTGACAAAACAGACCTCAAGGGGTTGAGATACCATCAGCCTACCCCTGCCCGCTCCTATTAGCTGATGCAGCACTAGCAGTGGTTGTATCGCTCAGGGCATAAAACAAATACCAGTCCCAGCAGAACATTGATCTCTGTAGCGAAGGAATTGTTTGTGGCGTGTTGACCTGCCCTGAACTCCTGGCAATCACAAAGTATTACTGACAGTTCCAGCACAAATGCAGTCAGCAGCACCTTTTGCTCTGTGCAAACACAGTGTGCATGCTTGAGAGAGCAAGTGTAAGTCCTAAATGTGAAAGGGCAGATGTGAAAAGACTGCCCTAAATTCATTCTCATTTTGTGTATGACCTCCCAGCACGTCCTCCCTCTCTCAAGAAGTTGTTCTGGCCATGGGCTCCAGATGTTTACCCCACTGTGCCTGGCTGTCCCTGCTAATACACAGTTTATGCCTAAATCTGACAGAATAAACCAAAATGCCTGCCTTGAAAACCCAGGAAAGCCCCAAAAGCTTTGTGTAATGTCTGATTCCATCCTTGGCGTGTGGGCTTCTTGCCTTGAACAATTAACTGCTCGGTGAAGATCTTGCAGACCTATTGGAAGTGCCTTTTGACCTTGCTTTCATCCATCTGGTCATTAATAGCTTGTTCAGGGATCCAGAGGACTTAGAGTGACCGGCAGAGATTGTAGCTGGTGTGGTGGCAATCCTGCTGCTTGCAGCGCTGTCTCCTGGCTGCATGTGCAAGCGATACATAACCCTGCCTTGCTTCGGGAGCCAGCTGTGGGTGTGTGCTCATTACACGGCTGTGGTTGTCATCAGCATCTGAACTCTCATCATTGGCTTGGAAACAAATGTCTCTTTCCTCCTTCGTGTCAAGAACATGATTAACTCCTCCTGTTTCTGTGCACGAAAGGCTATGGGCCTCTGCAAGGGAAGAGTAATCCTCCCGGAACAGCTGCCTCCGTTCTCCTCTGCCTGGACTGTGAGGGATACAGGAGGGATGCCAGCGAAGCAATGTCTCTCCTGGGAGAGAGAGTTGGATGATTCATGTTAACAGAGCTCACCCACAAGGGGTGGGGAGTAGCAGCTGATGTAGACCAAATGATGACTTAACCTTGCCTGACAGTGAAAGATGTCGTTCCGTCAGGTTTTGTTCTTCTGGAGGACTGAAACGTTGCCATGAAAACAAACATTTGTTTTCTGCAGAAACCTTTTTTTTCCCCTCTCTTCCCTTTGGGAAGCTCCCCCCTCCCCACCAGCACTATTGGTGGGCCAGGGAATTGGCCAGGAAGAGCCTGACATTTCCATTAGCCAACACAAGGCGTTTTTTGCTTGTTTATTTGTTTGCCTTTTAATCCAGCCAAGCAAAACAACTGCTGGTGAGAACTTGAGTACCTGATTCCTCCTTATAAAATGCTCTGCAGAGTGGGAAGGCGTTTTCCAAGCTATCTTGCTTTTAAGACTGAATTTTCCCTAATACTACAAGTAGGAGTTTAGGTGTTCGTTTCATTTTGGGTGCTGAATCGGCTCTCAGTTTGCTTCAGATGAGACAGGTTACATTTACCCCATCACCCTGTAAATGCAATCTTCCCATCTCTTTAACAGCCTCCCTGTCCTTGCAACCATTCATTTTGGTTCACTTTCCTGGCATCCAGTTTTAAGTACTTGAAACTCGGAGGAGTACAATTCCCTGCTTCCTGCTTCTCTGGCTCCCTCGAGGACAGCGAGCGCTCCATTGATTTACACCGATGGACTTGAGAGCAGCTCCAGAATTCTTTCTGGCCTTTCATCATTTGAAAGCTATTTAGAGAGTGCAAAGGAGCCTCAGGGAATCTCTTTTTTCTCCTTGACAAGTGCCGGTACCGGCATGCTTGGCAAACAATCACTTTTCTCTGTCTTTTCCACCTTATGAGCTTGGTGCAGGTGATGGAGCAGAGCCTGGCAATACAAAGTCCTGCAGAAGGAGGAGAGGATGGGCCCTGCTGCCTGATAAGGGTGCAGTGGGGTGGGCTCCTTGGCTCTGCACTAAGTCATCTGTAAGTCACCACCCAGCGGGTTCTGTGGATGACTTCAGACTGGCTGGGGATGGAGCAACACCAAGGGATAGTATTTTACTTGCCTTTCCAAAGCTGTAGGCAGTGTCTGCTCCATGGCTGATTGGTGACACATCAGCCAGTGACTGAGCTCATAGCTCCTGATGGTTTTAAGAGGGAATGCTGAGCTTTCAGTGCTTTGCTAGAGGCTTCTCCATGTGCTTTGAAATGTGACTGTCTGTGGGGCAGTTTCCTCCACCCTCTCTCCTTAGTGACTCCCTTTGCTTGGATTTCTTGTCCTGCTTCAGGCTTAATCACACTGGTAAGGAGAGAGAGTTGAAATGGCCACAGCTTTAAGCTGGGTGTTTTGCTGTGTTAAAAGAATCCTCTTCATCAAGGTTATGATATTAATCATAGAATCCCAGATTGGGTTGGGTTGGAAGAGCTTCTAAGAGCTCATCTCAGTCTCCCCTGTTCTGGCAGGTTCAAGCCATTCCCCTTGGCCTGTCCCTTCAGGCCCTTGTCCCAAGCCCCTCTCCAGGTTTCCTGCAGCCCCTTCAGGCACTGGAGCTGCTCTCAGGTCTCCCCTTCAGGAGCCTTCTCTTCTCCAGGCTGAAGCAGCCCAGCCCTTAGTTTAACTGGTGCTACCTGCCGTACTGTGCAGAAAGAGCCCAGACACTTTGGCTGCAGTGCACTTGATACCAGAACAGAGAAGCAGGTAATGGGAAGACTGTGCAGGTCTGTACCTCCCTGTGACCTCTGCTGGTGGGTGGAAAACCTCTAGGATTGGTTTTCCTCGTGTTTTTGCTGGAACTGACTTTGATAAAGGAGGGTTCAGTTGGTCTCAGGGAAGACAAGGGGTGAGTAACAGAGCTGCTGTGATGATGGAGGCTTTCGGTGAAGGAAAGATGCATCCATTAACAAATACTTGCCCTTCCCTGTGTATAACCCCTGGACCAGTCCTGACAAGAGCAATCCCCACTGCACTGGAGGTTAGGTGAGAAGTGATTGTTCCAGAGCTCCCTGGGAGGACCAATGTTTGGGCACTACCTGTAAAGCCACTGCAGGGAGACTGATCCATACATTCTCTCATACCTGATGCAGAGGATGGAAGTGTGCTGGGAAGGTCTTTACTGAAGCGTTGCTGTTAGATGGTGTTGGTTGGCTGTGAATATTCATGTGTGACTTGTCTTTGGAGCAAAAGCGTGAACAGGCGATTGCAGTTGAAAGTGTTAATTTTCACACAGTGCTAAAAGAAATCCCAGTTTTGTGAAGATTTCACTGGAGCCAGGGGTGAGGCTCCTGACAGATTTAATGGGTGCAGATGTGAAATGCTGACTTTGAATATTAAGTCCCTCTTAAAGTACTTTGTTTCATCTGAAACATTCCCAGGCGCTCTCAGCGTGTTACTCTGTCAAACTCACCTTTCCTTTCCCCCTGGAGAGGCTGGAATCTCGACTCGCTATTCAGCTTTCTATTGCAGCTTTGTTTAGTGGAGTTTATACGTTCTTACATCAAACATTATACAATCTGACCAGGAACGTGCAATCACAGTGGGAGATGGGAAGAAGCTGCATAATTTGCTCTATAAACAAAGGGATCTTGTACATTAGAGCACAAGTTGGTTAATAAAGTGGGGTTTAGTGAAATAACAAAATAAATATGCACTTTTCCCTGGGCTGTGTTTAGAAATAGTTGCACTCAAATGGGGAATGTGGTGCTCATGTCTTACCACAGAGACTGCCTTGATCTCCTGAAAGCAGCTTCCCTGGGCTCATGTGTCCTCAGTGGAGCTCCTACTGGGATTTGACGGCTGGGTAGACAGAGCATCCTCCAGAGCCCTGGCTGGACAACCAGCCACATTGAGAAGCTGAGATGTGCATTGAATAGGGTATGGGCAAAGGGCTGGTGAGTCAAAGAGCTGCTTCTGGATCTGAGGTCTAGGAAGGAGGGGAGTCAGGAGGGGATTTTCTACTTATTTCTGTGGATCTCAGATGGTATCCTGAGGATATTTGATGCTGTGAGGGCTGGAGCAGCTCTGCTCTGGAGCCAGGCTGAGAGAGCTGGGCTGGGGCAGCCTGGACAAGAGAAGGCTCCTGAAGGGGAGACCTGAGAGCAGCTCCAGTGCCTAAAGGGGCTGCAGGAAACCTGGAGAGGGGCTTGGGACAAGGGCCTGTAGGGACAGGCCAAGGGGAATGGCTTGAACCTGCCAGAACAGGGGAGACTGAGCTGAGCTCTTAGGCAGAAGCTGTTCCCTGTGAGGGTGCTGAGGCGCTGGCACAGGGTGTCCAGAGAAGCTGTGGCTGCCCCATCCCTGGCAGTGTTCAAGGCCAGGTTGGACACAGGGACTTGGAGCACCCTGCTCCAGTGGAAGGTGTCCCTGCCCATGGCAGGGGTTGGAACTGGATGAGCTTTATGGTCCCTTTCAACCCAAAGCAGTCTCTGATGCTATAATATACTGCAGTGTGGGTAAAGGAGTGTCTCTCTGGCTCCCTGCAGTACAGACCTGGGAAGTGTTGCTTCATCCAACAACAATTAAGATAAGGTTCCTGGAGGAGGAGGAAGGCTTCAGTGGAGTTCATGGTACAACTCCCCTTAGCATGAGCCAGGAGCAGGATTTCAGCTTGGAGCTGCAATGAGTACAACTCGCATTCCTCCTGGACCATAAAGCTAAAGTTGCTGAGAGTTATTATGCACACGTGCACACAATAGTGCTCAGAGCCCATCCGCTGAGATCCTTCCTTGGGGATCCATATAAAATACCTCTCACAAAAGCTGCCCTGTGTGTGAGCGGAGGAACTCCATCTAGTGATGCTAAGCAAGAAAAAAAGCCCACAAACCCTTTTTCACACACAAATGCAGTCACGTAGCTCTTATCTTCCTGCTATTCTGAGGAAGATAGCAGCCCAGCTAAACAGCACACACTTGCTGTATGGGGAACTAAAAATGCTGCCTGGAAAGCGCTTTCAGTCCCTGCTCTGCATTCTGCCAATGAGAAAAATGCCCCTTTGTCCTGGTGGTGAATGAATTTTCTTGTTCCCCTTTCTCCTTGGATTTATGTTAGCCCTGGGTTTCAGCCGAGTTTGATCTCCTCACTTTATTGTATTGCAAACAGTAGTCAATGGCTCTTCAGCTTGAGATTGCCTGGATTTATTTTCAGGTCAAGTCAACTCTCCTTGACCCAAGTCTGAACCAAAATACATTCCCAGAAGATTCCCCCACAGGATATTGGATCCAAAGACAGAGTGACATTGTAATGAGTTCAAGGCTTCAGCTCAGTACAGCGCAGTCCCTGTTGGCGTGAGGAAGGCAACTGAGCCATCCTTCTTCCTTCAGAGCTGGGACCTTGAAGCTCATCCAGCTCCAACCCCTGTCATGGGCAGGGACACCTTCCAGTAGCGCAGGTTGCTCCAAGCCCATTGCATTCCTAGTGTTTGTGGTCTGAAGGGAAGCTGGCCCTAGCTCCTTATGTGTTTGCATGGCTTTAACATGCATAGGTGGAATTTGGTGTGCAGGCTTTAAGCAGCTGATGAGATCATCTGCATTCTTCATTCTTCCATAAGGAAAAGCAGGATCTCTTTTGGGAACTGCCTGGCACAGTGGCAAGCCAACTGGTATTGCATCCTGAGGTAAAACCACCGCTTTGAAGACCTGGGACAAAAATGGGATGAAGTAATGAATTTATCCTGGATAATACATCTCCCTTCAAAAGAAGGCAGCCTTATGGTTAGTACAGAAGGGTGTTTATTTTCTCTATGGAAAAAAAAGAAGTGGTGTAATCAGATAGGATTAACTTTCCAGGGGCCCTGGAAAGAAGCTAAAGCGCAGGCTGCTTCCTTCTTGTGCTCGCACTGGTTCATCTGAGTTAGTCTAAAACCCCTTTGCCTTCATATGGTGCTGGGCAGTGAGCTGCTGCCCGTGTGCCTTGCACACCTAAAGCCAGCATTAAGGACCCCAGCAACAAGTGTTTCTGCAGGACCTAAAGTTGTCCAAGTGTTTGGCTGGTATTAACTGCTTGTCTCAAGTGGGAGCCCGGCCCAGGTGTGGAGTAAAACCCAGTGTTATTCGTGTTTTTCCAGGTAGTTGAATACACTTATGGCAAATGCATAAATAACATAAACCTCTCTTAACGTTGCATTAAGAGACTGTGGCTTGTGTGCACTGACTTTGGTGTTTTGACTGTTCACAGTTAATGCTTCATCAGTTCTTTTTTCTCTTGTTACTTAACTGCCTGGGAGCAGGCTTGGGTGCTGTTCTGTCTGTGGGACCCATAGTGCTTCCAATGTCATACCTTATTGGGATGGATGGAAAGGTTTTCAGCAAGGAAGCTGGGTCAGCAAAAGGTAGGAGCAGAAGAAGTGCAGCTGCAGTCTGCTTGTGTGTGCTCTCCTGTGCAATCCAGGTGATGGGCAAATCCCATCTTTTCTGATGTTGTCCGTGTGTTAATCAGGTGATTAAGAGTGTGACGTGGTCAGACTGGTGTAAGTTGTATTAAGGTGCAGGAGATGCTCAGCAGTTCCTGTTATCTTGTGCAGTAAGCTTAAGCTGTTTCCTCCCCTTGTTCCTCTGGAATAGGCTACTTTGGATCCCAAATTATCAGAGGAAAGATAAGGTTGTGACCAGTTATTGTCCAGTAACTTGTGTGCTTCCTGAAGACCTTCCCATAACGATTATGAGAGCAGTCGTGTGGCAGAGCAACACTCTTGGGATGATGGAGAGAAGCAGAGATGCTGTGGCTGCCCCATCCCTGGCAGTGTTCAAGGCCAGGTTGGACACAGGGGCTTGGAGCACCCTGCTCCAGTGGAAGGTGTCCCTGCCTGTGGGCTGGAACTGGATCAGCTTTAAGGTCCCTTCCAACACAAACCAGGCTGGGATTTTATGATTGGAATTGTGCTTACGGTGCTTTGTGAAGCTGATCTGAGCGCAGGTCTGTGTGTGTTTCTGTCTGATGCACAGCCTTCTCCTGCAGGAAGATATGCTCCAGGATCTTGTTGGGAACTTATGCATGGGATGAGTATCTGGAAAACACACAGAGTGGGCAGGAATTCCTTCCCAGTGTCCTGCATATCTGGAGCCATGATGGAGGAGATTTGAACCTACAGCACATGTGGGGCTATGCTGGCTACCATGCTAAAGGTATGCATGGAGAAAGAGAGGAAAGGATGCTCCTATTTCAAATGAGTAGGTTTATGGGGTCAGGAAAGAGGTAGGAAGCTAAAGGTGGAGTGTGGCTGTGCAAGGGGGCTGTGGGACCAGTCCCACCTCTGCATTGTGCCTGTTGTGAGGAGACCTTGTCCAGATGCTGTAGCTGGCTCTGTGCAGGGTGCTCACCAAGTGACTGTCAGATATTGTCCCTCAGGGAAGAGGAGGTGTTTATTGTCCTCAATCTGATTGCATCTTGGGCAGGAGATCGGTGTCAGTCTGGTGCAGACACCTCTGGCATGTGCCACAGTAGGACTGGACAGAAACCAGGCACGCAGGGAGCCTAGATACAGCAGCAACCAAAGAAGGGCTTTGGTGAGCCTGTGTTTTGCAGCTGGGTGTCTGGTTCTACCTAAATCCTAAATATAACTGATCTAACTAAATCTAGTCTAATCCTAAACCTACTTAAACCCTGAGTATCGGCTGGACTGAGAGCCAGGAGAGATCAGCAGTGGACACAGAGACAATCCAGAAGGAGATGGCCGCTTAGTTCCCAACCAGTAGCAATCAAACTGAATGCAACTGTGATGTCTTTTCCTTCTCACCTCTGTCACTGTTTGCTGGTGGGCAAACAGTGGCTGTTCACAATGGGCCTAGTGGAAAATCACCCCTTGTGTTCATTTACTTAACATTTCCAAGGAGGTGTAGCTAAACAGAGGTGACCTTGGTTCTCAGCTCCCATCTTGGGCTTAGCTCCAACAGCTCCAGTCAAGCTATGCTGACTTTCAGCAGCTGGGGCTTGGGCCCTGCTTTTCATGTCCTTTACTTGGTGCTCGTGCAGTCAGTGTTCCTTGCCAAGGTTATATTTGCTTTCCTTCCTAAAGGACTGCTCTAAGTATCATACTTTAACACAATAAGTCTTTTTCCTCCGCAGAGAACAATATGATATGCCACTGTTGAATCCATATGTTCATGTAAAACAAATATGATCTCCCCAGTAGATTCCCTTTCCAAAAGATTTATGATTTAATGAATTTTTTATTCCTTACTGGCGTGTCGTATTTAGTTGTTTTACACCTAGCAGCACTCTTTCACATGGAAGCAAGTGAAGGCAGGGGGGGATCCCATCATCCTCATACAAACTCCTTTCTTCCCTCTCTGTCCTTGGCATGCCACTTGTAAGCCTTGCTGCTGATGCAAGGTTGGAGTCCAGCTTTGGCTCCTGTCAGAACCTACCCGTGTTAATGTCACCTTGCTCATTTGAGGCAGCACCATGCAGGAGAGGAGTAGTTTAAGAATAGCTTTTATGTAAAAATCAGTGCCTCTGCACAATCTCTGCTGCTGCCTGGCTGCTCCAGGCAGGATTTCTGGCCCTGGGTCCTGGTTTATCTTCCTTGTGGTCGCGCTTCAGCACGCTCTCAAATAAATGGCAATAATGCCTATGTCAGTAGCTTATGAAGCTGCAAATAACATCCATAGGTAACACCTTCATTTAGTGGAAGAGTAAGGTGGAAATGAACTGTGAAGGAGAAAACCATCTGCGATAATTAGTAGCTACACGAGTAATATTCCTAATTACACCACCAATTGATTTGTCCCAAAAGCTCTCATTACCTTGAAAATAGTAAGTTTGCCAGCCCTTTCCTTGTCAGATCCTGCAGGGATGCTTGCTGGACTGTTGCTTGGCTGGGGTTGACAGAAGGTGCCCTGCCATGTGTTAACCTCTCCTGCTGCATCTTTGGATGGGAGAGAAGACAAAGAGCAGTTAAAATCCTGGGTGGCCCCGTTGATGGAGACCCACATGAAGTGTTGTGTGCTTTGCATTGTCTCTCTGCATCAGTGCTGTTCAGCATCACTTGTCAAGAGGTGAATGCTGACGCAGTGTCCCTGGGCTGGACAGTGCCTGGAAAACATGGATCACCTCTTCAAAAGGCTTCGGTGTGTGGTGCTTCAAACCGCAGGTGCTGGAGGCCTGTGGCATCCCAAGGAGCTCAGCTTTCCTGCTGTAAAATATTCCTCTTAAATTTGGTCCTTATTGTAGTGGTGGTGAAGGTTAAAATACAGCTTTGGGGGTCCAGCAGAGATGGGAACCAGCTCACAAGGGGCTTTCTGCAAAGAAACCCTCACCCATAATTCTCATGAACCTTTAAACCAACAAGTGGAGTGGTGTGGAGGGGAAAGGGAAGTCCTGCGCTGTCATTTCTCTTTTATTGCTTGGTTTAGTGCTTTAGGCGAAGCTGGGAGAAGTGGGAGCCCTGCTCTAGGGTGATTTGTGGTGACACATGGGTTGGGGTAATCCCAAGCACAAACACAGGCTGGGGGAGAATGGATGGGGCAGCCTGAGGACAAGGACATGGGGGTGTCCCCATGACCCGGCTTCAATGTTCACTTGAGCGCAGAGGAGGACACTGGTCTCCTTGGAGCTGCCGGTGAGTGCCTTTCCTGTGCTGCTGCAAACACAAGTCCTTGCTCTCTTCCCTTTGGTGTCCTCATCTCGTGTCTCTTCCAAACAGGAGAGGACGGAGCGGGACAGGAGAGCAGCCCTGTGCCTTTGCTGAGGGCTGCGGGGGATGCTGACGCTGCTGTAGGCATGGCTTGGTGCTCAATGCCTCGATTGTTTGCTGCTGGTAGGGGAAGTGAGGCTGGGCAGTGCCGCAACTGCTGCCTCTGGAAATCCCTGCTGGCTTCCTTTTGCCTTGGATCTCAGAGGTGACTCCTCATGTAGTCATCTGTTTATTCCTTTTGGTAGGCTGGTAGCTTCTTCCTCCATCCATCACCCAACCGATGCAGTGAGGAACGTGAGCGGGAGAGGACAGAGAACAGGCTGTCTTGCAAGAGGGAGGAAATGAGCACTGCGTTTTCATCCAGCAGCCCTTTGGCACTGGCTCCCAGGACTGCAGGAAGCTCTTTTTTACCTTCATGAACTTCATGGATCACAGCCTGATTTCCTCCAGGGCTCGCTCTGGCTCTCTCCTCTCCATGTGGGTGTTTGCAGTGCGTTGTTCTCTGCCTGTGCATCAGGCTCCTGCTTTTGGACACTCGCTCGGTGCTGCTGCTCTCACCTCGCTCTTGTTGCAGGCAGATCCTCTCATGTGCAATAGGGAAGCATTTCCCTATGTCTGTCTCTGATTCCCGCTGTGCTGTTCCAATGCTCCACATCCAGCACACATACGCACTTTGCCCCATTGCCTTTGTATCTCTTATCCCCCACCCCAGATCTTCCTTAACACTTGGAGCTGCCAACTTGTTTAATTGTTGGATTTGTTGGCTTAAACAGGCAGGGCTGGGTGTTAGCTTCCATCTGCTTCCCACTTGCAAAGGGAAACCTGAAGAGAAAATGAGGATGCTTCCAGCCCACATTCCCAGTGCCAGCTAGGAAAGGCTGCGTGGACCCTGATAAATTCCCACTTTTTTTCTCTCCCCCCTTTAGCAGAAAATGATGCTTTTGGAGAAAGAATAATACATTGCTGCACTCAGTTAATGTATGAATGCAAAACCTTTGAATAAGTAGTTAAAGCTTTTCAGTGCCATGTTTGCTCCAACACACTGTGCCTGCTCCTCCTGCCATACCTATCTCTGTGGGTCAGAACTCAGCCTTAGGTGTGTTTATCTGCAGTGCTGAGCATGGTGGAGTCTTGACCTCATGCAGGGCCCCTTGAAGGAGACCAGTCCTTTCCTGCTGTGTTGCCACAGGCTCCTCCATAGTGGAGTGAAGAGCTGCAGAGCTTTGCTTTCCCCCTTTCCTGAATCGTAGAATGGATTGGGTTGGAAGGGTCTTTAAAGCTCATCCAGTTCCAACTCCATCCAACCTGGCCTTGAACACTGCCAGGGATGGGGCAGCCACAGCTTCTCTGGGCACCCTGTGCCAGCGCCTCAGCACCCTCACAGGGAACAGCTTCTGCCTAAGAGCTCAGCTCAGTCTCCCCTGTTCTGGCAGGTTCAAGCCATTCCCCTTGGCCTGTCCCTACAGGCCCTTGTCCCAAGCCCCTCTCCAGGTTTCCTGCAGCCCCTTTAGGCACTGGAGCTGCTCTCAGGTCTCCCCTTCAGGAGCCTTCTCTTGTCCAGGCTGCCCCAGCCCAGCTCTCTCAGCCTGTCTGATTTGAATGAGTGAGTTTGAATATGCTTGCCTGCATAGCTGCATCTACAAGGAGTTTCTGGTCACAGGACTGGCTGAGCTCCTGTCTCTTGAGGCACCTGCTTGGGCTGGCAGCAGATACCAACAGGCAGGTAGCAGGTAGCATCTCAACCCTCTGCTGATCTTACCTGGAGCATCCAGCTCTGCTTGCTGTGTTTTAGGGAGGTAGTTTCACATTGTGTGGGTCTTTCATGCCTGAACATGGAGCAAAATCTGGCTTTCATAATGGAAAGCGAATGGGCTCCATGTCTCCTGCGTGAGGAACGTGCTCCCAGTAAAAAGATAGCTGGAGGGAGGAACCTGGAAATGGGAGAGAGGGCTCTGCTCTCAGTGAGTGCAGCATTCGGGGGGGAGGTTGCCTGTGACTCCTGGACTGCTATAGCAGCTTTGTGGTTGCAGATGCTGGTTTTGGAGAGCTTTGGAAGGAATCGTGCTACTTGATGTTAGTTTCTGGCACACCAGGTAAAGAAAGCCCACTCTGCTGACTTGTTTGGCTAAGGGATTTGGGAGTTCTGCTGGAGTGCCTTTATTTTGATGTGGCTTTTTCCCTAGGATTTTCAGACCTGATTTAGCCCCATGATTCAGTACATGCTTATTTTTAACCCTAATCCTGTCGTTGTCTGAACTCATCATGCTTTAATTCGACAACATCCATGGACTTGGAATTGAGGCAGATGCTGGGATGCTTTGCTCACCCTCAGCTGTGAAGTTTGGAGGTCCTCATCAAGGGGAAGCGGGACACAAGGTACCTTACATCCTCCCCCCTCTTTATCTATGGGATGGCAAGAGACTCCTTCCTCTGTCCTCTGCAGTGCTGTGAGGATGGTAGGGGATGGAGTGGTGCAGATGGCCTGCTTGGTGGCCTCTTGCAGTCCTGCTGCAGGGTGGCACTCACTTTGAGCCAGTGGCAGCCCACATCCTGGTGATGACCAGGCTTCAATGTGTGCTTGGTGCTGCAAGAGGAGTAATACCTGCAGCTGAATCTTCCCTTTGCTGGCAGCAATGCTGAAGCTGATGGTGCTTTCAGAGCCATATGTCTGCCGAGCTGTCAGTGCCCTTGTCAGCCTTCAGTAAGTTGTATGGTGTGGCTGTTGTGTTGGCAGGTAGATTGTTATCTAATCCTAGCACCTTCCCTGGGACAGACAGACAGGCTGACCCCGCTGAACAGACCTATCCCTTCCCCTTCAGGGCTACTTTAATCAGCTGCCTTTCTTGTGCTGAGGAGGAGTGTGAAGAGATGGATTTTCCCTGCCCATGGCAGGGGGTTGGACCTGGCTGATCTTTAAGGTCCCTCCCAACCCAAACCAGTCTGTGATTGATCCTGTGATTTTCAGGTTTAGTTAGCAAGGTTCTGGCTTCCTGCCACCTTCCTTGGCATTCATTTTTCTTGCCCTGGGTGTGAGGGAGTAGAGCTGAGAATTCCCTGCCTCCCCTTGCTTTGGGTTCTCAATATTCCATAGGACATAGAGTATTTTATATCAGAGAATAGTCAGTCTTCTCAATATTCTATTTCCCTGTTTTCTATAGGGAAAAACAAAACAATCCAGAAAACAACTAGAAACTTGCTTTACGTTCCTTCCTCCCTTTCCCCTCTCTCTTCCACCCACTTTTTCCTCCTCCCTTCTTTCCCCCCCGCTCCTGCTCCCTTTCCCTCTCTGCTCCCCGCGGGTGCCTGATGCCCTGTACCCCACATCCCTCTCTCTCCGCTGTCACCGGACCCCCCCATAGAGCCACCCCCTCCGCCTTTCCCTCCCGGGGTGCCGCGGGGCCCCCGATCCTCCCCATGGGGCTGGCCCAGGCGGGGCCGGGGCCGCCCCCGAGAGGCGGTTCCGTGCCGGGGCTATAAGCGGCGGCGGCGGCGGGCGGCGACAGTCGCTCCGGCAGCGGTTGCGTCCGGGCTGTGCGAGGTAAGAGCGTGGTGCCCGCATCCCTGCATCCCCCCATCCCTGCATCCCCCCCGTCCCTGCATCCCCCCATTCCCTCATCCCCCCCATTCCCTCATCCCCGCTCTGCGCAGGGGCCGGGATCCGAACCTTCGCTCCCCCGGCTCTCGGGATCACGGTTCGGGATCGGGGCCGGGAGCGCGCTGCTCCCTCCCGCACTCGGTGTCCCCGGATCGGGTTAGCGGGTGCCGCACCTCGCCAGTGGTGTGCGGGGAGGATGGAGACCGCGGGGTCGCTGCCGAGCAGAGGCAGCCGGTGCGGCTGGCTCTGTGCTACTTTCCCGGTGGGATCCGGAGCTTGTGGGACACTCGTTTACCTCCTTGTGGGTTTCTTTTCTTCAACTCGGAACCGCGGAAGGGAGCGTGAATGTGCCGGGCTCAGCCTTGCAAAGCCGCTTGAAAGCACGAGTGTTCTGCAGCAGCCAAATGTCCTGGAAGGACGCGCTGCTCACTTTCCCATGTTGGAGATCCAGGCTGGTCCTTTGGAAGGGTGAAGGTGTGTAGGTGACACCCTGAGCAGCCGTTCTGGCTTTTCCTGGCACAGCTCAGTTTGCTTCTCCTCTCCAGCCCAGTTTGCTTGAGGCAAGTCTGAGTGCAGGCAGGACCTGGCTGCAGGATGCTCTGGGGTGCTGAGAAGTTCCCACAAGTGTCAAGGGCTCGAACGCTGCCATGCAATGTGAGGCTGCTCTCCCATGCAGGGATGCTCGTGCCTGGTTACTCCTTCACAGCCCAGGGATGGGGAAGGTGCAGTCCTGAACATCTCTGGGTGTCTGGAGCAGGATTTTGGGTACATTGCCTTCCCTTCATGCTGTAACTCCAGTGAGCTAAGGGACTGGCCACAGCACACGTGCCTGCCGGGAGAAGGGGTGATGGCCTGGCAAAGGCTTTGCAGTGCACTGGCCACAAGACACAGTTCCAGCTGCCTTCCCAAGTGTTTAGGATGCTGTGCTGTCTGCAGAGTGCGCTGAAGGTATTCTTTTAGGAGCATGGGGAGGCTGTGTGGAGTTTGTCCGGTGGGTTCCCCCCTCGCTCCCAGTTAATCTGGGTGGGAATCGGAGTTCGTGTTACAGCAGCTAATCCCAGACTATGGGGAGCCTGGCCTCGGAAGGCTATAATCCGGGAATAGCGTTGTCCTGGCCAGCAGGGCTTTGAGCCTGGGAGGCCGTATCGGGTTCAGGTTTTATTGCTGTGCTGGGGATGTGGAAGCGCACAGGCATGCGGCCGGCCCAGGCAGAGGGATGCACGTGTGTGCAGCAGACCTGTACTTGGAGCAGAGGCAGGCGGAGATTCGGGCTGATCACTGTGTTCTGCTCCATGAGATGCCCAGAGTGAGAGCCTGGGATATGATGCTCTCTCCTAGCTGCTGTCCTAGGCTGGTGCTGGTGTGAGCCCCAGCTTCAGGGGCTTCCTGCTGCCTCCCTGATCACCCTTGGTGCCTCTCTGTTAGCACCAGTGATCTGACACCCCACAGCCAGGCCTGAGTTTCTTCTCTGTTAAGGGATGTGCTGGAGGCTTTGTGGGGGGTGGTCACAGCCCTCCTGGAGGGTGACTTAAGTTGGGGTCTTGATACATGAAAAGAGCCTACTGCCCTTGCTGGACCACAGAAGATGCCCAGCCCCACCTGTACTACTTCAGTGGGGTTTTATGGAGGTAGCCTGGTGTTCCTGCTGCTCTGTTCACAGATGCCAGCAGGAGATGGTGGCCCATGCCATGGGCTGGGATTGCTGTGGCTTTTAGGGAGTTTTCTCTGGTTGCTGCGGGGTTTTGAGATACGGGGGCTTTGGGATCCTGCTGATTGTCCCACACTTGAGAGGCCTTCAGAAGTGTTTGCACTTGAGACACAGTGGTAGTGATGAGACCCTGGGTGAGGTCTGGCAGGAGACCCATCTCTCTCCCCTTTGCAGCTCTTCTGCCCTGCATAGACACGGGTTAAATCACTTTCTGCTTTCCTGAAGACAGGGATCATCTATCCCAGGACAGAAAGCTGCCACTGTCTGAGCTCCCTTTTCAGCCAGCATTTCAGCAAAACCCAGGCTTAATTTGGTTTGAATCTCAACCTCATCTTTCAGCAGGCCAGCTGGATGAAAGCCTGGAAGGCTGAATAGATTTGAAGTGATAGGCTAGATCTCCTCACACAGCCAGTTTGGGCCCTGTCTGTGAAGAGATTTGATCTCTCCTGGATGCATGCAGGGCTCCCCTCATTGTTAGTGCCACCAGCTTCCTCTCTACTGGAACAATAGTGCCTTGAGTCCTTCCTGGTAATCTCCCCCCTTATCTCCCTTCTTTTCCGTAGTCTGTATCTCTGGCAGGTGGGGAGGGAGGGGGGTTTGGGAAGAGCCAATTATGCAGATGGAGGAGTGAGAGGTGCTGTGCCAACCCATGTCCCTTTTTGGGGGAGTAGGGGCTAAAAGAGGGTGCTCAGAGCTCTTCCCTCTGCACTCTGTAAGCCCTACCAAGCTGTCCTATGATGGGGCTGAGGATGTTCATAGATACAGGTGGCTGGAGGGGTGTTACCCCCCTGTTACTCTCTCTGGCCATGAGCTCATGCTGGGCCAGCATCACAGGGTACTTCTCCCTATTGGGGCTGCTGGCATGGGTAAGAACAAGGTATCCACTGCTGAGGATGCTAGATGTGTGCATGGTGGGGACTCTGGGTGGGCTGGCTGATATACTGCTCTGGCTCCAGTGAAGCCATGGGGAATGAGATGGGCTCCATCCCTTGGAAACACCCCTCTCCATCTTTATTTTGGTGTGCTGGAGCGTACGGATGCAGGGCTAAAGCATGGGGGTCACAGGCCAAGGCTGCTGCTGTGGGTGGTACTGTTGTGGGGTGGGAAGGTCCCAGTGTGGGAGCAGCGTTTATCCTCACCCCCTGAAGCACAGTGGTAATTAGCAGCCTGGCCTCGGGTTTTGCATGAGCCACGTGGGTCTGCTGGGGCCCTTCTGCTGCTGGCAAGGAAAGTAATGAGAGCCCTCACTGTGTCCGCTGCCTGCCGACAGAAGAAGGAGCTCTGGAGGCAGGAAAAGTCAATGTAGGAAAGCAAAAGGGTGGGGAGGAAGCAGTTGTTGTGGAGCCAGCTGTGATGGGGGAGTGCTCTGTAAATCAAAGCGCTCTCCTAAAGAGAAAACTTAAGCCCAGTGGTCAAGTTCTGACTTCTTTCTTTCCTTCTCTCAAGCTACGTGATCCCATTAGCGGCAGGGAATGCTGTGTAATGGGGAATCCAAGGGAAGGGGGAAGGATGGAGCAGGGTTTAAATTTAAAACTGGGCAAGGGTACAAAGCCCCTCGGTTCCCCATTTCTGCTTAGTGCAGCTGGGGCTGAGCTTGACAAGATGCTGACCAGAGCTTGTGGTAAATGTTTTACGGTACCGTGTATCAGCCAGATCAATTCTACTACGCTTGAGGGAGTGCAGATAAAATGGCTTAAAGATTCCCCTGCTGAAAGCGATAGGATCATCATTTATGCTAGAGAAGACAGATTTAGTCGCCTGACATTTATTTGGCCACGGTGTACTCTGCAGATTTCCCACCCGGGGATGATAGCCAACCTGGTGATGTCAGATGTGAGCTGCAAGCAGAAGAAAACCACACAAAAAGCCAGTGCTATTCCTCTTGTCGGCCAGAGGAGTTTTGCTGTGTCTGGATTGGGTGTTTTATTCCATACATCCCTTTCATGGAAAGGGCTTTATAAGCGTAGGACTAAAATGCCGTATCCTGCATGTGCTTTGTGTTGTGAAGATGGCAGCAAAAATGGCTTTATTAATTCAGGTCGTTTCATAGAATCCCAGACTGGGTTGGGTTCCAAAGGACCTGAAGCTCATGTAATTCCAACCCCCTGCCACTGCCAGGGATGGGGCAGCCACAGCTTCTCTGGGCACCCTGTGCCAGCGCCTCAGCACCCTCACAGGGAACAGCTTCTGCCTAAGAACTCATCTCAATCTCCCCTCTTTTTATCCTATTTTGCCTGTAGGTCACTTGGACTCCGAACTGAGCAAACATGAGCGCACTTGACTTGACTTCCATCCTTGATTTTCTGGAAACAGCCAACTTGACAGAGATCAACTGGACTTGCAACAACGGCGACTGCATCACAGTCGATGCGACAACATGCCCTGGCACGCTCAACAAGAGTGCCCTGCTATACACCCTGTCCTTCTTCTACATATTCATCTTCGTCACAGGGCTGGTGGCCAACTCGGTTGTGGTGTGGGTCAACCTCCAAGCCAAAATGACTGGCTATGAAACCCACCTCTACATCTTCAATTTGGCTATCGCAGATCTGTGCGTCGTCATCACCCTTCCTGTGTGGGTTGTCTCCCTCATCCAGCATAACCAGTGGAACATGGGAGAAATCATGTGCAAGATAACTCACCTTATATTTTCCATCAACTTGTTTGGTAGCATCTTCTTCCTGGCGTGCATGAGTGTGGACCGCTACCTCTCAGTTGCCTATTTCACCAATTCCAGCAGTCGCAAGAAGAAGATAATCCGCCGCTGCATCTGCATCTTAGTGTGGCTCCTTGCCTTCTCCGTGTCCCTGCCAGACACCTATTATCTCAAGACAGTCTATTCCAACAATGAAACCTATTGTCGTCCTGTCTATCCAGAGGAGAGCTTCAAAGAGTGGTTGATTGGCATGGAGCTCATTTCTGTCGTGCTGGGCTTTCTTATACCTTTTCCCATTATTGCTCTCTTCTATTACCTCCTTGCGAAGACCATCTCCGCCTCCAGTGACCAAGAGAGGAAGAGCAACGGGAAGATCATTTTCTCTTACGTTGTCGTGTTCCTCGTCTGCTGGCTGCCCTACCATGTAGCTGTCCTGCTTGACATCTTTTACAGCCTTCACTTCATACCTTTCAGTTGTCAGATGGAGAACTTCTTATACGCCACTCTTCACATCACTCAGTGTTTCTCCCTAGTGCATTGCTGCGTCAACCCCATCCTCTACAGCTTCATTAACCGCAACTACAGATACGAGCTCATGAAAGCCTTTATTTTCAAGTACTCTGCCAAAACTGGTCTCACTAAACTTATCGATGCTTCCAGGGTGTCAGAAGCAGAATACTCTGCTCTTGAGCAAAATGCCAAATGACTGCAAGCCCCTAAAGACACCTCTTTGACTCTCTGACCTTTGTTCTTTGCGTGATGGGTTTGTGTGTGTTGTTTGTTTGTGTGGGGTTTTTACCCGGCTTTCCCTGTACATGTTATGAACGGGGCATGAATTCCAGCCTACAGAAGAGAAGTAGCAAACTGTAATTTAAGAGTAGAATCAAGTGCGAGAATCGAAGTGGTACCAAAATGAAGCCTTTTCTCCTAGCCTGGTCTGGACTTCTCAACAATGCTATGCAAATGGAGGTGACTTTCTAGCAGACAAAGCCATTGTGTACCATAGATAACATGCATTTTTCAGCATAAGCTTTTCCTTCCACATGTAGATTCCCTCTTGTCTCCTTGTATATGTTATATATATATAGTGTGTTGTATTTAAAAGCTCAAGACTTTATTTTCTGGCTCTTGGTGTACCTTATACAATTGTATTTGAAAGTTAAATATATTTTTATCATGTATTTGAGGTGTATTGCTGATGAGTGTATCCAGAGTGCTGTAGTCTGAGTGTTAGATTGCCATTTGGTTTCAACTGTTGTAAGGAAGGATGCCGATGAATAGCATCATGGAAATGATGCTCTTAGGTGCATCCTCCTTGGCTGACACACTTTGCTGACCATAGCTTTGCGGGGTGGTGATACCCACACGTCTGGAGCATGAAATGTACGTAGTGTAATATAGTTGCCATCATGTTAAAATTAACAGTATTGTAAGAGTTGTTAACTCCTTACCAAGCTCTATCCTTATGCACAGAATGAATGAGCTGACTTCTGAGAACTGTCTCGATTTGTAAGTTATTTTTGTAAAATAAAGATCTGGAAAAAACCCCAATCTGTGCCCAAAAGTGGTTTGATTTGCTGTCCTTTCTGCCAGAATCCCCAAGCCACCTCCTCTCCTTTGTCTGGTGCAGGAGCAAACAGGTCAGGCTGTGCTCTCCTCAGGTTTGTTGACAGTGGGCAGGAGCCCTTGATGGAGGAATGTGAGGCAGCACTGGTGCGTGCTAGAGGGGAAGGGGTGGGAGGAGCAGCTCTGCCAAAGGCTGTGCTGTTGCGGAAGGTGATGGATTTATAAGGTGAAAGCTGTTGGGAGTGATGAAAGGCTGTGCTTGTAGCTGAGAGATAAACACACGGAAGGAAAATACGCAAGTATGCAGATGGAGTGGATGTTTGGGCTAATCCAGGTTCTGTGGGTTTTGCTTGATGGAATTTGGGGTTAGCAATCCTGACAGCATTAAATCCCATTTTATCTCTTCCTCTCTTTGTTATGATTTGCATGGAATTTGCAGCACCATACTGTCACCGTGGGGCAAGATTCAGCTGCTGACAGAGGTATGAAGTAGATCTTTAAGCCACCAGACACTTGAATCGTGGTCATCCCCATCTCAGGACAAGGTAACTGATGTTAAATCATTCATGTCTCACAGCCACCGCTGACTTGCTGTTGCTGGTGTGTGTTTTGCAACTTCAGTGCATTGCTAACTGCTTTGCTGTGAAGGCTGTGCTTAAACTCCTGTTAAATCAAAGCACGGCCTCATCCCCTTGAGATCCCAAGAGCTAAACAGTTTTGTAATGACTGTATTTTGTTTCTTTCTCCATGCAGCATTTCTCAGAGGTGATGCTATAGGAACATTTGGCAGCACCACAAAGTCTACTATCCTGTCCTTGTGCTTCTAAAATACCACTGGTCCATCCCCAAACAGAGGAGCCAGTTGCAGAGAAGGCTGCCAGCATAACTGTCACCACATAGCTACATAACTATAGCCTTTGTGCCACTGCTTTGAGAAGGGGATTTTGAGCTTCCCATAAGCCTTTCTTAAGGTACTGCTCAACTGCAAGGAAAGAAAAGCGCTCCTTCATGCTGATAGTTAACATTGGAGATGGTGTGTTAATCCTGAGAAATCAGTGTTCCTGACTTAGCTGGGCATTGCTTTCCATGCCCCAGCATCCTTATGTGCATCCTCACCAAAGGTGCCGGGTACAGCTCCGTATCCCACTGCTGCATGCCTGCAGGGTGTTGCTCTGTTTATAGCAGTGTAACTATTTCATTTCAGGTTGTGCCTCAGGCAGAGAGCTGTATTCATGGGATGCTGTACCTGGTTTGGAGGTTGGAGTTGGCAGAACCAGCACTGGGGCTTGGGAAGGGTTGCACGAGGCCTTTCCTGGGATTCAGCACTACTTGTGTGGAGGTGAGTGGCTTTGGGGTGACTCTGTGAGAAGGGTGTAAATGGGCAGAGACCAGAGAAGTGGATTTGGATGCCTTGGGGTCTGATCTGAGGGAGTTTATCAGCAGATAACAGGAGAGTGAAAACACATCTTCAGGTGGGTGTGACTGTGACTTACAGTGATTGAGGTGATGTGGTGGCTGCTGCCACCTTGTTGAGCCTAATATCCCAGCCCTGGAGAGGAAGGGTCCCTGCTTCTTGCTGCTGCAGGGCTGTGGCTTTGGGGCAGGACTGATGGGTCCTGTGGCTGCCTGTGCCCAGGGATGCCCATTGTTCCTCTGACAGCTGCAGGTGCATGTGGAGGGGGGGCAGGTCTGGCCTTCACAGTAAGGTTAAATGTACTATGTTAAGATCAGTAAAAATCAAACATAAAGCACGCTGGAGCAAGTCCTTGTGCTTAACCTTTGGGCTTTATGGCTAAAAGCATCCCAGCGCTGTCAGACTCCACATAGCTCAGGGGCAGGCACTGAGCAAACACAAATACATCTGCTCGGGGAGAAAGGATTTGACTTTATTTCTTATATATATAGAAAGTGCAGTCCTGCTTTACTGTTACTTAAACACAGAGTTCCTTTTATGAGCCATAAACGACATTCAGGTGTAGCACAGCGACTTTAAATCAGTTCCTCTGGCAACCATCTACATAATGTATTGTAGGGAACGCCTAACTGGCCTGCTTCTCCTTAATCCATCGTTTCAGTGCTGCTGACTTTAGATACTGCTCTTTCATGAGTTCACTGAGCAGAAAAGCCATTTCAAGTTCCAAAGATGCAAGAAATAACTCAGCTGTGAGCAATATTTAAGCACGTGGCAGTGGCTGTGCTGCCAAAGCCAGCTCTTAAACTGCTTCAGAGAGTTTCCTCATCAGAAGAGTTCAGCTGGTACAAGTGGGGCTCAGCCCCTGTGATGAGGTGTGGGGCTGAGCAGTGCATGATGAAGTGTGATGGGGTTTGGGGGGAACTGATGTGTACTGAGCCCCGCTACATAATGGAGCGTAGTGAAGAGGATCTGAGCCAGAGTCTGCCCTGATTTACAGTAGGATAATGCTGCTGATTTAAAGGGAGCTATTTGGGATTTACGGGGCTCTCTATAAGTAGGATCAGGAATTGTAGCCATAATCCTGTGCAAATGTATGGGTGTGAGTGCAGACGTGCGCATCAGCATCACTAATGCAAAGAAGCACAGCCAGAACAGCAACAGAACAGATAATAACAGAGTGAGTTGCATTACAGGGTTATAATATGGTTCAAGCCAGGCTCACAAATATTCTGTGATGGATAATCCATCTGTAACCCTGTGGCATGTGCCTGACTCTTCTGACACCCACTGCCATGAGACAAATCTGTCTCCTTCCATTTTGGTAGTCACTGCTTGAAAGCAATCCACATTTTTTCATTTAATTCTTAATCTGTTTGGTTTCCTGGGGTTATGTGGAACACTTGCAAGGTTTAAGCTAAAGCTCTAGCCTGGAAATGTTACAACTTCATAGTGCCAAAGAGACAGCAACATCCAGTGGTGCTGTGAATGCAGGGATACCACCCAATCCTATGGCTAAAATATAGGGAGTTGGGTGCTCTTCATCACTGGCTTTACCTTGCCAGAGGGGAGACTGAGATGAGCTCTTAGGCAGAAGCTCTTCCCTGTGAGGGTGCTGAGACGCTGGCACAGGGTGCCCAGAGAAGCTGTGGCTGCCCCATCCCTGGCAGTGTTCAAGGCCAGGCTGGACACAGGGGCTTGGAGCAGCTGCTCCAGTGGAAGGGGTCCCTGTCCATGGCAGGGGTTGGAGCTGGATGGGGTTTAAGGTCCCTTCCAACCCAAACCAGGCTGGGATGCTATGAAAGTGCTGGGAAACCAACCAGACCCTCTGCACATGGCAGTGGGCCTGGTGCCAGTGTGAAGTATGAAATCAGTGCAACTCAATGGGGCCAGTTCAGCAGAGGGCCTGGGCTGCTGTGTGTTGTAGCCTGCTTGACATCACCTGGTTCTAAGCCAGCTCTGATGATGGATGTTTTTGCCTCTAGGTTTTGCTGGGCAGGGGAACACCAAGCCCCCATCATGTTTGCTGTGTGTACAGTGCTATTTCCAGTATAAAGAAAAAGAGTTAGATTACATTTTGACAGAACAATACCGACAACAGCAAAGGTCGAGCAACTTTTAAGTAAGGTCACCCTATCGATTGCAGCAGTGAAAGGACACACATCAAATGCTTTGCCATGAAAGGCTGAAAAGAAGTAAATTCGGCATGATATATTGAAACTCAAGCCTCTTTCATAAGTTGCAGAGCCTCTGACATAGCAGGTTTACTGTTCAAGCTGAGATGGGTTGCCTTGCCAACATACATTCTGAGTTACCCAAGCAGATTTAATGTTTTTGCAGCAGTGACTTTTCCCTTATTTTTTGGGGGGGGAATGGACACTTTTCCTTTTCTTTGCATAAAATTGTTGCAGAAGGTTTCAGACCTACCGAGGAAATGACCTTAATCCATTTAGTTCCAGCCATGAGTATGAAAACTCTCATCTGTTTCTTGCTTTCTCTGAGCATTGTCTCGCTTGCATTGAGCAGAGTGACCCAGACACAGCGTGATGGAAAAGTGCATTCTGTTTGGTGTTGGTTTGTTGTGGTTTATTTAACCCACTCCAGTGGCAGCTACGTTTTGTGGGGGGGGGTTGATGTGACTGACAGGGGGTTGAGTTTCTAAGCTCCAGGGCCTCAAAAATGCATGAAAAGGGAATGACACATGCAGAAAAACATAAATCTTTGGAAAACAAGCACCAAAACGTAATGATTCTGTAGAAGCCTGACAGAGCTTCATTCATTCCATCCTCCCCCTCCTCCTTCTTCCTCTGTTTAATAAGTCAGTGTTTCTGGGCCACCTACAGGCACATTTATGGCTTCTGCAGCAGGGAATTGGGATGCACAATAAGCCAAAGTCACAGTTGTTGTGCATTAGGGTGGGTCTGTCAGCAAATCATGGAATGGTTTGTGTTGAAGGGACCTTAAAGCCCATCCAATTCCAAGCCCCTTATCCTGTTGCTACAGGCCCTGATGAAGAGTCTCTCTGTGGACTACCCCTCTCAGGGTTACAGCCCCATCACCGCAAGCTTGCCAGGATCTGCTCCCATCAGCTCTGTGGGTCTCAGTCCAATGGGCACACAACACTTGAAGATCCTCATTATTCATGGCTTGTGTTGCAGGAGTCCCAGGAGAGTGAAGCCTTTGAGCTGGGCAGTGCAAACACAGCTGGAGGGCAATGCCTGATCCATGAAGTGCATATCTCAGCACTGCTGAAGGTGGGTAAGGTGGGCTTCAAGGTGGGGGGGGAGCCCAGCTGGTCCCAGCATTGTTGTGCATGGTCCATCCCTTAGACTGGGACTATGGCATCCCCTGGACTGTCCTCAAGAGGATCTGCTCTGGTTTAGGTATGTGGGATGCTGTTTCCAAGGAGCAGGTATGAGAGGGAAGGAAAGTCAGATCTCTGTCTTCTGACCAGTGAGCTGGCATCCCCCTTCCTCCAGCACCCCATTGCAAACTGGATTGTCACTCCTTGTCCTGAGCAATGATGGGGCACAGTGGGTTTGCCCAGCTCAGGACTGTCTGTGACAGCCATATCAACCCCCTCTGAAGGGCGTTGTAATCGTTTTTGCTTCCTTACATCAAGGTCTGGTGATAGATCTGAGACCACACCACCTGGATGCTGAGCACAGCCTCCTGGAGCAGCCGGTGAGCCCTCTGCAGCATGGCCATGCTCCTTTCTGCTGCTCCTTTTCTCCATGGCCTCACTCTGAAAGCAATGCAGGATGAAAGGTATGGGAATCCTGCGCTGCGTAGAGGATGCTGAGCCCTTGAGGATGTGGTCCAGAGCTTTTGTCTCAACCCAGTTAACAGTTCCAATGGCTGGCTTGGGTTTCAAGGCTGCTTTGGTGGGAGGCGGATGGCAGCTCTGTAAAGGAGAGTGGTGATGGAGGGAGAGTTTTTCTTCCCATATCCCATCCCGCCTGGGCTGGTGAATGCAGTGGCGATGCTTGGGGGGCAGTCAGTTGGAAACACTGATTCTTAAGCCTCTGAGAGCCACCAGCCACTGCTTCCCCTTGGTTCAGCTCCACCAGTTCATCATGGGCCGGAGGTGGCTGCTTTAATGGAGGAGGATCTGTGCCTTAGCTTTGCAGCTGGGGTGTGCTGGATTCCCCCTTTCAGGAGAGAACAGCCCTCATTGTGAGTCTGGAGAATAGAGCAGGAGAGAGAAAGAGAGGGAAGCTCTTCCCCATGCACGCTCCAGCTCTCTTGGCTGAGAGGCAGCTTTGCTCTGCACATCCCAGCCACGTTTGAGTTTGGCATTGCTTGAAGCACTTAAACCTTGCCTGAGTTTGTGTCTGTGTGCGGAGGCGAGCGTGAGGCATTGTGTGCTCCACCTAATTATGGGATGAGAGTGATGGAGCCGGGGAGATTCCTGGGAAAGGGTGGAAAATGGGGATTTAGTGGGAAAGCACTGCTGGCTGCAATGAGCTGTACTCTGGGCACCCCCTTGTCTGTGCCCATCAGCCCCATCAGTCCTTTGCACTGGGTGATCTCCCGCTCCTGTATTCCAGCCTGTATTCCAGGTTGAGAACTCTCTGGCAGGGGAACATCCTGAGTGTCTGAGAGGGGTGACTGCTTGGCTCAGACCCTGGAGGACTGGATGCAAACCTGAAGTGCATCCAGGCTGCTCCAGGGAGCAGGTTTCACACTTGGAAAGCTCTGTGAGGTTTCCAGCCTCTGCTGCTTCCAGTCAGGTTGGAATCCACAAGTGAAGAGGCCTGTGAAAATGGTTAATAAAGAACAAAAACCAGACCCCAGACAGGTCCAGGTCTGCGTCTGCTCTGAAGTTGTGTGCTGGCAGAAGTCTCACACTGCACTCAGAGATTTGCTGTTGTAGAGCACAAACCCATTCCTCAAACTGGATTCCACCCTGGCTGCTGCTTTTGTGAGGCTTAAGAGCATCTCCAGGGATAAACTTCCAGTGTCCATCAGCATCGTGGGTTATACTGCTTTAGGTGCCTGGGAAGTCTTGTTCAGGTAGTTCAGGGGAAGCAAATGGGATTTACTTGCATGGGTGTGTGAGTGCTTCTGTACAAGTAGCCTTCTTCCCGTTGTTTGCCATTGCTCTTAATGGTGACCTCTTTTATGCAGTGAGAAAGTCCCAGACACTGCTTGGCCTGTGTTTCTTCATATGAGGCTTCTTGCTTGCTCCCTGCTCTGCATGACCAGCAGCTTGTTGCCTGTCATGTGTGTTGGACTTGGGAATTGTCTGGGGGAAGGGAAGGCTGTTTCCCATTTGAGCTGTCTACATTGCATGCAAGGAAAGCATATGCACGCGAGGATGCCTTTGGAGATGGTTTAGCCCCAAAGGTGCATTGTTGTCACGCAGAATGTAAAAGGAAACAAATGCTTGGGATTGAGTCGAGTTTTTGTGATGATTTAGCATTGGCTGAGAAGCAACTCTGTCTTGATGGGGTTTTCTCTTTGGCCGTCTATCTTCTGATCTGCTTCCATGTGTTGAATGTTATTCCAGTGCGTAATGGGATGTTCCGTATGTCAGTGGTTCATCATCTTTGTCAAGGGATGCCCACTTCTGAGTTACAGGTGGTGCTCCTGTTGCTATCTGCCATATAGAGCCAGTCCTGGGGGTGGAGAACATGGCAGCATCCAGCACCAGAAATGCTGCTTGGGCTCTCACCTTCCTTCCTTCCAGTGATGCTGAAGTTACACATTGGAAGCAGACAGCACAGGAGACGGATTCAAAAGAAGGCTCTGTAACCCATCATCCCAGGCCTTGTAGGAGAAGGTGGCTGGAGGCAACTGGTGGGGGCAGAGCAAAGCTGCTGTTTCCAGGAGCTGTGCTTCACAGGTAAGGGGGAGTTTTGCCCTTTGCTGCTGTATGATGTAAGTTAGGCTCCATCTTAACCAGAAACGGGTTCAGTTCTGGTTTTGAGTCAGCTGAGGTCTTGTTCAAGCTTTTTCATAGTGCACAGCCTCTCTGGTTGGTTGCTCTTGTTCAGTTGCCAGGGGTGAGGATGAGAGTTGGTGTGGGAGAACCAAGCAGCCTACATTGGTGCAAAGTGCAAAACCATTTTCAGCTGTAGCATCTGCTTGGTAACCAGCCCTGTATTTGTGCAGAGATGAAACTTCTCCGAGGTGCTTTGCTGGACTGGTTTGACTGTGCTCTTCCTCTGCCTTATGTGCTCTCCTTCACTCCTCCTGCAGACCCTGGGCTTAGTTGTGCCCTGCATTTCCATTGGTCCCAGGGGCCTTATCTCTGCCTTGCAGCCAGGAGCAGGACCCTGTCCTATCTCTGGTGCTGCAGGCACAGCTCTGCAGGAGCTGGCACCTAAAATCCCAACAGCAGGGCTGGAAGTGAGCACCAAGTTCTCCACTCATCCATTCCCTTCCCATTGCAGATCCCTACCTGTTGAGAGTCATTTCTCTGGGCCCCTTCACAACCATGTGCAAGTGCTGATGCTTTGTAAAAGCTGTTCTATAGCTGTACCACGGCAGGAACGAGAGCAGTGTGTGTTTCCAGCCACTTCCCTCCCTTAGGCACTGATGGTCTTGCTGCCTGCAGTGCTCCCATAATGAGGTGAGGTTCATAGGAAGTAATATCCCCTGTTAGATGAGCTGATAGATTTGGGAAAGACCAGACAGGCCATCCTTCAGGCTAAAAGCATATCTGCTGCTCCCCAGGTGATTCAGCGCTGGCTTTTCCAGTGCTATCAGTGCATCACGTAGAGCCAGGTGATAACAGACATGTGTCATGGTCCCTGTGCTATGAAACACTGTGAGATGCTGCAAGAGTTATGTGCCTGTTATTGGCAGCAGCCTGGGATCTGGTAGAGTCCAAACCTGATGTGCCTCTGCCTGAAAGCCCTTGGTAGATGATCTCTGCTCAGATAGGGGCTTCCCATCCCTACTCCATCAATCAGTTGCTTACAAAGATGCAAGGGGCTCTTCTGTTGGTAGAAAGCATCCCTGGAAGTGCATTCCTCAGGCAATTCCCCCTCCAATCCCCATCTGATAGACTGAAACTCCTGAGATAATACCACAGCTATATGAAGTCTCTTATGCTCTATAGTGCAGTGCACTTACTTCCCCCTCTTCTCCCTCCCCTGTAACAGCAGCCTGGTGTTTCTGTGCGAGTCTAATATGGGTTAGTAATATATCATGGGGTAAAATGATAGGTGTTTCTGTAGTGCCAGGCATTTGGCAGCATCTGGTTAGCTCGAGGAGTACCCAGCATGGAGAAATCAGCTTTAAAAACCTTGTGATTTCTTTGTTTTCAGCTGCTTCTATATATTTATGCATTTATTGAGTGCTTCCACCTCCTGGGGCAGCTCCCCAGCTGGCTGTGGAAGAGGGACTGTCAGTGACAGTCCAGCCCAGAGGATGCTGGAAAGATGAGAAAGTAGTGGAAATGCTCTGAATTCAGTTTTATACCTCATTTGCTAGGGTTTGCCTTTAAAAGCTGATTCTTCAGCTAAAATGGGTTTCCTTTTACTCTCTTGGCAAAGGAAACATTTTGCACAGGGTTTTTGTCAGAGCATCTGTTCATGTGAAAACTGAGGGTTTTTTAAGCTATGCTTTGCAAGTGTGTGATATAGCAGTGCTTATATAGGAATTCCTTCCTCCTCCTTATGGTAGGTGCCCTTCTCAGTTGCACATGGTTTTTGCCTGTTTGGATTGGAGTTTTCCAGCTGAGGTTTCTGCCTTGGACTGTGTTCTCCTGGACAAACATCAGCTCAGAGTGGAACAATCACTGCTGAGAATGAGGCTGTGGAAACTCAAGTAATTTGGTCCATCTTGAAGCAAACCTGTCTCTCTCTTGCAGGAAAGGCAAAGGGAAAAGGGAAAAAAATAAGGCATATTAAAGCTTTTCAGTTAATTCCATGAATCTGCCTATGTAGGAACCTTGCTTTTTCTTACCAAGGGGTCTTGCAGCTTAGGAAGGAAAGGATGGTTCCTCTGTCTCTTCCCCCTTTCCCATCAGCTTTTGCAGGTGAGATCAGCTCTGACACACTCTGCAATACTGACCCTCTGCAGCACCAGGGGAAATGAACCCAAAAGGTGGATGCCAAGAAGCTGTTGTTCAGGAGAGGCTGCAGCGATCCTGCACCACACAGACATCCTTGCATGCAGAATGACCAGGAATCAGTCAAATGCAAGGTCAGAGATGCTCAGGGGGGAGTCATGCTGCATTGCCAGGTCTGCTGTATTTGGACAGAGCCGAATCCAGACACAGGAAGCTTGTCTCTGGATTATAGGTGAGCAGCCTGGCACAGCGCAGCCACACTTCCCTCCTTTTGCATTCAGAGAGGATGCGGAAGGGGCTGTGGGAATAGCTCCTTGAGAAACCCAAGTTCCCTGGCATCCTGTGAGTGGGTGCAGGCTGGAAGCATGGACCAGGTTTCCCAGCCCTTGATAGCAGTGGCAGAGTGGGCAAACAGCCTGGGGTGCAGGGAGCTGCTGTCCCCAAGAGGACAATGGCATTTTGCTGTCTGGGGTAGCCCTAAAAGTGAAGGTACTCAAAGCTAAAGTAAACCCCATGTTTACATGAGCGAGAGCCCTGGCCTGTTGGTGGCTGATGGGCAGTTAACTCTCCCAACGGGTTGTCTGCCTGTACATGATAAGATAGGAGGGGTGAGCAGGGTCCTGCTGACAGTTTCTGGATGCAGCATGTCCTGGGGATTTACACTGGGGACATCTCCCTGCAACACCCTTTATGTTCCATTCACAACCAATTTGCTTTGAACAAAGACGTGTGTAATCTGCATGAGAAAAGCTTGCAGAGGGACAGGGGCTCCTAAACCCAATTCCATGCCATACATGTGCATAGGGTAACTGGGTGGGCTTGGAAATGCCTCCTTGGCCTCAGCCCTGCTTCCAGGGAGAGCATGGGAGGCAATTGACTCCCAGAGCAGGGTTGGGAACTGGATAGATTAGTGGATCCTGCGAGACCGACTCACCGGGCAAAATGGGTCAGAGCTGATTCCTGCAGGGCTTGATCTCAGAATTGATGTATCTTGAAGCAAAGAGTGGCTGAAACCTGTAAAAAGCATCAAAGTCACTAATCATACAAGCAAAAAGAGCTGCTGCATGTTGCCCTCCTGGGGCACAAGCAGGAGAAATGTGATGGAGAGGATGCTGGGGCAAGGAGGAGATGCCTGAAGTTTATAGGCAAAGAAAATGCCTGAGCTTGTAGAGGCACTGTGGAATCATAGAACAGCTTGGGTTGGAAAGGACCTTAAGATCATCCAGTAGATGGCCACTCTAGCAAGACTGTAGTCACGCTGTAGTTAAGCTGTAGTAAGAGACATGTTTTGAGCAGTGATGTGATGCTGCGTACGTCACACCTGAGCTGTGTGTTTAAACTGGGATGTGTGCCCATCCTTGCCAGCCAGGAGGATGCTGACATCTCTCTTTGTCCTGTGCTTTGCTTTGGTGGGATGAGTTTCTGTGCTGAGCTGCCCACAGTGCCTCATGGGTTGGAGGGACTGAATTAGTCATAGGATGGTCATAGAGGAGACCAAGCTAGGGAGAAGGATGAGTGCAGGTCTGAAGGTCTTATAGGAGATGGATGAAGGATGGGGCCTCTGGCACTCTCCCCAGCTTCTGCTGTTCTATCCCTCTCCATCACAGCACCGACTGGGTGCTTATGTGGGCAGGAGAGGTTGGTACCCAACTACCACTGTGCTTGGCAGCATCCTATCCTGCCCATAGGTTTGTGCCCTTCTAACCTGAGTTTGGTGTTGTAACAGAGTAAAAGGTGTTCTGCTGGGGTTACTTTACTCCTGTGTGAGCTTTTCAAGTTCTCTCATCCCTTAATGAATCCATCCCCTGCTCCTTTTCAGTCCTACTGGAAACCTTTTATGTACAAGGGCATTGCTCAGCAGAGTATGAAGCCCAAATAGATTAGAAAAGGCAGGAAGAGCTTCTGATTGTGCTGTATCTGTAGCATAGGTGTTAAAGATGTATTTGTGAGCCAGTCAAAGAAGAATGCTGAGGAAATCCTGTTTGGGTTAATCTTGTTTAATTTTATAATCAGAACCAGATGGCTGGCCATCTGTGCTCCTTGCAATCAAATATCTCACAATTAATAGTAATTTACTTGCCCTGAGACTTACATAATCTTCATGTGCTTCCCCCCCAACCCCTGCAACCTGAATATGTGTGGTCCCTTCCCACAGAGTGGTGCTGAGCCTAAGCCTAGCCCTGGAGCTGCCTGTCATGATGGAGAGTGATGCAGGGCTCCTGGGAAGCATCTGCTTTCCTGCCAGAGCTCACACTTACACCCCAAAACAGAGGTAAGCAACACATCTGCTTTCCTGAGCCTGTAGGACCTACGTTCAGAGTAAGGTAAGAGAATGACTGTCCATACCTGCGTATGCATCACTGCAGGCATAAAGGACAGCGCTTAAGGGGAATATACAGATCATATATACAGACATTTTCCACCAAGCCATGGGATTTCTTCAGAGCTCCAAATGATTATAGCTGAAGAGGGTTTCTCCAGCAGTTTAAGTTACTGAATGTAATTAAACAAGATGTAGGCCATCCTCTGTGCTAGGAAAGCTTCCTGAGGGAATTAGCAACAAAATGGGATGCAGAATAGAACCTATGGAGTAAATATACTGTTCTTCTGTGCAGCCTTTCCCCTAGGAGGTTTAGAGACCCCCAGGATTCATCCCACATGAGCTGTTCAGTGGTAATGCTGGGTGCGATGGTCAATAACTAGCTGCAGAAGCAGACACTGTGTAGCCAGCTCATCTTCGTTGATCCCAGGCATGAATTTGGACCTTTGTGAGTTGTGGCCTATTTCTGATAGCACGAATGAATTTACAGCCAGGAGGAAGAAGTCTCCTGCTTTCAGGGTGATGGGAGCCATATCAGTCTGTGATTCATTCTGTGGTTTGATGATTTTTAGGTGGTGCTGCTGAAAATGTCATTTCTTCTTCTGCAACACTGGTCTGATGGTTCAGTTTCATTGTTTCCAGAGGTGACATTGGCAGTGAAGACTGGCCCCTTCAATAACTTGAGGCATCTTTTGAATACGTCCTTCCCCAGCCACCTCTGTAGCTTAATGGCATCAATTGCGCATATGGATAAATGAATTCCAGATGAGAGACCTGCATGCCAGCAAGTAAGAGATCTCACAGGCATTCCTATGTGATTGCTGGCTGTTTACTCTCCTAATACTTTCTGCTAGCAGATGAGCTATAATAATTGGGCTGTTTCTCTCCTCCTCCACAAAGTTACTGGCTTAGCACAAACTCAGTGTGCTTGTGCTGGCTTCATCAGGGAATCAGGTCATGGAGCTGAACGGTCTGTTCAGATACCAGGGTATGTTCGACTGCTGCTCTGCTCTATCCTTCAGGTTGTTTATTTAAACAGAGAGGAGCCTTCTGAAGGGCATGAGCTCATTTTAACAGGGCTCCCAAAGGGGATGTCAGGCATTGGTGGGATCTGCAGGGCTTACAGGTCTAGGGTTTCACACTGCCCTAGGTCTCGGATGAGGCTCAGATCTGACATCCATCCAGAACAGCTCAGAGCCAGCCTAGATAACAGTGGTTACAGAAACAAAGTGGTTACTGAATGGATGCACAGGTCAGTGTAATGGTTGTTGTTAGAGCAGTGGTAAGATGCTGCATGTGATAATCCATGCACATGAGCACTCCTATGCAAGTGCTGCTCAGCACAGAGCACATCTTGGAACCTCTCCTCCATTTTCCTCCCTTTCCTCCTTCCTTCTTTCCTGGTGGGACCAGGGTAGGCTCTTTTCTCCTTCAGTGCTTCCTTTGTCTGCCTGGTGCAGCCTGTGTCTGTGGCAACCCTCTCAGAAGGAGGATAAAAATGCCTGATCCAGTGATGAGGACCTATGTCTGGCCAGTATCCCTACAGAGAATACTCTTTCTTTCTGAGGTACACACTACTTTGGCATGTCCCTAAGGATGCAATTATGAGCATTGCTCCAAACCCTGCCCCGGTTCAGGTTTTCCCACACTCCTGGTTATTTAGTGTGGAATGAATGGAGGCCCTGGGGCTCACTGGGTGGGATTTCTCCCACCTGAAGGTCCCCCATCCTTGTTCCTCCATGCCCATACTGCTCGGTGTGCATCCTGCCCAAGGGGTGTGCAGACTGTTCAAGCCTACTCTTCACCCTACCACATGGACATTTGGGGGCTCATCACCCCCTTGCTGCTGCTCACCAGATGGGGTCAAAGCCCGACTGCCCCACAGACCTGTGATGGAGGGGTCCATGTTATCCCTGCCAAGCAGAGGAAAGTCAAGAGGCACTGGGGACAAATAAAGGATGATGAATCAGCCATGCCAGGAAGTGACCCTTGTTCTGCAGGAGAGCTGGAGCTTGCCAGCACAATAGCTAGGTTACAAAGCCATTTCCTTCAATTACCTTCTCTGTCAAATCCCTGCGTTGTCTGGCACTAGGAAAGCCTGGATCCAAATTCATTGTGAACTGGGGCGATGACACCAGAGATCTCCAAAGTAATTCCCTGCCAAGAGGAATGGGGCTTGTTTTTTCCAATCATGTCAGTTCTGATTCCTTGCCTCGTCAGGGAAAACTCCGGCTTCTCAGCTGGTTTCAGGGGCACAGCTTAGGGAAATCATGGGTTGCTCAGCCTAGCATATGGAGCTTGCATAGGGGGGGAAAAAGGCATTGTGGACACTTGTTGGCACCTGACACAGTGCACAGGTTGTACACAGCAGAGTGGACTGGGATGGAGGGGACTGGGATATCTCTGTGGCTTCCCAATAGGAAGTCATTGGTTATTCCAGGTGTAATTACAGCCTATGGTGTGTTTGCCCCACAGGCTGGGTTAGATATATTCAACTGAATGTCAAAGGACTCCTTTGCACTGCAAAGCACATGGAGCAGGAAAGGAGCAGCATGCTGGCCAGCCACTGTGCCAGCTAATTGGGGTCTGGTGGCCGTGTTATCCAAAACCCATGGTTTTTCAGGCTGGGATGACTGTGTCAGAGGCCTCCACTGCTGGTGATGGGAATGATGCAGACCCAGAAGGTGTGATGGGGGGACTGGGAGGCTCTATGTCTGCTTGTCCTATTGCAGACAGACTGGGACAGTCTTTAGAAAGGGGGGATGCAGATCATAGAATCACAGCATCCTAGACTGGTTTGTGTTGGAAGGGGCCTTAAAGCTCATCCAGCTCCAACCCCTGCCATGGGCATGGACACCTTCCATTGGAGCAGGCTGTGGGGCAGGAGCAGATGTTGGGATGCTGTGTGCTGGCATCCCCAGAACATGCTGGGAAGAGGCTGAGCCAGGGGGTTCAAACCCACAGACCTTGGTTGCTGGCTGTGCTGCTGTGAGGGGCTGGTATGGGGCAAGGGGAGGAGAAAAACCCCAACTCCAACAATAGGTGAAGGTCCTTTTAGGGTGGTGAAGCTGGATACCAGGTATGTGATGGTCTACGTCCCTCCTGTCAGCTCTTAGGGGGTGAAGGAGCCTTGTGGGGTGCACTGGAGCTGAGCCCCACCAGCCGGTGCCACTGGGATTACATGGCTCCTTTGTCAGGGCATCAGCAGTGGGCATCCAGCCAGTGGGACGCATCACTGCACAGGCATCACCAGTGCCAGCATTCCCATTCCCAGCCTTTGGGAAAGGAGCACCTGCTTCCCACAGGCATCCCTGCTGCAGCTGCCACTGTGGGGACCATCCCCATGCCCAGGGCCAGGTTCTTCCCCTCCCAGCCCCTTGAAGGTGCAGGCAGGGGGGCTCTGTGCAGGCACCATCTCGGTGCACACAGCACTGCCAGTGCCCATTGCCAGCAGTGAAAGGGGAGGCTGCTGTGTGCCAGCAGGGAATTCTGGAGCTTTCTAGACTTCTCCCTTATAATTGCCACCTGCCTGCCCCAGGTACAGAGCTGGGGAGATGCTGCTATGGGCAGCATCCCTCTTTCCTTAATGTTAACCCCAGCACCTGCCTGAGCTCCTGAGGAAAGGCCAAGAGGATGGGCAGGCTCCTGCTCTCGGGATGAGCTGCAGAGGTGCTGGTGGTCAGTTGGTGTGTGACCAAGCACCCCATTTATCACCCCACACAACCCCAGCACCCGCAGCTCCTTATCTCTCCTCCCAGCACTGGTGTGGTCCCTGTTAAGACTGGAGCAGAAGCAATTGGTGCTTGTGTCCCTCTGCAGGCTCTGCACACCCTGTGGGTCCTGCTCTGCCCGGTGCCTGGGTGCTGGAGGGCTGGATGCTGTACTGGGAAATGCTGCTTTCATGGGGGCTTTTCCAGCCACTGCTTTGTGAGTTCAGGCAGACGGGGTTTCTGACAACCTGTGCTTTGGGGCAGGCTCCCTTTTTACATGGCTTTGGTGGAAATCCACACTTTAGTGGATGTGTGGAAAATGGTGTTTTCAAAGCAGAAATGAAATGAAAACCAGCCTGTCCCCTCCCTCCCTCCCCCAGGGCAATGTTATTTGGGAAGTGGGGCCTCTGGTTTGAAGCGCTTGAAGCACAGACACATCTTTCTCTTTACTCCCTCCACTTCCCTGCTCCTTCCTTTGCTTCCATTCCCCTTATTTTCATTATGTCTGAAGTCCATCCCCAGCCGTCTCACACAGCCCTTGCCCCCCTCGTCCCCTGTAGGGTGTAGGGTGTCAGGAGAGCTCTGTTGAAGGGTTTAGTGCGTTAAGTCCCTGTTTTTCCATTTCTGTTTTTGCTGTCTCAGGGCTGAAGCTCTCTACAGAAACTTGGTGCTTTTTACATGAATTAGGCTTTATAATTAATGCCCACTTCCCTGGGGCTTGGCCTGTGCACTGAGGTCCTGCCTGTGCACAGCGAGGAAAGCAGATGGCTTCCCAGGAGCTGCTGGTTTAACTGTGGCTGGGGAGCCTGTTTGCTTTGACAGCTTGCTGAAACCCTTGTGTCCTGCTGCACATCCCAGCCCCTCTGTTTGCGGAGGTGATGCTGTGCTGCAGTCCCATGCCTGCAGGTTGGATTTAACCCTGAGGTTTGGGCAGTGCTGCACAAGCCTGTGTGTGTTAGCTTGGATGTGGTGTCCTGAGCATCACAACTGAGGAGCATGAATGGTTGTGCATAGAGGAGCTGTGGCTGCCCCATCCCTGACAGTGTTCAAGGCCAGGTTGGACATGGGGTTGGAGCACCCTGCTCCACTGGAAGGTGTCCCTGCTAATGGCAGGGGTTGGAACTGGATGCATGTCAAGGAGTGGGGCTGAGACCAAAGGGATGCTGCAGGGTGCGAGGAGGATGGAGCCGGTGCTGTGGGTCAGTGACCACGAGATGCTGTGTCTGTGCATTGTGTGAGGAGCTGCTCACGTGGGTTCAGGCGAGCCAAAATACTCTTTCAGAGAGAGAGAAGGGACCAGATGTCTTATTATTGCTGCTGACAATGCTGCCCCCGAGCACAGCGATCCATCAGCCCCACAGACGAGTCCCTGACATGATTTTAGAGCAGGGCCAGGTTCTCACCACTTGTACCCCCTGACAAATAGCTGTTTGACTCCGGTTTTGTTCAAAGCCGTGGTGGTGTCAAGCACAGGGCTCCTATTCAAGTGCCCACCAACAGTGGTCCACAACTCACTGTTTCCTCTTCTTTCATCGCTTTGTTTCCCTGTGCCAGTCACTGGGAACTTTGTCTTCCTTTTATCTTATAGAGGTTTTGAAAGACGAATTTCAAGGATTTATCTGAAGCAAAACAGTGTCTCTTACGAGGACAGGGAAAATGGATTGGGGGTGAATGTGTGAGGAATCCAGTTTGCATGGATGTGTTGCTGATATGGCACTGGATTGCTCTTTATGTTGTTGGTGTATTTTTAATATACATTAGCTATATAGAATTGTCAGGCAAAGACTCATAAGCATTGAGAAATGCAGCTCTCTACAGTGGACCAGCTCCTCCTTAATAGCAGTTCCTCCTCAATGTGGCAGATGTGCTCCAGACTGCTCTGAGCACCTTTGCCATGGAGGAGGATAAGTACCAGGTGCTTGTCCTGCTGTATAAACCTGCACAGGTAAGGCATTGACTCTAACCTGCTTTCTAAGTGATGTGTGTGCCCAAAGTTGCCTGTAGAGAATAGGCCCTAGGTACATGAGCTGTACAAACACATAGTGCAAGGGTGTCCCAGCCTGCAGCACCTGGCAGTGTGAGCCCCCAGGGTGCTGGTAACCCATGCATCCCATGCACCCATGCAGCCCTGCTCGCAGTGTGACACCATAACGTTTCTGCCCACTCCTCCTGGTTATTAACAGCTTGGTTTTATAAATGAGGAGCCCTTTGTATTCTGCAGACGGTGACTTCCTGATGTGCTTCTCCAGCTCAAGTTCCCCTTTGACTTCAGTGAGTGTTTTCTGTGCTCAGGGAGCTTTTTCCATCATTTGGAGCCTGAAGGGAAAGAGGATTTATGGAATGGGGAGCGTGAGGCACCAGCTCAGCAAATACCAAAGCATCTATGTAAGCGTTTGTACGTTGGAGACGTAAGTACACAAGTGGTCTTGATCTTAAGCCACTCCGTATTGCTGGGTCCAAAGGCTGAACTGGGAACATGCAGCACAGTTTGCATGCTGGCATTTTGAGTTGTCTTCTCTAAGGAGAGGTTTCTCTGTGCTGTGATTTCGCATCTTCTTCCAATCACTCTCAGTCTGTTTAGCAGCCTTACAGCCCCTCAGCACATGCTGGATGTCACATCGTCAGTGCAGTCGATTAATCATTTTCTTATGGTCTGAGCCTCAATTCTCCTAAATTTTGGCAAGGACATTGTAATATCTGACCTATTATTGTTTCTCTCTCCTTCTGACCTGCTGATGTCCCCCATATATAGGTCAGCATTATGGAGGTCTTTGGTGGCCCTTCCAATACTCTTGTACTTCAGAGATCAGCTTTCACTGCAGCCTTCAAAGTCAGCTCTCAGCACATTGCAAGCTGCTTTCTATGCAGGTGAAGCCACGAGTGAGTTTGTGTGTCTGTGTGAGTCTTGTGGCAGGACAATGGAGCATCTTCACTGGTAGTTGTAAAGTCAGGAGCTGTAATTAATTCTTCTATAAAGCTCTCAGCCTCAAGGTGAGCCTTTATCCATCTGTTAGTGCAGGGGAGGGACGCACTTGTCTAGGGGCAGAAGATGGGAGCAGGGAGGAAAGAGAACTGGCTGCTTTGTTTGAATGATAAATACTGTTCCCTTCATGCCTCAACTCAAATGAGAGTGTGGCTAAAACCAGTGAGATTTGACCTCTCGGAACACAGACTTCAAAAGGATTGGAGAAAATAGTCCTGGAGCAGGCACCGGAGCCCCCATCCCGCAGATTCCTCTCATTCCAAGGCAAGCCCATGGATACCTGTGCGAGTCTTTGTTAATGTTTGTTTAACCTGTTTCTGGCACTGTTGAAACGTTCCTTTTCCCTTGGCAGATGGGAGGCTCAGGAGCACACACACGTGCTCGGGTTCCCCTGTTAACCCCCAGGAGCTGTGGCTTAGGGAAAAGCACCAAATACTGCAAGAGCTGTTAACACTTCATTATTTGCATAAATGGGGTTTTTAACCCCCCTCCCCTTTCTTTTTTAATAACAACTTGGACACAGTTTAAAACTCTTTCCATGGAAAGCTCTGTCATGTCAGAGAAGAGATGGTTTTACCACAAACCTTCAGGCGGAACTGATTATACAGCCCGATGTACTGGAGCCTTCCATGGAAGGAGAACTTGATGTACCTCCATATGCACTTAACAGACAGCAGGACTTGTTGTGCCAGATTCAAAGGAAGGAGAGGAGTCCCCTAGGGGTGAGAGTAATCTCTAACAAAAGCAGATAGTGTCTGACAAATCTAATTAGCATTGAGGATTTGGAGCCTGCTGAGCTGGAGAGCGTGGCGATATGGCCCTGTGTTAGTAAGGATACGTGCTTGAGGACCATGCAGCTTTGCCAAAGGAGAAATGCACATCAAGGAAAAGCTGAGGTAGATGCTCAAGTATTTGTTGGTTGGCTGGACTAGCTAAAGACAAAAGGGGCAAAGAAACCACAATAATCAAAAGCTCTTTCAGTTGATTCTATTGGAGGCTTTGGGGGGACTCTTCAGAGGAAAGTTAAACCCACTTTTAACTCAGTGTCTTGTATGCCCTGAAGAACTACATTTTTGGAGGCTGACATGTAAAAAACCTGACAAACCAAACCAAAACCCCCAAACACAACAGGTTCTGGGGGGTTTTATAGGTAAAATGTAGCCCATAAAGGTAGCCCATAGCTGTATTTGGTGCAACTGTAATCTATTGTTAAGCACAGCCTATGGTGGTGGGCTCATAGAAATGTGTTTCTGCAGGTGATGGCAAGCTGACTTTTCACCTCCTGATCTGGGCTGATGGCTACCTTTTGAAGACCCTCCTGGTTGTTAAGGGATGTCCTGTGATCCTGTTTGCAAGCCTCCAATGCTCACTTATCCCACTAGAAAGCTGACAGGAGAGCGGTGTGTTGTAATACCATGAACTGCATTGGAGATACTTAAGTGCATTAAGACATGGTTTATATTCATCGCTGGGCTTGAAATTTCTTCCAGGAGATCCCAGCATGCTTGTATGTCTTTGTCCCTGCATGTTACAGGGACACTGACAGATGGCTGAGCTCTCATGGGTGGCTCTGATTTGTGGGGTTCCTCAGGGCAGGCAGCTTCCCCAGTGGGTGTGATTGCTTTGGTTTGGGTTTTTCTTTTGCTCGTTGCACAATTCCTTGGAATAATGCCTTTCACCTTGTCTCCACATGATTGGTTTTTCCTCTGCATCTCACTCAGTGACTCAGGTCAAAGGCATCTTTTCCAGTGCACTGTTTCCTTGGGGTGTTTTTTTTGCCTTTCCAGATGTGCGTGAGCTCAAGGACAACAACTGGAATGGAGACAAATGTTAAGAGCAGCATTGATGCTCAGCCCTAGTTCTCTCAAAAGGTGAAAAGAAGCGAGGCTTTGATGTAGTGTGGAGGATCCTCGCTTTCAGTCCAATTGGAGTTGATGACTGGACCCCTTTGGAACCAGGTGGGTGACCATGGAGCTGGTTTAATCTCTAGCAGCACTGGTAAGCATTTTGGGTGAAACCACCACCAAAGTTATGGCCTCCCTACTTATCTCCCAGCTGATGTTTTAAGTATCTCTACTCAACCTGCCCGATCCTGGAGTCCTTAGGGTGATATACGGTTCTACCTATGCTTTGTCTCAACCACCTTCAGTCTATCTACTGACCAAGGCTGATCAGGACAGAGAAATCAGGTACCTGCATGTCTCAGTTTGAAGGCTCAGCTTCCCCAGATCCCTAGGCTCATGGGATGAGACTGCTTGTACATCCAGCTGTCACTCCATCCACTGGCCATGGAGCTGTAGGATATGATGTCCCCCTGTAAGGACTTGTGTTGAAACACTTGCCCAAGGGAACAGCCGACTCAGATCACTTGCTTTTTGTTGCCAGCCTGAAAGATTCCCACCACAACTGCACCTCCAAAACTGAACAAAGACATGGCAAAGACTGATGGGCAAGGAAAGGAACCAGTGCCACTTCCTCCCACCACCCGGAGCACTCCAAGGGGACTGCCCATTGGGTCACAATTCCACTTTGGAGAGCCCAGCACCATCCATGTCTCCCTACAAGGAGTGCCCAGGATCAAGGCGCTCAGATTTCCAGGTTGGACTGTCCACAGCCTAAGAAAACCTCTTAAATACTTTTGAACTCATGAAAGACCCTCAGATACTGTAATGATGAGCCCAGAAATCCTTGGGTTACTTGCTACTAATGGCCATTGAAGTGTTCCCAGCACTGGGAACAGCACTGCTGTCCTCACGACATGGGAAAAGGCTGGCTGATCAGTCAGACACCTTCATGCATGTTTGTGAGGAGCCCAGACTGATGTGCTCAAAATGGGCTGTTTGGCTGCAGGGCACTTGTCGCTCCTATTCAGTTCTGATCTGGCTCTTGAAATCCCAGCCCATGTGTAAGTCAAGCGGGCTTGATCCAACTTACTCTTTCCTGCCCAGAAGGCAATGCCTTAGTCTGAAGTGGGAAGGAACATGCCTCTGCTATGCTGGGACTATGGGTTTCTGATGAGAGCCTGTGAAGATGTTTCTGATGGGTTCTGGCCTCTTGCTTCCTGGGTTATGTGTTTCTCTTTGCAGTGAAGAACTGCTCTGAAGCCAGATGCTCCTACCCCAGGTAGACCCTGCTTTTAATCCTTCTCCCCAAGCTGAGGTTTTTCACCGAGTTCCTCCTGGTGCAGTTTCCTCCCTTTCATGTTGTGCAAAGACCTGGCAGTGGGCTCAGGACTTGTAATCCACAGCTGGCCTGAGGTCTTGTGATGCACAGCACCATGAGAGAAGCTGGGAATGGGCAGGCGGAATTCCTGTGTGTCTCAGAGGGAGCAGGGTCTGATGTGCAAGCAGAAATGCTTTTGTCTAAAGTGAAGTCTGAGCAGCCAAGCCCCTTCACATTGGAATTGCAATGTTAATTAGACCTGACTGGGAGTTTCCCAATGTTGGTATACAGGGATTTCTGCAGATTGAAGTTTCCAGCTGAAAGTGCATTGACAGAATGGAGAGGTTTTGCCAAAGCATGTCTTAAACCCAAACCCCCTATTGGAACACAGCTAACCTGACATGCCCGTGGTCACATAAGAGGTCTGTGGCAGAGCAAAGAGCAGGACTGATGTTTTCCTATTCCCTTGACCCACATTTGGTGTTATGGGGTTGCTTTTCCAGCTGGGAATGACCTCAGCCAGACCCTAGCTTCACCAGAGCAGAGTTAGGGCTTAGTGTCTTCATCCTTAGTGCTTCCAGCCGCAGACATGGAGAGGGGGGGAATGGAGCTGAGATCATGTCAAGTGATCATTGCAGGAGAAAGAGACTGAAAGTACATCTATTCCTGCCTCCTGTCCATGATGCTTCAGCTGTCCATGAATAACTGGGTGACTTCTGGGAATAGCAGGACCACGGCTGTCATCTCTGCTGGTCTCTGCCAAGGTAGGGCAGCTCCGAAAGAGATCACAAATGTGTTTCTTCATCTTGTTGTTGTATGAGCTTGTGTAAGTTGCTCCTCTGTGCTCTGGCATTTCATAGAGTCATAGAACCCCTGCCATGGGCAGGGACACCTTCCACCAGAGCAGGGTGCTCCAAGCCCTTGTGTCCAACCTGCCAGGGATGAGGCATTTCATTGCAGTACAGCTTTGTATAGGTATTTGTATAGGTGTGAAGGAGTACCTCTAAGTGACACCCCTGTAATGGTCTTAAGCAGAACATGAAGAGGGCTGAAGGGCTGCTTAGACTGATCATTCCTAGCTCGTGTTTCCAAACGCAGCGTACCATCTCCCCTCATTGGAGGCTAGACAGGGCTTAATGGACTGTGCAAATAGTGAGGTATTCTTTGTATGCTGCAACATTCTCTACAGCACCAGACACTGATTCATGTGCTAAGTTGGTACCGATGGGTGCTGTAAGTTGTGTGTTACATTGTCATTGCCACAGCTCGTGCTTGTTACTTAACCATAAGGAGAGCTTTAGACATTGCATGCATTTTGATTATAACTGCTACAGAAGTTCATAACTTGCAAACCTGACATTTTTGCACCTCTCTGACCTTTACCACATGAATAGCAATGCAGGCTTGGCAGCACTTTGCTTTTCTTAGCACTTTGGATGCCATAAAATCACAGAGCATCCCAGGCATCCCAAGGAAATGTGTGTCTTAATTTATTTCAGCCTTGAGAATATTCTTGGGCTGTTTTGCTCACCAGCCCTTCAAAGGATGTGCATGAACCCTCATCCCCCTCCCACCTTGGCTTAGTGAAGGATGCTTGACCAATATTCAATTGCCCTGAGCCTTGGATTGAGCCAATGTTCCTTATCTTTCTGTGGATGATGATAATGGCTTTGCAGAGCGTGTACTCCTAATGTTACTCACAAGCAGAAAAGTCACTGAAATCTGGAAGAGTCTCTTTAATGTTGCTATTTATAAGCCCAAATGAATATGTCCTCTGGAGGTTATTGCCTCCTGCTCCTTCTCCTGGCCCTAACCTCTATATTCCTTGTCAGTCTTTGGTCTCCTTTCCATTTTCTAGAGCAGTTGTGCTGCCCCGATGCTCAGATCCTGTGTTCAGCCTGACACAGGTTCTCGATGGGAAGTATTTGTGCACTGCAAGCAGTTTCCTGCTGTTTAAGACTCATGTGGCCACCCTGACATCTCTGTTATTCCACACAGTTTTCACACAGGAGTTGTCATCTTAGTGGTGCTATGGATCACAGCACAAAACATTACTGTGTAGTGGGGAGCTAATGGTGAGATCCTGATTGCTTCATACAAAACCTGTAAATGTATCCTGGATAAAAGCAGTGCTTGAAAGCACCTGATGAGGTTGTTGGGACAGGTCAAAACAGGGAGGGGTTCTCTGTGGCATAGTGTGATGGGTAAATTCTCCTATTTGATGCCATTTCCCACCACATCAACTGATTAACCCCTATTGGTACATGTAGAAGCCTCCTCTCACTCCATGGTGTGTGAAGCTCCAGGCATCTGAAGGTGAAGTATTTCAAAGCTGGATGAATGGGTCTTACAGATGTCAAGCCTTGCAGACCAGGTTCATCCTCCTTGGGTGCTTTCCCCTGCTATCCCTGCTCTGGGACTCTGCTGCATGACTGTATCTTGATTTCTTCTCAGTCCTCCCCTCTATGTGTGACCCTGATGGGCCACCTGACAATGGGGGATTCAGATTACTACTTCTTTCAAGTCTTGAAGGCTTGAGCAAAGCCTTCCAGGCAAGGTCAAGAGCAAAGATTTGAGGAAGGACTTTGCTGTGGAGGATCACACTTTGATTGCTATCTTAATTCCATTAAACTCAGTATTGTGCATGATGAACTCAGCTAAAATCCATGCTCTCAAATTCCCTCAGTGCTTTATTAGGTGTTTTAATTGTTTTACATTCTTTTCTGCTTGTTGTCTCGGATGTGCTTAACATCAGGAGCTTTGTCTTCCTTCGTACAATAGCTGCTGGTCGGTTGTGACTGTTGGGACCTTGGCACCGGGATTCTGGTTTGGGAAATGCATCAGACCAGCCCCATGAATGGGCCATAAAAGGTTGATGACATTGCTTTGCCCAGAGGTTGCTGCAACGGAGGAAGTCTAATCACAGACTTCTACAGCCTTTGGATCAAATCTGCAGCAAAGCTGCTCTAAGAGAACTCAACGGGCTGCTATTTCCTGCAAATTCAGCCTATATGGGAGCAGGAATCACAGGATTTCTCATTCAGAGGGCTTTAACCAGCCCTTCTGGTCTGTTAAGTGGGGTCCAACCCATAAGCTTTATGATTACAGATACCAGAGACCCATGTAAGGGCTGAATGGCTCCTTCATTTGAAGCATTGCTTCAGGTACAAGGTTGGTGAAAGCAGCGCTGGTGGAGGAAGAGCAAAGAATTTCCACATGAGATGTTACTTCAATTTCCAGTTCCTTCCTACGTGGAGAAATACTTGTTTGCAGATGGTGCAGTTGCAATGCAGTTGTATGGTACCCCATTGTCAGCAGGATGGATTTATTACTGCAGATGCATCTGCTGTGTCACAGCCCCTCACCAAAATGTGGAATGGTTCTGCTCAAACCCCATCCAATGGCAAGGCATAAACCCTCAACTTCTATCAACTTGACAGGTTGGTTTGTGGTTCTTTTCTTTACATACAGGGTAGGCTTGGCATGGACAAAGGGTCTGCTGCATCTCCTGGAGATCTTGAATCCTTTTGGGGCTAGATATGGAGAGGCTCTGTTCCCTGCAGGAAAAGCAGTTGCTATGGTCGACAGCAGCCTTGCTGTTTGGTGTGCTCAATGCTGTCCCATCACATATCTTGGAGGAGATGGGAAAGGAAAAATGCTGTGTTTCAGGAGGAAGGGAAGTGGAGTTGCTGCAGTCCCTTCCTCAGATGGAATTAAAGAGTTCTGAAGAAATACTAAAGGATATGGTTGTAATTGGCTTGGAACAAGCTGCTCTAGTGAAAGGTGTCTCTGCCTGTGGGCAGGGGCTTGGAACTGGAGGAGCATTAAGGTCCCTTCTACCCCAAACCATGCCATGATTCTACGATGTGCCTCACAGGTGACATGGATTTCATCCTGGGCTCTGTAGTGGAGGAAATCAAAACTATCCCAGAATGACTTTGAAAGAGCAATTCCTTCCTTTTCCACCCAAAGCAGAGCTCAGGCAAACAGCTGGGATTCAGGGTTAGAGCCCCAGGCTGGGTCAGGTATCTTCAGCAGGTTATTTCAGAGCCTGTGCAGGTCTCTATGCCCTGCTCATTCTCTCTGAGGTTTCCAAACACTCTTGGCCAGCAGCAGTACTCTAGAAACAGCAACCACAGAAATGCAGGTCTTGCTTCACTGCACACACTTGGATGAGAGCTGCTTATGGCTGTTTCTTATCCAGAGCTCTTTAGATCTAGTGGCCTGCATTTAAGTATGTTTCATTTATGAAAATGAGGTGAAGCAGGATTCCTTCCATGAACAATCACTGTTTTCCTTATGACCTGCTCAGGGATTTCATCTTTTTCTTTAACTCAACATTTCATTTCTTTCTGAAAGAAAAAAGCAACAAGGGATACGCACCGGTTATTTATGTGTGTACAGCCCATATTTGTGTGGGTTTGGTGCTGATGGTCTGCATGTGTGTTTACAATAGCCCTTGTGTTATCCCAGCCGGCAGCCGAAAAACACTTCCAAATTATTCCACATCAGAAGCAAAGAGGGTTTGGATAGACTCCTAGGGGAAAGTCTTGAAGTGGTGCCCAAACCTCAGTCCCAGTGCTGTAAGTCAGGCACGTGGCTGATATTTTATCCACCCCAAGTTGGACTTTCACAAACTGTTTTATATGTGGAGGGAATGGGAACTTGGGAGCAATTTTAATCAGGGATTTCTTGGAGATGGGTTTCCTCCGCTCCTTTGTCCTCTTTTCCTCTCCTGACACACACGTGTGTGCACTCTGCCCGTGTTTCTTAAGAACTGATGGAAAGCATGTGCATGTAAGCACAAGGACCTGGTGATGCTAAACCCAACCTCCCTGTGCACATAGGGGTTGACCTGGTTACAATCTGTGCTTTTGGAATGGAGCTGATTTTATGCATGAAACACTTGGATAACTTACAGCTCTATCCCTGTGGTTTGGTGTCTGCTGGTAAACTGCCCCAGGACCGAGCAGGGATGGACTGTCCAGGGCTGAACTTCACAGGCAGTGCCCTAGGATGCACTGTCCTGAGTCAGGTGTCTCCCAGCCAAGCTGAGCAACCCTTTGGAGCAGACAACCTAGGGAATCAGACAAAACTTAAACCTCTGAAACCTCTCAGTAGCACAGGCTGTCAGGCAGGGCTGCCTTGGTGTTCAGGACCCTAAAACCCCTGCCACGGGCAGGGACACCTTCCACTGGAGCAGCTGCTCCAAGCCCCTGTGTCCAACCTGGCCTTGAGCACTGCCAGGGATGGGGCAGCCACAGCTTCTCTGGGCACCCTGTGCCAGCGCCTCAGCACCCTCACAGGGAACAGCTTCTGCCTAAGAGCTCAGCTCAGTCTCCCCTGTTCTGGCAGGTTCAAGCCATTCCCCTTGGCCTGTCCCTACAGGCCCTTGTCCCAAGCCCCTCTCCAGGTTTCCTGCAGCCCCTTTAGGCACTGGAGCTGCTCTCAGGTCTCCCCTTCAGAAGCCTTCTCTTGTCCAGGCTTCCCCAGCCCAGCTCTCTCAGCCTGGCTCCAGAGCAGAGCTGCTCCAGCCCTCGCAGCATCTCCATGGCCTCCTCTGGCCTCACTCCAGCAGCTCCCGTCCCTCTGGTGTTGGGGGCCCAGATCTGGACCTATTACCTGAGCCAGCTCTGGTCCTGGGCCTTCACTTACTCATATAAGAGTCGACTTTACTATTGGCGTAAAGATTGCTTTTGTATATGTAATGTAAAACTGGCACATGCATTGATTTAGGAATGCAAAACTATTTTGTTACTGTCTCATCTCCAAACGTTTTCATTGTCTGCCTGCAATTGTGAATTGCAAAATGCATTACACAAACACATCTGTCATGCTTTAGAACGTGAGCTAAGACATTCTATGCTTGTTGTTTGTCTCAAAGAAATGCAAAGACTCCAGAGCAATGCAAGAATAATGTGTACAGTATGAAAGCTAGAATGAGGTACAGAACAGTTTGTCCATCTGCGTATTGGCTGAATGGCTGGGAGGACGAAGAGCTTTGGATGGGATGGACTAAGAGGTGTGTGTCGTACAGAGATGGGCAATTCCTTTAGTTGAATTGCTTTACAGAGGTCATTCTCTGAGGCTGTAAGACCTGAACTTCTTTCCTGGGTGGTGCAGGGGTTCAGCACAGTGTACGGATACATCTGAATGCTTGGCTCCAGCATCTTGAGCTTTCAAGCTCTCGTCCTTTCCTCTGCAACTTTATGAAGGAAAGCCAAGGATGTGATAGTACTCATGACCTGACAGAGAAGAGCAGTGATTGGTCTGCGGCTTGGGCCAATCTTCTTCCTCATTAGGGCAATGAAGCTTTTATCACTTTGCAGTAATGATGCATTTTTAATGCATTTCACACCTCCTTTAAATCTCAGTGAAGACCATGAAACTTCTTTGGTCGTGGCCACATGGTATCTATTGTTAAGCAGACTGTTAAAACGAATCAACTGAGATTAAGCAGCCAGAATTACCACTTGCTATCGCTTGCCTCAATCTGTTCCCTCAGAGGCAGCCCTCTAAAGAGGCTGGATGCTGATTAAACGCTTCTCTGCCAAATGGAGTCCAAAAAATGTTGGCAACGATTGCCTGTAGAAAGCATGGAAAAACCTGTATGAGATGTAAAAGACTCGATGTGTCAGTGCTTGAATCCAAACTGTCCCCTGCTGCACAGCCCTTCCTTAGCAAGCCTTCCATCTGCCTGATGAGAGCTTCTGTATCCTGCCCCCAGACTTCCTTGTTCTCTTCCCAGGGGTGTTATCTTGTGAGCTTATTATTACTACTGGCTGTAATTCACACTCCAGTACACAGTGCTATTAGCCAGAGAGTAAAACAACCCCAAACAACGCTGGTAAATGGCTTTTATTTGCCTTGGATGGAGGCTTAAACTCCTCCTTGGAGGCAGCCATCCAGTGGAGGACTACAGGAAGGAAGCTCAGCCTACGTGTCCTCAATGTAAGAAGCTTGTGGCTTGCGGCAAGCTGCTTGGTGGAGAACATGGTCTTGATTTCACCTCCTACCACTGGGCTGGTTGTTCTTGAGCCAAGAAATGTACCAAATTAGGACAATCTGCCCTGTTACTGCAGTCCAGGTCCAACAAGAAAATCAGTGCTTTGTTTAGGTTTTCCTTTTCAGCCTCTTTCCTCCTCCCTTTCCCAATGTTCTTCCCTCTCCCCTTCTCTGCAAGCATACCCATCAGTGAGTCTTAAGGGAGCAATCATGCTTGTTCACAGTGGAGGAATTTAATCTCCTGGTAATTATAGGTGGAAAATCACAACACTGGGAATGTTCTCCCTTGAACAGAGGGGCATTCGTGCAGCAACTTGGATTGTCTTGGAAGAACCACAGTGCTGACAGGATCATAGGATGCTGAGCTGGGGAATTTGGGGGCCAGATCCTGTTGCTGGAGAAAGTGGGTGCGATTCCATTGATTGCACAGCTCTGATTTGTGTCAGCTGAGGATGCGGCTCCTGTGGAACCATGCTGGGATACTGAGAAATGCTGCTGGGGGAAGGCTTGCCTTTCAAAACAGGGCAGATGATGCCTGAAACCCAGCAATAACCCTGTTTTATAGTCTGTAAGGTTCCCCTCCATCAGCTCTGTGTAGTTTGGCCCTTCAGTCTGAATGACATCTGGTGTCAATAGTGGACATTGGACACCTGTAGTATTGTTAAAGGCAAATAACTTCCATGCAGGAGCTAACATGGGAGCCCTGCCCCCATGGGGAGGTGATGGATCTATCAGGCAGCCCAAAGCTGAAGAAATAGAGTGAAACACAGCTGCAGAGGTTGCTGTGGTTTAATTTGTGGCCCTCATTTAGCTGAATTGGTGCACCTGTGTTGAATTGCACCTGAACTGAGAGCTTCCCTGTTTGCCTGGGCTTGTTGATCAGCTCCAGTGGATGCTGGGAAGGCAAGAGTGGGTGAAGGACATTGAAGGTGTGCAGAACCTCCAGCAAGCCAGTGGTGTTCCTCTTCATCCTTTAACTGGAATTCCTCAGCTTTATAAATAAGGTAAAATATCCATTTGAGTGGGTTTTTATGGGAGCCATCCCAGATAAGACTGGGATGACTTGGCATGGGGGTGGGAGGTGGGTTTCACACTGGATTTTGCCTCCTTTCCACTGGTCTGATATTGCTGTCATTTCATAAAGCTGCTGTGGTCCTGGGGGAAAGGCTTAAAGGAAGTGGGGGAGAAAAGAGGAAAAAGCCTTAAAGGATGGAAGCTGGTCTTGTGCAGGGTGTTTCTGGGCAGAGGAGGGCTGGAAAGCCCTGATCCTGATGCCACAATGCACCCTGGCGAGATGGGATCACAGTGATAATGTGGGATCACACCCAGCTCACAGTGATAGTGGGATGGGGTAGGTGGGAGCAGGACATTTCCCTGTGGCTTGGCAGTGTTTGAGGTGTTCTGAATTCCTTTCAGCAGCTCCCCCCTCCTCTGTTGGCAATGAGCAAGTTGGGCTCAAGAGGGACAAATACCTCACTTGTTGGCCCATTCCCCAAGTGCCTGTTGTAGCCGTTTGTCCAAGGACATCTGGAGGCTCTGTTCTTCCTTACTCCCATCCTTTGGTAGCAAGGATGCCCCAGGAGGTGGCACAGGAGCTGCATTGGTAGGGGTAGCCAGCAGGTCTCTGCAGCTGGAAGCTAGGGCAGCGCTTGGGTCTCTGCCTTGCTTTGCATTGCCCTCCCTGACCCTCAGGCTCATTGTTGGCCATGCAGAGGGGCTGGAGGGCTCCCATAGCCTGCACCCAACCCAGAGGGTCTGTTCCCTGGTGTGAACAAGTGAGGATGGGCAGCAAACTGTGCCAGATGCCATGTTCTCCTCTAACTCCAGGCTGAATATCCCAGCAGGGGTATTGCCCTATAGAGGTAATTCACATGTGCCAGCTCCATGCAGCTGAGCTTAGGCTGTTACTCAGTGGTGGTACTGGTTTGCAGCCCCATGGCATGGCAATAGTGAGGAAAACAGGAGGTATAATGCAGTGGGGGAACTCTCCCCAGAAGAGGAAGAGGTAAACAGAGATAAAGAGGTGCTTGGTAGCAGAGATCCTGGTTTTTCCCAGATAAATGCCAGTTCTCTCTTCATGCCTTCCAAGCTTTGCTTCAGTATCTTAAATCCTTTGGGATTCACTTTGCTGGTTGTGTGTCATTGCATCTGTTTCATGGTGGTGTTTATGTCTGGTACAAATAGGGCTCTTAAAAGCAGGTTTTTCTTTGTCTGGTTTTCACCTTATGCAGGACTCATTGCTGAGTGTTGGAAACCCTGTGTCAACCACCAGGATTTTCTACATAGGAAAAGGAGAATAATTAGAATTCAAATGTGGCTTCAAAACACAAAGTTTTGGGGTTTCCCTCCAGGGCTTGGAATAGGTATTGTTTTAAGAGTGGTTTTATATGCATTCATGTCAAATTGTAGCTACCATTGTTTTACTCTGAAGTATAAAGTTATTGATAATGAGACTTTTGGGCAATTTCATTGACAAGTTGATGCTTTGAGAATGGAAAATCCTGAGAACTTTTGTTAGATGCTTAGTTATAAAATAACCATGATTTGGGAAGGGGGTTATGTGTCAATAATTCACATTCGTTCTCTCCACTAACGCCCTATTCTGTCACTGGTGATGGAAACCCATCCCAGGCTCTCCTGACCTTGCTCAGCACAAGACTTGCTCCTGGCAGTGCTATGGCACACAACCAAAGCCTGTGGCTCCTATAACTTACTTGCAGTGAGCAAGCCTTGTGTTTCCTCAGCAGGCTAATGCAGCACTGGTTTAAAAGCTGCAGCTCTGAAAGGCAGACAAAGAGGAGGATTAGGCCAAACTAGTTCCAGAGCACACGTTGTACATACTAATGTCTTGTGGAAATGGGAGAAGGTTGAAAAGAATCCTGCCTATGCTTTAATGAGAATGCAAGCTCACTTTCTGAAGCCCTGCTTCCTTTGGCCAGTCAGATAGATAGGTGTCCTGCATTGCTAAGGGGCCAAGCTAAAGGGATTATGGTTTATCACTTTGATAGCTAAAACTGTACCTCTGGAAGAATATCCTTTATATGGGAATTGTGTGAAAGCCTCAGTCCGATTGTTGGCCTTTCTTCCTGGGGTTGTTTAGGGGAAAGCACGGAGCATTGTGAACGTTTCCATATACCTGACTCTGCATCTTCAAGCAAAACAGTTTATGTCCTGGCTCTCAAGTGTGGCAGAGAATCATAGAGGATGCTCCCTGAATGCTGCCACCTGCCTGCACTGCAGGATGTGGGGCTGCAGGAACGACTGTCTGAGGGGGAAAACCTCTGCTGGAGTCATCTCTAGGCAAACAGTGATCATCCTGCCTGATGCCACCCATGTCTGTAAGAGGAGCTGCAGTGTCTGCTTTGTGTTCCTCCACCTCTGCAGAGCTGCAGCCTCCCTTCCAAAAGGAGCTGAGGCACAGGGAACACTTCCCAGCTCTGTGCCACATCCTGGCTGGCCTTAAAAGCAGTTTTACAGTTGTTTCTTTATCTTTGTTCCCTATGAATCCCCTGCTATGCAGAGCAGACAGTGCTGCCAGAGACAAAGAGTATTCACCCACTACAGTGGCTGTGAGGTAGTCAAGGGGCTATCTCGGCAGCCTTAAACTAGCTCAGTAGCAGTTCAAGTGCAGGAAGAGCAGTTGTCAGCTCAATGCATGTCCATGGGGGGCTTGGTGGGTGAGGATTTAACCAACCTCCGCTTGGTTTTCCCTATTGGAATGCTAAAGGTCTGGCTTATAGTGTCAGGGGATACAGCAGCAAACTGAACCGAGCCTTTAGCTCCTTTCATCCCTTCTCGCTCCTGTTTTGCTTTTCACCAGCAGGAAAATGTTTGCAACAGGGCATCAGGTGAAAGGTGTCTTTGTCTCTGACACAAGCCACATAAACAGCTCCTTGGGGCTGGCTCCCAGGACCACCAAAGTCAGTGGTGTGAGTCCCACCATCACTGCAGGCTTTGCTGGGCTTGCTGCTTGTCAAGGAACGCAGGGGCTGTAGTTTCAGTGCTGGAAATTCCTGATGTTTCTGGACTTTAGGCTTAGTTGTTCTTGGAAAAGCCTCCCTATGGCCTGGCATTCCGCCTAATTGCTCCTCCTGGATATGGGCAATTCACTGGGAATTCAGAAGCTTCCCCCTCCCGTGTCCAATTTGTGTTTGCAGAACCTCATACCAATCTAAGAGCTAACCCCAGTGCCAGTTTCCCGATAGAAAGCTGATGATAATCCCCTCTTCTCACTTTATCCAAACAAACCTGGTGTGCCACATTCCTCCTGTTTGCTCTTACAGTGGAGCAGCAGCCCTGGGAAAGCCTGAGTGTGATGTGGAAAGAAGCAAGATATGAGAGAGGGGAGAAGCTGGAGGTCTGCTGTTGGGGGGGGGAAGCTGATGCTCTGTAGCTGGTGGTGCCAGGGTTGCTGCTCCCCTGGGTGGCAGTTTGAGTGCGGATGCTCCAGTGAAGCTTTGGGAAGCTCCATGTGGGGCTCAGGGTTATTTCAAGCCAGTTTTGCTTGGTTGGTTGTTGGGTTTACTGTCAATTTGCAGTGAGCTAAAGCAGAGCCACGGAGCCCTGGGAGTCAGCTTCTCCCTGGGCACCCTCCTGCTCTCCCAACCCTCACCTCAGAGGCAGTGTTTGAAATCCCAGTTTTAAATACAAATGTCTGTGGGTTCTTCCTGTTCAGCTCACTGTGTTGTAAAGGTGGTTTAGAACCCACAAGGCAAGGGCAGAACATGTTAAGGTATAAGTATCATTTGTATCAAATCAGAGGTTTGAACTAAAGGACTCGGTGCTCTTGCTCTCAACTTTTCTCCTGCTCTTCCCCATCCTTATTGGTTTCAGATGAGGCGCTTGGGATTTATCAGCATCTTCCTAACGTCCGAGGTTGTCTGTGGTTTACACTCACCACCCTCACTGCAAACACCATTGCCCTGCTTGAGCTCTGCTGGCACTTAAATCCCTGGGGTCTATGACATGGAAATGGGATTCGTGTTGACTGAATAGTGGGGAGCTGCTAAAGCCAGGTATGAGCCAGTAAGAAGTGGATAGGGCTGAGCATCTTCCCATCTGACCTGCAGGTGCCTGCATCCATTGGACCTGCCATCAATGAAACCTGTCCTGAGGGCTGACATTCACCTTGACGTACACCCCTTCCCTCTCCCTCCTAATGCACAGGAGGCTGCAGGGTGCGAGTCAGGGCAGGATTTGCCCTTTGGTGTCAATAACTTCTCTGTCTGCCTCTTTGCGCTTTCATCTCCCTGCTGTTAATGCTGATTTATGCGACTTGTGGCACTGAGCGATGTGGCAGCTGCAGGGAGGAGCAGATGAGAACCAGAGACCCCTCAGGCTTCCTGGGAGAGGTCTTCTCCAGTAATAAATCTCGGATGGAGGAAACCCTGCTCTGCTTTCCTGTGTGTGCTCTGGGGTGTTGGGAAGGGACCAAACACCCGGACGATGCTCTCCAAAAGGAGATGTGGCCTCTTCTTTCCCCTGCATCTTATAGGGATGCTGGAGACTTATGACTGTGTTGGCTGTAAGATGCCCGTGAGCCAGTGATCTCTTAACGCATTCAGCTGTCAGCAGCACTCACCAAATGCCATTGTCCCTCTGTCACGCATGAGCACTCGCATGTAGAGCTCTCCAGGCAGGGGCTGGAGCCCATGGGGATTACAAAGAAATGGGATATCTGTCAGGCTGGAGACCGAGCGGCTCTGATCAGTGATTAGAGCCACACGGTGTGAGGGGCTGTACAAATTGCTACGGATGGAGATGTTCTTTGCCCTGCAGATCTTGTGGTGCTTGGTTGTTAATCTCACCATGGGGCTCTGTGTTGTTTCCGCCACTGATGTTGAAGGCGGCAGATGTTTGCTGAGCTGTTCCTTGTGTTGCATGAGTGAGGGTGATGGAAAGGGTGGGCAGGATGGATTTGATTGCCTGGTGCTGTGCCTAGAAAAGCTATGCTGTTGTCACTTGAAGTATGCCCCAGGTAGATAGACAAGGTGACGGGATGGAGCCCACCTTGCCTTCTCCTACAGCATGAAAAGGGATGAGGTGCCTTGCCACACAAGCCTTGATAACTCATCTGTTTTAGTTATGTAAATTAAATAGGAGGACAGCAGTAATGTCCTTTAATGGAGACGCACACTGCTAGAGCACGGCAGAACTAACAGCAAACAGGTCAGTTGTCTCTGTGACAATTCCCTTTCCTCTTTAACTGACCCATATATATACACCTATACACCTACAGAGCACTCACTACTTGTGCGTGCATGCCAAAATAACCAAGTCTTGCACAGTTTGTTGGGTTTTTTTTCCAGGGAAATGCTTTTTGTTCCTCTAAATTTAGGAAAAAATAAATTAAAAAAAGGGAGGAGGGTTTTTTTTGTTGTTTTTGGTTTTGTTGTGGGTTTCCTGTTGCACGGTGGCCCCATGGAGACTAGGGTAAAACTTACGTCCTAGCCAAAACTCCCTAGCTGCGTTTGAACCAGGCAGGGCATCTGTATGCATGTCTGTGAATGAGGTGGTGATGCTCAGCACAGGGTCTTCTCCTTCTGCCTGGTGTAAATCAGGAGATGTTTACTGGGACTGAGACTTACAACAACTGAGCCTTGTGCTGTATTGCTTAATTCTTGTGCTTTAGATGTGGTTGTTCGTGGTCTGTGTCCCAGAAAACCCTTCCTTGTGCACAATATATAGGCCTCTATTGAAGCAAGGCTGGGGCCTTTGAGAACACTCTGCAGAGGCATAGAGCATCCTGCTTGTACTAAGGATGGAAAATGTGTCTCTTGGCTGCAGCACAGGTTCTTTGGAGGTTTGGCAGCAGCTGAGAACATGTTAAAGTACCATTTATCTCTGCTGTTCTTGAGAAAACAGCTGGCAGTGAGTTGCAGGAGTTGAAGTTCAGAGTGAAACACCCAAGAGGAGTAAAGTGTCCCCATGATTTCTTGTTCCCAAATGGCTGCAGACTATTAATTTCTGGGAGTAAAAGAAAGAGACGTTAATTGAAATGAAGGAAACTGGTGCAATCCTGCCTTAGCCCTGTGCCTGGGGAGCCATGTCCCAGCTCTTCATGTGATGCCATGAGGCAAACACTGCTCATCCATCACTCTGAGGCATGTGTCCAAGCCTTCTAATTAGTGAATATAACCGGAGGTTTGGAGCTTAAACTGGTTCTGACCGGTATTTTTAATATAACCCCTGCTTCAGGTCATCTGATAATACTGATCTGGACGTAATGCTTAACCTCCTTCACCCTGGATTGGTGCTTATGAGCTTTAATGCCAGCCTTAAAGAAACATTGCTCCATAAATTAGGTGCCAGGTACCAAACAGAAACAGAACTGTCTGCAGATAAAGCTGTTCCTAAGGAATAATCAGATGGATCCTGAAGACTGGCTCCCAGCTGATGTTCCTCATAAGCCCACAATCCTTATGTTCTCCTTGTTAATGCTGCCTTGCTCTTGTTGGTCTGCTTGCCCATAGGTCAGAGGGGGTGTCACATCTTCCTATCACCAGCCCCATGCCTGATAACGGCTCAAAATGAGCTGGGATAGGATCTCTGGATACCCTTCAGGATCACTGCTTTTAGCTGGTCACCTCTTCCACTTGTATCTTGGAGAGCAGAGAGTTTGGATAAGCATTAGAGGACTGTGGAGGAGGGATTTGTTCCTATCAGCAGATGGAAGAACTGATGAAGTCAAGGGATTAGCAAAAGAAAACCAAGCACTGTGCAGTTTATGAGAGCGTCTTTTATGGGTTTTTACTTCTCCTGTATTGTTCTGCATGTAGCAATATTACACTGAGAAGCACAGGGAGAAATGTTAATGCAGTGGGTTTATATAGGGCAAAACAGCATGCTAAGTGCATTCCTTAAGCCAATCCAGAAACCACCTCCTGCAAACCTTCATGAAAAGCACATGTAATACCTTGTCAAGCTTGGCTCTTTTGTCTGGGGTGGTTAAAGTGTTTTCACTGGGGAAGGAAGGTTGCTGCTTGGTTTGTTTGTTTGCCTGTTTCTGGATAAAGATCTTCCCAAGGTGGGAAAGCACCCGGCTTCTGTCTGACAGGGGAAAAGGTGCTCTCCAGGGCAGCCCCTGGGCATGGTTTGGGTTGGGATTTCTTAGGAGAGCCATCAAGGAGCCAATGACAACGTATGCATAACCACAGTGTTTTCTTGCTTACTGCCTCTGGTAGCCGCCTTATGAGTAACCAGCACAGCACATGAGGAGGGTAAAACTTCCTCATCAGATAAAAGACAATAAGAAGAAATGGAGGGATGGAAAGAACAAAATTTGACTGAAAGAGCCTCAAAACTCCAAATCATTCCCCCCCTTCTCCAAAGCAGTTTCAACCCTTTGCAGCTCAATTTACCACCTCTTTGACAGGGGGAGTGTTTACGACACATTCCCTGCATTCCTTTACCAGCAGTGCTGTGGAGTTGGACTTTTTTCCCCTGTATGGGATGGGGAGAATGACTTGCATCTGGAAAATTTACCTTGGAGCTCAGCACTGAGCTCCTCTTACTGCAGCTCACCTAAAGGGTAAATCGGATGTCACCCTGTGCATCCACTGTCCTGCCAGCACGGGTGTGCAGATGTGCCTTTGTATACCCAGAGTTAGTGCGAGTCATGGCAATAGAAATGAAGAGATATGGGCTTATGTGGAGGATCTATAGGCTTTAATAGGGCAGAACTGGTTAAATCAACAGTAGGTCATGCTGAAGGGCATGTTTCCCATGGTCATGGTTATCTATACTCTTTGTGGCAAGAGCAGGAAGGAGAAACTTGATGTTACAGTTGATTCGGTTATCCAGAGGCATGGAGAAGGTTGGGAATGCAGTGGTCACAGGGGCAAAGCACCACACAAACTGTCACCTAAGGGCATCCTGGGAAAGAGAGCGGAAAAGGATGGTTGGGGCAGGCCTTGGGTTACCACTTGGGGATGGAAGGATCTCAGAGGAGGACATTGTAGGAGGGAATGGTGCTGCTTGTGACTGTCACTGAATGTCCCTGCACATCGGCCTTGATCAGCCCCTTGCACATCCCTGAGCTTTGGCCATAGAGGTGTCCTCAACCCAGGCAGGCACAGCAACTGCAGGCTGAAGTCAGAGAACGGACAGATGAATCATGTCTAAAGATAAGAGGGTTTTCACTGTTGGAATAGGTGCCCAGAGGATCTTGTGCAGTTTTTCTCAGCTTTGTCTCAAGCTTACATCTGTCACACAGTGGCAGATTCCTTCTCAGCCCTGTGATATTTGACGCAGTGTAGGAATTTCTGGGTGCAAAGCACAACCTGCTCTAACCCAGGAGGCCAGGCTGGGAGTTTCTAATGGTTTCTTCCTGCTTTCAAAGCTTCAGATTCAATCTGTGTCTTTTCCCACAAGCTGGGAGCCAAGCCCAGAGGGTGAAATTCCATATGATTCACGGATTAATTCCACCTTCATTCTCGCTCACCGCCTGATTGCGAGGGCTTAATCGGTGCAGAAGGGGAATGTCTCCATTCCTGAATACCTTTGAGGCAGCAGCCTCAGCTTCCCAACCCAGCAGTGCTAGAACTGCTCTTCCCAACTCGCATGGAGTTGCTACCCTGTCTCCTGATGGTACCCAAGGGGGTTATGACTTGTTATGTCAGATGAGACGATGCGGCAGGGTAATGGAAGCTGATCAGATGTGGCAGTAGTCATTTTGAAGCTGAAGCAGAAAGGTTCTTTGTGCACCGAAAGCACATCTGGTTTGTGGCATAATTCACATGAAGTTGGGGGAATTCACTGAGTCTCGTGTGTCTGCCATGGTGACACACAGCACTGAAATGCACTCTTGGAAAGCTCCATGAAAGCTCAGCAGCCACAGCAGTTTTAAATTGCCTTATTTTCCTTTCTTTTTGATTAAAAAACAAAAAAAGAAGGAAATTCTGATGGCAATTTCCTGCTTTTGACTGATTCTGCCTCATTTGTGCTTGCACTGATTGCAGTTTATAAATGGGAATTCCAGGGCTGTGTATCTTTCTACCAAGGGGGGAGATGTTTGGCTTTTCACCTTTCTCCCAGATGGAATATGAGTTGTCTGTGTCAAATCTCTCTGTGTAAGGGATGCTGGAGACCAGAGAGCAGCTGTACCTGCTGCTGCCTGGCTCACACAGAAGCACTCCAGCCCCTTCTTGCAGGGACACCCTGGAAAATCCCAGCTATGAAATCCCTGTACTTGGCTTGTGCTCAGGAGAAATGGGATTCAGGGGGGGTGATGCATGCGAATGGATGTTGGGACTCTCTGGAGTTATGATGCAAACTGTACCAAGCAGGAGGCATCTCCTGGGGAGTTAAAACTTTAATCCCTAAGGATACAGCAGTGAGATTATTTCCAGGGTGAGAAAGCATGAGATGGATGCTGTTTGGGATGCAGTGATTTATGCAAACCTGGTCCAGATGGCAGCCCCTGCTTGCAAAGCTCAGCATCTTCCTCTCAAAGCAAAGATGGATGGAATAAGGATCCAGTGGTGGTAGCTGAACAGTTTCCCTGGCTGTCAACAGGCATTTTGCTGTTGGGAGCCAAAATCCTTCTGATCCATCCCTTATGTCAAATGTTGATAAAAGAGCTCTCTAAGTACTTTTCTCACCCTCCCTTAATCTTAACTATCTCTTTTCCATTGAATTCAGAATAGAAGTTTTGAGCTTTTTGAAGCTTTATAGACATTGCCAAATCTGACCAAACCTCTCTGCAGGAATACATGGCACAGCTCCTGTCTGCTTGGAGCAGGTCTCCCTCGTGGGCTGCTCACTACAGGTAGCTGCATAAAATGACCCTGCATCTGGTCTTGTGGATCTCAGACTGGACCATAACTGTGGGGAGATGGATTCTCTGCCATGGGCAGCTGGATAAGCAGGAACAGACACATCACCTCCTGTGCCTCAGTTTCCCCTGTTGCTAAAACAGCAGCAGTGTTATTCCTGGTCATGTGGCACTTTGATATTCCTGGGGAAGACTTGGAATTTACAGTTCTGCTCTGCCTCTCAGTTGTCCTGAGGCTTTGCTATTGAATTAAGTGCTGAATCTTGCCATAGCACTACAAAATGTGACTTCTTGTTGTAATTGAGGTCCTGCTGAGGGGACTGCATGGGCATTACTCACTGAAACATACCCTATCTTAACTCAAAACACATGTGGCTGATAGAGCTGACCAAGGGGAAGGACTCTACCTATGGTTTTGCCTCGTCTGTGATGCTACCTGCATGGGGCTGGGGGGGCTCTGGGTGCTCGCTATGGGGCTGCCCCTTCAAGGGGAGTGGGAGGCATGTGTTTGTATGAGATCTGTGTTAATAGCATCTGTGTGGTGCTTGGCTTCATACAAACACCAGGTTCTTCCCCCACATCCTCTGCTGTAATGGGGGCAGGAACATCTCCAGCTGCACCTTGAGCTGGCCTGGGAAGAGATTGTATTCAGTTGGTTTTAGCTAATGTATTCGGGGGTGCTGTTTGCTTCACCCATGGAAAAATACCCCCAAATCTTGCATTTGGCACTCAAAATGTGAGCACCTCTTTGGTGGCTGCTACCTCCATGCTGAGGACAAAAGAGGACCCTTCTCCCTGTGTGGGTGACTGCATCAAGACGGTTCCCTCCTCTCAGTAAAGAGGAAGAAAATCAACAACAAACAAATAGGGTTTGTATTCCATCTGTTCCTGGGTGGAATATCTCAGCTTTACCTTTCTGATGGCTGTGGGAAGTGAGTTCAGCGCTCTCCCAGGGCTTGGCTATTCAAGTTTTCCAACAGAGAACCTGCTTTCTTCCAGGACTGCTTTCTCCCTCAAACAAAAGGGATATTGTCCAGGAGGATTTTGGTTTTAGGCTGTTGAAGCTGGAAAACTTCTCCCCTAGAAGCTTTCTAGCTGGCTTTTACAGCAAGTTTGCTCTTGCCACCTCATGGGGGTGCTTGGCAGTGCCCCCTGAGCACAGCTTGCTGCAGTGGGCTGCACCCCTGATCCTTCAGTGCTTATGAGAGCAAACACACTGCATGTTAACCCTCAGACAGCAGCATCCACTGTCCCTGCTGCATGTATTTGATGCCAAGGACTCATGGCACTTCCTGGTGTATTGTGGGGTAATCGGTCTGTTCTTTCTGGGCTCTTGTTAAGAGCTATCCAAAGGCATTGGGGAGTAACCAGCCTTATAGACAACATGGCTGTGACAGCAGCTACCAGGCTTTTACAGCACATCTTCTTGTCTGTACCCTTAACAGACCACCCAATGTGACTTCACTGTGGTGGTTCTCTTGGGCTAGGATCAGGAGGCAGCTGCCAAGGAGTATCATAAGTGTATAAGAGTGTGATAAGTGTATAGGAGTGTGATAAGTGCATAAGAGTATCGTAAATATCATAAGAGATAATGTGTGGTTGTTGGGTTGGGGTTTTTTGTTTGGTTGGTTGGTTGTTTTATCCCCACATCTTTGTCCCATCACGCGCTTCCAGACAGCCTGGAACAGAAAGAGAAAGCTCCAACTCCTCTCAAAGGGATAATGAAAGGAAAAAGAAGGCCTCATTTTATTTTATTCCTAGTAAAATGACATGCATTGCTTTCCATGGAGGCTCAGTCTTAGTTACGCTGCCAGACGTTTGGAATTTGCTAAGGATGTATGTGTCATGGTTTGGATTGCTGCACAGCCCCAGCAGGGATCGCTGAGCAGCCGCACTGGAGACTTGATGCGAAGGGAGGGTATGCTTCCATGGGGCTTGGCACCACCTTCCCAAAGCACAATCCCAGAGAAAGGGAAGATGTTTCATATCAATCTTTTCCTACCGCTGTGAGAATCTGATCTCCTAAGGGAGCAGTGGGGCTTGCAGTGGAGCTGTGATAGCTCTCCCCTTCTTGGGGTGCAATGGGCACCTGCCTTTGTTAATGTAATCTCTGCTGCTGGTGGAAGCCCTTTCCCTCTGGCTGGTATCCATCCACCTATTCTGTCGTAGAAGCACCAGAAGCCACCAGATGTTGAGATGTTCCAGACTGGTGCTATTCATGGATGAACCACCCGCATCCATGCGTGTGTCCACCAAGGGATGTGTTTGCAGGGGGAAAGCCTTGGCTGGGGTTGGTGCCCTGCATCCCCAGTTGTCAGCAGTAGGGAAGTTCACAGGAAGCCATGCAAACCCCTTGGTGTAAAGGTCTCTGCTGGGTGCTGCCCATTGGATGCTTTTCCAAATGCTGCCTTGCAAGTAGTGAATGAATGGAGCAGGGAGCCTGGCCCTGTGCTGCTCCAGGAGAGGTCTCCTGAGCACAGTGGTGGTGACTGCTCCAACTTGGCACTTGATTATGGGGCTTCTCTGGGTCTGAGACAGAGCTTGAGATGGGTCCCTGGGTCACAGAGGCCCTCTCCATGTTTTCCCCCCAACAAGCCTGTTCAGAAACAATTTGGTCTAATTCTGCTGTTAAAGCAGCTGGGTTCTTTCCTGCCTGCCCTTGGAGTAATGCTGTCGTGTGGCTGACTCCTGGTTACATATTTGGTTCTTCACTTATTCTTATCCATCTGTTTACACCAAAGCACTAAAGATTTTTATTCAGAGATCTGTTTGAAGTATTTGCATGCTTATGATACTGATGTGTTACTGAGATTGTGCTCTTATTTCCTGTAGTATCTGAAAACGCACTCTCCAAAGGAGAAGTGAAGTGTCCTCACGCTAAGAAATGTACAGTCTGAGTATGAAATCCTCCCTATGAGCACCCCAGAATGTGCTGGTCCCCTCACCACTGCAACAGCCACAGGAAACAAGCAGGTGTTGCTGCTTTGAAGACAAGTGGCTTTCCCCTTCACCAGCCATAAGCATCCTGCTGAGGAGCAAATGTGCTGCAGGTGCCCTGCTGCCTTTACCCCAGGTGGTGGTTTTCTCCTTCCCTTTCCATGGGGATTGTGGGAGGGTGTCTACCTGAGCTACAGTTGCTCATCCAGGAGGCATCCATCGCTTGGGCTCTGCTGTTCCTTCAGCCTTTGGATGGCTTTGAGCTCTCAGAGCTTTTTGCTTTGGGATAGTACATTTCCAGCAGCCAAGGTTTCTCCTGTGATTGCTCCTGGACGGGCTGAGGCTCAGTAAGTACCTTTACATGAGACCTTCTCACTTCAGGTTAGCAGTTTTGCATTGGTTTTTCAGGCAGCGCGAGAGGGGCTGGATGGGTGCACTGTGGGAGTTGGGTTCTGGGGTGACCAGAGAGGCATCTGTGTAAACAGATGGAGTTTTAGGTGGTTAAGCAAGGATGGGTTGCTGTGTTGGTGGCACTGTTCTGGAGGTCACTGTGTGTAGGTGATGCCCAGCACCAGGTTTCTGTCCTGCTGCCTCGGGCTGTTCCTTCCTCCCCCTTCTCAGAATATAGCTCTATGTGTGTATGTACATATATCTCTCTGCCTTCCTCTGCTTTTCTGACCATGTTGAGCTTTATTAAATTTGATGACCCCAGAATCCCTTCAGAGGAGTCTTTAAAAGGATTAAAGCAGTGAGGCATCTCTACCCCTATCTGGATACAGTCATGAAGTGGTGAGGATGGAGGAAGAGAGATCCAGTGCTGGTGATTATTAAGCTTACTTCTAGCCAATTTCAGCTGGGAGGTATCCCCAGCCCTGTAAATCACTGTGGTAAAGGAGCAGTGTGTGTGTCGTTCCCCCCCCCCCCCCCCCCCTCCCCCAGACCTTTTTAGCCCCAGGAGGCAGAAGCAGCAGGGGATGAACAGATTTGGCTCTCCTCCTCCATCTGAAATGAAGTGAGCACCTTCCCAAAGCGTGATTCCTCTGTGCAGTGTCTGCTCTGCACTTGTGACCCCTTTGGCTTCGCTGTAAGGCAATGGGTGGCAGATGTTGGAGATCTCATCTTGGAGGGATGAAGGGGGAAGCTGTGCTCTAAACAAAACCCTCCCTTGTGTCCTGCAGCTTCCTCAACCTGCTCAGTTGCGAATCACAGATATTTATCTATCTAACCCCTTCTCTATGTGTGTGTGTACATCTGTAAATATGACTGTGTATAAACATATGTATATATAGAATGTTTTATTCCATTACCAGCACATTGATGTTATTTCAACAGTAATAGCAGTACTGGGGCCAGAAAAATGCATCATATCAGAGATTAGCCTTCCAAGTATCATAAGTTATTGATGTCAAAACATTAGTGGCTTGTAAGGACACTTGATGCTAAACATCCTTATTACCTCATCCATGTGCATGCCATCTAAACTTAATCTACTTTGGTTTTAGCCCATGAACAAAACCCCCATGCCTGCTTCCATTAGAATTATGGGGTGATTTTGCAGGTACTGAAGGCTGGGCCAGCAGTTAGGTGGATAAAGGTAGATCCAGCCTAGCAGTCTGCCTTTGGTGACTCTTAGGGCTAGCCTGTGGTCCTGTGGGGCAGCAAACATGGGATGGAGCTGAGCAAGGCAGGAGAAGCGGAAAGGAAAGGGAGCTTGGAACCTCTGTAGATCTATGGGCACATGGTTTGTGACACTGTGACCCTGTTCTTTCAGCAGAGAAATTAGAGGGCTGGCTCAGGGATGTCAAAGCAGATGCCAAATGAAGGTGTTGCCAAAGGCATTTTTCATGTCTGAGCAGCTTCCATTCCCACAGGGGAAGATGGGGGAGTTTTTCCCTGACTTTCCCTCTGGATCTGAGGTTTGCTCTTGTGGGTATTGAGGCAAGGTTGTTTGTTGCGAGTAATCTAAATATTGTGTTGTATTGTGTATCCAAATCTCTATGCAGAGGGGCAATTCCTTGCCTAATCTGTTTTTCTCCTGCAAACAATTTGCTCGATGACTTCAGTGTAAATCAGGACTATGTTCTCCAATTCTGGTGGGGGGAGAACCGGGCTCTATGTGTTTATAAACAGTGAGAGAAAACGTATATCCCTGCACACAGTTTACATTCCACGTGGGCTCTCTTGCCAGGGTGTCCAATAAAAGATGCATTTCTTTCCAGAAGGCACTGGGAACATCTGGCTGGATGGCTCCATCACTGAGTTCTGGGTGTGAAATCCAAAGGGGGCCAAGCACGATGCTGCGGTCCATGGGGGTGCTTGCTAGGGACTGGCAAGCTCTGTGAATAAGTAAACTCAGTGGAACGAAGGAAAACTGGGCCTTGGGGCTCTCAGGAGAAGGGCTGGTGGTGGGGGAACATAGTAATTGGTTTGGAAGGTGTGTTGTTTGCCATGGACACAGTTGTCATCCCATGCAGTTCTGAAATCAGTTGGAGGAAATTTTAGCTCAGTTTGGCTCAATTGGAAGAAGAATTTTGGTTCTTACTAGTCTGAGGTTGAGGGAAATGACTTTAATAGTTAGATATTGCTGTTGCCTGGTCTCCTGTCCCAGCACTTTACTGTTCTTCCACAAGATGTCAAGTACAGTTCTTAGCAGTGATTAGAAACTGGCTGGAGATTGGGAAGGGTACTTCATAGATGCGTCAAGTTCTGCATCTTAGATGAATGGTTCTGCAAGACCTTGCTGTGCTTCTGTTGAGACAGGTCTGTCTTTTGCATCACATAGAGGTGGCATTCATGCCGCACTCTAAAATTAGCCAAGTTCCCTCTGGTTAGATTGAAAGGATGAAAGGCAGCCAAACAAACCCAGTCCTGTACATGCAGTCCTCTGTGGTCCACTGCTGAAGTGCTCTTTCCAGCAAAACCAGGTATCAGACCATATAATAGGGTTTCCCAAATTATTCTGAGGACAAGTGTTGGAGAACGGACACATCTTTTCAGCCCCATGGGGCCTTTTTGAGAGTCAAGTGCTGGTTGTGAAGAGGATAAGCTTCTCTGTGCCCATCCCAAACTTGTCCTTGAGTGGGATCCTTAAAGCGACAAACATCAGAACAACTGACTCTTTCAAATACCTTCTCTACACAGGCTGGACTCAGCAGTCCTTGACTTTGAGAGGAGGATAAGCATTTGTAGCAGATAGCTTTGAGTATTTGGCAATCAAAGCTATTAGCCCTTTAATTTACCTTTTTAGGCAATGGGTAAGATGAGGATAACTTTTCTAGGTACTACAGCACTATCTCTTTATCAGCACGGTGCCAGGTTAAGTCATTTGTATCTAACAATAATCTCAAGCCTATTTTTTTCCCTTTCTTTGCATTTCTGCAAAATAAGAGTCCTTGAAGGGGGTGTGTGTGTGAATATTCAGCTTTGCCTCCAGGGAATATTCTTCTCTGTAATCCTTAGTTTGATTTATACCTTTTTGTAGCTCTTCATTATACAACACACTTTCCACTGGCACAGTGGGGTCGCTGCCTGTGGACCCGTCCTTAGAGATGCCCAGTGGAAATCTGTCTGTCAAACACATGAGATAATGCTTCCTCCTTCTCTAATATCCTTGGTTTGGTTTGGTTGGTTTGTAACAACAAATGGAGTGGAGGGAAAAGATGATGCTCCAGCTGGGAGAGCATTCCTGTCACCAGCTTCCCCCATAGCATCTTTGATAGATGAGCCTTAGTGCCGGTTTGCCTACTGTTCCTCTGGGATCACTGACCACACCATGCTTTCCTTTCTCAGAATGAGGACAAACTCAAGCTTTAGGGGAAGTCAGTGGACTCATCATTCTTCCCATGTTTTCCTCATAGCTGTTAAATGTGCATGGAGCATGCTGTCGGTCATGAGCCCTATGGGCTGCGAAGCTCCCTAAAGGAGGAATTTTCCCACTGCTAATCTTTCTGGCTCGGAGCACAGCCCAGCTTAATGCAGTTGTTATTTTTATCCATTGCTCAGTGCTCTGCAGCTCAAGCTGGGTGGTCTCTAAGACGTTGTACACAATTAGCATAGGCTGAGTAGAGGATGTGTTATCGGGGAGGAACATGCGAGTGTGGGACCAGCTGAATCCCTCTAATGCTATGGGACAGGGGTGATGGCTGAAGCCACTGCTCCTGGTTCAGCAGAGGTGAACAGGATGGGGCTGCCTTGTTCAGAGGTCTGTATTTATCTGCTGGCCATCTCTCTGAGGAGCTCATACTTGGAGCTGTCAGGCCTGGTCAAGCTTGCATCAGGTCTGATCTCCTTGGACTGCTTTGGTCAGTAATGGGGCTGGCTAAACCCATCTGTGCTGGGCAGAGATGGCCAGAGAGGCCTTCTGAACATGGGGCAAACCAAGGCAAGGCTAAAGGGACTGAGTTGGTCTCATGCAAATAGCACTGTGTCTTGCTGAGAGCCCACCATGGCTCATGCTTCACTGCTGGGTAAAGAGAGAGGGAGATCTTCTGGTCCTCAAGGGTGGCTTTTTTGCCTGCAGCGGGCAAAATAAGAGTGACCCATGGTCTGGTGACCAGTGGGAAGGGGTTTGAAGGGAGTTTGGGAACCTCCTCTAACAGAGAGCCTGGAGCTGTCATGTGTGGGGCACACCTTGAGGACTTCCACTTCCCTAGGTGCTTTAAAACTAGAGGACAATGAGGTGGAAATGATCCTCAGCAAGGGATTGCTTTCCCCAAGTGTTTTTCACTGCCACTGAAAGCCTTTTACAAACAACTGATTCAGTTTTGCATCATCCCGTGGCAGCTGTAAATGGTAATAGATCATTGCTTTATTTCCCTCTTCATTTCTTCAGTCTGGAAGCCTCAGCTACTCATCAGAAAATGAGGAGGTGCAGGCAGTTAATGAAACATGTAATTGAAAAAGAAGGGAGAAATAAAATCTCCGTGTGCGTGAAAAGTCATGGAAATCCCCATACACTGAGAAATAGATGGGAGACAGGATGGGAATATCCCTCCTGTTGTTTGGAGGTGTCTCATGGATGGATGTAGCAGCTAGCACCAGCTTGGCCCAAGAGCCATAGGCAGCACTAGCCCATCTGCCAGCGAGGTGATCTTGAGGGTGTTGCTTTATCCGAGGTGGGTCAGCCCATCCTGCTGGGGTTTGACTTGATTGAATTGCACATCCCATCCTGGGATGAAGGCCTGTGGGATGTGACACTGGAATTTAAGTTGGGCTGATGAAACCTCGCCTGGTGTTGGACTCAGTCCTGAGTTTCCTTTGCATGGACTTCTCTTGGGAAGCTCTGTTACCCCTCCCAGAAACCCAATGATTTGCCAAGGGAATGGCTGGCCTGCATCATGGGGATCATCTTCATGCTGTGGGCTATGGTGCACTGCCAAAACAGCGCTGGCTTCCCTCTACCCTCCTTTAGGGATGGGGAGGGCTTGTGCGTGTGTCCCTTCTGCAGGTGCTCTCCCTGTGCAGTGGACTCTTCCACAGCTGCCGTCCTTTTGGAATGCAGGATCTGCAGGTTGGATGTTTGCCCACCATTGGATGGAGACCTCCAACTCATTTGCTCTGGAGCAATGAGCTGCGAGAGGCTTACAGCCATCCGAGTTTCCACAAGGCAGTATTTATCTTTGGAGGGATCCAATTCGCTTTTATTCCAAATAACGCTTTTTTCCCTATTTTCCTTCCATATCCCATATAATTTTCCATATCCTTACCAGAAAAAGGGGAAGAGGGATTTGTGAGAAAAGCAAAACAATTCTGCTTTTGATTTTGTTCCATCCTTTAAAAACTGGCTGGTTTTGTTAGTGGAAAACCAGAGAAAACCAGGCTGGAAGAGGAGAAGACTCTTCTCCCTCAGCCATAGGGATGCTGCATGGCAAAATGCTTTTGGCAGAGCAGCTGCTGCGGACTCCAGGGTTGCTGAACCCACCCTTTCCATGAAACAAAAGTCCCTGAATGTCTCCATGTGCCAGGAGCTGCCCAGGACATTGGTGGTGTGTTGTTGACCTTCCAGAGGTAACATTTCAATATGAGCTATAGGGGTGCAATGAGCACCATTAATATGTCCTAAGGATACCCAAAATGGGGGAGAACTGGGATCTTTGCAGAGGACTTAAGGGGGGAGATGGTTATTTCCCCACCAACCTTTAAACCCCAAAATGACAATCCCAGAGGCAGATTCAACTCCTTTACCTCTTCTCCTATGGCATGGAATGTCCAGCTTTACAGTCCCTAGGTAGAAACATGCTTTCCTGAAACAGTCTGCAGCCAGGCCTGGCAGTGGTCATTCCCAAGTGCTGCACTGGCTCCTGTCCGAGGAGGTAGTGGACTACTTGAAGCATTGGAGAGCAATCCTGAGGTTATTGGAATGACATCCTGTAAACAGTGTCTGCTGCTGTAGAACTGCCATTGTCTGCTGGCCATCAGGAGATGAGGTGATGGTTTGCTCCATAGGCTGGTGAGCGTGGTTTGCTGTGTGATTATGGTGATGTTTCAGAGAGATAAATGAGGTTAGGACAACCTGTGTCTCTGGACCAGAAGTAGCTCTGTGGTTCCACTGAAGCAAGCTGCACTGATTTACCCCTCTGAGTCACCCTGCTGTGGGTGCAGGAACCAGCCTGGCGCATGGTGCCTTGCTCTGCTAATGATGCTGCTTTGACCCCTTCCCCTTTCTGTGCTGACACTGGGGGCATTCTGTGTGCTCCTGTCTTTGTTGTGATCTCCAGTAATAACAAAAGAAAACAAACTGATGCTTTGTGTCCAGCCTGGTCTGCAGATCCTTGTTAGATTGGGCAGGAGAGGCAGGTTTTGTTCTGCTTGTCTTAAATACTCACGTGCCAAAGCTTGCAAAGGCTTTGCTGGGTGTTGGTCTGAGATTTAGGGGTAAGGAGTGCTCCCTGCAGGGGGGGGATTGTTTGGGCAGTGGGTTCATATTCTCATGTGGCAAAGGGGTCAGGCAAAGCTGCTCTGTCCTGGTCTGCTGAGCTCTCTCTGCCTTCCCAGCAGCTTGCAGTGGTAGCAGTACCTTGCTCTTAAAGAGATTTGTGGTTTGGATCAGAGAAACTCATTGCTGTGCACATGGAAGTGTCACGAGACTTTTTGGATCTACTTTCCTGCCATTTCACTGCTGTTGTGCTCGCTTCCATAAAAGAGGTTTCACTTCTGGGGGGTGATAGCATCCCCTTTGCCAGCTGCACAGCATGAATTAAGCCCTGTGGTACATGTATTTAAGGCTGGATGTAAACAGGGCTACTTGGGTGCCCATCTCTGGGTAGATTCCATGGGCCCATGGGGGTGATGGATAGCTGAGAGACTGTTTATTCTACAGCTGACTTTTTACTTCACCACACTGATACAAAAGAAAACTCATATATCTGTATAAACTGCAGGGAATCAGCAGTGTTAAGACTGTTCATAGAATCATCATAGTGTGGTTTGTGTTGGAAGGGACCTTAAAGCCCATCCAATTCCAACCCCCTGCCATGGGCAGGGACACCTTCCACTAGAGCAGGTTGCTGCAGTCCCCATCCAGCTCAAGTTAAACTGAGCCTGGTACAGCCTGTCATAGAACATCATCTTCCAAAAGCCAGATGTAAATAACTGTGATGAACAGACTTTTACCACCTGGTCCCACCATTCCCAGTGCAGTTAATCTAACACTGGAAGTAAATGATTCATCTGTGTTTCATCTCCATCCATCAGAAAGCTCTGCCCCCTCCCTCTTCCCCAAGGAGTTTTGTCAGGAACAGAGGTAAAACAACAGCTTTGTCTGTGCAGGGACAAATGTGCCTTTCTCTGGGTCAATTCTTCATCCAAAACCACCAGGGAGAAACTTGTGCTATAAAAGCCCCAAATTCTTCCCTCTGTTCTTAAATACACAGAGCCAAGCGTTCAGTGTCTACTCTAAAGCATGGTGCAGACATTGGCTTTCGGTGGCTCTGGCATCAATACCATCCACCTTCAATGTTAAAATGAGATGGAATTTGTTCCATGCACATTCTTAGGGTGATCCATGTTTTGTTTTGAAAACAGGAGCAAAGTGGGTTTTATTGTGGTAAAGCTTAAAATCAATGGAAAAACAGCAGAAAGAATGAAGTAAAACTGAGCCTTTGAAACCTCTCCGAAGTTGTGGGGTAGTTTTTGGCAGGAAATGAGAAAAATTCCTTTTCTTTGATATTCTTCTCTTTCTTTTCTTCTTTTTTCTCCTTTTTTTTCCAAAGACAATGTCATTTCCTGACTCTCCCTAATCTGCACTGTGTAATCAAAAGGAAGGGAAGACAAACTGGGATGGCTCCTTCCTGTAAGGAAATGATTTCCAATCTTTAGTTGAACTTACTCTAGCTTTGTATGTTTTATCCTTCAGCTATAGCCACAAGTATCATTTGGCAAAGGTCCTTGTGGGAGAGATACAGCCTGGGGATGGAGGAAAGAGAGGTAATGGCATTATATGCAGGCAGCCCTAAGGATATGTAAGACACAGAGTTCTCTCCAAAGTAAATGTTCCTTTATTTTATGGCACATTCATATAATGTAAATAGTGGTTTAGTTTTTGAGCTCATCCCCTGGCTTGTGTATTTGGGAGTGTGGTACCCGCAGCAGTTGCTCTCATTATCTCATTAATACGGTTGGCTCTTCCCTTCCAGGCAAAATTATGGGAGTAATTAAAACTGGCTCCGTTTGCAAATGGGAAACATTGTGTAGCTTTGAAAGCAGGCGGGATCATTAGCAGCAGTTACTGGAAGGAGAGCCAAGCAAACCAAGGAAGCGCTTGCCTCCAAACCCATCCTAAAGGATGCAGAGCTCTGTGCTTGAGCTGGCCTCCAAGAGGGCTATGGAAAACTGCTGTGGTGTAAGTTGGTTGGGAATTAGGTTTCAGAAAGGCTCATAACTACACTGACAAATGGTGGTAGGGTTGATGCTGACAGATGTTGCCAGCGGTGCTCGTGCTTCTGGGCTCAAACCAGGACTTGCAGCCATTTTGCAAGCAGGAAAAGGCTGGAAGATGTGTTGCTTGCAAGAGTGTTTCAGCCACATCTGAAGCAGTGTTATGGAACTGATCTGACTGGGGTCCCCACATCAAAATGGGAGTCAATGGATCCAGATTCAGGGCATCTCATCCAAACCGCAGCTCAGTTTTGAGTTTCGAGCTCTAGTTTCAGTCCGCTTATAATGGGAAAATGCCTTTTAGTTTGGATGATCCCCAGGAATTTCTCTATCTTGCAAACCATCAATTTCCAGATCAGTGCAGTGAGTAGGGCAGGGGGGAACCTGACATCCCTTCAATTCCAGTGTACGTTCTGCATAATCCAATTGCTTCTGCTTCCAGCTGAGGGTGCAAGGACCATTTATTCAAACCCTTGCTCTTATTCTCAGTTTTAGCCACAGAAATTTCCTCTGCTGCAAGAGATCTCAGGAAAGGACAATGTAAAACTTACCCAAGTTCCTAACAGTGGGGGCTTTCTGTCATTTACTTGGTGTTCTGTAGCATAAAAAAGAGCAAATATTTGGGAAAGGTTTCCTTAATGCCTTTGTGGAACCATGCCTCTATCCCTGGAAAAAGCCAGCAGCAGTTAATGCATGTTGCTCATTTAGGAGCGTGAACAGGCTGAAACTGCATGTTAAATGCGGGTAGATGCTGCAGAAATATGGTATTTCAGACTAGAAGGATTTGAGAGCATACAGGCTTTGTGCAGGTATTGGAGGGGGTTCTTTGTTTATTACAACAAATGGCAGCTTCAAATGCAAATACTCAAGACTCGTTATGGGAAGATCATTTTCAGGTCCTTTGAAAACACAGGAGAAAGAAAAGGTTTCTGGTTAAAATTGGGGCCTCAAAGTGGCAGTTTTTCACAGGCAGATGTGAGAGTCTTTTTCCAGCAGAGAGAAGCAGATCAGTTATCAGTCCTGGGCGCTTCTGCTCCAATATGGCACAAAGAAGTGCTGTGAGCAGGGTTCTCCCGGAAAAGCAGATGATGGATAAGCCTGTATCCTCACTGGTGTGAATTCCTGACCTAGTTTCCGCAGCAGACTGGCTCAGGAGCATGAAAGAGCTGCTGGAGATGCAGATGATGCCTTGCAGGTGGGCTGGTCCTATGATGCATGTGAACATAAGGCCAGCATTGCTGTGTCGGAGCAGGTCATAGGGCATATTGCAAACTAACCCCCTCAGACCTGGTCCTACCGGGATCCTGTCCCAAGACATTGCGGCACAGCTTGAGGATGGGCTGATGAATAAAAATCCCAGCTGATGTGATAGATGGGAAATCATAGAATCACATCATCATGGAATAATTAGGGTTGGAAAGGACTGTAAGATCATCTAGTTCCAACCCCCCTGCCATGGACAGGGACACCTCACACTAAACCATGGCACCCAAGGCTTCGTTCAACCTGGTCTTGAACACTGCCAGGGATGGAGCATTCACAACCTCCCGGGGCAACCCATTCCAGTGCCTCAGCACCCTAACAGTAAAGGATTTCTTCCTTATATCCAATCTAAACCTCTGCTGTTTACGTTTCAACCCATTACCCTTTGTCCTGTCACTGGAGTTCCTAATGAAGAGTCTCTTACCAGCATCCCTGTAGGCCCCCTTCAGATACTGGAAGGCTGCTATGAGGTCTCCATGCAGCCTTCTCTTCTCCAGGCTGAACAGCCCCAACTTTCTCAGCCTGTCTTCATATGGGAGGTGATCCAGTCCCTGATCATCCTCGTGGCCTCCTCTGGACTTGTTCTAACAGTTCCATGTCCTTTTTATGTTGAGGACACCAGAACTGCACACAATACTCCAGGTGAGGTCTGACAAGAGCAGAGCAGAGGGGCAGGATCACCTCCTTTGACATGCTGGTCACGCTCTTTTTGATGCAGCCCAGAATACGGTTGCTTTCTGGGCTGTGAGCACACACTGAAGCTGGCTCATGTTCATTTTCTCATTGACCAACACCCCCAAGTCCTTCTCCGCAGGGCTGCACTGAATTTCCTTATTGCCCAGCATGTAGCTGTGCCTGGGATTGCTCCAGCCCAGGTGTAGGACCTTGCACTTGGCATGGTTAAATCACAGAATGGTTTGGGTTGGAAGGGACCTTAAGCATCATCTAGTTCCTACCCCCTGCCATGGGCAGGGACAGAGAGTCCTGCAGTCACTGGCTGGGGAAGGAAGTGGGTAGTGTTTTGGAATAGTTTCCACCAACTCCCCTGTTTCCTCACAAGGCAGCAGGCACCCTGTGTGTTCTGTTGCATGGCAGTGGGGAAACACGAGCTTGTGTTGATGCTTTCAGCTATCCCTGAAGGCTGGGGTGAGGATTCATGGCATCCATAGGAGCTGCTCCCTCCATGGAGAAGGCTGGCAGCCTCCTCCAAGGCACAGCAGTTAGAGACCTTGTGGACAAGAGGAAGTGTTTTTGATAGTGTGGGTGTAAATAGGTCTTGAGTTGGCTGCCCTGGAGGCTGAAGGCTGCTCCATCACTTGGCTTGGTGCTTTATGTGCTCTTCCAAACCTAGTTGCTAGCTCAGGGCTGGTTAACTGAGTGCATTTCCATGGCAGGATGGATTAATTCTCTCTGCTGCAAGGGTCACTGGATAGGTCCATGCAGAAAGGGGTTCAGAGAGACACAGGGACATCAGACACCCATCTCCGACATGGAAGTGAAAAGTGCTTTATCCTGCTTCCCCTTGGACTGCCACAAAAATGCCAGTTTACACAAATATGTGGATGTCTTTTGGCCTTGTAATGAGCAAATCCACCCTCTCACCAAGGGAAGACTCCTTCAGTACCCATTTCATTCTCCAGTTTATCCTGTCCAAGTGTATTTCAGTCCCAGCAGTGATCACCCCTCTGACAAGGCCTTACTATTAGGAGGCTGTTTGCCCTAATTCAGCAAAGCACCAGGTCATCAGCAGTGCTCACACGTTGATGGTTTGCTCACTTCTTAATATTGTGGAGCATGGGTTCCTTGGGAGATGAATGTTTGGAACAAGGAGACAAGTTGGGTTTGCTCCTGTTTGTTTTGTTTGCCACCCAAATTAATACTAGGTTAAAGATGTCCTGCTGATGAGCCAGAACAAATAGTGCTGCTGGGATGTTATGTCACAGTCAAGATCAGGGTCCTGGGGTGTTAAGGAAAGAAGACACCACCTCTGCATGGAGATTAAGAAAGTGGAGGCTTCTGCTCTGAAGGAGGAGGGTGTCAGCATTGAAGTGGGCTTAAAAAACTGGGCTTGTAGCTGGTGGCGTGGATTCTACTGCTGATGGGAGTGAGGTGGCTGAGAAGCAAATAGAGGGACAATTATAAGTGAATTGAAGGCCTTGACTTAAGGAGGGATGTGCATAAATACTGATGGGGTTGTAGAAACTAAGCAGAGGCATCTCTAGGCATCCTCTTTCCACAGGAGTGGAGCAAGACAGACTTTTCTAGCCCGTTGAGGTTGGCTTGATGAATAAAAATCCCTGCTAATGTGATAGATAGATGGGGAATCTATCGATCTGTTCTGCTTTTTGGGTATCAGGGAATGGCTGGATCAATGTGGCTGAATGTCAAAGTGTTTGTCTCACCCATCACCAGGACCTGCACTCTACATCCAGGTTAGAAAGTTTATATAAACCTATCTAATCTTTCACAGCAATCATTCTGCTCTCTGTCCTGGGTCCTTTCCTGCCCAACTCAGGGATACTCTGAGTTCCTCTCTGCTCCCCAGCTTCATGCCATCTGGCAGCATGTAAGGGGATAGCATCCTTGCTCCGCAATAAATCAGTGCTGCCCAGTGGTCTGTATCTGGCCAAGTGGGTTCGGCAAGCTTCAGGAAACACTGAAGGTTCTTTCTTGCTCAGTATCTATCTGTATACATATATTTACACATATATATGAAGTGGTTGTGTGTGTGTGTGTATATATATATCTATAAAAGCAGTTTGTCTAGAACCACAGCATGCAACTTTTCTCTGTCAGCATGGGCTTTTCACATGGGGACCAGATGTGGCCATCCAAAAAGGTCTATTTATTTCCATACCCTCTCTTTTTTCCCCCCATCCTATTTAAGCACAACATGAGACATATGTGCCAACCACCCGTCTGAGGCTAAGTGGAAACCAAGAGTGATTTCTTATAATGCCATAAGATGCTAATGCAGTTTTCAATAGTAAATAGGGATATATGAATTGGGAATGAACTCTCCAAGCAGCTTGTAGACATTCCAGTTTCTTCATGTGGCTTTTTTCCTCCCTTCTTCACTTTTCTTGGTGGGAGGTGCCACGTTTAACAATGCTTCCCATGAGAGAGAGGCCCACTCTGCTTAAAGCAGACTGGAAAAGGTTAGGACTCTTCAAAGGGAGTCGAGCAGAACTGGAAACCTCAGGCCTCTTGGGAGCTGTATATCCAGTTCTTTGGGGGGACCCTGGAAAATCCCATCCACACGCTATTGGCAGTCAATGCAAGGATTGAGGGACAAGTTGCCAGCTTAGAGTCTTTGTATGAACTTTCAAAGCCTTCACGAGCTGGCTCAGGCAGCCACCCCTTTGTGACAGCAAGGAAAGCTGTCTGGAAAGGCGCATTCCCATCCCATGGAATGAAATTTTCTGGCACTTTTTGGTCCAGATTAGGAAGAGAAGTCAAAGCTTTTCTCCGCTGAGTGAAACTTCTTGTGAAGTGCAGTCAGGAACATGGGATTGATCCTACTGAAGCGGGCCGTTTAGTTGCAGTCTAAACACCAAGTGAAGTGATACAAAACACAGGCATCAGACTAAAGGGAAAGGATGGAGGAAGTGATGTGTTCCTGGGGTTTTGCTGCCCAACCCCTGCAAAACCCAGCTTCTTCCACAAGTGAAATGATTTTGGCTGAGCCAGAACTTACTGTGTGAAAACAGCTCTGGGAATTTCAGTGGTTTGCCCCAAACCCACTTTGCTGTCATATCTGAGCTCATCTTCATCACACGGAACTTACAAGAAGTCAGGACCCAGCTCTGAAGCTGGCTCTGCTTTGAGCAGGAGGTAGGACTGGAGAGTTCCTGAGGTCCCTTCTGCCCTTGGTGATGCCCACAGTGTTTGCTATGGGCAGTGGTAACTTTGCTAAGAGATAGCTGGGAAGGAAAAGGGGGAGTGGGGCAAGATGGGAGACAAAAAGCAAGGCAGCAGAAGACAAACAGAGGTAAAGTGCTTCTCAAAGCTGTGCCTAGAAGGGAAAAGGCAGGGAGTCCTTGTTCCTTTCCAGGATGCACAATTAATGTTTCTGCCCTAGTTTTCTTCCAAAATACCCCCAAGTGAATCTCCTCCAACCACACTCCAGACCTGAAATTCCCCCATCAGTGGAGGAGGGATTTTCCCCTGTGAGTAGAGCATCCTTGGGAAGGTGGTATCTCCAGCTGCAGGGAGCATCCATGTAGGGATGGGGAAGGCGTGGGAGAGCTGAGTGGTTTAGCAGTAGTCAAGTATCTTCAGACTGTACCTGCTTTGCTTTATAGAGAGGGGAGAAAATGACAAGCAGAAACACCAATGATATGGCAAGACCCTTTACATGAATCAAGAGGGAGGAGTGGTTCTGGTCACTGAAGCTCAGCACTCCATGGCAAAGGTGACAAAGCAAGAGGTTTAGTAAGGTAAAAAGGACCATTTTGACTTTCTCTGCAAATCTATGAGCTGCATGAAGTCACTTGGTAACTCTTGCTTGTGCTGGTCTGCCTTGAACTTAGTCTGCTAAGGAGGTTAGAGCCCGACTTGATGGGATAGTGGCATAGGAGGAGCACTGACTAGCTCAGCCACAGCACCTGAACATCTGCTGTATTTTGGCTTAACAGTTGTGGTGCTGATGGGGGGAGTCCTGCTGTGGTGAGCTGTCTCTGAGCCCCACAGCGTGCTCAATAAAGAGGTTGGATGTTTGGTGTTGTAATTCCAAGAGTACTCAGTATTGGCTCAGCTCCGCTTTGTTCGGAGCCAGCAGGAAGCGCTGATGGTGAGCCAGCATGGCTCTCACAATCCCTTTCTCCCACTAATTACTTCTGGCTGCCTTAGAAGCCCCAAGGACTTCAAAGGGATGACACTGGATTTGCACAAGGCTGTCTCTCTGGATCTTCCATCCCAGTTTCTCATCCCATGGTGGTCCATAAGGCTGCAGAAGGGGACGCACTAAACAACTGCAGAAAACATTAAAACACATCACACATTGCCACAAATGCACATTCCCACACAGACAAAGGCAAGGAACATGGAGATAAATTATTGCTAAAGGAACAATTGAAATGCTTCTCTTTGTGGCTATAAATGAAAAAGCATGTGCACAAGATGGAATTGGCTTCTCCAAAAGGTGAAATGGTTCTTGAGTAAAATGCACAGAAGCACATACTCTGCCCTGCATCGAGAGCACTTGGGATGGGATGCTGAAGAGGTGGTCCGAGGTCCTGGGCACCATCCTCTGGGGCAAGCCCATGCTTGAGCCCGTAATCATACTGATCTCCTGGTGCTTTTTAACATCTCATTCTCAACTAGCTGCACACCTTCCCTCAGGCAGAACACTGTATGTACCCTCCTGGCTTACCTAAGGGCTTAGGACCCCATAGCCTTCCTCCCTCTCTGTTAATGCAAGTACATATATAGGCTGCTCCAAGCAGATGTATTTTGTTTCTGAAACAATCAGTGCAATCCTTCCCCCTCTCTCAGTGGCTGGGTCTAAGAAGCTCCAAGCTGAGCAGAAAACCAGTATGGTTTTGATGGAGGTTTGAAGGAGATACTGGTGCCAGGGACAGTGACGCCAGCTCAGGGGGCTGGGAGGAGGTAGGCTGGGAAGTGATGCTCTCTCTATGCCCCATTGAGAGGCAGCAGCACATGGCACTGAGACCACCCCAGTCAATGTGTCTGAGACTTTTTGCTCTTTTAGAGAATGTTGCCCAACTTCTTGGGCTCTTTTGGGTTGGAACAGTGGTGTAATCAGAGGGGTTCTGTGACAAAGAGGGACTTTGGCCAGACTCTTCTCCTGGACAAAGCCAGGTTGGCTTCATTTGCTCTGCTCCCAATTCTCACCTGTTTCAATGAGGGAAGAAACAGAGGTTTCAGCTTAACTATTAAGAAGGTGGTGATTTGGAAACAGGCAGGCAGATCTGACCGTGCTCATTTGAACAGGCTTTTAGTAACCTTCAGAGACTGGCAATTCGGGTGGTAAACCCACTTTATGATCTGTTATTACCTGTGCTCTGCTCAGAGGCAGCAAAACTCATTATGGACCTAAATGGCTGGAGTGCTGCTGCATATCCATGCAGGCAACCTTTAATGCTCTCCCCTTTCCGGCTTCTTAGCGATAAAAGTACGTTGCTAGTAAAAACCCTTAAGCCTCTGAGCTTGCTGCTGCTTTGCTTCGTGGTCAGGCTTCTGTGCTTGAGGTTTTATTTCATTGCTGACGTCCCATGGATAACTGTAGCCAATGCACTTGGTGTTTAGGAAGTCAGCCGGTATGGTGAGCTTTCTGGTTCTTATTTAACTGCACATTAAACGTTCCCCTTTGCCCCAAGTTTTATTAAGGAGAAATTAAAGAGAGCCTTGTTAAGCCAGAAACACGGAAGGAAAGCAGTCCATCCTGCTGGGCCAAAGAAACAGCCTCAGGATCAGCGCTACAGCATGAGCCCAGTTCTCCAGACCTTGTGTAATTATGAGCATCACAGACTGCAAAGGGCACAGGAACTGCAGACATTGCTGCTGTAGAGAACTGGGGGGAAACAAAGGCTGAAAGGGGCTTCAGGGTGTATCAGAACTCACAGCTGGTGGATGCTGGTGCAAGCTGATCATGTTGGGCAATGGAGATCCCTTGGTGGCCCTGTACAACCTCTCCCTGCTATTTGCCTTCAAGTAGAAAACATCTCCTATCTCTAGCCAGCAGAAATACCAAACTCCATCAGCCATTTCAGCCTATCCCAGCCTATCCACAGCTATCTTGGCTGTGGGTATGTATCACTCGAGAGACTGATCCTGTGGAGGAGGCCTTCAAGACACAATGTACCAGAGGGTTTCCAAAGAGCTCGCTGGTCCATTGGTATATGGAATGAGAGAATCATAGAATAGTTAGGGTTGGAAAGGACCTTAAGATCATCCAGTTCCAATCCCCTCACACTAAACCATGGCACCCAAGGCTCTGTCCAACCTGGCCTTGAACACTGCCAGGGATGGAGCATTCACAACCTCCCTGGGCAACCCATTCCATGAGTGTTGGGGCATTCTCATGTTCCTCACTGCCTTTGCTTCTCCCATCTCTTGCAGTGCTTTGGCTCAACACAATGGGATAGCCAAAGGCTCACCTATGATATTAGGGCTTGAAGGTCTATGCTAGCGCCTGTAACCCACCATTGCCTTTAGGTGCTTCAAAACCGTGTTTCTGGTTTTTGGACCATGCAACCTGTCTGGTGCTCTAGGAAAACAGAAACCTGCTGCTCTTGGTGGTGTTTCTCCACCCCCTGACCATGCTGGAGCTTCTCAGTAGAAAGGAAAGGCACAGATTAACTGGGTATTAACTAATACCGAGAGCACCATCTGGTGGGCTATGGGGCCAGAGGATGTGGTCGGGCCAAGCCAGGGGTGAGTCTGGGGCCTTAAAGCAACACAAGCAACTGGTTCAGGGCATCAGTTGGTTGTGGTCCACCTGGTCTGGCTTCCCAGCCCCAAGGTGGAAGTGGAAATAATCCCCACAGTGTGATTAATAGACATGATTCCATCCTGCCTTGGGATGGATGGAGTTGAGTGTGTTCCTTCAAGTGTGGAGACATCCCTAGCTGGAATGACTGAGCTCCTACCATAAAATCTGTTGTGGCAATGAGGTCCACAGGTCTGTGATTTGATATATATGTGTGTGTATCTGTATTTCTTTAATATACATATATATATCTCCATTTTAAATTAGCTGATATTCAGTGTTACCATCTGTAGCCTGTGAGAGAGGGACTTTGTGAGGCCTGAGTTACTTGGACCAGCCACGATATTGCTGGTCCTCATGGATTTGTCCAGAGACCTGTGGTATCCCATTAACTCTTACCAAGCCCCTCCATTTGCTGTGCTGAAAACACCCCTAGCAAAGGTAACCTTCAGAAAGCAGATCAAGTCTGTGCAAATCATGCACTGCCTTTAAAACCTCAGACTTCACATTCACCCTTCAGTGTAAGTCCTGAGCTCTACATCTTTTGGGGTGGGAGACATCCTTCCAAGACACTATATGGTGTTTGCCAGGCAGCTGGTCCTCCTTTTACCTATTTAAAAGCAAGTATAAGATGCTCTTTATCATTTGAGTTCCTTCACCTCTCCTGTTTGATACTGGCCATGGGTCTAACTGAGAGATCCCTCCTTTAAGTGCATCCGGCATAATGTGGGGTGAACTATCCCAAGCAGCTTTTTAATGCTATAGTCATACTCATTTTGATCCATCAAAATATATATCAGCCATCAGGGAACACATCTCTGTGTGTGCTTGCGTAATTTGGTGCAAATGGGGCCTTAGCTTGAGGGTGGCACTTGAGCAGGGCTGCAATGTGATGAGTACAATAACAATAAAGACTTCATGAGGTCTTGGGCCATCACCAGCCTCAGGGGGAGAAGCTCTTGCTCTTCCGAGTTGACCTCCTATGCCCAGTATCCATCCATCTGATTTCCATTAACATATCCTCTGAGCAAAGGCAAAAAAGGTGAAAATTACTCTAAATTGCATATTAAGGGATTTTATCCCAGCCTTTGCTTTCTGCTTTTCTCACCCATGGGGTGCCTTGTTGGACTTAAACCCCTCAAGTTTGGCAGATCTTAATGGGATGGCATTGATGAAGTTACATCTTAATAGGATGCACTGTCTGGGGCTCTGCAGAGCAAGTCAGGTGATGTTCTGTCATGTGTTTGCCATAGTTTTTATTGCCATTACTTGTGTTTCTACGCAGCCACCAGATATTTCATAGGGACATAATTCATGTGAATCAATAACAGGAGTAGCTCATGGTATTTTATCCTCAGCATCGGTGCTGGTTTTTGTTGCAGTGAACTTAGATCAAACATAAAGAGGAAAATGAGGACCAATGGAGTTTTCAGCTGCACCTCTCCAGGATGCTGTTCTGTCCATTCTCTGTGTTGGTCTGTTCCCAGTGCTTGCTGCTCCATCCTCTGCTTGTGGCATCCTCACTGTTTACTCTCTGTGGACTCTGCTCTCAGCTGAGGCAGAGCAGGACCCATTCCCATGCTTCCTCAGGAAACACATAAGGTTTTCCTCATAGCTTTCACAGCGTAGCAAGTGGAAGCATGTGAGCAGTGTGGAAGAAAAGCCATCTGTTTGGACCTAACTGTTGCCAAAGTGTCAACAGCTTGTTAATAGAGACTCCTGTGCATGCCTTTTGAGTAGGCGCTGCCAAGGGCTCTGCTGTAAATAGCAAACAAGTCACACTTGAAACACTGGTTATGAGGAGCCTTGGGCAGGTTTCCTAACCAGGAGGTAGATGTGGGCTTTCCCCTTTGGACTGAGAATCAGGGGAAGTGCTAAAAGTGCCTTGTGGAGGTTTTTCAGCTCTTTCCACTCTTTTCTTCCACACCAGTCTGAGATGTACACAGCAAAATGTGTGCTTTGGTTATCATTGCTGGCTGTTGATGCCAGCCTGTCACAGCTGAAGCAGGCACTGACTTCTGCTGGTGTGCGATGCTTCCGCAGTCCCTACTTGCCACCCAGGCAAGGACCACAGGCTCAGCCGCTGCACTGCAGTCCGGTCAGCCAAACCAGAATCCCCTCATGCAGATGAGTTTTGTTTCCCCCCCTGGTCTCCTGCCCCTTTGAATCGCAGCACCTGCTTGCTTCAGCTGCTCTGATTAGCAGCGGAACAGAAAGTGATCAGTGAGGCTTGCTTTCTGCTCCCCAGACAATGCCCACGGCTCCCCGAACCGGCACGCTCTGCACAAAACCCTCCGCATTAATAAAGCGCGCCTTTGGATGCTGAGAGATGTCTTTTGTGTGGGGTTGTCCTGCATTTTAATAAGCCTGGCTTTATAAAGACACCCCCCCAAAAAAAGAGACAAACAGCCACAAAGCCAAATTTCATTAGGCTCTAATCTCCTCCTGACCAGCACACTCCTGCCAATCCCCAAGCCCTTTCAGCCCTGAAATGCTGCCTTATTGAATCTTCTTGTTGTTTTGTTCCCCACCAAAATGAACCTTGTGCTGGGAGGGGACCCTGATGCAAAGGGCCAGGTACCAGCATTAAGCACAGTGATGATGAAATGGATAACATCACCCTGGGTTTTCCCTTAAGGGTGTGAGGGTGTTAATGAGGTGTCCCACATCCTAGAAACCCAGCAATCCTATGATTAAAACCAGTCCAAGTGGCAGAGGCTGAGTTATTTGTGCTTGGTCCCTTTGAGGGATGGCAGTGGGGAGAGGAGGAGAAGATGAGCACTAACATATGCTGGGAAGTGGCTTTGCTTCATTTGGCTCCAGTGCAGTGTAAGATAATGTCAAGAAAAGGGAGTGGGGTGTTAAATGGCATCAGTGTGTGATACTGCATAGATAGAGATGCTGGCCAGAGGATTGGCTTGGAAATGCTGCATGTGTTTTTGGGGGTGGAACTGTTAATAGAACATCTTAGGTCAGCATTGTGGCAGCAAGAATGTGCTGCTCTCTGCGGGCATGGAGGGGGATAAGGGTGCAAATCCTCACATCTGTACATCACCTTAAGTGCTGTCTCCTCCCTCACTGCAGGGTGGGATGTACAGCAAGGGTTTGGTCCTGTGCAGTACTGTGATGGAGCTGGTCTGAATTTCCTCAGGGAAGTGTTCTGGATAGCATTCTGGGTTCCAGCTTTGAGTTCAGATTCTCAGAGATAAGGAGTTCATTTTTCTGTTGTTGTCTTTTAGTTCAGTTTAGTCCCCAGATCCCATGTCCTTCCGAACTGAAGACTTTGGCTGGAAGGCCCCATCCCATACCTCTAGTCACTAAGGAGCAAAGGAGGGCTGAGCTTTCCTTGCTCTCTGCTTTGCATTTACTCACCTGCACAGTACAAACTCTTTAATTCTGTTTTATTCTCACTTTGATCACTGGAAATATGGGTCCATCACACATATAAGAACTGCAAAGAAGGGTGAGCATGCTTGAATTACTGGGCTGCAGGGTCAAGGCAAAACCAGCATGAAAAGGAGAAACTGCAATGGAAGCAGCAAAACACCCAGTTCAGGCTATGTAGAACTACATTACTGGAGGAGCTCATGGCTTTGGCTGGTGGCCCCTTGGAGCATTCCTGCCATAGCTGCTGTGTCCTCAGGGTATTCAGTGGATTTTGGGTCCAGGTGTTTTGGCTGGCTCTGTCTGCTTGCAGGGTCCCAAATGGGGTGAGAAGCCAGGCTGTGGGTGTCTGGGGCCTCTTGCAGGAGGTGAGATGCTGTGGCTTTGGGATGCTGAAGGCTGATGGAGAGTCAGTGGTCTGTCATGAAGGAAAAGTTACTGCGCACCCAGAGCAGGCAGGGGACCATGCACCCTGTGGCACCTGCCAGCCTGGGACTGTCCATGGGGATAGAGGCAGTGGAAGGAGCTATCAGTGACCAGAGAATGACAAGGGTGATGCCAGCTCTAGCACTGGAAGGGGGTCTGAGAAACTGCAATGCAGTTAGATGGGGCTGGCTGCTGGGATATGATGGTCTCCTCCCAACCCACACTACCCATCCTGATGCCTCTGCTGTGCAGTTTGTGTCAGCAAGGGGCCTGGTTTTGGTTTACGAGACAGTAGTAGACCAAAAGAGACAACAGCAATGCCCTGGGAAGAGAACCCACATGGATTTTCTGTGTGTTTCCCAATGATAAATCAGTTTCAGGTAACTAGAGAGTGAAACACGACATCTTAACATCCTGGCAGTGTTCAAGGCCAGGCTGGACACAGGGGCTTGGAGCAAGTTGCTCCAGTAGAAGGTGTCCCTGCCTGTGGCAGGGGTTGGAACTGGATGAGCTTTAAGGTCCCTTCCAACACAAACCATTCCATGACTGTGTCCAAAAGGAGCAGCCAGGAACAAAAAGCAGCCTCTGTTTTCTCTTGCCTTTGGCTATTGAGGCTCAAACACAGCAGGTTTCCAAGCCTCAGCAGAGCCATGGTGGGTGCCGGCAGCTGCCTGTGCTCACGTGTTGTCCTGCCTGCTGCATGTGAGGCTGACAAGCTTTGGCAGGGAGCAGGGGAGGGCAGGCAGGCGGTGACAGGCAGCAGCTCACCCGGCTGCTGCAGCACTGGTGTTCTGTAGGCACTTCAGTGTAGCGACAGGCTCGATCCCCAGTGGCTCAGCTCCGTGTGGATAATGTGGCATTGAAAGGCTGTCACATCAGCCCTCTGAAAAACACCTGCAGCCTCTCCCACCCAAAACCAGAGGCAAAGTGTGTCAGGGATGAGTCCCAGTGACTGCATCCGCAGCAGGCTGCGTCCTGGCACGGCCGTGGAGAGCTTGAGTGATGCCTGGGATGGTAACCGGCTGCCTGGTGGTAGGTGCCTTCACCATGGAGGTTAAAGCACATCTATAGCCCCATGGAACCTTTAAATGGAGCCAAGAGCTGAGCAGGTGCACCCCATGATGAATGAATGAGGGTTGTTTTGCCAAGCACTGCAAAAAGCCAGGTTTTCCTATGCTCCTTGGCTCTCTGATCAGGAGAACACCACCATAAGTGAGGGGAAAGCAACCCTCATCCATTCACATGCTTGACTCCCTGCACAAGGCTGCCCAAGCTCCCTACTAGCACTCCTCTGCTTTACCCTCCCTCCAGTGCTCATAGAAAGGTGCAGCAAGGCTCTGTCCAACCCTGAGTCACTTTTAGCAGTGATTTCTTTACATCTGTATGAAAAAGAAGAGAGATGGTGGAAAATCCCATCCAGGACTGTGGGATTCCTGTCCGGGTTCAGAGGCTGTGGGGTCCTGCTGTGAGGCACCTCTTTGTGCCTCCCAATCTGTGTCCATTCTGGCTGTTCAGGGAATACAGCTGCGGCTGTGCAAGGTCTTCCCAGAGGAAACTTTCTGACTACTCATGCAAAGAAAAACTGGGAAGAAGTCCGATAATTCCAAGTTCTTTTTGGAGTGGGAAGGTTTTGGGGGGAGTTTCATTGGCGCAGTAAATATTTGGTCACCAAAGAGACTTCCTGCACATCGTTTGTCTTCTGTTTGAGTGCTCTGGCTTCGTTCTGTAGCTGTTAGTGCACGCAGGCAGTGTTTCCTTCTGGGTCAAAAAGGAGTAAATCCAGTCATGCACCTTAATATTTGTGTGCCAGCTTAGAGGTGGGCTTTGCATGGATGAAATAAATCAGGGGATGCAGCAAGTGGGGAGGTGTTCACATCTGCAGCATTCACCATTGCAGAGACTTCTTCATATATGCCACCAGCTGTTAGCAAGAGCCCTCTCTGGAATCACCTAATCACTGCAAGCAGTGGAAGGCTGGAAGAAGGGGACCTCCTCTCCCCCATCACATAATCCTTGGTCAAACAGTCAGATATGGGACTTGTAGAAGGACTTTTGTATTATTTTACCCAATAACATAATTTGGGCTAAGGAAAGATTGAGCAAGCTGCTCTAGTGGAAGGTGTTCCTGCCCATGGCAGGGGGCTGGGACTGGATGAGCTTTAAGGTCCTTTCCAACCCAAACTATTCCATGATATTATGCAGCCCTCTATAAACGCCCAACACTCAGACTATAACAGCTCTGCCAGGAGTTATGCACAGGGGTTTGAGCTAAAATAAGTGATGGGTTCTGGACCAGACCTTGGGAAATGAATAACTGAGTTTCTGCTCTGATGGCTGCCTGTGTATTTAAGGTGAAGACAATGTGCAGAAGGGTCACATTACTGTGCACAACTATTGCTATCAAGAGGAAATAACTACCTGTCCTTGCCCAGCTACCTGGCTCAGTTTTAATGGAGCCTCTATGGGGAGGTCAAAGACTCCCTGTTGGAGAGATTATTATGGGATAAATCAGAGCAGCTCCAAGCAAGAAGCTTTTTCCCATTAGCAAAGGCACTTCAGGGAGATCGGGTGTCAGGCCTCCATCCTGCCTCAGCTGCAAGGAGGGGGAAGGAAGAGAGCACCAGAATGTGTGTCTGCACTGGAAAATGGCAGTGGGCACAGTTCAAAACCAAAAGAAAAGGTTTTCAGCCAGATTGAAGGGAATGATTTACTGGGAATTGAGCACTGGATGTGAACTTCCTTCCTGTCCACCCTGTGTGTACAATGAGCATTCACACACTCCTCTTTGGAAAGGTTTTCCAAGAACATATTGCAGCCTGGGCTTTGCTCACAAGTCCTTCACTGCAGGGATGACCGGTGTCCCTTCTTCCCCATGGAATCCAGGGGGGGAGAGGAACAAAACATCTCTTGGGCACTGGAGAAGCTGGGGTTGTGCTGCACCTGCATCCCAGCCCTGCAACATCGTGTGAATGTATTAGTCTAGTTATGTATGTAACGTGTCTCCCCTTTTCTGAGTGCATATAGCATCAAGTAATTGTTGTTGCCCACCTGGGCAAGAGCAGTTTGCTGTAGCTGTTTCATCAAAGTTCTTAACTCTCTTATTGTATTGATGCTGCTTATTATATTTCACTCCTGGTATACTTCTCTTTCCACTCTTTTTTTCTAGCACAATTCATGGGAGAAGAGATACCTTGTTCTTTTGCTCCCTACAAGCTTTTCAGAGCTGGTGGAGTGAAACAACAAAAACCAGCACCAAGAAAAGCCCTGCTAACATTGAAAGCAATGTGTGTGTTAGGCAATGTGCTGGTTTACACACTGCTCAATTGAAATATCATTTTTTTTCCGATAGTTGTGTCTGATGGATTTTCTTTAAGCTAAAAGCTCCAAGGGAAGCAGAAACTGGCTGTACTTCCACTTTTGACCTTAGACTTCACCTTGCTGTAGTGCGAGTGTCTGTTCTTGGGTAGATCAACAGTCAGGGTATTTCAGTGATGTGACGCATCAGGTTCAGTGATTCATGTGTGCTAATAATGTGACTATGATGTATCTGTATTCTAATCATCCAGTGCATACAGGGATGCACTGAATTTCTGTAGCTAATCTAGTATGAGTAAGAGGTTTTCTTTGTTTAGGTGTCATCTAGATCCAGTTACAAATGCTTATCTTTCGCATGGGCTACTCCTAGGGTCAGCCAACCTGAAGATGCCAGGTCTTTTCTCCTCAGAAGGAACTTAGCTCCCTTACAGTCATACATAGATCATATGCTGCCTGTTCCTTCTGTATGCCATAAAATATTGTAGCTATATGATGGTCCAGAATGTCTTTTTAAGCACCGTTTTTCCTCTGATGATAGCAGTTGTCAGATATCGTGTTCTAACATGGGTTGTTCAGTATCTGACTTGTTCATAATCCTTTTGTTGGGCCATATGTGTGCATCTTCCATCTATAGAAGACCATATGTCTAATGCTTCTGGTGATCTTTGGGAAACCAGGGCAGAATGTAGCCTGGTCTGAGCATGCTAACCTATGTGAGAGATTTAATGTCTATTCCATCTTTGTATAAATATCCTGTAAAATAGGCTCTGCACCTCTGCTTCTATGCTAGAGTAACCTGGTAACATTGATGCCAATTCAGATTAATATAAAGCAGAGTCCAGGCACTCTGTGCTCTGAATTAGCATGGTCTGGGTCTTTTCCTACAGCTTTTCTTTAGGGAATCTGCACAGATCAGCAGTAGCTTAGCTCACCAGAAGGACAGTGAACATTGGTGACCACTCACCTTCCAGGAGCAGGAAGTTGAAGATGGTTTGTCCATAGCCTATCCCCAAAGCTGCTTCTTTAGAGCTGCACAGTTTTAACTCAGCACTTTATAAAGTGTGCATGGGGGAGAAGGGGGTAGAGGAGGGGGCATGGAGTGTATCTGTAGAGTTGTATGAACTGCTGTATGGTTGAGCGAGTGCTGGACATTAACACCGGGATGAAAACACCTCCTCTTACAAGCCCAGAGGCTGTGTGATACCTCTTCCCCTGCTTGTATGCCTTGCTGCTGCTTTCCCTATGAAGGAAGGAAGCCATTTGGAAGGAAGTCCTTTGGGCTGTGATTCAGGAGAGTCCCTGTCCTGTCTCTGCCTGGCTCATCGCTGTCAAGAAAACTGCTACTGCGAGGATGCACTTTGCTTTAGGCAGGACTGAGGTGATCTGATTGGAGCCACAGAAGCAGTTGGTGCTGCTGAGAGGTGCTGGTTTCCCTGGGAAATCTGCAGTTTATGCCACAGTCCTCGGGAAATGTAACCTAAATTGGAAGGGGATTAAACTGGAAGAACAATAAAAGCAAGGGAATGGAGCAAAGGGTAATCAGAGCAGGAATCACACAGAATGTTCCCCTGAATCTGGGTCTGAAAGGCATCTAAATATAACTAATACTGAACACTTTAATCCCATCCAGTATAAACAACAACAAAGCCTTGGTTTGCTTTGGGTTTTCTTTTCCCTCCCTGGCAGAGAAATAGGAAAAAATTCCTTTCCAATCCCACAGGCAAATTGAGGACAGGATGAAACCCTGCCCCACACGGTGGCACAGCCCCTCATAGCCTCTCGGGATACTCAGGTTGGAGGCTGGACACAGCCTCACTGAGCCTGCCTTCCCAGTTCACACTGGTTTGGCTGGGATATGACCGGCTGGGATATGCTTTTGTCAGTGTGGCTGTCAAGGAGCACAAAACCTATACCATTGGCAGACCCTTTTATAGTTGCAATTCAAGCCAGAGTTTTCCCCATGCCAAAGGAACATGGGGATGAGGAGATCTGCAGCAACACAATCTGGCTGCTCATTTTTAACTGTGTGTGGTTGTCCATGGGAACTGGAAAGACCTTGCCCCAAACAGCATCACCTCAGAGGTGCAATAAGGTTTTGTTTTGGGGGTGTTATTACCTTGATGAGGGCACTGGAGGTAGAGCAGGTACCAGGAAGAGCAGCCAAAACCATGGAAGGAAGTGCTGGTGCTGCTCAGGCTGCAGGGAATGATGGAGATCTGCAAGATCATGACAGCAGTGGGACAAGCAGATGGGGGAATACTGCTGCTTTGATGGATGCAGGCAGGAGCTGGGGCTGCTGGAGGCATCCAAAGGGAAGGGCAGCAGAGACAAGTGGGGCTCATGGCCCACCCAAACCCGCATCTCCTATTGCTGTGGGACAGTGAGTGCTGGGCTATGTGGTGCCCATGGGCTGACAGGGACTGGTAGAGTATTTCCCATGTTGTTAAGCCTGAGATGACCTCTATATTTTTGAATGCTGAAGGTCAGAGGTCTCACATTCATCTTCTGAGCTTTGCTGGCTCTTCATGTTCTAAAAGCCCAGCATGAAGCCCTGCGAGGTACCCATAGCACCATACCATAGCCAGTTAATCTCCCAGTATTATAAATGGGGAGACAGAGATGGAAGCTTCCCCAGGCTTCCCTGTTTGACTCATGGGCTGATGTGCAGGGATAAGTGTGCAAAACCCACAAGAAACGTTAAACTCCTTGTGCTGTGTTAAACGTTAAACTCCGTGGATAGAGGGAGTGCTTAAAACCATGAGATTGCAAAGACCAAGAGCTAATGGGATACAGCAGAAATGTGGGGTGGAGGAGGAGCTCCTTGGCTGTAACAGTGGTGGGTAGAATAGAGTTTATACCTGGAATCTTTTCCTCCTCTCATCCCAAAAGCTTTGGCTTTTGCAATAGCTGCCCTCTTCTAAGGCCAAGGGGATGTGAAAGGAGCCACAAGCAGAAGCCTGTGACTTGCTGTGGACTCAGCTGGGCAAAGGAATTCCTCAAACATGAATGCAGGAATTCAAAGGTCTTTTCGTGTCATCTATTTCTGATGTCCCAGAACTGATGGTGGGAATGGTACCTTGATGTTTCCGGCCTATCTGGAGTGGGAAGGAAAGTATTTAGGAACACATGAACAGCTGCTGTATAATACAGAACCCTGTGAATGTACCGTGTTTGCAGTAGTGCAGAAGTTGGTGTGTTAATAATGATGGAAGAGATGTAGAGTGCATGTGTAAGCTCCTCAGCCCAGTAGGATGAATTCAGGCTTGGGATAAACTATCAGGTAGAGATAAAGAGCCAACAGCCAAATGAAGGCTGATCTTTGCTGTGCAATGCAGTCAGGCTGCAGGATTGTCCTGTTGTGGACTGCACTTCAGCAGGTTGGCTGCTTAAAATACATTTGTCTCCTTGCTATGAGACTAATTCCTGCTTGAAGGCAAAAACTAATAGCAAGTTCCCAGGTATTAGAAAGAAACCTCGCAAGAAGAGTGGATGGAGTAAGTCAGTTTGTACCCCAAAAGTGCGTGTCCCCTTAGATCTGGGTCTGCGGAGCTGCTGCTGGTGATGCTTAGCAGCAAGGAATTTGCAGTGGCATGGATCTGGGGGGACAAAAGAGCAGTAGATGGGTGGCAAAGTGGGATTTTATCCAAATATGTGGCCAAGACACTAAGGATAAACAGTGCTAACAAAGCAGTGAATAAACACAGGATGGCAATATGACCTGATTTCTATCAGTATTCACTTGTATTGAGTCAGTTCCCTGCCTTGTGGACGGGGTTTCCTGTTTATACACCGCCTGCAGAGGAGATAGTCACAACAAAACCCGTAGCAATTGGCGCCTGGAATTTATCTCATTTCCAGAGTCAAAACCAGCCCCATTCCTGCAGTCATGATGGAGTGGTGAGGCTCTCACCGCCTGCTGTGATGGGCGATGGGCATCAGTTCTGGTTCCCAGGTCCTGTCATCCAGCCACATCTTGTTAGGATCTGAAATGATTCGTTTATTCCAAACAAGGGGGAAAGTGTCACAAGCTTGCGAGGGAAAAGACAAGGAATTAACTCTCTGTAATTTCTGTTGCTCCCGGTTTGACACCCGATGACAGGAGCCTCTGGAGTCAATCTTCGCAACATATGTACAAAGCTGTTTAAGGGGAAATTCTGTCTTCTCATCTGTGATAATTTATACTCCCAAGGCTGCTTATCTTGTGCTGACTGGAGGGACCCCTGTGTGCAAGCTGAGCTTCTGTAATTAACCTTCTTCCAGAAGACGGATACTTTTGGTACCTTCTTTGGTGCTCTTGACAGGAGAACCCTACATCAGTCAGTCATCACTCCCCTCTCCCCGCATGGCACATGGGAATTTACACAGGTCTTCGAATTTCCCTGCTGAAAGGAAGTGAAAACCTCATGTAAGTTTGGCAGAGGAGACTTAAGAGACAGAAAGAAGAGGATCTGTATAGGATTACGGTGATGTAAGGTCTCTCAGAAACAGCCAGCCCCAGTCTGTGCTACCCCTGCCAAGACTTGTGGGGGTGACCACGAAGGGGTGATGTTGCTTTTAAGGCATTAATCCCACCAAAAGCTCTGCTCTGGATTTGGTAGTTGCTCTGTATTTACGAACTCTAACCAGGGTCCTCATTGCATGAACCTGTCCAGACCCCACAATGTGACCCCACTGTGTTGCAAGTCCTGAGAGATGTTAGCAGGGTGTGAGGCATTAGATGATCCCCAGATCCCTCCCATCTCTGTGGTCTCTCCTCCTTCTGCTCACGACCCATTGTGCAGTCCCTCCTTGTCTCACCTTCCCAGGCAGGAATCTCCAGGAAAGGGTTATATGGTTACTGCTCCTCTTGGGCTTTTACTGACTGGAGATGGAAAGGCAGAGGTGATGGACCAAGGAAAAGGAGTGCTCACAAAGTTTGACAAAGCTTTCATTGGAGCAGTGAAGGGCAAAATAAGGAAAGATTCATCTATTTTAGTTCAAAAGAAACCCAGAACAACCATTTTTTGTGAGATCTGCAATAATGTTGTAGTTATTTTTTTACATAGCCCATGCTTTTTTACCTTTGCATCTCTCTAGTGAGGCATTTGACTCTATTTTAATGGCATATCAAGAATTTCCTGTTTGTTTGTTTTAAGAAACTCAATGAGTATTTCCAAATAAAGAAGAAGGTCTGAAAAAGAGGATTTAGCTCATGGAGGAGGATGGTTTCTGTTTTCCAGGATGCTGAGATGATGCCATATACTCAACCACAGGGATGTGGCTTGAGGAAGGACTGGTGACCAGGTATGGAGGCAGGCCAGGTGATGCTCTTTCAGCCGAAGAATCCATAATGCTGTTCATCTGGACACCAAGAGCCAAGCCTTATCCCTGCCAAGCGGCTTCAATATGTGCTCATCAATCCATCCCACAAAGATATTGGATTGTGGCATTGTGAGGCACAGCTTTAACAGGGTCATTTATGAAAGTCCACATCTGGAGAGAAGAAAGCAGCAGATCTGCCAAGCCACCCCAGTTCCTGCTTGTTACACAAGAGCCAACGTTATGGCTTGAGAAATGGATTAACTAATATGTTACAGACACAGAAACCCTGGGAAAATGAGGGAGGAAGAGGTTTCCTTCCAGCCTCAAGAACACCTGATGTGGGGCTGCTGGTCAAGGCAGGAGATAGAAGAAGTCACCTTCACCAAGGAGGACTTTAAAAGATTGAGAGCTTATAGGAAGGCTCAAAGAGAGAAAAGAAGAGCTGGAGGGATGCTCTTCTCCAGCCTCAGCTGCTCTGGGAGTCACCAGGCCATGCAGCGAACAGGTCAAACCAAGTTCAGAACTGAATGCCTGAACTTTCCCCAAAGTGAGCTCTTGTCCTTGCATATGTGCTGGCTGACCATAATCATTCCGGTTTGTTTCTATGCAGCAGAATTACTTTGCTCTGTGGAAACATGCCCGAAACAACTGAGGAAGCACTGGAGGTGAAGTATTTCTGCAATCATCTCCGTAATTCCTGAATCCCAAGAGATGTGTTCAGGTTTTGAGGCTCATTCTGCTTCTGGCTGTGGGTAAGGAGAACACTCAGATCCATCCCTCTCAGCCAGCACTGCTGCTGCATTTCACCTCCCTCAGACCAGATGCAAGGATGGGGACAAGCCTAAAAGCCAGATCAGCCTCCGTGTTAAGCCCGGGTTCAGCATCCTTGCAGCTGCAGAGCTGAAGTTCAAAGGTCTCTCTCTTTGCTTGGTGCACGCTGTGTTAATTTGTCAAGTCTTATCCATTCCTGCTCCGCAGCAGCTGCAGTGTGTGAATCCCTCCTGCTCCCCCAGCCCAAGGCTGGAAACGAACCCACAGCATCCTTTCTCATGTAAATGTTTGCTGGGGGGCCGCTAATTATATCCCAAACCCAACTGAAGGCCCTTCAGTCGGTTTAACAGTCGGCAGTTCCATGCCTTTGACAGCCCCAGCCATGCCCGGCTTGTTCTGGCATTCCTGGGCTCCTCACATGGATTTCTACTGTCAAACAGTGCCTTTTGTTATGGTTTACCATCAGTCAGTGGCACTTCAGATGAAGTAATTTCCTTTTTGTTTCCTTGCTCGGTCCCTGCTGGTCAATGTGGGATGAGATCACCTGAATCTTATTTGGGGGGACAAAGGGAAAATTGGCAACATCTCCATAGGGCTTTTTCCCTCTCTTTGGCCAGGGTGGGATTTGTGCAGAACAATGGACATTCATTTGCTAAGTGATTTTGCAAGCATGTTCTCAAGGAATGCAAATACTCCAGGACTGTGGTGGGGTTGTTTTCTACCCTTCATCTAACCTTAGCCCCTGACCCTGCAGTTCTATGTGCATGTTTCAGCCTCAGCTCATGCTAAGGCCATTGAAAGCCTGCATGCCTGAAGCTCAGCATATCTGCAAACCTCTCTAAGGTGGAGGTGCTAAGATACAAGAGACCTTAAGCTTTTTGAAAATGCTGTTATATCTCAGCTTAAAATAGAGGCTGTTTAAACCTCTCGAGGTGTGTGCAAGGGAATTTCAGTTGGAGGCAAGGAGCTTGCGAATACGACTGTCTCCACAGATAAAGTGGCTCTCTGATGTTTGCCTTCCACTAAGATAACCCAAGGAAGCTGACGCCTCCAGGACTGTATTGTTTCACATCAAACCACGTTCTGGCAGAGCAAAGGTGATAGCAAGGGTGTTGATTTATGAAGTGGTGGCTGAGCTCCCGACCAGAAGCAGCAGAGATGTTTTGCATGTGAAATATGACAGCTCAGAGCATGTGGTCTGTCTGGAGCCCATGCGTGTGCTGGGTTTCAGGAGCCCGGTGAAGGTCATACACTGATTTGGGGATGTTGAATGGGTTTCTCTTGCTTCTCCCCAGCTGCCTGTTTCTCATTGTAGGCACAGAGGGGCAACAAGACCATTGTAGGCTCAGAGGGGCAACAAACTCCTGCTGGGTTTTGAATGAAGTTGGACAGTACATTCAGTAATGATTAAGGGAGGCAAATGTGCATATGCTTCCCCTAGAAAATGAAGCAAAAAGTGAAATTAATCTTTCCCAAACAGTTAATGGACTTCAAAGAACAAACACAATTCAGTGCTTGGAGTGTGGAAAAGACTGGCAAAGGATGGTGAGAAGGGATAAATTTAACAGGATGGGACAAGCCGATCTGAAGACCCCCTCTCACATCATGATTTTAGCCCCATGAGGGCATTCATTGGGAGAGCCTCTGCTTACTTACAGCATAATTGCTGTTCTGGGTGCAGTTCTCCTGCCTTTTGAAGATGTCTTGACACTGGCCAGTGTAAAACTCCTCTAAACGTGGGTTTTTTAAGATATCAGACCAAGCCAAATGCACCAGGAGTCATGAGTATGATTGGAGTCCACTAAGATGCAGGGATGAGAAAGCACATTATCTTATTCCCTCAAGCAGGGAGAATTAACTGCATGTAAACATGGGCATTGCAAGTCCTGGGAATAGTCACTGGGACATCAGCCAATGCAGATATAATCTAACCCTTCTCCTTTTATCCTTCATACTTCAGAGCTGCAGGGGTCACCATGTCAGAGGTGTAAAATATTGGAGTGGTTTAGGAATGACCTTTCATAATACTGGGAAAATTTCCTTGAAAAATCAATATTAGAAGAATATGGTGCAGAAATCAGGATTTAAGGAAGAATTTTAAACTTGATAGGAATGAAAAACTCATCAAGGACCTGGATAAATTATAGCTAGTAAGAATTATGGTGGATAATTGCTTTAGGAAATCAGTGTGTTCAAGGGGAATATACAGGAGGCAGGTGTGGAAGCTTCTTTAGCCTGTGGGTGACTGCCCAGCTTGTGGAGAAGGAGATCCAAAGGGGAGGAATGGCCAGGGCTGCCCAAGGGCAGGGGCAAGAGGATCCCAGCAGCACTGCCCAAAGCACCATGCGGCCCCAGCCAGGGTTGAGGATGCTGCAGGTGCCACCTGCAAGGCACTGGCTCAGGCTTCCAAGCTGCTGCATTAATAACATCACCCTTGTTCAAGGTTATGGTGCGAGTTGATTGCTCCTGATTAGGGATTTGTATTCACTTGTGAGAGCTTGCAGTTTTTATTGCCTTTATGGTAATAACTGCAAATAATAAAATGTCAAAGTGTTGTAATTAAACTTTAATTAATTACAAGCCCATTACTTTTAAGTTTATTCACGGTAAGGACAATGATACTGAAAACAATTCATTAAAGCACTTGATATGTAAATTGTGAAGGAAAGCATTAATATCGGGTAGCTCATGTATTTACTTTCTACAGAGCAGTAGAGAACTTGTTTAAGGAAAGGCAGCCCCCCTGGATGATTTTAACTGCTTGCTTTAGGGAGCAGAGAAATGCCAAATACTCTCAAGGTGAAATGATTCCCAAAGTCAGGTTCTGCATCCTTTAAAGCAAAATGCTTAGCAAGCAGAAAACAGAGATCCCTGCCTGGGCTTGTACTGTGCATGGCTAATCACTTTAACAGATACGGGGAGATGTGGCAGTCCTGTAGAGGTAGGGAAGAGGGCAGTCGTCCCGTTCCACACGTGTTTTACTCCTGATGGGTTACTCTGCAGACACAGTGCTTGGGGAGAGGGTCAGCATTGCTTTAGTAACACCAAGCATGCAACGTGCCCTTTGCTTCAGCTATAAACGCCTCCCCCCAAAACACTTTCTATCTTACTGAGTTAGTGCTGCTCCATCGGGCTGGCAAACCTCCTGTTCTGACTCTCTAAACTGAATTAATCTCATCTCTGATGGTCTATTTGTCTTCAGCTTTTGCTGATTTAATTCAGTGTAACAAGCTGAGCTGGACTGTGCTTTCCCCAGATAACCTGAGCACAGATCACTGCACATCACTGCAGTAAAACGTGGGCCATGTTGGGTACAGGATGCTGATTGTGCACCCCATCACACCATTCATGCTCACAGTCTTTTCCTTGGCCCTAGAGGAGCATCTTCTGCAGCAAAAGTGCCCAGTACAACATTTCCATGCACAGTGGGTCCTTATCCCCAGGCAATGGGGATAAGTCATGGTTGCTGTGTCAGGCTATGTGCTGCAGTCAAATGGCACATGGGTATTTGTTTGCCTTCTCTGCCCTGTGGGAACGGGCTCCAGTCTTAACAAAGAGAATGGACTGGTAATGATGAAAAGCAGAGAATAAACACTGAGGGTGGTCAGCTCTGGGGGGCACAGGCTGCACTGTGCAGGGTGTGCCAGAGGGGTATGTCTGTGCATTGAGCACCCCAGCAGAGATGTGTGTGCACTGAGCACCCCAGCACAGATGTGTGTGCACTGAGCACCCCAGCACAGATGCGTGTGCAGTGAGCACCCCAGCACAGATGTCTTTTCACCACCTCTCGGTTAGCAGCTTTCACCCCCTCCTCCCAGCACCCCGGTGCTCACTGGCCTGGTGTAGCGCCGCACAAAGCTGGTTTCAATGGCCCTAACGCTCATCAGTGCCGTGTTGAGAAGCACAAGGTGGGTACCGGGATGCGGGGCCCGCGGGGCCGGTGACGCTGCGCGGATGCGGACTCTACACGCGGAACCGACGGCCCCGAGCACCCGGTGGGTACCGCGGTCCCCTCTGTGTGTGTGCGGGCGCAGCAGGGTGGGGGTCTCGCTCCCCCGGCTCCAGGTGAGACGCGGAGGGGTTGGCCCTTCGTTGCCTCCCTGTCGAAGGGAGGCGCAGTGCAAGTGAGATGGGGAGCGGCGGAGGGTCTGGGCTTGTTTAGTCTGGAGAAGGCTCAGCGGGGACCTTATCGCTCCCTGCAGGAGCCTGAGGAGGATGGAGTAAGGTGGGGTCCGTCTCTTCTCCTAAGTAACAAGGGATAGGATAAGAGGTAAGCTGCGCCGGGGGAGGTTTAGGCTGGATATTAAGAGCAATCCCTTCCCCACAGGGTGCTCAGGCATTGGAACAGGCTGCAGTCACTGTTTCTGGAAGTGTCCACACACCGTGGAGACAAGCCCTCAGTGCTGTGGGTTAGTGGTGGCTTTGGCAGCACTGGTTAACAGTTGGACTGGATGAGCTTAAAGGTCTTTTCCAACCTGGTTGTTTCTATGATTCTGTAATACTCACCTTCTGCTAAAGGGAGCTGGCATTTTCCCTCAGCACCCTCTGCTCCCCATTGTCTGCAAGCAGCGTGTAATTCGGTCTTTTGGAAGCTAGTGGCAGAAGCAGCTTCTCTGTCAAGGGGGAAGGCATGAATAAAGGGGAGACGTGATCAGACAGAACGGCACCTCCAGCTTGGACAGGGAGAGCCTAAAGCAGGGAGGCACACCCAAGGTTAATAACATGTTGCTCCACCAGCTTCTATCTAATCTTGGAAAATGTCCTCTGCTGCAAAGAGAAATGGGGAAGTGATTATGTGGCTGGAAATAGGGTCCTGCTCTGCTGTCTAGACAGCTTTAAAAAACATCAAGCCAGGGTGTTCCTATTTATGAAGAATGCAGCTGTACTGCTGCCTTCCCCAGCCAGGGAAGAAAGCAGTGCACTTGAGGTCATTTGGCTGCAGCGCGCTCACTGAGCCTGTCCATGGGAATTTATTCCTCCCTCTTCCTCTATCTGTTTTGTTCCTTGTGCTTCCACCCTGCCACCTCCAGCTCTCTTGGCTGTGGGGCTGTCCCATGGAGGACAAAGGGGACCCCCTGTGCCTTGCTAGGCTGCCTGCATTGGGACAGCATGTTAGACAAGCATCACTGCAAAGGGTCCACGAGCCAGGATGGCTGCTGGGTGCTAACCAGGCTTTTCTGTCACTATAACACTGCATTAGGGATGACTGCCCAGAACAAACTGCAGGCAGCATCCAGGTCTATAAAGAATCTCTTACAAAGGCTCGCTTAAGCCCTAAATGCAACCTTGGCAATCACTGTCTCTCTTTCCCCCCCATACTAAATGATGTACATAGGGTTTGACCTTTTTTTGTGGTGGGAGCTGGGCAGGTGGAACCTGATGCCCAAATCATCAGTGGGTCAGGATATGGGGCATTGCCTGCCTCCAGCAGGAGCCCTGCTGCTCAGCATCCTCTGCTAACAGGACCCAGCACCACATCTCTGCTAAGGCTCAACCTAGGGTGGTCTGAAAAGAACCCCTATTGATCATGGGGGCAGTGTCCTACAAAAGGGGGAAATGGGTCAGCAGATATGTTAATCCCAGCTTGATCCAAAGTCTTGGGAATAGGTGGCAACCTTCATTTAATGGAACAATGAGGTCATTAGGAATTTGTAATGAACTGCACCGCAGCCATGTAAGTAGGTCACCCTTAGCTCAGGAACACTCCAGAATGAGTCCATCCCCATTTGTGTGCAGCAGCAGAGATGGCCAGGAGCAGATTGACGGCTCCAGCCTGGGATTTGCTAGCTAGGCCATTTTAGGAATAAACCAGGGCAAATGTAAAACGAGTTATGTTATCCCAAGTCATAAAATGAACTGGTTCAGTTTTAGGTGTCCACAGGATGAAGCCCTGGGAGGGGTAATCACCCAGGAGGAAAAGGGAAGAGATCCTTCCCCAGTCCCAAAGAGAAGCTTTGTCCATCCCTGGGCATCACACAGGTAACGCTATTCCCACATCCTGAAAGACTCCCTAAAGGTCTCTCCTTCCTGCACCACTCTCCAGTTGGACACGGTGCCTGCATCATTGAGCTTGAGTCTTTTGGGTGCTGCTTTGGTGCCCTCCGAGCTGGCTGATAACAGGCAGTGACAGAAACTGGAGGTCTCCCATGCCAAGGACACCCAGAGCTGTCCTTGAGTCCTACCCAAGGTCCCAAGCCTTGCAAATCAAACATGCTGTGTGTCATAAATCATCTGTGAGCTTCTCCCATCTCCCATTGACCCCTGTGGGTGAAAGCCAGATGCTCATGGTAGGACTACAAAGTGGAAAAGCTTCTTTTCTCACCTCCACCTTCTTTTGCCCCCAAATCTTGACATTCCTACAGTCCTGTGTAACTTCAGTAACCACCAAGCAAGCAGGAGGAGAACAGGCAGGGTACAGGCAGGAGAGAGGTTTGCTGTGCTAGTGAAAGCCCCAGGGCTGAAGATAGACAAGGTTGAGATAATATTTGGCTAGAGATGCAAATATTTAAAGCTCAACCCATCCTCCTGAAGACCTTCATCACTCCCCAGGAGCACATAAGGGAAGCAGGGATGCCATGCCTGGCCAGCAGGCTAAAAGAGCAGGTCTCCTTTGTCCCTCTTTACTGGGAAATGCTCCCTTCCCTTCTGAAGGTGGTTGTCCATGTCCTTGTGTGGAGCTTCAGCAGTCAGGAGTGGAGGGCTCCTTCCTCTCCCCTCCTGTTTTTGCTGTTTTCACTTATGTTTTCTATGTCCTTTTCTACACAGAGCTCCAGGCTTTCTCTTCACGTGTGCTCCAGAGTTGTCTGAGTTGCTTCATGAGCACTTTCTACTTGTGCTGTGGTATCTGGAGGTAATTTGTTGGAGGAACAGGAGAGAAACCAGGGAATGCTTCAGGTTACATCCTCCATCACCACCTCCCTCCAGAAACACACCTCTAGAGGATGGAGCTTGGTGACAAGGTAAGCAGAGAGGTTGAACCAGTCCAAAGTGGCACCCTCAGTGCAGCCAACCATGTTCCCCCATCACAAGCAAGCTGGCTTTGGGGGAAAGGGGGCAGTGGTTGGGGAAGCGTTTTGGGAAGACATATGGGGATGAAAAGCAAACTAAGGAGGAAAATAAGAGAGAGGGATGCAATTCTCCCTTTAGAACAGCTGGTTTCTTTATGTTACTCAGGAAAGGGCAGCTTGAATGGGTGCCCAGTGCAGCCTAAATGGGTACCCAGTGCAGCCTAAATGGGTGCCCTGTGCAGCCATGGGTCCTACATGGCTGAGTCACTGAAGAAAAGCTTCTCTTTTAGGGAAGAATAGGGAAGGTCTCTGTGTGTGTGTAAGTCCTTGGCTTGATCAAGGCAAGCCTGTGATAATGGCAGCCCCTTGGCCCCAGTCCTTCCTCTCCACTCTCACAGTTCTGAGGACTGCAATAACATGTAACATCCATCTTGCCGTGTAATACAAACATTGCACCATGCCAGGCAGCTGATAAGGAATGACCTCTTACTTGTAACGAGGAAACTTGACATACCCTTAAAGAACGTGCAGGGAAAAGGCAAACACTTCGGAGGCTGCCTGCAATGGGATATTTCTGGTGCTTGAGAAGGCACAAAGCAAGTGTGGTTCGTGTCAGGAATCATTTCCAGCCTCCTTTTAACAAAAATGTAATAACTGTCAAATTTAAACCAAATGATTGACAAAAATGCTGTAAATGTACAACAGCTCCAAGGGCAGCTCGGTCTTGAGGAGAGCTTTTACCTGCTCCACCAGCAAAGCAGTCCCACATGGGCTGCGAGAGCAAGGATTTTGGTGGGCTTATTGATCAGAAGCTTTCTTGATCAGAAGCAGCAAGCCCCCAGGACTGCTTCACCTGGCCTGAGAGCCAGTGGCATTGCAGTGGTTCTTTGAGCTCCAGCCAGAAATGTGGGTCCTGATGTTTGATGTACAATGGGTACCAACCATGCTTCAAGGCAACTGTTGTGTTGTTGGGTTCTTTTCTGCTGTTCTCAACAACCCGTGCTGGGAGGATGGCATTGATGGATTGTTTAGAGATCCTCTTTTGAGGCTCTGATGTCTACATGGAGATTCTCATTGAAAGGAGAGAAGGAAAATGTCAGCTCGAGCATTGCAGTGCTGTGGTTTCAAGCCTCTCCAAGATGTGCCTAGAGAAACAGGGTCCAGCTTTTGACCATGAGGCTGCTTTTGACCATGAGACCAGTCTCACTGCAGTGAAGCTTACACCTCCAGGCAAGTAAACAGATCACAGTGGCCTTGTGGAAGGTCTGGGTTTGAATCACACCCTGCTAGGAACCTCCTGTGTCAGGAGGAATCTCTTGCCTTCCTCTTGCGTTCTGCACCAGGATATTGTTGCTTCATTTTCAGTGGGGGTCCCTGAGGCACACAGAGAGGAGAAGCTGTTGTGCCATAGCTTTGCCAGTTATAGTGGTTGGGAAGACGAAACCCCAGTTATCCAAAGCTTGAGTAAGATGGGAAGAGTTTTATAGCCGGCTGTGCTGATGTATGGAATGCTGTTTCCAGAACACACATAGAGCAGGGTAACTCTAGTTTTTTATCTCATGTGAAATTGGCAGGTTCTTAATGTTGTTGCTGAAGTGTGTTTCCTCTTTGCCTGCATGCAGAGACTTTGAGCGATGCTATCTCACCTTCTTCTGAGTCCTGGCAGTCCTGCTGCTAACTCAGCCCCTTTATAAAGATAAAAGTTGGCAGCAGGCTCCAAGAGCAAGTGTGCTGCTGTGGTAGGGATGGGGGTTCGGGGCTGTGTTTTCTCATTCCTATTTGGCTGCCCAAAACTCACCCTAACCCCCTGCAATCACTTAGACTCTCCTCTGATTGCAGACGGTGTCGGGTTATGCCCATGCTCATTGATCTAATTGGTTTCCTATCATTCATCTTGTTCGTTTATTCCAATCTTAATCATGAGTAAAACCCCCTCTTGATGGGAAAGCTGTAGGAGGTTTTTGCAGAGCTGGAGTTACCATTCACTGGAGGGATGGATGCAGTGGGCTACCTGGGTTGGTGTCCAAGCCAAACTGGAAATTCCTTGGTTTCTTTGCAAGCAAAGGAGAAAAACAAAACCCTTTTCTTTAAGTAATTTGAAACTTTATGTGCAACCTGGAATAAACATTTTGTTTTGATGTCAGGGTCAGTCCTTGAAGAGGAAGGATCATGATTTTAATAGCACATCAGTTGGGGAAGAAAAGGGCCTTTTGGAAAACAAACCAGAAAGCATTTCCAGTTCCTCAGGAATGTCTTTCCCTCTATAACAAACAACTGATTGACAGTTTCAGCTGAAATGCATGAATACATTCCATGTCCAAAGTAGACTTTTCCAGCAGAGTTACCATTTTGGGAGAATAGCTTGCTTTAAGCCTTATTTTTTACATCTGCTGTACATTGCAGAGGCCAGCTTCTCCAATAGCCTCTACATCTCATCAGCTATTGATCAGTGCATTGTACATACTGATAGTAGAACCTGGTTGTATTTCTGCACAGATAGCAATGAGATTTAATATAGGCTTGTAGCCTTTAGGACTGTCAGGACATTCTGTGGTTCTGTTCAACACTTTGGATGTCAATGGGAATTCCTTCTCCATAGGCATTCTGGCTGAAAACCTTAAATGCTCACATCTGAGGATGTACAGTCAAATTGAGCTTCGATGCAACTTTTATTAACCAGATGGTAACATCTTATTTACACTTCCCATATAAAACCATCTGTGCTTTAGCTGGGGAGATGCTGTCTCTTGCTCCACTTGGGAGTTTGGCTGCAGGGGGTGTAGCTTTGCTTTTGTTAGCATCCAGCCTCCCTCTCTCACCAGAGCTGAATACGTAACACTGCTTTTATTTAACCTTGTTTTAATTAGAGGGTTACAAAGCTGCAGTTGGCTCTTTCCGCACCAGTCAGTTGGCAATCTGGATCTTGCTGCCTTTAAACAAAACTGGAATGTTTTGCCTTGTTTTCCCTTGGTATTGAAACTGCAGTCGGCTTCCTCTGTTCTCATCCAATGGCTCCTGCATCTTGCCTTCTCCATCGCTGAATCCTCCTCTTCCTCGGTGTGAAATTCTAGCTCCGTTTGACATCAGCCTCAGTAAGGTCAGGCCTTCTGCATGGGTGTTTGTTTTCTTTAAGCGCTCATAGCTTGTTTCTGTGCCCAACCTTTCCGTGAGCCAAGTTCAACACCTCCATCTCCACCATCTCTGTTGCTTTCCTATGAACTCCCTTGAAATCATAGCGCTGGGTGCCCAGAAAGGGCTGTGCTATTTCAGGTGTTGTCTAACCAGTAACCTCATGGAGAAACTATTCTGCTCTCAGCTTCGCCAGTTGGTTGTGTTGTTTATTTTTCTTGTTTCACTGACAGATCGAGTTGCATTTCATGTCATTAATAAAGATGTAAACGAATCTCAAACCTAACAGTGACCTCCGAATGGAATCCACCAGCTCTGCCAGCAGTGCACTCTCTTGGTTGCCTTCTTGCTTGTCTCCCATCGAGCTCTTCGCCTTCACGGACTATTCCCATCCAAGCCAATTTGAGTTAATCTTGTGTGATGGGAAGAGACACCATGCTAAAGGCTTCATCACAGTAACAATCAGATACATGTGGAAACCAGATGTTGTCTTCTACGAACATTTGCATAATTTGGAAAGGAATTTGAAAGGCAATTTGTTTCTCTTCCGTGTCAACCCAGACTGAAATTTGCCCCAAAGTGGGTTTTTTTTCCATGAGAAAAAAACGCTCAGTGATAAAAATGGGCTGAATGACATTTTTATGTTAATTTAAATTGTTTAAGCTCATGCAAAACTGAAATGGAAAAGACAAAATACTCCAATAAAATCAAAATAGTCTAAAAATGCTGATAAAATCCAGCTGTGATGACACAATGCAGGGTACCCCCACAGAACAGCGTTTCCCAGCATAAAACCTTCTGATGAGAGCAGTATTGACTTGTATCAATAGCCTGTGATATGTAACCCCCAACCCAAGGAGAGCTCTCATTTCCTGGAGGAGATGTCTTTGCAGAGGTGCGTGTCTGTTCTCATCTCAAGGATTTAGTTCTTTTCAGTTCTGCTACAGACAATGAGATTATCCTCAGGAAGGAGGGGGTACAAACCAGCTTACAGCTGCCCTGGGCTCAGCATGAGCATCCTTGCTTGGGGCTTTCCCATCTCACAGATCTTATTTGTGTTCCAGGCTAACCCAGGGTTCTCTGGCTTGCCTGAAGAGGGCTGTGTTGGGAATATCAGTCAGGGTCAAAGCAGCCCATTTGCTTTGGCAAGCATGGTGTGAGTGTAGTTAGCTGACCACTGCCTTTGCTCTGTGTATGGCCAGTCCTGGCCATTTATCTTGGGTGCTGGCCAGCAGTTCCTGCTAGCCTCAAGTTATAGGGCTGTGTTTGAACTCCTCTCCATCATCCCAGGCATCCACATGTGTGACACACACACATGCACCGTGCCACAGATGCTGTAGATTGGCTGCAGCTGAGATAAATATTATTCCTATATCATGATGAGGATGAAAATGTCCTTTTGGAGGGTTTGGAAGAGGAGGCTCAGTTTGTTGTGGTCTGCCCTTGGGCTCCTTCTGACTTCTGCTTTCCTGAAAACAGGAGGACAAAACCCAGCCTGCGACCGAAGGGGATTTCAGTTCTCACTCAGACCCTGGTCAGGAAAACAGAGCACATTGTTTGTGATGGCAGCCTCCACCAAACAGCTCAGGGGCCAAGTTAAGGCTAAGGAAGAAATTCAGCCTTCCCAGTGATGAGAGATCTGTGTGCTTCCTTCCCTTGCTTACACCGGTTTCTGTGCATGCACTGCTCTGCTTGCTGCCACCACATCATCTACAAGGTAAGGAGAAGCTGGTCATGGTCAGTGGTTCAGTGCTGAGCTGTGATTGTCCTTTAGTACACCAAACTGAAGGACATTGTTCTCTAGTGGGCATGCAGGCTGGGTGCGTTTTAGATGCAGGCTCCAGAGGAGATCATCCAATGCAGGATATGGGAAGGCTGAGTCTGATGTGAGCCTGGAGAGGTGTGAGGAAGCCGGTTGGTTGTGCTGCTGAGCACAGGGCTGGTCCACAGAGGAGCTTCCCAGGCTGGGGACATGATGAAGCAAACAGATGAGGAATCAAGAGATAAATAGGGGCTACCACAGGACCTTGGCAGAGCTGGGCTCAGGGCTGGTATTGCAGCCCGGGCATCTTGGCAGGCTTTGAGCCTTATTTAATGCAGCAAAATGATGGCAGCACCACATATGTGATGCTGAAATTCAGCCAGTGTGGGGAACCACCCCTAGATAGTGATGTACATGATGCAAACTCTTGTTCCTTCTGCTAGCAAGTGTAAGCCAGGGTGAGCACACGACCATGTTATAGCTGCTTTTATTGGACAAGTGGGTAGATACACCCCTGCCTCTCTGTGTCTGTCTGGTGCAGTGGTCCCTGCAGGACAGTGTGGTCCCCAGACAGAGAGGGGGGACCCTTCTCTCCCCATTTACTTGCCTGTGCTATCAGGACAGCTGCCTGCCCCTCTCTGAAGAGGTTACAGTCATGGTTTACACAGAGCCTGACACTGGGGGTCCTCAGCCTGGAGGGGAGAGCAGGGAAATGCAGACTAATTTAATTGATAGAAACCCTACCATGGATTAAAAGTTCAAGCTCTCAGCTCATGTGTTTAACTCCAGGCACATCTGGTTTCTCTCCTAAAGACTCTTGCCCTTGGAGGAGATCTAAAATCATGTCAAGATCCTATATAATAGGGGGAAAAAAGAGAACATGTTGATCCACACCATAGGAAGGGAGCACTGCCAGGCTCCCCATCACTGCTGCAGCATTGCCTCCACCACCCAGGCTCTGTGTGCCTCCAGCTTTGCCCCACACAGGATGTGCCCATCTCGCACCACCTGGGGCATCCCAGCCCCATAGTCATGGACAATGTGTTGTGGAATAGGCAGTGAGGGATGGATCCCCACTGCAGTGACAATGTGCTGGCAGGTCCCTTTCCACTCCCTTGGTGTGAACATAATGAATTGTGTGTGACATCCCACGAGGGGTTTGTGAATAGGGTTTCCAGCCAAGGTGGGTGGAGGGGTGGGTGTTTTGTGGTTCCCCCAGCCAGATGTGTTCTTCTCCTCTTCCCATTGAGTCCCTGCCTGTGTTAAGTTACTTGTGGTAACACTACTCCTCAGATGCATCTTTCAGGAAAGAGAAAAGGATCCTTCCTAGGCTGCTCCATACATGCCTGTCCTTTGAATAAAGCAGGAGCAAGTCCCATCACTGTGCTTTGACTCCTTGCTCCTGACATCCATACTCCTAGCGCTGGGACTTGAGGGCAAAAAGTCTTCCCCCAGTGCAGGTGGTAGCATCCTTGTTTGCACCTTCTGCTTCCTGAACCTCAGATGTACAGGGAAGGCTTTTCAATGCCCTTTCCCAGGAGTGACAGCTCTGTGCTTTGGGGAGGAAGCATTTCCTTGGTGACTTTCCCTTCCAGCAAGATCATGATTTAGTGATGATGTGGCAGAGCTCAACACACTGCGTGTGTATCCTGGTGTTTGATGGCTTAAACTGTGTTTTTCAATTGGAAAATATATTTAATAATTTATATTTTACTATATTTCTTCATTTTGAAAGCTTTGCACAAGCTCAAAACCAGTTCCAAAACTGAGCTGGAAACCCCCCTTTTGGAGGGGTCTGATTCCCAGCTCCACTATTGCAGTTAATTACCTGTGCTTTGCTAGTCCTAATCTTGACATCTCAGGCAGTTTGGGATGCCACGTTTCAGCATGAGCCTGCACTGGAAATGGAAGTATCCAGGCACTTCCTATCAAAATGCTTCCTTTGGGAAAGTGTCACTGTCATCATTTTCTGCTGGTAAATGTGTTGTCTTGGGTTTTGTCTTTTTTTAACATTTTAGGTCCCATTCCCCTTTCTATCCCAAAGGGGTGGGTGGCACAGCCTCTGGTCCTCAGAATGAGCATCCTAAGGGCTGGAAGACTGAAAATCCCTTCCCTGAACTGTGAGGGAATCCTGCCTTGCTGGGGAGTTGTTCACAAGCAAAGCAGTTTTCACTGTGTCCCTCAGGTGACTTTGGGAATCAGATGCAGGAAACAGGTAAGACAACAGCAGCAGCAATCCCAGGATGCAGCACCCTCCAGTCTGTGTTCTGATGCTGTTACCATGGGAGGTTGTGGCTTGGATGGGCAGGGTGCTGGAGCCCTCCGTGTCAGAGCCACCCCATGAGGTCCCCTCCAGCTCTGAGATCATCTGTTTTCCTGGCGTCCAAAGCTGACTCAGTGCTGACACGTGCTGCTGCTTGGCCTTCTTTATTACCATTACATGACATCCAAAATAAACAACGCCTGAGGTCCTTCTACCCCTCACCCTGCACAGGGCTCCAAATAGGAGCCGTGCGTGTGCTGGGGGACCTGTATTCCCTGGGCTCCATAGGCGATGATAAATCACCTGGCATGGCAATGTCTTTCAGCCAGGCCCTAACCTGTTTAGTCTAATGGGCAAAGCGAGCCGAAACGAAAGGCTGGTTGGCAGCTCTGCTTTAAACACTGTGACCCAGGCATCCCCCATCCTCCTCCACAAATAAATCACAGTTCAAAGGAGCCGCTGTGGCAGCAGCTGGGATATTCAGCTAGAGCTCAGTGTGTGTTTCCAACCTATCCCTCACCCTTCGCTAAGCACAGAAGAGGTGTAAGAGCCCATCAAAAGTGGGTCTCAGCCTGGGGTGAATGTAGGGCAGGGCTGGCTTGGCAGCTGTGGGTGCAGGGGGATGAAAGGGATGCAACAATAGCAAAAGCAATGGGACCATGACTCCAGTTTGCTGCTCTTTAAGTTGCAAGTCTGTCCCAAAGGGCAGCTTGATAGATTTCATGTACGGCTGTTGCTGCCCTGAGAAGTCCCCTAGAAGTGCCACTTCAGTTTGTATATCTTTCACTGACATGTGTATTTAGCACTCATTAACCACTTACCTCGAGCTAATAATTCAACTTTTGGTCCAAACTCCAAATTTCCTCATTTCCATCAGTCCTTGGAGCCAAAGAGCCCGTTTCTGACAGGTTCATTTCTGAAGGTTTGCTGTAGCCTTTCGGTTTATTTGAACAGTATTTTCCATGGGTTTTTTTAAAGGTTACTCATAGTGAAACCATCTCTTGGTTTTAAACCCAGAAACAATTCCTACCCATTTCAAGTAAAAGCAGATTCAGGTTGCCTTTTACAAGGGAAAAACTAATTCATTACATGGAGGTGCTTTAGCCAAGCTGACTGCAGTTAACCTTACTGTTCTTGTCTATGTTCTTTCCTGTTCTGATTTCTGGGTGCTTTCATTGTTTTGTTCTAGATTCAATGGCTGATGATCTGTTTTCCATCTATTTAACCTTTGTCAGTGGATAAACTACCAGGAGTGACAGGACCTGGATGCAGAGTCCTTGCACACTTAAGCACATGTGTAAACCTGACTTCTGTTCCATCTAAGCCTGTCTAACATAAATACAGGTAGCATTAGGGATCTTCACTGCAAAAGCACCACAGGCAGGAGGGGTTATGAGTGCAATGCAGTCATGGTGGGGAATACCCAGATGTCTGTGTTCAGCTCTTCTTCACTGTGGTTTCCTGCCTATGCAGAAACTGGAATCGATGCAACGAGTCAAAGCAAACAGAGACTGAACCATGGGGTTTCTCGCTATAAATGGAAACTGACCTCAAAGAGGGCTGCAGCCAAACCATCCTTCTGCAGGTGAACTCAAACCAGACCGAAGCTCTGAAGCACAGTGAGTAAATAAGTGTTTAAGCTGCTTCACAGTGCCCAGATCCCCTCAGATGGGGAGCCACGGGGCTCCTGACATGGGGGGGTCTCCAAGAGGGGACTTGGCACCTCCCCTTCTTGGCTGCTGGGCAGTGCTGCACTGTTGGGGCTAGTGGTTGGGAGCTTTCATTGCTGTCATTCCCACTGCTCAGCTGTGCAATGAGGGATGTTGCACATGCACAAGAGATCCCCATGGGCTGCAGGAAAACAATAAGCAGTCCAGGCTGAGTAGGAAGTGGATGGAAACCCAACCCAGCAAAGTGAGAAGTGAAGCATTCAGCCTTGGCTTGACCCTGCACCAGTGATGCTGAGAGCTGGGCTGTCGCCCACTGCAGCAGGCTTAGGCCAGTCCTGGGAGAAACCCAGTCCTAGAGCAATGCAGGGCTTGTTCAAGCCCTTTTGCCTCGCACAGCCTCTGCTCCCCCCCATATCCCCTATTTTTTTCCATGAAACCCATTTCTTTTCCAGGCAAATTCCACCCCTATGTCACATAACTCCCATTTTCAACAGCTGTGTCGGTGCCTCCAAACAGTGACTTCCCATTCAGTCCAAGGGTTTTTTCCTCCTTTCCTAGGAGCTCAATGGCAGACAAGAACATCCCAAAGGCACCTGATGAAGATCATTTCCAAGTCCTCAGATACAATAAAAGCAAAACCAAACACAGTGCTGGAACAAATGGAGGAGAAGGGATGATTTCTTCCTCTGTTCGGGTCATTGCTTTGGGCAGAACCAGCTCAGGAATAAGAAAGAACTGAATCGTATTCTGAAGGTTCCATTCACTACTATGACTGGATATCACTCAGTTTTGCATAGCTCTGCAGGGACAGGATAGTTCCCTCCTCCTGGCTTTTTCTTCTGATCCTCAGTTATGTTTCACAGTGATACTGGATTGTAGGATCAAAATCTACATTGCATTGGATACCTAAAAACCTGAGTTTAGTCAAATGAAGCCTAAGACTCGTTCTACATTTTGCATGTTCAGAACTAACCTTTACCTGAGGTCAGCTGCCTCCTCATAGGAGAAACCTCAGCATCTTTAAACCCACTTTACACTGACATGGGCAGGAAAATATTATTTGTAAGGTTTGGTCCTGAGACAGATCCTATGAAACAGAACAATGTTCCTTGTACGTTTATCCTTGTAATTGTCCTTGGAAGTCTGGAGGTGTTTCTGAGAGCTGAGAACTTGTGCTCAACCCACCTTTTGGGGGGGCAGGGATAAAAGTTACTGGTTTTGGTTCAGAATCAGGTGCAAAGCATCCCTTGACTACAGCATGGACCACCGGATGGATGCATCTTGGCCGAGCTATGGCGAGCAGAGGTCCATGGAGTGGTGCCCAGCAGTGCAGTGCAGGCAGCAAGGCATGAGCTCTGCATAACCACAGCAGGTGAGTGTGACGTCTGTTGGACTCGAGGTTAAGGCTGCATCTGCTCATTGGAAACAGATTTAAGGAGCAGATGAAGGATGCAGAGGGATGGCAGGAATATCAGATCTGTTTGCTCAGGGAAGGGTCATTTTCCATAACACCTCCTTCTTATTGTCCTCCCCTCAGCGTGGAGTCCTTCTACAACCTTATGGTTTTGGGTTGCCAAAAAAATCCAGAGGGACTCACTCTTTTGTGAGCCATCCCTTCCTCCCTTTTATGCTGGCAGGAATTTCCCTGTGTGTGTCTCACAAATTCCTTTTAATTATGTTGCATCCAAGCAAAAGTAATCCATCCCGGGAAGTGAAATTAATCCATCCCAGTAAGTGAAAGCAATCCATCCCAGTTTGGCTTCTCTAACACTAGCAAATGGAGCTCATGGTCTCCTCTTTCTTAGGGTGTCCAATACATCAGCCCCATCACCTGCAGCAGAAGAATGATCTCTGGTGGGTACCAGTTATCACCGCAGCCCATTCTGGCTGGAAGGAAATGTTTACCTTGAATCCCACTCAGTTGTGGTGTTTCAGTTAGGAAACAGCAGTTACATCTGCAGAGCACACACATGACAGTGTGGGTGATGTGTAACTGCACTGCCCTCAGGCTGGGGCAGCAGGGATGTGGGTCTATGGATGAGATAAGTGATCAGCACAGCAATGACTTGGAACTATAATCCTGGCATCTCAGCCCTGTGTTGCTGCATCTGCAGTTGCAGTAAACACAAAGCTGAGGCAAACAAGAAGTGGTTGAATGCTTTCCAAGGGAGAGATTTTCTTTTCTCCTGTGCTGAATTCCCCTTGTTCAAAATGAAAACTTTCCAGGAGACAAAAATCATCTGACAGAGATTTTAGTTGAGTTTTTCGTTTGTTTGTTTCCAAATGTCTTTTTAATGAAGTCAAGAGCCATGTCAGATTGTGTACAATTCAGAATGAAAGCAAGATGTGTCCATGTTGCCATTCAAGCAGAGCTGGAAAGGGAGATTATGCAGCCCATTCCCCTGCTCCTGCATGGGACGGAATATTCTCAGGATGCAGATAAAATGCCAAGGAATGTTGATGTTCCTCTTGCTTTGCTTTCATTCCCTTCCCCAGGCTGCTCTCTCCCTTTCCACATCACTTAAATGCATGTTAAATGCCCTCTGCTCCCTCTGGGTTGTAGCTGGCCTGAATGAGAAGTGCTCAATTACAAACCTGTGTTAGAGTATCCCATCCCGGAGCACAGCCCCCTGCATGTGATGCTGTCCGGTGGCATTCCCCCAGTCCCTGTCCCAGGCTTCTGCCCTGCTCCTGACCTGATCCCACACAACATCTTCCACCTTTCACAGCCCTCTTTGTCACCAGGGTTTTGCCAGTCAACTTAGGAAGTCATTTATAGCAGTCCTACAGACACTCCTTTATATCTGTTATTTAACCCAAACCCACACCAATAGCTGCTGCTATTGGATCTAGCCATTGAACGAAATCCAAACATTTGGGGAGAATGTATCAATTTCACCTATGGCTTCAACAGGAAATTGTGGAAACAGTCCCATCCCGTGTAGTCAGAATGTTTCCTTTTGACCACTGCATCAGCTGGTTTTCTACCACAACTCTGACATTCAGAATAGCTGATGTTCAGATTTCTATCTGGTGGATTTTAGTGCAAAAGTCAAACCAAACCAAACATTTCAGCTTCATTGGTGATTTGCTTTCATTTGTATTAGGGAAAAGGAAAGTCACACACTCAGATGCTTGTTTCCCTCAAGACAAATGCTTGTGAGAGTGCTTTTTCCTAACTTTAACACTCAGAAGTGTCAAGGAAATCTGAGTCTTTTGCCTGCTTTGAACTGTTAGGAACAAATGGGCTTCCCAGCCCCTTGGGCTGTTTCGAAATCTGAGCCAGAGGCCCCTATTAATAACCGGGGGAGTTTGTGTGTGACACTTCTTATCCCTGTCTCACAGATGGGAGCACAGCATGGCAGTGATTCTCCAAGGTCACCCAGCAGCAGAGCCGCAGCCAGAGCCCAGGCCTTGCCTGCTGCACATTGACCTCCTTGAACCAGCTAAAATGCATCATCCTCTCACACAACAGCTTTTCCCTTCATGCACCATCAGGATGGGTATTTTCTCATGGAAATTTCCATGGGGAACCTTCACTTTCCTGGTCAGGAATGTTTGTCTGGGGAAATTCTGCTGCTTCCTTAGGGAAGTTGGAAAAGGTGGAGAAGTGGAGGTTACCTCCCAGCTCCCCTCCCGTGTGTTTCCTAGTTTGAGGGGAAGGCTGCAGGGATACTGAAGGCAACATCAGCATCGTGCTATTCCGGTCTATCACCAGCAGGAGATTCAGGTCTGATTTCTCTCAGCTGGAAGATGCAGGTTTGCAATGTGTTGGTGAGTGCCCCTGAACCTTAGGAAGATGGGAGGGGACAGCTCTGAAGGGTTTCTGTTATTGCTTTGGGTGTGTGGCATTGGAACAGCAGCTGTGGCATTGGAACACCAGTCTGTAACTGATGGATGCCTTTTGCATCTGTGTGTTTGACCAGCAGCTCACAGCCTTTCTGCAGAACTAAATGTGGCCAATGCCATAAAAGAGCTATATGATAGAACAGACATTGAGGGAAATAATGGAAGCTGGATAGAGAGCCAAAGGGGAATTCTGGCTTTTCAAAGCACCAGGACAGCCTCATGGCTCTTGGATTGCTATTTAGTAAAGGAAGAAATGTCCTTCCTCTGTGTGCACTTCGCAGTGACAATGGATGCAACCAATCCAGTGGGTGAGTGACACTGGTGTGACTGTGGCCCTGAGCTCTCTGACCCACAACCAGTGACATCCTTGCTTCATCTCTTCAGCTGACCAGCCTCTTGGTGACCATGAAAGGGCCTTGTTTCATGGAGCAGACACAGTGTCTGAAGCATGAAGAAGACAGTTGTGAGTGTATTTCAGCATAAGCCTGCCAACACAAACCCCTGCAGAGCAGCAATACCTGTCCTGTAGAACCCTTGGTGTGAGCAGGGCTCTTAGGTCTGGCTCAGCAAATCCTGTCACAGCAGCAAGAGATGCATGAGCCTCACTCGTGAGCTTTGCATGAAGGCAGGGCTGGTTTTTCTCCCATTTGCTTTACTAAGGTGATGCTGGGCACGCTGCTGCCCTGGGATGGTGCTGGACCAGAAGAAGGTACGTGTCCACTGGCAGACCTTATGGACCTTACAACATATGCTTAGGGTGGTGGGACTCCTGGGTGTACTTTGTGGCTATCTGGTGTACAGACTGCTTGCTGCTAGTTAGTACTGAGCAGGTAACCTGTGCTGTGGGTAGTTGTTACTGAGGTTTCTTTTGCCATGGGTGGAAAAAGCTGTTGTTGATGCAACAACATCACTTGATCAGAAGTCTCTGATCACATCTTCAAATACTGTTATTGGAGCAGTCCAGAGAGCATACAGGACTTCTGTCTCTTGGATTAGGGATATAGAGGGATATTATGGGGTATATTAGGGATATAGACTATAAGGGAGAGCATATTTTGTATGTTTTAGAGAATTAAACTGATAGGTCAGGAGCTGAGCTGAGCTGAGCTTGGTTTCACAGACCAAGACAGGGAAACAAGCAACAGTTAGAGTGGGCATGTTACCTTATATTAGTGCTGGGCACCCAGCTCCCTGGGCTGTACATCAGTGTAACATACTTTCCTCACCAAAAGCAGACCTCTCTGTTGTGCTGGTAGCTAAACCAGACCAGTTATATGAGTGAAGTCCCAGAGGGTAATGCTCATTCCAGGACAGGAATAGAGTTTTATTTTAAACTCCTTCAAACTGAGATTATCTGCATGAAAATAGATATTTGTACACCAGGATTAAAGTGCCCATGTGGGAAGTTACACCAGTACATCCATATGACCTGGAGCTTTCATCCCAAGGAAACTGAGTGGGATTCAGTATTACTTGGTTTGGGATGGGAGTGGGGGTGATCTGGGGAGTGGATGTTGTTTGTTCCCAAAGGAGGATGGATTCTCCAATATGGTTTTCCTGCAGAAAATTCCAAGTTTGCAGAAGCTGCATTTGCATTTGCCTGCCTGAAAGACCCATTGCAGTGGAGGACTCCTGGCAAACTCTGAAGCTCAGTTATTTAGGGGTGAGCCTATGTAGAGCTGTCAGCAATGCAGCCAACTATTAGCTAAGTTACTGCAGAATTTGATCTCTTACATATTTCTCTTTAATAGAAACAGAGGCATCGACAGACTCAGTGGTTATTTATGTTCCAGATAACTCCCTGCCCTTGGTTTGGAGGAGCCTTCATTGTTCCCTTCTGCTCAGGGAATGATTTCTTTAATGCAACAGCCTCTCTTGGTAAGTACCATACAATAGCATGTTGGGATGGCGGAGGCCATATCCATGTCTTACAAGCCCAGTGCTTGCTGTGCTGTGGGACAGAGCCCTCAATCCTGGCTCTCTGATCACAGTGCATGGCAGCCTCCCACCCACCCATGTGCTGCAGGCTGTGCTCCTGCCCCTGCACTGCTTCTCCCCCAGTTCCCCAGCCATGACCTGACTGCAGCTCTTTCCATGCCTGTAAATCACACTGCCTGCGGGAGACGATGCTGTTCATTATGTCACACACAGGCAGATTTACAGCGTGGAGCAACAGTCACAGCTATTCCTACTTGAAATGACGTGAGATCTGCACTCAGCAAGCTCCCTGTAAATCACAGCCAGGTCTGTGCATTGGGCTGATGGACACTTCCCACCCACTGGCAAAGGTTGTGGTTGTTGGTGCTGACAGGCCAAAAGAAGTCTGTGTTCAAACAAAGTTAGTTTTCAAGCTCAGCCCCCAAAAACCAGCCTACCATCACTCCAAATGGGCAAAGTGGGAACCTGTCTGTAGATGCCCGTCTCCTAGGGTATCATTGGAGCTGGGCTAGAATATCCCTGATGTCTTTTTCCACCTGGTTTACCCTTGTAGTTCAGCTAGAAAAGGGAGTCAAAGCCAAGTTTCCAGCTGAGGGGATGTCAGCCGGATGCCAGGGCATCCTGGTGGAGTATGCCAAACACCTGGGCCTAACCTTGCCCCAGGAAAGCAGTCCAGGTTCAGCTTCTTATGTCCAAGAGTGGACACTCAGCTGAAATATGGGAACATCTTCAGCCCTCCCTATAAGCCTCTTCTGCAATCAGTGCTATCTGTAGGCAGGAAGTCTGTGTTGGGTGGCAGGGCAGAGCTGCAAGAGGAAAACCAACAGTTCCTGAATGATCCGTTTAAACAACAACAGAGTGAAATGCCCACTTGGCATGCAGTCATTTCCCATTTCCTGGCTCCCCAGTGATTTCCAGTGCTGTTGCTGTGTAAACCCCACAGAGCAAACATCTTGTGTTACCACCCACTTGCTCACTGAGTGGCTTCCCAGAGTCTGGGCATCCATGAGATGCCTGTCTTCCTTTCAGGTCCAGCTCTGCTGGCTCAGCCACCTACATGTGTTTCAGTGCACAGTGAGCATCCCCCACAGGGATTCATGGCAATTCATCTCTTGGCTGTGTTTAGGGTAATCCTATGTTTTTCTTATAACAGGAAATAGCATCTGTGACACCCATAGGCAGCACACCAGCAGGTAAAGGCTATGCCAGAAAGGGCCTCTCCTTTGTCTCCTCTCCTTTGTCTCCCTGTACAATGGTGGCAGTGATTCATTATATGGACCTCCTTCCACTGCTGTCTTGCTAAACTGACGTGATTGACTTTCAGCACAAGAATTGTCCTTATTTTCCCAGTTGACCAAGAAAAGCAGGATCTGCCTCAGGGGGCTCTGCCTTACTGCTGGGTGGGCTCTTTTTGGGGCACAAGGCAGTGGGGATAGGTGAAGCATCATTGCTTCCAGGTTAAAGGAACCCAAAGGACTGGAACCCAAACTCCTGGGACTGCTTTGTAGGTGGAATCCTTTGGCTTTGGAGGGCTCTTGCAGTTTCCCCAAGTCAGGGCAAGTCCCCAAGTGGTCACAGCCCTTGTCAGCAGGTTAAGACTTGCCCTGACAGCCCCATGCAGGCAGCAAGTGCCTGGAGCTGTGCTTGGTGCTGCCGCTGCTCCAGACCCCTCTGAGTGCTGAGGGCATCCCTCCTTCTCTGTGGATGCAGATGATGCTCCAAGTGCAGGTGGCCATTCCTCATGCTCATCCCATCTTAACTGCTTTGCCATCCCCAGCATCGGAGTTGCTTGGCATCAGCTTGTCCATGGTGGGTCCTGTGACTGTTTCCCTTCTCGTGCTCCTTCACATGTCCAATGAGACAGCCCCAGTTCGTGTTCCCTGGGTATAGTGCCCCAGGGCTTTTCTGTTTGGACACTGCATGTGGAAGGCAGCTGTCAATGAGAGGCTGGAAAACCAGCCTGGAGTGCTAATGAGAGCAAACCTAATAGAGACCTTCCCAAATTGTTTCCATCCAGTTCTCAGGGCCTTTAATTGCTGTCATATTAGCAGGATGCCAGAAGGAAAACACAGGGGAAAAAGCCCCATTCGGAGGTGGATTTGTCTCTGCCAGGACTGACTCGGAGGCAGCTTCTCCCCTAGATTTCATTTACAGGAGTCTCTTCAGTTGGTTCCCAAGTTACATTTGGGGCTGGGCCAGCTCCTGCAATGCCTTTTCCCCCACAGTGAGGATGGGAGCAGGATGTTCTACCAGCCACCATGGCCAGATGGAAGGCTGGGAACAGATGCTGTCTGCTACCCACCCCCAGTGCTTGATGTTGGCTTCTTAAGGAATGTACTGAAAAAGGGAATATGATGTACTGAAACAGCAATGGTAAAATGCTTAATATTCCTCTATTCTTACCAAAGAAAAGGCTTCCTGATTGCTGTGTTTTTAAGGGCAGTGATGGAGCCCCATTGCATTAGGCACTGAAAAGAAAGCAAGAGGAAAAGGCAATGAATGAAGCATGGAGAGAACAAACGAAGTGATTTCTGAAACTATTCTATATAGACAGAAACACCTTTAATCCCTGCATGTATTTACACTTACCCATTGTTGGCAGTGGACATATTTACCTGAGGGGCTTTGCTCAGGCTCACTCTTTGTAATGAGGGGTGAATGGCTGCTCTCTTGTGGTTATAGTGCTGTTTTCTGCAGTGGGATTGGTGTTCCTTGCATGATGCAGGCCCCTAACATACATTATGTTGCCCAGCACTCATTTTCTTGCTCTCAGAAGCTTTTGGCTCCGTATATATTGTGCCTGCTCATCTGCCTGCATCACCATCCTGGTCCAAAGGTACCTGAGGATTTGCTCCTGCAGTGTCTGGCCTCATACAGTTGTTTGTTTCTGGATCTGAGCTGTGGGGGATGTGCTTTGTCCAGCCCTCAGCTAATACAAAAGCCGCAGGAGAGCACATGTACTTGAAGATGCTTGAGAAATAAGGATTAACAACATGTGCTCCATGGAGATAAAGGCTTGTACTGACTCCTGTTGTTACGCTGGGTTAGGCTGTAGGAGGTGCTTGAGCTGGGAAACAGGCTGATTAGAACATAAATAATACAGGGGCTATCAGAGGAAGCTTTCTGCTGACCTTAGGGGCTGATACCTGCTCTTTGGTTTTAATCTCTCACTGTTAGTAAGTGTTTGTACAGTGTTAGTAAGTGTTTGTACAGGCATAGCCAAGAGGAGAACCAAGAGCTGCTCTGGGTGAAGGCAGCAGCAGCCCTATGGACAGGGTTTATAAATACATTGCACTCATAAGCTTTTGAATCAAAGCTGTAGGTTGGGATCAGAGGGGAGCCAGTCCAGTGTGTCCCAACCCAACACATCAGAAATGGCCCAGGAGGTTTGTGACAGCAGCCACAGGACCATGTGGTGGCCTCAGCACATGAGGCAGCTCCATGAACACAGGTTCCTCTCTTTGCAGGTCCATCAGTGCAGTCGATGCCTCTGCAGGGTCCCTGCCGAGAGACCCAGGGGATGTTGCAGCCGGTGAAGGGGTTTTCCAGGTTGGATCGTGCTCTGCTCAGCACCACTGTGAGTCAGGTCATGGGAGGGGATGGGAAGGGATGGGAAGGGAGGGGATGCTGTTTCCTGATGGACAAATCCTGGCTGGGAGTGAGGGACATTGATTAAAGCCTGACGCATGACTTGAAACCATGGACAGTGCAGGCTGGTGCCAGCACAGCCCTTGTGGGGCTGCCCTTTGCTGGGAACATGGGGCCAAGCCATCCAGGCAGCAGGGCATGGCCTCTGCAGTAGGCTGCTGGGGGTGCTGGGATCAATGATGAGTCTGAGATGCAGCAGCTCTTGGGGCATTGAGGTGTCTTTTTGAGGCTTACTAAGCAAAAAAGAGCCTTTCTTTCTGGCTTTGCTGTGATTCTTGGCCCATCGCGTGTTTTACCAGCATGGCTTAATAGGGGCTAATGCTCCAAGTGTGTCTTTAATAACCTTAGGACAGTAGCAGCTTAGCAAAATAAACCTTTCCCAGCTGCACTGCTCTGGAAACAAGCCTGCTCAGCTGCTTCCCATGCTGGCCCCTTTCTGGACCCACCTCATGAATCTGGGCCAGACCAGGGATGACCTGGATCCATGGAACATGCTGTTCAGGGAACACCAGGTCCTGCCTTCCGGACCCTGGGGGACCACAGGGAATGTGAAGGGGTTGGTGGGTTTGTCCCAGCACGCCTGTCAGGGAGCACAGAGAGGCAGGATGGGGAGCCCTGGACACCTGGCCTGAGGATGGGGCTTTGCCTGGCTGCAGTCAGAGATGCTTGTGATGGGAGATGGAGCTCAACAGCAAAGGAAGAGCAGGGGCAATAACCAGAGGAGGGCCTCATCCATGAGCCTGATGCTCCCCAACACCTCTATTAGTACCTTCATTTCTGCCCTTTCTGGAGGCTCTCCCGGTGTTTGGACACTGATGTCTCTCAGTGTAGGTGTGAAACATCCTGACTGCAAGTCATGCCTTCACATACAGATGCAGTGTGGTACCTGGTTGCTTCACCTCTAAGTCCTTGTGAGATTAAGCCCTTTTCCCCCACCAGGCCTATAGGGTAATGAATGCTTAGCCACCACATGTAAGGCAGGGAGGACCTAGAGTGTCGATCCCATTCCTACATCCATCCCTCTCTCCCTCCTTCCCTGGACCACGTTTACCCAGAGCATCTGTGAGGTCATGAACCCCCAAGGCCACGTGTGATGGGGAGGGCAGGGACAGAATGGCCCGAGCACAGAGCCAGACATCTGGTCCTTTAAATGCTACGTGTGCTCCTTGGTTTCAAAAGGGAGCAAGGCAAAACAGCCACTTGTGAGATAACAGCTTGCAGAGTCCTACAGTCAGCTCCTTCGCTGCAGCCTGTCCCATGGCTGGGGCTCTGCACAGGCAGGGAGACAATAAGGGGCTCCATTTGCCTTCCCAAGGCAGGCACAGCCCTGGGTAAGAGGGGAAACAGCAGGAGGGGGGTCCAGGTTTTGTGTTCAGGAAGTGCCAAGGAGAAGCAGGGAACAGAAACCCAGGGATGGGGCTGGTTCAGGCAGTTGAGGACAGACTCGGAAACTACTGGATAATGCTGGGAGTGGAGGAAGGTCTCAGGTTTTTGCTGATGTTTTGGGGTATTTTTGCATGTGTTTTTTTGCAGCTGTATTTCCAGTTTTGTGCTGTGCTCTGTGAGGCTTCACACCTACGTGTGTCAGTGTTTGAGGGGACTCAGGTGGTACCTAGAGATAGAGGTGAAAATGTTGTCCCTTGATGCCAGTAAGGAGCAGGACAGGTCTTGGGGGAGCAGTACTAAGGGATGCTAGGGCACTGCATCCTTAAGGGCATTCCTCACCAGTACTTGAGCACTACACAGAGGTGCCCACATTTACACTGGGAGCCAAGACCAGTGGAGGATGCACAGCAAATGGTTGCGATCCATCCATCCGTCCCCAGAAGGACCTGGTAGGTCAGGCCTGGTAATGGCCCCACCATGGGACTCATCTTCTCCCTCTTCCCTACTAAAGAAGATGCTGGATTCAGGTGTGAGGTGTTGGATGCAGACCCTAAATCCCTTGTGTTCTCAAGCTGAGATGAAGCAAACATTGTCCTCACTGGAGCTCTTGACAGCAGGTCAAGGGCATTGACTGGTGTCAGCCCTCACTGTGCTCCTTTGCATGCAGTCCCCCCTGCCTGCAGGGCTGGAGAGCAAGGCACTGATTTCCTTCACTTGGCCACCTCATCTTTGGTTGATGTAAGTGAGCTCAGCCCCTTCCTTCACACCAGGGACTGACATCAGGGTTGAAGCATCCGTGGTCAGTGCAAGCCAAGGCATTCCTGCCATGCTTGGGGCCTGATGCAGGATGGAGGTCACTGGGGCTCACAGCAACCCGGAGAAGCAGCATCAACAGCTATTGATACCTAAACATGTACCCATCTTCTTGCCTTCCTTTGGGTGGGGGTTGACCCATGTCTGAATTAGCCTCAGGGTTGGACTGAGCCTAATCCAGTGCTCACCTGGATGCTGAGCTCCCAAGGGATGATGATCTCTGATCTCCCATCACCTGAGGGGCCTCCCTCTGCTTTTTGGGATCAGTCCCCAAGAGGACTGCTCAGTGTCAGCCTTGGCTGGTTTCAGAGGTGATGGAGAAGACGGCAAAAAGACCTTAAACCCACCCAAAAGTTACGATGTGCTGGAGATGGAGGTGCCGTGGTCCCAGGCATGCTCCATCCGCCCGGGAATGGCACAAGGAGTTGTTCCCTCCAGGCTGGGGCCTCTGCAGGTGTTAAAGACATCAAGTGACCATGCTGCTGTGGGTGTTTTTCCACCTGCCCCTGCTCAACAGCTCGTATTTTCCAAGCCGCAGGACAGGAATGAGGTGTAACAGGGCAGTGCTGGGATGCTGGAGATCCCAGTGACCCAGGACTGTGCAGCACTGGGATATTCCAAGGCACGGACTTGGAAGTGACAGTTCCAATGACGTTAAAGGGGAAGAATAAATGCAGTGAGCCCTCTGCTTATGTCAGTGGAGCAGCGGGAGAAAAAGTTATTTTATTCCAAGAACCCCCCTTAAACCTTCAGTCCAAACCACTTTCTATGGCTTTTTGCTCAATACAGACCAGCATTGTCCAGGGAAAATGGCTTTCTTCCCAAGAAACAGCACTTTCACAGCCTCCTGGGCACCCTCACCTCAATCTTACCCATGCACCAAGTGCCTTTGCATCACCTCTGAGCCCAGATCCAGGCTTGCATGAGCACACCTCTGTCCAGAAAGCACATGGGCACGGGTGTAAATCCCTGCTCTCCATTAAGGGTCAGGCATGTGCTTACAACCAGGTGATGCTGAATGCTGCCCACCTCCTGCTATGCCCTTTCCCTGCAGGAGAAGGCTCCGTACATCAGTGTGGAGATGTACTGGGGTTATGTCACCTCCCTCAGCCCCTCTGTGGGGGGAACTGGCACAGCCTCATGGACTTGGAGGGAGCCCTTGGCGCTGGATGCACTTCTGTAATCAGCTCTATAAATAAGAGAGGGGAAGATGATAAATGACAGCAGCATTCCCAGCCAGCCGGGGTAGGATTACTCACAGGCACTGCGCAAGTGACCTTGGAAGTAAATTCCAGCTAAATTCCTTAAAATAATACTTGAAGGAGGGGTGGGAGCTGGAATGAGCTGAGCTCAAGATCCACACTTCCAGGCTTGTAACTCCTGTCCAACAGAGAAAGGAGAGATTGGTCCCACCTGTCCACTGGGACAGAGCAGGGTGCATTGTCGGGAATGAGCATCCATCACCTATGAGGGCTTCCAAAAGGCATCAGTGCTCACCAGCCCTCTGAGGGCGTTTTCCAACCACTTGGAGAGAAGCTGAAGCCAACACACAGGGTTTGGAAACCCAGATCTGGAAATGTGCTTCATAAGGACAAAGCAGAGCTCAATTAGGGCCGGCTGGAAGGGTTGTTCTCTGCAAAGCAGACCTGTCATCGAACAGGGAGATCATTGGGAATGTTGGGAACTAGGTGGATGCTGCCATCTGAAATGTGCTCTTAAAGCAAGTTCCTTTGGGGGCTTTGTAAAGATGTGGGTATTTCTGCGTTCGGCTGTCAATGGAACATGTTTTTACAGCAGATGGAGCTTTTCCAGGCGTGGTGGGTGATGGATGGGTATCTTACATGGAAATCAGTTAACGTTCATCAGACTCCCATTCAAATGGGAGCACAGCAGTTGATCAGTCCACCCTCATGCTTTAAACTCAACAACCTCTGGTAACCTAATGTAGACATATATTAAATATATAGCACTGCTTATCTGTCATTTAATAAATCCATTCTTCCTGCTCCTTTGCTTCCCTTTCCATGGAAAGCATTTTAACAGCTTGAGTGATGGTGCTTTTTGATGCATAAGTTGTTTTACTGAACAGCATGATAAAAGTTTGTCCAGGAAGGAATTCCATTAACTTCGGGGTCTTTGTCGCACTAAGCAGCATCAGATTTGGCATGCAGGAATAATGGGTTCCAGGGCCTGAAATTCCCATTATTTTCCATCGGTTTATTTAAAAACCATTGGCTGGATTATAAAGAGCTGCTCAACAATGAATGTACTGTTCCTTGTTGTTTGTTGCTGTGCCCAGATGTTTGGTGTTCCAGGGTTCCCTGAGAGCACTTCAGGGTGCCACAGAGAGAAAAGCATCCTGTTATGGAGCTCCTAAACCTCAAGTTTTTCTCCTCATAAAGCAGAATGATGGGTATTTGCAGATGAAATGAAGCAGTGGCATTTTGTGATGGTGCCAGTGAGCATTTGCATTGCATCTCTTTGTCTACTGGGCTCTGTGCAAAGCAGACCCATCCTGCTTGCAGAGGGGTAAACTGAGGCACAGTGAAGGAACCTGACATGCCAAACAAACCCAAACATGGGATTGACCCTTCCTTTTCATCCCCAAGCCAGTGTTTTCCATGTGCCAGATCCCTCCTGAGGGATGTGCATCTCCTCTCCCCAGCTTTGCACACCATGTGGGGTTAAGGTGATGGGTGCTGTGGGGCTGATGGCTCTGTGCCCCTTACATAGCTTCCATGTGGGATGTGCATTACAGAAAGACATCAGATTTGCTCCCAGGGCCTCTCATAGCACATGTTTATGGTGAAGGGATGTGCAGGCCCTTATAATGGCTCTGTTGCCAGAGCCCATGGGCTGGCTCTGCTCCCCTCACCAGTGATTTTATGGGTCCCTGCTCTATGGTTAGTGTAAATAAGACAAGGCTCCAAAATCAATAGCCTCCTCCTCTGCTCGCCAGCAGGTCATGCACATGAGGAATGCCATGTGCTGTCAATAAATGGCTGATGAAAGTGCAGTGTTCTTACAGGATAAATGGCCCTGTGGCTTACATTAAATAGTTCAGTGGAATATGGAGGCGCTGGGTGCATCCCAAAATGTTCCACCCTGAGACGAGCTTCCAGAGGGTCTTATCCTGAGCAGAGATGGGGCTGGTCCGTCCTGCCTTGTCCAGCCCCCTGGACACGATTCAAGGCAGCTTCAGCTCACATTTAAACACCTTTTTGATGAAGAAATTGCCTGTTCAGGGCATTTAAGTGCCAGTAACTATGAAGGGAAGAGTGTGAAGAGGGAGGAGAGCAGGATGAGAGGCACAGAAAGCAATCCCCATCAGGGGAGCATGTGCATCTGTAATGGTGGCAGCTTCATTGCCATCTCCAAACAGGCTTCATCATAACTAAGGTATGATGGGTATGACATTGCTGGGCTAAACCGCATCAGAGTGAAAAGCACAGACCGGCACAAGGGGAGCCTTTCCCAGCAATGGTGGCATTCGGAGAAGCCGGGATGTGTGGGTTTAGCAGTAATTTGCTAAACTTATACAAAGGAGGGGTAACAACAGCTTTCTGTTTCGTTTTGAGTGGCTGCTTTCCAGTGGTGGTGCTCTCAGGAAGCCCTTTTGAGCCAAAGAGAACCCCCAAGCCCTCAGCAGAAATGCTTGCATCAAAGGTAGCTCTGCTTGCAGTGTTTGGCAGGTGAAGAAAGGAGTTCAGTTCTCAGCTGTCCCTGCTCTCTGCCTGTCTTGAAAACAAAGGGAATCCCTCTTGGATTCCCTTTCTTTTCCATGCAAACAAAAGAAAGACAATGGGTTGGGGTTTTACTTAGGAAATGCTGCCTGGAGCACACTTCAGGATCAATGCAACTCCTAGTGCTCCAGTGATTCCAGGTCTAACAGACCTGGCTGTATTGCTGCACAGAGCAACACTCAGGCTTTCCAGGGCACAGGGAGAGACAAGCACATCGTCTTGGACCACCAGTGCCCCATCTCTGCTGCTAAAGGCATTGAATACAACTTCCATTTCCTCTCTGCTGTCTCACCACAGGTTTGGAAAGAGCATCTGCTTGGAGCCCTGGATGGTGAATGTGGAGACAGGAGAGTGAATAGGGGAATAAGGAGTCTTTGAAGTGAATCATGGTAGTTGAGCTGCAAGGCAGGGTTTGCCTTAGGACCCAGTGATGACAGCCTGGGGTGCTGGGGGCACTAAGAGCCCAGGGGCTGCAATGTAATTATAGAACCTTGGAAAGGCTTAGAGGGAAAATGTTAGCATTGAAACGGGACAGCAAACTGTTGGGTGCAGCAAGGCGTCAGTGTCTCACTCTTGCCCCTTCCATACACAGGGATACCCAGGGGCTGATCTAACAATTTCTACAGCCCCTTCAAGTTATGGTACCATGCTATGGCTTTTGAGCCTGCTCAGAGGATGCAGGTTTGAGCTGATCTGTAGAAATCAAAGGGCAAACAAGTGACATATTTCCTCTTCCAGTCTGACAAAAGCATCTTGTCAGAAGGAGCTTTAATCCTCAATCTCTGGGCCAGCTCTTAAGCTGACAGCATCCCTGTATGGGATGCAGATTGGATGAAGCAGGGGCTTCTCTCCTACACAGAATGGGAAGCATCCCTCCCTGTGTCCCCAGGGGTGTGTACATGATGTCCCACTTGGAGACCCCCTCTGCTCTCCCTTGCCTGCATCCCAGCACAGCTGGATGGAGAATCCATCCTCCACAGCTGGATGGGGAATCCAGCTGTTGGCAGCCAGGCCAACAAGAACAAAGAGCCCATTGCAGTGTGGGTCCTGAGTGATGGAGAGCAAAGCCCAGCAGCACTCGGCAAGCATCGGGGCTGTGAAATCGGATTCGTGCCCCTGTGCTGGGGCAGGGAGCCTGGGGCAGTGCTCGGTGGTGGAGGGCAGGACAGGTGGCCACAGGCTGGGAGAACCATAACAGGGAATCACGGACACAAGATCCTCTTTGTTAAGATGATACCGAAGCTTCGGCACAGCTGCCTGAGCTCCTTTACCTCCCGACATCAAAGCCTGCCTCTAATTGTGCCTTTATTACCCTCACCCAAGCCCTGGCCCAGTGTCCCCGTGGCTTTGCAGTCCAACAGGTGCCTTGCTAACATGTGTGAGATTAAGGGACATTGGTGGGTTTCAAAGCGTGCCTCATGGGGCATGGCAATGCGTCTGATCCTGTTAGGATGGGGGTGCAGGAGGGTCTCCCTCCCTGGCATGGGAGGCACATCCCACCTCGCAGGCAGCCCCAGCATAAGGTGGGAGGCCAAAGGAGGCCATGGGGAAGCCCCCAGGCTCGCAGCGTGAGCAGCACCCCAAGGATGCTCTGTGCATTCCATCCTGCTGAGAAGGGCATCAGTTGGAGAGGATGGAGCCTGCAGGGATGCTCCATCCCTCAACTGCCCCAGCTGGAACAGGGACTCCCCACTTCACCCCCTAAATGCTCCCTACTGCACCAGGGGCATCCTCCCCCCACCAACTCATAGCTCAAACTGAGGACCCTCAATCAATTTCCCAAACCCCCTTTATTAGACCAAGGTCCCTTCACTCCATCCCCCAAACACCCTGTGTTTGACCTGGGATCTTCCCACTGGATCCCACCCAAACGTCCCATGCTAAATGCTTGATACTCAAAAACACCCCACACTGGACTGGATCCTCTCTCATTATCCCCCTGGATGTGGGCCATTCCAGGGATTTCCATGAGGAAGCAGCATGGTGGGAGAAGAACGGCGAGGGGAAGCAGTGTTGCATTGCTCAGAGGGACCCAAGGATTCAACTGTGCAGAGACCAAGAACTGCTGGCCCAGGAGCCAGGGAGGGGACTGAAACTTGGCTGGGGATCCTATAGAACAAAGTGAAAACAGGAAAATGCAGAGACATGCCTCAAAAGTCATAAAAACAACGAGGTTGAACACACACAGAGTCTCTTCCCCCATTGGCAGGTTACAGGAGGGCAATCCTTGCCTCCAGACCTGCGGGCAGAAGCCATTGCTCATGTTAACTCCTAGGGAAAGCAAGAGGAGGTGGATGGAGGGGTTCAGGGTGCAGAGAAAGGGGCTCAGCTGATCCCAAACCCAGCTCAGGGATGGATTTGATCCAGTGCAGCAGCAGGACATAGAGCCCATAGACAAGGACCGGTGGGTTCATACCTCTCAGCTCCTCACACCACAGCAGTCACTTTGCCATGGCTTCTGTGGTCTCCTGCACATCCCCTAAGCTCCCTGTTTAAGGGTTTTCCCTTTGATGCTAGCACCATGCTGCAGTAGAAGCCTGTATAACCGAGGCCTTGGGTTTGAGGGATAAAACAAGGGTGAGGAAGGCAAAACAAAGAAGTTCAATCCCAGTGATGTCATTTATGGGAGTTAAAACCAATGCCCCAATGAAGAGGAACAATAAAAACTAATTGTTTGGGGAAAAGCGATGTTAATTTCCCATCAGCCGTTCCCCATTTCCTTTCTGCTGAGCACAGCTCCTATAATCGAGGCATTTGTCCCCTTTGATGGCTGGTGTCAAATGAGCTTTGATGTCATGGAAGGAAATCATGTATTTAGATAGAGCCTTTGCTCAGGTCAGGCACAGCCACTATAAATCAGGGATGGGGAAGGGTGTGGAGAGTTTCAACTTGACCCTTTAGCACTATTTTCTTTACTTTTCACATTAAATTAACTCTCCTATTGTTCCATATCACCACATTCCATCTTATTTTCCCCATCACCATTCCTGTGTTCCCCTGTAAAGCTTTTGAAGCAGAGGAGAAAGGGAAACCTCTTGCAATCATCTGTCCAGAGGATACCTCCACATCAGAGGCAGCACATGGAAACCAAGGGGGAAATAAAGCCCTGCCACATCTCTGCTAATCCTTCTTGGAAGTGCCTCTGGAAACAGCCGAAGCTCATCGGGACTGGCAAGGAGAGCAGAACTGGAATCCATTTCATGGCTCTATTAAAGCCCATGCAAGGAACAAATGAGTTCCTGAGATTTTCATGCCATCGTCACCAGGAGCTGAATAAAGATCACATTAAGTTTACTTTACACATCTGCAACAGCTGGCAGCCATGTCCTACAGTGCCTTTCAAGCCCGTGAGCCGAAGGGAAATCAGGATCCTTTCAAGTCAAGGAGCTTTCCCATTAATTTAATGTGGTTGGCTTTGCCAGGGGGACAGATTCCCCAACGTGCTCAGCTGTTTGCCAAGTCTGGCCTCTTCTTTTGGTGTCTGAATGGGATAGAAGATCCCAGCTAACATAAATGGTCCCATGCTTTCCCAGGGTGATAGCTCAGGGGTCTCAGTCACTGTAAAAGGCAGGTTTGGGCTGAATCCCTCCCTGTTTTAAAGGAACTTTTAACTTCATCAGAAGCCGTCCTCCATGGGATAAAGATGGTGCTGACAGGGCAATGGGACATCAGCCTGAGCCACATGGCTTGATGGCTTCTGCTTGTGAAGGGCTGTGCTCTTATGTGCAGATAGTGGGGATGTGATGGTGTTGGGGTGCAGGCAGTCCTGAAGCAAGTACTTGGGCTCTTTGGGCATCCCTGCAGACAGCATCTCCTGGCTCACTGCAGAGGCACTGGTTGAAGCCCTCTGCACCACCCTGTGCCCCAGGGCAGAGCAAAACCATGTGGTGATGGTGTGGAAATCATTGTTGCTTGAGCCAGGAAAGCAGGAGCGGCCAAAGGGCTGAGCTCCCATCTGTGATGCTTGGTTTGCCCTTCGCCTATGGGGCAAGGAAGGGGTCTGAAGACCCTGCTGAGCCACTCCGACAGCATCCCCAGCTCCTGCAATCACAGGGTTTGCAGCTCATGCGTGGGGAGGAGACAAAGTGGGAGAGGGACTTTATACAAGGGGAGGTAGGGACAGGACAAGGGGGAATGGGCTTAAAATGAAAGAGGGGAGATTTGGATTCGATTGTTGTCCCAACAGCCTGACGAAATCCTGCAAAAGAAATACCATTATATATATGTAATATAAAATTATATATAATGGTATTATTATAATATATATAAAATATATGTATCTGAAAACCGAAGTGGCCCAAACGGAGTTTCTCCCCTCCCATTTGTTTCTCTTGCAGACAGTGCCCTCTTGTGGAACCCTCTCCTCTGCTCCCTTTCCACTGTTACTCCCCAAGGAAACGATTGCTCACACGGAGCAAGAGCACTCACAGGGGCCCAGCACAGCAGTGGTGCCAGGGCCTGGCTCGTACCGGCACCAGGGAGAAGGATAGCAGCGGGATGGAGGAGTGCAGCCCCATGACATCCCACCATAAGATGAAGCCTTCCCAAACCAACGTGCTCCGTGATGGGCATCGGGATGCTCTGACCCCAACCCTGCAGTGCTAAGGAAAGATCTCCCACTGGCACCATCCTGTTTCCAACCCAAAAGCATGGGCAACACCTCCAGAGCACCTTGCTGGAGCCAGGTCAGGCTTATCCAGGGCAACCCTAGTTTAGCATCAAGGTCATGCAGCTCTTGAGCACAGCTTGGGGAGCTCTGTAAAGGGCTGTAGGGGTCTCTGGTTGAACATGAAGAATAACTGATTTGTGGGATGGTGTCTGGGGCGGCCCTGGGGGTGGAAGGTGTTTGGGGAGCACTGCGGTCAGGCTCTGTTCAAGACATGTGGGGCTGCGGTGGAGAGCACATTGGTTGTGTTGGAAAGCAAGGGTTTGCTCTAAGAAAATGAAAGTTTCCTTCTGTGTCTCTAATTGCAAAGATCTGGTGACAATCCTCCTGCTTTCCAAGGATGCACTCCGTGCTGTAAGCGCGTTCAAACCGCCCCCAGTCATACATACACCACCTGATGGGAAACGGAACTGGGGGGGTCCTGGTACAGCCCTGTGAGGATGGGAACTGGAGCCACAAGAGGCTGCTTAAGAAGGGTGGCCCTAGCTATAAAATAGCGTATTATACCCCATGTTGGAGTACTGTGTGCTGGTTTGGGGGGTGCATGTACTCATAGACATGCTATGTTATATTGCACATGTAACATGCAATAAACATGTCATTTTATTTATGCTGTTTTAGTGGGTGCATGTACTCATAGATATGCTATGTTATATTGCACATGTAATGTGCTATATTGCACATGTAATGTGCAATAAAGGATGTATGTCATATATCACATGATATGTGATATATATATGTCGTACATCACATGATATATGATATATATATATGTATGTCGTACATCACATGGTATGTGATCTATATATACAGACACCGTAACGTGAGCCCGTCAGGGGCGCCAAAACAGTGACCACGCCCTCTTGGCCACGCCCCCGACGCAAACCACGCCCCCCGACAGTCCTCCAGGGTCACTGAAGCGGGGCTAGAGCGGCGGCTCTCGGAAGTGCGTACGTGGTCGCGTCAGAAGTGACGTAGGCTCTGGGGCCCCCTCCTGAGGCGCGGCGGCGGTGGCGGCCGGGAAGATGCCGGTGGCGGTGATGGCGGAGGGCACCGGCGGGTTCCGGCGGCTGCTGGAGCAGTGTGAGACGCAGGAGCTGGAGGTGAGGGGGCCTCGGGCTCGGGGCTGCTCCACAGCGGGGGCAGTGTGGTCAGGGCCGGTGGGACCCGTGAATGGGGAGTTCTGGTTGTAAAACCCTCACTGTGAGAGACACTGAGGGGCTGGAGGGGGGCAGGGAAGGGCAATGGAGCTGGTGCAGTGCCTGGAGCACAAGAGAGATGAGGAACGGCTGAGGGACCTGGGGGGTTCAGATGGAGAAAGCTCAGGGGGGACCTGATGGCTCCCTACAAGTGCCTGAGAGGAGGATGGAGCCAGGAGGGGCTGGGCTCTGCTCCCAAGGAACAAGGGATGGGACAAGAGGAAATGGCCTCAAGCTGCACCAGGGCAGGTTTAGATGGAGCTGAGGAACAATTCCTGCCCCACAGGGTGCTCAGGCATTGGAACAGGCTGCCCAGGGCAGGGCTGCAGGCACCGGCCCTGCAAGTGTTCACACAGCGTGGAGACGAGGCCTCAGTGCCATGGGTTAGTGCTGGCCTTGGCAGTGCTGGGAATGGTTGGAGTGGATGAGCTTAAAGGGGTTTTCCAACCTGGTTGATTCTGTGAAAGTGCTGGTTTGGGAGCATGCCTTGGTGCTGCAGGATGTGTGTGGTGCTCTATCTGTGTGTGTGTTTGAGGTAGGTGTGGGTTTGGTGCAGAAGCCTGCTAAAAAGTAGTTGGGAAAATCACAAACTGTAGATAAATGAGAACATTTTTTAGTATAATTACTGGGGTCTTTTTGGAGGCTTTCGTGCAAGAGAGTTCAGCTTGAGGCTGTTTGCTCTTGTCCCATCCCTTGTTCCTTGGGAGCAGAGCCCAGCCCCCTCCTGGCTCCATCCTCCTCTCAGGCACTTGTAGGGAGCGAGAAGGTCCCCCTGAGCCTTCATTTCTCCAGACTAAACCCTTGGGTCCCTCAGCTGTTCCAAGCAGCAGTATGTTAATGCTGATAGCACTTCCTGGGTGACAACCACAGACCCTTTCTGGGCTTGCAGAGCTCCCAGTGCTTTTTCACATGTGAAAATCCCACATCCGAATGGGGAGGATTGAAATAAGGGGAAATTTGGATTCTTTCTCTTTTGTGTACTCTTTAGTGATTCTCATTCCCAGGTGTTGGTGCCCTAGCAACTGAAGGGAGACGGGTTCAAGTACGTGATCATTTGCAACAGCAGAACTTTGGGGTTGACAGATCAGAGCTTTGCAGTGGGAAACATTAGATGGAAGGGGTCCCTACCTACCATGTGTGTGTCATCAAGCTTTAGTTGGAGGTCTGGTGCAGAGCCCAGGTGCCTCTCATGTTCTCAGCATGGTGCTGTAGCTTCTTGGGATACCCTGAGCTTTGCAGAAGAGTGCTTTGCTGCCTCAAGTGATGGGCACTTGAGCATAGAGAAGCAGGAGAGTGCCCTTGTACCACTGGGGAGAGAGTGGCTCCCCCTTCCTGCTGGCAGCTGTTCAGTGCTTGCTTTGAAGGTGTGTGTGTTTCCATCCTTTAGAGGAGCACATGAGTACAGCACTTGCTGCTAAGGTGTCTGTTAGGGAAGTGTGGGTAGGGATACTTAGGGTTACGAGATGGTGTTACTCATATGACCACAGCATGTGTTAACAGTCACTGAATAGCTCCTCATGAGGGAATGTTGGTTCTTATACACCACATTTCCATAAATGGAGTTACCTTTGTGTTCCCATTCCGATTAACAAGCTTCAAACAGGGTCTGATACTTGGGTTTGGGCAAGCTGTTTGAACCTGACTTGCAATAGCTTGGGCTGCCTTTGGGCTCTTATGAGGGGGTTGCAGGGTTGTGTGAGGGATGGCTCCCAGTTGGCTTTGGGCTTTGCATTTGCAGCCGTGCTCCATGCCACAGCTAATCATCTCCTTTTGGCTCAAATGAGCATATCTATCACACATGCAGTTAAATAGCTGCATAATTGGATTCCTGTGAGTGCTTGCTGCACTGCATTCTGATAAATTGAGAAAAAACTATTGGAAATCTCCTCAGCTTTTAAATTATTATAGACTTCCAAATTTTCAGAAATTTATTATAATTGATTTTTCTCTACTTGCTTGGTTTGTGAAGTCTGGCTGGAGTGTGGCAAGTGTTAAAGCTTACTTTAGGTTCTAAAGAAGGGCAGTTCAAGTGGGCAAAGAAGCTTCACTCTGGTGGAATGCCCTGAATTGAACTGAAGTTCAGCTCAAGATAATGGTGAGTGCTTGAAACCAGCTGTTTGTAAGGAACTGTGAAGTGAGGTGGTTGTAAGCTAGAACACTGGAGTAATGAAAGATGTAACCTTCCTTTTTCAGGGAGCAAAACAAAGTTTTCTAAGTAAAACTTCTGGCATGTGCAAGTTATCTCTTCATTGTAAGATACAGGTGCACTGATAAAACACAGCAACTCTGGCAGTTTGTTCAGACCTAGTGTGTGATGTGGGGAAAAGATTGTCTTGGAGTGTTCAGTTTCCATTAAACTTGGCTTCCTGCTGTATTTGGTAAGATACCACTCTTAAAACATATAACCACCTTCTTTGTGTTTTTTAGGCCCCTGGAGGAATTGCAACCCCTCTTGTTTATGGCCAACTGCTAGCTTTGTACCTATTGCATAATGACATGTAAGTGGTTTGTCTTAATGTTTCACTTCAGATACTGAACTTGTTGCTATTAGCTTGAGCTGCAGTTGCCAGGGTATTAGGAATTGCTTGTGTGACTAGCAAAATGCATGTAGGCAGTGCTGTGTGAGGTTTTTGGTTTGTTCTTTACATTGCTCACAGAATTAAGTCTTATTTACCATTTGTTCTGTCAGGAAAATTCTTCTCCTTTGCTCTTGCCCACCTACTGAGCTATAGGGAAGCAGGTTGTCTTTAGGATAAAAGATCCTTAAGTAGTGAAATTGGCTCCTTTGAAAAGTGTTGAGCACTTAAGCATGTTGATTTGTATCTTTTCAAGGCTGCATTTGTTTTGAGTAGCATTGCATGCTGGCTGCTGCTTGAGTTTACATTACAGCAGGATAACTCTAAATGGTCCATGGTAAAAATGAGGGATACTGTTGGCTTGAATGAGCTAAATCTGCATGAAGCTGTAATCCCTTGAATTCAGTCTGGTGGTATGTTACATGGCCCTGTATGAATGTGATTTACTGTGTTTAGGTTTTTACGGAGAAATTGCTGAGTATTTATTCAGGCAGAATAAATGATATTACTGTGTTTGATTATCAAGCCCAAGTAAGGATTGGTCTCAAGATTTGAAGATTGGAGTGGTTTGGGGTTATTTTACATTGTAGATATACTTTAAGAACAAAATCCCTGAGAATGCTGAAACTGATGTAGGTAACCTTGGTTCACATGGATTTGAAGCTTTAGATATGCGTTTTTCTCTGGTTTGTATTTTGAATCTTTTTGAGCAATTTTATTGTGCATAATTGTTGGGTTTTTTTCCTTTCCCATTTTAGTTTTATATTCTCTCCCCTTGTAATTTACCTAATCATTATTATCAGTAGTAGTAATATCGTTGCACTGTACTTTAGATTTCTCTTATGGCAACTGGTGGGCTTAACATTCTTTTGATTCTGCACCCAGCCCTGCCAGAGTAGGGGAAGAAGGAGCTCATTTACCAGCTGGGTCTAAACCACAACCCACCATGCTAAGTTACTGTTTGCACATGTCTTCATCAAAAAGGCAGCTATTCCAAAAATACAACTGCAAAAGTGGCCTCTGTGAAATGCTGCCCCGGGCAGGTGAATGATGAACCTGTTCTGAACTGTGCTGAATGAGGCAGTTAATGAACTGTTGGTTTTATTATGGTAGTCATATTGTTTGCTTGAGAGTAACATTGTTCTTGTACTTCACTAGATGTAGAAGTATTTTAAAGCACCAAGGCTCTTAATAACAGTATCTGAACAAACCTTTTGGTGTCTCTCTGTAGCAAACATTTGCTTACTGCGAAGTGTTTTTAACTTTGTTTTAGGAATAATGCACGTTATCTTTGGAAAAGGATCCCTCCTGCTATCAAATCTGTAAGTAATTCATAAAATGCCATTTGATACTAAACCAGTTTCATGTAAGTTTGCTAATAGTGACACTTTTCACTCAGTGATTGTGTTTGGGTAGTAGCCTTGGGCTTAGTTCTGTGCTATAAACTACTTCCCCAGCAGATGGCATATTGGTATTAAGATTTCCTTGTTGCTCATCTGTTGCCTCTTCACAAACAATCTGGTGCAATAGCATTCAGTAAGTCTGCAGAGTTCTTAGTAGAAAGCTTCATGCTGAAGTGTAGTCAGCTGGAGGAAAGCAATTGATCTGACTCCAGGATGGGGCCATGTTCCACATGAGGGTGCAGGATACCTTGTGCAGCAGAAAGTGAGCTGAGACAGGATGCATCTTCAAATTGATTAGCTTCCTGAAGGAACTTGTTTTGCACTGCATTTGGATCAAAGATGCATTTTTAAGATTCAGCTAAATATAGTAAAACTTAAAGCCAGTAGTGGGAGAGCAGTTGTAGTGATTGTAGTGACACTGTATTCAGCATGATGTGTTGTCGAGATTGCAAGACTTTGCAAGCTGAAAATTGCCTGCACTGTGCAAACAGCCTCTGCAACTTAGAAGGCCTCTACTGAGGAGGCAAGCATCTCTAAGCAGAAAATAAGCTGTGCCTGTCTGTTTTGCAATTCCAGCCAGTATCCTGAGGGCAGATTACTCTCCATGATAGTTTTAGCTGGTCAAGTTAGCCTGGATTGGTATAACTGATGTGAGCAGACTTTGCTTGTGTGGGTGATAAAGTTATGGCAGAGGATGGATCAGGAAGCTTGCAGCAGTGATACGTGCTAGAACAAGATTTCCCTATGCTTCTCTGTTTGTCTTTTGAGTTGTGATATATTCTTGCAGTGGGGAAAGGAAGTGGAAATCTGCCTATACAGTATGGTCACTGTAGAGAATGCACTGCTCTGGGTTAACTTTTTGTTGGGTTTGGTTCTTTTTGTCACAACAGGCAAATGCTGAGCTTGGTGCAGTTTGGTCAGTGGGACAGAGAATCTGGCAGAGAGACTTCCCAGGAATCTATACAACAATCAGTGCACATCAGTGGTCTGACACTATTCAACCAATCATGGAAGCACTTAGAGGTACAAATTGGGTTTCTGAAGGTAGCATGGAACTAATGATATGTTGCCTTAAATTGCTTGTGTGCTCAAACACAGACCAGTAGATAAGTGACTACTTACTATAAAAAATCACAAGTGGTGAGGAAGATGCTGCAGAACACATTTGGGAGTTGAATGGGGTCACTGAAGGCTTTTTCTCCTGGCATAGAGCAAGCTGTTATCTCTGGCTGTAGTACTTCAGTGAATAGTGGGAAGGGAGGGGGAACTTCTCAAGTGCTGGCTTTAAGGATGGTAGTGTTAGAAATGGAACAAGAAGTCTCAGGTTTTTCTAGCTATGGAAATCAGTCTGTCTTACAGTGTTTCTCTCTCCTTAGATGCAACTAGGAAACGAGCCTTTGGACTGGTTTCTCAGGCATATACCTCAATAGTTGCAGATGATTTTGCAGCATTTGTTGGGCTTCCTGTAGAAGAAGCTGTGAAAGGTATTTTGCATTTATTCACGAAATAGTGTTTCTACAGATGATTGAGATTAGAGAGCTCCAAGTGATGGGAAACAAACATTTGTTCAAGTTCAGAGACTTATGAAGAGAAGTGATGGGATGAGGCAGTGAATAGAGAAAAATGTCTTGGTTTTGGGTGTTTTGTTTGGGGGGGAGGTTGCTACTAGTTTCCCATGGTTATCTTCCCTTATGTATGTGGAAGTGTTAAAGCAATTCTGTGATAAGAGTTAAGGTAGTGGATTAAACTAATTCCATGTGTTACTTCTTTCATGGTGTTACTTGTTGGATTGCATGTCTAAATATAAGCATTTTCATAAGTAGTTTGCCTTGGAGTTGCAGCATGTAGGCAGTGAACTGAGATACTTTTCTGCAGGTCTTAATGTGCATCTTTGTTTTACACTTGTAGCAATTTTATGGGACATTTGTTGTTACTAATGTAAAAAATGCCTTTTCAGGTGTATTAGAACAAGGCTGGCAAGCAGACTTTTCAACTCGTATGGTAATGCCTAAAAAGCCAGGTAGGTGGAGCTCTTATTTCATTAGATGTCGAGTTTAGCAGTCTCTAGTAATCAGATGTTTTTAATTAAAAATGTGCATATTTTCTTAGCTTCTTTTATGGGGGCTTATGCTGCTTATATGGAATGCTTATAGGAAGTACAGAGTAGTGGGTTTGGTTTGGGGTTACAATTAGCTTGGATTAAACTACATCCTCAAATGAATTGTTTTAGACAAAAGCAGACAGGATAGGCTATGATTTCTCCTGCTCCTCCTCTGCTGCAGTGGAATCTAAGTTGCATGACCTCAAGGGACATGGCTTAATCTAAGAAAGATGAGTAAAACATATACCAGTTTGAACTTAGGATGTTTTTCAGGAGAAGCAGAACTTCTTTGGGCAGGTATCTTGTGGATTTTTGTGCTTTGAGAAGCTCTAGTCCTTGATGTAATTTGCTTTTTAAACTTTGTTCTACTGGATATTTCCCCACTGACATTGTGGTATTGATAACAGTATCTGTTCTTGCAAAGCTCAGCCTTCATCAATGCTTGTTTCTTTTGGTTTGGGTTTTTTCCCTGTTGAAGCTGTCTCTATGGCTGGCTGTGGCGAAGATAAAATTAAGCTATGAAAGCAGAATAAATGACTGCTCTTAAACTGCACAGCACAGCTCTGGAATAAGAAGCTACATACAGCATATCCAAAAGGGCAACATCTATTAGGCTAAGAAAATAAATTGTTTCTATGGGCAGAGTTTTTAAGAGTTTAGAGCCCAGAAGATCACAATAAACATGTGCCAGGGAAGGTGTTGAAATTTACCCCTAGGGGCACATACCATCCAGAGCCCTGAGCTTTTGTATGTGATCAGGTTTTGTATGAACTGGTTGCAGCATATGTGGTGTTGGCAAGTACTGGGAACTAGTTACGTGTGGTTCTTTCCCAAAAGTGAGTGCAACAACTGCTGTTGAGGCAAAAGAAAGAGGCAGGAGATTGTTATCTTTTTGAAGCTGCATGCCTAACTAGCTAAGCCTTGACTATTCTGCTTTTTAGTTGTGAAATAAAACAGGATAAATGAATGGGCTTCATTTTAATTACCTTTTCATCCAGTTTTGGCTTGCTCTATTAGAACTGTTCAGAGTTGGTCCACTGAGCTCATTCCTGTGTGTTTTTCTTCAGGTGTGCTGGAAGCTTCCTTTAACAGATTTATTCCTTCATCAGGTATGTTCTGTTTAATAATTTAAATCTGAACTTGCATGATTAATATGAATACAATTTTACCACCACCACAACATGGGAATTGGGTCCTGGAGAAGTGAATGCTGTCATTTCTCCCTCAAAAAACCCCACCTCAGTCAGGTGCTATGTGAACATGTTTCTCCCTCTGTCTTCTCTTTCCCTCACACCTTAAGGAGTGCCTGAGATTCTCACTTCCAGTTGAAGTGGGAGCTGAAGTAGGGAGCAGATCCCAGAGCAGGAGTAGACAGTCCCTATAAGACAAAACCTTTGACATAGAGGCAAATGCTTCACAAAGCTCATTGCTCTTGCATGATATGGGACTTCTGTAGAAGGTATCTTGTGGTTTTCTTGAGTGCTCAGCAGTGGATTGAGGTGTGTAGTACATTATGTCATGCTGATTCTCAAAACACTGGTCTCTATTCACAGAATAGTGACAGCAGATCTAAATTTGTGTCTTGCTGTGTCTAATAGTGGCCAAAATTGTCTTAAATTTACAGGCTTAATTCCAAGGCAATTTCAAGAGCTGGGTTCTTGCTTTTTAAAAGCATTCTGATTGTCAGCCTTCTCTGTCACATCCTGGCAGCCCTAAGCAGTATGTCCACTTATGTACATCCTGAATCCTTTGGGAAGATTAAATATAACTTCTCCTGCTATTTTTTCATTTCTCATTTTTAATCATCTCCCTGGATTTAGTCACTTGTCTTCCAACCTCTTGTTAAACTGTGATCTCTGGTGTGCTGGCATCTGTATAATGATCTGCATCATGTGCACTCTTGTCTCTTCCATCCTGTTCAGTACTCGGCTTTGTTTTGTTAGTAAGGTAGCCCAGCAGATTGATTTGGTATCTTCAGTACAGCAACTTGTAAGGAAAGGAGCAACTGAAGACCTTCAGGAGCTGTTGTTGTCAAGTGGAAGGGCTGTCAGTCTTCATTGTTCAGACTCCAGTATATGGAACAAACTGCTGATAGGGGGAACTTGTATTTTAGCTTATTTGCTGTTAGTAACTCTTGCATTACTTAAGGTTGCAGATAACAGAAAAGTTATGTTAGTGAAAGCTGCATAGGCAGGAAATGCAATTAAGCTATGTCCCCATAATACTGTTTAACAGTCTGATGCATTTAATGTCTTCCTTGCTGTTGTAATGGCTGGTGTTGCAGATGGATTTGTTTTATTCATTTTATTAATGATGCCTTTGTTTTATCTTTGTAGAATCTGCTGCAGTTCCACCAATTCCAAATGAACAGCAGTTGGCCAGATTGACTGACTATGTGGCTTTCCTTGAAAACTGATTATTCTGCTCCTATGTCCAGACCAGCTTGGGAATCCTGTGTACTGACAGTTCTAGGAATCTAAGATATGTTTTGTATCTGCTAAACATTGCAGCAGCCCCTACTCAAATGTGTGAAATATACAATGGGTGTTAGTACAATTAGTGTGTTGCCAAAGCCAAGCCAGCAATTGAAACAATCCTTTAACTCCTGTCATATTTATTCAGTAGGTACACAGCAGTATTACATAGGGTTTTTTGTTGACTCATAGCAGAGAGAGGCATAACTGTTTTTCAGGTATACTGGAAATGGAGAAGGAAAAGAGCAAGTTAGTGGTGTTGAGGAATTTATGCTAGTAGGTTATGTGCTTCTATGATGAGGACTGCAGTGCATACACAGATCAATTGCATGTTGAACCAAAGTGATGAATTGCCCTACCCCTGTCTACAGAGACAAAATACGTCAGTGGAACAGGAACTTGAAGAAAACAATTTATAGGAATTTCTTTGCATGTGAATTTGTGGCATTTTCCTAATTGTTCTTCTGTTGGTCTTCCTGGATTGGTAAATCTTGTTTTGAGGTGAGGAATTCCACATCGGACATATTTTTACAGCAGAATAATTGGAGTTGTTTAAGAAAAGCAAATTTTGACTTGGAGGAAGAATTTTGACTTTTGGAAGGTGTTATTAGTGATGTAAGATACCAGATACTCTGCTGTGTAATCATACACCTGCTGGAAGCCTGTCATGTCTTGGTGTGGGCTGGGATCTACAAAAGCCAACAACTTACCCATCATTATGCTTTCTGGATTACCTCTGGAGAGGAATTCAAACATTAGAGTAAGTATCTGCGAGTAGAGACCAATTGGGATGGGGGTGACATGTTAGGCTGCAATGCCAGTTTGAGGAGTACAGTTTCTATATTGGGGCACTGCTGTGTTAAACTTTGAGTTGAGAGTGGGTTTTGGAAGCAGAAAGCTGACTTGTATTTCCAGGCTTCTTATTTGTATTATGCTGGTAAATAGGCTATGGGGAAAATAGTGGTGCTTTAAAGGGCAGTGCATGCCTCCCTTTGCTTCTTCCCCCCTCTCCAAGAAGATGGCAAGTGTGCTGTGCGTTGTGATTGTTCTTTCCAGTGTGCACTACCTACTGTACAGTCTCTGTCTGGAGATGTGTTAGCAGGGAGGAATTGTAACCTGTGCACTGCTGCTTTGAGAGCTCCCTTTATATGTAAACACTCAAATTGATTATTTATTTGAAACCCACCTAAGACTTGGATTTCTAAATTCAGTGATATTAAAGAAAATGTTTACACTGACCTCATGTACTTAATTGTTCAGTTTTTCCTTTGAAAGCACTTGGTCTGGTTTGGCTCTTTTTTAAATGAATGCTTTTGGGTCTAATCTGCATTGGGTTAAAGATTGGTGCAATACACTATGCCTTATCATGGTTTAAGCCAAGCTGGTAATGCAGAACCACACAGTCACTTGCTCACTCCTCTCCCTCATTGCCCCCCACTCCTGGAGGGATGGGGAGGAGAATGGAAAGAGTAACTCCCATGGGTTGAGATCAAAACAGTCCAGTAACTAAGTTATAACACAAATCACTACTGCTACCACCAATAGTAACAAGGGAAATAACAAGGGAAGAGAATACAACTGCTCATCACCCACTGAATGATACCCAGCCTGATGCGAGCAACGATCTGGGCCTCCTGGGTGACTCCCCTTAGTTTCTATCCTGGACACAATGTGCTGTGGTATGGAATACCCCTTTGGCTGGTTTGGGTCAGGTATCCTGGCTCTGTTTCCACCTGGCTTCCTGTGCTCCTCCTCACTGCAGAGCATGAGACTGCAAAGTCCTTGATTGGAGTGGACATTACTTAGCAACAACTAAAACATGGGTGTTACCAGCATTATTCTCAGACTAAGGTTGAAAGCACAGCACTGCACCAGCTACTAAGAAGGAGGGAAAATAACTCCTACAGCTGAATCCAGCACAGGTAGCCTCTTCCAGCCTGAAAACTGATTACCTGCAGCTTACTCTTAGTAAGCTATTTCTCCTTTAGTCTACCAGTTTGTGCTGTTTTGAACAAATTTGTTGTATATGAAGTAGAACACTTAAACCACATGCTGGTTCTTTGTAGAAAAAAAGAGTAGATTTGAAGCTGCCTCCAAAACCAAACCACACTTCCTCAAATGCTCTCTAATTTTGGTATTTCTTTTATTAACCAAAATGCTGCCCAGTTCCCCTGTGTAGACACTCACCTTGGGGCTTTTAGGTTTTAAATGGGCAGGTGAGGAGCAAGCTGAGTTTAAGGTTTGGTAAAGGAGCTAGAGCTTTTAAATATTGGAGAAGTAGGGGTGTTGCAGCCAAATGCTGTGCTTTGCATCAGGGAAAGGACAATGATACAGCTAGTGCAAAGGCCTTTGAGGGAGGTTTTTAATAGCAGTTATGAGGCATTCAGTGGACTTGTTTGGCATGTATTGAGTTAATAAAGTAAAATATTTAGTTTCCCAGCTTGTTCTTAGAAGTAGTGAATGATTTTATCCTGCAGCAGGCTATGAGCTGGGTCACAGTACCTGGAAACAGGAAGTTTCCCTCCAGTGGCAAGTTCATTGTAGTTCTTCGTGGAGCTTGTGCGATACATTGGCATGATTGATCTGGTTCCTGAACTGGGCTATGCCATGGATTCTAAAAATGGGGATGGGGGCATCTCAAAGTACCATGAAAGGATGTTTAAAATACATATTTAGAATGTTTGGAGTTACAGAAGGTTGCTAACAAAATTCGTAATTGGATTTAATGTCTGAAGACAAATTCAGCTTTTCCATACCAGTAGGAGGTCACTAGGTAGAATCATAGAATAGTTAGGATTGGAAAGGACCTCAAGATCATCTAGTTCCAACCCCCCTGCCATGGGCAGGGGCACCTCACACTAAACCGTATCACCCAAGGCTTCATCCAACCTGGTCTTGAACACTGCCAGGGATGGAGCATTCACAACCTCCCTGGGCAACCCATTCCAGTACCTCACCACCCTAACAGTAAAGAATTTCTTCCTTATATCCAGTCTAAACCTCTGCTGTTTAATGTTATTGTATTAGCATAGTTTGCTTTATTAGCTGCAGGTTTAACCAGTCTCTGAAAGGTAGAGAGAAACCTGTCTGTAGAGCTGTGGTTAACCTCTCAAGCAGAGGTAGGAGAGTTCAGTCCCCTTGCAGGCAGGGAGCAGTCACAGCATGGTACCTGTTTTTAGGCTTGCTCTAACTCATATTCTGATCTTCAGTTAAGCATATTTGGATACTATAGACAAGTGTAAAAGAACTTTGTGGCACGTGTATTACAAAAGTGAAGATCAGACATAGCTGTAGAGAACTTTTTCTCTTGGCTTAGGCCTCTCTTGTGCTAAAACACTGCATTCTCACAGGGGTCAGTAATAAATCCTGCTGGGAGGAAATGTCAGTCCATTTGTTAGACATGATCTGTGCTCAAGGATTTCAGGTTGCATTGCCTCTGCTCTAGCGAGCCCAGCGGAGCTTTGTGCTTGTCCAGAACCCTATCCTGGTAAACAGGGTGTGTAAATTATTTCTTCAAGTGAGATCTTCCAACAACTGAACATGTCCCTGGACTCCTTTAACCCTGTGCTTTCAACCCAATAAAGAGGAAGTATTTTTGTGTTCATATTTGCTATCTTAATTGAAGCAGCTGCTGTGGGATTTGGAATTCTTCCAGATGCTTTTCCATCTGCAGCACTGGAGCAGTACTGGAGCAGGAGGATGTTTGGGTTAAGAAACCACGATGAATTCAACTGGGAGCAGAGATTCATGAAGGATTTGGAAAAAGAACTTCCAGTTAAGCATTTTCCATTTTTGTCTGCATCCCACATGTAATTAAATGTCACTCACTGTTGCTTTGCATTTTACTAGCCTCTCCTGTATTTGTCGGTGCTTATTTGAAACTGCAGTTACAGTCTCTGTAGAGAAAGATGCTTCAGCTCAAAGGTGGATAGAAAGGGATAAACTGGGTATGGAGGCAGGACAGTAGACTATGCTTCCCTGCTAAAGATCCTGATGGAAATCGTCCATAGGCTTTGATAACAGTCTAGGAGATTTTCCAGGGTGTGAGCAGAGCTGTCAGTAACTCAGTTAAGATAATGAAAGCAGAATGGCCATGTAGAAAAACACACCACGGGGCACTGCAGGGGAAAGGTACTAGTGTTGCTGTAATGCATTTTGATAGGTCTTGCTGCAGATACCATTCTTGGACAATATCCTTCCTTGTTCTAGTCATTTGGATTCATTCTGAAAGCTGAGGTTTTTTCTGCTTTAGTAATCTAGAAAGTATGTGCAGAAACTGGCCAGTCCAGTTTGTGAGCATTTGAGAAACTCCTTTGAAGGGTGAAAAGAGCATCAGCTCAGTCTGGTTCCTCTGGGGGCCTGAGTTGATTCAGAAGACTGGCACAGTGGTAGCAGGCACAACATGCAAACCCCTGTGAATCTCTTCAGCTTCTTTCCTCTCACCATCAATGTCTTGCAGGGCTTCCAAAATGAATGACACAGATTGACGATTCAACTTAGACATCAGAGAGCTGATATTGCTGACATTAAATCTGTGTTCTATCAACATGGGATGTGTACAATACAACCTCGTGTGAGACAGGAGTGGGGAAAGCTGTAAAGAAGATTTTGGGTGGGTGGTTTGTGTGGTTTGTTCTGCCTTGTTCCCTGCCCTGCTGGAGCTGGCCGGGCCATTGTCCAGACAGCATGTCAGTGATTTCTTACTTCTATGAAGAACTCTGGGCTGGCTGGCTTGGCCCTTTCACTTCCAGAGCCGCAGGCAGGTCAGAGCATCTGCTGCCTAGAGCCTGGCTTTCTGCACCAAGAGAAGCAGTCCTTAAAGCATTTGTGAGGTGTTCATAAGTATTTATTAATGTGTTGGATAAAATCTAAGAGTGACTGTAAGAGTAGGAAGAAAGGGCTCACAAGATTATATGGACTTAGCCTTGTGAATACCAGGGCATGTAAGTCACTGTGGAATTCCACGTGAAGCTTTCCTCTTCAAGTCACAGTGGGCGTAACAAATTTGTCCCAATGCACTTAAATGTTTGCCTTCTAATATGGAAACTATTGGAATTTTATAGTAATGTGGTAAATGATTGCCAAGCTTCCTACAGTGCACTTAGGAAAACTGAAATCAAAGCCCAGGTTTATTCATTAGAATATAGAATATTTGTCTCTCAGAAGCAATGGGAACAAAGTAAGTGGCTATTCTACCAAGATACTTCAAAGTACTTAAGTATTGAAGTAACAGTGTACTGTTCTTTGGCTGTAGCTATCTTACATCTGAGAAATGATGTGAGTTATTGCACTTCAGGTCAGAGCACTGAGGTTTTGTAGTTCCACCTGACTGGCTGTGGATATTCAAACAGCAAAAGCCCTAAACCAACAAACCTTTGCCTCTGTCTGGTGTCAAGCACAACACAGGATTGCAGCTGACTCTCAATAGGCTGTTACAAGTGAAAGGCAAGTGAGTTGCTGGTTTGCAATGGGAAGCAAACCTACAGTATTTTACATTCTCAGATTGTACCAACTAACATGGGAAGTTTGCAACTTCTTTAAAATGTGTTATGTGATATAATGTGCATTCCTGAATTCAGGATTGATTATTAAATGCTAGACTCTTGTGTGCTTTCACAGCAAATAAGTTCATGTGAGATGCTAGGGCTCTGTAGCTCAGCTTGGTATAAATGGGGGAGAATGTGTTAAGCATTAGTAATCAGGATGCTTACAGTCAGCTCCCAGGCACTGCAGTGAATGTGAATATGTCTCTTGAATGCTCTAGGGTGATAGAACAAACCATGCTGAATCATGACTAGCATTTTACTTTGTATTATAACAGCCCATCAAAGCTGAGATTGGTGTAAAAGCTTGTGATGAGAATCCACCTGAGGTGACAAGACATGTAAATCACTGACTGCACTGTGAGCAAGTGGCCTGTTATTCACAGGGTAAGTCACACCCTCGTAGGTGTTTAAATCTGACATGGTTGAGGTATCAGATGTGTTTTATTGCTTTGTGTCTTTATGTGGCCCAGAGCCTGTCTGAGGTGGAGCACAACAACTCTGACAGCAGGCCTGAGCTTTTCAAAGGCAGGATGGGAAGAGGATGCCTTGTGCTTTCCTGTGCTGACTGCAACACGGTTTTAGACTGAGGTTAGGAATAAAAAAGTGGGACTTAATACCATCCTCAGTGAAAGTCTCACTGCATAACTGAATCCTACAGCAAACAAAGGGAAAGGTGTTTAGTTCGGACATTTTACTGCAGTTCCTACTCAGGCATGTTGTGTTTTTAGCCTGTCATTACAGTGCAGCTGATGCAAGGTAAATGGTGTATTCAGCCTGCCCTGAAAAGAGCTGATATTTGGGAATAACTCATCCCTTTGGTATTTGCTTTTACAAATTGGTTACCTGCATAGATACCAACTGCTCCCAGGTATTTAATGGTTAATGCTGTTTCTGGGCTCAGTCACAATGGCAAATGGGTTCAGCCTTGATCTGATGCTTCAGAAGTGCTTTATAAAACAGTCTGGCTGGCAAGAGCCACACTGACTTCTGGAAGAAGAAGGAGATGGGGAGTCTTTATCAATAGTTGTCCAAAAGCATTGCCAATGTGTGAGAGTGAATAAACCCAACAGTGTTGCGTGTCATGGAGGAGGGTGCTGAGACAGACTTGTTTTCTTGTTATAGAAAACTCTGATGCACTTCCATGACAGTCTGCTTGAGGATTACAGTTTTGCCTTCCATCCATCATGAGTGAGAGTGGAGTTAAAGAAGATGCAGAAAAGGACCTGTACAATGATGAAAGGGACAGAGCAGCTGCCTTTTAGGTATAGCATGAAAACACTGTGACTGGGACCCTCCAGTTCAGAGAGAAGGTACAGGAAAGGTATGTCTGAGGCTATGGAACTATGAAGGCAGTGGATAGGAGAATGCAAAGCTTATGTGGGAAGTCCCAAAATTCTCGAGGCAGCAGACACATGGACATTGGTTTGAAGCAGATCAAGGAGCACACTTCTGTGTAGCTTCTGAACGTGTTAGTGCAGGGGGAGGCAGTACACTTACTTTCTGTTAGATCTGAGAATGTCTGTTGCTTTCTAATGACAGACTCATAGAATGATTCAGGTTGGAAGGGACCTTAAAGATCATCCAGTTCCAACTAACCCTAGCTGACCTTAAAGGCCATCTGGGTCCTAAGCAGAATCACAGAATCCCAAGGTTTGAAAGGGACCTCGAAAGATAATCTAGTCCAACCCCCCTGCAAGAGCAGGGTGAATGACAAGCACAATGTTGAGCATCTTTTAGGTTTCAAATTCTGATTTAAACACTCGCAACAGAGGCCAAGTTAAAGAAATTACCACATACTACCTAAAAATGGCACCATTAACTACCAGCGCATGCAGAGCTGACACAACCACAAGATTAGAAGTCCTTTAAAACCCCTGTATACTGTAGTAATCATTCTGTAAAGCAAATACATTGCTGTTCGTTCTACTATAGAGAAATACAGCTGCTGTGACAAATGGCACTGGCAGACAAGGAGTCTCTGAAAAAACCTGTATGCAACTCAGTGGTTAAGGTAATGTTGCCACCATAAATCTCTTCTGATTGCAAGACTTTCATAAAAATCAGGTTAAATTTCTTTTAACCATGCAGTCTCATGAGTTGGGTACTACATGGGCATATCTCCAGCAGCAGAGCAAATCAGAGACATATTTAAGAAGGAGGGATGGGGCAGGAAGGGGAAGCTTGAGGTCTTCTTTTATTTTAGGCAAAATATCTTCACGTTTTGTACCTATTTTTTCCATTAACAATAAATTACTTTGCTTGCCTGTAGGAACAGTTTCAGGCAACTTCTAAAACACCTGATAGACTAAACCATGTCATCATCTAGAAAGTTAAGTAAGACACCCTATAGAAGAAGCAGGGAGGCAGATACGTCTAATAGTACACCAGGTAATTCAGGAGAAGCTGCAGGATCTTGCAGGATCTCAAATAGCTGAACTGGCCAGAGCATAACTCTAAGCAGAAGAAAGACATCTAGCAAATAAGAATGGGCTCACTTCAGGAGGCCATTGAAGGGGCAAGTGGAGGCTGGCGAGGGAACCAGCTGGGCCTTGTGTTGTGCATGACAGTGTGGACACATTTCCCAGGACAGTGCATCTCCCTGCAGGCCCAAAGTGGAAGCAATCTCCTGCCACCCATTTTTCATATTTGCCCATGCACTGGCAGCCCCACCTGACCAGTGCTCAGCCCCTGAGAATCAGCAGTAAAGAACAGAGGGATCCCTTCATTGAAAAGGAAGAGAGAAGAGCAAGGATACAGGAGCAAGGATGTTAATTTGGCTCCTAGAGCGCATTCATGCTGCAGAGATAAATGTGGGAATCAAGATGGGAGATAGCTGTGCAACCTGGGAAGTTAAAAAGGAGTGACAGTGACATATGGGCCCATGGACATGAAGGAGCTTCTCCCACTTCACAAATGTACGCTTACAGAGCAAATCTCACGCATCTGGCCTAGCTGAGAACAGATGCCAGTGGTTGATCAGCCTTCCTCCAGCTCCCAGTTTCAATGGCACTAGCTGTGTAGCCCATGTTTTGCCCATGTATTCGAGGATCAGGAAGGCATTTGTAGAAAAAGAAATACACAGCTCAGAACAATTCCAGTCATGGAATTCACTGCTCAAATTGTCAAGGTCCAGAAGAGACCTGCTGACCCAGCTTTAACAACACAGAAGTGAAACTTCCTTGGCTAAGCTCAGTAGTCTAAACCTAAGCAAGTGATGCTCTCTGAGGAGACCAGGGCATCCTGCCTTGCCTCAGTTGGCCTCTCTGGAAGGGGACAGATTTATCCCAGGTCCTGTGTGGGATCTGCTGGGCCATGCAGGTGTCTAGGGGCCTTAAGGTGCCTGGATGGCACTGTGCACCTGTGCACACGCAAGGAAGTGGAGAAACTGGACTGAACCCATCCTTCAGGGTTCTTGTGCAGCAGTGCAGAGGTGTACCTGTCTTCAACACCTGGCACCAGAGATGGGGGAGGAAATCTCTCCTCCATTGTGCATTTCTCCCCCCATCCCAGTTCTGACACCCACAAATGAAACCAGTACCAAGAAACCAACTGCTAGCCACAAAATCATTTCACTTTATTCACCTTTTTATTATTTTTCACCCCATTCCATAGATTTCCATGTTGCTGGCTAATAGGCAGAGGGAAGGGGTGTGGAGGGGGAGATAATTCTGAGGATTTTGCTTCCATGTGTTTTTCCCCCCTTTTCTTAGCACTGCCCCTCTCAGGGTCTCTGGACAAACGTGAGTAAATTGAATAAAAATTAATAAAACTTGAATAAAAGTGAATGAAATTTTAAAAGAAATGAATGAAAGCAAATAAAACTGACTAGTGTTGGGGTACTTATGGGTTGCAGGGGAGTAGGAGGGGCCCTATGGGGCATTTGGTGGCCCTATGGGGTATTTGGTGGCCCTATGGAGTCCTGCATCATTGATGATGCTGATGATGTCATCGTGGTGCTGGTGACATCATGACACCTGGAGTCAATAAAAGCTGTGGGACACATGTTTTGGGCCTACAGGGCACTATGGGGTTGGAGGGTGGGGGTGTCTATGGGTCGTTATAGGGTATCTATGGGGTGTCACTGGGATGCCATGAGGCAGTACGGGGGCTGCTGTGGGTCTCACCTTTGCGAGGGCTCAGCTTGATCCTAAGCCATGGGCTGGGCCTAGTGCAGTCCCTCCAGCTCGATTAAACTGGACTGCACTTAGATGAAAAGATGAAACAGGAATAAAGCTGAAAAGTGAATAAAGACCAATGATAATCAATAAATCTGAATAAAACGCAGTATAAGTGAATTAAACATGAATGAAAAAGCATAGAAGGGAATAAATCTGAATAAATTTCCAAGTAAAGTGAATTGAAGATCACTCAAAGTAACTAAAAACAAAATAAATCTGAATAAAGCAGCATAAAAGTGAATTAAAAGCAAATCAAAAGCAAGTACATGTGAGCTCGAAAGTGCCTAAATATGAATAAAGGTGAATAAAAAGCCTGACTAAACGTGCATGAAGCTTGTGGAGAAAAGCTGTAGCCTTGCCAAAATTACACAACCTGCTGAGAACAGTGAAAAAGTGCAGAACATACAAAAGACCTGTGATTCTATGAAAAAGAGTGTGTAAGTAATGTGGTAACTTGTTAAACCTTCCAGAACCTGCTTAGCCTCATGAAACTCTATTGCATATCCCATTATTCCCCCCTTCCCCATCATCTCTCCCCTATAAGGCTATTATTCCCCCTTTCCCCACCAGCTATCCCCTTTAAACCACTTTCCTCCCTTCACTGCCGTCTTCCCACCCACCAAAGCCGGAACAAACCTTCGCCCAGCAGCTCCTAGACGTTTCCTCGCCGAGCTGAGCCCCGCTAAGCTTCAAAGCCTCGCACATTATGAAGATAAAGCAACGTCCCCTTCGCCTTCTTCTTCACCAACCGCCGCCATTGCTCCCTCACCCCGAAGGGCACGCTGATTGGCCGCGCTAGCTGCCACTAAGGCAGAGGCGGTCAGGGATTGGACGGCGCTGTCCCACCGCCTGCATGTCCCGCCCCCGCTGTGAGGCGAGCGGCGCAGTGATTGGCTGGAAAGGAGGAGCGGTTTAGGTAGTAACCGTGGCGATGGCGACCATCTGGCCTTTCCCGGCAGCCTCGGTAGGGGTGGAAGTGATCGGTTTATCGATCAGGTTTAACTCATTTATTCGAGTTTATTTAAATTTCATTGAGTCCGTTTACATTTATTTAGGTCTACTGAAACCCATTCAAGTCTACTAAAGTCTACTGAAGTTGTCCATTCGGGGACACTCGGGGTGGGCTTGGGACATTTCTAGCTGCTTTTAAGGCCGGTTTGGGCACTTTAGGGGCAGTTCGCTTTGGGTTTTAATACTTTGGGGTTATTCAAGCTGCTGTTGGCTGAGTTTTGTGTAATTTAGGTTGGTTTGGGGGCACTTTTGGCACTTGGACTTTTAAGTGGCTAAGCAAGGGTGGATTGCCATGTTGGTGGCACTGTTCTGGAGGACACCGTGTGTAGAGATTGGATGTTTGCATTTTGGGATCTGGTGGTTTGAGTGTAATTTAGGGCATTTGAAGGTGGTTTGGGGGAACTTCTCAAGGTTTTGACCTGATTTTGGGGCAATTTGGGCTGTTCATGCATAATATGGGGTAATTCCAGCCATTTGGGGGCATTTGGGATGAGGTTTGAGCTGCTTTGGGGATTTGTGGGGCATTTGGGGGAGTTTTGGCATATCTGGGTCAATTAAAGCCACTTTGGGGGGTCATTTGAGCTGGTTTGGGTAAATTTTGGTGAGTTTTTGGACAATTCCATCAGATAGGGTTGGAAAGGACCTTAAGATCATCTAGTTCCAAGTTCCCTTCCATGGGCAGGACACCACACACTATGTCAACCAAGACTTCATCCTGCCTGGCCTTGAACGCTGCCAGGGATGGAGGATTTACAGCTTCTCTGGGCACCCTGTGCCAGTGCCTCAGCACCCTCACAGTAAAGAACTCCTCCTCACCAGGGAGAACTTGCAGGCAAAGAACCATGGCTCAAAGCACTCATCCCAGCTCCAAAGCAAGCTGAGCACCCTTGCTGCTGCCCAAGCCATGTCCCCCCAGCTCTCTCCTCTACCACCAGTCATCTGCAACATGTACCTTGTAACCTGGCTGCTCCACAATGAGCACACACTCAATGGCCATTTGCCACTGCTTCCCACCTGTGCCTCCAGCCTTTAAACAGACACATGTGCAGTTCATAATAAAGTGTACAAAACATTACTTTGCTGCCCATGATCAGGATGATATTTAATACTAAATTTGTCATGGTTTTGATAAACCAAGCTGCCTCCTACTGTGAAGGATTCTTCCACATAAAGTTACTATGTGGGTTACTTGTAGTAACCCGCCATAAAAACCCTAAGTGGAAAATTAATCCAGTCAGCAAGACCATTCAATTTGTTCCTGATGGGATGCTGTCCCTGTCTTCCCCTTCCCCTTTTAATAGCACCCCGCTATTAAAAACACTGGTATTTGGAAGTATGTCTGACACCCACCCTTAGTCACACAAGCCCCTTTGTGCACTTTACAACCAGTGTTGCTCGCATCCATGTGGCTGCAGCAATGTATTAAAAATGAGAAGCAGCTGTTAAAAACCAGTCTCATCCAAAAAGTCTGTATTTTCCAAGAGAACTTTTGTCAGTAACATGATCATGACAGGCCATTCTATAAAACCTAACCCGAACAAGTGACATTTTTATTGGCGAGTTCTGCTCATGAATTTCCTTTTCCATGCTCATACCTCCTAACAGTTTGATAAAAAAACAACAAAACAAAACCCAAACAAAGCCATTTTGGGCAACATTCCATTTGCAAACAATAAAATTATTTAACGTTTTTGAAATAAACCAAAGGATAACAATTTTAAATACAAATTGTAGGAAAACCCATCCTGGTTTCCCCCAGGAGCCATTCAGTGGGCTGGGTACCGCGGCTCTCTATCTGGAGCTTAGTTAAAAGGACTGGGGCATGTGCATATATTATTACCATTGAAAGCCCTGGTTTGTTGTACATTCTTCACAGGAAAACATAAACCAGTTTGGGGTAAAACAACCAGTACTTTTTCTTCCCTTATTCTAAAGCTAAGTCATACTGAAAATGGGGGGGGGGGGGGGGGGGGGGGGGGGAAGGGATGGGGAAACAGAGAAGTTAGGAAATGTGGCTTCAACATTCAGCTACTTTATCACACACAATTTCTACTATAAGCATATCCAGGTTGAAATACACATCTGATTTCTGTCATGAGGTTAATGCTTATGGGGATGCGAGATGGGATCTACTTCAAAATGATAGAACACATCACTTCTGGATGAACAAAATTACTTTCAGCCTTTTGGACCAATGCTTGGTTGCTGTTGTTTCTCCTCAGCCTTGCCAGGAGAGACAGTTTTCACTGCTACCACAAATAAAAATACGACTGGTGGCAATCACACATCAGTTACTAAGATGTTACGTTTAGCACATTTGCTTGCATTTTGGAAAACCCTTAGTTCATTTTTTGTTTAGGCCCCCAGAGGCTTTATACACCAGAAATTACACAAGTCAACCACAGAGAATTGTTAACTGGTACCCACAGTGATTCTGAGGTATTCTGCAAGAAACCTGGCTCTGCATCTGAATGTTCCTCTCAAAAACAAAGAAAAACTCTAAGTCCTAGCTGGAGTGGAAGTTTCAAACATTGCTTTCATTCCCATGTTCCACCACATTTATCAATGAGGACATACTTATTTCCTTGGGGGCACAAAAAAAGCCTTCTCCCTATGGGCAGTAAAAAAAGCCTTCATCCTTTTCCTGGAGTATTTATTTCAGTACTTCATTCCTAAATTTATGGGTGCACTCAGAAGAGATGAAGAGAGAGGTGTTATTTTCTAGCTCACCCAGAGAAACACATTCAGACACTGTTTTTGGTTCAATTAATGTGTGAAGGTGCTCTAAGAAGATGCCAGCAATCCCCTTACATGGAAAATAGCAGCGGTTTATACTTTAACCTCCAGTTTGTGAGGAAGAGGCTACGGAAATATCTGGACCAGAATCTGAAGACCAGGGTTAAGAAGAAATGGTCTCCTGGGTCTGGATCTGGCTTGGCAGAACTGTTATCAGGCAGTCAGCACTGACAGAAGGCTGCTCCTGTCAAACAAGAGATGCTGCTTCACTACGTGAACAGAGTCCTAAGGGACTGGTTGCCTACCTTGCTTGCAAGATTTTGGTTCAGGTTGAAGGGGGAAGGACAGCTTTATTCTTCAGGTAACTGCTGTTCTCCTTTGAGTAGTACATTCTGAAAGATTTCCAATAAACCAGAGCTGTAGTGCTAGTTGTTTATGATAAATTGACTGCAACATCTTAATTGGTTATTTTCCATGAACAGTGGAAAACCTTTATAATGACTGCAGAAGAAAAGAATTTGCTACTTCTGTATTTGTAGAAAAGCCATAGGCAGTAACATTTTCTAAAGTGCTTCTTTACTTATCAGTTACTTTAAAAATTAGACTCGTCTTTTATAGCGGCATAGTTCCCTAGTTTCATGGACCAGTACATAGTTTCTGATGTAAAAAACCCATTACATATTTTAAGCAAATGACATTTGCTTTCAGAAATACATCAAAGTGAATGACCTAAGTGCAAAACCCACCGTTTCTTAAAACACAGCCTTATGCTGGTTTATTAATGCAACTTTACGTCCTTTAAAAGTAGTTTACTTCAACTCCAAGAGCAGTGATTAAATAATACAAATAAAAGTTGAAAATTCAATGAAGCTATTGTCTATTTACCCTGAAATAAAATAGTCTTATGATTCCACTGGTGCAAAAATACCTCCAAACACCTTTGTTGTATTGGCAAAGTCATTTAAGGTCACTTTTGCTTCCAAGACCATTTTCTTCCATGGTTTCCAGTGAAAGAGTTTTGCTTTGTAATGGCTTGTGGTTCCACAGTGATTTGTAAATGAAAAACCTACTATGAATAACTCTACTGTAGTCACTAAATTACAGATCCTGTCATCAGAAAGTCCAAAACTTACAGTGGTTTTGTTGCTTGGTTGGGTTTTTTTGGGGTTTTTTAAGATTTTATTTTCAGCAAGACACAAAATTCCAGTCTAGTTAAAATGTTTTCTTTGAATGCCATTTTAAATGGCAATAAATGGCTGCTGGGCCTTCTAGAACTTAATGCGATGCCTGATGTGCTTCTTATAGATGGATACTGTACTTCAAATATACCCCCTGATCGATGTAGAAGGGCTCCCGCAGGCACAGCCATTTGGATCAGCTACTCCTATGTATATAGTGCAGTAGGTTTGACTGCATAGAAGGAACCACAGCTGGGTGGCACGTAGCAAATGTTGGGGTTGTTTGTGCTCAGAAGGCATGACACAAAGCATCCCAGACAGCAAGAGACAGAAGCATCTGCAGCGTTGTTCTGATTCTGTCACGCAGTAGTGGTTTCCATCCAATGGTGGTGGTTATTGCTGAGACAGTAAAGCACTCCGATTGGCTTTCATCTTCTCCAAGCGTTTTACTAGATGACCATTGCTGACTTCAAGCTCCTCAGTTTTATCCAATGCTGAACGAAGCTAAAGGAAGGAAGCAGAGAAATACCCTAACTTTCACAGTATTTTCCCAGAGCAAGAAAACCAGGCTCAATGAGAGTGATTCATATCCATGTAGCCCTCAAATTTAGGTTCTGAAACTTGAAAGTTTGGACTATCATTCCTGGTAAAGTGTGGCGCTGTGCTTAAATGATGCAGCACACAAATTAACTTTACAACAGCGTTTCCAGCTTTCTACTGCTATAATTTCTGAATCACATGTTCTAAAAGGACCAGTAATCTAAAAGGATCTAAAAGGATCAGCATTTACAAACCCAGAATTTATAAAAACACCCAAAGTAATGAGCCTTCAGGTACCACAAAGGACAAGGACAGCAAAGCAGGAGTTCTTCAGCTTGTCAAACCACAGAAACATTCACAGCTGCAAAGCAGCACACAAATACGAGCTGAAGGCTGCTTCTAGATTCAGGTTGTACAAGAAGAACTTAAGTTTGCATTCAGAGTTACCTCTCTCTGTAGTTTGCGTTTCTCTGCTTTCAGTTCATCTTCTACTCTTTCAGCATTTTCAGCAGCAGTTTTGTATCGGGCTACCTGACCTTCCAGTCGTATTACCTAAGGTGAAGGGAGATTTCATGAGTTAAAAGCTGTACCAAGAAGTTACTGTGAAGCTTCACACTTCCACCAGTAGTTAAGCAGTAACTAGAGAGATGCTTACTTTTCTTTAATAAAATAAAGGTCTATCTTGAGGGGAAAAAGACATACCAAGGAAGCCTGGCCATGCTAACTTACTCCAGAGCTTTTATACATATCCATATTTAATATTCTTCCAATAACAATAATATCTACTTAGCAAGAGTATTGCTGACATACTCTGGTCAAGAACAAGCAGTCCAAACTGAACAGTCTTGTGTAAGATCCATATATACTACATTATATGCTGACAGCCATTTAAAATTGTCAATAGCTACATATAAGAAAGGATTCTGAAGAGGTTCAGTAAAAGCTTTCGGTATACCTTTGTCTTTGAATGTTCTGCCTTCAGTAAAGAAGGAAATATTCACTTTCCCCATGCATAAATCAAAGCAATTTAGTCTTTAATGACTGAAGTTCAGTAGCCCTGATGTTCCAATACTCCTGCTTCTTATTTTAAGGGAAAAACCACAGTAATCATGATTTTATTTAATACTTATGTCATATAATAAAATACACTTTCCCTTTGCACTCTCACCATGCCTAGACAAACAGAACAACCCAGAAACTTACGTTCTGCTCCAGTGCTGTTATCTCTTGCTCAGACTTTGCTAGTTTGAATTTGAGATCACTGATCTGTCTGTTGGCGTCTCCTAAAAGAATTGCAGATTTATCAGAGATGTCAGAACAAGTGTTAACAGTGTCTAACAAGTCTGTCACAAGATGTCCATGCTACAGGTATCTACTTGGGGCAGCAGTAAAGTAGCAAGTGCTCTGTCAAAAGAAGTGCCCAGCAGCTAGGTGCTATTCCCAGTCTTGCTTGATGCCCTTCTGATCACTCTGAAAGCAGAATTAACCAGAAACTCATCCCAGTTCTGCTGGGGAACATAAGGGAGATTCCCAATCGCAATCGTGCTCAAACAAGGATAATCATTCCCTCACCTCTAGCAGAGAGGTGCATGGCTGGCTCCCAGTTTGAAGCTCCCTTAGAACCAAAGGCTCATTTTTTACTTAGAGGCACATGGTTATTGCACAGATACATTTTTCTCGTTCACATGCAAGACACCAAAAGTTCTCTTTAAATCAAACTGCAGCTCACTTTGGAGGTCAATCATGTGCATATCTGTCCCATTTTCCAGAACTTCATCTTCCGACTGCGTATTTTCCATCCTGCCATTCTTTTGCTTTTCTTCCAGTTGCCCTTTTAATTTTTTAATCTGAAAGTCACAAAAAAAAATAGTTAATAAAATCAGTAAGGGAGGTTTTTGTCTCAGTACTCAAATTCACCCAAGTATGATAAAGTTGTCATTTTTAAAACCTAAATACCCCCAAAAACCTTTAGTTACAAAATAATTTCCTAGAAGTTCTGTTGGCAAATGACTCATCATACCTTAAGTATCAGTGCTTATGCATATACCAAACATAACGAGTGGCAGGCGGCTGTTTTGTTAGCAAAGCCATAAATGCTTTGTAGATGGAGTCACGTAAAACATTCCTAAAACCCAATCACCACATTTGGGTGTGTGGGAAGTCTCAAGGGCAAGGAGACAGTCCATAAATGAAAGTGTAGAGTGCCCTACAAAGAAACAGATCAGCTCAAGTTTCTTTGAGTGAGCTTTATATCCACTATGGAATATCATAGTACCAGCAATACTTACTTTAATTGCTATTTACCCATCTACTGCAATTCCTCCAGCACTTCCTTCCAAATGGCCCATTACTCACAAATGAGGAAGGATTACTCTCTGAAACAGTATTTACTTCCAAATGTTGTGGACTGTATTTGTTTCTCCCTTGGGCTTGGCCAATCTGAAGTATTATTTTTCAGCCATACTCCTGGAGTAGGAGTTGTAGGTGACTAAGGACACTGAATGTGACCAGTGAGCAACACACGGAACAAGCACACTGGGTCATGCGTTTCCTCCCCTGTATTCCAAGTTAACGCACAGGAGGAATGTTTCAGGGGAAGAATAAAGTGGCAAGCAGTGCAGTATGTTCTCAGCAAGAGCAACCCAGCACACCTTCTGAAAGGTAACTGCACTGCTGTTCTATGCCTTACATTTGGGTTTTCTTCATCTATGCTATTCTTATCACAGAGTTAGTGAGCACACAGCAGTTGTGTTTTCCTGTGATTACCTGGTCTAGTAAGGATTCTCGTTCATCAATGAGTTTTTTCAGCCTGTCTGAAAAAGAAAACTGAAAGTTCAGTGCTGATTTGATTGCCCTGCACATTTCAGAGCGCATCCTGGTATAAGACCGAACCATTAAGGTTAGTGAAATGAATGATGAATGTAATTATGCACGTACCACAGGAAACGAGGCCACAGACAGGGCTGGGAAGGGGCTGCAGTCAGGGGAGGTTATGTCATTCTCACAGAACATGCTTGTCACGGCAGTAGCAGCACCCAGCTGCATGCAAAGAGGCTAATCTTCTACGTTAGGTTAGCATGCAAGAACTCTAGGGTCAAACACAACTGCAACACAAAATATCTCACATCTTTACAGTTTAGCATATTGAAAATACTGTAAACACCTATAATCATGGCTAAGCACATTCTCAGCACTTTACATCATCACTTCTTTTCCTAAACAGCATGGCAATGACATTTTGTGTTATGTCCAATATGACCAGAACAAACCTTTGCCCATTCAATTACTTTTGTTTCTAACACAGCAGTCTGGTAAAGCTTTATTTTCTCTTTAAACCTTCATAGTCAATTCTCCCGGTCAAACATCAGGTAGGCAATGGACAATCTGGAGCAGCTGTTGTGCTACACTTGAACTGGGAAGTGCTACAGATCATTAAAGTGCACACTACAAAACGAAACAGCTGGCAAAAAGAACTAGAAAGTAACCAAATCACTTGGGTTTTCCCTTCCCTGTTAAGGGGTACAGAAGGTGAAAGCGTTTTAGCAGGTACTCACAAACTTCCTTATCAATAGTTACTTTACCTTATCAGCAACCTTAGTTTGTTCAGATACACATCAACAGAAGTACACTGGAACACAGTATTCAACTATACTTATGTGTACAATATACGGGATATATTGAGGATATATTGACCTCAGATGGGTCATACTCCACAAGTTTGACATGAATGTTTTCTACAGGTTTACTTAGCTAGCCTCCCTTGCCAGCAAGCTGTCACCTGTTCAGAACCAGGGGTGTTCAGAACTCAGCTCCACATCTAAGGTCGTGCCTGTTAATTAAATAGTCAGTCAAGAAAAAGGTCTTTCTGTAAACTTAAGGAAAGCAATTTACACATTACAGAGAAAACTCTGGGGGGCTTCTACCCAGAGAATTCTGAGGATAGACTTAAGTATTTCTGGAAAGCTTTAAAAATACCAGTTCTTGTTTGCTGACAAATCACAAACGTGCCAGAGTCTTGTGGTTCTCCTTTTTTTTCTTGTTAACACATGCAGTAAAGGGAATAAAATCTGTACTGAACCAAATCATGGAGAAGCCTGGCTTTCATATGAAAATGAATGGCAGACATTAGCTAGTAGTAATGTGGTATGTCCTTCCCCTCCTATGTGTACAAGTCCCCATATATCAGCAGTCTTTCTAGAGCAGGGAATAAACCCTTTACCTTGACTCCTGATACAATACAGATCTTAAAGCGACATCCCAGTTCAGCAGTTCTACGCATTCATTTTGAATCCTCAAGTCCTATCCTCCCAGCCATTTGTAACACACCCACCATTGCTACACCTGAGCATTGATATGAAAAAACAAAGAAACCAGATTTTTGTAACCTGCCATGAGTAACAGAAATTCACAAATATAAATCCCTTCAAAATAACTACACAATTCCACTTGTCTATAAGAGAAGGAAGCTTAAGACAAATTCTGTGAAAGACGAAATACAGGGAAGAAAAATAATGGTCAATGAAGAAAAAAAGGACAGGATAAGTAAAAGAAAGATGAGCAATATTCAGACTTGGAAACAGGGCTTGAAGTCATAGGTTGGCAGAGATTGAGAAATGAAGTCGTATGGATTAGAAAGAGAATGAGGACTGATGCAGAAGAAAACTCTAGGCCCTACAAAATTAGCCCAGATTTATTTACTCCAAAGGGTCCAAATAATCCATCTTGATCCTGAAAATAACTTAGTCATGTACTCAGCTAAGTAACTTTCATCAACACAACTGCTGCTGTGGGGTGAAGAATGCCTGCCTGAAAAAAGGAGACCTCCTCTAGTTTCCAGTAAAGAAGCTCATCAGCTCTTTCCAGCTCCCTTCCCTGTGTTTTGGGATGGATGGACCTTCAAATCTGTCTCACCATCAGTTCTCTCTTGACCCATTCTGGATTTGGGATCAGGGATCTAAGGACCTTGAGGACAGGTGAGCAGAGAATTAGGATGCAAAGCAGCTAATTAAAATGGTCATCTGTAACTGTCAACATCCTTATTTCACATGCAAAGATGAACAATGGCAGCGTGACATTCATCTCACTTAGATTTAACTTTGGTAACATGATTCCCTGGCTAGGCACTGCACCAGTGCATGGCTTTCATATGTCAAAGAGCTTAACAGAAGGCTGATGGAAGGAGCTGGGCCCTGGGAAGGCCTGGGAGACAGTAGGACACAGGGTGTGTGTGTGGGTGGTTACCAGTGTCTTCTGCTGTTGAATAGGCCTGTTTGCAAGTCAAATTACTGTTCTCATTCCTTTGATGCTGTAATTGACTCAAGGTATTACTAACTAGGGTGCTGTTCCAGTGGCAAGGTTGACCTAACACCCCCTAATCAGCCACCAATCCCTGATGTATCTTCCTACCTGGAAGGGGCAGCACAAGATGGGAAGCAGCTGATTTTAACACAGCTTATTTGCATGATATGTATGTATGGCCCAGAAAGTAACTAATCCCAATGCAACTGCAAGGGGTAAACTGTAGTTGGAGGATGGGAAAACATCCCATGAAATCATACCAGCAGCTACTCTATTACAGCCTCCAAGAATCAAACTAGGAGACCAACAGCAGGTTGGATAATACTCCTTTTCCAGATCTACTGATTTATTCTGGATCACCAGGAAACAACAGTAACAAACTCTGAGAAATGCTTTCCCCTCTTTCCCAAAAAGAGACACTGCTGGGGACAGGCTGTTGGGTCAGTGAATGGGCGTAAGATTAAGAAGACACAAGCTTGCAATATCGATTTTGAGAGGGACAGGAGGTCTGTTCTGTAATAAGAAAACACTGATCAAGGTTTTTCACTATTACTTGCTGAATAAGGCAAACAAGTTTCTTCAGCCACTGCTTTTGAAAGCATTTCAGGCTGGCTCCAAATTCACAGTAATGCACAAATGAGGATTAGAGGCCACATGTGCCAATCATCAGGTTTGGAACATAAACCCCAGTGAGCATTTGGAGCTATGAAGCTATTCTGAGAGACAAAAGTCTTACACACTGCTGGTGGTGCTCCTCAGCAGACTGTCCCTGCCCAAAGCAAAATGGGTAACATAAGAGCAGAAAATATGAACCATGGGTTTAGGTCCTCTCCTGATTTCTTGGTTTCATGTTAGACTATGAAAAGACTGATTTGGTATTTCACTGTCCTTGAAAGTCAAAACCAATAAAGAAAGGGACAAACTGCATCTTTTTTTGTCTCCATTAGATACGGGAGGGAAAATGCCAATAACTCTTCTCAGCTGTGTAACTTTACAAAGGATGTATTTTCTAGGTAATTCCTCCTGAGACACAGTCTCCTCTCCCTTTTTAATGGCAGACATTTCACCCAGTGCTAGCTGGCATATAACATCTAAATTACTCAATTCTGAATAGAACATCTAGCAGTTCCCTTTATCTTCAAGCTGATTTATCTGGGAGACCTCTGCCTCTCACTCGATGTGCATATATATACTCAAGCAAAATGAAAGAGGTAAAAGAAAACCGTGACCTTTTCCCCCATGGTACTTGCCCAATTCCAGAAGTCAGCAACCAGCTACCAACAGAGATACCAAGCAGTAACGTTCAAGGATGGATTTCTAGTACATCAGCTATGCCAATGTTCTTGCTTCTACTCTAGTCTCGCTGAGAGTCGGACACTTACTGTGGGATAAAAGCTTGTAAATGGACAGTTAAAACTAGAACTGTTTCTCCTTCTGTGACTTGGTTTTAAAAAGGACCTCTCTTACAGATGCTTTGTTTTCTGCAGTGAAAAAACTAGTTCAGATTAGCTCACTATCTCCTCAACTATCCAGAAGCATTTCTATTAGAAACAAACTTGTATGAAAATACAGGAAATGCTGGCATGTGCCCATTTTCACCGAGTTCATCCATCTGGATCCGTCCACAAGTGTAGGTGAAGCCTGGTAAGGATGTTTAATTATATATTTAACTTCATGTAGCATTTAAATACAAATGTATTTAAAATACTTTCAACATTAAACCATGCATTATTGTTACAAATGCAGCAGAGACAAATCTTTAAATAAACACTACCACATAGTAATGAAAGATGTTTTTAAGATCTATGACCTTTCAGATTAGCATTTAAGGTAAACCCTGAAGAACAACCACTAGTACTTACAGAAACCATACTGGAACTGTTCTAAGTTGGAGAGAAGCCATATGAAACGAGTTACAGGTTAACTGCAGACCTGTAACAGAACTGTAAAGGGTGCTATCATATACTAAAGGTCTTCAAACACCAAGGCTGCCCATTCCTAGTAAAATAAGTCTTCTGACTTAAACAAAGCTGCAGGAAAAAAGATGTTTTATAAATTATACAGATTTAAATAAATATTGATGTAGGTTTATAAAACAGTGCTCTAGACAGGCAATTTAGAGTATAAAACATGTTTATTTCAATTATATACAGCTCAGTACACTTTGATATACATCTTGACATTTTGCAGTCTGTTTGTACTCCATCAACTTTGCAACATCACAAATACAACATTCCATAGTCCTGTCCCACCCTGTCCCCCCCTCAATTCCTCAATTTGCTTTTCCTTGGGATGTTCATTGCTTAGAACAACTTTAAATGGATTTTTAAGTATGCAAAACAATTGCTCTTCCTCCCAAGCAGTAGCAAAAATGCAAGAAGAAATACACCAATGGAGTCAAAGTTTAATTTATGCCAGCAATTTAAAGCAATCCAGCTTTTCAAAGAGGCACAGGGGCTACTATACAGAATAACAATAGTCTTTGGTCTGTTGTCCAGTGAGAATCAAGATATGCAAAGTTATCTTCTTTCCAGAAAGGAAGAGGTAAGAATTATCCAGAAATAAAGATTTTTTACAGATTCTTTCAGAATCAGAGTTTGAAAAGAAAAGTGTAAAGAAATGCAGTTTTAAACAAAAATCTTATTGAAAAAATAGGTATTTTCTATATTCATAACTAGACAGTACTTGACAGCAAACCTAAGCATACATTACAGAGTGTATTGACACTTTCTTCAGAAAAGAAACAGAAAAACCCCCCATGTGAGCCATGGAGTAAAGGCCTGTTGTGGTGCAAAGTGCCCAGATGAAGTAAACATGTAATATTTATTCCCTTCAGCGAACTAAGACGTGTATATGTTGTGCTTTCTTCAAACTGAATGTGGTCCTTCTGAAGTGTTTCGACTGAACAGATTCAAAGTGACCTAACTATATTTAGGACTATGACCATATGAGAAACACACAAAAATGGAATGAGAGGATCTTCTTTTCCCAGTGGGAGAGAAAACCCCAAATTGGTTCCTAGGCTTCAATCATTCAGAAAGAAGGCTCAAAATCACATCAGTGTTGCTGATCCACTGAGTTCCTTCATGAAGTGGTAATGCACTTACTGTAGATCTCATGCATGCAAGTACACACAAGTATGTGCATAAGTGCACAAAGGGCACATTAAGTACATTCATCTATCATCAAGGCTAGAAAAACAAATAATTTCCTATAGAAATTACTCAGTAGCAGTTATCCACACTAAAAGTGGTTTAATGGCAAGATAGTGAAGATCTGTGAAGCTTGCTTTTTTCAGTGATAAACTTTTAACCTGAGACACAGCAATATTGAACCCACACACAATTTCTTGTGGCCAGGTATGTCAGTGAATAACTTATTTGCATCATTACCACTTACATAATAATGTATTATGACGAGAGTTACCTATAAAAAAACCCCTCAATTTAAGAGTATTCTTAAGGTCTGATGTATTGTGCAAAGTGCATGCTTCTGTACTGGGACTGATCAAATGGCATGTAGCTTCTGTAATCTTGGGACTCTGAACTTAGGATATTGTACAGTCATCTCTGGATCTACCCCTGCCCCTTCGACCACTCTGCAAATCCTCCTTGCTTTCTTCCCTGTTATTGCCAGCACTTTCCGAATCCTGTTCTGTAACATTTGCATCTGGTACTTTTTCTACTTTGTTAGAATCTGATGCTTTGATTTCATCTTCCATCACATCAGTCTTCTCCTCAGTTTTCCATGATGCTTCCCCCGTTTCTTCAGGCTCATCAGCTTTCTTTTGTTGCAAGCTGTCAGCTTTAGTCAGGACATCTTCTGTTTCTATTTTGCCTTTTCCTTCTCCAGCTTCATCTGTTTGGGCCATTTTTCCAGCAGCACCCTTTGTTCCATCACCCTCATATTTCTCTGTATAAGCTTTCTCTTCATCACAGTTTTTATCAGTCTCTAGTATCTGTTTTGACTCTTCATCAAAGTCAAAGACATCACCATCACCTTCCAGCCTTTCCTTGGCTGGATCCTCCAATATGTGTTCACTAACATTTGCATCTGACTCAGCTTTCTGTGCCAGGGAATCATTTGCACCTTCTTCAGAAGTACATCCACCACCATGGTGGTCTGCAAGCTCTAACTCTTGCTCATTTTCTTCCAGTGTTTCTTTAGAAGCTTTGTTTCCAGTAGCTACACTAACATCTACAGTTGACTCCTCTTTGGATTCCCCTTCCTCTTGCTTAGCTACATTCTGTGCTTCACCTTCAAAAGGAGTACTTTTTTCTCCTATTGTCTCACCTATTGTTTCTTCACTAGACTGAACAGTTTGAACTCCTCCTACCTTCAGCTTTGTATCTTCTACCCATTCTGTCCTACTTTCCTTTTCTGTCCCAGACTCATCCCCTGTTTCCAATTCTGACTCCTTAATCCTGTCATCTAAAAGGCTTGGGTCAAAACTGGTTTCCTCAGTCATTACCTGCATCACAGTCTCTCTGTCTGGCTCTGCCTGCTGTAGAACACTTCCTTCTACCTCAGTAATACAGTCCACAGCCTCCACAGAGATCTTATCTTGCTTGCCTGTTTCCGCAGAATCTGAACATGTCTCCAGCTCTTCTGTTAATGCTTCCTTTTGTCCATCCTTCTCAGGCATAGCACCTTCAAGTTCAGATTCATACTGCATATTTTGCCTCTCTGATGATGCTGAAGGACTGTCTTCTGGAGAAACTGGCTGAATGAATGTCTGATGGCCTCCACCTTCCTTTTCAATTTCAGCTGCTGGGACACCACTTCCACATGCCTCCATTGCCTCCAAACCCACAGGCTCTGTTTCTACCAACTGACCCTGAACCGTGTTCCCAACCCCGTTTTGTTGTTCAGCTCTATCACCTGTTTCTCCAGCTCTTCCATCGGTACAGTCTTGGCTTTCAACAAACTTCTCCTCCAAGACACTTGTAACCTGGTTTTTGGCACTTTCTTCTGAGTGCTGGAGTGCCTCGGTGTGGCTCTCCTCTTTTACCTCTTCACTACCTAAGCCTGCTGCTGTAAGCTCTGGGAACCCTGCCTGGTTAGAGGCCAACTCACAGCTCTCACTTGTGATGTTGGCCTCTTGATCCATTTCATTACCACTCAGGACATGGTTACTTCTCAGATCCTCTTGTTCTTGCTGTTGGGGTGCAGCTTCTTCCAGTTCATGCTCTGTATGTCTATGCATTTCCTGAGGAGTGTCAAACACCTGATCACATTGCAAAGAGCCCACCTCCAAGTTCTGATCCGACACTGCATTTACATCACAGTGTTCAGCCTCTGTACTGACAGGCTGCTGGACTGCTGTGCCTGCAGACTCTGCCACCTTTCTCAAATCATCTGCATCATTATCATCATTTGAAGAAGTGCTCCCTGGTATGTGCTCTGTAAGGCTTTGTACTGTAAACCTGCTATCTGGTATCATCACTGTTGACAGGGCATCACGTTCTTCAACCACTGTTTGTGCCTTTGCATTTTCACCAGCATGCAATTCCTGCTCCTCAGACTCCTCTTTGTGTTCCTCATGCTCAGTATTCTGCAAGATTTCTCTTTTCCCCATATCCTCCAAAATCTCATTTTTCATGTCCACTTCACTGGCTTTGCCTAAAAGACCATTGAGAAAGTTGAAGGGACCACACCACAGCACTTACCTCCCCATTTAAACCCGAAAGAGAATGAATCAAAGAATAGGTTAATAAAAGATCAGCTTTTGCCAATTACGTGAGGCAAAGCAGTGACTGAATTAGTCAGGGTCCAGGTTTTGGATCAGTGAAATTCACCACCACCCTCTCAAAGCAAGAAGCCTTTGGTGCTGATTTGTGTGTTTGTGAAGTCAAATATTTATGCCCTTGGCTGTGTGAATTACAGCTTTTGTAGCTGAGAACAACTGTTTCAAGCAGTGCAATTGAGCGCTAAAACCTGCAGAGGTAACACTACTTCTGCAATCACCTTGACAGCTTTAATCCTGACACCACTTTACGCGTGCAGGAGTGTGTGTGTGATGCCCATCCCTGACAGTGTTCAAGGCCAGGTTGGATGAAGCCTTGGGTGATATGGTTTAGTGTGAGGTGTCCCTGCCCATGGCAGGGGGGTTGGAATTAGATGATCTTAAGGTCCTTTCCAACCCTAACTATTCTATGGTTCTATGATTCTATGCCATTATAACGAAGTAATGAAGGGTTATTCAGAATATTTTGTTTCTAAGCGTCATGAATGGGCATTGTGATCAGTGTATATGACAAACACTGAACACAAAATCTGATTGGCAAGCAAACAGTTCAGCTATTTAGCTTTACCAGAGCTCAGGAATACTTAGTGCCCTTTACAGCCACTTGATCCACCCAAATGCATAGGGATTTCTGTGGGTTTGGGGAGGGTTTTTAAACACTTTTCTTTCAACTTATAATTTAGAAGCAACAGGTATTAAAACAACAGTGTTTGTGGTTTCAGCAGTTAGCTTTCGGGTCACAAAAAACCCCAAAGCCCAACCAACCCAGAATAAAGAGAGAGAGAGAGAACATATTACACTTAAAAATATACCCTTACCTTGGTTTTCATGTTCCATATTGTTTGCACACCAAAACTGACTGAGGAAAAAGCAGCCAAAAGCTCAAAGCAACATTGACTGCCTTTTGCTATTTACTAGTATGTTCATTTAGAACAACAACAGGGAATTACTATCTCCTTTCCTTACACTAGTATAATAGTTCTTGGAGTGGCCATTCATCACCACCGCATAAGAACGGTTTTGCCAACCAGATTTCTTCTTAATGCTGTCCATCTCAGTTAGACTCTTTGAATTTAACAGTGTTGACACAACAAGTAAAAATGTGGAAGCATTAATATTAACTGCTCAATAGCACAGGACACCAAGAACAAAGAATTCCTATGTTAGTGTTTTAATAGTGCCCAGCACTGTTGTTCAGCAGCCACAGTTCTCGGGTATATAATGAACCAACAAACAAGTTTTTTTAAAGGAAACTAATTCTTTTATTTGTTTTCCTGATTCTTTAATGTATGTGCTCAAAACTACTGAACAGCAGTCGGACTGCTCTGGGGCTCTATTCAAATTCAGGCTTTAAACAGGAATCTGAATGACTGCAATTTATCTGTAATGTAATGTTTGCATTCTCATCCTTTATCGCCTTGAATGGGAAATTAAGTCTGCCTTTGCAGGAAACTGCACAAAATAGCTAGAAGCTATCATGAAAATCATGCGGAAAAATGCATAGTAAGTGATTTAAAATGTAGCATGCTGCGTGATGTGTTAATCGTCCCACTAACAAATGCCCAGACTCCAAGCAAAGATGAATGAATGGACAGACAGAAAGATATGAAAAGATACAGCACTTACCTAACATCCCATCCCCTCCAGTCTTCAATGCCTGAGTTGTGCCTGGAACAGTTTTGGAAGATTCCAAGTGTTCTTCATTATCAAGAATGTCTGATGTCTCCCCATTGGTGGCTACATCAGAATCTGGGATTATTCCATGTTTCTGCGGAGAAGTAAAAGCAATGCTTTATAGCCTGCTGCTCAGAAAGGGTGGGACTGTTCAAGTGTTCTTGTCCTTGATATGCTGAATAAACAACTGCTTCAATGGTTCCACTAAACATGGCTGGAAGTCAGAAAAGAGCACAGAATCTCACAGTTTTCAGTTTGGCCAGTATGAAAGAAGCATGTGATCCCAGCTCTTTTCCTCTTTAACCATACATTTGCTGCATAAAACATTCCTCAAAGAAGCATCTTCTACAAAGCAACTACTTAATACTACGGTCCATACTACGAGTTCACAGTCAGTATTAGGGGGATGGACTTCATGCAGAAAATTCCTGAAATGGCAAATTAAAGGCAACATGAAAAATAAAGAGTTCTTGCTGCCGAGATGGTTTCAAATATTCTGCACAAATGTACAGGAGGGAAAGGTTATCTGCTGAATAGAAATCTCTTTCACTCCTCTGGCATACCTTCAGTTGCTCCTTCAGCACAACCACTTCATCTCTAAGGTCATCCCGCTCACTCCTTATGGAATCAAAGAAATCTTTCTGCCTCTCTAACGCCTGAGTTCCCAACACAGACAGAGGGCGAGGAGATGCAAAGAAAGGAAGGGAGAGAAGTAAAGACCATGAAAAGCAAGTGTAAACAGGAATGAGCAGATTTAAGATATTCAGAGATTGATGGAAGTGGCACATATGAAAAAGGTAAAGTTTACACACTAAAGGACCAAGTTTACATACACACAGGTGAGCTTCAAATCCAAGAAAGGCACAGCTTATTCAATAACCAGGAACTCCCACTGAAGACACTTTGAGCCCAATCCTTCCTTAGGGATCCTTCAAATGAGGATCCACTCATATCTGCTAGGCAAGTTAATTCATATCTGTATTACTTCAACGTGCCCATTGAAGACACAGTGTCGTTCCCACATGTTAACAGAACAGCTTGAAAGCAGGGCCAGCAGATTTTAACAGCCTTTTTATCCCACAGTTGTTCCATCTGGTGCAGTACATTTGAGTTAATTTGAAAGCTGCCACTAAGTCATCATTAGACTCAGATGTACCACGTGCAAATGCGTATTTTACTACTGACACCCCCCCCAGTATTTCTATGGAATTACAAGCAGAACAGCAACAAAAATGGCACAATTTTGAGTTTCAGGTTGCTGTAAGTTATTGGACATTGCAAGTATCACAACAGGCAACTTCCCAGATTTCTTTTTCCTTCTATATTCAAAAACTCTTTTGGCTCATTGTTAGAAAAGAAATCCAATTTTGTCTTTAAGAGTGGATTTTCATCTGCCTTTGACAGGAGGCTGTGGGAAGGGATGAGAAGCAAGAGAGGTTTAAAGACTTTCATCCCAATAGCCCATAAATAGCTCTACATTGCTTCTGTTTCTGCTCAGTCTGCAGATTAAATCTGAATAAGGAAAAATTCAGTGCTGATGGAACTGCATTATAAATAGCAGCTCCTTTCTCAATATGGCAAGTACAAATGGTGCACCACAGCAAATAAATGACCCCAGGTTTTGAAATCAGACCAGCTGCTCAATTTTCATTGGATTTCATGATACTTGCCAAAGAAAAAAAATCCTATTTGCTAGTTCATTGGTAAGACAGTAAGACAGCCCCAGAAAGCAAAGTCCCTAAGGAGAATTATATTCATGAGGTCTTGCAAAAGCAGGGTCAGCTGGCGGGACAGGACCACTCTGAACATGGCAGGAGATGATAGGCCTACCCCTATTTTTTTGTCTTTCCATTCTATTGTCTCCTGAAGATCAGAAATTTCCCTGACATAGCTCTGCTGTTTCTGTTGCAGCTGTTGGATTTCCTGAGAGACAGGAGCAAAAGAAGAAGACAGAAAGCAGATAACAGGTTAACAAAGAAGGTCAAGATCGCAGTGATGCCAAAGAATGAAACAAGTCAGGTGCTAAAGGCTATCTACATATGTACTGTTGCTGACATTTGAACCAAACCTATGCTCCTGAGGACAGCCTTACAAGTCATGAGTTGACTTGAAACAATTAAGACTGTTCCATCAGTTTCCTTTGCATCTCCACAAACAGCTGGTAAAACACAGCTTATTTCAGGACAAGGCAAGAAAAGAAGTCCAACTTCAGCTAATATTTAGGGAAGTGCTGTTCCCATTAGCCAGCTCCGAACCTGTTCGGACTGAAACACTAATATTCCTTCAGGTAAGAGGCTTGAGTAGGGAATAAAATTCTCTGTGCCTCACGTTCCACACTCCTATGGCTAACTGGGAACATACCAATCAAAGGAGCCATTAAAGCAAGAAAGTTACTTACTGCAAGCATTTCTTCTCTTTGCTTCAAAGCCTCTTTGATTTCCATGAACTGAAACTGCAATATGCTATGAGCATGCTTCTCCCTCTCAAATTCCTATAATGAAATAATAATGAGATTTTTATTGATCAAAAATAGCATCCCATGAAAAACAAAAAGAGAAAATAAGCCCAAACACAAAGAAGATGCTTATTGCAGTGCAATTCTTGAATATGCCTCTAATCACAATCCCAACAAAAGTACAATTTTTTGTACAGTCTTATTTGTGCTTTCTCTAAGAAACTATTATTCCAACAAATAGAGCCATAGCAGACATCATTTAGCCAGTTTCACAAGTTGAGCAGCAGGCTGGCAGTGAGCATCTCAAATCCTACAGACTTCACAGGTGACTGCATGGGAATTTAACCCTTCCACATAGCCATGTAGTAAAAGTTAACTAAACACTGTGGGCAAGAAAAAACAACCAAACAAAAAACACCCATCACCAAAAAACCCCAAAACAACCTGCTTAAAAACCACCACCAACACCCCCCACCCCCCAACACACACATACACACACAAACGAAACAACAAAATAATGGAAGCACAAAAAAACCCAACCAAACCAACCCCTTGTACCACACTTATCTCCCAGGAACTGTGTGTTTTGAAGTGCACTACAGTCAAATGCCCCAAGCTAGAAAGCCAGTTCTGAAAAGCTAACACAAACCCCAGCTTTATTATTTAACACAACTCACTGGCTGTCAGATGTTGAATTAACACTAAAGTGAACCGAGCACTCAAATTGTGCAGAACTCTCACAAGCCTTCTGAAGAGACCTTTGTATGCAAAAATGCTCCAGAAGTCACTATGAACAAACCCTCTGAATTTACAGATGCAATATAATGCGATGTGATAATATCAATATAGCCTTACCATATAAAACATTTCTTAACTGCTTCAGACACTGCTGAGTAAGACATAAACTCAAGGAAGATTTCTATTTGTATGATCACAAGCACATTACAAACTGCTATTCCACTTGCTTTGACTGTAACTAAAACAGTAGTTACAATCTTGAATAGCATTTTGGCTGCACCCTCCCAAAGGACTCTGCCCCCCTCCCAAAACCTCCCCATTGTAATAACATGCCACTGCTATTACACATACTTTACTTTTCTCTTCATATTGCCGCCTGGACTCTGCCAGCTGTTCTTCTAACTCTAAGAGCGCATCCTTCAGGGTATCTACTTGGTACATGAAATTTGTTTTCTCATTGTCAAGTTGAGCATTTGACACCATAGCCTTCTTGTATTTCTCTTCAACTTCGGCTAGAGAGTCCTGCAAAGAAGAAGCGACCACAGTGAGCTATAAAGGATCCTTAGCCCAAACCAAGACCATCAATGAGAACATTACACACTAAATCACAAGTATGCTCAGTACTCCCAGGGAAACCAGTGTAATTATGTGCTAGAGATGCTTACCAACTGTCCCAAGGTGAGGATAACCTCCCCTGTTCCCACCAGACTACTGTTTACAAGCAAGGATCCTTACCTCAGGACAAATAAAACGCTTCCTGTTCTCTGCTGCTTCAGCTTCTGCCTTCTCAGTTTTCTTCCTTCCCCTCCTCCCCTGCCCCTGCCCTTGGCAGCTCAAAGCAGCTGCTGGAGATGACATGCAGGACTATTGGTTGGGTTTCTTAAAGGTAAACTGGGCTTGATTTAAGATCATTTTAGACGACCTCAGGCCTTAAACTGAGGCAGTTTGACAGCCACTGCACACAAACTGCAGGGATCCTGGAAGTGTGGGAACAACTGAATATACTGACTTGGAATTAGAATTCATGGTGAAAAAGCTGCAGCTTCTATGACCTGGTGTATCATTTTTTATTAGGTTGTCTGGATCTCATCCCTTCTTTACAAATTCCCAGTATCATGAAAACCTCTCCTACCAACATGACCCGAAGATACCGGGATATTTATAACAATAAATGATGGCAAAATAAAGATCAGGATAATTCTCTGTGTTCATGCGATCAAACTTTGCACTATTTGATGTCAATGCAGAAATGAAAGAGTTACATAAAACAGTGCAAATATGCAGACAAAGGAGATGTTAGTTTACAGGTCAAGGAATTTCTCTTGCAACTTAACTAATCCTAATAATTACATCTAAAGCACAGTTGTGTTTCATATACTTCATATTTCATTCAATAAACAGAACTGGGAATTACAGTATTGAAATAATAGCAAAAATCACCTGAAAGTCTGAATCAGTTTAGTTTACTTTTGTTTTGAGCAGTAAGATGATTTGTCTTTAAAGATGTGAATTTGTACAGTTCCAAACACAAACTGTGCTTTGGTGCACTTTCCAGACCAAGGATGAGAAATACCAAGCACAGGAAAGCCATCAGGATTTGGAACCAAGTGTTAGGATCAAACCTCAGAAAGTAACTGGAAAGGAAGTATATGCAAGTAAGAAGCTGAAGTAGTTGCTACACCACTCTTCCAGCATGCTATGTTTTGTTTCCTTAGCATCTTCACCTCAAACACAGTCTAAGAGACATGAATTGAAAAGGGACATACTGAAAGTGACTCTAAAAGGGCCTACAATAGATCTGAAGAGGGACTTTTTACAAGGGCATGCAGTGACAGGACATGGGGGAATGGCTTTAAACTGATGGAGGGGAGATTCAAACTAGGTATTAGGAAGAAGTTCTTCCCTGTGAAACACTGGCACAGACTTCCAACTTTCCAAAGTTACGCTGGACCTTATCAAAGCAAAACCATACAAGCTGTGAAACTCCAATTTTTCATAGGACTGTATGACATGAGTTCTAGCTCATTTCCAGTGTTGGAAGGTTTGCTGGATTAGAAAACTATATATATATATGTATATATATATATAAAACCTAGTAATTTTGTTAGCAAAATGATGACCTTTCCAAACAGCGAGGAGAACATGCAACAGTCATCAGTGGCCTTGCAGTTAACAGATGGAAGCATTTTTCACCACAATCACTCAAGATCAGAACAGGTATTTTTCCAGTTGATTAAATGCTTTTCACACAAGTTACAAGCCCTCCCACAAGACAGCAAAAAGCATGCAAGGCCAGTTCTAGGTCCCACATGGACTCTCTGCATGTTTAGTTAGTGTTCATGATCACACTCCAGGCTGCAATAAACCAGTACCTTCATTTCTTTCAGTCCCTGCATGTATTTGCCTTCTACATCCTGAATCTGGTTCTTTAACTCATAGATATCCTGAGAGAAATGGTGAGAAAGGTGAATGATGCCACAAACCAACAGGCAGAAGCGCAGCCGATAGGGAAAAACAAGTCTCACTTAAATACGTCTATCACACAGGTTAAGGGGTCTGATCCTGAACCGAAGCCTCACCAGACACTGAAATTCCTTGATTACAAGTTTATGCTAAATTCTGCTCTTCCTAACTGGAAAAAAAACCCAAAACAAACCCAACCCCCCAACCTCTCTTCTGGACATCTTCAATTTAAGGACAAGATGCAGACCCAGCTTCAAAGCCTCCAGCAGTTACACAGAGCCCTTCTCTGCCCCTGATTACCATCCTCTTGGGGGAACTCTGATGTTAAGGGTAAGGGCTGCCAAAGCAAGCCTGAACTACAGGCTGTGCACTGACAATCATCTGTCACACAAACTTCTATTAGAAGTCCTATTTTCCAGTCTCTCTCCTCTTTTGTCCTTGATCACAAGCAAATGACTATCTTCCAGCTGTTTTACAGTGATGAAACTGGGACAGACCTGCTTCTATCTGAGGTCCTAATACAAATCCAGATGTTTTAACTGGCTGTAATTTCAGCAGCTTTAAGTCAGATGCATGAAAGTTAACAGAATATAGATTCCCCATTTTAAAACAGTCTTCAGAAGGGAACATTAAGAAAAACCAGATTCCAAGCAAGAACAATTTAGCTATGGACTAACCAGACTAGCACTCAGTGATGCAGACACTGGGTTGTGTCGCTATTTGCCAATGTGTCCAACCTCAGAGCATCATAAATCAGATTACAAAACTACAGCCCCCTCCCCAAATTAGCACCCAGCAAGTGCTTCTTTCCTTATTTCAATCTCCTATCATTGTGCTCTACTGAGTCCACTTGCTGTTTCATTAGCTTAGGATGAGATGTGTCTATTACGATCAGTCTGTTCTGCTATCAAACACCCAAATATTCCTGCAATACACACTAGCTCCCAGAAGCATGTCTCTAGCAAAGCTATCCATTGCTCATTTCCAGCATACAATTGGCTTTGGCAGAACTGACAGGAAGAGAGGACAAGCCAGTTTCTTTCCTGGAAAGAAGTCTAAAGGATATTTAATGATTTACTCTGGTTGGAAGTATTTCTCACCTTTATTTCTCTAATAGATGCCTCTGTATCGGCAGAGATGGACGTATCCCCACTGCCTCTTCGTGAAGAAGTCCCACCCAGAGAAGCTAAGGTAGCTGCTGATAAACTTGAGACAGTACGTGCTCCCTGTAATCACACACAGTTTAAAATGGTTAGAAGTTTTTCTTTTCTAGATACATTGTGCATTTATAGTTTGGTTGGTTGGCTGAATACACGTTACCAACCCCTGCACTTCTAAATTGTGAAGGTTTGATCAAGATTTAACAAGGGAAACTAAGGAGAAAAGATAGATCAGATGTATTTAAACATTACTGTAACAAGGAGTTTGCATGAATTAGCTTCCAGCTATTAATTCTTTATTTGACAAAAAAGTCTTTAGGGGCTAGTATCATCTTGCCAGATACTTTCAAAACCTGTAATAACACCCTTTTTGTAGCCCCTCTCCATTGATGGATGCTTATCTACTCTGCAGCAGTAACCACATTAACTGTTGTACTGTACCGAGGGCTCTGCATTAAGCCACTGCAGTATTCTTTTCTTTTATTATTAGTTATTTTTACATAACACTGTAATTAAAATGTACTAAACAAACACAGTGTTCCTGTGACTTAGCCTAAAGCAATTTCAGGCTAGCTGAAAGGGCAAGTACTTCACATCTGAATGACCAGAGGTTGAAAAGTTCACCTTCAAAAATGTAATAAAAGAAGGTTCCAACAACTCCTTTTAATAGCTTAAGGGGGACTACAAGAAATCTGAAGAAGGACATTTTATATGTGACAGGCCAAGGGGAATGGCTTGAACCTGCCAGAACAGGGGAGACTGAGATGAGCTCATAGGCAGAAGCTCTTCCCTGTGAGGGTGCTGAGGCGCTGGCACAGGGTGCCCAGAGAAGCTGTGGCTGCCCCATCCCTGGCAGTGTTCAAGGCCAGGTTGGACACAGGGGCTTGGAGCACCCTGCTCCAGTGGAAGGTGTCTCTGCCCATGGCAGGGGTTGGAGCTGGATGAGCTTTGAGGTCCCTTCCAACCCAAACCACTCTGGGATTCTATGAATTCAAGTTTATGCCCCACAATGGATTTTATGGATGATTTCTGTACACTTACCGTGAGTTCTATCTACCAAAAACAATGTGAAGAAAGCACTATTGTCAGAATAATTCATAAGATTCTTCTTACCTTCTCAAAGTCTTTTTCTGGCCTTTCCTCAATCTGTAAAACAAAGATTAAGAAGGATTTATTAATGTAATCAAAAAAGGACAAGTAAAGGCAGTAAGATATCAGAAAGGGAATTCTTAACCCTGTGAAAGACTCTTCTTTAGCAATTTCTAGGCACTTAAAAAGCAGCCACCTCTCTCAGAACTGCTGTGTCCTGACTGGACAATTCATCTCAAGTTTCTAAGCTCCATGTAATGAAGTGGACTATACTTATTGATAGGAACTATTTGGCCTATTAAATAAGACAGAGGAATATTTTTCCCCATATTCTATATGACAATGTTTCAAACATGAAGATGGCACGTAAGCTATGAGTTAGCAAAGCAAGAATACAATGGGCTTGAACTCAAAGCCCCAGATGTCTCACCCTGGATATAAACCCAGCTGTATGCAGCTGCTGTGTTGATGTATGCAGACATGAGTTATTTACTTTGGGTCCATTTAAAAATATGCCTCAAATAAACCCAAAACAGCAACTGACTTCAGTAAAGAGGTTAAGTTTTTCAACTGAGAGATCAATACATTTCCAGACCAAAACACCTTATTGAAGTTACATTATTTATGGACCTTAACTGAAAAAGGGCTACCTCTGAAGCCTGCCAGCACACCCTCCCCATTCCAAAACCAAGTCAGACCTGAAGGACTGTGCTGTGTCTGCACAGCTCCCAAAAGAAGAATGGGAATGGAAGGGGAGGGAGGAAGAAATCTAAAGCTTTAAAAACTCTGTATTCTCAGCTCAAGATGAAAGGTGACTGCAGCTTCAAGTAGAAATCCAAGAAAGGCTGAGATGACAAAACCTGATCCTCAAGTCAAGTATCAGGGACCAAAGGTGAAATAAACATCTCTTACGGTTTTGGTACTTGGCTGGAATTTACTAATTCTGAAGGGAGATCTTTACTAAAACTAGTCTAGAAGAAGTAAACCAGAGCCAAAGTAGCATTTCGGAGTACAGAAGATTACCATCAATACTGACATCACAAATGCTCAAAAGAGAGTTACAGAGTAAAGCCTACATAGACCCTGAACAGATTTGGTTTATTCCTTGATGGGAACCCATCCTATCCACTTCTTCACGCTCTGAAACAAAACAAATACACAAGTTCCCAAAAGCAGGAGTGATTCACAGCAGAATATGTCCATAAGCATCTCCATCTAAAGTGGAACTGACTGCAAAAGGGACTGAACGAAATGAAAGGCTCAGCAGGACTCATGAAGTCCAGAACATGTCAACCTCCTCTGGGATTCAGCACCACAGTCAAGATGGTTTCCCAAGGGATTCTGTGAAAATTCCTGGCTTCCCTAATCAAGAGCCTGAAAGCCAAAGGGAGAAGTGCTTCTGAAATGACTGGGGGAAAGAATCAGGAGAGATCCAGTTCAGGGGAAGGCAGGGGATACTGAGGTTGAGTGTCATTGAAAACACACTCAGAAACTACAGCTCTTTCCAATCAGTCCATGTTTGGCACAGGGTTGGTTTTTTTCCTTTGAATTATACAGAATAATATGTATGGGTGATCCCACTCATTTTCCTTATTCTTACCAGTGGTACCCTATGAAAAAATCCAAATTCCAAATCCTTTTTACATTGACAACACATATCACAAATCCCCTCTGATCAGCATTAAGGAAATGTAAGAGTTAAAGCACTAGATTATAAACTTCATGAAGACCCTGAAGAGACAAAGTACTGGGGGAGAGGGAGGAATCTGAATTTGCAGTAAGAGAAGGTCACTAATGAAGGCAGTTGGTTCAGTTCAGACCCAACAAACAAGATGGACTGCCTTTTGCCAACAGCCTACTATTTTCATGCCAGACAGCTCCAAGGTGTGGATTTGGCAGCCTTCTAAGCCTGGCCACACACTATGTTATTGTTGATCAAGACAGTGTAAATATAGTCACCTTACCAAAGATTAGTGTATCTACACAGATCTACCTCCAGAAATACAGCCTGGAGTTAGACCAGACCAAAATCTATCACACGAGCTCAGGACACAACTCAAGATATTGTTTTCCTTGAGACATTTGCAGAATGTCCTCTATCATGGGGGGGAAGGGAAGGAAGAGTGAATCTCAGTTTTTACTAAGATAAAGAAGGGAACAAATATGGATATTGTTTTAGTGATGCATTATCAGTCAGATAAAAGCTTCCACTTCTGAAGGGGAAAATGCTGAAGGCAGTGTGGCGAGGAACAAGTATAGGCAGCTCTACTCAGAGCACTCACAACCACACCTGTGAAGCTTGCTATGCATCCATTGCAAAATGATTGTTAATAACTCTCTAAGGGGGTATAATAGTTAATAACTAAAGTTATCAAGTGACTTCTGAAGTTGGTGTGGCTTAAAAAAGAAAAGGAATAAACCCAATTCACTCTGTACCAGAGCGATGCTCTCATACACACATCCATGAACAGCACTCTCGAGGGTTTTCTCACCAAAGGCAGTAATTACCACTGCCAATGGACTGAAATATTAACATCCAAAAACCTAGTTTGTTTTGAAAAAAGCCAGTTTCTCATTCTAATGCACCCTCCTTGCATTACAAAGATGCCTCCTGCTGCACAACACCTTCCTAAACAAAAGTCCACCTGAAATAAGGGGCATTTCATTTTACGGTTACGTGGCAGTGGTACATCAAGATCTATAACGAGTGTATTGTAGAAAGGCAGAGGTCTATTAATCTATTTTAGATTAATATTTTATATAGTTTTCATTCTACTCATCTTTCAATTACTGTATTCACAGCATCTCTCGTTCCTTTAAGAAGACAAATGGTGCTTCCCAACAGCAGTCAGCCACCAGAGGGAACCCCAGGTTTTCAGCTTTCACCCTGGTCCCAACAAGCCCTTTGGCATTTGATCCAGCAAGAAATCAAAGAAAGAAAGGTCAGGAAAAAAAGAGGCTTATTTGAAGCTACACAAAATCCTTGCCCAAAATACTTACCTGCTGTATTATCATTCAGTAAGGAATACGATAACGATTAAACAGACCAAAAACAGTAGGTGGTTGAAACCACCTTCACAGTACAGTACTCAGCATAACACTTTATACAAATACCCTGGGTTTGCAAATTCTCTGCATGCAAATAAAAAGGACTAACAGAATACTTGCTGGAAGAGGCATCTAAAGAGGAATTCACCTAATGATACTAGATTCATAGAACATTACACAATTTTCATTTCCACAAAGGTATGGTCTGTCCCTAGAGAGAATCCCAGAATCCCAGACTGGTTTGTGTTGGAAGGGACATTAAAGCTCATCCAGTTCCAAAGACAGGGACCCTGTCCACTACAGCAGGGTGCTCCAAGCCCCTGTGTCCAACCAGGCCTTGAGCACTGCCAGGGATGGGGCAACCACAGCTTTCCTGGGCACCCTGTGCCAGCGCCTCACCTCACCACCCTTGCAGGATACCTTCCTCTTCACCAGCACCTTGTGCACGTCGTATTTTAGTGCATAAAACAAGCAGGAAAAGGCAGTGATTTTCCAGGGAACTCCAGCACCCACATCCTTGTTTTCGCAAGGGGAATGGGCTGTTCTCTGCAAAGTACAACAGGATCAGAGTCCAGCCCCTTCTGACAACGATTTCAGAAGAAATCCAGAGCTCCATTACACAGAAACGTCAGCAGAGCCAGAGGATTAGTGCTGCTGGAAGCCCCATGACCAAACCATCCCACAAGTCTCTGTCTGGATCTATTGCCTATTTTTCATAGATAAGAATGTACTGTTTGGAAAAGCATTTCTCTCTACTTGGCAGTCAGCTCACAGTTTAACCCCTGAAACTCTGCTACCAGTGAGTACTGAGGCCAAAATCAGAGACCCCCCAGCACTAGCACAGTGCATCCAACAAGAGTCTCAAATGCCTGCTGAAGAGACCAGAGGCCCTGGAGAGAGTTAAGCATTATGCTCCAGCTGCTAGTAAAGATATAAGAAGAATCAGGACTGAGGCACGATTACCAGCCTGCTCTACAAGGTTAAAGAAGGGGAATCCAATACACTTGCAGTTTAGTAGTGCTACACACCACGCTGAGGCATAGGAACAACTCCAGGGTGTTCAGTACGTGGCTGTCACTACTCAGCTCCATCTGAGGTCTTGCTCTTAGATCAGCTTCCTCATAAAAGCAAGGGGATTTTGGGGGGTGAGAAATCAAATCAAGATCATTTCCTGCTCTTACAGTAATACAGCACAGTTTGAAATGGAAATATGTCCCACCTGGAAGAAACATTCTTACAATCGGTAGCCCCAACACAGGATATCTACAAAAACTAGCATTTAAAGAAAAAGAAGTACTGCAGTCAGCATAACCCCTCCTGCACTCCCCATCTTACCAGGCTGATCGGCTGCACTAGGACAGGCAGTAACACAGAGTTCCTGCGTGTTCTTCCAGTGAGAGCCACCATAACACTAGCTATTAGCAATAAGCCTTCAATATGCAGCAGGGAGAAAAACACTGCTGAAATTTGTCGGGTCTAAAGTGGATTTGTCAGCAGTATCCCTGCTCAGGAATGAGTGCTATGCCAAACGTCACTGCTCAAACAAACTTATCAGTCCCTTTGCTCCAGCAGAGCCTTACCCTGGAGGGGCTGAAGGCACATCCACACTGTCAGGGGATGGGCTAAGCTACCATAAGTAATGTAAGTGCAGGGGAGAGAAGGCAAAGCTTGAGCACGCTGATAAATGCTTCCATGAGAGTTCTGTTACTGTCTTCCTCTTTATTTCTTGTGAGAACATGATCAACTTCTTCAAATGGAAAAAGCTGTTTTGTTCAGAAAGTCTTCAGATAAATACTACTACATTCTGAGTCTATTTGAAATATGTAAGTACTTTTCACTAGTAGTTTATTAAAGTAAGGAAAAATACAGCAATTTGTATTAAAAACCCATCTCAGCCTAACCATGCCAGGCCCAGGAGTTACCTCTGTCTGTACAGATGGGCCTGATGTTTGCCCTGTTAAGATATGGAGTATAATGCTTTAACATTAAACCACACATCCGCATATCTGCAATAACTGAAAGGAGGGCAGGCAGTAATTACTGGGGGAGATAAGTGGGAAAATGTTAAAGACAAATAATCAAACAACAAACCTCATGCAGATATAGTGAATTCTTGACAATACAAAGACTGATAGATATTCACATACTGTGTTTATGTACCTTCCTGGCTTTTGTTGTATTGCAAACATGGGAACACAGCCTGACAAAGCTATGCACAGCAGGCAAACTACTGTCACTTTCTGCTCACTGTTTAATGAACACTGGTAGAAGGGGGAAAAAAGAGACAAAATTTAAGGGCTATGGGGACAAGATAAAGTATGCTTAAATTTAGCAAGTTATACTGAGTCATTCTCTACTCTTATATAGGATTTCTCATTATAATCAGTCTTGGCAAGAGTTCAGTTTTGATTTTCTGCCTAATACTGTCCATAACTGTAAGAAAATCCTATTTAACTTCAGTGTTAAGCACTCATGATTACAGTACATGGATTTTGTAAACTATCACGCTCTCAGGTGGCGTAAGCATGCTGGAAACTCAGCTTTTCAACCCAACAAATATTCCCCTTTTCTTTCTACTCCACCAGCAATTTAAAATGTAAACTTGCAATAAAACCTTTATGTGGGTTAATGTCAGCAGGTACGTAAAGCAGAATCAAGAAAGCATATGCCTGGACACCTTAAGGCAGGAAGCCCAACATATCCTTGGCTGCACCCCCAGAGCGTGAGCAGCAGCTCAGGGAGGGGATCCTGTCCCTCTGCTGTGCTAGGGGGAGACCCCCCTGCAGCCCTGATCCAGCTCTGGGGCAGCAGCACAAGAGGGACCTGGAGCTGTTGGAGTGAGGCCAGAGGAGGCCATGGAGATGCTGCAAGGGCTGGAGCAGCTCTGCTCTGGAGCCAGGCTGAGAGAGCTGGGCTGGGGCAGCCTGGACAAGAGAAGGCTCCTGAAGGGGAGACCTGAGAGCAGCTCCAGTGCCTAAAGGGGCTGCAGGAAACCTGGAGAGGGGCTTGGGACAAGGGCCTGTAGGGACAGGCCAAGGGGAATGGCTTGAACCTGCCAGAACAGGGGAGACTGAGATGAGCTCTTAGGCAGAAGCTCTTCCCTGTGAGGGTGCTGAGGCGCTGGCACAGGGTGCCCAGAGAAGCTGTGGCTGCCCCATCCCTGGCAGTGCTCAAGGCCAGGTTGGACACAGGGGCTTGGAGCAGCTGCTCCAGTGGAAGGTGTCCCTGCCTGTGGCAGGGGTTGGAACTGGATTAGCTTTAAGGTCCCTTCCAATGGAAGCAGTTTCATGATTCTAAGATTCAGTTTTGGGGGTTAGCAATATTAAAACAGTTTTAATGTAGACTATTGATATGGACAAGAACAGCCACTTTTCTTACTCTCATAAGTTATCACCATTATTCAAGGAGATGTTTATCCTTCCTCTAGGAAGTCCAAGCAGGTGACATCTCATAACTGTATGAGTGGAAGTAATATACTGCTAAGCCCATTGAGAAGACAAGGCTCTATTTCAGCATCTTTACTGCCAAGAACAAGTGCACAACTGAAACTATTATCAAAACACCTTGAAAGCTCTGTTAGTAAAAGGCAAGGTGACTCCTTACTGTGGGTTGCATGAAAAGGCACTCTGTTTAATACACAAAAAAAGAAGGGAGAGTGGGAAATCACAGGGTGCTGCCGCCTTGATCCCATGGAGGAATCAGAGCTTTAAAGAGCAACACCACACCATTAACAAGGCTTCTACTACCTTGCATTAAAAGCAAAGCTCCTGCAGTGGTGCCTTTTAGACCCACTATGGGTCATCTTGAAGGGCAGGGAAGTAACAGAAGCCTTCACATCCTTCAATAAACCACTGCTTTAAAGTAAATAAACAAACAGAAGTGCCTGTTGTCTCCCTGCAGAACAGCTTCCCCCAGCTCCTCTCCAGCACCAAACCAGGCACTTGCCTATGAACAGTCCCAAGGCTAAGCAGAGAGCTAAAAACCAGGAAATCCCCTCTAGCTCCCAAGGAGGGGCAAGCTGCGTTTTGTGGCTATTGTAAGCAACTGGCACCAGTGACTCAGACTGCATGCAAAACACACATAATGGAAGCCACAATCGGTGTACTGGCATCCAATACCACTGAACAAATGGAACACTATTGCTTCCTATCTGGTAAAAAGCAGGGGGGGAAAGTGACAAGAGGTTGGACAAGAATTTGTTATTTCAATCTGCTTTAGCTACAGCTCCTTAGGAGTTCATGATGCTCTGACAAGCCAGGTACATGTAATCCTGCTAGCACTCCACCATGCTAAAGGCTCTACAAGGCCTGGTAATAACCTACAGGCCAACAAATATGTTCAAATCCAATCTCTGGGCAGCCCTGCAGCAACACATCATCAAAATACTACTCAACATAGAGAAACTGAACTCCTTGAATGCTGCAGTAAGGTTTAGGGTTTCCTCATTTTAATAACCAAAGGAGATGTGGCACTAGCATCAACACCACAGACTTTTCACAATCTCCACCTTAGGGAAAGAAAGCAATAGCAGTCACATGAGTCCAAAGTGTCCTTTCTGTTGTAAAAACACATTTATCTGCATAGAAATCACTTTGGTTTTCTAACTCTTCATCTGGTTTACCCCTTCTTTGTCTTAAGGATTGCCCAGAAGGTGCAATTAATACCATCACAAGAGACTGAAGTTCCTGTATAAAGAAAAGACCCCGAAAAGCAGAGGAATGAAACACTTTAGTGACAAAGAAAATAGAGGAGCTCACCACTGGACTGGCCCGAGCAGAGCTGGCTCTTGAGGATGCCCGAGATCCTGACCCAAGGTAGCAACTGTACTCAGAAGGCTGCCGCAGGAAACCAAGAACAGCAAGCAGAGAAAAAGAGAAAAGCATCAGAATTGGGAAAGGAAATGAGAGAAGACTTAGAGGTTTACATCTGAAGTTAATTACAGAACTGGTTGCATGCAGCTGGACAAAGGAACAGCAGTGAAAGTCAGAGCCCAGACACCTCAACCGCTCATTTAAAAACTAAAGCAAGTAGTAATTCCAGCTGACAGACCAACAGAGCTTTGATTCATTCTTAGAAGGACAGAATACAAATGATTTATTTATGTATGTTAAAATACCAGCCACAAGTAAACAACTCTCAGTCTATACAAAAGGCTCCACTCTTTTTCCAGAGCTCTGAGGTTCTCTGGTTAGCCTTCTTTCCACATTTCCAACACTATGCACATACTAAATGAATCTGTGCTCCACAGGCCAAAGCAAGAAACATCCATCAACATGGTGATTAAAGTAAAAACTGAGACCATCTCAGAGACTAAGTATCTCTCCTGCTTTCCCAGAACCTGCAGTCCTCATCTCCTGCCAAAGAAAGTACTTTAGTCCTTCTTAAAAGCAACCATGTAAGCAGTGAAGCAGAACAGACAGGGCTGACTTACTGCTGAGAAGGAGGAAGAATGTATCTACACTGTTTTATTTCCAGAGGTTATAATGCAGTGGAAGAGAGAAGGGAAATGAAAGTCTGAAGCATCAGGGAAACAGAACTTATCCTGAAAATGCATTTTAGGATTATTCCCTCTATTTTCACAGTTTTCAGAGCAGCTTCACACTCATCTTGTATTTAGATGTACTTTACAGAAAGATACATAAGCATATATAAAAGGGAGTGCTGAAGTTCATGTGGAACAGACAGGAATTAAAGAAACTTTTGCTGTTTAGCAGACATGGTATTTTCCTTTCCTACAAGGTAATTGTTAACACAGGCTTCGTAGAGAGGCATGTCAGTGTGCCACACTTCATGTGCAAAAGCTTGCACTGACACAAGGGCAGAGGCAGCTCAGGGACAGGAACAAGCATGAGGAACTGTTCTCCTCAGCTGCTCAGCCTATGCTGCTAATAACCTTTATCAGTTGATTTCATAGGCACTTAAGACTGCTCTTAGGTACAAAACCACTGCAACCTAAGGAATTGCCTACTTCCAAGATGCATGTACTCTGCTATTAAGGTTTCTTCTATTAAATAACCTGGCCACTACAGCAATCCCCTGGACTTCTTGCCTGCAGAGACAGGCAGATCTTCACCAAGCTATTGGAGGACTGTTGCAGCATCATTAGTTATGCTAACAAACTGTCACAGTATTAAATGAAAATTAAGCTCAGAGTACTAATAATGACAAGAGGGTAAGCTGGAAATAACCCCAGCTACAATGCAACTATAAGCTTAGTTACTAACCACAAAGCATTACTTTCCAAGGCACAGAGCCCTTAGTAAGCCCCTCAAGCAGGGCAGAACGTGATAAAGCCATGTCCTCAGATGTCTTACATGAAGTGACACTGCCTTCATGCACCTGAGCTCAGCCTCAGAGGTGACAATACGCAGAATCTGGAACTATGCTGCACACAATTTACAACTATTTTCAATCACAGCCACTTTGATTCCTAAATTAAAAGCAAAAAGCACTGAAGTAAACACTTAGATTTTGTTTTCGGGGTTAAGCAGTTCTAGCACAGAAGCCTTGTACCATCACCAGTGTTTTGTGTTTAATATAACAAGGATGTAGAATAATCTCTTCCCCTGTATTCACCTGTCATCTGCTCATCCAAGATCATTCTTTGGGGACAGCTACCCCAATGGCACTCCATGTTAAAAGTGCTATGAGGTTCAGAGACACTAAAATAACTACAGACACCCCCATAATTGTGAAAAGGCTATTCCCTTTGAGGCAAAAACCCCATACTTCAAATCTCAACATGTAACCATGCAAAAGAAAGTGGAAAGGCTGGATTATACACAGACTTTTAATACCTGTAGCACAGAGTGGATGGAGAGGGAAGAAAAGGGACCAGCACCAGTGTTTTATTCAGCGTTCCCTGCTCAAGCCATTAACAGTGGCTGAAAGACTTAGAAACAGCATTTGGGTCTGGAGCCCACTGGCAAGAGTAGAACTGTATCATCTGGACCTCTGAGAGACTTCTCTCCAACAGAAAGGGACATCCCATGAAAACCAAGAGCTCAGCACAGCCTTGTGGCAAATTCCCTGGGCTGCAAGCTGCCACAATGGTCCAAGCACATAACCAGGGATGAATGTTCCAAAGGAGCCAGATGAAAACCAGGCACAACCGTGACACAACCCTCTGAAGCTCAACAGCCGCAGCAGCAAGATGCACAGCCCAGCTACTGCATCGCTGTGACCGCAAGAGGATGGCATCGCCCTGTAAAGGCTAACAAGTGCTCCATAAACATCCCTGAAAGTGTTTCCCTCTCCAGGCTAACAACATTGTCACTTCTGAGGTTAAACTGACACCAGTGCTTTGTCCCCAGGCTTTTTTCTCTTAAGGGGTCAGGTGCTGGCTTTCTGTTCATTGGGGTTTCTCTGCTTGGTTGGGGTTTTTTTGCTGCTCAGTGAAGGAGATCAGTGTAAGTAGTGTGCCTGCACCACCCAGGCAGACACAACAGCAGCAGATGTACTGCCAGGTCTGAATGACAGGGGCCTCACCTGAGAAGAGGTGATGCCATTTTCTACCTTCTAATCCATAAACCAAGTCCTGCAGCCTCTCTTTCATGAAAGGAAACAATTCCTACTGCCATTCCTCATACTGCTGTAGTCCACAATTGACAGAGCCCTCTGCTCACAGGAGTGTGCATTCTGAAAACACTGGCCCCACTGACAGCATATAAATCCAGAACACCCCAAGTCAAGGCAGCCGTGTGTTCACACGAGTCCTTCGCTTCCCAGAGGCAGGAATGGCTTGAGAGAAGAGAGTGGGTTTTAATCTGTATTTTCAGAAGCAGATTTAAGCCTCAGCGAAGGAAGGGACTCCACGTACCACCACCTTGTCAAGGTGTTCTATCTGCAAACCAAGTGTGAAGCAGAGATGAACACCCCTGCTGCAGTGGGGCGAGTGCCTGCTGCTGGGTTCTGTCAGTGCGAGCCACAGCATCACAACAGCAGATAAATCCCTACTTAGTATTCCATAGAAGCACATGGAAATGGTGCTTGTCCTTTTGCCTACAGCAGCAGGTTATGGATCTCACACAGTCCATCCTAAATGCTGCTCAGCCCGGAAAAGGCTGTGCTCTGGTACACACAGGTTAGTGGGGACAGAGACAAGACAACAGGGAAATGCAGAAAACATCTTACAGCACGAGAACTAGAGGCACTATACCGACGACTCCCACTGTAAACGCTCTCGTCATACACAGACGCCTACAATTAAAAGACAGAGTCAGAACAGGACTGGCAGACCTCGTTTCTGGTTTCAGTCTGGAGAATTACATACAGGGTGCAGCACAAAGGAATGAGCAGTATGTGCAAGGACAGGGACATCTCCCGTATGCAACCACAAGCAACATGCAGGTGAAGATCTAACACAACCTGAAGATGTGAGCTGGAAAATGCCATGAGGCACGTGCAAAATCTGACACACATCCCCCAGAGTCCATCACACGGTCATGCATTTCTGACCCTTCTCCCAGCCATCCATTCAACAGCTTATGGTGCTTACCAACAAAACAGCTACATCAATTCTTTACCTGTTCAAGTCTGTTTAACCTTTGTGGTGCTGGCAATATGGGGGATGCTCACACCTGGTGAACATCACTTACCAGCCAGTTTACGAAATCAATAAAAGGGGAGGAAGATGCATGTTTTAAGACTGGCTCCAGTTTAGTGTATGAACGTACAGCTCAGGAAACACAGGGGCAATAGCAAACTCTACCTCCTTTAAGCTTTGAGAGAAAAGAAATAATCATCTGAGAAGCTATTTCACAAGTTTGAACAAGTGAAATCTGGGTATAAAATTGTTTTGAACAGATTCTTGCTAGTTGTTACACAACAGAAAGAATTGATGTTGCCTCTCTCCTGCACGCTGTCACTAAGACCCCAAAATGAAGTTCACTGTCTCCCATCCAGAGAGAAGCCCATGGCAGCATTACAACCCCATGAGCAGTGGTTATAAGACTTCACGTATGACCTTTTCGAAGTGTTTTATCTGTAAACCAAGTGAAAGGCAGAGATGAATACCCTTGCCTTGTTTTATTCCAAGAGGAATAAAAGGATCAGCAAATCCAGGTCTGTACAAACAGCATTGCCCACGTGCATTCAGATGGATCAAACACCAGAGTGTGAAATAAATGAACCCAACAGGAACTACTGAGGTAAGAGACAACATATGCATGGCTTAAGGTGAGTGGCTTTGGTGTTTGGGTTTCGATTATTAGTACAACAAACCCTGTAACTTCTGGCTGGGGCATCGCTGCACAGCAAGGAGGGCTGAGGAAGACAAGCACAACACTTTGTTTGCATAGAAAATCAAACAACAAAAGGCACCTACAGCAGAATAAGGCATTTTGATGAGATTAGGATTAGTAAACTGCAACAGAAGGAAACCCACTATAAAGAATATTAGTAATCTGTGCCATAGAAGCATGAGATCTCAACTCCCAAAGACTAAGAATACCCAGCAGACACGTGCATATCCTACAGGACAGGAGGACACGCGAGTATGCAAAAGCAAATCAGCATAAGTTAAGTTTAGGTCGTTAAAAGTAGTTATTGTCTCACACACATTTGTGTATAGCAGCCAGAGAGGATGCTCCTCCTCACCTCAACCAAAGCCACAAAAAGAGCTACATACAAAGGCAGAAATGTTTTAAGGCACACATTTTAAGTGCTTCACACAGCTGCAAGGTCACCTCTTGCCTGTTTCATTATTAAACTACAATGCAGAGAAAACACAAACAATTCCAAACAAAATTATGAGTACTTCAGTCGGAGCACCACAAAACTTCGCTGTTAGTAACCACCACACACAAGATGCAGCAATTCAGCTCATCTCTATCTGACATAATTAGGTGCAAGAGGTACCCTAGCAGTGGTCCCCAGCCCACAGCCTGCAGGTAACATCGTGCTCCTCCACATCCACAGTGGCCACAATGCCCCAGGTTGTGGCCATGTGCTGGTGCTGCCCATCAGGCAGCACAGGCTGCGGACCACTGCTGGAGCCCTGCTTTGCTAGCACCAGCCTGGCTGAGCTCTGATCCACACGCAGAGGACAATCCAACCTCCTGGGTGATTCTGAAGCTTCAGTGACTTTCTTCTGTGAATTATTTGCTTGCAATTGCATTTTATACAGACTGGATTGCCTTAAGCTTGCCAGAGTGACAAGGTGAGCAGAGAAGTTGCCTCAATTAGAATAGAGAACTTGAGTTCATTAAGACCTCCCTTATTTTGCCAGACCAATTGAGGCCAAAAAGCAAACAAAGTAACTGGAGGAAAGGGAGGAGCAGCAAAGGAAAACTGATTGTGCTCATTTTAAAACAGCTTTCCATTACTTATTCCAATCTTTAAAAGTCTCATTTGGTTTTGGTGTTTTGCTCCCCTTTTTTTGGTTGGTTTTGAGGATTGTAGGTTTTTTACTAAAAGACCTTCAGAGACTCTTGACAATTGGTCCAAATTCAGTCCTAATTACAAGAGGTTGTTATTCTCCAAATGAAGTCAGAACAACACGTCCAGGCCAGGTAAAGCCATGGGGAAACAGACCCAGTTTCCATTTTGGGATGAAGGTTGAGATGTGGAAGCATAGCCGCTGTTGTGGAGCCCCAGATCAGAGTAGTACGATGCCTGCGTTAATAACAAAAACAGAGAGACCACAACCAAACCTTGAGAACTCAGCTTCATTACGTGACAGACTTTCTAAATTCCTTTAAATGAGAAGCAAAAGGTAAAGTAGGTGATTACAAATGTCATGGATACAAAGTGGTCACAGAGGCAAACGAGATAAATGCATTATAGATATGAGGGGGTGTGAAACTCATGTACCCCTTCCATTCATAAGGCAGAGATGAAAAGCCTTTCCTCTAGCATCCCCTGCACAAAATACCCATTTGGTTTACTTGCTCCTGAAAGGCTCCAGATCCTCACGTTCTCTCCTCCTCCCTTACTGCTATAACCCACTGAGAGACCTTTGTAAGAGACTTCAGAAGCACGTATGCAGCTCATACACCTAAGTTTCATCCTAACTGTAGTTAAGTGAAGCTTGGAGAGGGACTTTTTACAAGGGTCTGTAGGGACAGGACACGGGGAATGGCCTTAACCTGCCAGAACAGGGGAGACTGAGCTGAGCTCTTAGGCAGAAGCTGTTCCCTGTGAGGGTGCTGAGGCGCTGGCACAGGATGCCCAGAGAAGCTGTGGCTGCCCCATCCCTGGCAGTGTTCAAGGCCAGGTTGGACACAGGGGCTTGGAGCAGCTGCTCCAGTGGAAGGTGTCCCTACCCTTTGAAGCATTTGGTCAGTGGAGACTGTCACGGATAATGCATGGCAGTAGGACATTCCCCTTGTCTTGTCCCTACAGGCCCTTGTCCCAAGCCCCTCTCCAGGTTTCCTGCAGCCCCTTTAGGCACTGGAGCTGCTCTCAGGTCCCCCCAGAGCCTTTTCTTTTCCAGGCTGAACACTGCATTCATTTTTACTTTTTTCAGGAAAACACCTGACACATCATGCTCTCCAGGAGCCAAGAGAACCAGAACAGCACAGGCACACTGGGGAGACTGAGCATCTTCCCTGCAGCCCAAGAGCACACCTCAAACGTGATGAAACAGACACTCTGCCGTGCTGGGGACAGATGCAGCCCTGAGCTGAGCAGGCAGGGTATAATACCACAGCAGGGAGGCAGAGCACAAGCTGCCACAGCCAGCCTGCAGGGCCAGGGAGGAAACACCAGCTCCTTGCATGCATGCCCACCCTCATGTACTCAGTCTCCTCTGACTGGCCCTGCTGCAATACACGAGCTGCAAAGGTATTTTCAAAGCCTCCCAGGCATTGCTTAAGATTCATTTTCCCATGGGCACACTGGTGGGAATGGTTGGTTGGTCTGAAAGAGCTCTCCACACCTCTCTGCTCTTCGCTATGCTCCAAAGCTCTCCTTTTACAGCTGTTCTAAACACTCCCCTTCACCAGTTGTTTCTTATGGGGGTCCAGACAACCACAATACTCTGCTTTCAGTAGTCAGCTATTACTCAACCTGCTTACAAGACCTTACTAATCCTAGCATCATCCCTATAAACTGTGTAAGGGTTAACTCCAGTCACAAAGGAGGAATATCTGTGGCAAACTAAAGTACTTGTTTGCTCTTGACACTATGGGCTTCCAGCACTGCAAGCAAACAGATCTGTGGATAAAACACAACAGTTACAGGTATTGTGAAGTAAATAAATCATTGCCCAACCTCAAAAGTAATAATAAATAAAAATCCTACTCCTTTTTTTCCCTGAGCATCCATAAAATAAGATTTTCACTGCAAAGAAACCAGAACACACTGAACTGAGCTTAAAGAAATCACATTCACTCCCACGTAGAGAGCTTGTAAGGAGCACATGGACTACCGTAGGCACACGGTGCTATTCCTATTTAAGGAATCAGCCTGTGGTATTGCAAGTACTGTGTACAAAGATTCTTCTCCTTGTGGATAAGTCTCCATCCTGTGCCTTAAAATTGGACACCTACTTTGAAATGACTTAGCAGCAGACTCGTCGCTTCTCCAAGGACCTTCCTAACAAGTTTTCATCCTCTTAGTTTTTCACTGTCAACTTGACCATCTTTAAGGTTAGGCTTGAGATAGAGCATTCCTAAAGGTGAATCCCAGCCAGACTGAAGACAATTGGAGTTTCAGCTATTATTCTAAGTTACCCCCAAACTTCCTTCTGAGTTATGATTAAGCTAAATTATGCTTAGTTACAAAACCTACAGGGAGCTAATGTTGTCGATGCTCCACACAGACTAAACCTCCGTGCTGCAAACCCTAATACAGAGATGATTTTAAATTCTTTAAACAGAAACCAAACAAATTCTTCTCCATGGATGACTTTCTTACAGATACTTTGCTCTTCCTGTAGTACTCAGAGCTCTGGAGTATATCATTACAGAATAAGAGCATCATTTATCAGACATACTACATCATAAAGTTCCTTGAACTTGGCAAACAGTTCAGCAAGAGTGGAAACAACAGGGCATAGCATTTCCTTAACAGTTTAAGCAACAGTATTTCACTGTTTCTTACCCACAGATGCAAGCATAAAACTATATGGAAGCAACAATTTAAAACGGACATGAAATATGTAAGGTCCCATCTCACTATTTAGACAAGCGCCTGCTTAACTTCATGCTTCTCACTGAAGTCTCTCTCATGTTTAGCATGTATTGCTCAAATACTTAGCTAAATGGAGTCTTAAAAGTAGTTTATTTTTCCCCTAAACACAGAGCTTCAGTCTGCATACCACTCCATTTCTTTAGGAGTCTTGACAGCACACAGATCAACAGGCTCTGAGCTTTTGTCTGCCCTTGCTAAAATAAAGGCAGGGGAAAAAAAACCCTAACAGCTACTCTGCCTGCTCCCCAGAGGCTCTGCTTGGGGCAATCCCATTAAATAATGTGCACAAACCCCAGTATGTAACACAGCAGGACAATGAATTCCTATAATTGACACAAAACACTTGTTCTGGAACAGAGGGGAACATTGCGACCCACATACACACAATGGACTGAATTATTAAGCTTTCTTTGACAAGAATATTGCTAGGAACAGAAGTTCATCAACCTAAGTTAAGCAGTAACACCTGAGCCAGCTGTTCACCTCTGCAGGAGTTTCCAGAAACCCTGGGATGCAGTTCAGACAGGAAAAAAAGCATTTAGTTAAGGAAACTTAACAGGCATTTGGGAAAAATCCAATATCCAAAGGCCATTTTACATACCCAGATCTCCAGAGGCTAAATTCTACATGAAGCTCTGGAGTTTTCAGTGTTAGAGCATGACATGAACATGTACAACAAGTTGGAGAACAGTCCTTGTGCTGTCCAGCACATGGATGTCCCCCGTGCTGGGTGCCTCCAAGCTATTCCTTGTCACACATGAACTCGTACTCAATTTTGCTTCCAAGTTAAGCAGTCCTGACTTCCCAATCCTACTGGTACCAGGCTGGGAGACTTCTCTTCCCACTCCTGGCCTAATTTATTCCTGCAGACAGCTCATCAGTGCCTGACAACCTGCAAACCCCACAACGTGCAAAACAGGGAAAACCTGCTCCACCACAGAAAAGAATCTGCTCATTACCTTTAACCCCATCAAACAGAGCAATTGAATCTTACAGCGATATAAATAAATTACTAACCCTGCTAGATTTTCTACTCTGGGATGATCCATACACATCGTCCTCGTAACCATTGGTCTGTTATGGAAAGAAAGGAAAAGTGGGAAAAGAAAAGAGAGAAAACATTTGACACAGACCCAAAAGGGCATTTTCAGCACAAGCAATCAGTTATGAAAAGCAAACGCAGAGACAGCACGTTTCAAAGATACACCAGGGTTAGGTCATGATTTCAAACACGAGGACAGGAACGTTTCTGCATCTGGCACTACCTGTATACCAGCCACAAATGTCAAGGATACTCCTGTTTGGTTTTTTGACCCCTTTTTCCCCCGTTAAAAAACACTTTTGTCCCCCTATTACTACTATAGCACCCTGTGTCTTCAAATGAAGGCAACGCAGGATAAAATCATGGGACACTAGGAACTACAACAAAAAGATTTGTAACTGCAGTTACTCCTCTGACAGCCAAGCAATTAAAAAGCAGCAAAATGTAGCAAAAGAATGAATTCTGAGTCTATATTTGGGAAATTCAGCTTAGTTCATATAGTACTGCATGTTTACTATCTTCTTTTTACCTCTCCCCAATTACATCAAAATTAAACCCAGACAGTGACCATCTGCCACCTCCCAGTGTGTGGGGGTCCAAAGAGTAATGAGAGATCTCAGTTGGTCCAGCTGTCCTTCCTCATGCTCAATAGCCTGCCCTGTTGTCATTAAGATGTTTTCTCTCAAAGAGCTAAAAACAAGAACAAGCCTTCCAGAAGCCAGGCAAGATGCTGGCTTCTGGGTCAGGAATCAAACAAAACAAGCCCTACAATGAAGTTTTTAGTCTGGATAACTGATGTTTAAGAAAAGAGGATAAAGCCAAAAGTCATCTCAGTCAAAACCATTAGAAGCTCAGGTTTCTCAAGGAAGTTTCTATTCTGGCATTACTTTCACAACAAGGTCTGGTTTAGCATCAAGAATGAGGAAGCACCTTGTGTATCTGGGGTGGGGGTTTAGTGGAAATTTAATTCGAATGTCTACTGACATTAATTTTTTAGGTCCAAGTTTTAATGCATCCCTAAAATGAAAATCCACCAAACCCAATCTGAGTCCATTTCCAAGCAAAGTATTCATCACATACTACTCACTGCAATTACATTAGAAACCAGATTAGACCCAAGCTGGTAAAGCAACTTTTGGGAACAGCTCAGCCTCTCTACTAACTGCAATACTATCACTCTAAATAGAAGCCGAGCATCCAGCTTCTTTCCTCAACAAGAGCTGAGCTGAAATCCTGCTGCAGCCTCCTCACACAGTTTGGCTTCAACCCTGGTTTTACTATTTTTCCAGCTTCCCAAATTCTCCCAACACTTTTCCTGCTCAAAAATGGGCAAAACCTTCAGCAACTGAAGCTCCTTTTCAGCAGCAGTATTTTTATTCCAACTGTGTATAAGATTGCCCTCGTGCCCTGTACTCGCCCAGCTAGGCAATACACACCCCTGCAGAACTGCTTTCCCCATTAAAAACAGGTGATGGGAGCAGATCCAATGAGATCCTTTCCAACTGCCTTGTAACTGTGCATTTCTTCTACAATAACTAGATCTTGCCCCAGGTTTCACTTGATGTCATGTACAGACACACCAAGAGCCTTACAGTCAAGTTACACTCACACTGCTTTTCCTTTATGCCCTTAATTAACCTGCTTAGGGAAATTAAGTTGAATTAACATGATTCATTTTCCACAAATAGTTTACCACTTTGTATATCAAGGCCCTTCTGGAGTGTTTGCTTAATTTGCCCTGTATCATTCACATTTCAAGCTGAAGCCCCATAGCTCAGGTCATTTCCCCTGTCACTATCACCTATCCTCTCCAGCATGTATTTCTGAAGGCGAATGCTCCAGGCAGCTCTTGGAGAGCAGGGTCAGTTTTACCAGACCTCACTGACCTTTGTCCTGTGCTACCCTAACACACTAAGCACCCCACCATAACCTGAATGCAAAGTACAGTTGTATACTGAGGAGGCTGGAATATTCAGATTTTACTCGTTCTCCCTTCACATGCAACTGACCCTATTCTTTGATGTCTTTTCCTCTTGCAGCAGTACCCAACTCTGCCCTCTCTCATGTGCTCTTTCCGTCCCTGGAATTACTCACTGTGGGATTCACCTAAAACCCTGACTATGTGAAAGCACATTATGCATTATCTTCCACCCAGGTCTGGCTTTGCAGACCTCTAAGTAGTGCCCTATTTGTACATCAATACTATGCAGAATCATAGAATGGTTTGTGTTGGAAGGGACCTTAAAGCTCATCCAGCTCCAACCCCTGCCACAGGCAGGGACACCTTCCACTGGAGCAGCTGCTCCAAGCTTCTGTGTCCAACCTGGCCTTGAACACTGCCAGGGATGGGGCAGCCACAGCTTCTCTGGGCACCCTGTGCCAGCGCCTCAGCACCCTCACAGGGAACAGCTTCTGCCTAAGAGCTCATCTCAGTCTCCCCTGTTCTGGCAGGTTAAAGCCATTCCCCTTGGCCTGTCCCTACAGGCCCTTGTAAAATGTGCCTTTATGAACTACCTTTACGAAAACACTGCAGCCTTCACTACATATATTCTACCAGCATTACCTATTTCTGTGTCAAATTAGGTTTTGAACTTTTCAAGCTGTCCTTCCTGTACGACACTGACATGTTTGCATTACACCACATTTTGCAGATAACTGATGTGTTCTCACAGACCCAGCAAGTTCCGATATCACACTGTATCCTTGACATTAGGCTGGTGAACTCTTACAGCCAACATACTTGCACGCATTCTCTGTCCTATCACAGTGGTTTTCTATGCAAAAACCTCTCCAAGACAATTACTTTAGATACATACTGCTTTGGAGTAGTTCTTCTTTTTGGTCCTCTCATTCTCTAATCCAGCCTGCAGTGAGATTAAGAATGCAGGATGAAAAGCATTTATGAGTTTATGTGCACCCATCCATAGCCACACATGCACGTTACCATGCAAAAACAGCAGTCTATTTTCGCTCCAGCTCTACGCAACACAGGTCAGTAAGCACACATGGGAGGGGGAATCAAACCTTAAAATCAAATGACCAGTTATTAAAGAATGTTGTTAAAAGTGATCATAACACTGTTTAAATTTAGTAGCCACAGTTAAAATCATTCATGCCTGCTAGGTTAAGTCAATTAAAGGAGCGACCAGCTGTCTATACTTAACTACATCTATACATCCATGCAAAGTCCCAATGTGTTTGAACTATTTCTGTATATAGGTCACTCACAAATAGATACATTGCATTCTGTAATCGAAATAGCACAGGGAATGGAGGAGGGTGAGAAAGCTACAGTTGGTAACACTGCTCTGTGCAGTCTGCTTTCTGCAGAAGTGGAGATGCCTCTATCTCAACACAGTGCTGGCACAAGGCAGCACTGCTAACAGTACAAGCAAATGTGCTTAAACTGAGCTTAAAGTTCCAATTGCCATTCCCCCTTCTCTGTCCTTTCTGTTCTTCCAAGAGTCACCTTCATCTGAGTGTGTTCAATACAAACACCTGCTCTGGTCTTACCTACAGAGTCTGAGGTTTTTATCCTCTAAATCCAAGGTAACAGCTCGACACACAGGCTGCAGCTCTGGTAGGCAGTATATTTGTCCTGTCACCTTTGCTAGATCTATTCAGAGTGAGCCTGTGAAAGCTGCATTCCTTTCCAGATTCATGCTGAAATAAAACCAGACAGACTATGCTCAAAGCCAGGCTGGACAGGCCTTGGAGCAACCTGGTCTAAGTGGAAGGTGTCCAGTGCCCATGGGGGTGGGAACTGGATGAGCTTTACAGCTCCTTCCAACCTAAAGCAGTCTGTGAATTCTAGACCTGGCCAAGCAATGAACAGACTGTTACAGAGGAAGTCTGTTAGGGAAAATAAAAGCTATTCTGCTCTGTCCTATTGTGACTACTGAACTACTACTAGACCTAGCTTAGCTCTTTCTAATCCTTCAGTGCTTTTAATGTGAACTGCATCAGAGCAGTAGGAGAAGGAAGCAGCATCTTTACATCACCGACCACAAACTACCTCAGGATTATTTTAGATCACCCCTTATCTCAGATAAACCACCATAAGTGATGTTAATTTCTTATTTAGGATTAGTTTTTAACACACACTGCAACTTGCAGACTATTCTCACCACTGGATAGGTGTTGGCATGTTCCAAATGAGACTGTAAAGGTATGAGAGGAAAGAAAACATTCAGAATACAAAGGAAAACACTGAAGCAAGTCATGGCAATCAAAAGAACCTCCCCCAGAAAACAGGCACAGAGATGTATATCCCAACTAAGAACTTTGGTAATGCAGAATTTCTTGTAGGAAGCCAGAAGTCAGAAACTCTGGAGCAAACCAAGCATGGAAATGCACGAACTCCATCACAAGTGATTAATAACACACCAATATTTCATGCTGGATGGTCTCAGATTAGAGGCAGCCAGCTTGGAAGTGGGAGAACAAGGACATCTGGCATCGAAGAGACTAAAGAGGGACTTGAGTGTCTCATACACACAGTGAATGATGTTAACTGAGCTTCCCTAGGAACAACCGTGTGATAAAGCATCAAGCTTGCAGCCCTTCTTGGATGAGAGGCAGGACACTCTCCATGGGTCCAGGATGAGCCATGGGAAAGCTATTACAGATTCCCTGTCGCAGAGGAAGATCTGCTGGCAGGAGGCAGAGATACACTCAAGCTAGCACTGTATGAACTCACTAAGCCACTGTCTGCAGCACAGGCACACCCGTGGAACTTAGATGGATTTGCTAGCCTGGTCTAATCAACATCTCGGGTGGTTCTGCAGCCCATATTGATGGCTGCTCTGCCAGAAGCATCCAGGCCAGCTCCCAAAAAGCTAGCTCAGCAGATCTCTGGTGCCTGCAGTTGAGACATCCACTTAGAAAACATTCCAGGAGCAAATACAGAGTAAAACCCACACAGTTTGGTAGGCAGAAATACATCTCTGGTACTGGCTCATTTCATTGAAAACGTCCTGCACAGAAAAGAAGCATAGCTGCAAAAAGCAACTCCTCACAGCATCAGCCACTCACAGTACAATGAGCCCAAAGGTGCAGGATCAGTTTTCAGGTACTGGAAGCCTTGCAGATCATTTGCAAAGGCATTCTGCAACTACGGAAGCCTTCCAATAGCCAAAAAGAAAGAAGAGCATTCAGAATTCTCTAACTAGTTTTACAAATCCCTTGTGGACACAAAGCAATAGTTTTTGGTGCTCAAACTGAATGGTGCTCAAAAGCCAGACTGAACTCTGCTCCTCACAGGTAATTTGTTAGGTTGGTCACCTTTTTGTAACTGTTTTTAACTTTGTTGTTTTGCAAACACACAAAGACAGCGAGAGCCAAACCTTCACAAAGAGACAGAGATGTGATCAAAGTGTTAAAAGCATCACTTTTAAATAAACCCACACTAGGAGAACAGACACTGTACGCTCTATCAATTCACTGTGAATAAAACAACTAAGAGCTGTGTAAGGGTGCTCTTCAGTTCAGACTGGCAAATGTTTACTTTCTACAACCCCAGTGACACTTGGATCAAGGAAGGAAGCTCTGTCAAAACTCTCCTCCTGTGCATGCCCAAGCGTCAGCTTGCGTAAGAACATTCCCCAAATGCTACTTTGATGACAGGAGGGAGTCTGTGCAACATCACTACAAATACCACTGCGAGAAGTTCCAACCAGATCCTTCTGTCAGGAAAGGACATTCTCTGCGGAAGCCTTAGGGATTTATGGGCCATCCCGTGAGGCAGCTGGAGCCGCTGCTCACCAGACCAGTGGTGGTATCCCAGCCTGAAGGCAAGAGGCAGCTCCATGAAGAGCTCAGAAAAGCTTCTGGGATGGTGGGGAGGCAGAACACAAGGCTTCTGCTGTTCAAGTATGTAACAACAGATCATGGTGCAGAAACCATCATGAGGATTTCCACGAACTAAAGGTGTTTCATAGAACCATTATCATAGAACAGCTTGTGCTGGAAGGGAGCTTAAAGCTCATCCAGCTCCAACCCCTTCCACTGGAGCAGGTGCTCCAAGCCCCTGTGTCCAACCTGGCCTTGAGCACTGCCAGGGATGGGGCAGCCACAGCTTCTCTGGGCACCCTGTGCCAGCACCTCAGCACCCTCACAGGGAACAGCTTCTGCCTAAGAGCTCATCTTAGTCTCCCCTTCTCAGATGAACTGAGCTCCCACTGTAAATATGGTGCCAGCGCTCTTCCATCTTGCTCCATATCAAGGAACACACAGTTATAGCCATGGTTAAACAGCCCAGTTGTATCAAAATCACCTTCTAAATAGAAAGAACTGAAATTTCAACTGATCTAGACATATTTTTTCCCTCCAAAAAAGACTTCCATGAACATGTCCAAATTTAACTCTAAGTAAAATAAACACTGGTTTGCATGTTCAGCTGTCAGGATGAGCTTTCCTCATCAAATCTCTGGACCTTTAAGGCATCTTCTAGCTTTGAAAAGTATACAAACCAGCTTGTGGTCTGAAAGAATAAAGATTTTAACACCATTTCATAAATAGCAAATAAGGGAAAAAGGGAACAAGGCCACACTTAAAACTTTAAAGTGCATCTTTGTGGTACCTCACAGAGAACACAGTCACCCCCTGGGGTCACTGAACATGCTTTGCAGTAGTCACTTGTTGCCTTTCTTTTCCTCTTCCAGGCTCTTTCAAAGGGACATGAGGTCTGACACCCAGTCCTGTTCTCCTGGGGGTACTTGGCCAGGAATCTCCACAGAAGCCAGAAACCAAAGATTACAAATAATGACACAGGTCTTGCTTGTTCTAGAACTAATCATCCAGCTTACCCCACATAACTGGTGCTACTGATACACGAGGAACAATGGCAGAAGGAGAAGGAATTACTCTCAAACACAACCGGTTTAGGCACAATGACTCCGAAACAAGAACTGGCCACAGCTAATTCACATTCAGGACTGCTGAGAGCTTCCTCCCTAGTGCTGTTATGGCTTGTTTCAGTTCTGTGCTTAGCTCAGTGCTTCTCCATAGGTCTCCGAAGCAGCGAGCTCCAATCATCTTTGAAGACTCTTAACACACAGAGACAACAGCACTAGCAGCTCACAACCCCTAAATTGCTTAAACTGTCTTCACGATTCCAAGAGCTGATTATGTCTATGCTAGAATAGGGTTAACATTTGTATCCATGTGTACTATATCTAACACAATACTGTATGGATATTTTGGCAAATATAAGCCAACAATAAAACGCTTGAATTTGTCCTACAGATGAGTACCAGTGCACTACAGCACTCTGCTCTACGAATCCCCTCATCCACAGCTCATGTCTGCAGATGGATTTCAAATATCACTGAAGCAGTTTTGAGGAGTGTTTCACCTGCAATTCCAAAGTGCTTAAGACTTATTTCCACTGCTAATTTGCTTCTGGTTTCCTGAGCTCATAAATGCTCATTATGGAGTAAGCTAGCACTTCCTCTTCCCAAATTCTCAGTCTGGGTTATGAAAGAGCGGAACTCACAAGGTGCATACATGAAATAGCTGCAGATAGGCATGTTTTGGCTAAGTACTTCCTGCAACAGTAAGCGCTAACAGCAGTTACCAGATCTACAGTCACATGCTCTGTTGATGTTCCTGCTCTGTGCGTGCTAATCCGACCATTCCCCTGATTGAAAGAATTATTGCCTTACATGTGCTCATAAAAACCCCAACAAAGCATATGGCTTGAACATGGAACTTGTCAAGACTTTGCAAAGGATGGTATCAGAGTAGTACTGGTGGTAAGCGGGGGGACAGCAACATCAGTACACACACATGCACACTTAAGTTGTACAATTTACCAACCCTCAGGCTTCCACGGCTACCCACTGACATGCGCTCATCTTCATCCGAAGCCTATCAAAAGAAAAGTATAAAGACAAGAAAATGATGAATTTAACTCAAGTAACAGGCAGGGTGGTAAACGCTGATGGCTTTGATGGGACAGAGGGAAAGAGGAGACATACATACAAAAGAAATGTCTTTTAAAAAAGGATTGCATTAAACCTACAAGCAGGAAGTAAACGAAATCATACCCTGCCCGAGGAACACAGTCAAGCATTTTACTATGGGATGAATGACACCCTGGCTGAGGTGTTCTCTGCTCATGGTCTGAATAAATGAATATCAAACACCCCGAGCAGGTTATTTCCCCACCTTCCATCCCCTGCCCCCCTTTATTCTAGCACAGTTTCAAAAGCTCCTCAGAGTGACTGGGGAGAAGGCAGAGAAGTCAGGAAGTGGCTTTGGGGTTTTCTCTTGCCTGGGTGGGGGGAGCTTATTTTTGGTCCGTTTTGGTTGGTTGGTTTGTGGCTGGGTTTTTTCCTTTTACAAAGGAACTGCCTTCTCCGTGTCTGTTTGCTTAGTTTGAAATGTCTGGCTAAGGAAAGGCAAAAGTAGATACTAACCGAGGCATTTCTTCTGGCTCTACGGGAATAACGCTCACTGTCTTCCTACCGAGGTGGCAGAGGGGAAAAGAAAACAGAGTGAAGTGTTGAAAGGATGGATGCACCAACAGAGAGCTTTCAGAAAGACACAGTGAACTTCAGCAACGTTTAGGAGTCAGTGAGGTTACCAAATAACAGAAGGTGATCGCTTGTCAGGTCAGAGAAAACTTTCTTCCCTTCCTTCATGATCCCAGCTCAATTCCTGTTTTATTCTGCTACACACTTCTATGAAAAACTGCACACAATGACACCTTTATTTCTATCCCAAAAAACATCTCAAGTGCATCTCTCTACCTCTGGGAATCAGTATACTTATAGTGCTTTTGTCATTAAGCCTCTGTGACACACAGCACCACTGCCTTTGAAATTTTCCAAGTCAGTTGAAGCCAGTGTCTTCCAGCACTTTAGCAACTTCTTCATCTTATATTATGGATGTTAACACAGTCAGATGTTGCTAATGGCCAAGTCCATATCTGGTATCAACTTAACTGGCTTAGCAAATAATAATATTGAGGGCATTGTATTACTGGAAGAAGTGAGCATTGCCTTAGCAGCAGTAACAATGCATCTGAAGAGCACCCCTGGACCAGTAAGTACAAAGTCACTAAAGCAGCATGGATAAAAAATGCTGAAAATTTACCCAAAGGCAGATTGGATAAGACTCAAATTGTAACAAAACCCACAAGAAGTAAGATGAGAACATACATTCCTTGTAACACAAGCGGCTTTAATGGTTCCATATGATAATCTAATCTTCAAGTGAGACAGTGGGGACAGAGGTCTGTAAAAAGAGATGTCTCTAACCAAACCCTTGCCAGTTTTAAGCTGATCAAAAGCCATATTCCAACAGGAATGGTTGTGGTTAGAGTGGAATTCACATTTCCAATACATGAAAACACCTACTTTGCGGGATTTCAAACACTATGAACTATAGAAAACTTCAACACATAGAAGCTGTTTAGCTACATTAAGGCCTACCATCCATTGTTCGATGTCTCCCCATTTAGTATCCAGACCATAATATTTCTAGAGACAGAAAAGGACAAAAAAACCCCAGAATTTAGATGAGAAAGGCAACCACAGAACATTTAGACATGCACTGCCAGGTTTTGGCTTAGCCACACAGCTCCACACAAGCAAACATGCCAGGGAAAAGCCAATCCAAGTGCCACGAGAGCCCTAGGAAGCACATGCCCAGGAAAAGCTGCCCAGCAAGGAGAAAGCCATGGTTCAGGTACAGCCAGGGTATGCAAGAGCTTCCTTCTCAGCAGTGAAAAAACAACAGTGCTGTGGGGTCAAGAGCAAGGAGTATAATGGGTGTTGAATTCCTGACCCATTTAAGTCAAGACTCATTACAAGGGATCCAAACACAGGACACTTTTGGGGTGAAAAATGCTGTCAAATCACGTTCCCATACAGATCTGTCAAGGGAAACCAAGTTGAAGACAACGCAACTCATCCCCGTGCATTCTTACTCGCTGCATGCCAAACTGAGAGCTCCTGTTCAAAGCACAAGGCTTCTTGCCTACACTTGACCTTGCGTCACCAACAAGGATAGAAGAGACATGTGTCACCAATGCAGGCAAGACAGGAAAGCTCTCTGTATTTCAGTAACAAACACCATGCAGTTTTTAGGAGACTGCCATTATGGCAGTGTAAGTTCCCCAGTTCACAACCTCTGCACAACACTGGGAATTTCCCCATCCACTTGAATTTCCAGCAGACAGCAAACTGCTCAAAGATCTATGGGTTTAATAGGACTTTCTCTTCCTCCTCAGACACACGCTTCAAATCCAACCTCAGGAAGTCTGCATTTATAATGGGGACCATGACATTCCTGTGCAAGGAAAACTCACCAGCCTTAAGCACAGTAAGCAGCGAGCAGAAATCCTGCTTAAGGAAGCGTAATATGTATTTTAAATGAGACTAGTGCTTCGAGGTTCATGTATGTGTGGAAAGATTGAGCCTGTACTTGCCAGCTTCCCTAGAGACCTGAGGAGGCAGGAGTATTAACAGCCATAACCCTGGGTAATGATAAAACCCCCATGTATTACACTCTGCATTGCACACTCACTCAATGGTATTAATGTCATTTTTCTTTCACCCTTAAAAACCTCAGTGGCTGTTTGTTAGTAAACTAGACCAAATAGCGTGTTCTTTGATATTGTATCAGCTCGTTCCCACTTCAGTTCTTCCTCATTAAACAATAAAACTATTGTCACACCAAGGTCATCTTCATTTTCATCTTAACAGCTCTGCAGAGAAGAAATTCTGTCATGAAGTAGAACGGGCAGTGGGATGCTCCATTACACACCCCTGGAGAGTCCAAACTGTACAAGGACCTTTAAATGCTGCCAGTTTGGGGGTCAAACTGGGAAAAGAAATCCCATTTATTAGGAAAAATATCAGAAAGTCAGGTTTTAGGCCTGTAATTTGAAAAGAGAGAATAAATTCACTGCCTTGCAGATTTACACAGTGTGCAGAAATCTCTCTGGAGCAAGGAAAAGAGACAACGGTTCAAAAAGGTCTTTAACCACATCCTTGTGAGAAGAGGGGAGTATTCCCTTTTGCTTTTACCTGCAAAGCATCTTGCTGTGTGCCCAAATACATCAAATACCCCTATTCAATGCCTAGCCAAATTACACACAGGTGAAATTTCTCCCTTAAAACACATAAAATAAAGAGGACATGACATGAACTACTGTTTCTTCCAGCATTACAAACCTCCTCACAAGTGCTCGGATGAGTTACTGCCAGGCAGAAGCATAACATGTACAACAAACAGCCTGTTGCATTAAGTTTTATGTACTTCACATAAGCGGGATTGTGTACATGATCTAAACCTACAGATTATATGCTTTGTAGTAAACTGGGTCACGTGAAGCCTTAATGGAGGTTTTCCAGCTCCCTCAAACTTGCTACAAGTTCCACTTAAGTATTTTCCTCTGCCATTTAAAATTACACTGCTACACGCTTACTATCCCTCCCCACATGAAAAACATGAATGAATGTGATTACCTTGAGACTCTTTATTGTAACTTATGATCTTTCAAACAGCATATCTCACCCTGTACTGAACCGGCAGCATTTGAAGTCTCAGGTATTTTGCCCCCTCAGCCACTTCCCTTTTCTTTCTCCATGTGGACTCCTCTGTTCTGCTCCAAGGGAGCTGCTCTGAATGACTGCATGGGTTAAAGGAAGTAATGGTGCTTATCCATTCATTTGCTTTTTAGAGAGCTCTCCCAGACTCAAGTTCCCTTCCATCCTGAAAACTGATATTACAGTTAAATAATTCATGACATTAATACCATTGAGAGAGAATTCCATGGCAGGGGGGTTGGAACTAGATGATCTTAAGGTCCTTTCCAACCCTAACTATTCTATGATTCTATGATTTACTCACTAAGTGACAAGGAAACTGCTGGACCTGCAAACTGACTATGGGATGTGTGAGGCTAACCCACTTCTCCTCCATGGCAGGACACCAACAGTAAACACCCTCCTGGGCTCCCAAGGGGAGGCGTTTGTACCAGAAGATTAAATTAGTTCCTATAAAGGAGATTGATAAGGAGCCTGTTGCTCCATGGGTAGATGTGGATTTGTATTACCCTGCACGGACCAACTCCGCAGATAAAAACCCGAGTAAGATGTATTTAGGGCCAAACTGATGGGGTCAGGATCAAACACCACAGCACGTGATTTGAGTAGCTATCATCAGATACATATGCACTTGAGAGGAGAACAGCATTTCCAAGCAGCACGTGCACTGCTCAGTCAAGCGAGTGAAACATGCAGTTAAGGCAGCAGGAGCACGGGGACAAAAGGCAAACAGGCTGTGGTTTAAAGAGACATTCCTCATTCAGCAAGCAATATAAATACCTCAGACAAAACAAAACCAGAAGCAATGTTCAGTAAGGCAGGAAATGGGAGGCTTGAAGAGAGATGTGCATTCTCCCTCACTGCAAAACCTCTTTTGGGCCACTTCTCTTTAAGGTACTACACAGTTCACATGCTGGAAGTACGGAACAGCCAAACAGCATAACACAAAACCTAAACTCTCTCTTGTTACGTAGCAAGTGATCTCAGAGTGAGCTATTATCACCACCAGCATCATCTGGAGCTACTAAAACTGGGAGGAGGGAAGAGATCATGACTGAGGTGGGACAGGATTAAACAATATAAAAGCATTTATAAGCTTGGGCCATGCTGGATGAAAAGCCCAAACTCAAACACAGCATCCCTGATTTACTTCAATGACTCGCTGCAAACAAAGTCACCTCCAAGTCATTCTTCTGGTGGCACATGTGAAATGCTTCTCCAGCCCCAAGTGTTTCTCAGGGATATTCTTGGCCTTCAACACACAAACGTGTGTACAGTGCCTGGTGACACACGGAGCCACCGCACCCTCCTACAATGGCTGTTTGCCAAATTACCTTCCTGCTTACTGCTTATTCTTTGTCAACCAGTGTTTGCAAAACACATTAAGTGCCTGACCAGACACATTTTACATGGGTCATCTTAACTGTGCACCCCACAAGGCTATGGGAGGGAAGGGGAAAATGCATCCATTCCTCAGAGGTTTATTAGAAATGCTGGCAAGACTCATGACATGGAAACACATGCAAACAAGAATGAAAGAGAGCAAGCCCTACCTTCTGAACCTGGTAGATCTAGGGGAAAAGGGGAAGGAAGAAAACAAGGAAACAAAAGCTAGTGTGAATAAATCAACAGCAATGCGATGTTCTATAGCTCATTCTAAAGGAGAGAAAAAAACACAACATTTATACAGACAATACAGCAAAACATGAGAACAAAAAGATGTACACATCAAAGCCCTGCAGTTGGGTAGAATAAAAGCAGCATTTACCTTCTAGGCTTCCTCTGTGTGCCCAGCTAAAATACAGCACTCCTGTTATCATACTCACCAGGCTCTTGGAGGCACACGCATTGATCCCTTCCAACCCAAACCATTCTATGATTCGATGAACATCTGCCCCTTAGACATGGCACCAGACCAGAGCCCAACCCAGCTGTGAGCTAGGACCTCTCTCTTTTCCAGCCTCCCCTCTTCAAAGTAATACTGCCCATTTACTCATGTGGGATGACAGTCATACATCTCCCATCACAATAAAAGCAAACAGCATTGACTGCAGAAAAACTTCTTCTTTTAGGGGCAAATTTTGTCCTGACCTGATGAAGCACAGTTACAACAGTGTCAATGCTTATACATCTTTCACCTGTGTACAGCACCGTCTTGGCCTGTTAAAACTCCCTGAGAAGTTATTCCACACATTGGAGGATCTCTGCAGGTTGTTTTTCCAATTGTTAATATTTCCATGGAGCCTCACACCCTTTGCAGGCCCTAATAAATGCACTGCCGACCCTACAAAGCTGTTCCATAGTCATTAGGCATTTTAATAATACACATAAGCATTACAGCCACTCTAATACATCTGAGTTTTGTTGGAGAGCTGCCCTTGACTGATCAGCTTTGGAAATCCACATATAAACCAGGTATCTTCTCACATCTCCCCTAGCACTTCTAAAGCCAGAACTCCTTCCTGCTTAAAAACAACTAACTGGCTACCCACATCCAGAGGGAAACTGCACCTCTTTTTTCCCCACTAGCTTTCTGCCTGTAGGAAATATATCACAGCTCCGGTCTGAATGCCTTCAGCCACATTACTGCTTGTATGCCTAGGTAAGCACTGATGCTGACTGAATAAACACCAATGTCAGCCCTCTGCTTTACGCACATCCGAGGGAGAAGGGTACATTGCTGACTCAAACCCTTCAGTTGGTCAGCAGGCAGCAGGGAAGTCATTCTCCCCTCTTTTGGAATAGTAAGGGAATCTCTCCATCCATGTGGGCCACCTCAGGTGAACCCAGTGCTGGGAAGCAGAGCATACTTCTTTCAGTCGCTGCCCTCCTGATGAGGTTTCCTTTCATGATCATGAAGGACACCTGCAGAACCCAGCTTAATACCTTAGAAGCATTAACTCCTAGACCTACAAGTGCAGGGGGGATAATAAGGACCCACACTTCCAGCTAGGATTCCTACACAACCCCACCACCTTGCTCACCTTTTATTAAGAAAACCCAAAGAGAAAAATGAATCCCACCGACCTATAGCTCTCAAGACTGTATACAGACTCTGATCTTTGGTTTCTCTGTTGCACACATAGGGTGTCTTTCATTCATACACAGAAGCCAGACATCACCATTTCAGATGTGGCAATTACCTTAGGCTGTTTAACCTTTAAGCCTTAACTTCTCAATGTTGTTATTTCACTCATGCTTTGAGGCAACACCATGGAAGTCTTATTTTTCGAGCCCCAGTGCTTCAAGATTGGCATAGTGGGCATTCCCATTGAGACACACAAGAAGTCTTGTGTCCAGCACCCTGATTGCCAGTGGATATGATAACAACGAGGCCCTTGTTCATGGCCAGACACTGTGGAGGGGGGGCACAGGGGTAAAGCCAAGTGCATCATCATAACTGTTCCAGTGCTTTATAAAAACTGGAATTTTAGGGTCATCTATTAGCTAACTGGATTAGAACAGCTCTGATCCAAAGTGATGAACAAGCCAGAGGAGGAGACAGTCGAAGGAGGCAGAAACCCACAAACTACTAAAAACACCTTCAACATATTCCCCCTCCCAATGTCCCTGTGCACCCATATCGGACGTGTAAGAAAGATACAGATTAAACATCACAAACCTCTTGAACTTGTTCCCTACGTACATAAGCACTAATTCCATGGTCAGTCCCACCCCTCATGATCAAGCCATGAGAATCCTGCTTTTCTCTGGTTTTTCCTTTTTGGATTTTAAAGTGGCTTCAAGCAATCCCAAATACCACAGGACCCATAGGACCCACTGCCTCCCATCAGCGTGCACCTAATCCCTGCAAGGCAAGAAAAGGCCCACATCACAGTCAACAGGAGGGGTGAGCAGATCATAACTGGCTGCAAGTCTTTTGCCCACGTTAACTTGGCTTTAGTGTATTCACTAAATTTATGACATGCTCGAGGAACTGACATGGGGAAAAAAGCAATGCATGGCATTAAGTGCTGGTAACATTTTATTCCAAAGAAACACCAATTCAAGGAAGATAAATATGTGCAAAGGAGTGTGCTGGTAAAGAATAAATCACAAAATACCAAAGGCGAGTTTTGCGCTGTGCCCTTAAAGCAAGAGCCAAAAACGAATCTAGGAGATAAACATCCTGTGCTTGCCTTGAACTAGAAGTACAGCCTCATCTACTGCGTGAACTAGCAAGGAAGAATCTTATCCTGAAGGTTAAAGAATGGGACATCATTCTCTCTTCACTCCAGGTACTAATATCAGCTTTAATTGTGGTCTCCAAGTGTCAGTCCTCAAAAAGACACCTAAAGTCTTGCCAGCAGAAGGTACTCCTACATAAAACATTCTCTACAATTAGCCCTAATGCTGCAGCTTTTATGTGCCTTGAAACATCACTGTTAAATATTTCTCGGGGGGAAAAAGGCTTTAATATATCTTACACCTACCTTCTATGGGAAAAAATACCCAGAAAACAATTATTGCCTCCATTTTTACCTGGTAGACCTGTGGGGATAAACAGCTTTGTACACAAAAAGACTGACCTGGCTTGAATTCACAGTATCTGAATGCAGACAAGCATCTGTCTCAGCACAAAGCACAACTCTTAGACTCTGCAACTGTAAACCAAATGCTTAATGCACATGGCAGTGTGGATAACAGCAAGGAGCACAGAATAAGAAGTCAGAAACATTCAAGCAGTTATGTTTATTAGGTCTGTGCCTTTTCCACAGTCTCATGACCAGGAACTCATCCCCTGCTAAATATATACCCGCATGCTCACCATCATCTAAAGCCAAGCTGTTTGCCACAAGTTTCTCATTGTGCCTTTTCAAAGGAAAGGAGCTTATCCATAGCGTGGCTGATGATGACTATAATTTTAAATTTCCAAAAGAACAGACTACACAGCAATTTCTGCTCTCGGTTATGTGCTTCCCATGAAATCATGTCTGCCAAATGAAGAGCTTGGGATGATATTGTGTAATCTTTACCATTTACCTATAAGCTTTACTACATGGTTGTGACTAATCTGTGGTGTACCCTTCGTGTATGGTGAGCCAATAGAACCAGCACTGGGGATTTTAATAGCTTTCCAACAGAGGTGCTGCTCATTCCACCTACATATAAGACAATAAAGCTCTCAGATACCTGGTGCTTCTACACTGGCATCTCATAGATTATCAGACTGGTTCATGCTGGAAGGGACCTTAAAGCTCATCCAGTTCCAACCTCTGCCATGGGAAGGGACACCTTCCACTAGAGCAGCTGCTCCAAGCCCCTGTGTCCAACCTGGCCTTGAGCACTGCCAGGGATGGGGCAGCCACAGCTTCTCTGGGCACCCTGTGCCAGCGCCTCAGCACCCTCACAGTGGTTAGACCCTCAAAGCCCTATTTTTCTGTAATGGCAAGCAGAACATAAGCTAAATCACGGATGTAGACTCCTGATACATAAACCACTCCATTATTTTTAAATGAGGAACCTGCAGGAGGAGATTAAGAAATGCCATTAATACCAGAGAGTGGGCAGGTAGAGGAGCCAATTCCCAGTCCAAATCCAAACTATAAGAACACCTCGCTTCGCTGCCAGCAAGAGCTAAACTGCCATGGTTATAGCTTGTAATGGTAGCATCTGGAAACTTTTAACCCAGACCAGCAACATAAATATATTCTCAAGTAATCCATGATCCACAAGAAGCCTGTCTGGGCATGTACATTGCTTTAAGCATGAGCAAGTACACACACACGCAATAAATGTACTTATTGCTTTTTAACTTCCATAACTGCCCCTAAAAAGCCTTCTGAGGCAGTAAAACAAGCGCTTTAAGTTCTGGTTATACAACACAGCAACAGTGGGAATGTGCTATTCATTCCTCTGAAACTTTTGAGAAGGAAAATGAAGATGGCAGAAAAGAAGCTGCACAGACACTAGTACTGCAGCACATTCTCCTCCAAGGCAGGGGGAGGTGTCAGCTCTCTTGTGTTGATCCCTGCTTGGAATCTTCTGTATTTATGTTTTATTATATCTGCAAGACACCCATGGCCATGAAAACCTTCCTACAGCCACCCTTACAGGCTCCCCTTGCATCGGGGCTGACATTTCAAAGAGCATTTTATGCTCTTTGAGAAAGCTACAGAATAGCCCAGTTTGCAAAATACTAAATAAATGTGTAATCACATTATGCCAGTGAATGACAAACCAAACTGTAGTGGAGAGCTGGCTTCATGTTCACTAAATTTGGCATTTCAGAGCAACACCCTGTAGGATTCAGGTTTTATCTATCCAAATTCTCACAGTTTCAGATCACCACTCTTCAGTTAGTAACTGCAGGACCATTCAGACAAGTGCTTGTTTTCAACTTACTATGACACCCTTTGCAGCAGCAGCTTTTAATCTTCAAAGGGGTCATCAGTTCCATTCAAGTTATCTGCAAATTAGATGGTAACACCAGTGTCAGCTGCCATGACACCCGTATTTATTTTGCTACCCAAACACACCATCTATTATCTATTAGTTGTTTACCACAGCTCTGCCAAAGGGGCAAGCCCCATCACTCAGGCCACAGGCACAGAAGGCAGCTTGACAGTATCAAGGTCTATTTGCAGTCCTGACTGTGGTCCAGGTTGCAAGACAACTTCCTCCACACAAGCAGTGGCCATAGCAGGAAAAGGCTCCTCTCCTCCACAAGCACTGTGCTTGCAGCAATGCTCCCCTGCAGCTCCTGGTGTGTGTGCACGTACATCTAACCTACAACACCGCTGCGGTTACAGCCTGCTCAACTACATTGAGACGTGCCTCAACTAGACAAGACACTCCAGCACAAAGCTGAACACAGGCAAACTGCCCAAGTGGTTCCTTTGCAGGCATTACTGCAGCCTCCACCAACACTAGTCTGCTATCACATCTCCATTCACTGTTTAAAAGCTAAACTAAATCCTTCTCTGCACTCTAAAGCACGGATGTATATTTATTCTTACTACCTATTCCAACACCCTGCTCCCAAACTCCTGACTTCTTCCCTTTACTTCAAAACTAATTTGAAAACAAATAAAGGTATTACTACTACTGACTCTGTTCTGCCTACTCTGCTGTCTTCATTAAAGACCCATCAACAAACACCAGTTTAAAGTCTTGGTTCAGCCCACCTGCAGCAACCCATACTTGGACCCCCAGTCTAATAGCACTAGTTCAGCTTCTAGAGGTTCAAACCAAATGCTGCTCAGTTTCTTGTAGCAAAGGAACACTTAGCACAGCTCCTAACCTGTCAAATGCAACAGGAGCAGAATAAGCCTTTTTGGTCTTTAAAATCATTCTGACAAGGGAATCCCATGATATCCCACACACTGACATGTAGAAGCACAGTAACTTTGCCGCTGGTATAAAATAACCAGCTCTTCCAGAATTTTGGGAAGCCTACACCAGGCATTTAATCCAACTGTTTTGCCAAGTTCAGTTTCTACCATTATTTCTGCCACCAGGAGACCACCGTTTTCACAAAACAGGGGAGACCATGATGCCAAATTCACGACAATTAAGCAAAACAGGTTACAGGGAGATGTACACAAGAAGTCTACCACATGAATTAGACTTCAAATGAACTGATAAGAACCTACACCCCCCCCCAATGCACACACAGGCAAGCTGCACACTTTGAGATTTAATATTAGACTTTGATTACTAACTAACCACCAGTGAATAATTATACTGGCTTCACCACGATAAAATTCTTGCCATAATCCATATTTTTTTCCAGCCTTGTTTGTTTGCTGTTCTATGATGATCAACATTAGCAGATTATCACTGCTTCAACGAAATACAGATCAACTCTTTGTTCCATCATCTCGGATTATACTCTGGAAAGAAGATGACCAAAACACCTCCCCAAAAGCCATGACCATACCTCTTTCTGCTGCCTCTCCAATTCCTTCATCCGGATCTCCCGTGCCTCTGCCCGTGCCGCTCGCTTTGCTGCGAGTCTTGCTTCAGCCTGCAAAGGGGAACACAGCAGTGAAATGAAAGCTGCCCAATTCCACCTGAAACACACTTGTTAAGCAGGGCATGAAATACAGAGACTTGACTCGGCAAGACTGTAAACACATCTGTAGGAGTTAATACCCTATTGCGAGGAATGGCCCTGCCTTCCATAATTTGTTATGCTTCACAGCCAGGTAATACACCCTCGTGTGGGCACTACCCTCAGCCAGGAGCTGTGTTTCACAGCACTTTGCGTTTCTTTAATTACTATTTGTGTGGATAGAGAGGAAACAGCAAGATTTGTTTATGAAAGGCAGGGTTTGCTCTTCCTCCCTCCCTCTCTCCCCTCCCCTTTCGCGGTGCAGCTTATTTATATTGATGAATTAATCTGACCAACAGCAAACACATTATGTGCCATCTTTCCCAACCACTGATGCTGCACACACATACATGGGGGCACAGCACTCAGGTAAACGATGCTGTTGAGCATGACTATGCACAGCTACGGCTGACATGCTGGATGCTAGGGTGGGAGCAGGGAACCTGAGAAAACGCACTAACTTGAGGTCTCCAGACATCCACATTCAAGTCCAAACCTCTCCGGAGTGGAAACCTGCCAAGAAGCAGCCTCCTGGGAGGGAGATCTACAGCGCTTCCTCATTTCAGCCCAGCTGGAAGCACTACAACAGCCTATACAGTAATATCTCTAAATACTGTGTGTTTCATCCCAGGCAAAGCTGCTCAGTCTTACAGAGGGAGATGTAAAATGAGCCCTTGCTCTGTACCCCACAGCTGGGAGCAGTCTGCCCAGGGAGCAGGGAGCAATAGGCATTGCTCAGCCAGTCGCCCTGGTGTTACACCCAACCCCTGCTTCTGATACCTCTTCCTGTAAGTACAGCATCCGATTGAACAGGAACACTTGCAGTAATACGAGGGTCAAGCATACAATAAACCAAAGAGTTTCCACCAGCACTTCTAACCAGGAGGAAAACCAGAAAGAGGACAGGTGCCATTTCTTTTCCCTTCTGTAAGTACAGTCACCATTTGAACCTATGGGAAAGGGCCACAACCTTCAAAACCACACCACAAAACATGGGGAAAGTTTAAACAAACGAGTAGGTTGGTTGAAACTTCCAGCTAACACAAAAGGGCCAATGAAAACCAAGCACAAGATGGTGTATGGGAGGTCCAGGAGCCTTCCCACCGCCCATGTTCTACTAAACCCTACCATAAACAGCCCCAATACCTAAATAACTCCACAGCTCAGCTATCAACATTCTCCCTCAGTTTTCTGCATTGCCCCTAGGCTCATAACTGGTGAGCAGGCAGATTCCTCTTGATGATCACAGCAGCTCCCCATTGTGCAAATACAATCTGTCTACCTGAACAGCTTTTAATCACTGCAACACAGTCAATTTCCATCTGAAACTCCAGTCTTCTGCCAGTAGCTGTGCAAACACAAGATCATGTCCCAAGGAAGGAGAATCTTGCTCCAGTGGCACCAGCTCATTCAGGATTTTTCAGGGACAGAGGGAATAGGAGGCATACCTTTCATTCCCCATAGCTTAGAGAAATGCTCCCTCATCCCTGCAAACTGTAAGTAGTCTTAAGAAACAGCACACAAATTAAAGTAAACCACTTTACTGTACACACGTTTGCAAACCACACCTGATTCAAGTAGATTAAAGAATAACAGAACTGTTTGGGTTGGAAAGGACCTTAAAGCTCATCCAGCTCCAACCCCTGCCACAGGCAGGGACACCTTCCACTGGAGCAGGGTGCTCCAAGCCCCTGTGTCCTACCTGGCCTTGAACACTGCCAGGGATGGGGCAGCCACAGCTTCTCTGGGCACCCTGTGCCAGCGCCTCAGCACCCTCACAGGGAAGAGCTTCTGCCTAAGAGCTCATCTCAGTCTCCCTTGTTCTGGCAGGTTCAAGCCATTCCCCCTGTCCTGTCCCTACAGGCCCTTGTCCCAAGCCATCTCCAGGTTTCCTGTGGTCCCTCATGTATGTAACCTGTCATTTGTTAGCATAAAATTCAGTGCTAATCCATAGAGTGCCTTTAATATATTCTATTTCAGTTTTGCAGCCCTCCACCTGCAAAGCCAATCTGCAAACCTGTAAGACACGCAAGAGGAAAAGCACATGTTCACTTAGTATCTTTGACTAACAATGCCTTACATTTTGGAACAAACATATTCTGCATTTATGAGCTTCTTCTTTCCCTGCTTGGCTCTTCACCAGACAAACACGAGAAACAATATATTCTGATCCTTTCAAACAGCTTCTGGAATTCAAAGTCTGCCATTGGCACATACTGGTATGCTTGCAGGAAGTCAACAAATTGTTATTCCACCCAGAATACTAGTGTATTAAAGCAAGTAATTTTTATCACATCAAAACAAAGAATTTAGGATCATTTGAGCTGGAAGGGACCTTGGGAAGTCTCCAATCCACCCTCCTACTCAGAACACAGTCAGGATCAATTCTGGATCATGATGCCCAGTTGGCTCTCAAAAACCTCCAAGGCTGCCAGGCTCCTGCTTCACTGCCTGACCATCCTCACAGGGAATGAATCCCACATCACATCAGAACCCACTCTCAGTTTAAAACCACTGTTTCATCTTCCTGCTATGCATCCCATAAGACAGCCTGGCTCTTGGCTTCCTCAGTAACCTCAGACTGTATGTCAGAAGGCTGCTGTTCATTCCTACCTTATGGCCTGGTGCTGTGCATCAGATACTGTACGTAAACTGGTAGTTACATTTTCTTAAACATGCTCTCAGTGATGTCTAGGTACTATTTAGATGATTACACAGTTATTTTCATTGTGGTTCCTGATGAAATCATCACCTCTTCCTCACTGGACAAAGGCGGTTTGTAAGGGACAAGCCATCCTTCCCTGAAGGGTAACTGAAGCCACAGCAAAATGAGACTACAGGTGACAAGAAACATGCAAAGAGAAGAAATACTCAGCGCAATGATGTGATCAATACAATAAGCAATGGTCTCTGATGGTATCAATGATACAAATAGCAAATAAAATCTCCTTCGCTTCCTCAGGTTAGGTTGGTTAAGCAAGACTGAACGCGTTCTCGCTCATCACCCATCTTCCCTTGGCACTCGAACCAAACAGGACCACTAGAGTCTGCAGAAGGGTAAATCAGAGCTCCCAAATAAATACTCCCAGTTTCCCAGGGAAGTCCTCATCTGACAGAGCACAAACCCAGTCCCCAGCTGCAGAAGTCATGCTCCCAAACCCTTCCCCTCTGAAGCTACACATGAGCCTCTGGAGAGCACTCTCCAACTGGGTTTGCAGTAAGCTATAATCAGGCTGGTCCTTCAGTGATCAGGTGTGCCCTTCCTGACCCCCTTTCTACCATGCTTCAGTTGATGGAATTTCTTCTTCAGAATGGAATGTTTTTATACCGTGTGGTAACACTGGTAACAAACCTGGCATCACTTGTGAGCGCAGAGGAAGTAAATCAGCCAGGGCAGGATGAGAACACACCTAACACTTACTGTGTATGATTTTATCAGAGGTAAACCAAAGTCTCGTAGCAACCCAAACACCCGGCAAATTCTGCAGCAAGTGTGGGAGACAAACAGGAACTATTACATATGACTTTCCCTGTGCATAACCATAGCTCAGCTACTGACAGGAGCAGCTACCCCATCAGCAACCCACATGGCCCGGATGTTCCCAGCACAAGCTCCACTCTCACCTCCAGACTTTTGGACTAATACATAAGAGTGTCAGATTTATTATGGACCTTTTCCTCAAAAGCAGGGGATGACTAAACTTGCCCACGGTTGTCAAACCACACTCATTGAAAGTCTTGGACTCTGCTTTCACATTAATAGTTCTGTGCTATAAATACCTTTATTTCTTGCACACCCTGCAAACAGCAGCTTTAATTTCACATTTCTCTCTCTGTGCTGACTAAACCAAAACAGGCTTTGCCTGGATGACTTTGGCCTTCATCCAGCCCAAGCACTTGTCAGGATACAGAATCAAGGGCAGTCAGTAGAAGAGACTGACACCACAGCCTGCAAGGGACACAGCCAACATCAGGACAGCAGCTCAGGGAGGGGATCCTGCCCCTCTGCCCTGCTCTGGGGAGAACCCCCCTGCAGCCCTGATCCAGCTCTGGGGCAGCAGCACAGGAGAGACATGGAGCTGCTGGAGAGAGGCCAGAGGAGCCCATGGAGATGCTGTGAGGGCTGGAGCAGCTCTGCTCTGGAGCCAGGCTCAGAGAGCTGGGCTGGGGCAGCCTGGACAAGAGAAGGCTCCTGAAGGGGAGACCTGAGAGCAGCTCCAGTGCCTAAAGGGGCTGCAGGAAACCTGGAGAGGGGCTTGGGACAAGGGCCTGTAGGGACAGGCCAAGGGGAATGGCTTGAACCTGCCAGAACAAGGGAGACTGAGATGAGCTCTTAGGCAGAAGCTCTTCCCTGTGAGGGTGCTGAGGCGCTGGCACAGGGTGCCCAGAGAAGCTGTGGCTGCCCCATCCCTGGCAGTGCTCAAGGCCAGGTTGGACACAGGGGCTTGGAGCACCCTGCTCCAGTGGAAGGTGTCCCTGCCTGTGGCAGGGGTTGGAGCTGGATGAGCTTTAGGGTCCTTTTGTACGCAAACCACTCTGGAAGACTCTATGATCATGAAAACTGTGATAAATTCATACAAAGTTCTGAAAATCAGACCGCAAAGGCTAGGATGAAAGGCCCAAGTTTGCCAGCAGAAATAACAATTCAACTGATTCAAAACAAAGAAAACAAAAATCACCAGGCTCAAAGGAAGTAATCTTAATCTAAAATTCACTAGTGACTCAGTGAGCAAGCAAAACAGGCCTCAGTCAGAAGTGACAGATCACTGGCAACAACAGAGGACTAAAAATATGAAGCCTAATTGCTCTCATTAGAAAGCTTTTGTAATTCCCCTTTTATCAAGTACTCCTCATCTGACAAGGAGGACTGGCATCTTCAGCCAATCTGTGCATCTCACAAAAACCCATCAAGCCTAATGAGGGGCCTCTGTAAAGCCCTGTGGGCACACAAGGAGATGGCAACCACACTGCTGAGGTGAAGATGAAATGCACATCAGCTGAAAAACAATTGCCTTAATGTATGTAACTCCCTCAAATACTACAACTGCATCTCCTGCTCTTTTGTCTTCGGACTGCAGTTGCACAGAGTGATTGACAGCCACTAAGCCCCAAGAGAAGTATACTGCTGCTCTGAAGATGGTCATTGCTTTTGGAAGTCCCCTTGCTCAGTACTGGACACCCCTCCCTGCTTAAAGGGTCACTAGTTTTAAAGTTGTTGAGTTCTCTGCAGCAGATCTTTATTCTGCCTCAAGGAGTTCTGCACATTTAGCTCTGAACAGGGAAAAACTAAATAGGAGATAACCTGGTTCACTGCTGAAGTACAGCTGCAGCTGAAAAAAAGCTAAACCAGATCATAGCACCACAGACAGGTTTGTGCTGGAAGGGACCTTAAAGCTCATCCAGTTCCAACACCTGCCACAGGCAGGGACACCTTCCACTGGAGCAGGGTGCTCCAAGCCCTGTGTCCAACCTGGCCTTGAGCACTGCCAGGGATGGGGCAGCCACAGCTTCTCTGGGCACCCTGTGCCAGCGCCTCAGCACCCTCACAGGGAACAGCTTCTGCCTAAGAGCTCATCTCAGTCTCCCCTGTTCTGGCAGGTTCAAGCCTGTCCCTTGTCCTGTCCCTACAGGCCCTTGTCCCAAGCCCCTCTCCAGGTTTCCTGCAGCCCCTTTAGGCACTAGAGCTGCTTTCATGTCTCCCCTTCAGGAGCCTTCTCTTGTCCAGGCTGCCCCAGCCCAGCTCTCTCAGCCTGGCTCCAGAGCAGAGCTGATCCAGCCCTCACAGCATCTCCATGGCCTCCTCTGGCCTCTCTCCAGCAGCTCCATGTCCCTCTTGTGCTGCTGCCCCAGAGCTGGATCAGGGCTGCAGGGGGGGTCTTGTCAGAGCACAGAGGGGCAGGATCCCCCAGCCTGCAGCTGTGTGGTTATTTGGTATCCACAGGAAAGGGTGAGAGGAGTCTTCTGCTGTCTGCAGCAGGAGGAAGTGGGGAGAAGCAGGAGTGCAAGATCTGCATCTGCTGAGGAGTTATCTTCTCATGGCTCTACACCCCACGCATCGAGACCAGAAGAGGTCTGGCTGCACCCACAGCCGGTGCTGCTGGGCCTGGTGCATCGTGCACAATGGTTACGGAAGCGAGAGCTTCCTGGCTGCGAGCACAGTGACAGGGAAGCTGCACATTCATTATCATTCTGATGACAGAATTATTTAGGTGACTTTGTTGGGTAGAGGCTAATGACACACATCCTGAAGGTGTGCATTCCCTGTGCAATGCCCAAGAGCTCATTGTTCAACTGGGAGCCCCAAGAAACAGCCAACAAACACAGGAAATTATGTGCTTTTTTGAGCAGTGAAAAATGACTCCGATGACTTGCCACAAAGCTACGTACATCAGAGGTTTAGATCTATACACAGCACCCCTTAATTCCAACGTGCACAAAATCATCTGCTTTTAAGACCTGTAATCAAAGTTAGTACCATGGCTTTTTGTGGAGGACAGTGTTAGTTTGGCAGCACCAAACCATGGGCAGAGTTCTCTGATCCCACTGTCAGAGCAGCTTTAGAACACAAGACTGCCCACTTAAATTACACCTGCTTACTGTATGCAACTGCTATTATGTATTTCTGCAGTAACTATTCTCAGGCTGATTTAAACTGCTTGCCAACACACTTACGATGGAGCCAGCAAGTCACTTTCGGGGCAAGCATTCCATTACTGTGCATGTAAAGCCTTTTCCTCAAGTGATAACTGTTCACGCTATTTACACAAGTCATACACCATCAGACAAAAGAGATCTGATAAGGTTTGCTATACTTCAACTGAAGTTGAAGTCTGTTTAGAGAAGCAGCACCTGATTTACAATGCTCCTGTGACACAGTTCTCAGGTAAAACTAAGTGCTACCCCATGGCAATGACTTCCCACCTTCACTTGAATTACAGGTGACACGAACCAGTGAGTTCCAGGAACTCACCATGAGTTTTCATGCCCTCCTCAGCATCCGAACTGGAGCCTATAAATAACTTGCCTGCTTAGAGGTCATACCAGTGTATTCACCTGACATTTTATGCATGGGAGTTATAAATGCAAACACACTTTGCACCACTTGACACAGAGCCTATGAATCATGCAGGGCTCGGCCAGTCTGCATCCTGCTTAACTCCTCACCTTTCTCTTGGATATGAGTTAGTATTAAAAGCCAACATGTTCATGAACCTTAACCTACCCAAAGATGCCCTCCCAATATCCACGTCCCACCACTGCTGGCAGGACAGAGAAGCCCATGACAGGCTTGTCTAACGGCTCCTATCCCTTCATACAGCCACGGTGGTGAGCCCAGGGTGATGGTTTATGTCAGCAGATGACGAATCCACCCATTAACAGCTTACAGTCACACGGGGCTGTGCTGAAAGCTCACTCATAAACCCCGTCCGAGGTTCAGGTGCCCTCTCTGCTCTGCTACCATGCGTTTTACCTCTGATTTTCAGAAGAAACCCTTTAAATACAGCACTGTCTTCCTCCAGCGGCAGCAGGAAGTGCCCCCAGCACCACTGCCGAGCTGCTGCCTCCAGCATGGGACCGCACCGCAGCGTGCACAGGACCCCGCAGACCCCCTGCCCCTCGGTCACTGCCCCAGCTCCGGCACTCGGAGGGGCAGCCCCGCTCACCTGCTCCCTGGCGGCCGGGCTGAGGCACTCGGACACCGCCTCCATGGCCGCGGCCCCGCTCGCTGCCGCCGCCGCTCCGTGAGCAGGAAGCCGGCGGCCCCGGACGGGACGGCCCCGGGGGCGGGGCGCTGCCGGGTGCGATGGTGCCTGCCCCACAGAGCGGTTTGTGCCCGAGGGACCTCAGAGCTGCTCCAGCCCCTGCCACGGGCAGGGACACCTTCCACTGGAGCAGCTGCTCCAAGCTCCTGTGTCCAACCTGGCCTTGAACACTGCCAGGGATGGGGCAGCCACAGCTTCTCTGGGCACCCTGTGCCAGCGCCTCAGCACCCTCACAGGGAACAGCTTCTGCCTAAGAGCTCAGCTCAGTCTCCCCTGTTCTGGCAGGTTCAAGCCATTCCCCTTGGCCTGTCCCTACAGGCCCTTGTCCCAAGCCCCTCTCCAGGTTTCCTGCAGCCCCTTTAGGCACTGGAGCTGCTCTAAGGTCCCTTCAGGAGCCTCTCTTCTCCAGGCTACCCCAGCCCAGCTATCAGCCTGCCTTCATACTTAGCAGAGGTTCAGCTCCTCTGACCATCTTTCTGAGATAGGTATGACTAGACAGACACTAGCTTTTAAAGGGGGTAAAAAAGAAAGATAGATTAATATCCACTTTCAGACAATGCCCTTTAGGTTCTGTGAGTACTGCCCTGCTCCCCCAAGTGACAGTGATACAGCAGGCAAGGACCGGGAGGAAGCTAACTGCTCTCAGCTAAGTGATGCTCAATGGCATTGGCAAGCAATCAAGTAAAATGCACCCCTGTCTTCCCAGATTATGGCTTAGCTCCTGTAGTTACAGAGCTGTATGCACTTGGTTTTCATTTAGAGCTGTCTGAAGGATCCAGTGGAGTGTCCAGTGCCAGGAGGAGCAGGAAGAGTGTGGATGTAGGAATACAGGGAATTTTGGGAATCCCAGCAGAATGGGCCTTGCTTCATGTCAGATCAATTCACAACATGCTGAGGTGTGTTTCGAATGCTGTGAGCTCTGTGTTACTGAAAAATTGAAGTTGGCTGGTATTAAAAAGACCTCCCGATCCTTCAGTTCCTTACCCACCAGGGCAGTGGCACACTTACAGGTTTGAAGTTACCCCGAGATATGTAGGACACCTTGTACTGCATCAAGTAAGCCAAATAAAACCAAGTATTTTTGCTGCTGTATAGACTTAGACAGTAATTAGAAAGAGGTGGATGTGGGGATGCTAATTTATACCTTGTATAGGAAGGACTTGCATCTCTAACATATCTTCTAAGTGATAGATAGTACCTTACTTGTACAGATTTACCAGTGAATGTCAAGGGGAGTTAATTCTCATCAACCAAGAAAACCAGAACAAATTGTCTATTTTAAGATAAGGTGAAAATATGCATACTTTGTCCTTAATGGTGGCTTAAACCACAACACTGAGTTACGATGCTTTAGATTTACATGGTTAACATCACTCCCCTTCCTTCTCTATTAAAACCTTTACATACAAGCAAGGCACATTGGAAGAATGAGCACCAGAGCCTGAGCCTGGCTGCCTTGGCGTGAGTTGCCATAGTCCAGCAGTGCCTTCCTCACAGCTGATAACAGGGTTTTGGATTTGTGCAATGCTTGACAGGGTTTACTGCACCAAAACTAAATGGTGAGCAGTGTCTGGGAATTAGGCCTCAACTTCTGTGGGATCCAGGGCCAGGCACCGAAGATGGACCTGCTTGGCATTGCAGGAGCAGCAGCGATTCCCAGGGGCATCTCCAAGCAGGGAGCTCAGCTGGGGCAGGACATGCCAGGGTCTTCCTGCAGTTATTGTATACTTGTGGTGTTCTTTGCTCTTGCTGACAAAGGGTAAGAGAAAGGCAGCAGAGCAGGAACATTTTCAGCCTTAAGGGGCTTAGGGATGTAGGTACAGTACCTGAATAGCAAAGTGTTTCTGGATCACATTATGTTGGGCTGGTGCCTGCTCCAGTATAAACCATCCTGGGGATGAAATGGGTGTCAGCTAAACACAGGTTTCATTTGCAGACATTGTCTCTGTTGACTGCCTATGAAGTGTGCTAGGCAGACAATACTGCCTAGCTTCCCTTTCTCCTTTCACCTTGGCTATTTTGCTATGCAGGCATACCCCATCATACCCTCCAGCTAGCAGGTTCACCAAGAAGAAGCTTCACCCAAGGCTACAGTGTACCATTGCATCCCCAGTCACCAACTTTCAGAGTAGCTCAAGACTGACTTTTTCTGAGTAACAAAACAGTACTTTTGAGGCACGTGATTATTTCTGTAGCTATCAGTTTATTTCCATACACATATTGAAGTGGACTTAAGACAGTTCAGATTTACTTTTTTAAAGCAAAGTTGTGCCCTTCACCCTGTAATGAAGGAAAAAATAACATGTAGGCTCAGGGGTTTGGAGTTTAATGAAAGATGGAGGCTTTGGAGACCTTATTACAGCCTTTCAGTACTTAAAGGGGGCTTAAAGGCACAATAAACTGTTTACCAGGGCCTGTAGGGATAGAACAATGGGTAAAGACTTTAAACTGGAAGACAGACATGAGACATAAGGAAGAGGAGTGGTGATGATGGGGACAATGAGGGTGCTGAGGCACTGGCACAGGGTGCCCAGAGAAGCTGTGGCTGCCCCATCCCTGGCAGTGTTCAAGGCCAGGTTGGACACAGGGGCTTGGAGCACCCTGCTCCAGTGGAAGGGGTCCCTGCCTGTGGTAGGGGGTTGGAACTGGATGAGGTTTGAGGTCCCTTCCAACATAAACCAGGCTGGGACTGTCTGACTTAAGTAAAACCAGTCTGTTTCATAAATGCAATGCTCTCCCTACCTTAAGCAGGATTTCTCCCTGTGCCAGGGTCCAAGTTAGACATCCGTAATGTCCTTTATTTAAAGGAAGAGTGTGTGGCCTTTTCAGGGACAGTGGGACACGGCTGGGGTCCAGGGACTGTAAATGAATCCAGTTGAACTATTGCCCCCAAACGTAAAATAGTCCCAGCCCATCCAAATAAGCTAAACCACCATCAGCTGCATGGCAGCACTGGGAAAGGGAAAGGGATTCTCCACACTGGGCTGCCAGCTCATGGGAAACTGAGCTCTGTTGCTGGGTGGAGGCTTTGCTGGGAGCCCAGCCCCACACTCGCTGCCTGGGAAGGAGAGCACAGGGTTTAGTTGCTGAAGGGCAATGTGTTGTGCTTGTCTCTGCAACCGGAGAAAACCTGGTGCCAGGAGGGCATGACTCTGCTGGAGTTCTATTGTTGCTGCTGCAGAACTGCAATGGATAAAATGAGCTGCTTAAGCTTCCGTAATGCTCCCTGAGCTCTTGTCCCTGCAACAAGTGAAACCAGCGGGGGAAACTCAGATCAGGTGAACTCAAACGTGGCACTGGTTTCTGCTCAGCCTGTGCCTTGCATTGTTCTTGGGGTACTGCCCTATTTAGTGCTATTTACAAACACCTGAGTCCTCTAATCCCTCTGGGTGCATTTTAGGCTCACCCAGCTCATCACAAGAGACTTTTTGAAGCACTATCCCCCCTCCTCTCCCACAGCATTCCCACACCCCAGCTCCATTCACTGCTGGGTTTCCCAGCCTTTTCTTTTGCTCTTCTCCTTTTTATAATTTAACTAACTCCTTAGAGCATGATGCTGTTGCTTAAAGACTAAAACCAACACCAGCCTCTCCAGTGGTCAGCACCTGGGTTAAGCTCAGCTCTGCACAACCCAGTGCACCACAGGGATACGACTGCAGCAAATTAACAACAGTTTCATGGTTTATTTCTGTGATGCAAACGCTACTCAGTGTGAATAAAGATTTATAAGCATCTATTCAAGTGTCTGAGTGTTGCATTCCAGTACGCTGGGATGTGCAGCCTGGAGAGTGAGTATACCTGCTGAATGGGGAAGTGCTGGGTTGGTGCTGGGGGTTATCTTCCTCTAGCTTAAAAAGGAGGTTGTGAGCTTTGAAACCATTCTTGGAATTGCTTTCTCAGGTAAAAAGCTCATTGCACAGGTCCAGTTAGGACTGTAGGATAATGGCAGTGATGGCTGCAGCAGGAGCATTAAAGAGCATCCTAAGGAGTGTGAGCAGCAGCTCTGGGGAAACCCCCCCCCCCCCCCACAGCCCTGATCCAGCTCTGGGGCAGCAGCACAAGAGGGACGTGGAGCTGTTGGAGCGAGGCCAGAGGAGGCCATGGAGATGCTGCAAGGGCTGGAGCAGCTCTGCTCTGGAGCCAGGCTGAGAGAGCTGGGCTGGGGCAGCCTGGACAAGAGAAGGCTCCTGAAGGGGAGACCTGAGAGCAGCTCCAGTGCCTAAAGGGGCTGCAGGAAAGCTGGACAGGGGCTTGGGACAAGGGCCTGTAGGGACAGGCCAAGGGGAATGGCTTGAACCTGCCAGAACAGGGGAGACTGAGCTGAGCTCTTAGGCAGAAGCTGTTCCCTGTGAGGGTGCTGAGGCGCTGGCACAGGGTGCCCAGAGAAGCTGTGGCTGCCCCATCCCTGGCAGTGTTCAAGGCCAGGTTGGACACAGGGGCTTGGAGCACCCTGCTCCAGTGGAAGGTGTCCCTGCCCGTGGCAGGGGTTGGAGCTGGATGGGCTTTAAGGTCCCTTCCAGCACAAAGCAGGCTGTGACTCTATGAAATACCATTAACTCAGTGCACAGCTCTCCTAACTGCGCATCTCCCATTTGAAACAGGACATTGTAAGAATGACATTAATTCAGGGAGATATCTAAACAGGAAGAACGCTCATGGTGGAAATAAATACACATGACATGGAATACAATGCTAAACTGAGCATGAGAATAGCAGGTAACAGGAGATGTAGAAGCAGGGGAAAAGTCAGCAATTTTCAGTTTGAGAAAGCTGGGAGGTTCATTGTGAGCTCATCATGGTTATGTCTGAACAGGGAAAAATGGCAGCAAACACCACACAAACAAACCCCATAGAAAAACCCACCAAAATGACTGTGCTTAGGACAGCAGCTCCGGTTGTGATGACCCAGACTTGAGCTCACCTCTCCATGAGGAACATGCTTCCTTTTTGCAAACACACAGATGCAAACCCCACCATGCTTGCACACAACACCACACGTTCCTCCACAAACACACGTCTTAATCCTAAAAACCACTTCCACAGAACTGCATCCCTTTACCTCTAAGTAAAAGGGAGCTGTGTCAAAAGGAAGGTCTTCAAAGTGTTTTCCAGCCTAACTGGGCCTGTGATACTTAGGAGTTTGGCAATATCCCTCCATATCACATTTGCCATTGTCCCTCCAACCACTGGTAACAGACAAAGCAAGTTTCATTTTGTGGAGACATAGGATGGCAAGAACTTCATGCTGGCAGGGAAGTTTGGTTTCTCTGCCTCTTTGAGGGCTCAGAATCTTGTTCTTCTCATGTTCCAGAAGCCTATAAAAAAGAATTCTATGGAGTAACACCCATGTGAAGTCATGAAGACAAAAAAAGCCCTACGCATGCATCTCACTTCATCATCCCTGCCTGCTGTGGGCATCCTGGCACCCTTGCAGCTCAGCTGGCAGAGTTAACAAAACCTCCTTGTAAACCGTAACTAAGGCAATGAACTTGCGTATACACAACTAAGTGCTGCTTAGGGAAACAATGTCCGGTTTTCATAAGCAAAGTGCACTGCCAGTATCAACAGAGGTTTTTCTGTTGAGGCTTGAACATGACACAGCGAGGAGGAAGGGAACTGCTGAACCAGACACAAGTGCTTCTTGCTGCACTCAAGTCAGACAGACTGAATCATGCTAGTGGGGAAGCTTGAAGACTCATGGGTAGCCTAATGCATGGCATGCTTATCATGCAGCCCAGGGAATCCAGCTTCCAAACTCAAACGCAATGCTGTCAGGGACATTCAGATGGCATTAATGCCTCATTGCTATCAGAAAGCTTCAGAAATATGAGATACTGATGTAGGAAGAGATGATCTTTCAGTTTTAGAAATAACAGATTTAAGAATAGTTCTCCTAAGCTAATAAATTTCATACTGAGTCTTAAAACTTCCCTGTTCCTTTGCCCAATCATGGGGAAAATACAAAAAAACACCCTACCAGATAGTAAAAGATGAGATCAAAATCCCATGCTTTGGTTCAAAGCATTTTACACAACCTGAGTACACAGAGACTTGTGTAGCACACCAACAGAAAGCCCCCAAACCAACAACAAAACCCCATATGCAAAAGTAATCCAGTGAGGGACTTACTTGGAAAGTGCTTCTCTGCCACCTCCAAACCTCACCAGCTCTAAGGAGCTGGAAGCTGCATTAACAACCATTGCCACCATGACTGCAGACAGTAACATGAGGTGGGGAAGGAGGAGCATTTGAAGACTGGGAGTGCCACAGATCCCTCCTCAAGCTCTCCAACCCAACACACACAAAAGGCAACCAACATCCAATTCACAGGAAAAGGCAAGTCCAAAGATTCAGGCTGAGAGCTAAAGAGAATTATGTTTTCAACTCAAAATATCTGACTGTATTCATGCCGGAGAACAGACCAGTCTGGCATTGGAAATCATCGGAAATCAGAGCTTTAGGATCCTTTGCAAACATAGAAAACTCTCATTATCAAACAGCTTCACAACAACTGGACAGTTAACCCTGAGAAAGGCCCAATTTTCTGATACAAAGGGGACAGTGAAGACACTCAAAGGGAAACCTGATGGAAAGAACTGTTACATCGTTTCCCAAGGCAACCCTAACTGCAACCTAAACCTGTTGTCCTGGATCGGACTCATTCACACAATACAATCCAACAAGCCTCAAGTTTGGAGGCTCATTTGAAGGTTTTCTATGGAAACTTTTCCTGCAAGGACATTCCACGACCGATTCCTTATTTTGTTTTAACGTTTCTCAGAATGCCAGAGCTTTGTTTTTCCTTTTCCTCATTAATTCCCAAGCACTGGGAGCAGGGAGCACAAACAGGCAGATGTTCCCCTCTGACATGCCAGTGGTGCTGTAGTTTGAGGGGTCAGCATTCTTGCTCTTCTTGCTTATGTTTTTGAGCCAAAGTCTGGGAAGAGGCAGAGGGGAAGAGACCCACAACTAATGGGGAATTTGCCCAAGACCATTGTCCACTTTGGAGAAACATTTGCTCGTGGTGTTTGCCAAAAAACAATTAAATTCTATCTCAGAGATATAATTTGAGCATGTGACCAGAGTCCTGTTGACATGGGCCTTCCCCCCCATAAAGAGGAACAACGTTTATCCTGCAGAACACTGCAGTGAACAGTGTGTACAGATTTACAATGTAAAAGACAATTAGGGAGTTGTGTCCTACTTCATAAATTATACTGCCCTGCAGTCACACGGGGCCACTGCTAAAAATACAGTCTAGAGAATAACTGAAATCCATCATGAGCTCCCATGGATTACCCAAGCAAATCCTGCCACAAGGAACTGATCTTCATCACTATGAGGGTGCTGAGGCACAGGCAGAGCTTGCTCAGAGAAGCTGTGGCTGCCCCATCCCTGTCAGTGCTCAAGGCCAGGTTGGACACAGGGGCTTGGAGCACCCTGCTCCAGTGGAAGGTGTCCCTGCCTGTGGCAGGGGGCTGGAATGGGATGAGCTTTAAGGTCCTTTCCAACCCAAACCAGTCTGGGATTTCATGATCTTAAAACACCTCTTAAAAATAAGGTCTCCTGTAATAATTTCCATAGGTGCTTGCCATGTTTTAGAGGCATTTATTACATTTATTAGCTTAGGAAATGTTTGGGGGTTTTGTATTTTCTTTTTGGTTTGTTTTTTCTTGTCTCCCCTCTGTCATCTTGGAGTTCAAAAATCACATTGCTGTAAAATGTACTAGTTACTCAGGATGGTGACACGGTCTTTTTCCCTCTGCTCTTTGGTCCCATACCTTCACGTGCACACTAATACCAAAGAGCTTGTCAGCAACTTCTTTAGTGGCTAATGCCTGGTGTGGTCTCTGTGTTGGGCTCCCCTCGCATACTAAGCCACCAGCTTAGCTGGAGATGGGTTAGCTGCAAAGTGAATCCCTTTGAAACTTGGAAATGCACTGGACTTGTAGTAGGAGGAAAAAGTGCTTAAATCACATCCTTCAATTCAAACAAACCTTCTTCATGAGAAAATGATGGAGAGTTCAAAGGGACTTCAGAGGCAAGATTCAGAAGAAAGTCACATAATGCTGTGGAAAACCTATAGAAACCTGTAAAAATAAGATTTTCATAAGCACTGTAGCTCCAGAGCCCAGAGAATGGGGAGAGCACTGTACATAGGGGATACTACTTTCACTGTTATTTAGAAATAACTAAATTGTCCTGTTTCCATACTTGGAAAAAGCAGAACAGGGATGAAAGGACAACGTCAGTACAGGATGTTGGCTGGCAGCTCTGCAGAAGCATGCTGGAGCTATAAACCCCTAACAGTTTCCTATAGGTATTCAGCAGAGAATCAATGCAGCATCATAGAACGGTTTGGAAAGGATCTCAAAGCTCACCCAGCTCCAACCCCTGCCATGGGCAGGGACACCTTCCACTAGAGCAGCTTGCTCCAAGCTCCATCCAGCCTGGCCTTGAACACTGCCAGGGATGGGGCATTCACAACATTACTCTTCACAATGGAGGCTTTCTCTCCAAATAGCTCTGGTCAGCAGCAAGTGGTTGCTCCCACCAGAGAGGAATCTGGACACTCCTCGACAGCAGTTACCTTTAACAAAACCCCATGTTTTGTATGGCCTGTATAATACTGCATCCATTTGGATCAAGGCTATTACTCATGAGAAGTAAGTTCTGCAGGAGTCGACATTCACCTTGGAAACATATGGATCACTCATTCAAGTACATGAATCAGAGTTGTTGAGGCTACAATGATACCTAAAAAGGAAAATAAATAAGCCCACTAACTGACAGGATTTCAGCAGAGAAGCACACAAAGCTTCCCACTGTTGCCTCTTGCAATACTTACTTGTGTGAAGCTGCATTCAGTGGTTTCTTCCACTTGCTTTACCCAACTCTGTATAAAAAGGGAGAATATTCTCTTCTCGGGTGACCACACGGATCCATTTAGTTCTCCCTGTATTAGATCAGCAGTACTTAGCAGCAACTGTTTTCCATGTATAGTTCCTAAATAAGGCTGAACCTCAAAACACAATTCGAACTGCTGTATTCCAGAGTACTTTTTACATGCTGTATTACTGTTTGATTGCAGAATCTTTAATTACAATCTCCTGCGATTTAAGTCACACAGGAATTCACTGCAGATTTTAGAGGGCATAAAGCCATCTGGCTGAAAGAGGGCCAGGATGCAAACAGGGCTACCTAAGGAAGATAGGAGCTAGTAAAACCCCTCCACAATGAGACTGTAGCACGTACACCTTCTCGAAAGACTTTAAGTCTTTCTTCATAACAAAGTATGTCTGGCATTCTGGTTTTCTTTCTTCAGAGAGAAAAACCAGTATGCTTACAGTAAGACAAGCACTAGGGTTAATCAGGTAGTGCAAATGAATTGGTAACATACAGAACTGGACAATTGTTGCTTAACCCCAATATAAAGTGAAATATAAATGAAAAACACAAAATAGAAAGTTGCAAGGTAATTTACCACCTTCAGGACCCTGCCCTTTTGCTAGTTTGGCATCTTGGTGTGATACCACGATTAAAAAGGTGAATTATGGTTTTGGTGCTCATCTGCCATTCCTTTACAGTGAGGGAGCAAAGCTACAACCAGTGCTTTCCTCCCAGGAGCAGCCTTGCAGGCACCCAGCACATGGGGAGGGCAGCAGAAAGGCTCTTGAAGTACACATGCAAAATCAACTGATCTATTAGTAAAGATTGCTGAAGAGCAGACACATTTGTCTTGACCAAGCTCAAAGGGAAAGTAAGCACAATAACCAAATCTGGAGCCTGAAACAAGCAGCAATATTTCATCTGGCTTCCTCAGAGCATAAACACAGGTTGGGGAGGGCGCTGGGGCTGAGCAATTGCCAACATCTTTTTGAACATGGACATAAGTGAGAAGTTCTGTTCCTGACAAGAACAGATACTGGAATTATAACTAAGAACTGACATTCAGTGTGGTTTGTTTGACAGCTCTGTACTCTTCACCGGACTGCAAATCTCATCTGAATAAAGCTGGCAAATCTTGAACATAGCTCTGCACTTACAGCACATTAAAACGTAAACACAAACCTCAGCAGCTGTTTAAAACAATGCTCAAACCACCAGTCAGGATAAAGAAACCATAAATACCGAAGTAAAGGTTACAAGTCTCAGGCTGATTTATTCTTTTAAAGCCAAGTAAAATGAAGAGCAGAAATTCCACATAATCCACTGAAAAATCCCCCATATATATGCTCTTGAAGAGATACAGAGGCACTAACAGATTTCAAATGTTACTGGATACCCAATAGCTGGATCTGTTTGGCCAGACACTAATGAAAAGCCTGTTTCTTGATTGTGCAAGTTATATGGTATTGACAACAGGCAGTGCGAAGTAAAAGCACGAAATACAGAAGGTGCTGCAAATACTGCAAACCAAGCAGAGCACACAGCGGGATACACAGAAAACATTACATAGATTAAATGGATGATGAATATAGAACAAGAAAGCATAAGGGAAGCAAATACAAGAGAAAACAGAAAATCAGGAAGGGCGAGGGCAGGAGAGAGGCACAAGAGACAAGCACCAAAGTCCAGGGGACCCAAGATTTAACAGCCATATCCCAGTTCCTGTACACAAGCAGCTCAACATCAGTTAAGTGATTGGAACTGAACAGCTTCCAATGCTAAGACAAATTGCTTCATTATTTGGAAATGGTGTAAGATTGCCATTAGATCATGTGAACTGCTGTTACTTCAGTATCACACTAATGGGGACCTTCCTATTTTGCAATAGGTCAGAACAATTTGTCTCTACAGCTTCAGTGGGAAAGTTTGGAAGAGCGTCATTCCAAGAACTAGTCAGTGAAGTTGCACAGGTCTTTGCCATGCATTGGGACCAATTCAGAATCCCACTGAGCTTCTTGTCCAAAGAACAGATTCTATGTCCCTCTGGAGAAGAACAAACACCAGCACTGTTTTGACATCTTTAGACACCATAAATTTAGACACAGATTTCATGCCAGCAGAGCAATTGAGAAACTGAACGAAAGGCATTATCTTTCACACAGGTGTGGCATTAGTCTCTGTTCGAGGGCTCACAGGAAGCTCTTTGGGGGAATTCAGTTTTCAAGGAACAACTTGCATCACACAGCAGCTCTCTTCAGTGAATAGCAATAGCACACAAAGTGCAACCCAGAAACACTGACTAGGGGAGAGAAGATACAAGATCTTATTGACTGCCAGTATAGCACTTGCAAAGTCTGGTATGGTTACGATACAGGCTTCTTTGCTTTACAAAATGAGAATCATACTATATACTAATAACACAGCAGGGCAAGTTCCTGGAAGGAGCAAGTTACATTTAAAGAGTGAATTAGATGTTTTTCAAATGTAATACTCTTGATATAAAACAACGTTCTAGTTTGTAGACATATACAGCAAAGCAAGTCTCAAGGCCAGTGTATCAGTAGTGCTGATTAATGATTCAATCTAAAATCACGGAGAAGTAGCTTCAAGCCTGCTTACACTGGCCTGAAACCCACAAGAGGGAGCAGCAATCAAGCAAAGCAAACGCTGTGTTTCTAAAGAGACAATACTTGCACCACACAGAGCCCAGTCCTGCATTTCCAGTGGAAGCGTTTAATTCCTTGACTATTCAGTCCTTGAGGATGCAGTTGAAAGTTATTAGCACTTTCTAATGTCACCTTGGTATAACAAAGGGAATGGGAGACCACAGTAGAAGGCAACACTACTCTCTATGCCTACTGAGGATGTGGCAATTGCCCCTAAAATGCCTTACCAACTGCATTCCAACCACCTACACAAAGAAGCTAGCCAAAGGTGGCAGGGGGTTGTGGGACTTCTCATCCCTCCTGTATGTGTTGGTACTGCCTTCCCTTCCCACGTTTCTCCTTCTGGGATTATCCACAGTGACCTCAGGAGATATTTCACCATATGCACCTCCCCACTCCACTAAAAAGGGGAGAAAAACAGGAATCTGAATTTAACTGAAACTATATCTGGGATCATAAAAGAATGAGGATTTTAAACTCATGTCCAATGCAGCACAGTGGTTTGTAAGCCCCTACCACAGACAAAAAACCCCAAACCCAAAGCAACACGCTCTCTCCTCCTTTGGGAACAGACCTTGCAAACATCAGTTGCTCAAACACACTTTTATTAAAGCTCTGACTGCCTCTCATGCTTCCCTGGCTTTTTAAAGGCAGACATCTGTTACGGATACAGAATTACTGTGAGCCACAGACATACAAAACATGACTGGTTTTAGAAGCATGTCTGCCAGAGAATACAAGATTTGGTCATCATTCAAGAATGTTCATGTCAAATGTTATTAATAATCACAATACAGGTCACTAAAGTTAAAATAGGCTTTTAGGTTGGATGAACAAAAGCAATGCATAGGGAAGTTATACACCAGAATAACCAATTTCTCCTCCTAGCTCTTACAACAGCTCATGCTTCATGGAGATTAACAACCAGGGAAGATCCACAGCAACCTCTCCAAAGCTTGAATCATGCTCACAGACCTGACACCTCGCACACTTGGATCGGAAGAGTTTAAACCAACTACAGCTTGGAAAGCAGACCTCAATGCCTTCCATGTCGCCAGAAGCAATGATGCTTTAATAAGCAGCAAATCTCCAGGGCTCAACATGGCCAATTAAGCAAGGAAGTCACACAGCTCCTTGAAACCTGAGGTGCTGCCTCGTCTCATCCAGGCCACTGAGATTCCTTCTGACCTTCTACACATGCACATAAATCTATTACTTTGTCCCTGCTGATCTCCCAGTGTCCACCTGCTCTTCCCTGGCAGTTACATGCAGATATTGCACCAGTGTACTTCATACTGTGTAAAACACTCTGGTTTACTGCCTTACAGGTAACATACTGATAAAAATGTACATTTGTCAAGCCAGTTATAGAAAGCACACAACCCAAAACCTATGCCCCATAAAGAGAACTGACCAAAAGATCACCATCAGGCGAGACTCGAGGGCATGAATGGCAAACGTATGCAGCTCCTCAGAGCAAACAATGAAGCAAGCAGCACTGCCTGACCATCTCAAATGGCTCTTCCAAAGACCCAGGGATTGCTGCTGATCAAAACATCACCTAAACAACTAAATCTGAGAGCTGCTGCCAGCAGCTGGAGACAAAGTGGTCACGGGCAGACTGATGTCTTCTTCAGCCTTTTACAGGCGTGCATTTCAAATCTGCAGGTTCTGCATGTGTCTGATGGAGTACAAACTGTTAGAGAACGCAAGGGTGTAAATATAGCGCACAGCTTGGATACACTCCATCTGCAAGTAACTGAGAAAGCCTACTTGCCCCTCACAGAAGCATTTAACGCTACTTTAGGTCTAGCCAGTGCGGAGGAACAGACGTGTGAGCTATTTATATGCAGAGACAGAGGTGCCAAAAAAGGGTTTAAAAAACCCTTGAGGTCATCAAGCCTCAGTCTGTGCAGGAGATGGAGGATTCCTGCTCTACAGGCAGTCCTTTGTACAGCTGCTAGCACAGAACAAGCAGCATTAAGTAAAACGGGAGCGATGCGCTGCTTCTCTGGAAAACACATTTAAGGCAGTGAATACAGAAGCTGGGAGTGCAGTCTCTGACCAGAATATGTTCAGCTTCCTACAATTGGGTTTTGAGACAAAGAGGCACAAAAGCACAAAATGTAATCAGTTCTAAGTAATGTTTAAGTTTGATGGCTTTGTAATGGAAAATAACTGCAGTGCTTGAAGGTAGTTGGCAGTTTCAGGTCCTTAGGACCTTAGTACAAAAGGGGTAAGAAAAGCAGAATGGAAAAACAGGACCTGGGGATGGGGAGTATTTGTGACTAGCTGATGGCCAGGATGGGCAACACTTAAACTAACTGGTAAGTAGAAGGACAGGGTGATTGCCATGTCTGTAATGTTCATTAAGCTGGGAAAAGTAAACGACCCTTAAAGACTACCATCACACACTTGTATGCATGCGGGACACTTGCCGGGGAAGTGATGTAATGTGCCCAGTGACTATGTAAGGATGGCCTGTATAGTGACACGGAGACACACGTTAGGAGGAGTTATGCCCCGTGCCTCCCAGTGCCACAATAAGGAATACCTGCTTGTCAGCTAGAAACTCTGCTGGCGAGTTTGTTCCTGGAGTTTTCTCCAAACCAGTTTCCTTAGGGCTTGCTTTGTTGGAGGGTTTTTAATTCATAAAAGCACATAGGGACAGGGCAAGGGGAATGGCTTGAACCTGCCAGAACAGGGGAGACTGAGCTGAGCTCTTAGGCAGAAGCTGTTCCCTGTGAGGGTGCTGAGGCACTGGCACAGGGTGCCCAGAGAAGCTGTGGCTGCCCCATCCCTGGCAGTGCTCAAGGCCAGGTTGGACACAGGGGCTTGGAGCAGCTGCTTCAGTGGAAGGTGTCCCTGCCTGTGGCAGGAGGTTGGAGCTGGAGGAGCTTTAAGGTCCCTTCCAACCCAAACCACTCTATGATTCCTCTAAATAAAACATGTGCAATGGTGTAAAAACCTCCAGCTCCACAACTCATGAAATGGGCATGTCACAGTGAGAAGTAACATCACAAAACCACGTTACTGTTCCCATTCATACAGGGGGAAAAGGCTGTACATAGTTACTAACTTGACAGGGCTTTTGAAGGTCTGTCAATGTCAAAGTTACCTGGAAACAAGCCGGGATGTTCACAGGACACTCCCCAGTTACCTTGCTTATTACACTGATGTGAAACGTTTCCATTTTGCAGCACTGAAAGCCTATAGTACTGAGACTAGAAAAGCCATAGGAGTAGGTAACTCCAGTTTATGCAGATCCAGTATAGCATCTGTAGCAGGCCTGAGAAAAGCAAGGCTAAATCTCTTCAAAGGAAGAAGCTCTGTCATCAATCCAGCTATATATTCCACTAGGGATAAGCTTGATAAACTGTCAAGGTTTTGACAAAAATGCCATTACAATCATTCTGCTGCAACAAACATGCTAAGTAAGAGCTATTTATCAGACCACCATAAGGTAACATGTTACACCTGCAAAGACCCGACAGCTAATATCCTGGCAACTACCTAAACACAAGGAAACATACACAAGAACACATCACAAAGGAATCCATATCAAAGGCATACTTAGTAGTTAGAAATCAGGATGTCTGATAACATTTCAAGTGTATCAAATACCCCATCTTATTTTTTATCTGAACAGCAGGATACAAATCCATCCATGGATTATTTAAGGGACAAATAAATGCACAGTAGCACCCTAAGGAAACTCTACCTACAAAGACAGGTCCATGGAAGCAGCTCTTTTGCAAGAAGCAGCTAATGGCCTGGTTTTTGAAGAACTTAGGCCATGTCTAATTCAGAAGGAGGTCACTCCATATGAAGCACATACCAGAATTTGCTTGACAGCAGGCTAAATACTGAACACAGGTACTGGGCACTGTGCAAGCAGTAGCTCAGAGGCCACAGAGCTCCTTAGCCCAACCTCTACTCCTCACTGGCCACTTCTTCCACTCCAGCCTAGGAAAGGGTGCCCCAGATGTCTGACATTTCCCAACAGCAGCAGAGATGCACAGTGATTTCAATGGGGAACATCCACAGAACATCAATCTGAAAGCCTCGGGGCCGGATGCCTTCCTGCTGAGGACACTGCAGCTTCTCTCCAGGGGCCTGGCAGCCAGCCCAGCAGCACACTCCAGAGCCTGCTTCCCTGCAGCCACCAAAGCTGGAATCAAACACAGAGCATCAGGCAGGAGCTACCGTTGGACACAAGCACCAGATCCAACAAGTGCTGCATCTCCCCATGCGCACTGATGGCATTTTACTGTCCCTATCAACCACAAGATCCTGCTTAGCGAAACACACACTTGCTTTGGAGAATCATGCCCAAGTTTGACTTGAGAGGTGCTACTTTTATATATAGGAAGAAAGCGCAGCCACCCAAATGGCCACTGGGAAGGATGCCATACACACACTAAAAGCAGATGTTTATACACACTACAAGATGATATTTACAGGTCCACCTCTCCAGTGGCCATTTCTGAACCAGATCTTTGCCATGATCCTCCCTGACAGAAGATTTTCGCACTAAAACACAAGCAGGTTCATTAACTTTAAATGCTTGATGCAAAATTGCACTTGGTTTGTTCACCAGGGTCAGGTTTAACAGCTCTGGAGATAAATCATCCGGATGACATGTAACGGAGCATCCCTATAGCTCTGCTGCAGTATTTACTCTTGACAAATCATTACCTCCTCTTGACACCTTATTTATAAAATACCCTTTCAACTGTGTGTGTTTTGATGGCATCCAGGGACCAACTGATCACAGCTCATGTGTCTATTTACACTATGTAACATAGTGTCACTGTGATGGGCAATGGAGACCAACTATAGCCCTGATACCATCACTGCGTCAATTCTACCCAAGTTATCTGGCCTATACCATCACCCACATAAAATAAACTAGCCGATAAGGATTAAACAGGATGTGTGCTCTTTATTAGATGTTTCATGCTGTTTAGCTTTTGTTCTCAAAACAGCACGTAGGTAGCAAAGCAGGGGGACAGCTTTAGTTTGCTTCTACTAAAATCCATTCCTCACCTTCATGCAGCCTCATGTGGCTCAAATCAAAGCAAGCTTTCTGGCAGTCACTAAGAACAGCCATTCCTCACCTCCACCAAGCCAGATGAAGGGTATACTTTTCCTTTCATGGCATTCAGGACTGAGCTTCTGCCATGTTCTTGCACCAATTTCACTGCAGCAGAAAGAACTCTAAATAGGCCAATTATCACCAATTCCATAAAGACCCCTATGCAGAGGATGGAACTCACAGAAGAGCCTACAGAGGCAGCTGCAGAACCTGCATATTCAGGTGGTGACATCTTTGGCATTCACAAGAGGAATTCACACATTTCTCCTGCACTGAATCCGTACCTGCTGCACTATTCCTCTTTTGTAGCTCGTGGGCAGGCACCGCTTGATCCAATCTCCTTAGGGCATTAACACACACTGCTATAGCAGGGCAGCTGCCACTTGTCCTGCTCCATACTCCGGAGCAACAACAGCTCCAGTCTTAACTAGATGGAGACGAGTGACAAGACACAGATGGCAAAAGTGTTCTCACCATGTGCTTCCTTCTGTGGGAGATATGCTGCTGCACTAAGAAAAGAGCCTGACTTAGACTGCTGGTGGAAGCCAAGGGATACTTCTATATCTCAGCAGATTATAGTTCCCTTGTCCTTTGTTCAGCTTTCAAACCCAGCAGCAGTGGCACAGCTGAACCAAGCCTGCCCATCACTCCTTGTCCATCCACAGACTGCACTGTAGGGTGGTAAGGAAGTGATTTCTCTGCTCATCCCCCTGTGGTATCTCCATAAGGAATGATGGAAAAATGTAATTGGCCACTTTTCATCACCTCCATGCTGTGAAGTTTCCCCCTGACAACAGAGCCGATCTGTGCCACAGGTATTTGTCATTAACTGAAGAAACAGAAGATGAGGAACAACAGGAAAATTGAGTAATAAAAGGCAAATAAACCCTAGTGCTGGAAATGATACAAGTGTTAAAAAACGGAGTCTGACTCACAAAGGGCACAGGCTGCACAAGTAACAACCATGTTCCCTCACTTGTGTGACAGTATCTGGCAGAGAAGGAAGAAATGAGGCTTCAAAGTCCTGTTTATTCTAAATCCTAAGACCTGATCTAGTTGTAAGACCAACAAGGAGAAAGCAATTTAAAGTGCTGACCTATAGCTCCAAAATTAGTTTCGTTAAATGCATTTACCACTAGTGAATGCCATTCTGGTGACACAAAAGCCAAAACAAGACTCTAGAAAAGCTGTGTGTTCCTCACAGTACCCATCACCCCCCATAACTAGATTTCTTCATGTCTGGTAGGTATCGATGCTCTTCATAACTGCTAGGGACTTCCTTATGGGCTCTTCTATGTTGTTACAGCATTAACAGTACTGAAGTCCCCACTTCATAGTCCCTCAGTGAAACAAAGCACTAGCACTGTTCCAAATCCAACAGAACTGCCCATAGTCTTGACAGTAACAGCTGATGTTTAAGTGTCCATCCAGAAGCAGAGTTCTGCTAAATCTAAGTAGACCATTACATTCCTGATCTTAAAGAAGCATCAGAATAGACAGCATGCACAAGTACGCATTTTCTAATGCACAAGCTGTGTCCAAAAATAGTATTTTCTCCTTAAATTAGCTTTTCATTCTTCACAGTCAGTTAAGCCCTTTGTGCTACGGGGGTGTTACTTCCTGAATACAGCACAGTTCTTGTGCTTTTTATCCATCAGATGTGTTCACTGAAACACTCAAAGCTAAGGAGCAGCGAGGGGAATATAAAGAGCAAAGAAAGCACCATAAAGTTACCTAATTTGGCATACACGTTTGGCTCACAACCATCAGCTGTTGGAAGCTGTTGCAAGCTGTCAAACACTTCCTCTGACATACGGCATCCTAACGGTCATCTCAGCGCGTGTGCCAGCACTGCCCTGCTCATTTACAGCAATCTGCCTAAAACCTGGGATGCTTGGGTGCACAGAATTGTTACTAACTTAAGAGGTCCCCACTGAGTGCCTAAAATTGAGTAGTTCTTTCAATTTCTAATGTGGTAGTAAGAGGAGAGTTATTTTTCCATGTGCTCAGATATTTATACAGCCTTATTTTTGGTGTGGTATGCTGGTGGAGGATTGATATTCAACCTATGGCAGAGGAAAAGGAAAATGTGCTACATCATACATTCTCAGTAAGCCAACTACGGCTCTGGGTGCCATGCTTCATATATTTAGACTCAGGCACAAGCAACTTTACCTGAATAAGCTGCAGCTAAAGAAACATTTAAATCATTTAAGTCTTATTAACAAAGTCTAATTGTGAGAAAAAGAACTTTAATTTTTCTGTTTTATGGAAAATGCTTTGATTTTGGTTGGAATTTACCTTAAAATGAACCCATTCTGTGTTTCCCTTGTCACATTTGTCTTAGCAAGACTTAAAGGACAGGGCAGTGAGCTTCTACACCAATATGCTATTATCTGAATAAAACCAAGAGAATCTAGACAGAAACATCACTTTCAATAGCAGGGAAATCCTGAATAGTAAGCCACTGTCATCAGGACTTTTGGAGGGGTGAAGGAACAAACAAAAATCCTCAGGGATTTAACTACAGAACACATTTCAGAGATTATGAGCTGCCTCCTTCAGGAAAATACCAGCTCCTTTCTAAGCAATTGCTGCCTCACCCTTCCCTCCCCTGCAATCTCCTTCCTTTTCAGGCAAAATTCCAACAGTTTGGGAACTGCTTCTATACTGAACAATAAGGGACCCACCTCACTTTCATATTTAACCTGCATCTGCAACCCAGCAGACTGGACATTTCACAGCATCTATACGGCACTGCAGACGCACGCCACCGGCTCAGCAATCTGCTTTCTATTATGGACTAAACTATGTACAGATGGAGTTCATTAAAATAAGCAGTGTGGCAAAAAGCAAACCATTCACATGATAGCAGAGGGCTGCAGCTGTTGACCAACTTGGCCACCTCCAAATAACTCATAACTCCAGCATGTAACACAACCCTGCCTCAGTTGTCCATCTCCCTGCAAGGGAATGACTGCAGGAAACACTCTCACCCTTCCCATCCAGCAAGGGAAAGGGTAAGGAGAGGAGATAAGGTTTAAGATGACACAAGTGACTTATCCTTCAAGACTTCAAAAATCCAATATCTGGAGATATTAGCATTGACCAGTCCTGGTATGAACATTGTTTTCATAAGGGACTCGTTGCTTGTCCATCTCTACAGAACACATCCACACTGCAGGAAAGGGGAAAAAAAGGTATGAGAAAGTTGGATTTAATATTAGAAACTGACTCCCACTCCCCATCCCATGGACAAGGATAAGTCTTGTCAAAGATGGGGGATCTTCAGGCCCCTCTTTTTGTCAAGCACAGTCTTCACGTACTCACTGCCATTAGAAGTTCATTGCTGAGAAGGCAGACACCACCACTAAAAGCAGCTTTAAGGACTCAGACACACCAGGACACTCTAAAGCTGCAGCTTCACAGAGATGAGTTTACGTGACATTGTGGTTTACTCTCAGAAACCCAACAATATTTACATGAGCACACACACACAGTGTATCTGCTATAATGAAATGGACACAATGATCAATTTTAATACACAAGGTACACAAACACTGTTATTTCTTCTAACTAGAGGTATCAATAAAGTCTTTGCCTGAAAGCTGCCCCTTTTTCTCTATGAGGTCTTGTTTTTAACTCAGTTCTGCTAGGGCCAATGAGTCCTCACTGACACAGCAGCTTCAGCTTCACTTCCCCAACATGTAATTTCCTTTAATTGTATTTGGAGGATATTTATAAGGCTAATTAACATTCATTATAAGAGTCAGGTCTTTAGCAGAAGTTACCAGTACAAACCAAAGCTCTGAGTCCTGTTTTTGAGGGTTTTGGTGGTTTGTTGGGTGGGTTTGGGCTGGTTTGGTTGGGGTTTGTTGGTTGGTTTTTAAAGAATCAATTTGATAATCTAATCACACTGACTTGCTTCAGGCGATGGAACTACCTCACTCAATACACTGAAACAAGCTATGGCGTTCACATCCATGTCTGTATCTCCCCTGTGTTCCAGCAAATCCCAAAATTCACCTGGAGATAGGATATGGACTTTTGAGAAAGCATCAGAAAGAACTGATGTTACTCTGAAGCTTTTGTATAAAATCATCTTACTTCCACATGTATTTGAACTTCAAATGACACTGGCTGCCAATTAGAAAATCCAGGTTTTAGCTGTATTCAAGTGATTTTTAGCCAATTTCAAGTGGAACAGAACCCCTGAAAGCACCAAGGATCTACAGGACACCCTGAAAGCACCAGGGACTTATAGGGAGACTGTTGCAATGGGATGCTCCCACCTTTGAGGCAGAGGAGAAATAGGAGGATTTGCAGATGCAAAGGAGGGGGCCACAGGGAGATACCCAACTGGTAATAGAGGCTGGTTCAGTTGTAGTTATGCACAGATTTACTGTCCTGCAGGCTTCACTCTGGTTTCACCATATGATATTAGTATTGCACCTGCAAAGTGGGGAGGCATCTTCAGAGAATCCTGCATTAACCCTTAAAAGCATCCCAACAGCAACAAACATGACAAGTCCCTCCTCTTTTAGGTGTGTGTGGTTTTTTAGCTCTCAGCTGTCATTTCCAATGTCTTATTTTGACAAAAGTCTAGCTTTGGATGGCAAGTGGTTGCAATAGGATCTTATAAAAGAAATGAGCTATGCTGTCTGCTTTCCTAGATGGGGAAATGAATAACATCACTGCAGTCACAGTTCAAAGCTCTGATCAAGTCTTTTGACCATAAGTAGATGTATATGTAGGGATGTATGCTGTTTGTGGCCAGGATCCGAGCTATGCTTGCCTCTCGCACACACTTCACACAGAGCTTTGCTGCTCTGAGAGCAGGAGGAACAGATAAAGCAGATAGTTCTGCTCCTGAACTTCAACCAGGATGCTTTGCTGTAAGTACCAGAAATACAACATCCACTGCACTAGGCAGCTTACTCACAGTAAGTAGATCCAGTGCAATTTTTTGCTGAACTCAGGCTGTGGATTATGAAGTGCAATTCCATCTAATGTAATCGCTTTATAATTGATTTCAAATGCTAAAGGCCAACACTAGACTGAAACCATCACGACAAGGAAATAGGTGAAGGACCAGCTGCATCAGGATTAGCCTTCCAGTCAATTAATCTCATTCATAGTCCTTCGATTGTGGCTTTCTATCTTGTCAAATCCAAGCAGGAGGAGACAGATCTCCTACAAAGAAAAAGGCTTCTCTCATAATGCTTTCACTAATGCCCAAGATGCTGAACCCCGAAGAGCTGGTGCAGATCTCTAATCTGCTTCAGAATGGAATTGCAGATGAACTCTCCCTCCCTGCCTGTGACCTGAACTGGACAGACTGGGCCAGTTCATGTTTGGCCTTCTTCATCCTGAGTAACCAGTCAGTACATTTCCCACATACAGGCAAAATACAAACTCCAAAGGGTAAAATAAGCCACAACCAGAACCAACCCACCACAAACCAAACCACTTCCCTGCATTCACAGATTCACAGAAACACTTGTGGGGGTTTTACCCCTCTTTTAAGGGGTTAACTTTAGCATTTGATTCCAAGCATGAGTCATTAGCAGGGAAGGGAAAAAGAACGTTAGGGCAGGAAGCTCATTCCTATGACACCCTACTTAGCTAAACCACAGGCACAGCCCAAAGCGCTGCCAGAGTTGGCATTGCTTCACTCCTCCAACAGGAAACAGGCCAAGGTGAGGGAAGTGACTGCTTGGGGAGTTGAGAAACAGGGGACAAAGATGTCCCATGCTGGGTTTTGCTCTCACATACTTATGTAGTCAGGCAAGGCTCAAGTACCATTTCCCCCTCTATCTTTCACAGAAGGGTAGCTGCTTTACTGGTGCACTGCACAGGTCTACAGTATCATGCTCCCTTCCTTAATGATGGCACAGCTTCCAAGGAAGCATTAAAATCAACACTGGCACTCTGCTTTCAAAGGTATTTTAAGATCTAAGACACCTCCTTCCTTTTCTCTCTTCTACTTTTGGCACAACCAACTTTTCCTTTCCCCCCCCCTCAGAATATGTATAGCAGCTGTGAAACATGGCATTTGACACTCCCAGAAGCATAGACTTTGCCATGATACCACGCCAGGATCACTTCAGTTTTGGTTTGAGCCAATGTCCAAGTGAGGAATGTTCACTCCCCATTTCCATTTCAGCTCTAATTCTTTCCCTGGAACTATCAACAATCCTATGGTAGAAAAAGCCATCTGACAAGAGAATAAAACAGGCTCCTGTTTTCTGTACTTCAATTAAATGTAACCAAAAATAAGAGTAAAACTTTCTGATTTGATGATCTTAGAATATTCCATAATGAAGACAGTTGACGAGAGCACAAACCACATGAAAACGATAAAAGTTGCCCAAAACATTATCTTCTAAAAGCAGTAACATTAAAAACCATTCAAGCCAAACAAACCCAGAGAACGCTGACATCTCACTACTGGAGCATTTAATGGCATTACCATGATTTTCAGTCCTGCCCTTGAACTAGCACATTAAACAAGCACTGCTTGACAAGCTACTTCTAGGAAGCTGTAGGTCTGTTGGGTTTTTTGTCTTGGGTTTCAGTCTTACATAGCATAATCTCAAGGATAAGCAACCAACCAGGACGAGGAGATAAATCAATACAGTGAAGCTTCACTGCTGTGTTCAGACTCAGCTCTCAGTCTGAAGTGCTTTTAAAAGACTTTTACGGTGAAAATGTGATGATGGTTTTTAACAGGAAGAAATGTGTTGCAGTGAGCATTGCACTGAGCATTGCCAGCCCTACAATGTGCCATGGGCCTCTGGCTCCAATAAAACCTGAGACAGAAACAAGGAGACTTTGAAGCCAACATCTACATTGACTGGATTGCAGTGTGGCACACAGGGATTGGCACAGCCAGGATCCGGGATGAACAGCCTGCAAGCACCAAGGAACCTCAGTGTCTCATTAATAAAAGGACACTCGGGAGTACAAATCATGCATAAATAATTATTCCTGCTCTTCAGAGATAAGAAAACTTGGAATTCAGCAGAATGAAGAGCAGCAGTTGATGAGTAGGAGCACAGAAGCTGGCCAAGAGCCACCGGTTTAGGGAATAAAACTATTTATTGCTGACTCCCCCACTCCAGGCTAAGTGTTCTCATGCACTATAGAACTAGGTCTGCTTTAAAACTATTGTGCAAGAAAAGTGATTTCAAGTTAATAATGTGAAACATTCAGAGGGAAAATTCTAGAAGACTGTCCACAAGACCCATTATGTTATATATGGAAAAGCAAATCTCACCTTTGTACTTCCCAAGGTGTTTCCTATAAAACGAGGTCACACTTTGGGAAAAACTTACTGCAACACTACGGAACTGGAAATTAAATCCATTTATACAATTTTCCATTATACAAATGGAAACAAGTACAAATGTGTATTTATACAAGTACACAATTTTGGCAGTATTAGGGTGAACATTACATCCCATCGCACCAGCCTGCCTACAGTCCTGTTGCAGAACTGAAGCAAAAGCAAACTGAAGGTGTAAACGACTTAATGCTCCTCCAGTTCCAACCCCTGCCACGGGCAGGGACACCTTCCACTGGAGCAGCTGCTCCAAGCCCGTGTCCAACCTGGCCTTGAACACTGCCAGGGATGAGGCAGCCACAGCTTCTCTGGGCACCCTGTGCCAGCGCCTCAGCATTGTCAGAAGCTGCTTTGCTCAGCACCAGCATCAGATCTGTCCCTCGAGTGGCCCTGGCTTTCTCCCCCCCAAACACTTGTCCACACACTTTTACTTTGTTTTTTTTTTTAAACATACTGAAAATGCTGATGCTGGAGAGGGACCCTTCATCAGGGGCTGTGCAACAGCACAAGGGGTGATGGGCTTAAACTAAAACAGGGGAAGTTCAGGTTAGACCTAAGGCAGAAGCTCTTCCCTGTGAGGGTGCTGAGGCGCTGACACAGGGTGCCCAGAGAAGTTGTGAATCCTCCATCCCTGGCAGTGCTCAAGGCCAAGTTGGATAGAGCCTTAAGTGCCATGGTTAGTGTGAGGTGTCCCTGCCCATGGCAGGGGATTGGAAGTGGATGATCCTGAGGTCCTTTTCAACCCAAACCATTCTAGGATTCTATGGAAGACAGAACAGATTTTTACATGTAATCCTAAATTCAAAACTGGAGATGATGTTTAGTGCACCTTTCCATGGCTGGAATGTTCTCATCCACAAGCAGATTTAATAAAATCTAGCTGTTCAGACTGATTAGAGATAATAAAGCAATCTGGTAACAGTTTTCTTAATAGGATGTTCCATTGGATGTAGTGTAATTGCTATAACTTGTAAGGCAATGGTTTTCATTACCTTAACTACATTGACTTTATGTGAAGTTTAAAAGAAGGACCTAGAGTCATTGTGAGCACTGGAGAAGATCAGAAGTCTAGTATATAAACTGTATGAAGGACCCTGCAAGAGGCATCACCAGAGAAGCACCTTTATTTTATATATAAAACATATACACATGCTTACCATGTCTATGGCTACAGAAACAACCTTACAAAAGCCTGATGAAATTGCCATTCTTGCTAGTACAGCTGGATGCTGTGGAGTATGGATAAACAGCTTATACCACATAGTGCTTTAGTGGATTTTTCTGTCCCTAAAGCACAAACATCAAACTTCAAACATGCAGGAGCAGCACTCGAACCACTCTCTTGAGGGGAGACAAATTCTACATTCAGTTTGCAGAAAAAGCACATGCAGGAAATTACACAGAGAAAAGGTTCTAAACATTCATACTTGTCAAGCCATTGTAAGAGACCTTTGAAATATATACATATATATCTATAGCTATACATATACATACACACACACACCTTTCACTCTCCTCCATATCTCACAATTACAACCAGTTCAAAAAATGGTACCCACAAGACACCCTCACCTGGCCAGCAGACAGGAATTATCCTCTTGTGTTTGCCATCATTCCAGAACCCATGGGAAGGGGAATTCCTGGAGAGCACCAGGACATGTCAAGACAACTTGCCCAGAGGGAGATGGCACTGAACAACCCAAGAGCTCAGATTAAAGCTAAAAACCCAGCACTGCTTAAGAAACGACTGGACAGCTTTTGTGTGGGGGTGGGACAGATTACTGTATCCAAACTGGGTCTGAGCTATAATGGATTACCTGGAAAACCTGTGTCCTAACCCTTACTAACGGGTGAATTCAGTCTGAAAGATGCTACCAGGCTACACACACCTTGTGCAGTTGTACAACAAAAGGGACCTTCACAGCCATATGAGTTCTTGAAATCAAAGAATAGCACTCTGGCATAAGACAGAAACAGCCCTCCCCCAGTCAGGTCCTTTCTTTGCTTGCTCCTTTTTCTTCCCCTAACAGCAATTCCCACCCAGCAGATCCAACAACTTCATCTTCACTCTCACAGTCTATTTAACACTGAAATTGTGTCAATCAATTAGCTGAGTGTCAGGAACAGCTGTATTCAAAAAATGACAAGTGACAGGAAGCACTGAGAGAATGGGATAAACCAGCAGCAAAAGATCAGCCCTTTAAGAATCACATTCTATTAGAGGAAATTACAAAGAAAAGCAAACTCCCTTATGATTTCCTACTCACCAAGCAATCTTAGAAGTGTTACACATACGGCATATATCCCTAACCTCTATATGCAGAGGTCACATGCAAGATATTAGACTACTTGTTTGCATACTGTATTGATTTCATAGTAGGAAGACAGAAGGAGCAGAGCTGTTACACCAGCAGAACAGGCAGCAGACCTCAGAGCAGAAACTCCAGGTAATGCAGGTCTCTATAACAGGTTTGCTCCTGGATTAACAGGTTGAGCCCCCCTCTAAGAGCACAGGTCACTACAAACCCATTGGTCTTTATCTTCTAATGTTAAATTGGTGCATTGCTTAGGCTGATGGATTGGTTACACAAGTTCTGGGTTACCAGATGCCTTTCTGCTAGACTGAGAACTGTGAAGTCTGCCAGTATGTATTTATTCCATCAGTGATACAAAAGCATTTCACCAGCACATGCAGGAACTTTAAGTTGCTCTAGTTCACTAAATAATGATTTTTTTCCCCCTGGGTAATTAGACAAGAATGTACAAATATTACAAAGAACACTGTGTAACCCTCTATAAATACAACCCTGACATTCTCTAGATAGACCAACATTATCCCTTGTATCCACACACAAGCATACTATTTCCCAGAGCCCCTAGATTCCTGCAGAGTTCATGTAAAGGTTAGGTCGCATTACTGCTTCAATGTACTCATTTCACATGGAGGCAGATTTACATTTCATATTTAACAGACAATGGAACAGCTCAAGATGGTGACCTCTGGGTGTCACCAGAAAACCCGTCCCAAAAGCCCACTTCAATTCTCAACAGATGTTGATGCATCGTATTTGCCATCGTAAATCCTCTCGGAGCTCAGCAATGCTTCCAGCAAAGGCAGAGAATCAGGAGCAGCACACACACACTTCATGTGGGAGAAGGGGCATCTTCAAGAAGGCAGCTCCTGGGAAATGAGCCAAGCAACAGGGGTGCAGATCATTAGGGTTCTGTTCCAAAACCACACCAGTGTGAGAGAGAACACAAAGGTACATCATCTGCTCCCCCAGCAACTCAACTGAGGCAGCTTCCAGTTTGCAATCAGGGAGAAACAAGAAGCCATACAAAGATTCAGAAACAAAGCAAAACCCAGGAGGCTGCTACCTTCAATAAGCAGCAAAGGCAAATAGGGTTTATCGTTTCCAGGTGAAAGCTGTAGTACACTGGCACCAGTATAAACAGCCATACCCAAAATACCTGAACCTAAGCAATATGTGTTTTATGAAGCTATGAGAGTCCAATAGGACAGAGCCCAAAGCCCATGGATTTTTCTGTATGTGAAGCACACCAAGAGCCTTTCCTTGCTCTCATGTCATCCTAGTATGTTAGCTGATAAACACTCCATAATTAGAAGACCCAAGTGGGGATGTCTGAAATCCATCTGCCATGAGGGAGCAAGTTGAAAAACCTGACCCAGCTTTCAGCATGCCAGATTCTCCTGTATTTAGTTTCTGTCTATTGCAAATGGCTGGTAAAAGCAAACAAGAGAGACGGACTCAACTAGAAGTGGGTTTCAAACATGGGATCAGAGAAAGGATATATCGGGATGCAGGAAGTACTCAGAAGAGGGTAAAAGTGCTCAGAAGAGGGTAAAAAGTACTCAATTTAAATCAGATACTGATGAAGGGAAAGGTCACAAGATAAGCAAGAGCAGAGACCAAGAGGAAAGAAACATTACTCCTTTACATTCTCTGCCTGTGAAGAGATCCGCATTCAAGGCATCTGTGGGATTTTGATAATGGTCTGCAAAGAGTCACCAGTGGGACCACTTGGGACAGAGGCACCATCATTTCATCTGCAGGCAGCATTAAAACACAAGGCACTGACTAACCAGCTGAACCAGTGAGCACACAGACCAACTGCTTTTGTGTAACGTGCTTCCAGTAAGCTTTTCCATTTCAGGAAAGATTAAATCAACGTGCCATTAATTACACTTAATAACTCCAAGGGAGGAAAAACCCAACTCTGAGAGCCTATTTTTGAGGAAGCCAGAAGCAGTTTGATTGCTTCTTCAACAGAAGTTTGAATACAAACTGAATAACCCACTCTCATTCACATAAACCTCCTGACAGCTCAAAGGAAAGAAAATGTTGCTCTGAAACTGACGTATGATTTTTGCATTCCTTCTCACGCCAAGCAGTGTCCTACCTAATTATGAGGTATTAAAACCAGGAACCCAGCAGTGGTGATGCATCTGGCAATTCTGGTTTACCAAAGGCTTTGATTACTTGGACAACAACATACAATACCAAAATAAAACCTCAGCCCACAAAGCATTGAGAAACTAGAAGGCACTCAGTGATTTTCCAAGTATAGCATCAGGATTAAGTTGCATCACACCAGAAACTCTCACCCTGCACACAAAAGCAACATGCAGGAAGAGGAGAGTGGTGATGAACTAGAGGCTTCCCCAGCACATCCTGGACTGGAACACAGCTTGGATTTGCCACTCTAAGATCACTTTCCCTGTTTGCTGTCTCCAGCTCAACTCTTACACGCTGCAGGAATATTTAGGTGGATAAAACCGCAGCCCATGCCAAGCTGCCAGCTCACAGGCTGCAGGAGCACAGAAAGGCAGAGCAGATGTGACTGAATAAATCCACCTCTTTCCAGACCCTACCCAGTATATTCTACTCAAAGTATACTCACAAAGCAATCAACGTTGCAGTTCCAGGTCAGAAACTTCTAATAAGCAATCAGCTCAGACACTCGTTTTTGTTGGCACTGAACAGTACTGAAAGTCCCCAAATTAACAAAACTTATTTCAATCTATTAAACAGAGCTTCCAAATCAGAACTAGTCACTCAAATTTTTAGACTGGAGTTGTGTCCTTTAGAACTAATTATAGTCAATGCCCAGAACACCCATCCTTTCCTAACCCAGAAATCACTGGTTTTGTTAAAATCTGCAAACTTTTATGTCTGATAATAAAACCAAACATTTTTCAATGGATTTGACGACAACCTCACCCCCCACACCCCAGTGCAGAATTCCATGCCCTCAAGTAGCACACACTGCACCAGAAATCCACTTCCAGGAAAACACAAAACATCGTGGGGATGAAGGGCAGCAGCACAGGCTAGATGCTGAAGCACAAGTCACATCCATTTTGGGGAGATGCTGCTTCATTCAACCAAGATACACACCTTTCTGCCTGGTTTTTGTTTAGGGATACATCCATGTCCCAGAACAAGCAGCCCTCAGTTTTGCAAGCTGTGTCAGTCAGAGTTCACTGGCATCTTCCCCTCTCTCAACACCTAAAGCTCTTTGCTGATCAGACCATAAAACTGCTCCTAGCTCTGGCTCATCAGGAAGTACCTCCCAAGCCTTGCCCTTCGCACTGCCCTCAGCACTCCATGTTGCTTAGTTCAGTTTGTTTGAAGGCAGAATTAGAAACCCATTCAAGTACACACAGGAAGCGTCTTTGAAGCTGAGGTCTAACCAGCAACCTGTCTAGATAAGGACAGTTGTCAAACTAGTACAGTGGTCAAAGTTATGGCACATTCCCACCAGTGTGAAAGTATTACTTGCATGGTTCTCCCCAGCCTCTGAATACATGATTTCTATATCATCTGTCACCTCCAAACAGCAGCAGTTTTTAAACAGCCTGACCAAAAGATCTACATTTTCACAACAGAAAATTCTCACATGGTCACTCACCTCCCTGAAGTCATTTACACACTGCGAGCACTGCACAACATCTAGATCACACACAACCCCCCCCCCCCAAGATAATTAAAACCCTCAAATTCCTACCACCAAAGTCTGACCTTATTTAGTATTTATTATGCCACATCAAGCCTTAATTTCAACAATTAAAGCATCTACAACCAGGCCTTTGAGTGCTGCCTTGTATTCCTTGGTTCCTACCAGCAACACTGGTGGTTCTCCATCCTCAGCATATCTAAGTATCTGCAAATAAACTCCAGAGCACCAGACTACTCAGTTTAAGAGACTCCTCTCTGCAGTCGCTAGTTGCAAAGAGCAGCTCCCCACCAGCAGTGATTTACCTTACAGTAGCTTACTTTTAGGAGGTTAAAATTAAAAAACAAAACCAAAATTACAGGAAAGATGCCAGGCTGGAATTCAGCAATCACATTAAAATGAGCTGTGTTCATCTCAGTTCATCTCAGCTACTCAAGGTATGAAAAACACATGCACCAGGAACTGGCCAGCTCCGACTTGCAAGACTGAAGACCAAGCCTACCCATGTCAATGCCTTTTAAGTATAGTTCTTCCCCCTCCCTGTCTGCCTGGCCTGCTCTCCTGAAGAGCCTGTAACCTTTCATTCCAACACTCCAGTCAAAGGAGCCATCCCACCATGTTTCTGTGATGCCAATGATATCATATCCCTGTAGCCATGCACACATCTCTGATGTCTCTTGTTCATTCCCCATCCAAGCCAAGCTCCGAATGAAGCCAGTTCATTGGCTGGAGTGGCTGAAATAGCTCTGCATCGCTCCGAGCATTCATTATAGGTGCTGGCATCTGACTGGGAGTGTTGGGATGGATCAGTGCCCCCCTTCCCCAACACATCTACTTTAAAGCTGCTTTGGCCAGCCTGGCAAGTCTCCTACCAAAGCAGACATCTGCTCATAAGAAGCCCTTAAGCACTTTCCTCATCTTTCCTGTGTGATGCAAGTCCAAAATCAGGTGTTTTTCCACTACATGCAAGGCTACCTTCTCTAGTAAATCCAGGCTGATGAGCAAGAGCACCACACAACACCAGAAGCCCAAAAAGCTCCATGATGCAATGAATATGCACCTTCCCTTCTCAGAAGCATCTCCAGTATCTAAAAACAAACAAAACAAGCAAACCACTACCAAAGCCACCTTACAACTACCTGAAGGACAATATGGTTTACTGCAGCTCCCCTTCTCTGGTCACCACCACCCTCCCTCCCTCCCATTCCAACAGGCAACTTCTCCCCCAAAAAGCATCTCGATGCAAGCGAGACAACAGCTGATATTTCAGAGCTGCTATTTTAAGGTTTGCCTACGAGTGCTTAGGTCTAGCTCATCAGATTTGCTGCTCCTGGCAAGCTGCTGACTTGACAAGAGGGACAAATACCTTGCTTCATAAGCCTGAAGTGATGGGTGGATTATGCTCCTTACAACCAAGGACGAAAAAACCCAAACCCGAACAGTGTTGAAAGCCTTACAAATACACCGGAGCTCCAACTTTATTCAGCCACAGGCCTGGAAAAACATCCTTCTAGATGAGGTAATGATTAGTATTACATCCCACAGGCAAGCTCAGCATTTGGGCTTGCAGGAAAAAGGCTGGGCTGCCCATGTTGTTAATCCTAACTGTAGTTTCTTGCTTGACTGAAATAGGAATCACAGCTCCTTAAACAGCTGCTTCCTCAGACAGCCAGAGAACAGCTGAAGAGGACTCGGGCCAGGACACAAAACCAGGCAACTACTTATGTGAAGTGGCAACAGGCATACTGCAAGGCAGAGTGTGCACTGGGGATGGGCTACAGTCACCAGTCAAATACATTGAGGTGGGTGGGTGAAGTCTCACTTCTTACACCATCCACAGCTGCTCCTTCACACATTCCCTTTGAGAAGGACCATAAGTGATGCCAATGCCATTTGTTGGATACACAGATGTAAAGCATCAAGGAAAAGGAATGCTTAATGAAGACGAGCACATCTGCTGCATCATCTCAATTTTGGAACAATTCACCATGCCCTGCTGGCAAGCATTGCCTACAAAGTCCTCCTTCCTTCCTATATTTAGGTCAACCAGGCTGAGTCAAGCCCTCCATGAGCACCCCTTTCATAGTGTTCTATTTTAGAAGAGAGAATTACAGGCAGGCATCTTTCTTCACATCATTTGTTCTCTTGGGCTGATACGTTTATAACACTTAAAAGTAGGAAGCAATGAAATGGGGGGAAAAAAAAGTCAAATGCAAGCAATTGGTGCTACATAAACCAGACTGTTTCCAAGGGCTTCTCTTGGAACATTTACCTGACTTACAGAAGGCTTCATGCATCTCTAATGCCAGAAGCTGCTCAAAACAGTTTTCCCACTATACTAACAAGGCACAGAGATCCTCACACAGACATTGCCTATTACATCCTTAGGGAATACACTGCTGTAACCACTCTGGTTTGCGTAACAGTTCAATGAAAGTTTGCATGGCCTGCATTCCCACATGTAAATATCTATTCTGCCTGATTTAGCTTTGACTTTGAGCAAACTGTTTCCATCTTGGTTTACACAATTCACCCTAATTGTTGGTCACACCAGAGAATTCACCCTCAAACTATCCACTCAATTCAAAAGCTAGGCCTTTACATTCCACATATGAAGATCACAGCAACTCTTCACCAGTTCCAAAAGTCTGCTTTAGGCTTCTGAAGATACTTGGTGCCTCCAATACAGCTGGCTGGCTGGTTTCACCTATATTTTGAGCTATTCTCATCACCTACACTTTCTGCTCCTTCACAGGAGTGTAACATCCCAATTTTTGGATCCCTAAGAACACGAGTCAATGAACAAACTGAAAGCTTCAATGAAACAAGCAAACAGTCCATAAACTGACCCTGACAGCTGTTTAAAAAGATTGTAATTATTTAAGTATGTAGAGGACAGTTCTTGAAACTTTGACATACAGCGTACAAAGAGTGAAGAAGCAACCTTCATAACTATCTTTTACTGTCACAGAAAGTAATGGTATGTTGCTGGAGTTACTAACTTCAAATTCCTTACTAGCTAAAAAGATTCTGGATGAAAAAGAGAAGATTTCTAGCACAGACATGGCACAAACCAGGAATTTTTTTCTGAGCTGTTACAGGTCTGTTTGCAAAACTTTACCAGAAAAAGGTGTAAATGACTTAATGCTCATCCAGTTCCAACCCATTGCCAGCGGCAGGGACACCTTCCACTGGAGCAGGGTGCTCCAAGCCCCTGTGTCCAACCTGGCCTTGAACACTGCCAGGGATGGGGCAGCCACAGCTTCTCTGGGCACCCTGTGCCAGCGCCTCAGCACCCTCACAGGGAACAGCTTCTTCAGCCCTCGCAGCATCTCCATGTCCTCCTCTGGACTCACTCGAGCAGTAACACTTAACTATTACTGTAGGGAGCAAAGGGCATACTGAAATTTGGGGGTGAGGGGGAGAAACATTCCGTTTTAACCAACATCTCAAGGTACCATAACAAAGTCATCTAACCCAAGCAGGAAGCCAGTCCCTGTAAGGTTCAGCAGCCCAGGACTCTGCCTTCCTGAACCACACATACACCAGCCTAAGAGGACAAGATGACTGTACATGTATGCAATTACTGCAGCCTGTGCTGGCACAGACCTCTAGAAGTATCAAACTGCTAGATTTTGCTAACACTTTGGCATGTAGTCATAGAGAGAATAAAATAGCCCAAAAGTTTCCATTGACCTAAATATAGAATAACCTATTAGTGTCAACACGAGTCTGAAAGCAGAGAAGCAGTCATGGATCAGTGTCACTCTTGTCTGCAAGAGCTGACAGCCAAAAAGCCAACTTCAATGTACATACATTGCAAATTAGGTGTGCATACAGCAAACCCTGAGAGGAATCGTCTGTGCCCACTACAAACATGCCATTCCAAGTCTGTATATTAAATATATTGACTTATTTGTCATCAATTTAATTACCATGCGAGTCAGAAACTCCCCAGCCAGATTTAGTGGTCTGGTACTGACCTGATGGGCAAGGTGATTTACAGTAACTGTACTTTCTGCTCTAAACATGTCTAGACAAGCTGATAAACTGCTTGCAGCTGATCGAGCTCAGAAACTGCCTCAGACAGTAAAACTTAACTACTGATCAACACGTCTAACACTGCTACTAAACCCCAACACTACCGTAAGCTTCACTTTCACAATTTCCTTCCGCTTGCTTAGTTACTTCCTTTCAAGACTGTTCTTGCATCCCGTGGGAGTCAGGACTGCCTTGTTCACTGTGTATGGCTCTCTTCTGGTCTATGCAAGACTGCACATACAGAGCCAGACATCCTGGTTACAGAACCACGTCGTACAGCAAGAACTGCTGTATTGAGGGATATTTTGAAAGGTACAAAATCACATTCCAAGTATCAAAGCAGCACAATCCTTTTGGAGGCAAAACAAAAGGACAGCAGATGAATGCATTTCAACTTACTCCCAGAGATACCAAGGTAAAATTACTTCTCGGAATAAAGGTTCAGATGCTCTTTTAGGCTCCATCTGAACACAGCAAAATGAGATTCTGGAATCTGCTAACAACTTGCAAGCATCTGGGGCTTTGGTTAACAAAGGAAGACCAAAGCAAAGAGTGAAAAACTTAAGCACAAACACATCATGTCTATGGCTCAGTTTTGCCTAAACACCTGCAAGAGACAAAACCTCAGTAATCACCATACCCCTCTTGCCTTGAAGACTCCCAGCACCCTTGCTAGGAGGAGACAAAAGGCTTACTTTACATTTTTAAGAGTCCTAAAGACCATGGGGAAGGATTCATCTTGAACCCTCTGCGTGGAGAATAGGCAGTTAAACAACAAAACTATTAGGAGTGCTTGAAATCCAAGACAGAGTAATGCAGAGAGTTAAAACAATATGGGAAAATGCTGAACCTTGAACTTAGCAGTTCAGAGTTTTAGCACTCGAGGGAAAAGATAAAGGACATGATTGTGTTGGGATTCTGACCAAATGGAGTTGTTCTTTAACAGTCCCCAGAAGAAATCACACCCACCCACAAAAGAAAACAAAAAACCCACAAACCAAATCAACACAGTATCTGGAGCCTGGAACCACTGCCCAATATAGTGAAAAGCAGTATAACAGCTAAAGAAAGGTGAAATTGGGAAAGAAATGTGACACAGAGAAGGATAATTCAGGTCTCATTACAGATTGATGCTTTCTTTGATCAAATGGCAGCACAGCCAGGACACAGGTGTGGAATTTAAACCCTCACCCCAAAGCAATTCCTAGGGTGTTATCATGACTCAAACTCTAACAGACAGCACAATCACTTTATATTTGCTGTCTTATGTCCAGGACACAAGACATTCTTGTCGTCCTACCTCAACCTCCATCCCTGCCACAGCAGTTTGACTTATGGAAACACTAGCCAAATCACTCACATTAGCCTGCTGTATTGCAAAGAAGCTACAAACCACTTCAAAATGATACACAAGAATAGTAAAGGCTTCCCATCTCAGGGCTGCCACTGCTGATGTGTATGAGGTGCATGGTGTTACAGCTAACTCAATGGTGTTACAGCTAACAGCCAGCTGACACCAAAATTAAGCTGCACATTTGCATCATTTCAACCGGCTGCAAACGCGATTCAGGAAAGGAAACCAAGACTCCAATCACTTCTAGAAGAGCAGTTAATGTTGTAACCCATTTGGGGGTCACCAACGCAAGGCAGGGATGAGACACACATAACCCATGCTAGGGAAGGATGATGGCCACCTCCAGCAGCAGCATCGGCTGCTTATCCCGATCTAAGGCTGGGATTGCCCATCTGCCCCATCCTAAGACTGTGGGAACAAGGATGCAGAACGGCCTGTGTCACATTCAGCAAACATAAAAACCAATTCATGTCACCCTGTTTGCCACTGAACCGGTGCAACGGTACCCAAGAGTAAAGAGGTATAAAGGAAATAGGTATCAGCTGGTTTTCAGTGTTTCGAGTCAAATCAAGCACAACTCTAATGAGCAGCAAGCCGAAGTCATTACATGCAGACATAAGCCAGTTTCCGAGTTCGATTGTACACTTGCACATGCATCTAGCATCATGTCGCAACCTTCCGCTTCCCGTTTTCTCGTGTATCTGCATCCATAGAAACCGGCGTGGCCCATTTCCCGGTTCCCAGCCACTAACCCCCACCCCGCCGGCAGCACACGGTCCATTTCCCCGCACAGAGCAGCGGTACCCTCTGGGATGAACACTCCAACCGCCTCACATTCGAGGATTCGGGGATAACAGAAGGGGCCGGTACCCCCGAGGCGAACGCTCCATGCTGCGGTTACCGGAGCTGCCCTTGAACCGCCGTTAGTGCCCGCTGCCCGGGGACGCGTGCGCGGCGACTGAGGGACCCCAGGGCAGGGAGCAAGAGGGAGGCCGCATCCCGCTGCTCACCTCACGGGCGATCTGGTTGAGGGCATCGTCCTCGGCCGTCAGGCGCTCCCGGTTCGGCAGCCGCTTCCTCCCCGCTCCCTGCGTCCCCATGGCCGCTCCGCTGCCTCTGCCGCCCGCCGGCACCGCGGCCGCCACCGCCCCCCGACAGGCGCATGCGCAGCCGCCCCCCGCCCTGAGGGGCCGGGCCGCGAGCGGTAGGGGGATGCGGTAACGGGGCCTCCCGCAGCGGATCCTCCGCTCTCCCGGCCCCGTCCGGGTGCCTGCCCTCCGGGGCTGCTTGTCCGGATGCTCCGGTTAGGTGGAGGTGATTGATTCTGGTGTCCGTTAAATCAGTGCTTAACCAATGCACATGGGCAAGGAGTGTGTGTGCTCTGGGATCCCAGTCACAGCCCTCCTGATAGCGGGGGTAACCAGTGTACAGGGGGTAATACAGAGAAGTTGTACAAGGGGGTTAAAGGAGTTCCTTTGCTTAAACAAAAGCATTGTCTAAGTACCTAACATGCCAAGGCATTGACTGCTGCTGATGGGGAGAAGCAGATGCTTAGTTCTACTGTAAGGGACAAAAGCAGATGCTTAGCTCTGCTTGTAATGTGTGGGGTTTGTTCATCAAAAGGTTTAAAGGGAACTATTGCTTGCTACACTCTGGACACTCTCTCTGGCTGTCACTGTGTGGAACCATATTTCTTTGTTTGTAATTATTGTACTTTGTGAGTTATAAAGGGGAAATCAGTTGTATTGCTGCACGGGACTGGGGGGGGAGAGGAAGCCCCGAGCCCGGTGCTGAGGTTGGAGCCAGTGACACCGAGCTGGTGTTCAGAGCGCATCCCTGCTGCTGGAGGAGGGGAGTTAGGGAGTTTGAAGTTCTATCTGGTTACATGCACCATATAAGGAATAGAGGTTCCGGTGATGGGGAGGCTGGGAACGGACACTTCTCGAACCTTCTGGGAGCTTCTCAAAACCTCTCGACGATGAGACCCCAACAACAGAGGGAAGCAATGGAAAAGCACACGTCAACATCCGGGCAAAGGAGGCAATGGGATCGGCTGAAGCCTTGACCCGAGAAGGATAAAGGACAGCCCCCAAAGACCTGGTGTGTGCGTCTGGGGCAGAGTGGGGACTGCCCAGGACACCCAGCGCTGGTTTTTATCTGCCATTGCTTGCTCAATTTAATACGTTTATAAATTTGAGTTTTGAAACAAGATTGGCTCATTCATTGATAACATACTGGTAACGGGCAAAAGCAGATGTTTGGTTCTACTGAAAAGCGGGGGAGAAACAGACTGGGCACCGACCAAAGCCTAAGGCCATGTGTGAAGATTAAAAGGTGAAAAGTTTAAGAAGAGGAAGACTCATTTACTTCATCTTAGACCCCTGCCCATGACCAGAAGGGCACTGCGCAGGTGCCAGGACCTTCTAGCTCATTAGAATACAAAGCAGGGATAGGTAATAAATATGTATAGGCGTATCAAGTAACCTAATGCAAACGTATACTGTAAGAGAATGAATGTAAAGAGAGAACAACCCTGAGGTGTGCATGCTTTGGAGGAGCTATCCCCATGCACCTCAGCGCTGAATAAAAGCATACCTACTTTACAACTTGAACGAGTTGTGGAGTCTATCCGCACATCACTCACACCTCCATGTTCACCATAGTTCCTTACAGATGAGCTGTAAGACTCAAGCTGAGGGCATTAATCCCATTACACAGGTGTGTGGCAGAAAAAAGGCCTGCCAAACCCACCCGGTCCTCACGGACAAAGACCCACGTGCTGCATTTAGCTCTTGTGACTCACTTTTAGACTTCAAACTTGACAAAGGCAGAAGGCAGCACCTGCCTGCTTTGGGCAGCCTGATCCATGTTTGCCTGGCGGTTTGTCACAAACAGCTGAGATTTGGGTCATGGTCAAGGTCAAAACTGTGTCAAGCAGTTTAATACACCATCCTTTCCCACATGGGCATGCATCAGAGCATAAAGCAAGCGGTGGCTGTATTAGAAGAGAAGCCCTAGGTTTGGGCACGTGTGGGAATGCTGTGGACCGAGCCATTGACTTCAGAGCAGATGAGTGATTGAGAGCTCCTAACAAAGCCCTCTGGATCAGCCACACCTCGAGGCACATCCTCCCCCTCCTCAGCCTTGGGATCTGCAGACCCAACAGTAATCCCTGAACTCTTGATGGTTTTCTCCTGTTTAACATCACCTGAAGGGGAGAACCCAAAGCCCACGTTCTCCCCCAGCCTGCCATCACTCCAGCTCTAGTTCAGTATCTGCCACCTTCCTAGAGCAGCCAAACACTACCTCTTTTTTTCATCAGATAGCATTTGGGCTGTGCATGCACTCACCACTCATGTTACACGTGTTTGGGGAACCATGGTTCTTCTGGTATTGCATTGACATTGCTTCTCATGGCTGGGACTATTCATCTGTACAAGAAACAATGTTATATCGTAAGCAGAAGCACATAGAGGAGTTCTCCGCCTGAAGCGGGCATCAAAACCATGGTTTCATAGCCTGAGATTTGGCAGCAAACTTACTCTGACCCCACACAAGTGGAAAAAAAAGCAGCACCTGCTCTGCAAGGCAGGTCCGTGTTACCCAAGGGTTTCAGCCACCTGTGCAGCTGCACCACTGCATCCATACAAGGGAGTTCCAGTTCAGTGGTACAGTAGATGTGCATAAGTGCTGTCTGCTCTGCTGAAAGCCTTACAGAGGATTAGAGCAAAACTCAGGCTTGGATTAGATAGGTTTATGTCTGAAAAACATAGGAAGGAGGAAGGAAAAGAGAGGGAAAGTGAGAGGGGAGGGAAGAGGAAGGAAGGAAAGAGGCAAGCAGGAGGGAAATAAAAATAAAGCCAAGACATTGGAAGAGAAGAAACTATCAGGAGTGCAGACATTTCAAATCACACATTGAACGTGAGCTGCAGTCTAAGCAACCCTTCTTTATTCTTGCATTCCAAACACATATAGGTGTTTTTTCCTTCTTTTCAGTCATCTTGTTATAAAAATACTATACATACAGGATTTGTCCAAATAAGTGTGAAATAATGTTTCAAACACATTCATTTTGACCACACTATGAAGTGGAGTGAGAGCAGCTGAAAATAAAATACTTGCAATGTACATTTCTTCTGTTAAGAAACAACATGAAGTCAAGGCTCGTTTTGTCCGAGACCTGTAAATGTGATTAATGATACTTGGACAAGACCTTGGTATCCCATGCCAGTTTTAAAGGGCTTTAAGTGCGTAACATGCACCTCATTCTCCAGTATCCAGTGTGCAAGGAGGCTGTTTCATGCAGAGCATACCCTCAAGGTGCAGTTTTTCCCTCTGTGCTGCTTTTAAACCAACCCACCTTTAAAACCTCACCCTTGAGAATCAGAACAAGCAATCATCTGTTAGAACTGCTGCTGCTGCACTCAACAGGCCACTTCTGCATAATAAAACTGATGGGTTTATATGCTGCGGAGCAAAATATAATTACATCTCTATTAGCAGCAAGTCCTGGGATAGTCCAGTAGCTAGATGACTGTGTCAAAAGAAAACACAAGGGCACCTCTCTGCTCCACCACGAGATCACAGCCCCAGCTAAACCATAAATGAAGTTTGACAGCTTTAACAAGATGTCCATTAGTCCAAGGTGAATGGATCACTTAAATACCTTGGAAAACCTATGCTTAGGAGGACAGTGTTTCATATTGCCAAGGTAGGTGAAACAAGCAGGGCTCCATTAGCACTGTAACATTTTGCAAACATGACAGCAGTGATATCCAGCAGGATCTGTGGATTTATTAAGGGGAAGAAAATTACATCACAGACAAGTATGTGCTGGCACTGAAATGCTGCCTACAAACCCTACTAGTGCAACTAAAGGGCTTCCACTTTATTAGACCTCCTACAGAGCCCAAGATGATCCTCTTCAGGTAATCAGAATTCCCAGGAAAAGCACTAAGATGTTGTTACTGCATCTAACTGGTGTCAAGACAGGGCTCAGGGGACTGATAGTGTCCATACAGACTTGGTCCAGATGAGAGTCTTTACTGTTGCTTCATCTCTTCAAATCAGTGGAGTCTCTATTTGCATTAGTGGAGCACTGGGATGCTGGGAACCTTGCTTAGCTTTGTGGTGTCTAGCCTGGGGCTTCCAGTCACACAGCAACTCATTACAGCAAAGCTGTGACTGGTAACTCTTCCAGAAAGCTCAGAAAAGAGATTATACCATTGCACAACTGTCCATGAGAATTTACCTAAAATGATGCCTGCAGATCTGCTTTTCCATGTTAAGAACTCAACCTTGCATAGCTGTAAAGAGAAAAACCCCTAGGATAATCAGCAGGAGGGCATTTCCTGAGGTGAGAAGGGGTTGCCTTGTCTAACCAAAAGCAGAGCATCTCCTTTCTATAAACTGCTTTGGAGTAAAGGGGTGGGGATGATGTTATGTAAAGCTCAGAGCCAAGTTAGAGCAAAAGCATACAGCTAAATAGGTTGTACATAATTGTAGTCTGGAAATCAGAGGTTTCTTGCCAAAGTTCTGGACATGCATCCAAAAGCAATTTTTGGGTAGCCAGGGTCAAGTACATTAGGTCTGTGGTAAGCACGGTACTGAGAGTCTGTCTGCTTTAAAGAGCACTAGCCCAAATACCACAGGCTCTCAGCCCTGCCATTAAATCTGGGACATGAATATCCATCACGGCTGACTGCAACAGCCCCAGAGGGGTGGTTCTGGTCCCATTGATGCTCCTATTTCGAGGACATAAGGCTTCACCCAGACCAAGACATGCAAGTTCTCTGTTCCTGTGCTAGGCAGGGAACTTACCTGCACTGTGCAAACTGTCTCTGAGCTCACGGAAAACTTCCCATGTCAGGCTACAGATGGGAACTCACTCAAGGTAACCTCTGTGGAGCTAATCCAATTAGCAGCAGACATGCCACAGCTCCGACTGTTGCAGCACAAAGCAAAGCCAGCTCCACAGCAGCTGTGGTTGCAGGGAGCCAAACCTATCCTAGGCTGTGAAGAACACAGCCCTTTAGGGTTTGCTGTTTGCTATCTGCACTGGTATCTGCTGTTCCCAGCCTGCCACAGCAAGCTGCAAAATCTGGTTGGTTTTCCTCCTTTGGCCTCCCCTCTTCCCATGTAAAAAAGCTAAATTTTAAGAGAGCCCCAAGTTATTTTCGGAAGAAAATACATCATACGTTTCCTCCACCTAGCATGAAACCACTCCTCATTTCATACCTCAAGTTCTATGGGGATAAAACCCATTCCAGACTGTGGGACACTTGGGCATTGTGATGACAAGACCTACATGCCCCCTGCCTTTTCTTCCCAGAGCTTGGATGGAAAGCAGGCAAGACATCAATATACATATTTAATTTGGAAATACAGCCTCTACATCTGTCCAAACCCATAGGCTGAACTGCTTGGTCCTTCAGCCAGATGAAATCAGGATGGCTTCGGCTAAAACAATACATTACATCAGCTGGAGCAGCTGAGGAACTGGCTGTGCATCACTTTGGGATTAATGTATCAAAGCATTCCTCTTGCCATTGTACTGGTGACAGTGTGGAGACATGAGAACGAGGAATCGTGTGGCCTTGCTACAGGGGCTCAATGCTGCTTATTTTCCCTGTGGTTTCTCTGTTCCGTGCTGTGTGGCCTCTTCCACTCCCATTCCAAATGTTGCAGAGTTAAACTGAGCCACATTTTCCAGTCAGGCCCTCCAGATTTTCTTAAACTCCAGTTGTTTTGGACTGCAGTAAAAACATAGACACAACACATGGTCTAAATGCAACCAATTGTTTGTAGCAGACCAAGTGCTTGTCCTAACTAGTCATACTTTTCCATAAAATGGCATATGAACATCATTTTGGAAACGCTTATGTGAAACCACATCACAGTTTAACTCCCTCGGCTGGAGTGGAAGAGGGGAAAGGAGGTGTTGTTTGTTGTCCCTGTGGGAATCCATCCAGATTCATCCAAAGTGCAAATCAGAGGCAATACATTCCTCAAGCACAGCAGACCTTAGGAAGAGCATCTGTGTCTGATGTCTCATGGTTCTGCATTATGAGCTGAAGCTGTTCATTGCTACCCCATCCCCTTGCACCTCTCTGATCACCCACCTACACAGAACAGCAGCAAACCAGAGGTGTCAGCTACTACTTCCTGGCTCACCTAAAACGAGCCATGCTGGTGCTGAAGGATTTCAGATTCCGGCTGTGATAATCACTTACAGGGCAGGAAGGGAGGTCATTATTGTTTCCTAAAACAAAGAAGTTTGCCTAACCCAGGAAGTGAAAGAAGATAACAAAACTTCAGATGAAATAAGGCAAAACGCTTTGGATGTTACAGTGTGTTAGCATTGGCACATCTGATTTTAAGTCATAACACATTTTGGCATCCCCAGCATTCCTGTTTTTCCATGACAGTGACTGATGGATGGCATGTGGGACTGAGTCATCTGCCTAGCACGCTGTCCCTGCCTTCTGCCTGCCTGTGCACCCCCAAGCCAAGTCATCCCTTAGTTCCTGCACCCCATCCCAGCCCTGCAGCAGTTGCCATGCTCTCTGATTTCCCTGTAGGCTTTTCCGCAGCATTGATAATTACAGCACTAAAACCCTCAGTGTCCTTCCCTGTAAGAACATGAAGGAATCAGTGCCCCTGTTCTCCACCAACAGAGAGCCAATGCAGCCAGGCAAATGCTGTCAGATTCTCCAGTGTTTGGTTTTCCTCCAACTGTAGAAACAAAAGAGATAATTCCCACACACATACACAGTGAGTTGCCACAGAACCCTTCAGTTTCAGCTGCATGTAAAGATAAGTGGATAAATAAGTACAGCGTGGAGTACCCAGAACTGAACAGAGAGAAATATATGTGCTTGCATCTGGAACCACCACCTTTCATAGCCACTGAATGACTTGTCAAGGACCAGGCTGGAAACCAGTGCCAGAGGCAGAAACAGAATGGTCTCAACCATAAATCTCTTCTTCTCCCTACTTTTGCCTTCCACCTTTCCTAACTACGCACTTCCTAAGGGCAGCTGTTCAGTATATCGCTGCTCATTTCAGGGGTTCCAACCTTAACCCATGTAGGGCTGGGCACTGGCATCTCCCCAGCGATTCTCAGGCTCTGCCTTTGTTGCTCAACCTCATTTCTGCATCAGTTTTCATCCTCCCTGACCTTGTAATGGTGGCAGAGAGGAAAGGAAGGAAAGTCGCTCCTTGGTGGTGGCCTCTTTTGGGCAGTTACTAGTTCAGGTTTCTGAACCATCCTGAACACAAGTGGCTCGATTCAACTAATGAGAAATACCCAAAATAATCTTTAATACATTTTTCAATTATAGAGGGTGCTGCTCCAGGTAGCAGCAGATAACAGTTCCCCCCTCGAGGCATCTTTGCTCTTCCCTACTGGATTGGCAACAGACTTATTTCACCTCTGCATAACACTGATGGCTTTGCTGCTCTTTAGGCAGTGCCTCACATTAAACAGCGTTGCTCAGGCTCATACTGATGAAATCACTTCTATTCTTGTGCCTTTACAGACCAGGTCTGTAATGCCCAGGGCACAAGACAGAAAACCAGCTGAAAACCAGGCAAACAGGTCGATGTGACCTGAAAACAGCAAGGCTGCAATGTGGTCACCAGCCCGCTACAAAGCACAGAGAGGTAAAAACCATCATCAGATGCCCTCTGAACATGTCTGCATCCAAAACCTGGGTGGGGACTTCAGGGAAAATGTTATATTCCCACCCACAGGCACTTTCCAAGGCATTGCTAGGCAGTGTTACTTAAATAGTTCTCTTTCCAAGCACTGGCAAACCTCTTTCAGTTGCATTCATTACAAGTGTCTCACAGACACAGACAGATGAAACACTTCTGGGGGCATTACTGAGCTGAGAGCAACTTTTGGCTGTCAGTGAGCTCCTCTGGAGCCCTTGCATAGGAAGGTACCGCCTAGAGCCATTTTTAGCCTAGTTCCTAAGGGAACGTGTGTGATCACTCTGTAAGCATGTGCTGGTCCCTGCCTAATAGCTTAAGCCAGCTGGCCAATCACCACCAGGTTTATCAGCGAGGTCAAGGTCCATCCCAAACGTGATATCCCCACTGGCAAAAAGCAACACAAGGAGCTCATGGCAGGCAGCAGACCATGCATGTGGAAGAGGGTGCTTAAGTGCTTTAACAATGTAAAATGCAGCACAACCTACACCTCATTAGACAATGATAGTTCTTACCTCACTGAACTGTTTCTTTTGTTTCCAGGCTTTTCCAGGATCCTTGAGGATAGAAGCAAAGGTCTTTGCATCACAGCTCTTTTGGTGAGGTGGGCTGGACTCCCAGGGGCTGTCCTGGCCAAGGTCTGCTGAGTAAAAGAGAACGTGAAGTTTGAGATAAGCAAAATGTTTGATACAGGCATTTTTACTACAAGAACCCACAAAAGCCACAATTTACTTATTAGATGCACAGCAAGAACCAACCCATTCACAAATAGGGAGCACTGATTGCTCTTAATCAAATCACTTTGCACTTCACCTCCAGCAGGGTCAGTGGAGGCTGTTCATAGCATCTCTTAAGTGCTGAACTAGCAGGTAAACCAGTGTGGGCTTACCCACTCCCCCAAAGCACAGCTCCTTGCGAGAGCAAAGAGGAGTGTGGCAGACACTGCTCACCTCAGCACATCCCTGTCCTTCCAGGCTGTTTATTGTCAAAGTGCAATTTGAAAGGTATGAACAGTATTACCTGTCTCTTCAAATGCCTTGCTACAGGGGGCAGAAAGCCTTTCCTGTGGTTCACACTTGTATTCTTCTTGTAATTTAATGCCACTATACTTAATATGTTTTTTGTAGTCAGTAGTTATTTTCCCTCGCTGGTCTTTAACACACGATTCATCATCACTTATCATCTGGGAGTCATTAATATTAAGCTTGTTTAATGTTTCCACGTTAATCTCTGGGGTGGTTTAGTGATGTTAATAATTAATACAGAAAGACTAGTGGTTTAGAAGCCCAAAGTAGCTCACAGCAGGCTCAGTTTGGAGCCTCTGTGTAAATGATCTGTTCATCATTACAACTCCACTAATGCTCAAAATATTTCTTAACTCTCTATCAGTGCAACAAAGAAGAGCCCAATCTATTCTCACGAACAAAGACACAACCCTACCTCCTCTCAAAACTGACAAATGATCTTCCAGTGCTCCATTGCTGCAGTGACAAACCTTACCTGTATCATCACTATTGGGCTGCTCCAAGTCTTCAGGTCTCAGGAGCTGAACTCTAGTTGATCTTACTGCAGGCACAGAAAAGGAGAAACAGCAAAGAGAAGGATGCTTAGGAAAAGCACCTCCATTCAAAGCATGGCTGAGGGCTCCCCAGACCAGCACTCAGCATTGTGGAGCCATGCTCCAAGGAGCACAATGAAGAGGGCTCCTCTGCAAGAGCAGGATCAGGATCATGGGTGGACTCATTTATAGCAATACCTTCTAAACCAAGGTAGTGACATCTCAAAAGCAAGGCATGCTCTGTATACTGACAGACAAGCTGCTTTGAAGCTGGCAATGCAGGGACAAGCTGTCCTATAGCTGGTGGAGGAGCCAAGGTCACTTAGGCAAGGTGATAACAAAAGCCACATTCCTATGACCATCAATTCTGGGATCTGCAAGCCCAAAGCCAGCTGCCTAAATCTGACCACATCCTCACTTCTGTCCAGTCAGAGCTCACAACAGCACATGCTGCTTTTGCACCTGATGACAGGCAATGCTCTCAGAAGGCCTGTTAATACCAAGGCAGCCCATCAGAGCCTATCGAGAGAGCAGTTTGCAGCAGCAGATGCTTGTATCAGGTTAGCAGTGACCTGTGGCCACTGCGGTGTTTCAGTGCAGCCCAGAGCCCTAAAGCCACTGGACAGGATTCAGCCACTATCACATGTGCAGCCCATACTTTCTAAAATGCCTGCATATGTATGCACATGCATTATAGATACGTGGCTTTCTGAAAAAGCAAACAAGGATTTCCAGGCCACTGTATCTATTGAGCTCACAGTGCTCTATCCTTGCTGCTGCAGCTCCAGTCGGTGCAGGTATAACATTAGAGCAGAACTAGCAAACCCCAGCTCTGTGGTTTAGGCCAGAACAGTGTCACAAAGCACTTTCAGTAGAAATAACACCGTTTTTCTTTTCTTATTGCTCCTCTACATCCCTCAGCAGGGGAAAACCCCACAACAACACAATAAAGCCCAAAACCAACAACAGAAAAACCCACCAGAAGAGCCTCTTGTGTTTTCAGACCTTTACTGCAGAGCAGGAGGCAAGGGCAAGGCAGGCAGCAGCACTATGGGATGATCCAGGCAGCTCGGACACTCAGGTATCTGTGTCTCAGACCAACTAGACTCAGGAGTGAAGTCTCAGCTGCCTGTCCCCATGCAAGACAGTGCAGCTATGCTGTGCTGCAAGCAGAAAACAGGAGCCTTGAGGTACTCAAGCAAAGGGCACAGTGCTCCACTGAGCAGCAGTGCTGAGACCACAGCCGTGCTCTTGAAACACTCTTGAAAGTGAATTAGAAAAAATGGGGTTTTTTTGGATGAAAAGTGACCTTTCAGGAGCAGCTTCATAGTATTGAGGGATCTTGGGGTCCAAAAACCCTTAAGCTGAGGCTGAGCAGTTCGCCTTACTGTTGGTTCAGCAGTGTGGGAGCCTCGATGGAGACCAGACCTTGTGTGCTGGGCTGCTTGCACAGAGCACACTGGGGAGCATGCATAAACCCAGATGATGAGCCAAGGGGAGAAGAAGAAACAAGGCAGAGGAGACAAAACAACCCTTCCCACGGGCAGACAGCAGTCAAGTGTCAATGCTGAGGTTTTAGACTTGGTTTTCTGCTCAGGGTACTGCCTTATTACTGGAACCTGGTGCCTTTTCCACCCAGCCTCTCAGCAAGTGATGATTTATTACACTGCTCACATCCATGAGCCAATGCTTCCTCACACCAGCCAGAGGCAGGAGGAACCAAGTGCTACACAGCCACTGAAGAAGAGGCTTGCAAAGAGGCCCCAGGCAGATCTGTGTCCTTGTGCCTCCTTTTAACTCAGAGAAGGGGGACTGAAAAGCAGCTTGTCTGAAATTACACAACAGGCAGAGGCAGAAATAGGAGATAATTGGAATTATTCTTGCATATTTAATCTAGGAAACTTAGTTTTACTTGTTCTGCTGTTCCTGTGCCCAGCTGAAATGTCACCATTTCCTTCACAGCTAAAAATCAATAGATCAAAGAGGTGAAGCAACAGGAAGGTCTGCAATGGGGTTTCAGGTGCTCAGATTGCTAGGTGTTTGATCCGTACAATCCCTATGGCCAGACCCATCCGTCAGGGTCCAACTGGATAAACTCTAGTGTTGGAAATACTCTGTTCCTGATCCCAGAGTGAAATTAAGACACCAACGAGGCCAAGTACTGCAATTGGGCACTTGATTATAAGAATTATATATATATATTATATATATATATATAGCAATAGGACAGATCAGGATAAAGCTTCGAAATTAAGCAAACTTTTGGAGCTCAGAGAGGGATAGTCCCCACCATGGATCCAATGGCATCCCGAGGGCTCATGGCTGTCTTTGGTGGTGGGTGGCCCTACATCAAGTACCTTTTTCCTCTCTTACAGTACGTTAGGGGGAAGCACCTCTGTTCTTAATGTCACATGCTGCACATTCCTGTTGGAACACGTGCCTTCCAGGTCCTGCACACGTATGTCAGCAATCCTTGAGATAATGGACAGCAATTCCTCACACCATTCCTTGAGACAACGGAGCCCCATTTCTGCTCCTCACACCCATCTCTCAATGGACAGTCTGGCTTCCCAAGTCCCCGTTGCTCGGGGAACAGAGCCCATCCAAATCCAAGCTGTCTGTCCAGATCCAGTTCTTGCAGGAGACCCCAGTCTGTCCCTCCCATCACCCTGACTGGTCTGTGTCCCATTGCCCGGTGAAGGAACGAGACGGGCATGCATCCCTGCTCTCTTAAACCCCAGTGCCATCTAGTGGGGTCTGGCTCCACGGGAGCCGGAGAAGGTCCCACCAGGAAGTCCCATCCCAAAACTGGGAACGCTCCCGTGGCTCCGGAGGGCTCCAGGCTACTTGCACCCACCAGGCCATAGTGCTTTGTGCAGGCATCTCATTTAAACCACCTGCTTTATAAAGACCCTTAAACAGACACCTGAGACTTAACATCTGCTTGGGTAGACGAGCTTGCTATGAAAATAACAGAGCAGGAGATGGATGCTTATTGCAGCAGTGCCAACTGGAAATGAAGCTGCAAAGCAATCCTTCCATAAGTCTCCAAAGCCTCCCAGCCAAGACTGAGAGCCTCATTTTCTAAGAATTCAATGCCTAGTTCAGGATCATGGTATTACCACAGCTTGGAGGTCCAAAAGAGTGGGTAAATGGGAGCAAACTGCCCTTCAGCATCACTCATTTCTTTGGGCAAGCATTCTTTCTGCAGCAATCGGAGACAAGTGCATCCATGTCCCCAACCGTTTCCAGACCCTGAGACACTTGTGACACAAGTTAAAGGGACCTGGAAAGGAAGACACTTTGCTTCCCTCTGGCAAAAAGGCTGCATGCAGGGTAAGACTGGCTCTTAGGCTGGAGGTATTTGTGTGTGTACTCAAGCCAGTTTTGTGCAAATCCATGTGTAGGCACATTCCCAAAGAAAGGGAGACAGGAAACATTCTGATTTGGCTCACAGACCAAAACCTCTCATAGTGATTCCGCCTGGAAGGGCTCCGGTACTGTATGAAATCTGTGCAGCTCTTGGTGCAGACCATGTCACCCAAGTCTCTGTCCAACCTGACCTTGAACAGTGCCAGGGGTGGAGCATTCACAGTGTCTCTGGGCACCCTGTGCCAGGGCCTTGGCACCCTCACAGGGAAGAACTTTTGCCTTAGATCTAACCTGAGCTGCCCCTGTTTAACTTTCACCACCACCTCGATGTTTCTGTGTGCCTTAGCATGCTTCCCAGGAGAACCTGCTCCATGATCCTGCCAGCCTCTTCATTTCTAAACTGGGGAGACATGACTTCAAGCTTGCTTGTAGGACTCATGCTTTTCACTCTGCTCCCTGTAACTGTGAGGATTCGATTTTGTGAAGTCTGATTCACTTCCAGAAAGTTACAGGAGATGTTACTTGAAGGAGAGACATTGACTGTGATGAGTGGCAGAAACACAAAAGCTATCTTCATGTAGCTTTTTAATGATCCAGTTCTCACTGCAGACCTGTTACCCTGATGCATTAACACACTGTGATTTCCATCTCAAGATACTTGAGCTTTAGCAAGAGTAGCCTTCTTCAAAGCACCAGACCCCAGCTGCCTGTGGCCACCAGCTATTCCCTTAATCAAAAGGCAGTAAAACCCCAGGCACTCAGTTTCTGCTCCCTTTGCTCATCCCAGCTCATCCGGGCACGCTGTCTCCCACCGGCTGGTCCAGCAGCCACGCTCCTGGAAGCGAATCACTTCCGCAGTACCCAAGTTACCTGAGCCCGAACCCTGGCACAAGACCCAAGCCAGGGCTAGTGTGCGTCAGCAGAGATTGCTGTGTTATAGGAACCGTCCTGGCCTCAAGCTCCAGTGCTGGGATGCGGCTGCTGCCCTTGCACCGGGAAGCTGGGCTGGCTCCAGCCCCGAGACTGGGCAATCCCACCCTCCCATCCATGCCCCCCCCATCCACCCATGGCCAACCCCCCGAGTGGGGAGCAGGAAGGGCAGAGGCAGGGATTGGGTGCAGGGGAAGGGCTCCCGCTGCTCTCACCGCGGCAGCAGCAGCGCTGTGCACCCGGCTCACCCATCTCAGCAGCGGGGCTAAGGTTCACTGAGCTCTCACCTTTGGCACCGCTGCCTGGCTTCACTCTTACCTGCCCGGCTTCACTCTTACCTGCCCGGCTTCACTCTTACCTGCCCGGCAGCCGGACACCACCCGACGGCACGGACTGGAGCTGGGAGCGGAGCAAGGCTTCGGGAAGGTAACGGTGCCCCTGTGGAAGACCCCGCACAGAGCAGGGCAGGACCCCAGCCGCAGCCACCACCCCCAGGGTGAGCTTCCCAGCCGAGCACAGGATTCCCGGTGTCCCGTCAGGAAGAAGCCCTGCATCCCGGCCACAGAGAGGCATCGGAAGGGAGGGTGGCACCGTCCTCGGTGGCTCCTTGTCCAAGAGAGGGCTTTAGGAAGACTCAGGAAGCCCTCTGCCCTACCCCATCCTCTCTGGCAGCTGAAGAGCTGAAGCAAAGATCTCAGCCAAACACTTGGTCTCATTCATAGCCCAGGGCAGCCTCTGGTTATTACTGCCTTATTTCCCCCACCCAGTCTGTCTGCTAAAGCTCCCTCCTTGCTGGTTACGGGTCACTAGCTGGCTGCACGGGTAATGACCCGGATTCTCTTCCCCTTAGCTTTGAGGAGAGCTGATTGCATTGAGAAATAAGCGCTATGTAAATCTGACAGTGTTTATGTACCAAGCCTTTGCAGTTGGGATTTTCATAACCCCATGTAACCCTGGCTTAGGTGAACTTTCCAAGCAGCTGCACTCCTATCCCAGCACCGTGAGAGCTTTAGAAGGTAAGAGGAGGCTCCCAAAACCAGAGAAGGGCTCTGAGCTCAATACTTGAAGTTAACTGGGGAGGTAGGAGCATGGCCACTATCGGGGTGGGGGTGGTGGTGGGAGAGCAAAACTATATCTGAAAGAACCTAAAGCATCATGTCCAAAACTTGCAGAGCTGGATACCTGTGCTAATCTACACTGCAGTCCCATTGACTGTGGTACTTGTTCACTGCTGTACCACTGCAGAAACTCGACAAGCATCTTTAATGGCTTTAGGATCTTCTTAGAGCTTGTGTAGAAAAGCTTAGACATCAGTTTGACAACATTAGACTTAAACATCATTAATTTCCCAGGAAGTCAAACAGAGTCTTAAATGCCACTTCTGAGCAGCTCCATCCCCAAAGGTAGGCATTTCTTTTCTTTCTTCATTGTTTTCCTTTGCAAATAAAAGGCTTATCCCCCAGTAGTGAATATACCAGGATACCTCTCCCCAGGTTAAGTATACTTCTGAGATACTAATTTATGGAGTGGCAAAAGCCAAGCCCTTGTGGTTTCATTCCAGAGCAAATACCTGCTCTGCCGCCTCATGCTTCTGTGTTCTATTACTAATTTCTATGCCCATAAGAGTTTCAGAGGTTGCTCCTTAGGTAAAGTTCACTTTCCTGCTAATTATAAACAACTGAGTCACCCTCATCAACAGATTTGTCAGGTTCCTTCCTAGAAACAGCGAGGGCAGGCGGTTCAAATGTAGCATCACTGATCCAGCGCTGCTGCTGTGCCCAGCAAATGATTGCCCTTAAGTTGATTTGCACTAAAAGAGTGGGCTCCATGGGGAAAGCTGGTTAACACTGGTCAGAGTTGTGTCCTCATGCCCACGGGAAGGAGGTAGGAGACATTGAGACAAGAGAACAGGGCTGGCTGAGAGCACAATTTCCTGGGCACAATGATGCTTCATCCTTTAGGGAGTGAGAAATGATCTGTGTCATGGCCATTTCAGTGCTCACCTCCTAGGCGAGTATAAGATGAGTCAAGTCTGTCCTGAATATCTGCTGCAAGACACAGTGTTCACAAATATTAAGCTGTATTTGGAGACTAAATCCACAAACAGGATTTTTTACAGTTGACTGAAATTGATCTGATCTCTGTCTCTTGATACTGAATCTGAGCAGGTTCAGCTTTCCCTGCTGCTCAGCATGGCCTCTAGGCAGGAGGACAGGGCTGGTGACAGCTCAGCTGGTCCCCAGGCTGCTCCCTACATTGACAAGTTGTTGCTTTGTTGGCAGCACAGGCTCCAGCTGAAAGAACAGGGATGCTGTTCCCTATGAGGCCCCAGAACCATTATCTGCTCCTGGAACAGGGATCAATGCCGCTACCGGAGCAGCATCCTGGGTTTGCAGAGCCAGTTGTAATCCTAACCCTGCTCTCATTGACAAGCAGCCACAGAAGGGTGACTACCAACCATGTGAGGTGTCTGGAGCACTTCCCATTGTCCATTAGCCAGTGAGCACAAGGTTTTACTCTGTGAACTCCTTCAACAAAGAAACAAAATAGGACAAAGAAAACAGTTTTCCCTAAATCCTGTTTTCCACTGAATTGGAATAAAGCCACTTGTTTGTATTCCTTGCTGTTCGCCTCAGGTTGAAAGGGAGACTCACCTTCTGCTTCTTAACATGGAAAAGATATTGTTTCAAGTGAGATTTGGCAAAACTCTCCATATCCAGTAGGTGCTCACTAGTATGAAAAGCTTGCAAGGAAGTTTCTGTCATTGGGGACCTGTGTTCAAGCATCAATGCAACCTTTAGTGCTAAACAGAGAGCAGCAGAGTGAAACTGAATTTGGACAATGTTTTCATGCAGTTTCTTGCTTCCCTAGAGAGGTTTATGGCTTATCAGCAGTAGTAACAGATGTAACTGCCCAGAAAGGACTTCCAGGCCTACAGAGAGGCAAACGTATGTAATAAAACACCATAAGGAGCACCCTTATGCTATACCTAAAATATAACCTACCCCAGTGGGCTGCACTGTACAAACTGTGACCCTGCTATTCATCACTGGGCTGTGTGAGCTGCAGGAGAGGGTTTTACCCCTGGTCTTTAGGGGGATGAAAGCACATCTCACCGAGAAGAAAACCCACCTCTGTCCGAAGATAAAGACCTGGGTTTCCCCAGCACTGAGGAATGACCTTAATGGCAGCCTGCGCTGAGGAATGATCCTAATGACAGCCTGCTCTGGAAAGGGAGAGTGATTAAAGGCCTGGAGCCTGCCAGATTGCAGGGGAAGATGGGCAAAATAAGAGATGTGCAGGATGAGCAGCGTGGAGAACAAGAGGCTTTTGTCAGACAAGTGAGCTACGAGACTTCCCTGGGCCAGGCCACTCTTAGGTGTCTTTACAGAGATATGCCTTGCCTATTTGCAGGTTCTGCACCCCACATCCTGCAAACCCCAGGCAGAAGCTGGAGTAATGGCACAGACTCCTTCTTGCATGTCCTGCAGAGCAAGGAGTTATTCAAAAGCACACAGAGGGAAGTACCCAGTGCCAGCAGTGTTCACCCAGGCATGGGAGGCTCTACATCAGGCATGAGATAGCAGCAAGGACATCAGGGCACACAGGCAGAGAATGGCAGCAGGGCGCTAACATTTCAGCATCCTTCACAGGGCTCCATTACTACCTTTGGGTGTTAGATCAGATCTATATAGAGGCACATCCCATCTCTGCACACAGTTACAGGCTTGCTGGTGGCATATTTCCCCTTTGCTGCTGTATGTGACATGGGATAAGTACATGCAAGGTCCTCTCACACCCTCTCCTGCTCAATCCAACCCCCCATGACCCTTCCTTTGCAAGCTCTGCATGAGCCTTCCTTTCCTACAGCTCCTCAGGTGAGCTGAGATTGGAAGAGGAGCCCTGTAAGGAAAAGCCAGGGCAAAGCTTTGGCTATCTGCAGGACAGCATTATGTACCTTCAGCTCCCATGGACAGCAGGGTAGCATCAGTTCCTTAAGCTCAAGGCTGGGAGCAGGGGACCTGTGCCACCCAGGAGGGCTCCCAGGGTACAGTCAGCTCTCTACAGCCGCTCTTTGCAGCTCAGGTTTGAGGTACCCACTGTATGTGGGGCAGTGGTCTCCTGCCATTCCCTGGTCACCACCACATGCTCCTTGTGCTGCTGGAGCCAGGTCCTCTCAGTCCTGCCTTTTTCACCCTGCTGACTTGAAACAGAGCTGGCACAAAACTGACCAGCTGTGGAGGTGCACAGCCATTCCCTGGCAGCACCATCACCTCTGCACCTGAGGTCACCCCCAGCCTGAGTTTTAGGCTCTCCTGGTGTAACTTCAGACCAGGACACACAGTGTTGGACATAAGCCTAAGCTCTTCACCAGCACTTCAGGGAAGGAGATGTGCTCAGGAGCAAGGCACACCCATAAGTGATGCTCATCTGCTGTCAACTTCTCCAGTATGCAGGAGATGCAGCCAATCCAGGAAGAAGGCTTCCCACTTGTATAGTTTCTTTCTAAAGATCTCCACCCTCTGGTCATTGCTGACAGTGGCAGGTATTTTAACTCCAATCTCATTCAGGAGGTTAGTGATTTTATTCTAGCCTCTTCTGAGATCAGAACAGGCTCAAATGCCCCACCTGCCCTAGTGCCACCAGCCAGGAGCTGATGCAGGAGGCTCAGCTGAAGGCCTGGAATCACTGCAGGTGCACACTGAATGAAGGTGGTTTCCTTACAGGGCATGGCACAGAAAGAAGCACTGGGCACCTCCCCGGAGGGGATTCACCCAACTTACCCCTACAAGGTGGTTCTGCTGGGAAGCACATCAGTGGGAAAGTCAAGCCTGGCCTACAGATACGTGAGGAATGACTTCAAGGAGTCACTGCCAACAGTGGGATGTGAGTGAGTGGCTTCAATAGCTTGATGGCTACAAACAGGACACCAGGCCTGATGCCCTTCCTTACAGCAGGATGGGATGCAGCAGCACTGGTTGGTACATTTTACAGTAGCACAGACCCACTTTTGAACATAAAGCACCAGAAATACAGATTCAGCATTGCCAGTGATAAATTCACTTACTGCAGTAGCACTAAACCCCAAAGCCAGACAGTGAGTAACTGGGCTCATACAGGAAAAACAGACCCAACAAACAAACCAATTGGTAATTCAGTAAGTTCAGTTTCACCCACGTGTTGTGTCACAGGCAGAAGAGCAAATCTTACCAAAGAGGCATCTCTGCTTTGGAGAGAAGAACAAACCCACCATCCACACAACAGAATCACTTTCTCTACTACAGCAACCTTCAAATGCCCAATTTATACTCTTGAGAGCAGGTGAGACTGCAGCCAAATTACCTGCTGCTCCACCATAGATGGGGTGGGCACAGCCCTATTCTCATTTGGTGTATTCATTACGTGTAATTACCTTCAGATGTGCTGCTCCAAGGACTGTGGCTCTTGTGCAAGGGCAGAACAGAACCTTAGCATCATTCCTTCTTCCACCCACTAAGGCAACATGCCTCCCCCTGATTGCCTGATCAACCCCATCAGCAGCCCATCCATCACCCCTATCAGGGTGTTGCCTTAATTCCCTTCACCACATATCTCACACCCAGAGACAGACCTCCCTCTTTGCTGTCACCTCCAGCTCTCTGCAGCCCATATTCCTCAGTACCAGGCTATCAGCAAAGCCAGGTCCAGACGAGGTGTTGGAGGCACCAAACACCAATTTCTGCAGCAGCAAAGGGTGAAATGGGGTCTAGTTGCACGGCTCATCTGCCCCTTGCACCCTCGGTCCTGTGCTGCCCTTTCAGCTTTCAGACACCAAAGGAGAGTTCCACTCCCTCTAAAACCTCCCTCCAGCCAGCATGTCTGCTGACATCAAGCTGCCTGCCCTGTATGTTCACATCAGCACAGCTTCCTGCAGCACCCGGACATTGTAGATGTTCATTTTACATGATACACCTGGATTTTGCCCTAAGAAGGCTCAGCAGACACAAAGGCTGAGGTCCCACCTGCAGTCTGAGGAGCTAGCTGGTGAAGGAGAGTAAAGCACTGTGGAGCTGCTCCCTTTGTCCTTCTGCTTTGGCTCTGGCTGGTCCACAAGTGGCCATCTGCTCCCTGGGAGCAAGGATGGAGGCTTCCCTGTAGTGGGAATATTTCTATTCCCAGCTCCCACAGGTCTGACCCACCAGCAAGGTGGAAGTGTCTCTACCTGAGGGCTATTCTGCAGGGCTCAGAGCTATCCGACATCAGAACTGGTGTGCATCCACCCACAGCTGCTGCCAGGAAGGACTCCCAGCCTGCCACAGGCTGCCCTGCCATCCCATCAACAGTGCCAGTGCTTATGAGCAACCCACCATAGTTCTGTGCATTAGAGCACCTTTACTTGGGAGGGATTTGACTTCACAGCACCAAATCTGAGCTCTCTGCTCTTCCTGCAAGTGAACGTGCACCTTCCCTGCAGGCTCCTTCTTCACACAGACGCTCCACATGGAGGTGGCCACGGTCAAGCTGGAGATCTGGGACACGGCAGGCCAGGAGAAGTACCACAGTGTGTGCCACCTCTACTACCGGGGCGCCCATGCTGCTCTCCTTGTTTACGACATCACCAACAAGGTAAGGCAGGGGATGCTGCTCTGCTGCAGAGATGTCCTGATACAGGTGTCCTGATACAGGAGTACCACTTGAGAAGGTGAACATCCCACCTGTGATTTGCCACGGGCTGTCCCTGCCCGTGTAGGTCCATGCCACCACCGTGGGGTGAGTTTTGATGCTGTGCAGAATGACTGCATCCTATCCAAGGCTGATGTAGCTTTAAAAGTGTTTGAGGGCTTGTGACTTGTTTCCCTGAGAGAGATCAATCAATGTCATAGAATCACAGCATCACAGACTGGTTTGTGTTGGAAGGGACCTTTAGTTCATCCAGCTCCAACCCCTGCCACAGGCAGGAACCCCTTCCACTGGAGCAGGGTGCTCCAAGCCCCTGTGTCCAACCTGGCCTTGAACACTGCCAGGGATGGGGCAGCCACAGCTTCTCTGGGCACCCTGTGCCAGCGCCTCAGCACCCTCACAGGGAAGAGCTTCTGCCTCATTCTGCTCAGTCTCCCCACCACATCTCTCTCACCCACTTTGGTTTGGTGCTACCCATTGAGCTTTGCTATGCCTGAGAGAATAGGATTAAATCAAAACCAGATCCCTGAGTGGTTTTGTCTTTGTCTCTCCAGGAAACACTCAACAGAGCAAAGCTGTGGCTGAGGGACCTGGAGAAGGAATTCCTTCCCGATGAAATCGTCATTGCTTTGGTAGGCAACAAGGTGGATCTTGCTGCTGAGCGAGAAGTCACTACTGAGGTGAGTGCTTGGGGGGAGCTCCCAGACCTGCTCTTCACCCCTCAGCAGCAAGCAAGGCCAGGCTGGACAGAGCCTTGGGTGCCATGGTTTAGTGTGAGGTGTCCCTGCCCATGGCAGGGGGTTGGAACTGGATGATCTCAAGGTCCTTTGCAACCCTAACTATTCTATGGTTCTATGTCCTAGCAAAACTAAGAATTCATGAGGCTTTCAGATGCCTCCAAAGTCCCTGTGCAATTCCTGACCTGCCATGAACTGCAACTGGACAAGCAGCCCCAGAGGGGGCTGAGGGAATAACTCTGCTTGTCTCCACCTAGGAGGGGGAAGAGTTTGCAAGGACCAGAGGCCTCCTGTTCATGGAGACATCTGCAAAATCAAACCACCAAGTCAATGATATCTTTATGGCCATAGGTGAGTAGTGTCTTGGCTTCAGGTGAGAGCAGAGCTGGGTGCACAGCTCCCAAACCTTCAACTATGTAAATATCTTCCCCATGAAACGCTGCCCCCCTTCATTGCTTGTGTTTGGCACTGAGATCTTCTTCCTGGCTGGTCCAGCCTGTACCACATCCAGCAGCTGCGATGGTCACAGCCACAGCAGCCCATTGGTTCCTGTGTAATGTCACACCTCTGGGCAGAAGGATGAACAGATCCATCCCAGGATGCTCCAACATCTGAGATGGAGTTTATGTCCTTTCCCAAAACCACACTTCTCCTTTGCTTTAGTATCTGCTCTATGTGTGATGGTGTCCCCAGCAGAGCTGTTCAGTAGAGCTAACACAGTTACCATGGGACAGAACAGCCGCCGCATCCCAGCACCTGACAGGGGAATGAGCCCTTTCCAACCTTGTGTTTCCTTCCAGCCCAAGAGCTCCTGCAGCGGGAACAGAAGGCACGAGCCCCATCCCCACACGGGAGGTCAGCAGTCTCCCTGGGGGAGAGCAGGGTGCGCACAGGGTGCTGCCAGCCCTGAGGACCTGGATGAGGGCTCCAAGAGGAGCAGTGACAAAGCAGGGGGGATGCAGCAGGGCAGGGGCAGCTCAGCCTCGCCACCCTCCTGCCCTCAGTGAGGTCAGAGCCTGCCTGGCCCCAGCATGGGGGTTCCAGCACTGCCTTCAAGCAAGTGAAGCACAGGGGTTTCTCCCATCACCTTTCTTCTTCCAGAGAGGAGTGCGACCTCCCAGCACTGCTGCCTTCCCACCCCAGCTGCACTTCCCACCTCCATGTGCCTGCCCATCCGAAGAGGGAGGGTTGCACTGCAGCGTGGAGCCCGTGCCTGCCGGCAGCTGTGCACCAGGCTGCAAATAAAGAGAACTTTGCCCTAACAGGGGGTTGTGGGTTTTCCATCACCTGGATGTCAGCTCACAGGTGGGGAGGTGGCAGCAACTGGAGCTGGTGCTCCCCTCACCCTGCCAGCGCCAGCCCTGCCATCTGCAGTGGGACAGGGGCTCCTTCCCAGCCAGAAGGCATATTTGCAGCCTAAAAGCCCCTACATTAGGGCAAGTGGGAAACAAGGTTCACTCTTCCCTCCCCAAACAACCATAGACCCTCAGTGTTGGGCCAGGAGATCCTGGAAACAGAGATCCTGAGGGTCACCTTTCTCTGTGGCCCTTCTTGTCCCCAGAGCAGAGGAGGTCTGGTGTGGGGACACCATTCATGCAGGAACATCTGGGGACATGCAGCACAACAGACATGGCCCAATGTGCTCCCAGGGAGTTTCTGACCCAGGCCATGGGAATGGGGCATCCATGGGTGCTGGTGTGGTGCAGGGACTTCAGTGGATGCACTTAGGAAAGGAAGCCCTCTGGGGCTTACACTTAGGGTGGTTTTTGGGGACATACCGCATCATACAGAGAGCAGCTCTGCCAGGGCAGGCTGCAAAGCCATGGCAAGGTCAGCAGCTCTGGGGCTCACTGCCCTGTGCTGCACACAACAGAGAGGCAGGAACACGGGGATGAGAGGAAAAGGGCTTTTATTGCGGGCTCCAGCTCAGGGACTCCTCTCCCCCAGGGGGGGCTGCAGGTGCAGGTGTGGGGGGGCACAGGCTTGTCGCTGGCCAGCCCCCCCAGGATGGGTGCCCTCATCCAGCGCCTGCCGCCGCCCAAACCGCCCCACGGGCCTGATCCCGCGCCCTGTGTACCAGGAGGGGTCGATGTCCGGGTCTGCAAGGCAGAAGCCAAGGAGCCATCAGAGGGGGATGCCAGAGGATGCAGAGGAAGGATGGAGCATGGCACCCATGGGTGAAGGGGTGGCAAATGCCAGGGAGAGGGAAAGGGGTTGGGGGGATAAAACAGAACCATTGCTTCTGCACAGGGACACCCTCTCCCCCAGGGCAGGGGTTGGTTGTGGGGGGGTACAGGGGTTGGATGGGGGGTCACTTACTCCTGTTCTCACTGCGGATGTCCATGGAGCGCTGGTGGTGGCGGCTGTGGGCGCCGGGCAGGGTCAGGCAGGTGAGCAGCAGGCACAGCAGGCAGGCGGCCCCCGGCTTCATCCCCAGTGCTCTGCGGCCGTATGTGGCTTGGTCCTGCAGCTTCCCAGTGCCTGGAGCTTCCCGATGGTGCCACAACGATAACGGCCTCGGGTGCGGGAGTGAAGGGGTTTGGCTTGGTCAGGGCAGCTTGGTCAGAAGCAGAGGGTTTCAGTGGGATGGCAGCTCTGGGGATAACTGCTCCCTGCAAACGGGGGTTGTACAGACCCCAGGGACGTTAAACAGGGTTTTGTCCCAGCCGAGCACCTTTGACCGGGCCTGGCATCGCTCTTTCCTCTGGGGCTTCTGGGGAGCCCATGGGATCCTGCAGCCCAGGAGATGGAGATGGGGCCACCACGAAAATGCAGGGCTGGTAGCACCAAGCAAAGGCTGCACACAGGGGTTGTGCTGCTGGAGGAACCGTGGCCACCCCTGGACCCGTCTGCTGCACTGTTAACCTGGGAGCACTCTGTAAAGTGCTTTATGGCACCAAGGCCATGAGTGCAGAGCAGGCTGAGTGATGGGCTTGATTTCTGCAGCCACCTGTGGAAGGTGGCTCCTTAGGGAGCAGGGCAAGGGGCAGAAGCAGGAGAGCTGTGTTAAGCAGGACAAGGCAGGGATATGCAGCTTTATTTTCAGGGACCCTGTGGCAGGCGGTTGGAACTGGATGATCTTTAGGTCGGTTCCAACCCAAGTGAGTCTATGACCTGCAAAGGAGGAGCCTGCAGCGTGCCCGGGAGCTCGGGTTTGCTGCAGCCACCAACTTTTTCCACCCCCCTTTTGGGATCCGCTAAGCCAGTTGGACAGACAGACACAGGGACAGAGCACAGAGGCAAAGCAGCGCTCGGGAGCGCAGCCACAGCAGCAAAAGCATCACTAGAAGGAGAGGAAAGCACCGCTCCGCAGGCTGGGGATGCACTTACCACGACGAGGCGCTGGCTGCCGTCCCGCTGAGCCCCGCGGCCGCTCTCTGAGCCCGAGTCCTCCCCGGCCGCCGTTTTATGGCCGGTTTTGTGCTGATGTCAGAGGCGAGCCCCGGAGGGACCCAGCGGGGACATCCCCCTCCCGCCGCCCCTCTCATCGAATCAGCACCGGCAGCTTCGTGACTCAGAAGGGGACAGCATCTCACCTGCAGCCCGAGCGCTGCGGACGCCTTCATCCCTGCCCTTGAGCCGCTCCTGCTCCGGACAAGGGGTCGGTGAGTGCTGCTGCCCTGAGCTCGCTCCACCCCCCCCCTGCCTCCTGCAGAGCCCCCCGAAAGGCTGCTTTAAGGAAGCTGGATAATTAAATACACAGAAGAAGGGAAGGCAACTTGTTGGGGCACATGGGCTGGCAGGAAGGGGCTCGTTTCCACAGCATGGGGACTTGAGATCTCCTCTATGAAATGGGTTAAACCATCCCCAGGAAGGAGGTTCTGATGGTGTTTGTTCTTCTGGATACGATGCTGGAGAAGCCAGCTTGGGTCCCCAGCACAAGGGGCTGCTCAGTGTCCAAACACAGGTTCACCCTCAGGCAAAACTGGAATAAGTGGGACTACAAATACCCTGAGACAGGGATGTGTCTGCGTTGGTAGGATGCTGAAGACACCGTCACTGGCAAGGTGAACAGGCGAAAGGTCGCAGCTGGCATCCCCCTGTAGGGTAGACATTGCCCTAAGATAGATCTTCATTTCATGCTGCAATCAGCTCCGAGCACAGCCAGTGCTGGAACAGTCACAGGAGCAAAACTGGACACAGTGTGACCGCTGCAGAGGGACATTAAAGGCAGGGAAAGGGATGAAGAGGAGAACCCATGCCCATCACATCCGCAGCTCTGAGATCAGCATCTGTCAAGTCATATTGCCATCCTGTTCACCACCCTCTCCTCCTGTTCTGCTTTGGTTCCACCAATTCAGCTTCTTTCTGCTTTCACCTGCCTAGTCTAAAGAGAGGAGTGCACCAACTGGTTACAAGAGAGGACAGGAAGAGAAAGGAGCCTTTGCTTGAGCGAGCTGAAAGAACAGACTGAAAAATGGATTCTAGGTTCTGGGCACAAAACTGGCTTTATTGCATGATTTTGCATACATATATATAACCTACACAGGCAGATGGGGCAGGAAACCAGCAAATAACAACGTGGGTGACTAAAGCCTGAAAGATGCCTTAGCTTGCCCTGCTGATGCTCACTGCAAGGACTTCTCAGGGTTAAGCATCCGAGCAGTTGTGTGGAAAGACTTAAGTTATGGATGAAAACAGATATACCAAGAGATGTGGATGAGGCAAAGGCTGAACCCTGACAGCAGAAGGGGGAGTGCAAACCCATAGCATTGCAGAGATCTTCATGGAGCTCTCTTCTAGGATGCTAGCCAAGAAGCTGCATCCTGGCACTGAGGCTGGCTGGGCAGCAAGAGCTGCACTCAGTAATGCCACTGTGTCTGGGAGAGCTTCTACAATGGCAGTGGTTTGCATTTACCCTTTTGGATGACTTCACTTAAAAATAAGCAACTGGTTTTGTTTCCAGCTGGGAATCCCAGCCTATGGACTGACAAGACTGCTCCGGGATGACCACAGGACCATTTCTAGGCAGTTAGGAGTCTGTGCTACTGTGAAAGCTAAACAGAAGTGTTATTTGCATGAATATTCACACTACTGCTCATAATTCAAGTGGGTTTAGTTCATATGCACAGGAACAGCCTAAACCAGTCCAGCCTGCATAGCCATTGCTGGGGAACTGCCAGCACTGCTCTCACATACCTGCTCCGGCTGAGAGCGAGCCTTACAGCATCACCTGCTGCAGAGGGGAGGGAGGGAGGTGGGGGCTATAAACAGGGACCAGCAGGTACTGAGTAAAGCCTTTTAACAAGAACCTCCTCCAAGTGACTGCAAGAGAAAGCAGCCCCCTCCCCATCCCACTGCACAAGTATGGGGCCAGGCACCGACCCACTGGGATGTGCAGAATAAATGCTGAGAACAAGCAATTGTGGTGTCTAAGGGAGGGGGCTACAAACCTGCTCTCACCTGCTAGGAGCCCAGGGCCACTGCAGCACCCAAAGGCCATCACAGCCCCTTCAAAGGATTGAATGGTCCTATCAGGTTCTAACAATTCGATCTTCAGGACAGGGGACATCCAAAGTGCTTCTTGGTATGGGCCAACCCCTCTGCAGAATGGGGAAAGCCTCCAGGACAGCACCTACACAATCCTTCTGGGGTCCTTCTAAACCTGCCCCTACAGCCTGACCTGAGAGGGGATATCTTTGAGCACTGTAAAAACAACTGAACCCCAACTAGGGGAAGGCCTCAAGCCTCTCTTCCCCCTTTCGTGCCACCACTTCCCACAAGCCTTGCCCCACTCACAACCCCACATGGTCACGGCTGCTTCAAGCATGGTGGTGGGAAGCCTCAGTGGGTGTTTGCATGGCTTTGTGCACAGATCTGTTGGCCAAGGGCTCACTTGGAGGGAGCCAGCGTTGCTCCCACCCTGCTTTGCTGCTCAGGGAAGGGAGGAGATGCTCCAAGGGACAACGCAGGGAGCTGGGACCAGCACTGGGATGCGAATCCCAGCCCAGGATGCCTGGGTCCCTGCTCTACCTGAGGTACCCAGAACATCCTGCATTGTCAGCTCCTGTCCCCACTCAGCAACCAGGAGCTGAAGAGCAAGGACAGGCACTGACAGCTTTTGCCCCTGGTCCCCATGCTGGAAGCCACACTGGCATCCAGCTCCCTCTGAGGAGCTCACTCCTCTGCACCTTTCTGGTCCCCTTGGTTAACCTGATACCAAAAAGCAGCCTTAAGCAAAGGTCTCATGCCTGCAGCCTCCCATGAGAGCCCCTAAGCCATGGGTCTGCACTCCAGTGCCTCGCTCCTCTCCCTGGCAGCTTCCAGCAAGACTTCCTGCCCACAACCTCTGGCTCCCCTTCTGTCTGGGGCTTCAGGGAGAGATGGAGATGGGAGAAGGAAGAACAAGTGTGGGGAAGGAGATAAGGCTTTGTGCTGAGGTCTTGCGTCAGTGAAATGCAGTGGCAGGAGGGTCCTCCTCTCCTCAGGACAGGTGGGTCATCACAGGCTTCTGCAAGGCACCAGAAGGAGAAACCTTAGCTCACCACTGTGCTCACACCACACCAGGAAACACTTCCTGCTGCCCCTGTATGGAGCAAGGAACTGCCCCATCCCATTGACCCACCCCAGCAGTGGGAACTCAAAGGTCTTGTTTGGTCCCCCCACCCTGGGACTTGGGACACACCAGACCTCATGGGCTGATACCCAGGCATGCCTGCCACCACTGTCCAACACCCAGAGCTGAGAGCTCACAGGCTCAAGGACAGCATGGGAGGGACAGATTGCACCAACTCCCATGTGGGCCCAGCCAGCAGCCCCCTGGGTGGCTTGGTTCGTACCGCAAAGAGCCTCTCCACTCTCCTGTTCTTCCCATTGGGGTTTCTCTGCGTCAGGGAGCCACGGTAAGCAGAGTTGCGGTCAAAGGAGTCGTCAAGACCTGTAGTGAGAAGAGACATGGGCAGCAGGTCCTCACCCACCTCAGAGGGTTCCTGTCACCCACCAAGTCACTGGGGTTTTACTATCCCGTGCTGCCAGGGGCTTTGGGTGCTCCATGGCACTTCCCTCTCCAGGTGGGAAGCACTTTCAACAATAAGGAAACAGAAGCTGCTGTTGAGGTTCCCAGAGCACCTTCAAGTGCTCAGCGGTCAAAACCTCTGCTCTGGAATCCCCCATGGACTGGCCAAAGCCCAGCACATGTGGAGCTCTCACCACTCGGACCTCTCCAGGTCTTTTCTCTGACACCAACTGCTCCAGCTGCACTTCTGCAAACACAACTTTGCAAGTCACTGTCCCACTGCTCAGGAGATGGAATCTCCACATTGCCCAGCCCAGGCAGAGGGGATTAGGTTTGCCTGGTGACATCCATCCTAATTGCACATCTCTCTATCTCCTTGTGGGGTTGATGTGTCACCCAGGCTGCCTTTATCTGCCTGTCCTTTGCAGGAAGCAGAGCAGATGACTCCTCTTCAGCATAAGAATGGACCCTTCCACCTACCATCCTCAGCCTGGGAAATAGCACTGTTAATTGTCTGCATGCGTGGGGAAAACAGGATTCATCCTCAGCATTAAAGGATCTTTCCTCCTTTCATCTTCCATTATCTGGAAAGAGACCCACTCTTTCTGTCTTTATGCTTACAAGGTGAGATAAGAGAGAAAAAGAAAAGTAATTTCCTCGTGGGTCTCATTGATATGGGTCAGGATGAAATCCTCCCAGTGGCTGCCCCTCACCACACAAGCTGTAGTGCCAAGTTTCAGCACTCCCAAGCTGCTGTTTGCCATAGGTGGGATGTGAGGGTTTCTTGCCCCCACCAGACACCAATGGATGGGCCAGCTGGATAACAGAGTCAAGGATACCTTCTCAGAGATGACCAAGGAAGAAATTGTTATCAGAAGAGGTGATGGGTTTAGGTGAGGCTTTGAGGTCTTACACAGGTGAAATCCCCCTGGATCTGGGGTGGCAGAGACCAGGCTGTATAGAAAGTCCTGGTTCCTGGAAGACTGAACCAACTCAGCCTGGCCTCTGCTCTCCTATCACCATCCCAATCCCCATCCTGACAGTTCCTGCCTCATTTCTAAATGGTCCACCACAGGTTTCTCCTCTCCTAACAGGAGGCCATGAATACAGGGAAAAAGATCCCCCAGTGCAGGGGGATGCAGAGAGAGAGGACAGAGCATCCCCCCCAAACCCAGCCCCATCCACCCACAGTTCCCCAGCTCCCATGGCAGAGCCTCAGTCCTTACCATGGATGTCAAGGGGACTGTTGAACTTCCTCCTGAACCCCTGCAGTCCAGGCATCGCCTGCAAGAGATGGGGAGCAGCCTGCTGTGGGCAATGGGATGGGAGGACAGAGGTCGCCTCTGAGGCCACTGCTCTGAAAGCAGCTCCCTGGACACCCCAGGTGTCTCCAGGCTGGATGCTGAGCTGCATGCACCACTAAACATGTACTCACTTGAATGTCATCCGAAGGCTCCCCGGGGCTGCTGCTGCTGGCACCAGAAGAGTGGAGGCAGGCAGCCTGCGGGCAGAGGAAGGCAGGGCTTTCTCTCTGGGTGCAGGGAGCAGACAACTTTGTTTTCCTTTGCATTTTCACCTCTTTATTTAGACTGGGCTGATCCCAAGGTAAGCAAAGGAAGCAGTGCCCTCCAGCAACCCCAGGAAAAGCACCAGTCCCAGATACAAAATCCTCCCTTGATGCATACAGGGAATCAGTGTTGTCCCCCATCCTTAGTGAGACACTTGCTCCCGGAGCCTTAGTGCAGAGTACCATGCAGCAGGGATGGAGCTGGGCACAGCAAGCAGGGGCTCAGCAAGCCACAGTGCCCAGTGGCAGCAGCAGTGATCTGTGCATCGCAGAGCTGGGATCTCTCATACGCACCCCTCCATGCTCACCTGCCCATTCACCTTCTTCTTTGCCTTCTCCACCGACTTCACTGTCAGCCCTGCAGCTGACAGAGCCGCGATCCGAGACTCGATGTCCGAAACCTTTGGAAGGAAGAAGACCATACAGGGGCTGGTTTGCTTTGTTTGCTGTCACTGGCTGGGCAAAGCAGCTCTCAGCCATGTCCTCACCTCGTTCTCTGCCTGTTGCACCTGAGCAGCTGCTGAGGCCACTTTATCCTCCAGCTCTGACAGCTCGGAGTCAGTCGTGCCGCTGTGCTGAGCCCCTTCTTCAAGCTCTTTCAGGGTGCTCTCAAGCTGGAAGGTCTTCTCAGCAGTCAGATACACCTGAAAGGGGAAAAGGACAACCAAACCCACACGCATTGCAGCATTAACCTCCCTGGAGCTCTCAGTGTCTCTGCAGCCCCAGACACAACAACTCTTGCCACTACTTGATTTCTTGCTTTCTACTTGCTTTCTTGCCTTGCAGCACAGGCCATATCAGCCAGCTGTGGCAGGGCTTTTCCTCTCATTTCCTCCCTTCCCCAGGCTTTTTGAGAGCAATTACTAACCAGGCAAAGTGGTAAAATGAACACAGGAAGGACCAAAACTTGGCGACCTACTCAAGAAGCATCATCATCTTTATGCCATGTGCTCAGAGGGGAGGCAGGCACCTGCAAACCAGTGCAGGCTGCCACATCCCATGGTGTCAGCAAGCTGGGAAGCTGATACACTGACATCCCACATCCACTCAGGCTGTGCTGCTGGGTTGCCTGGGAGTGCGGTCAGGGTGTGGGAGCTTGGCCCTGGGCTGTTCACCCACTTGCAAAGAACAGTTCGGCTCAGGAGCTGCTCTAATACACAGGAATGGTCCCAGCCAAAGCCCCAGCAAACATACATGACAACGGAGCCCAGCAGCCGTGGGGCAAACATGGAGCTGCTGACTGGGGGTGCATGGTGTATGGGAAGCAATGGGCTACCTTTGCTGCCTATGTAAGAAGGGCAAAAGGACCTATCCCAATAAAACCACAGGCTTTGCTGTCACTTGCCTCCTCCTGGGCTACTGCAAGGATGCAAGTCCAAGAGATGTTTGTGTGCAGTCACATAAGATGATCAGATGGGTTGTAGCCACTGTTGTGCTGACTGAATCCGAAATCTTGGTATTGCCAGTTCAAGTCCTGCTCCTCCAACCCTCACTGCTTTTCCTGGGCCAGGTATTGCTCAAGACTGCCTGGCAAGAGCTCCTGGTATACCCTGAAATACCAAGTATCCAACCCAACTCACACCACTGTGTCCCATAGGTCTCTCCCATGCCAGTGCAAGCCCTGAGGCCATAACAGATTGGAGACATTTATGGGTGCTGTTTGTGAAGCAGCTCAACCTGTGAGTCACAGGGACACAATTCGTTGTTGAGCCATCAAACTCTCCCTGTGCCTTCCGAGGTGTCAGGGTCTGGGAGCAGAGCATCAAGCTGTGACTCAGCCAGAGGCAGGAGGGAATGGCAGGTTGAGCATACACCTCCCAGGGCCATATCTACCCATCTCCTTATCCCAGACCTGCCACTGACAGCACTAAGCCCATAGTTCACATCCTTCCCAGCCCTATCCCCTCTTCTGGGAGAGGGGGAACCCTCAGACCCTTCATACAGACATTCCTCTTTCCCTGGAATGCTGCATTTGGTCAGAAACCAGTTTCTGAGCACACTCTGCTGCCAGCAGCTCACTGCTTTTATGTATAAGCTTTCCCCAGTAAGAGATGAGCCACAGTGTGTTATAAAACCTGGCTCCCCAGCATGTTTCTGGCAGCAAAACCAGACCACTCAGATGGAGATGCAAGTCTTTGCCCCATCCTTGAACTGTTTCTTTGGATCTTGGCAAGTGGCACTGTAGATGCAATCCATTTCCACAGGGAATCGATTCATATGGGTTTACCATAGCTAATTGCTGGTGCTTCAGTGCCACACGAACCCAGCAGGAGACTGCTCTAGATGTGAACTTATCACCTGCCTGAGCTCTTCAGCTCTGGACACAAGTCAGCATTGGCAAACAGGTAGGACATGCTATCCTTGCTCATGAAAGCCTTGATGAAACAGTGCTGGGCAGGAGCCAAAGTGAAGCAGGATGAAAGATTCTGCTGCAGCTGGAGCACAGGGCTGCAGAATCCTGCAAAGCAGCACTACAGCAAACTGAGGACTGTGCTTATCCTCCCTTCCTGGCACTCAGCTGGGGAACCCAGGAGCTGAGGCACAAGGGAAGCAACAAGACAGAGCACCTGCACTTGCTATTGTGCCACCCCCCTTGTAAAGAGAGCCCTGGCCACCATCAGGCAGGAGTGGACTCTAACCCCTGTGTTGTGCCCATCCTTTCAGTGCTGGCCTACCCACTAGTAGGCAACTTTGGGGGGTTTCCTCTGTATTCCCCCCTCCCTCCTTGCTGATGCCTTCCCTGCTTACAGAAACCTCTCATGAACCTTAGAACCTTACATTTTCTTCAAGCTCACGGTATGCTTCAGTCACCTCCTTCCCATCTCCCAGGCTGGGAGGATGCCCTGCGGGGAGCACACAGCCACCGTTGCACTGGCTCTCTCCATGCAACAACTCACACACCGCTTGCTCCGTGGCATTTATGGTTCTCAGCACTTTGACTGTGATTTCGCTCAAAGCCTGAGCTGATGATCTCTGTGAACGCCAGGAAGAGCCAAAGCAGAGGGGGGAGCAGGGAGAGAAATAAGGACATTATTTTAACACGGTGTGCACAACCAGGCAAGTCGGGCATCAGACCTTCAGGAGCTGTAGAAAGATGGAGAAGTGATAATTAAAGGGCTTATGCTGCTCCTGAAGGGCTTCCCACTGGAGATGGATGTGTGGCTAAAGCAGAGGTTTGATCTCAGCCCATCCTTGCTAGAGGATGGCTGTGGCAAAAGAAGCCATCTCCAAAGTCTTGGAAAAGAGGTTATCAAAGGATGTGTCTGTCACTCACCAGTGCTGTCTGACAGCAGCAGCACCCGGCCACCTGAAGGCCACTCAGTTACTCAACAGATAAGATCTAATTGCAGCATATTGCTTTCCACTTCAGCATGGATGCAAATAACTCCAATAACTCCTGGAGTTTGTGGCAAAGGAAGAAAAGAACAATTGTATTGTATTGCCACACTGCCAGAACTTGGGACTAATGCCCCTTTTGCCCACCCCAAGGAGCACTGATGGCAGTAATGCCCCTAAAGTGCTGCCTTTTGCTTGCTAAGGCATTAAACAAATGTAAAAACAGAGAGAAGAAACTCATGATCTCTCTCTCAACTGATAATTCCCTAGAAACCAAGGAGATGGGGTGATACATGTCCTGGCAATGCACAGTGGTGTTTACAACTGCACGTATTTCCAGGCAGGCTGTCCCACACAGCACAGCTGGTATTTTTATCACTTTATGGTCCTTCTTGGCACAGCCGAGTATTTCCCGTTTTCCATTAGGACCATGTGCTTTCATTGTGGTGTTCCCTGCTCTGATGACTTCCTCCTGACTGGAGTGGAGATGCACATAAACCCAGACTCAGAATCACGCAGAATCCAAACCTGGATCTATTATAAGGAAAACTGCTGTTAAAATCACATCCATGCTGACACAGCCTTTAAGCAAGGCTGGTTCATCTACGTCACTGCTGGCATTTCAAAAGCATTTTCAGTGTTACAATGAAGCAAAAACCTGAATTTTGTTTAATTTCTTAGATTTGGTTCCACTTGAGCTGTTGCAACCTAGCTGGGGTCCTCTTTGCTTAGGAGCTGTCATATATTGCTCCTCTGCTACCTTCCTGACTAGAGTCCATAACTACATCTGTATCTTCCATGCTTCATAGATGGGTTTTGGTCAAAGAAAGTAGCAAATCTGGAGAATCCAGGCTTCATTTTAAAGAATCAGAAGCTTACACAGGTACCCCAGTAACATCTCCCTATTCCTCTCTGCAGGTCAGGGTGAAACTCCATCTGCTGCAGATCAGCAGCTCACTCAGGAATGAAGTTATCTTGGCTTGGGAAGTTACCACTTATCTCCTATGCTGCAGCTAACTGGAAATGGCTATTAAGAAGATGGACATTGCTCAACACATGAAGGGTAGCGAAATCCGGCTGCAGCAATCACCTAGAAGTAGCTGTCAGGAAAAAGGGGGCATTCAAGGAGGTTTTTCAGTAAGGATACAGTGCACTGGTGATCCAGTGGCAGAAAGGGAACAACAAATGGTATCCAAACCATGAAGTAAGCCACCCTGGGAAGAGCTGTGTGCTCTGATCCTGAGCTTTTACAGGGAACTATGCAAAGACTCATAGAATGGTTTGCACTGGAAAGGACCATTAGATCATGCAGTTCCAATCCCCTGCACAGGCAGGGACACCTTCCACTGGGCCAGGTTGTTCCAAGCCCCTGTGTCCAACCTGGCCTTGAACACTGCCAGGGATGGGGCAGCCTCAGCTTCTCTGGGCACCCTGTGCCAGCGCCTCAGCACCTTCACAGGGGAAACCTTCTGCCTTATCTCCAACCTGAACTTCCCCTGTTTCAGTCTGAACCCATCACCCCTTGTCCTGTCCCTGCAGTCCCTGATGAAGAGTCCCTCTCCAGTATCCTTGTAGCCCTGTTCAGACACTGGGAGCTGCTCTGAGGTCTCCTGCATACCTGACACAGACTCACTAAATGCACAAGGTGTGCACAGGCAGCCACACATCCAAGCAGCCAGGTTTTGCCAAGTGAGACTAAGCAACAAAAGCCCATTAAAGAGAGGCCTTGTGGCACCATGGAAGTCTCTGCAACCTCAGATGAAAGGAGCTTTGCAGGAGAGGAGAGAGGTAGCGCTCCAGTGACGGATGTGGCAGAGCAAACACACAAATCCTCCACCCACAGCCAAGGCAGAAGGGAGGGATGAACAAATAAGCCATTAGAGACCTAACAAGGAACACTGACCTCTCCTTTCTGTGCTAATGGAGCATCTCAGGAGGCTCTACACAGCTGGAGAGACGCAAACCTCCCTGAGTCACCTGGGCTGGATTGCTCATCCCCAGGGCTGTCACCCTGGAGGATGACACCCATCCGCACCACACACTGGGTGAGGTGAGGGCGAAGCCGACCAGCTCCTCTGCTGCTCATGCTCTCAGGCCATGGAAGCAATTCCCCATGTGAGGCTATGCACAAACCAATGCCTGTCCAGCCATGCTGCAGGGATAGGCAGGGGAAAGCAGACCTCCAAAATACAGACAGCAAGAGGGGATAAATCAGAGCTGTGCTGGGCCATAGAGGGGAGGGATCTCCTGGTGTAATGTGAATGGGACTGGATGAAAGCAGTGATGCCTCCTCCTCTCCCTGGCCATGTCCCCAAAGATCACCCACTGAATAGGGGACAGGAGCCAGCACACTGCTGAAGTAGAGGAGATGCAGGGAGGAAACAGGACCAGGGATATGGGGTCTCAGGAGCACTGAGAGGCCTGGAAGAGACATTTCAAGTTGTAGCAGGTGCCTGACAAAGGCTGCCAGTACTAAATGACAAAGCTCTTCTCCCACTCCAGGACCCTGTTCTTCACAGTGATATTCAGATCCTGAGACAGCTCTTCTAAACAGATGTGGAGGTTGTGTACCTCTCCAAGGTAGGCAGCAGCCCGCAAGACCTCTAAGAGACTTTACTTTTGACTCTTGGATGAGACTAGAGAGCAGGGAAAGGTCCAGATCCAACACCCTAGCACTGCTCTAACTCTTGATGCTTTGTTAAAGCAAGCAGCTAAGCCAGACACAGCACAGCCCTGGGAGGCATTGAGGTGGATGTGTGGGACAGAAAAGTTGCATTATCACAGTGTGAACCATAAACCACTATAAGCAGAAGGAACCACAGATGTAGCCTAGAATGGTGTGGGTAGGAGGACACAGATTACCTTTCGAGCATCTCTGGCCATGTCATCACAGGAGGGACTCATCTCTGGTTTCTTTGCTCTCTTCTTCTCTTCACAATCCTCTTCTTCAGAAGAGACTTCCTTGTCACTGATATTACTGGCTAACTCCTCCAGCTTCCTCTTCAACTCCTCCTCCTCTGCATCAGGATCAAGCTGTGAGTCTGGGGCTGGAGACTGAGGGAGCAGAAGAAGGGAGGTGGATAAAGGTCTCCTGTGTTGGACAATGGGGCATGCCCAGGTCCAGATGCACTCCCCACAGCTGGCCAGAAGAGGAACGTGGGGAGTGCAGCCATTGATGGACTTTACAAACAGAGTTGTGTCCCAGCTCCAGCTGAGGAGCACAAATCCTTGATCTGAAGGACCTTCCCCCCCAACTTACTTGTTTTTCCCTGTGTAAAACTGCATTTGCCTGCTCCCCCCACCCCTCAAAAAACAAGATATACCCAGGGGATCTGGGGCCCAAAATCTCCAGGTTTTCATTAGGAATCATGGTGTGGCTGGTGGCTGCAAGGGCAGAGATCACAGCAACCCAAAGACATGGTCCACCAGGGTGAGGGAGGAAGCCACATGAACTGCTGCTCCCCAGGGTAGCTTTGAGAGCCTTTACGTAATCTTATTTGTCATGAGAACAGATGCAGCAAACTTTCCTGTAGGACAGAAGGCACAGTTCCACTCAACCCTGTTATTAGGTGCAATTCCTGATACCAGGAGAATCCTATTAAACCTCCAGATGCTGTAAGGGATCTATAGAAGTTACTGAACTTGCTGTCCCTTGCATGAAGACAGGAATACAATTATCCATGTCATCCTGATGGGTTTTTGTCTAAGCTGCTCTTACCAATACTGAACAATGGCATCTGCAGCAGGCAATCTTTCTCCCAGGCAACCTACTCTCAGGCTCTGCTATCGTTTCTGCTAGAAAGCTTTGCTTAACCTCAACCTCTCCTGCAGCACTTTAAGACCCATTGCCTCTACCCCGATATGCCCTAGACATGGGAATAAAGCACAGGAACCTGCAAATGTGCACATCTCCTCCTCCCTTGGTCAGATTTACTGACAGAAACACTGAATGACTGCAAACATGTCCATCCCCATCACAGACTTCAGAATAAAGAAGACATTGCACTGTTTTGTCTATGCCTAGGGGACTTCTGTAATTATCACTGTCTTTTCTATTGAGCCATCACCTGCCAGAGCAGCTCATGGTGATGGCTTCACACAAAGGAAGAGTGCATAGCTTAAAATTAGAAACCCCAAATCAATGTTAAATGACCTAAGGATTCTCAGATTCTACACTGCTGCCCAGCTCTTCCAAACTTGATGACATGGTAAGACAAGGGCAACTCAGAAGAGAATCAGAAATCCTTCTTGACTCAGATCTCATTGACAACTACCAGGTGACTTCCTCATATGTCCTAATTGAGTCTCCCATGATTTCAAATGAGCTGTCACAGCTCTGAGGATGTACCAACACCCACTTGACAGTACTCCTGCAATCAGCATTGCATAGAGTATCAACCTGAAACCCCATCTTCCTTGTGCAGAATGGGCAAGCAAGGCACTACCTTGCACAGGGGCCTAAAGATTAAGCTTGCCTCTGGTTCTGTCCTGCCATGCAATGTTTTCTAAGGCACTCCATCACCTGAAACTATAGAAGAGCCTCCAAAGCCAACCCAGGATTAAACTTGACCAACCTGGGTCATTTTGTCTACCTGCTTTCTCCCTGCAATGCTTCAGAGAAACCCCTCCAATGACAAGGGCCCAGCACAGCCCATGTTCTCTCCCTGCAGATGCCCTGGCTTTGCCCGGTTACCTCCTCAGAGCTCACCAGGATCTTTTCCTCCAAGCGGTTCAGCACACGTTCGATTGCGGACATGCGTTTGTTGAGCTCATGGATCTAGAGAAAGGAGAGATAGAGCAGAGGAGAACAGCCCAGCCACCACTGCAGCAGTGAGGAAACAGTGCAACCAGCAGAAGCAAGCAAGCAGCAAGACACTGCCACCGTGGGCTGAGCTAAAAGACATTAACAGTTGCTGTCTTTAAAACCAGCCCTGGCTACACTGATGGTGCACAGCCTCCCCTCACATCTGGAAAGCTCAAAGTGATGCTAAGTACCCAGCACATCTCAATCCCACCAAAGCATTGAGATAGCTTTGATTCAGTGAACAAGCCCACTGTGTACCTTGTCCAGGCAAAAGCATCAGACTGTAACAAAGCCATCTATCCTGTTATCATTCACACACTGCCCCAAATTCAAGTCAACACAGTTTTCACTCACTATGAACACTTTCTTCAGGCAGCTACTACCTCATCATCCCCTGGCCAAAACAGCACTGGGAAGGAAGAGGGAATGAGTAAAAAATTCCCATAGAAATAATAACCCTGAAAGCTTTCCCAGCACACTGCAATTTTCTGACTTTTCCATGCATGGATTTACTGAGATGCTTGTCTCTCTCCTCCCTCACTCTTCCCATGAAAAATGGGGCATGAAGAGGAAAGTAGAGAAGAGAACAGACAAAACCCTGAAAACCAAGAAGCACCGTCTGTGCACAAGAGCCAAGACAAATTGCTGTGGTTAAACCACTGCAAACATCAAAGGAAGCTTTTTCCTCCGTTTTAGAAGTGGAAGTTTTGATTTCTTTGGGGAAAAAAAACCCCACAATAAATGTCTTTCTTCTTTGATCCAAACAAATGAATTACAAATGATGAGGAATACTGCCCATCTTTTAACATGAACTCCCACATCACTGTGGTCCTGAGTGCCTGCCTCCCACTGAAGCAAATGCGGTAAGTAAATGAAGTAACAAAGAGATGAGAGGACTTGGCTTTGTTTTTGTAACACTTCCATCCTCTCACTCAGTTTTTGTGCTTGTGTTCGATTAATCAGATCCTCACAACAGCCTGGAGAGATCACATCTGCTTTAGGGAAGACGAACATAAACCCCTGACACTCTGGAGAGCAGGATGCTGTAATTACCATCCCTAACTGAATGAATCTTTAAGCAGCATTAAACCCACAGGCAGGAAGCAACCAAATCTGTCTCTAAGTGGTTTCTCAGTACTGTTGAAGGCCTGACTCTTGCTTTGCTCCCAGTGACAATGAGTGATGAGCTGAACACAGGCACTACCCTGTCTCCATAATGCAGAGGCTGGGAGAGGTCAGAGCATAATGCATGCTCTGCTGTTGATGGGCTATACAAGGGTAGGAGCTGAAGAGCTGTCTTTTGTTCGGCCTCCTAAGTAAAGCTGGTTTTAATGCATGGTGGTCACACTGTTAGTGTGCATCTCTGTTGGGCTGGGCTGCCCTGCACTGTTCTCTGTGTGACAAAGGCTTGCAAATGCTGCTCTGTAGTCAAACACTTGAAGTGAAGAAACTTAAACCAGGACCCATAAGGAAGCCATCAGGGCAAACTGTCACTTGCTGCTGAGGAGGGAAGACAGGCTACACCAGCAGAGGTGCTGCCTTCTGTGTCTTGTCAAGCACAAGACCTTGAACAGAAGCTTAGTGTAAAGAAAGGAACCAGACAGCACCAAAGCTTTGGGAATCCACAACCACTGAGCTCCCTTGAGGTACAGCAGAGGGATTTTCAGGGAGAAACTTGATAAATTGGCTCTATTCCTTGTGGCTTGATGCTGTTCTTACCTGGCTAAAGACCTAAAAGCAGAGACCTACCTACACGGTTGCCAGCTCAGGGCTTCTCTTCATGTCCTGTCAGATTTAAGAGCTTTAGTAAATAGTGGTGGGGATTTTTTCAGTGTTGTTCTGGCACCTTGAGCTCCTGGAGTCACAGGGCCAGGGAGCAGCCTCTGCCTTTGATACTGGAGAAGCTATGCTCCTTGTTTGGGACTGGACAATGTATCTGCTCCAGGATGAAAGCAAAAGCAATTTTCAGACCAAACAGGTTTTGACAAACTTGCACCTAATGCAGTTTTCATCTGTGGAGTCAAAGTGATGCAGGACAAAGAACTGAGCCCTCCACCTCTTGGAACCTTTAGATGCCAATAAGATGTCTACCAGGAAAACATCACTTTTGAAGGGCAGCTATGGGGTTCAGTAGAGGGTTAACAGGAGTTAACTTCTGGACCCTACACCCCACAAGCCAACATCTTGAATTGCCATAGGGCACAGCCTCCGAGAAGTGTAGCACTAGGGTGCCCAGTCGTACTCAGCCACCCTTGCTGTCCCATCAGGGGCTGGCATACCCCAGGAGCTAAGTAACATATCCTGGAAGTGCCTGTAAGCAATTCAAAAGCCACCACTTCACTGTTCAGGACAATGTAGCTGCTCCTTGCTGCCCCAAATCCCTCCTGGTCTGTCTCTGCCCTCCTGACAGCCTCAGACCCTCCACCTCCTCCAGTGTCAGCACCAGGGGACAGACCACAGCTTCTTCCGAACTTCTTCCAGCTTTGCAGATACCACAGAGCTGTCCAGCACTGAAACCTGGATGTTCTTGTCTTCTTGCTTCTTAGGGCTTGTACCTGGTTTCTCCTTGGCCAACAGTGACAGCAATGCACGTAGGCATCATGCTGAAGTTAATGGCCCAGCACAGAGGCAGGTCTCTTCCTGCTGGGCAAGGAGAAGGCTCAGAGGATGGTTGCTAGCCGTAAACACATCAGCAGCACAAAGGGCAGGAAGGATAAAAAGCTATTTAAGCTAATGAATGATGTTGGCATAAGAGAAAATGAGCTTAAATTGGGAGTGAGAAGATGCCTTGTAACCATTAGAGTGATGAGGCTTGACAGCAGCCTTCGTGCTGGTGTGATGGAGCAAGCCACCGGATCACACCGGAGCACCCTGAGGAGGAGCTTGCCCTGCTGACAGAGGAAGTTACCTGAAGCATTGGCAGGAATTTGACCCCATTTCCCCACTGCAAAGCATGGTACGAATTGCATGTCTAATGTACCATGGTGTCATTAAGGATACCCAGTCCAGGGCTCTCCCATTTACTGCTGACTAAAAAAGGAATGACAATGAGAAGTAAAAGGCAAAGGAAAGGTTTCCTTAACACAGGCAGATGAAGCGTTGCTGAGTGATGGTTGTGGCTACAGATCTCCCCGCTCCATACACAAAGAGGGGTCCAGGATGTGCAAAGTCACTGCTGTGCACAGAGACAGGTGCTGTCTTTCTCTGTGTGTATCTGCATTCAAACACCACCCTGCGTTTTGCTGCTCAAGGTCTGAGGAATGCTCTACCATCTCTCACCACCCGCCACCATTCACAAAGGTGGCATCAGGAACTGCAAGTCCTTGTCTGACAACTAAAACACAAGCTTACAGCCTTTTTGACACCCTTCTCTAGACTGCTCCCCCTATTATCATAATTCAGAAGGCTAATGTGACAGGTTGTCCTGACCCAGTCCTATCAGGGCAGGAACACTGCATCTTGCAAAGGAAGAACAGGATCTTGATGCTTATCAAATATCCTTCTCCAAACCTCTGTCGGATCATAAAGCAACAGTCATTCAATTAAAGAAAGCCTTTTTGGGGACACAGGAAACTAAAGGTAACTTGCAGAGCAATAAGGACAAGCTTAAAAATGAACAGGAATGAAGGAAGGCTCCAGGCATCATGGGCAGAATGAGGCACAAACCAGTGCCTGATTTTCTCTTTGCTGTGACTGTCAAAGTGGAAGGGCTGGAAGAAGAACATGGGAGGGGAAGCACAGAGCTCCAGTGTACTTATGAAGAGAAGGAGAGATCTTGAGTCTACAGAGACCTGGGACCCACTCTGCTCCCTCTTGGATCTGTACATGTAACACTCGGTTACCAAACCACCCCTGCACAGAAGGGACAGGGGCTGTGTGGATACTGAGGGCACTCCAGCTTTCCTGCTCATGCTGCACATCCATGCTGGATGGGAGCTTACCATGGGTGCACCCCAGTTTGCCATCACTGCTTCTTGTCTCCTCTGAACCATCCTGCACCTTGCAGGTAACAAGCACTGTTCATGGTAAGAGAAGCTTGGCCACAGGCTGGTTCAGTGGGTGTTTGGTACCTGGCTCCCAGAGTGGCTGGCATTCTCCTGGGAAGAGGCTCTGTTACGTCGCTTCATGTGATGGGGAGGGTAGGCTGGGAACTGGGCTTCCTTCATGTCCTCATCAGAGGTGTCCATGTCTGCAGAGTACCGGGATCGGGGCTGCTCGCTCCAGGGGCTGCCTTTGGAAGGAGAAGAGGAGGCTTCAACACAAAGTTACAACAAACTCATACCCTTGAGTTCCTTCCTGGAGATTGGCCCCAGCTGTAAACAGGCAAACAGCAAGGAACATCTCCAGATCACACCTTCTATGCTTCGGCAGGAGATGCTTCTCTGGGAGACACCAAGGTCAAAGATGGCTATGCTGGACCAGGCTGTAGCTCCACTCACTGCAGCCACACAGCACTGCTGAGTTAGCAGTAGGCACAAGGGGGATCATCCTTGCTCTCTCATGCCCCAGACAATCACGTCCCCCAGTAAAAACTGCTATTGCCCTCCCAGTTTTGTTGAAGCCCAGGTCTGGACACTGCCCTTCATACACTGGGTGGTGGAAGATGTTTAGCTCAGGCCAGAGGTACCAATCTAGGATGGAGCATTTTAAAAAGAGTGGAAAGTCTTATTCTTAAAGGAGAATTTCAAATGAGACAAAACCAATGACATAAAATGGAATGAACAAGCCAATGGGCCCTGCTGCTGCTGTGTCACTCCAATGGAGCTTGGAGTGGACATTTACAAAGCACGCAGTAAGGTTTACCCAGAATTTCCTGCTCCCTTGAAAATACGGCAGAGGCACTGGAGACCCAGAAGGTTATATCCTACAGCTGCACGTGTCCTGGGTCTGCTCTCACAGCAGGGAATGGCATATTCTGCCCTGTTATTTGCTAGGGTATTTCATTCAGCCGGACAGTGCACCCTGTCCAGCTACACGGATGCTACTTAGCAATTCCCAGTGCTTGCCACCAGTCACTCTCCAGTCTTACTGCAGCTCAAGTCCCCTTAAGACTACATTTTATGCACCTGCACCATCCTTTGGCAAGAAGCTGAACTCATCAACTGCTGCCCTCAGGAGGAAACATATCCCATTGTTTCTAGTAGTGTCCATTTAAATATGTCTAGTTTCTACCCTGGACAAGAGCAGTGGCTGTGAGAAGGACAGACACCTTAAGCAAGGCCCCTCAGACTTGGTGAAATGAGTTTGTTGGGAACCAGACGTTTGTTCCCATTACAACCGAATTGCTTCAGCCACAACATATTTGGTCACAGGGTTTTTCATGGCTTGGAGGTTTTGGGTTTTTTTTAACAACATCAAGGACATTTTCATTCTGTTCCACCTCTTGCAGCCACTTGTCCTCAAAGGACTCAGGAGAAGCCTGTCCAGGGACACCTACCATTCCTTTCCAGGCTCCTTCTGCGGGAGTTGACAGTGAGCCGAACCTCTGTGCTGAAGTGCTGCTCTGGAGCGATCCTGCCTGGTCCCTCCTCCTGCACGATGTGGTGGAACACCAGATCCGCATCTGTGATCCTGGACTCCTGGGAGGCATCTTCAGCTGGGATGGGGAAATCTGGGAAAGACTGAGATGAGGATTGCAGATTAGCAGCTGCCTCTCTCTCCTGACCTTCAGGAACCACTCCTCCCTTTGTCCTCCAACACCTGCATGGACTGAGCTTTCATAATGGCTTTTCCTAATAATCCGGTTTAAAGACTGCTTCCCTTTACTGATGAGCCCTGAGCAATGCTCCTCATCACTGCCAGGGGGCAGTGCGAAGTTTTACAAGCACCAGATACGTCTGGGCTCAAAAACTCTGGTCTTTTGAAACTCAATGTCCGGATTCAATCACCCCCTGCCCCTCAAATACTCTGCAACTGATAAACGTGATCCAGATGATCTAGAGCCCAGCCCTCCTTAGACTCACATTGATTTTGCTACATAAAGATAGGATTACATAAAGAAAGAGTGAATCTAACTGTCTGCCCCAAATTCTTATCAATTTGTGTGGAACTGTGTGGATTGCTTTTCTTTTTTAAGCCCATGTTATGCATCTCAGCACATCCCAGTAAAGGATAAAGCATTACAGCATCATGAGAAGGAAGAAGGAGCTATAACGTTTTAAAAGTGAAATTTCATCAGGAAAGGAAAAGAGGAGCAGCCCAAAAAGCTTGATCTGAAGCACCTCAGGCTGGAAGACCTTTTGCCACATGCAAGGCAGCCCTGTCTGTGTTCCTCCCAGCGCTGGAAGGTGGGGACGCTGACCCCCGGCCCTTGGTGGGATCCTGGGGTGCAGCTTACTGCTGGAGCTGTCTGTGTTAAAGATCATCCAGTTCCAAACCCCCTGCCATGGGCAGGGAGATTGTTTAGTAGACTAGGTTGCTCCAAGCCACAGCCAACCTGGCCAAACTTCCTCACCTTTAATGCAATAAACAAACTCCTCATCTCTACGACCCACAGTACTGAACCTCCAAAAGCTTGCTGGCAACCAGGGTGTCACAGCCTTGGGATAACACAAGGAAAAGCATTGTCTACAGAGGGCAAAGAAATCTGCAGGGAAAAGGCCAGAAAACCTCTTCTATCTCATCTTACCCTCATCCTTGGCTCAGTCAGATGCTCTACTCCTGACTCAGCCTGAGGCGAAGGACTTCAAATGGACAAAGAGCTATGGGAAGCAAGGACTGGCACCACTGCCTCTCAACACCAGCTGAAGAACAGGGTAGCAGAGGTAGCAAGGAGAAGAAAGAAGAGGTGAAAGGAAACCCCCAGCACTCTCCCAGTACCTGGAAAGCATCCGGGCTGCTGGCTGCTGGAGAGAGCTGTGCAGACTGGCGACGAGACTGAGCAGAATAGTCGGAGTCCAGCTCAAAATCAAAGGGATGCACAGAGAGCAGGCGCTTTGTCTTGCACATCTTAGTGTGGGAAGTGCAAGAAAGGAGAATTCAGCATAAACCACAGTTGACCTCGAAAGGAAGTGGAAGGGGGGTCCTTGTCCCACAAGTGTGCCCCAGTCTGCAGAGCATCAAGCAAGGATCCTGCTTTCTGCAGAGGCACTTTGGGTCTGACACTGTCCAGCTGGCAGGGAGGCAGGCTTATAGGGCAGCCTGAGCTTGTGCAGGAGTCAAGGGAAAGTGGGCTCCTGACTTCTCATCCCTGGCTCAGGACTGCTGCCATGAGCAGACAGTAAGAAGCTCTCTCCTGGTTTATAAAGGTACTGAAGGAAAGCTGAGTGAGGTTACAGCTCAGGGAGAAACCTGGGAGATGCTTTCAATACCTGAAGCATCTCCCCATTTTCAGAGAAAGGATGCTGCTGGCAGATCTTCCCAGGTATCTGGGAGGTCATCAGCTGCCTTGGGGCAGGAGCAGCTTGGACAAGATTCTAAGTCTTCAGAAGCAAATCAGAATGAAGCATCATAGAATCACAGAATGGTTTGGGTTTGAAGGGACCCTAAAGCTCATCCAGTTCCAAATGCCTGCTGTGGGCAAGGACACCTTCCACTAGAGCAGGTTGCTCCAAGCCCCATCCAACCTGGCCTTAAACACTAGTATGTGAAATGCAGCACATACCTGTATCCATAGACTTAGACGACATGTATGTAACAACACGTTTGTAGCTGTAACCAACAACTCAAACACACCGACAAATTTCACGCATGCTACAGTGACACATACTCTTCCCATCATGCTCCTTAATCTGTGCACATAGTCCCAGAAAAAACCCAGGGGATGATTCAGTATACTCATGGACCCAGCTGTGCTTTGCTACTCTATCACATACCTCTTCTAGTAACAACCACCCCAGGCAGGTTCTCATTATATGGGAAGGGACTGGGACTGTGATATTCATTAGGGACATTCTTCATGCCAGGAGTGCATCTTTTTTACAGAGCACAGGTGTTTGTGGTTTGACTGACCTGCTTGTTTCTACACAAACTGGGAGAGGGGCTTATCTCAGAGAAGGAAAACAAAGAGAAAGGCCCAGATTTGAATGTGGCATAGACACCCACCATCACCACCACCACGACCCAAGGCAGGCTAGCAGCAGCTGAGGGCACAGGGTGAGGAAGAAGGAAGCACGGAATGAAACACTTACTCTGCTGTAGCACTCTGCTTCAGCTCCACGAAGGACGTTGTCTTCATCATTACTGTCATCCCCAGCATCACCACTGGTGAGGAGCTGGCACTCACCTGAAGGGGAGACAATGGCACACTGTGTAAGGGCATCACCTGCACCCCATTCCTGGGGGGGTAAGTGCCTTCTGTGGTGGCTACACCATGCTGCTTATATGGAATGAAAAAGTCCAGATTAGAATCCCAGCCTGGTTTGGGTTGAAGGGACTTTAAAGCTCATCCAGCTCCAACCCCTGCCACAGGCAGGGACACCTTCCACTGGAGCAGGGTGCTCCAAGCCCCTGTGTTCAGCCTGGCCTTGAACACTGCCAGGGATGGGGCAGCCACAGCTTCTCTGGGCACTCACAGCTTTCCCTTCCAGATGTGCACTCTCAAAGGTGTGGAAGTGACCACTGCAGGGAGAATAAGGGCATCTGCATCACAGAGAGCACCCCAAGGTCCAACTGAGTGACTCTGCTGTTTGAAGGCAGCACAGCTCAGCCTAACACAGCTCTGCTGCTGCTGCTAGTCATGATTCCTATCAGCCATCTGCTGGCAGCGACTCATTCCTTTGTGGTCCCCATCTCTGTACCCAGATCACTGCCAAGCCCAGCAGTACACTGGGAACAACACAAATGCCAGACCAAGTCCAAAGTCAAAGTAGACAAAATGTTTTTTCTTTAATCAAATGGAAAGATGCAGTGAATTTCTCCTGCAAGGGCTCCTAAGGAATGCAACCTAAGGTCTTGAGTTGAGCAGGTCCCTTAAGAGTATGGCCAGCTTTAAGTGTATGACATGGATGCATTGAGATGGCGAGTACTTGCGCGCTTCAGGTTTGGCATGTAGCTAAAAGCCCTGTTGTATCCAAGCCTACCCTTGGACACCCCAGGTGTACAACAGTGCAAGAGACAGTTATTATAATTCACCCCACTGCAGTGGAGAGATGTATTCCCTGGTCCAGCCACACCAAACCACACTGGAGTGCCCATAGCCAGAGGGTGTGAAGGGGAAAAGACATTGGAACCTCTCTTGAACTGCAAGTCACATGCTGTGATTCTCTTTTGTACTCACTGTTAATGTCTGGCAGGCTGTAAACTCTGTCCTGACGACCTAAATGGAAAGAAAAATTGTGGGAAAAATAAATCAGCACATTTTCTCCAGGTACCTCTGAGAGAACAAGCCTCTGAGCTGTGGTTAACTGCAGCTCTCATTCTGCAGCCATCACAAGGCACAGTCATCAGAAAGTCATCAAAAAGAGAGGATAAAAGAAGCACTCTGAGACAGGACTTGACTTTTAAAACTCAAAGACCTCATTGCCATCACTTCCACGGACTTGATGCAACATGTCTGGCAGTGCAGTAGCAGATGGCCACATAAAATGCAGTGGTTTCACATCATTCTGCTCCATCTCCTGCAGCCAGAAAGGCCCCAAGAGGAGGGTCTTGCTTGCTTAAGGGTAAAGTCAATTCACTGGTGATAATGAAGTAAAAACAATAAACCAATTCATCTTTAAAAAGACATCAGACTCTCAACATAAAGAAGCCTAAAGCACTGTCATCCTCAGAACTGGCTTGGCTTTCTCTCAGATTGTCCTTTCTCTGTGGTCTGATGTGTTTTCAGACTGAATATTGCATGATTTGTCTCTCAGTGCATTAATTGTATATTTCATGTCACTGCCCTTCATGCTCTGGTTATTTCTGCCATGAGTGATCTGGATAAGGCCTGGGTTGGACCAGCTGAAGCAACTCATGTATATGGTATTAGTGCAAACTTTTCTGTGGCTCCTCAGAAAAGGGATAAGTCCATATTGGTTTTCAAATGCAGCACACAAAGTACATGCCAAAGGCAGCCAGCAGCTACCCAGTGAATAACATTGTATTAACAACAGCTTTCGGCATATGTTTATGCACGATTGGACCAATATCAGGAACACTGAAGTTCCTTAGAGCTCTGGAGGAAATAATTATGGTGAGAGAAAACTCAATAACATTGATCCTGTTTTGTTCAGTGCCAGGCCATCACCAGATCAGCTGTAACAGTCATTAGATCAAGGGAAACAATAAGAGCGGCCTTATCCATCCAGCTGGATGCACTGGCCCTGCAGGTTAAACCTGGGTTAAGCTCATAAGCTCTCCTCTGTGACAAAAAGAGCTAAAAGAAAAACAAGAGCTGCAACTCTTACATACTTACAAACTGCAGGACAGGAGATTTGTTAAAACAAAGCACCAGATATTCTGAAATCTGTGGTGAAAATGCAAATCTTAAGAGTTAAAAATCACAGAATCATAGAACCAAGGAATGGTTTGGGGTGGAAGGGACCTTAAAGCTCATCCAGCTCCAACCCCTGCCACAGGCAGGGACACCTTCCACTGGAGCAGGGTGCTCCAAGCCCCTGTGTCCAACCTGGCCTTGAACACTGCCAGGGATGGGGCAGCCACAGCTTCTCTGGGCACCCTGTGCCAGCGCCTCAGCACCCTCACAGGGAACAGCTTCTGCCTAAGAGCTCAGCTCAGTCTCCCCTGTTCTGGCAGGTTCAAGCCATTCCCCTTGGCCTGTCCCTACTGGCCCTTGTCCCAAGCCCCTCTCCAGGTTTCCTGCAGCCCCTTTAGGCACTAGAGCTGCTCTCAGGTCTCCCCTTCAGGAGCCTTCTCCAGGCTGCCCCAGCTCAGCTCTCTCAGCCTGTTTTCATAGGAGAGGTGCTCTAGCCCTCTCAGCATCCTCCAATAACACGTGGTGTGCTGTTCACAATATGATCAAACAGCTTGGAACCTCTGCTTCCTCCCCAGGATGTTTTGAATAGGGGCACTATTGACAAGGCACTCAGAGCAGCATCAGTCCTCATTTTCCTCCTTGGTGCATCCCAACACAGTGCTGTCCAGACTCCCCATGTGCAGAAGGACAGGAGGAATCCCGGTGCTCTCCTCACCTAGAAATGCAGAGTTGCTGCCATGCCCCGGCTGCAGCCTGCCATAGAGGGACTGCAGCACTTTGGCACTTCCAAACCTCTTGAAACGGGATCTCACGTGTTCATAGTACCATTCCAGGGAGCCAATCTTCACAATCCTGCCCAAAGAGACAGTGCATGTACAAGGTGAGCAAGTCTGACCACACTCGTGGTGACCAGACCCTTACCCAGAAACCATCTCCTAATAAAACCAGTTTGTTTTCTAGTCAGCAGAACTGGTTTCTAAGCAGCATAAATGGATGCTGAGTTTGGGTGACCCACCTTCAGCCTCAGCCCTAAGGTTTGCCCTGCTCTTTGCCCTCTGTTGCAGGTACCTGGAGAGGCGGCAGGGATCACAGACCCAGCCTTGCTCCTTCTTGTTGTAGCGGCTGCAGCTCTTGCAGGTGTAGAAGTGGCAGTCCTGGCACTGCCTCTTGCTGTTGAGCAGGAACTTGAAGGGCTGGAGGCAGTGGACACAGTGGGTTTCGTTGAGGTGGGACTGATTGGTCAGGAACTCTCTCTTGCTGCTCTCCTGGTTGATCTTGCATTTTAGCTCCCTGCAAAAACACATCCCAAAACACAGGAACTTGGTTTTGTGACCATTTCACTGTGAGCTCCCACATGGCAAACGCCATCACACCCGGCATTGCAGCAATGGTTTTCCAGAGAACATCCCGAGTCTCACAGCTCATGGAAACCACTGTAGGGCAAATCCAATATCTGACATATCACCAATTACATAAGCTGAACAAAGCAGTGGGCTCCAGAGTCCAGGCAGGCCAATATACATTAGGATCTGCTGTCGCTGAGATTGAATTTGGCTGAGCCAAAACCTGTCCCATTTGCTTCACAGGTTATTGGTCAATTGATCAATCCCAGGAATCTCAGGAGAGTGGCTCCTCTCAAAGTGTTTGGCTTATACCAACCCAGCACAATCTGTCAGCCTGAAGTTCAGTTGGGAATGAAACACTTTCTGGAATTCTGGGGGGAGGGAGGAAAAGCAGTCTGAGATTTAAAAGGACTAAAAGGGGTTCTAACCTAGTATTGCAGTGCTAGATTCAGACAAGGCTTTTAATAAAGGCAGAAGTGATGTGCAATGAGGTTCTGGCTGCTCAGAGAACAACAGCAGGAAGGAGGAGATGTCCATGACAGTCCTGTGAAAGCCTGGCCAACACAAGTGCTTTCCAAAAGCACCTTCTCCTGGCAGTCCATCACTGCAGGCTTTGCTGTTCAGATCTGGCTGCTAGTGCAGGCCCCCTTCAAGAAGCTGCCTGTGTGAGGCTGAACCCCGTGACATCCAGGGCCATCTTAAATGCCTGCCAAGCCAGTGAGAGCCCATTGCACTTCTCAAAGGCTTTCTGTTTGTTCCCTGCCCCACACACTGCTTCAGGTATGTTTGCCTTTGGGGCTATGGCTGAGAAGCAATGTTTGAGTTGTAGGGAAGGTCCCTAGAAGGTTGGTTTCTGCCTAGGCAGTGTTTGGAAGCTGCATTTTCCAAGGTGGAAGTCAGCCTGGGCTGAAACCCTCAATCAGTCATGACCAGAGGCTGCTTCAGGAGCACAGTCTGGACCAGAGGCTTCTGGTGGTGCTGCCAGAGCCCCCCAGGCTGCAGGGGTGATGCCAGGAGCTGTGTGGTGCAGGGGCATCCATGGGAGCAGTGATGTGACTGCTGGTGAGATTGATGTGAAAGCAAATCAAGCTAATCTCTGTTTAATCAAATCAGTTTGCACACGAGGGATCAGCTCTTGGGGTTTGTTCCGGGGGGGAGGGGATACACAACACAGGACTTTTCTCATCAGCTCCCTGCCAGCACCTCGGGCTGTGTTCACTGTTACACAGAAGTGACACCAACTTGCATTAACTGAGGATCTGGAATGTGTTAAAATCAGTATAAAGGCTGAACTGCGCACCTAGCGTTGCACTGAACTATTCACAGTGTCCTGAACAGCATAGTGCAAATGCTCAGCAGGCATTTACCTGTGGGTACTAAAAACAATCCCCCACACAGAAAACCCTTGGGTTGGGCTCAGAGCTCCTTTTCCACTCCCATGCTAAGGCTGTTTCCAGCAGAATCTGATCTTTCACAGGACTGCTTTTTCTGGTTCCCAAAGACCGGTTGGATCCCTTCGCCTCCCCTCCCTCACCTACAAGACCTGCCAAAGGAAGGACAAGTCTCAACCAAACCAGTTTAAAACCCACAGGGACCGCATGCCTCTTGTCTCCTCTTGCTGGCAGGAACACAAACCAGCCCTTTCCCTGCTCTGCTCATGGCAGAATGAATAGACTGCTGTGGGATGCCAAACTGCAGCAGGGTCCATCCAGCTGAGCTCTGGAAAGAGGCAGAGAGCTGTACCCCAAACGGGGCTGCTGGCAGGGATGTGGATGGAAAGAACCAGGGAGAGCCCCCACAAAGTGGCCATTATTTCATTTATTGGGCAAAGCATTCCTCTGGCATGGCCATGTGGTTTCTGGCCAGCTGAAACCTTTGTCCATTGTTGGGGAGGATCTTTAGCCAAAAACTAAACACAAGAGAAGCAACAGAAAGGGAAGAAAAAGACCAAGCTGGGGGAGAGGGGGGGAACAGAGGAAAGAGAAGAAATCTTTAAGGTCTGCATGTTGAGACAAGCCCAGTGAATAGAAAAGCCAATGAATAGAAAAGTCCATGGGGGTGGTCAGAGCACAGGGAGCAGGGTGAATGGCTGCAGGGTCTCCCACACTGTCACATCATGCCCCAGCTTGTTACAGGTAGAAAATGCTCTCAGAGCTTCATGTCCGGCCTGCAGGAGTGTGGCAGCTCCCCAGACTGGTGGTCTATTCTATGCCAGGGCATTACAGAAACATCTGATGTCTGGCTTTAGCTTGCAGAGAGGTAACCAAGCGTGGGACCGGGTAGTGTGCTCTACCCCGGACAGTCAGGCAGTGCCAGGGGTTAACGCCAGCTCTCTGTGAGACACTAACATTGACATGTAAAAGATGTGAGTGCTGGGACAGAGGGAACATTGCTCCGAAGCTGGGTATACATGTGCCCCCTGCCTCACAGCTCCTATTCCACCGCATAGCCCCCAGGGCATCAGAGCGGACCCAGGGAAGCCAGTCTGGCGCCGAGGTCAGCTAAGTACCCAATTCACCTCCCCGCTCCTTTGCTGCAGGGCACGGCAATGTCTGTCCCCACCTCCTTCCTCCAGGCACAGCTCAGATCCATCACAAGGGAGTCATTCACCCTTCCCAGGGTGATGATGTGTTTCAACAGCCAAGTCTGATCAGCCGTCCTGCTACCGGCAAAGGAAGGCAGCAGATGACGGTACCAAAGTATCTCTGCCTCCTACACAGGACGCGTTTTCTTAGGCAAGAATGTAATGAGGAGGTTCAAAACCATATGAGTAAGAGCTTCCTGTGGCTACTGGTGTAAATGGAGCGGCTCACACACAGCCTGGTGTGAACACACACCAGCGGGCTCTGAGGGGACAGTACAGATGTAGATATCCAAATGCAGGATAACTGTCACCCCTCACCTCTCCCTTTGGCTGACTGACAGAGCAAGCTCCTGGCCATCAGCACCAGTTGTGGCTCACAAAACCCAGAGTTAGGAGGGTAGGAGAGCCCAGTGGGAGTGCAGCACTGCCTAAACCTGGCCTGGGACCACTGACCATACCCTTCGGATAATATCCCTTGGGATAATAATGAGAACTTGGCCAGACCCTGAACGAGGACACTGCAGCTTCTTGAAATACAGTTAAGAAACGACTAAGTCCAATGCCTGATGTAATTAAAGAACAAGACCTAAACCCCATGATTTCTTAGGCTAAAAAATTAATCTAATCCGACCGAACAGTTTTTAGACAGCACTTTTGTCAAATGACCTGTTTATAAGAGCTTAGATGATACGTCCATTTGCTGCTCCAGGGAATTTCAGTCCTTTCCCAATATGTGCCCCACTAAAACTTCTCAAGCACAGCACACTGCCCCGTAGGAGCCTATTTAAGACAATTATGATTTACTTCTCTGAGTTATTTTTCCAGAATCCTTCAGGAGTCTTTAGACTCCCAGGACCCACTGAATCACCGAATAACTCTTGTGTCCTAAACACACCAAGTATCACCATATGAAACAAAATCAAGGTTGCCAAATCCCATCCTTCGCTCCAACGTAAGCTCTCCCCGTGAGAGCCATGCCAGCATCAAGCCCCACAATGGCATTTCCTGAGTGGGGCCCGTATGTGTCTCAATAAGCCACCGTCATGACATTGATCCGCCTCACCGCTGATGGCACAGCACCAGGTTGCACCTCTGCAGCCCGATCTTATCACCTTGATGCTGATAACGTCATCTATTCACCAGTGCTTGGTCCTGGCTGTTCCTCCTCTCACACAGCCTCGATGCATCGCCCGATTCCTACAGCCTACCCGCAGGAGTGCGGACAGGGACCCACAGCTCCAGCTTGCTCACACCCAACCTCACGGACCACAGAGCAGATACTCACTCCAGCCGTTCCTCCTCTTTTTTCCGCAGATCAAAGTCCCGTTGAACGACTTCCCAAACGTGCTTGGCTTCTTCATCCGTTAGCTTGGAGAGGTCCAGCTTCCTCCCCATCGTCCCGGCGACGGCTGAAGCCTGTCCCGTTACTCACTACCCCCGAGTGCTCGCTCTCCCGCACCGTCGGATGATGTGGAGAGAGAAAAAGAGCTCTGCCCCACCTCCGTGGCCGCCCATGTAAATGGGCAGAGATGCAGGCAGGCCACCCGGTCCCTGGCAGCACCGCAGCCGGTCTGCTGGGTGAGCCGGGCTTGGAGCAGGGCTGGCACGGTGCCTATCGCTGCGGGTGACTCCCGGACCCGGACGGGCAGCCCTGCCTGTCCCTGCGGTCCTGCCCACTGCTGCAGGCAGCTCCAGACCTGGTCCGCCTCGCTCGGCTGGGGTGGAAGGAGATGTTTGCTCTCAGCGAAGCCGCCTGCTTTTATGCAGGGTGTGCGAATCAAGTCAAACTTCAAATGCCTCCGGGGAAGGCAGGCCACGGGTTCGGGAGGGGGGTGAGCATCCCTGGGAGGAGCTGTGCCTGCACCAACAGATACCGAGCGGCTCCATCAACCGGCTCCCTAACAGGGGTCCTGGCCCACCGCGACCCTCTGCTCCCCTGCTGCTTGCTCCCCAGCTCTGTCTGATCTCACTAAACCAAGTTCTGCCCCCATCAGCAAAAGCCTCCGGCTCCCACCCCACCAGTACAGCCACAACAGAAACTGGCCTCCAGCATTTGCTTTTACAGCAATTTGGGAAGCTGAGCTTTGCTTGTGTCCACTCAATTAGGACACGGCGCTTCCCTCATTTACAGTGAGCAAGAAAAGAGGGTTTATCGAGATTTTAAGAGAAATACTGAAGTACATCACACACCTAAAGCATGTACATTGCAATAATGCAACTACCAAAGCTGCTTTCTTGCTCAGTAAAACACTCCCTCTGTGTCTAAGCAGGAACTTCCCAGACCTTGGATACTGAAGGAAACCTGTGCCTTATCTTCATCAGAGCAAATATTAACATCAATCACACTTTCTTCCCCCTAAAAGGTATCTAAACAGGGAGCAAGACAGCAGGACCAAAGAGTTGGTGGGAATAGCCTCACTGCTGCTCAGACACTGCGCTTGCCCATGGGTGTAGGGAATTATCCACCCCAGTTACTCACTTAAAACAAAGATTAAACTCTACAAACAGAGCCAGGAAAGGATTTTGAGCCCAAACTTGGATTAATTTTGTGCAGAAAAGGTGATGATCACAGATGCAACAGTGAGTTTAAATACCAGGAATGCATGACCTTTGCTGGAAGCCAGAAATTGATTTCTAGTTCCTTTTCCAGCAGAGATGCTGTCCCAGCAAAAACAATTAGTTTATTGGCAGGAGCCAGGCATCAGTTGTGCTGCCCCTTATGTAAGCATATCTGAGAGCCTGTGTTTGCCCCACTGCATCTGAACAGCATCAATAAATACTAATTAACATCACAACGAGACCTTGTTCCAGGACCTGTTGGGCCAAACTGTAGTGCTGGGGTTTGCACCACCCAGATCTGAATACTTCCATCTCCCGGAGGGTAAGGAGGCTACATAAAATGGGGACAATGTGGCCTCCTATGCAATAAAATGTGAAAAATGCCAGTGCTCAGCAGTGCCAATGCTCCCAAAAAGGGCTGTTTTAGCTGGAAAACCACCAAGTGGGAAACATCTTAGATGCAGTTCTATTGAGTACTAGGTTGTCCTGGGAACTGCATCTCTCCAGGGAGCAATCCTCACCCAGCCCAGTGGTGTATGTACCAGAAAGTTTTGTAGTGGTTCAGAGCCCTTAAGTACCAGATTCCAGCAATCCTTTGCTTTGAGAAAGAAAACTAAGCCTGTCTGCCCACAGCTTCTTCCCCATCATCCAGCCATGAATAAAGGCTCCCAAACCTCAAGAACTCCTGCAGAAGAAAAGTAACGAACCCAACAAACAAAACCACAGCCATTCATACAAACACTGTCACATGTCATAGGGCCAGATGATCTTATATCACATTTGCAGTGACCATGTGTGTTTGGGGTGGAAGTTAGCAGCAGGGATGCAAAGGACGATGTGAGTTTTATTTCCTCTTAGCTGGAGACTGAGCTGGACCTCACGTCCAGTTGAGTTGGGAGTCCATGGTGTGGCAAAATGGGAGAGAAGAGTGTTACAAGGTAAGCCTGTCCCAGGAAACTAGGCATGGATAGAGCTCAGGCTTGATTTGTGACTTTCAGGTGGGATTTCTGGGGTATCTTCTTTAAGAGAAATATGCCCTTCTAGACACAGGACTGCTCTTTTAAACCTAATCCTCACATGAGCTGTTATCTTTGCAGTTCTTGGTAATCTTCTCTACATCAGCTGTGAACTGATCTTTTGTAAGACAACTATGAATTGACACTGGGGGGTGTTCCTGCCCATGGCAGGGGATTGGAACTAGATGATTTTTAAGACCCCTTCCAACCCAAACCATTCTATGATTCTATGCTACATAGACAAGTGGCCTGGACCTTCTCCAGCCATCCATTTTTAGTGTCTGGGGTTTTTTCTGGATAACTGGAAGCAAACGCATAAACAGTTCAACAGAGCTGATGGATGAAAATACTATTAGGTTGTTTCTAAAGACCACAAATGCCACCCTAGTGAAATCAGCCAATTCCCACTCCTCCATCCTCATTTTCAGCCTGGCATCTCCACATGCAGAGGTCCCTGCTTGGCCACACCAAGGGGAGAACATACAATAACTTCTGTAAGTACAATGATACCCAATTTACCAAACATCTGCCCCAAGTGCTGCAGCACCCCACGTGCCACCCCTGTGCTGGCACACACAGCCAGCCTCGACCCAACCAGAAGCTCCAATGGTACCTGGGGATGTAGGAGGACATTCCACACTGCTCTGTGGTGGATCACCATAGCAGAGTGACTGCAGCACAGCAAGGTGCATCTGCAGCCTCAGAGGTGGGGTAAGAGGGTCTTACAGGCCACAGCTATGAGGCTGATTGGGAAAAGCTGCTGAAATGATGCTTAGGGGCAGGATGATTTACAGTGTGCCATCCCCAGCTTTGCTCCTCACTCCCTGGATGACTCCAGTGTGTGTTCTGGCTCTCATATATACAGTCATCCCAAGACCTCAGCCAAGCTGCAGGAATTTTCAAAAGCCACGAGGAATCAGACCAGCAGCATCCATCAGACAATCTCCAAGCCACAGGGAGAGAGGACACAAGACCCTTATTCACAGTAGCATAGCAAAAACAGGGTAGTTCCAACAAACAAGGCAGCAGGAGCAATTTCACGGGTGCCTCTGCCTTTCTCAACATCTCCCAAGTCATGAGATCTTGTAAGGCTGGGATGGCATTCCTTCTCCCTTCAGCTTTTTGTTTTATCACCCTCATCATGCTGGAGTGGAGCAGCAGGACAGGGAAGGAGTGTACAGTGCTGCTGCTATTTTTGCACATGACCTGTAAGGGATCATTATGGGTTTTATCTATTAATGACTGTTACAGCATGACCATATCTCAACTGGAATGACCCCAACAGCCTGACTTAAAGAAAATGGCCACTCAATGGCATGTTCTGACATCTGAGGCAATCAGAGGACTGCCATCGCAGAGGACTTGAAAACAAAGCTTGTGGACTATCATTCCTAGGGCAGAAACAGCATTTTCCCTAACCATGTGAATGCTCTGGAGCCTTGGCTGGATGATACCTTATCTCTGCCTTCTCTTATCTATCCCAGTTCTTCTAATATGGATCTAATAATTTTTGATGGATTATGCTACAAGGCTACTGTTAACCTGATGTGAGAAGCACTGCATCTTCACGTTACTTACACACCAAACCCTGATCCAAGCTCACCATCCTGCTCTCATCTCACTCACAGCTCTGGATTCCTATGGATCAGGAACTATTTCCACTTTCCTCACCTGTTTTACCAACACAAGTGAGACTGCAGCATCCCTATTCTATTCCCAGATTGCCTTTGGAAAGCAGCATATATTCTCCTATTAACCAATATGAAGAGAAACCCAGAGAGCTGCAGGGAGAGCTCCCACCAGAAATGCAGATTTTCATGGGAACATGCTTTCCCTGGCATCTGATGTGAGCTGGATCCTGCGGGAATGCAGCATTTCCAGTGATAGAAAGTGCAATTCAAGCATCTGCTTTGGGCACTAAAACACCTGGCAAAGGGCATTGCCCTCTACAGCCTGTAGGAATTACCAAGGTAAACAGTCACTGAGCAAACACAAGTAAATCCCTATAAAATCAACAGGAGTTCCAAGTCACTTCCGACATGTGCCTTAATGGATTGTGTCCTATTGCAACCCAGAAGCAGCAGATGGAAACAAAGACTGGTTTGGGCTCTGTGGAGACCACACAAATCTTGTCCAGACCCTGGGGCCCATTGAAGTTCATCAGCAACTTTAACACAGATGTAGGAGTTATGCTAGAAACAAACGGTTCAATACATCTTAAATGCATAATGCTGATTGACTGGGCAAACAGCACTTCAGTACTTCAGAGATCGTGAGATCCAGGACAGAGAACACTGCTCATTTGACAGGTCAGTCCATTCCCTCTCCTCTATAGATGATGACAAGAGCACCGATTCCCTCCCATTCCTGGGGCTCCACAAAGAGAGCAGAGCAGACCAGATCACAGTGGTCAGGTTTCTATCCCTTCCCTCTGGGAACTATGTCCTAGCCTGTCCCAGAGGCTAGGCTTTAACATGTGCTCAAATATCCTCCATTGCAATAGCCTAGAGTTAGCCTAAAGACTCAGTCATCACTGACAGAGGTGGAGGTCTTTGCAAAGAGCTTAAACACAACACATGCCAAAGGAATCTTGTCTTGGGTCAGAGCAGGGACCAACTACACTGTTCTAGGAGAGTCCCATCTACTTTGCAGTAAAACCTGGGCTTTTTCCACACCATTTTGACAATGATGAAGTGGGAGTTTCGCTGCAGACATCAAATCCATGAGATCCCAGCAAATGCCCAAGAGGATCATCCTGAAAAAATGCTTTGCCTGCCTAGCTTTAAATCTTGACTGTAATTATGCTGTGACTGGGACTTCAGCCTGCAGCAAGGACCTGGATTCACATCATCCATATGGAAAGCAATGCTCTGAAAGGGGCCGGAGGCTTCAGCAGTTACACTGGAAACAGCCTGAGCATCTATGAAGCCATGAAGAAGATCAGAGTTATCAGGTACTGGCACTAACTGGATGTTCCTGCTCAGCCAAATAGCAGGGTCAAAACTGAGACAAGCACTGAAAGCAACTGCCTGAGGAGCTGAGCAGCTTGTGCATGTTTAGGGTGCTTGCTTCAGGCTGTCTGAAGGCACAGGCTGTCATTGCTGAACTCATTCCTACTTTGTCAAAGCCCAGAGAGGTCTCTGCCATGGTAAGAGGCTGATACACTACACAGGAGAAACAGCCCCTGACTGTTTGTCCTTTGCTACTGATTGTCTGCTTTCTGCTGGGGAGCCAGTGTAATGGAACTGATAGTAAAGAAGTACTCTACTTGCCTAAAAGACACCAGTTCCTGGAGATCAGCAGAAATCCACAGATGACAAAAAGAGGAAAACCAAGCCTAAAAGCAGCTTGGAAAAGGCTACATAGACTAGAACAGGAAAAGCAGCCTATTCCCACCAGAGGGAAACCCCAGATCAGAAACCCTCCTGGAGGTCTTGCTGACTGCCCATGCAAGCAATGGCAGACGGCTTTTTCAAATCACCCAAGAGAGCAATCAGGACAAAGGACCAGGAAGGGGCTCAACATCTTCTGCAATGAAAGCCTTGAGGCCCCAGAAAGGCAGAGGACCCCAGTGCAGACCCCATGGCCTAAACCACAGCTTCTGGCAGCCATCCCACCCCCCCACTCTTCTGCACCAGCACCTTCTTTGCTCTCAAGCTGGGTGGCCAGGGCACCAGCCATGGGATGTGTTTTGAGCTGCAGCTTCTTTCCAGCCTGCTGACCTGCCCTGGGCTCTGTTTTGAAGCTCCATATTCCAGGAGGTTCCCTGGTTCCTCCTAAAGCTGTCCCAGTGCTTTATTGCCCTCCCTGCTCAAGACAAGATGCCTTGCAGGTGGCAAAGACAGAGCATGTTAGTTTTCTCCCCACCAGATGCAAGCCTATAAGGGTGGGAAGGACTGGTTGGATGCAGCCAGCAGCAGCAGTGCTGTGCAAGTGCTCCCAGCAAGGTCGCCTAAGGAGAGCCTTGCCTGTCCATCCGCTCCCTAATGAGTTTCCATGTGCCCATCTCTGCCCTGTGCTGCCAGTGAGCATCATTATTCCTGCCCTCTTTTGAACATGCTGATGGCTCCCATTGCCTCACCGGGATGAGGTGGCCACTTGCCAGGGCTCGGAGAAGGCAGAGGGAGGGAAGGGCAAAACTGCTCTTCCAAATACCAATAGGCTGCAAAGGGAGAACGCTGAGGAAAGGATCTTTCTTGCATCTATCCGCTCCCTGAATTCAGAAAGCTCCTTGCATTAACTTGGCTCAGCATCACTGGGGCAATGAGGGGAAGGCACCTGCCATCTCTGGGGATGTGAGAGCCTGGGGGGCTGCTCTACTGATCTAACAAGTGTCTGATGAGCAGGTTCAAGCTCAGCTCGGCTCCTGTGCTTCCCATCCCCTCTCCTGCTTGTCTGCTGCTCCAGGCAGTAGAGCTAACTGCAGCCCTCAGTCTTTTTCCATTGCTCACAGCCTATCCCTGGAGGCAACCATACTGGGGGTGCTGCTTGCCCAGGTGGAGCCAGAGCCACTTGCCATGTGCCTTTCACGTTATATCATATTGCATGTATATTATATATATGATGCAGTCCTAGTGCAACCTAGCATCCTCAGAGACTTACCTGGCCCTCAAGGCTGTGCTATGAAGCAGGACTTTTAGGTTGGGTCAGGAATGGCTGTGCCAAAGCAGACCTGGCTGTGGCACAGAGGAGCTGCAGGAGGTGCTGGGGGGGCACCTCTGGTTTCTGCAGGCTCACACCTGTAATCACCAGGATGCTGGCATCGGGAATGTTGAGGGATGAGGTGCTTCATCTGCAGAGGTGGGCATGGATCTGGGGACATGCACAGCACCAAGCAGTGATGGAGCTGAGCTGGTGTGAACCCCCTCCCTCCCCAGCAAAGCTCTCTAAACCACACACACTACCCGTGACATGCAGGCTCTGCGGGACACAGCTCATCTCTGCTGCTGGAGATGCTCAGATAAGTCATCTGCTTATCAACATCCTCTTTTTACACCCAGTAAGAAATGAGCATAAGCTGCTGTGCCTTTCCTCCAGCTGTTGGGGCAGGCAGGGGGGAAGCCAGAATCCTGGCTGTATTTGTGTGCTTTTAGGTGGGTCACAAGAGTCCTGTTCCCCACCATCCAAACCCACTTCACCCTGGAATAACAGCGACAATAAGAGAGGGCTAGATACAAGACAGGAATTTGCAAGCATGGGTTTTAAGGGCAGCCTGGGGGGTTTCATTCAGAGGGACTTGTGGAACTGACACATCTGACTTCTGGTGCCTTGAAGCTGGCATGTCTCACTTGGTCTGGACAGGGGAGATGCCACCCAGAAGTACTCAGGCTGGAGGGATTAAAGGCTATCTGTGGGGCACGATGGAGATGGCAGGTCACAACATGGAGAACTCCAGACTTGAAAAGAAGCAGTGGGAGAAGCAGATAGTCGAGGTTCTTGGAATGGTAGCAAAAGGGTAACTTTTTAGCCCATCCAAGCCAGAAGGCATGTTCCAGGTCACAACAGAAAACCAGCCTCCCATGTGTCTGTGTCTGTCATTCCCTCCTTTGCTTGATCGCTGACAAAGCCCCAGCCAGAGCCACTTCCTTGCAGCTTTTCCTGGTGTAGTTCAGATTTCATCCTGGGGTGCACCCAGGAGCAGGGGCATCACAGGTACCCCATGGCAGAAGGACCTTTCTGACCATCGAAGGGAAGGGAGGTATCCCCATAGCAGTTAAGGTACAACCACCTCCCGGTGCAAGTGAGCTCCTAACAACAAGAACATCGTGCTGCACACTCAGCACGTCCTTTCTGGGCACTCGGCAGAACACCGCTTGAGCTAAGAGGGAACAATCCCTATGGAGGAGTTCTCCAGCTCTGCTGAAGCCCCCGGCCGGTTGCTGCTGCAGATCCGGTACTGAGAGGCGCCCTATGGGGAGCCAGAGCAGCCCAAGGATGCTCTTTGGAGAGAGCAGTTTCCTTGTGCCACCTTGTGGAGCCCAGTGAAACATACAGGCAGCAACGCACAGCACAGGGGGAGCCTTTTATATTCCCGATCTCTATTAATCCCAAGAAAAATCTCTATTCCTAACACTCATCGTGATGCCTTCCCATTCACTCGTCCTGGCTGCCAGCCCAGCCGCGACAATAGCCATCTGCCGAGTATATTAACCCCTCCATCACCTCAAAGGACACCTCAAGGCTGGAAGTGCTTGGATGCTGAAGCCACCCTCCTTACTCTGTTCAAAGAAAGCAAATCTGGGCCATGACCTAAATGTGGAAGCATCCAAAGCATAACCCGAGCTGTGGGACAGGAGCACAGTGTTCATGCCCCAAATGGGACATCAAGCAGCTCTGCCCACCTTATTTCTATCAGCCAGGACCTTCACTGTAGAGGACCCCTCTGGAAAACCTGCTTAGCAACCTCAGGCACCTGTGATGTCCATGACACGATGCCTGGGAGCAGCTCATCCATCTTCCCGAGCCCAGGCACACTCTGCAGGCTGCAGTGCCCTGGCTTGGGGTCAGGCATGCAGACAAACACTGGCTATTTGTCTGGAAGCGAAGACACCGCACACTGCTCTTCCATAAACAAGTTTCTCACAGTCTCTGGCCAGGTATCTTCCCACCCTCCCAAACGCTTCAACCATGGAAAGGAAACAAACACCACCTCCTAAGCTCTGAGGAGGGCTCACAATTGCCTTTTTCTCCTCCCTGTTCCTTCTCTTGGCAGAGGGGGAAAATCCCAACTGCTGTCCCATGACCAGTGAAGTCTGGCCAGGGCTGGCCTCTTACAGGGGAAAAAATACCCCAGCCACCCCCCCTCCCTCTGGTGCTCCTCCTCCTGGTTGAGCAGAGGCCAAAAACGCATTGCAGGGAGGAGCTTCAGGCCATTTGTGTAAAAATATAAGAGAAAAAGGTCTCCTGCTGTTAAATAAAGATTTGAGCCTTGTTTGCTGCACATTGAGATTCCCCCCGTTAAACACCCCATGCCTCACCCTAGTTAAAATCTTATGACCAAATACATTGTGATGCCTGTGGGCCACCAGTTTGTGACATGGAAGTACCTGGTTTGGAGAGTGAGGGGTAAGGGGTCAGAGTGGGGATGTTTTCCTCCTCTCTGTGCAGATGGCCTCTTTGTTCTTCTCCCTTGGACAAGGAGGCCCTGGGAGCCAAGGTCACTTCATACCTTGTGGGTACAGCAGCTTACACAGCCTTGACCCAAAGCATTGCTACCGGGGTCCACCAAAGCACAGCCAGAGGAAACCACTGCCTCCGTGGTACTTGTTGATACAAGACCTCATATCTTTACAGCCATATAGGTCAGCTTAAAGCCACATAATGAACCCCAAGTCCCCTTGCGCTATTTTCATTGCAACAGCCAGGAACCCCTGCGAGCTGTTTGGCACAGAGGTGATCCCTGGATGCCTGCTGAGCTTGTTCCCTTGCATTGGGGATTTATCCAGGAGCCAGAATGATGGCATAGGGAGAGCATGCCCCTGCCACATATCCAGTTACTGCATCACCTCACCTAAAATGGTCCTCCTGCTGTTAAAGCATCGAGCAGATCAACCCTTCCAGGGAGAGGAAGCATCAGATCCCTGCAGACATTCCAGCTGCCTGCTCCAAGACACAAGTCTCAATGGGAGATTAGTTCACATACAACAGCTTTTCATTCAGCCCACGAGCATCTAATTTGATCCAGGGGCTTGCAGAGCAGAGGGCTGGGAAGCTAACTGACCAGATGTTTTGTTGTGGAGGCCTGTGATCCTCTGTGGCACAGAGAGGAGGATGTCAGTGGCTGCCCTGCTCAAGGATGTAGATCAACGGAGGAATCAGTGAGAACATGCTGCTGTCAGCACAAGCCATGTACATGCTGTACTCTATACATCACTGCACGTCCCTGCTCCACCAAAGCCTCCCTGCTGCAGAGCAGAGGAGGAGGTCAAGTTACTGAATCCATGCTTCAAATACACAGGAATCCGTCAGTGTTGCCTCCAAAGCAGATTGCTCTGCCCCGGCCCCCTCCCCTGAACCAGGGACACCAGATGCTATCTTCATGCCCATTAGGTGCCAGGTTTAGAAGATAAAGAGTGAGTGGGATGCCCTACAAAACTGCTGTAGCACCCTGGTTCACCATGTGTGTGCCCTGAACTGGATGGTTCTCTAGCAGGAGACAGGGTTCCAAGCAGGAGTCTGATATACTCACCCCAGCAGTGTGCTGCCATGGCCAGGCATCACTGGGTCACACTGTTAGCACCTGAAATAGCCAGGCACCAGAGCAAGTGCCCTCACTGAGGCAGAGGTTTAGGAACAACCTGTATGGTTCATGCTGAGACCAGCAAGAGGAGCTGGAGCAGCTGGGGAGCACAGGGGTATGTAAGCCCCTGCTCTGGTAGCCTGTCTGCCTCACCTCTTCCCAGAGACAGCAGAAAGTTGCTTCATCTTCCCCATGTGCGTGCTCAATGTGATTTTGGGTTAGGAAGGTCTTTAAGCCCCAGCCTGACAGCATTTTGCTCAGAGTGGATAATTGTCCATTATGAAAAAGGGCCATGATCGCTCAACATACAAGAGTCAATCAGTGTGTAAGAGACCTTGAACCTCATCCAGTTCCAGCCCCCTGCCATGGGCAGGGATACCTTCCACTACAGCAGGTTGCTCCAAGCCCCGTCCAACCTGGCCTTGAATATTTCAGATCTACACTTAAACATCTCTACCCTCACCTTGAACAATGCCATTCAGAACGACATTAAACAAATGACAAACCCCGTTCTAGTCAGGCTGGTTTACTAACCTTACGTAAGCATGCCATCCATAACCTGCTTTATGGGAGACATACTTTCTAGTGGGACATTCATGTCCTACTCATAAGCACATGTAACCCAGTCCTCCTGAATGCTAGATAAAGCAGGGAAAGCCACACACAGTGTAAACCAAGAAGATCCAGCCTTTGGCATCTGTCCACAAAGAGTAACGGCCATCCAGCAGTGAAGGGGACAGTGTTCCTGGCCCTATGAACTGATGGATCTTGGGCAGCCAGAAGAACTCCAGTGATGAGACTGACCTTCCTGCCTGACAGGAGGATGGAGCCAGGAGGGGCTGGGCTCTGCTCCCAAGGAACAAGGGATGGGACAAGAGGAAACGGCCTCAAGCTGCACCAGGGCAGGTTTAGATGGAGCTGAGGAACAATTCCTGCCCCACAGGGTGCTCAGGCATTGGAACAGGCTGCCCAGGGCAGGGCTGCAGGCACCGGCCCTGCAAGTGCTCACACAGCGTGGAGACGAGGCCTCAGTGCCATGGGGCAGTGGTGGCCTTGGCACTGCTGGGGAGTGGCTGCATTGGATGAGCTTAAAGGGCTTTTCCAAGCTGGGTGATTCTCCAGCACACTTTGCTGGCACTCAGGCTTGCTCCTCCTGAAATTTACTTGCATAGATACTTGATCCTATAAAGATCAGTCCTGTCCCAGCTTTCCTGGAGCCAACAGGTGACTGCCTGCTGGGTGGTGTGGGGATTATTTAGGGACAAGTGTGGTGTTGTTCTGCCTTGGGGAAATGATGCGATTTTCACGTGTCCCCACAGCAGAATGAATGAATGAGGCGTTTGACAGAGGACAGTTTGTAAGGCTGGCAAGCTTGCTGGCTCCAGGCTTTATAGGAGCTCTGAAGGCTTTTTTCCACTAGTTCTTGCCACTAGCCATTGGAAAGGGTGATAAACAGCAACAGTAACCATGCAAAGCTGTCCCCACCTCTTCCTGCCCCAGCATAGGTTCATCTTTCACATCCAGGGACATCCCAAATCCCAGGGCTGCAGCAGGAGCTGCGGGTGCTGGCGGGAGGGGGCAGTTGCCCAAAGAGATGCCTAAATCCCTTTATATACAAACCTCAGCATTCTCTTCCTCAGGCACATAACTGGATAATGGCTTTGATGTACCCCTTGTGCCCACATTTCAGTAGAAGCTTAAATCTGGTCATTTTGCAGCTTTATCAGATTGGTTTTTCCATACCCGTGAGACCTTAATTTGATACTGAAGTTAATTTCCCTTTCTTCCCACTTTGCATCTGTGTGTGAATAACCTGGCAGTGCTGAAGAACTGGTACTGGCTCAAAGAAAAACTCTCCAATTAAAGGCTGAGGTTGCATCAGTGATGGAGCTCCCACACAGAGAAATACATTGCCCTGAAAATTGCCTAGACCAGCCAGAAATACACCTGTACTTGAGCATCGAGGTTGGTTTGGGCAAACAAACTTGGCTTTTTAGGTTCCAAAGGAGCTCCAACCAGTTACAGGGGAAAACTCAAGGAAAATCTCCCCAAAGATACCTCATCAGTTCTATCCAAAGCAGCGAATGACACAGTTTTAACTCGTCATTAGAAACTCAGCATCTCCAGATGCCTCAGACACAAGCATCTCAAGTACACGTTGTTCCAGATGCTGGGTGCAATCCACAAGCAAACTCCTGGGGAAATAAATACAAACCATCCCCATAGGTGCTATTTCCTGGGGGGCTCTTTTAATGTTAACTCCAAACACACCAGGTGTGATGGGGAGGTTCTGCTTGTGTCAACTCCCCATAAAGCAATGGGATGTTTATAAGAGAGAGGATGATTACACAGCCTGGATCCCTGTGCCACTCACCTGGGAATAGCAAGGACCCTCCCATGGAGGAGAACCAAGTGCATCCCATCCTGGGCTACCTTTAGCACCAGCAATGCTGGGATGCAATGGAACACAGGGATGCTCAGTAACTAATGCTGCTTTCTGTTATCCCCAGGAAATAGGGTGTTACCCTCTGCACTGCAGCAGATCCATGAGGCCTTAGGGAGCAGCAGCCACCTTGCCCACCACCACCCTCCCTAGGCTTTGCTGCCAGCATCCTGCCATCTCCTGCAGCGTTTCCTCAACACAGAAAAGACATGTCCTGTATTAAGGCCCAAGAAATCAGAGAGGGACTATCAGATGTGCAATGAAGCCAAAGAAATTAAGCCCAGAGAGGAAACCAACAAGTTGCATGAGGTGAGAGATGGAGAGGGGAGCAGGGATTCAACTCTGCTCAAATACAGGTGATCACCTTGTGCAAAATGTGTTGGTTTGGGGGTTTTTCTCCTCTTAATTCACAGCTTTTTTCAATTCTGGGGAAAAGCCCAATTTTCACAGCTGAATTAAGCCTGTTCAATTTAGCATTGGCTCAAAAGAGTGAAAAGAAGCAGTATTTCATGCACATCACCTGGCAGGAAAGCATGGCAAAGGCTGATTGAGGACCTGGTGTCCGAGTGGAGAAGCAGCAACCCTGCTGAGGTTGGGCTGGGGGTCACAATCCCCATGGGGTGTTTCAGTCTCCAGCACTGCTGCTCTCCTGGCTTTGTCTCTCTCTACCCGCAAGCAAGAACTGATAGTGGAAAACTCCGTTTATCATTGAAAAACCCACTAAGGCAAGAGAAAAGCATATATTCTTAATGGGGAACCCTAACAGGAAATATCCCCTGGGGCTGGGGATGTATAGTGCGTCAATACAGAGCTTTTGTATTTCCAGTGCTGTCCTCCCTCTTACCATAGCACGTCAGCTTTTTCTCTTTACCACTGGTGCACAACGACCACAGGTTTCCAATGACCTGGCTAGAGCAAACCCTCAGGTCTTTTCTCCCCTGTATCTTCCCAACTAACATAACACCCATTCATGGGTATGAATAATTCCTTCTCATCCCTCTTTGACTCGTCTGCTCTTACATCATCCCATCCGTGTGGGCAGTGTATTTCTGGCTTCTCCCTGACGGCAGCTCTTTCCAAGGCACCTCACCTCTCCCCAGTAATTAGTAACAGTCCTTTCCATCACAGAATGGGAAGTGCCACTGACCACTGAAGTTCAGTCCATTTCAGATGGCTTTGGGTGCAGCGTGAGACCCTGAAGTTGCCATAGGACAGGAAAGCCATGACTGAGAATTGGTTTTGATCCCCTTGTGCAAGGCATCACATGGAAGGATCTAACACAAGAGACCAACCAGAAGCAACCCAAAGCAACAGCTGGCAAGGTCTGTGTTGGCCAAACCATCTCTCACACATGCTCCCCAAGCTACCTCCCATTCTGAAACAGCTCAGCAAGCATTTTCCCTAAAAGCCAGGCCTCACAGCTCCTATCACAGTTCACTGACCCACAAGCTGTGCATTGTGCTAGAGGGGAAAAGCATTCACATTATTTACATATTTGAGAGTAGTTTGCTCCTTGACATTACAAAAGCAATTCCAGCAGAAGGGCTTTCTACAGGATGCCATTGGTCAGGGCCCCAGGTTTCTTCTTTTGAATTATGATCACTTCTATAAGCCATGGAACAAGAGCATTATATAGGCTCAGACAACACACACAGCCCTGCTGGAGGCTTGCTTTTACTCCTGCTTCTGGGGTTAACCTGTTGCTGTGACTGATTGGCTGTATCAGCCTCAGAAATGTTCCAACACATCAGGTGCCCCTTTGAGAAAACATGGATTGCAGCTGGAACTGGATGAGCTTTAAGGCCCTTCCAACCCAAACCACTCTATGGTTCTATGGTTTATCAAAGGGAAAATGTCTTCCAGAAGCAGGTATTTTTAAGAGCTTTGATTTGGGGGAAATAAAAATCAGTAGAAACCGAGATCAAAAGGCTCCAGCCTATGCTCAGCTTTATGAGAGCACTTCCACCTGCAGCAGTCACACTGAGCCCCAGCTTTTTGCCCTTCACATAAGCTAGGGAGGCAAACCCTCATGTTATAGATGAGGGGAGACAGGACAAATTACCTGTGACCATTCAGCTGAGGATCAGCTTGGGATCAGAGACATCCCAAGACTAAGTTTCCCTGGCACTACTGCAAGAAGCCCTGGGAACCCATCCCACTGAACTGTGCTGGGGCACAAACCTCCCTTCCCTGATGCCAAGTAAGGGATGCATCCTTGATTGAAATTAAGCCTGGCTTACACCCAAGTTGTTGGATGGCACCCTCAAGACTTTCACAAGCCCATCCTAGTGCCTTGAACCTGCTACCACAGTTTCATCCTTTAGGATGGGAGGAAGATTTTGCAGCGGTGTTTTAATGTCTTTGCCAGGACCATGGGATGGGAAGGGCAGATCCCATCCTGACCTGCCCAGCTCACTTTCTCCCAGCCCTCTACACATGCACTAGACGTACTCCTGCCTGGTTCACACTCAAGGGTGATACCAATGTACAAATGCATCAAGAGAGACTGGCACAGAGGCAGACAGACAAACAAAGCATAGGAGGACAGCAGAATCCAGAAAATCAGAACATGTTTCCCTGCACCACTTCCTCACCAGAGCTCTGGTGACGAGGGAAGTATTTGGACAAAAGCAATGGCAAATCCTTTGGAACTAATGAAAACCATCTATTGCAAGCAAAATGAAAACACAATCTGCAGCCCTGCCCTTGTTGTAGCAGGAAAGGTCTCTGCGCTGCTTTGCAAGCAGGAGAGAGAACCTGTGCTTGGAAACAGGGGTGTGAGGGCCACAGCCAGACCCCACACCTCCAGTCCACTGTGCTGGGATCAGTGATGGAAAGATAACAGAGCAATACTTGGTTTTGGTGGTACTCACTGACTGCAGAGTTAAGCAGTGGCTCTGTCTTTGGGAACAGGTTTTATGCGATGGGAAGAAGGTGACCTTGGGCTTGGTGGATGCCCAAGGAGTCCCTGAAGGAAAAGCCAGCAGATGGGGCTCCAGGATGGGGCCAAGGCAGGATGCTCCTGGATGTCCCCACACATTCATGGCCCAGGGCCAGCCACCCGGTGCTAGTGTGAGTCACATGGGGTAAATCTGCAGAGTGTTTCTTAAACTGGGAGTGGGAATGGCCCAGTTGAAGCACACAGACAAGGACTGCAGGATTTCACCACTGTTTTACTGGATAGTTTTTGTGAGGGTCCCAGGATGAAAGCATTATTCTATGGATGGGAGGATGTCAAGGTCCATTTTGCATTCAGGCAAAGGCTTTTTGGTCGTGGGTGGAAAGAAGATTCCTCAAAACCCTCTTCCTGACTCACAGCATTAATCACATCTAGTTTTTAATCCACCAGGGAGGAAATCTTGCTAAACTTAGTGCTGTCTCTAGAAACTCCCCATGTGATGTGATTCACCCTTTTACTGATCATCAGAGAGCGTTTGTCTGGTGTCCGGGCATGGAAAGTCTGTCCCTGCGGATGTCACCCCTTCCCCAGGGGTTCCATTCACCCTCACAATGTCACAGCAGCACAGTGGGGACCTGCCTGGATCCCCCCAGGACTCCCAATGGGAACCCACTGCAGGGGGTCACCCCCCCACACACAGAGGGAACGGCTGAAGGAAGGGTTGGAAAGGATCATGAATGGAGGGAAGAAACTAAACCCCACCCTTAACAGCATCCTGGCTGGCTGCTCCCCCCTGCACACCAGCTACAGAGTTCAGTTTTGGAGAGCAAAACCTTTCAGCTTGGTTACTGCAGTCATAAAGGCATTCAGATGGGAAACTTAAGACCTCTCATAGTCTCATGTAATTACTGGAGCACTCAATAAAAGTCACTTCAATATTAAAACCATATTAAGAAAGAATAAATTCTAACACTGCTAGAAGGAGAAACTCTAGCTTTCAAGTTAAATGTGTTCTCATTGGAGCTGTGATAGGCACACAATGCAGGTTATACGTGCTTTGCCAGTACTGTTACCTTATTTATCTGTGATATCGTTTCCTGGCTATTCTTGTTACTGTTCAAGGGGTGCCCATCTTTTGTTCTTCTGGTTTTGCTAGTCAATTAAAAACATTTTCATGTGTTCCTTCACTGCTGTAGAGAGAATTCCGGTTTTCAAAGGTGTATCTGAAGTAAAGGCAATACAGACCAGACCATACTGGTTTCCACTGGTGGCAGCAAACTGGAACCACTGGACCCCACACGGTGGATGTAATTCTTGCTGGATGCATTGTACAGGTAACAGCAGGCCTGGGAAGTGCAAAGGAGGCAATAGCCTGAAATCCCAAGGGCAGGGCAAGAGGCAGGGCAGCACATTACCTGGCCCTGCCTGTTCAGTATGAGGCTAGCAATGGGGTGAGAACACCCACAACCATGAGCTGCTGCTTCAGTGGGGTGCTGGTGCTATCACAGCATCCTGGTTGGGCTCTCCCCTGACAACTGGATTCAGAAGGAGAAGCCTCCGGTTTGGATGCTCCTGCCAACCTACTGCATCTCCATCAGGTGTGTTTTATCTTTCAGCAGCTATCCATCACCTGCCTTGGCTGCTGTTCCATGTATGTCATTGCTCTCCAGCAGACTTGCTTCCTCTACTCCCTGTTCAGCTGACACCCAGCAAGGAGCTGCAGCTCCCTTTTGCCAGGCATATATATTATTTGGGAACACCCTGTCTTCCAGCTTGCCAGATTTGGGGGGAATGACACCCTGTTTGCTTTCAAGCACACAGCTCAGCATGTTTGTGCTGGATCCATCTGCAAGGTCGATGTTCAGTCTCCACAAGCACTATGCCAAGCAGCATTGCTAAAATGAGCTATTGCATCAGTTCAAGGGCTCAATGCTTTCCTGAAGCATTCCAGCTATTTCTTTATGTGGCTAGGCTTTCAAACAGCACAAACCCCAGAGCAAACATAATAAATCCCCATTTGAAATGAAGAGAATTTGACTGTTTGATTCCAGAAAATGCCATCTCAGCTCCAGCCTTCTATGGAACCAGACAAAGGAAGAGATAAGAATTAACGTTTCCATACCATTATTTCTTGCAGAACACAATCCAGTCCAGATTGAAACTGGCTTCAACCAGGAACACACTGTCGCTCGAGGCAGAGGAATAAAACCAGCCCCAAGACCTGCCTGAGAGGCTCTGCCCCAAAAGTTTGGGGTTTTGGTTTTCCCACAGCACACATGTTTAGGGAAAAAAAACCCACAAAACAACAACAAAACAATAAAATCGCTGCTCAGGAACTTGAGTTTTTGCCTTTCAAACTTCTACTGTAAACCTCTCAGCAGGCTACATGCACTTTAAAATGCATCCTTCTGCTAAGGGGCTAACTTTCATTTGAGAGTTATGTTATAACACATGCACACCCTGAAAACACACTTATATGTAACTGGGAAACTGCATTGAGAAGAGACTCTCCCCCCCGCCGTGCTGGTGCCCGTAATAGTTCGGGGGAGAGGCTGAGCTTTAGGAAGCCTCAAGCATCTCCAAAACGGGCTTCACCTCTGCATAACTTGGCATAGTCCTTGGCACGTCCTGGTTCCTGCACACATCCAAACCCAGCCCTTCCTGAGCAGAGGCAGCTCCTGCAATCCTGCAGGACTCTTATCCCCCTTTCTTTTTACTTATCTCTTCCCACTGGTAACAGGGAGCAGCATTTTGGAGGCAGAGGGCCCGGGGAAGCCACATGGCACAGAGCATCCCTCAAGGCTGGGAAGTAGGGGGGAGGATGGGGCCTGATTGCGTGTGATGAGCAGCTCTGACCTCAGCCTCGGCAACGCCAGCACCAACCATCTGGATCCCATTTCAGACACCGCACGGCCCGGCCCCCAGCGCCTCTACGCCGGCCGCCTCCTCCAGCGCGCTCAGAGCCGCGGCAGCAGCGCGCAGGGACCGGCGCTCCCCGCTTCCCTCTGACCCCACCGAGCAGGGCTGAGCCGCGCCATGAGGCAGCGGTGAGGGGCGCCGTGGGGTGGAATAACCCGGAGCAAGCAAGTTCCCTTCGGGTTCGCAGGAGGGTAAGTGCTGCTCTCCGCGCTACGGCTGCTCTTGCAAGGCGCTTTGAGGAAACCCCATCCCGTGCTCAGAGCGGGGCCGTCGGGGGAAAGATGCCCCCAGGCTCGCATCGCTCTTGAAAAGGCTCACACCAGGAGCACTGTGCAGATGATGAACCGCAGGTGCAAGGGACACCTGGAGCCCTAGAAGTGTTCAAGGCCAGGTTGGATGGGGCTTGGATCAATGTGCTCCCAGCAGAAGGTGGTCCTGTCTGTGGAAAGGAGGTTAAAACTGGATGGGCTTGAAGGTCCCTTCTGACCCAAACTGCTCTGGGATTCTGTGACACTCCTGGTCCCACCAGTGCAGGAGAATTAAGTTAGGGAATTAAGCATAGAGTATTTCCCATGCAGCTGCAGTACTGTGTTTGCCTTTGATGCCTTGAAATCACTGCAACAGTAGCGTGGTGGGATAGGAACAGGATGCCCCAGGAAGCAGTGGGGTGGGTGCCATGCGCAGGGTATGCAGTGGTCTGGGGAGCTGCTTGGGCACAAGGAGGTGGGTGCATGAATGGGACCTTGCAAGGAATCCAGCTAAGGGGGTATCTCACTACCCCTTTACTGCCCCTGAAGCAGGAAACAATCCCCTAAGGCTGGGGGTTGTGTGATAGCAGCCCTCAGCCCTCAACCCTCCTGTCCCAAGGTGGGGTAGAATGAACCAGCCAGAGATGCTTGTTAGCCCATCTGCCCCACACAGGCCCTTCTGCTGGGCATGCCCCAGTGCTCCAGCATGGGCCACCCCTGTTGTGGCTTCAGGGATGATCCTCATCCTCTCGTGGACATCCACAGGGAAGAATACTAACCAAACATCAGGTTTTTATTTCCCTCGCAAGGGTTCTCCCGTATTGCATGGAGCCATCTCCCCTCCCATCCTCACTCCCTCCTGCCTTTCCCAGCCCTTTTCCCCCCATATCCCCAGTTGCCCTCCGGGATTTGCACACAAGGATGCTCTTGTCAAAGGGGTGGCTACAATTGAACCTGCAGACATCCCACCACCACCCCTCTCAGCTCAGCCTCCCTTCCCAACAGGGCCTGGGGGAGAAACAGCTGCTGCCAAATTGGTTTCCTGACCAGGCACAGAGGACAAATCTGGCTGGAGCAGAGGTGGCCAAAGCCACTCTGGTTCCAGTGGGTGCAATGGGAAACTATCCTCTCATTTTTGGTTGCTTGGATGATTCATGTGCGCTCCCAGGGGAGGAATTCTGTATTTCCCAAACTTCTGCCTTTACCCCATTATTACTAGTTAAAATAACTCGGTATTTAGGGCTGGATAATTGCTGTGCTCATATAGCATTGTTTCTGGGGCACAGTGCCCCATTTAGGAGCTTTGCGGAGGCCAGAGACATCTCTAGCCAGAGGCTGTTGCAGAAATCTGGGGAGCTCCTCCAAAGTCACATAGGAATGCAGTAGAAGAGAGCCAGCTCTCACCTCCCCAGTGCCATCCCTTAACTCACCAGTTACAGAGCTCCCAGAAGTCATAGGAACAGGCTTTCCATCTCCAATCTTATATCCTCATTCTACCCTCAGCTTTGCAGAGGTGTTTCCCATGACAAGGAGTGCAGTGGTACTGCTGAGACAGGAGTGCAGGGCTGCATGCTTACTGCTGCTGCACCACCATTCAATCCCTTTCAAGTTGTTCAGCAGTCTCCCCTCTTTCTGGTTTGGTTTTCCCTAAATGTCTTCACAATTTTCCATTCAAATGCATGGACTGTCCTTAATTTCAGGGTGAGACCAACCCCTGCTCTAGTCCTACAAGTGTGTATGGGGAGTTCTTCTCCTAACTTTTGCTACGTGCTTGTCTGGGAACAGGAGGGAAGGGAACATCTTATTCCTTCCATCCGTGCAGACTTGGGTAACTGCACATCCTTGCCAGCCTTGGACTGTGTCCTCCCAGCCTGGATGCATTACATTCGCAGCAAGGGGATGATCCTGCCCCCGTGCTGGGTGTGCACAGCAGCAGGGCTGGCTGCGGGTGGCACTGCCTGCTCCCCGCTGTGAATCACAGCCCTGCATCCCCATCACTTTTTCCACCTTTTTAAGTGATCTGTGTTCCACATTAAGCAGCCGATTTGTTTGGGTGGAGAGGCTGTAGGAGGCTTCGGTTACCGTTCATAAAGAGTCATTGATCTGTGAGGGAGTTTCCTCTTAACTCCTTTTTTTAGCAAATACTCACTTTCCTCTATTAAGGACTCTATTTTAGTCTCAGTCTTGAGATTAAGAAAACAACCAGATTTTAAGACAACAGCACACTTATAAGAGCTGAATATGTGATTCACATTAAATGCTAGCACCCAGGGAGCTTGCCTGCACAGGATATAAATGCAAAATAACTCATGACTTTGCTGAATGCTGGGTTTCAGAAATCAGAGCTCAAATGGTTTGCTAAAGCAGGAATATTCTCCACCCTTTTAGGCTGATTTACTTTAAACACTCAGGTCTACCTCTGCTGGAAGAAATGCTTTCAAGAGCTAAACAAGCCTCACCTTCCCCATGCCATCAGTGCCAGATGGCAGCAACATCAATGGAAACCCTTCAAACTGCTGCTGCAAACTGAAATGGCTCCATGAGGAGCCATGAATAAATCCAGGACCTGTCCCAGCGCAGCTTATACTGAGTCTCCAGAAATAGCCTTGCTCCTGCAGGAGGCTGTGGGGCCAGGTAGGATTAGTGCTTTCTGATGAGGCTGTGGCCCAGTTAGGGGCTTGGGACACTTATGTCCCTTTACTGAGTGACTGAGGTATTTCACATGGAAAGAAGCATTAGCACGGCACTGAGCCCCATAGCTGCCCAAATCACTGCCGCGGGTGGCTTTTGACTATCATTTTACCCAGCTTAGAGTGCAGAGAATCTTAAGGGGAGGATTCATCCGGATGAGAGGAGCGGACATCACCTCCAGAGTGCAATCTGTGCCACTCCGGCTCCGCATCAGGGTTTGAGGATCTGTTCCTCACCCATTTGCTTTCACAGCCAGAAATGCTGTATATCCCACTGTTGGGGCTGCAAAGAGTTGTACTGTGAGGCACGTGTCCACTTCTAAGCTGCTGGCAAGGCTTACAGCAGCCTCATGGCTTCACTGCTGCCTTCCAAGGGCACATAGGTAGCAGAGAACAGCCACATCAAGGGGATGTCAGGCTGAGCAGTTTGGTTGGGACACTTGAGTGATGAGGCAAGGGAAAATGTCCACAAAGCAAATACAGGGGTAAGCAGAGGCCCCTTGGTTTTGACCCTGGCATCCCTGTGGGGTAGACCTTGAGGGGTCTGGTAGACACTTGCAGCACCTCCTGCACCATCTGTAGGATGATGCCTTGCCTTCCGTCATGTCCTGCCTGATCCCCTTGCAGCAAACTTGCTGGGACCCAGGCACAAACCTACCTCTTCCCTGCAGCACAAGCTGACCCACCCCACACTCACAAGGGAAATGAAGGGCTGCAATTGCTTTCCAGGTTTTTATTCAAGCTAGTTTTTGAGGGTCCCCCAGGGCTGGGCAGGAAATCTGGACCACATGAACTGTGGTCTGGGGCAGGGAGGCAGGCCAAAGATCCCTGGCTGTGCCAGTTAGCAAAGCTGCATAGATTGCCCCAGGCCAAGACCAAACCCAGACCGTTTGTCCCCAGAAGAGCACACAAGTCATGGCTCTGCCTATCACACCTGGTTTCAGTCTTCTGTCCTTTGCCAGCAGCTGCTCACCTCCCTGAAACAGCAACATGTCATGGGAGGGATTGCTGGTGGGAACAGTTTGCACAACCCAATCACACCTCAGGAGTCAATTCTGCCCAGCTTAGTCCTTTAGCCTTGAAGGAAATCATCCAGCAACTACGAAACACCAGCACAAAAACACCCTCTGACAGCTCAAACTTTGCTGTTGTCTTCCATTACAGTCCAGGGCAGAATCATAGAATGGGTTGGAAAGAACCTTAAAGCTTGTCCAGTTCCAGCCCCCTGGTTGGAAGGGGTGTCCTTCCAGGCAGGGACACCTTCCACTAGACCATGGATAGCATCAGTGCCTGAGGCACAACCCAGCCAGGAGTTCAGATGTAAGACGTATTTTGCAACATTACCTGTCCTCCCTACCTGCCATTGCACCCATCTGTATATACACATGGCACACATTGCATTTCAGGTCACATTTTCCCCCACTCTCAAAGCCAGCCAGTCCAGCTGAGAGGCACATAGAACACAGCCAAGCGATATGTAATAGTTGTATATTTTTCCTGCCTTTTATGCTTTGCTTTCCAAGTCTATCAATCTGCTTTGCACTTTTACACATCTTAACTACACTTTAGTGGAAGAAGCACACACAGGCAAGTGATGGCTCAGAAAACGGATTTGAAACATCCAGTCAAATAAAAACATTATGCAAAAAGTCAAACTTTATGTGCAGAGAAGTATGCGATAAGGAAAAAAATAGCTGCTGGGGAAAATACTTGAGGAAATCACTTCATTGTGTTAGTGCTAGGAATGATTGCCTTCTGAGAGTATTAGTAACAGATGTATATCTCCTGATGAAATGGAGGACATACTGCAGTATTAAAAGGTTACCACACACTATATAGATTCTAAAAAGACATAAACCATTCAGATTACTGAAGACCACACAAGTTAATCTTTTAGCACATGGGTTATTAAGAGGTGGGCTTCTCAGCTTTGGGGGTTACTTCTTAATAGCTCATGACAATGCTTTCCTTTCCTAAAAGCCTTCATGAGTTCATTTTCTTAGCATTTTTCTCAGCTTGCAGTGGTCATATGAAAAGCTCAAGCAAAGCCTCCACCCCCCAGGAACACAGGAACTTACAATAAAAATATATAAATACAGAATTAAATTGCCTTGTTAAAGATTCATTATTGAAAATGCCAAGAACAGAGGGCACTAAAACTGCAGAACAGATACTTGCCAGAATCAAGAATTGAAATGAATAAGCATGTGTTCCCATCCCTCGGTTTACCCTCCATGCCCTGCAAGCTGGTGGCACCTCCAGCTTCTGCCACCCATGTGAATACACTGCAAGCAATGTGAATACAGTGAGCCAAACAGTTCCTTGCTGTGCCCTATCAAGGCAAACTCAGCCAAGCCAGACCTCCCTCGAAGCAACAAAATTGCCATCATTTACTACCTTAAACCCACTTTTCTCAGAGCCAGGGACTCACTGCGGTCTCAATCAAACTAGAACCACGCAAAGTTCTGCTTCAAATCTCCCCCAAACCCCACAAGAAACCCCTTACCTGTACAGAAAAGCTGTTCTGCTTTGGTTCTGCTGTGCTGGCCTTGCTGCTCCTTCTTTTTCTTAGGGGCCTTCACAGGAAGGTAACCTCCTTACCTACCCCTTTCCAAAAGCACCCAGATGCTCCTCCTTTGCTCTTATTACAGCCCCTGATGAAGAGCACCTCTGCCTGCTCAGGGGATGACTCTGCAGCAGCACCCATACTGCAACACGTGTCCTTTGGGTGAAAGCAGGAAGCAAGCTGTAATCAGCAGAGCAGGTTTATTCCCACTGGAGGCACTGGGAGGTGCCAGGGGAAGAATAGGTGCCAGCTGACAAGGATGATCTCTAATGAATGACAGTAATGCCTCTCTGGGCTGCAGCAGCTGCCTTTGTAAATTGAGGAGCTGCCAATAGCAGAGAAAACTTGACTCATCTAAATGAATACTGCGAGCTTCTGCTGGCTCTGGGTGCCTGTTGAATGTGTCTCCACCTGGTGGGGTTGTTACTGTTATTATTAACAAGTGTGTGGGGAAAGGTAGAGACTGTCTTTTGCCTGACTCATGCTATTATCATTGATAAATACCATCAGGGAAACTGTGGGAATTCTTTCTGCTGGCTCTCTGTGATAGCCCTGAGGAGTGGCTCTTCAGGGGAAGATGGAGCAGTTGGTCAGATGTTTATTACCCAGTTTTCCCTAATTCATAGAATCATAGAATAGTTAGGGTTGGAAAGGACCTCAAGATCATCTAGTTCCAACTCTCCTGCCATGGGCAGTGACACCTCACACTAAACCATATCACCCAAGGCTTCATCCAACCTGGCCTTGAACACTGCCAGGGATGGAGCATTCACAACCTCCCTGGGCAACCCATTCCAGTACCTCACCACCCTAACAGGAAAGAATTTCTTCCTTATATTCAATCTAAACCTCTGCTGTTTAAGTTTCAACCCATTACCCCTTGTTCTGTCACTGCAGTCCCTAATGAAGAGCTCCTCCCCAGCATCCCTGTAGGCCCCCTTCAGATACTGGAAGGCTGCTATGAGGTCTCCACGCAGCCATGACTTTTCTTAAACAGGGGGTTAGTGTTCCCCCTAACTCTTGAAGGCTCATGTATTGGTCGTACTCTCTGGATTGGTGGAGTTGGCAAGGATGGTAATAAGAACATCAGGGGGTTTTAGATTTCAGTCCTTTTCAAATGATGACCTGGTCAACAGCTCGATGTATGTGAATCACTTTTGGCTCATTTGAGTAATTGAGCTCTTTTGGGGAATGAAAAGTATTAAATCCCTGGATTCTCTTCTGGGAGGATGTTTTTCCAGTTAAGCAAACCTTGCTGCTTTCTGCTCTGTAGGCTTGGAAATGAACATGAAATAATAAATAGGTTGTCTTCATGACGACAGAACCACAGCTCTCCTGCAGAAGGCATTGGTTCAGGAGGCTCACCAGAGGGGAGCACAGATAAGAAACTTGCCTAAGTTTTATTTCTGGTTCCAACATATGAAGTAGTATTCTTGGTGCCTTTCCAGAATATGATCAGGCTGTGAGGCTGTGGGAAGCCAAGGGCTTCTTCCTGATCATGTGGCTCACTTGGATCTGGAGTAATGAAACATCCATTTGTATGTTTGGGGCAGCTGAAGAGGTGAGCTGAGGCAAAAGGGGTGCTCAGGGAAGCTACAGTTATGGTGCTCATGAAAAATGACATAAGAAAGGGCAGCAGGAAGAGGGAACACACTCACCAAGGTGTTGGAGCTGGTCACCCATAGGAGAGTAAGCCAGGTGAGAGGCCACCGTAGGACTGAGAGTTGGTGCTAGAAACCTGAGCTGACCATTTTCCTATGTATTAGGTATTACCTGAGACAGCACAAGCAAGAAGAAAGCTGTCCAAGTCCACAGGGGTGATTAAATGTCAATTATGTGAGCAATGATTCCTCTTCAAAAGCAATGCCTGCTAGGAGCAGACTCTGTGCAGCATTAGAGGTCTGGGTTTTTTTCCCCTTGTCAAAGTGCACAAAAGTATTGCAAAACCCCATGGCTTGGCTTTTTTATCTTGTGCCTCACCCATACCTGGCCAGCACTGGCACTGTTCCTCACTCTCCCTGTTTTCCTCCCTTAGGTCTCACGTTGGGTGCTTCAAAATAAGGATAATAAAAGGAAAACTCAGATAAAAGACCAAAATGAGGAAACACCGACATTTGCCCTTGGAGGCAGTGTTTTATCTCCTACTCTCAGGCTGTTGCTTGCTTCATGCCCAGCAGCAAGCAGGTAAGGCAGTGCTGCATTTTGTGACTTCGCCTGTACAAATGTGCCAGTAGTTCACCTTATGGTTTTTAACATGCATGTCAATGGTCCACTGTGGTTCACCTTCTCCTCAGCTCCCACCCAGCTGAGGGTCCTTTCAGACCCTGGCCAATGCGTGTGGTGCCTTCCCAAGCATGTCTCTGGCCAATGGCGTGCCTTTGAGGATGCTCTGCGGGGGACAGAGGTGCAGGACGGCTGCTCCCAAGCAGGTTTTCTCCTGGGCAGAGCCGTGTTGCCCTCCTTGCATGTGTTGGAGAGCTTTAGCAGTGAGAAGAACACTGCCACCGACCTCTAGAAAGGCACTGGTGCCTCTGGGACCAGAGCTGGTGTCATGAGGTGGGTGCTACGGAAAACTCATGCCAGCACCCAGGCTGCTTAAACTGAGCAGCTCTTCCTGCTTGAGCACATGCAAAGCCCTGAGTCAGCAAAACATCTGCATGTGACCACGGGCAGCTAGGGGCTGAGCAAGCCTCAGTTCAGTCGTGGAGCTGCAGGGGTATGGCTCAGGGCTGCGCAGTGAGGTGCAGGAGGGGGGAAGCATCTTGCCTCCCCCTCCCTGGGAAGGGGAGGTCGCATGCTGTCCTCTCCTGTCCCTCAGTGCTTGTGGTGTCAGGGTGCTGATGGCTGGCTGGCTTTTCTCCAGCACCTCCCGCTGTGCTGCAGGCGATAAGGGGAAGCTGAGCTTCACTTTCACCATGCACAAGAGGCTGTCGGTTGTTTGGGTGAGGAGGAGGAGGATGCTGCTTGTGCTGACTGATAGAAAATCCTAAATCCCCATCTGTTTTTTTAAAGCTGTCAAACCCGTTGCTGTGGCTGATATAATATTTCTAGTGGATTCCTCTTGGAGCATTGGGAAGGAACATTTCCAACTGGTTCGAGAGTTTCTGTATGATGTTGTAAAAGCTTTAGATGTGGGAGGAAATGATTTTCGCTTTGCCCTGGTCCAGTTCAGCGGAAACCCCCACACAGAGTTCCAGTTAAATACCTACCCCTCTACCCAGGACATCCTGTCCCATATTGCCAATATGCCTTATGTTGGGGGAGGCACCAAGACTGGAAAAGGATTAGAGTACCTAATCGAGAACCATCTCACTAAAGCTGCTGGAAGCAGAGCCAGTGAAGGTGTCCCCCAGGTTATTATAGTGTTAACGGATGGACGAACCCAGGATGATGTGGCTCTGCCATCATCTGTCCTTAAATCAGCCCATGTAAACCTGTTTGCGATCGGCGTGCAGGATGCAGTGGAAGGGGAGTTACAGGAAATAGCAAGCGAACCCTTCGACACGCACCTTTTCAACCTAGAGAATTTTACTGCTCTCCATGGCATAGTTGGAGACTTAGTGGCGAGTGTCCGTTCATCCATGACTCCAGAAAAGGCTGGGGCCAAAGGACTGGTTAAAGACATCACAGGTAATGGCTGACTGCTGATGGCTTCCATCAGCATGGGATCTGCTGGTGTTGCGCTGTTTAAAGCCTTTGTAGGGGCAAGACTGAGATGGACGTTCAAGAGGTTTAAAAACAAAGGTTTGAAGCATGTGGCCCCATGTTTGTAGCTATTGAGCGTGCTGTCACCTGCAGATTGAGCTGGCATCCCAAGAGGTAGCACAGGAGCCCTTGGATGGGCAGAGACCTGTTGTGACCATCCTTTTGCATCCATGGCATGGAAAGGAGCTCAGGTTAATAACTCTGCAGGGAGCTCTGCAGAGTTATTAAATTGCCTCATCCTATCCACTCCCAAGGCAGAGAAACAGGGGATGAGCACAGTAGCTGTGGCAATGATTCTTTGAGGCCCTGACCAAAACCCCTCAAGACTGAGCAGATCACTGCTGTCTGCAGGGACACCATGTGGGATGTCCCCTTGCAGCTAGCAGGGGAGAGAGGCAATGACTCCAGAAAGTCATTCTTGACAGAAGACACGAAAAGCAGTTTGATGGAGACCTTCTCCACTGAAACCCCATCCCTGAGCTGGCCCTTAGCCTCTCTTCTCATGTGCTTGGAGAACGGTGTGGTTGGAGATCCTCTTTTGCAACACCACTGAAATGCCTTCTGTGCAAGCTGATGGCTTTCACCTTCTGGAGTGCTGGACCCTTCCTGTGACTGAAACCTCTCTTCAAACCACCCGGGCTTCAACAGATCTGTGCTGACTGCAAGCTGGGGGCTCAATCTGCCTGGAAAAAAGCCAAGACACTTCCTCCAGCCTTTCACTGTTCATGGAAAGGGCCCTTTGAGCAGCTTTGTTGTGTTTCACAGCAGAAGCCCCAGAGATCAAACCTTTCTTTTTATTCCTGAGACTCCATCTGAAGGTCAATAGCTTGCGGGGTGATGTAAGGCAATGGCAGTGTAATGAGGCAGTGTAACATTAATCTCCCTGTGTTGTCTTGCCTGATTAACCCTCACGCCAGCCCCACTGAGTGCTCTCCATCCCTGCATGACACTGAGCAACACCAAAAGGCTGTGCTCATGTGTGTTTTTATTGTGCAAAGTGCTTGACAGGGCAAATATCCAGATCATGTGAAAGCCATAGGGAAGAAAAGCAGCTGCCCCAGAAGGGTGACGTAAAGTTCACCAGTTCTAAGAAATCCATGTCACTATATGTGAAAATGAGTGTTATCCCAATCAGCTACAGCACTACAGTGGCTGTTTTGCAGCTTCTCCATTGAGGACCACAGCGTTTCCCTCTTGAAATCACAGAGGAATTACTCTTTGGCAGCTGGCTGTCCTCCTCAGGGGCACACCAGGGTGTAACCCAGTAGTACATGAATATCTGGAATCACAGACATTTCTTTAAAAGCTTTAAAGGCAATTGCCTCCTTTGTGTTTATCATGCACTTCCAAGTTCAGTTCTGCTCTAAGAGATTTTTTGCAAGCATTTCCCTCTCTCCCATAACCCAAATTTAAGTTCATCCTGCTACAGTCATTTTGTCCCTGTGTGACTTGCATGGGTAATCTGTGGGATATCACGAAACATAGGAAAAGATGTTACAGGTCCTAAACATTGGATCACAAGAATGAGCAAAGCATGGTACAAATAACGTTTGCCTAAAATGGGTAAAAATGCCATGGAAGTTATGCTTAAAATGAGTCCTGATATGAAACAGAAATGTTAACCCCCCCCAGTCCCATAGTGCTTCCAGTATAGAGTACCAAAGCTGCTGGTCTCTGACGGTCCCCAGAGCTGACTAGAATAAATGTGGGAGTCAGCCCCAAGTTTACCCTGATGTATTTGTTAAACTGAGCTGTCTGTCTCATCTGACCCTCCTTGCTTAGTTGTGTAACAAGCATGCTTGTATTTGTTCTCCAGCACCAGCTTGTTCCATAAACGTGCACTGAAGTACAAGTGTTTTTTACAGTGATGACACATTATCCAATATATCTGTTTCCTATCTATTTTCTCTCCTGCGGGAGTGACCTGTGCTGCCGTGATGACACTCATTGGTGTCTGACACCTTGCTCCTCACAAAGAGGTTCAGGGTATCTAAAGCAGCACTGGGTACAACCACATTGAGATTTTCCCTTCATTTATAAGATGAAATAGAACATGTACATCCCACCTGAAAATGGCAGAGTAAAACCAGCACAAAGCACCCCTAAATTTTGACTCAATGGAAAAACAAATCCTGCAGTCCTTTACAATTCTGAGCCATGTTAAAGCCAACATTGGCTATGGAGTTGGCCCAGGGAAGTGATGATGCCCTGGAGACCTCTTTAGTCACTGGAATTGTGGTAGTATTTGAATCTCTTGGTGGCATCATGATTTAAGAAAACATTTATTAGAAAAACAATTAAACAGGGGAAAAAACAGCCAAACAAACCAAAACCAATGCTTTTATCACTGCTGGTTAATAGCAAAGACCACAGGTTTATCCCTGGCCTTGCTAAACTCCATGCCAGTTTTGCTATTGGTTTCACCTTTGGCTTTTAAAAGTTGAGAGCTGAGTGGGATTTACAAACAGTGCGTTTGCAAATAGTCTGAAATTTGATTTCTTCACAAGATTGAAGAGTAATAGCATGGAAATGTCTGAGCATGTTTTTGGGTGGTCTTTACCCCTGTTTGCATGCATACAGCTCTTGGTGACATTGATGGGTATAAATTAGTAGAGCAAAAGGAGTAAGAGCAAACACCAGGGCATGTTTGATCTGCTTCGGTAAGTCTCACGGCAAAAAGAGTTTTCCCCTTCACAATCATGTTCATGCCATATAAAATGTTGGGGGTTTTTCAGCGTGTGTATATTCTCAGCAGATGCTTGTGGTCATCTGGGTATGGTTACAACAAATAGAGTTGGATAATTGTGTCATGACTGATTTCATCATCCTGTTTTAACCTGATTCTGCATTACCTGATTGAATATCCAGAGTTTGTATGAAAAATACCAACCCAACCCCTCCATTGATAATCAAGGCAGCTTTGTGCAAAGTAACTAAAGCAAGACAATTGTTTGGTGTTGTTGGCAGCTGTGCAGGTCTGCAATACCATTGTGTCTATGCTGGCTGCTGGTAAAAGAGTTACAGTGCAAGAATAATAACTGAGACCTTTTCACTTGTTTCTAACAAATGCTGTTGGAATAATAATCCTTCATGGTGGGAGAAGCCAATAAATTCAGCCACTGCTTTTAACCAGCAAAACGGAAGAATTGCAACAGACAGGCTGAAACTTTCCATGATTCCACTAATATGATTCCAGTATAACAGTGGGTTTTCCTTTAAAAAATAAAAATCAGTATAATGAGGAAAACCTCCTTGAAATCTCCCTGTCCTCACCCACTGTCTTCAGGGTGAATTATCACCAAAATCCACCTTTTCCTTTTGGCTCTAAGTATTGAGACAGTATTGGACACAGATGGAATGGATTTAGATTGGAAAAAAGAATGTATTTTGCCAAGTTTTCTCCTCATGTGCCAATAATTATGATGCCCATGTAATTGCAGCCACTGGCTCAGGTTATGTCTCTTGATGGGCAGTGGATGCTACTGGGCTGGGCTGGGGGCTCTTATTCAATCAGAATGCAGAACTAAGAGGCAAACCTCCTCAGTGAACATGTGTTTTGTTTGCTCATTTTCGTGTTTCTTACTGGTTTTCCAAGAAACATGTCAGAACACTGTACAACTGCATGTAATCACCCATTTTAATGCCTTCACCTTTGCATTTCTTTTTTTAAAGCTCAAGAGTCTGCTGACCTTATTTTCCTTATTGACGGATCAGACAACATCGGAAGTGTCAATTTCCAAGCCATACGTGATTTCCTTGTAAATTTGATTGAAAGCCTCAGAGTTGGAGCTCAGCAAATACACATTGGGGTGGTGCAGTATAGTGATCAACCCAGAACCGAGTTCGCTTTGAACAGCTACTCCACAAAAGCGGAAGTTCTGGATGCCGTGAAGGCACTTAGCTTCCGCGGTGGCGAGGAAGCGAACACTGGTACGGCACTGGAGTTTGTGGTGGAGAACCTCTTCACCCAGGCAGGAGGCAGCAGGATAGAGGAAGCGGTGCCGCAGATTTTAGTGCTGATAAGTGGTGGAGAGTCTAGTGATGATATCCGAGAGGGCTTGTTAGCAGTGAAGCAAGCTAGTATATTTTCATTTAGCATTGGGGTCCTGAATGCTGACAGTGCAGAGCTGCAGCAGATTGCTACTGATGGAAGCTTCGCATTTACTGCCCTGGATATCCGTAACCTTGATGCTCTTCGAGAATTATTACTGCCCAACATTGTTGGAGTGGCCCAAAGACTCATTTTGTTAGAGGCCCCAACCATTGTAACTGAAGGTATGTATGCCTTTCTAGACTGTTGCATTGCGATGAATGAATGAGCTTTTGCACACTTGAAAAACATACTTATTTTTGTAATTGCTTGGTTTTTTTCCTTTTGCAATGAATCTCTGTGCTCTGGTTGTGGGAAGGACACTGCTGCTGATTGACAGAAATGCTTTTGCCCAGTGAGTTATCTTTTAAAAGCTGTGAGGTTGTGTGTCAATCACTGGCATGGCATGGGGCTTTAAAGGGCACAAGCAGAGTATAAAAACATCTCATATAATCCTTTTTGAGGTATGTAAGGACTTTAGGAATAAATCCTGCATCACTGTCAGTTCTGAAAACATCTATGTCACATTAGCTTACATCATATGTCAGTTGAGCACCATCAGAATGAAATTTGACTGAGGAAGCTATCAGGGATGTTAAATGGATCCTTATTTCACAGCTTGCTAAAACAGGAAAATTCCATACCTCATTGAAACTGTGCACTGTCCTTGGGAAAATGGTGAAACTCCTGTGTTGCTGCACTTAAAAAGCAAAACAACCTTTAGTTCTGAAGTGAAATCCCTACCTCACATCTATTTCCCTTAAATGTATCAGCTGAGAAGATTTACTATGAGGCCATGGAAAAAGAAAATGTAGGTGTCAATATTCCACTTAAGTCACTTTGTCACTCTGAAGTCCTTATTGATATTATTTCTGGACTAGCATTAGCTCAGGTGCAGTGGACTAATGAATATCTGGGTTCCTAAGCAGGTGATTAGGAGTTTCTCACCCTATGTTTTTATGACTAAGTTAAATTTACTGATAGAGAGACTTTATGGAAGACACAGCACATTGTACTTCAGAGGCTCCTGGAAGGGGCTAGGCTGGAGTTGCTGCACTTAATTACCAGGATGCTCCATGGGAACAATACTTTTGGGATCCAAGTGCCAGTCTGGAGTTCTGTACATACTGTTCACTTCGTGATGGATGCTGACACATAAAACTGTGTTCCAGATGTCTTTGCGGATCTATGCCTAAACATGATTGCTGTCCTGTGGCTCAAATCAAAGGGAGGAATTTGCCTGAAAGATCATTTTATGACCTTGCCTTGATTATTCCAGGAAAGAACATAAAGAACTTTTGCTGGTAGCATGCCACAAGAACCATATTTTGCTAAATAAGCTGAAGTCTGCCTGTCTAGCTAGAATGTGCATGCCATGACCCATGTAGCTCAATAGAAAATATCTCTTTTTGTAGCTCAGTACCTTTCTTTCTGTCCCTCTGATTTCTAACAGTTTGAATGGTAAGATTAAAAATGTTGCTGTATTTGGTTTCATCTGCACTTCTATATTTGTCTCTTAAAATGCCAGCTCATTTGTAGCAGGTACAACTGCAGCAGCAGCCTGTGTAATTACATGCAGATGAATATGCTAAATGGAGAAGTGGGTATTTTCATAGGAGCTTTAGGGAATTTCCTTTTCCTAGCACCCACGGAAATGAATTTTGACTGTTCTGCTTGATTCATGTCAGTGCCTTGGGAATCTGCAGTGTACAGCACTGGTGTGGGACACACCGCAGCCCTAAAGGGATGCCAAACCCACTGAGGTGCCAAGTGTTCCATGTGAAATACTGAAGTCACCCCACCTTACATTAGCCCTCACGTTAGCTTTCATATTAGTGTTGGCTGAACCCTAGCGCTTCTGAGATGAATAGACATCTCAAAGTGCCTTTCTGCCTCTCTTCTCCCCTCTCCTTTAGCTGCTGGGGATCCCGGATGATTAAATTATGAGATGCTTCACCAAAGATAGCTGAGGTTGGAATGAGGAGGGAACTATGCAGGGCTGGGTTCAGTGCTGACACCCTCCAGCATTCCCAGCCTTTGGAGTCAAAGACATAATGCTTTGATCCGAAATCCTTTGAAAGTCCTGGGAGACTTGTCATCAGCTTTACTGGGCTCGATCCTATGAGACGTGTATAGGATTCCTTAAATGCTTTTGCTTTAGTTGTATCCATTGAAATTAACACCATGGTTTGTTTCCTCCTATGGGTTTTGAGTTCTGCTCTTGCATTCCTCTCCTCTAATAAAACATACTGCAGGCTTTGAGAGCTGCAAGAGAAATGAGGAGTGGAGGGAGCTATTCCTTCCCTGTGCCCTCATCTTTGCAAAGCCCCTTTCATATTTTCCACAAACTTCTATATAAAGTCAAAAGCTTACAAGGTCTCCATTTTTGGGTATCTAGCTGCTGAGAAGCTAAGGAAGTACTTTGGACATCTCTCCTGGGTGATAAAAAGCAGAGATTTCAGCCTTCGTTACCCATTTGGCAAGTTTCCTGTTTTCAGCCCTCTCCTTGGAGCAACTGATGAATAAAACTTAGCTGGGAGAATGAGGGGTGGATATAATGGTTCTGGGAAAAGGATTGTTTAAGCGAATCCTTGTGGCTTTGTGAGTAGCTCTGTTTTGACAACTTGGGCAGCCAACTGCAAGCCACTGGCAGCTCACGTGAGGCTGTGTTTTGTGGAGGGTACCACCAGATTCGGTTTGTGCAGGTTCTCATCACTATGTGTCTGACAGCACCATGGTGGGCTATTCTAATCTTCACATTTTGACAGTCATCCCTTAATCAAACAACTTCTAGCAAGAATGTGAAAGGCTTGTGCAAAAGACTGCATTGGTGTTGGAGGCAGGTCTCTTGGGGACTGAGGACAGAGAGGCAGCTGAGTCACGGATGTTATCTTCAGCTCTAAATCACTCCTTGGGGTAGCCCAGTCTCATGGCACTTACTCCTAATGAGAAACCTGATGGAGATGAGCCTTTGTGAACACTGCTTTCCATAGCCAGCTGGTGTCCAGCCAAGAAGGACTGCAGCCAAAGCTTTGGGTTTTGTTCAACTCCAAAGTAAATACCCTCCATTCAGAGGAGCACTGATGGACGGAGGTGCTGCCCTTTGCCATCCAGGCCATACATGAGTGTTTGCTTCCACTTGCCCTGAGGGGTTTGAGATCCCACCGATTCTGGGTCTCTTCTTCCCCCTGGCTGTGCACTGATCATTGTGGTGAGCCTGGGAGGTGATGGACCTGCTGCCTTGAATACTGACCCCATCTCAGGAGCTCTTAGGTGGTCTGGCAATTTAAGGAAACCCCAAGTCCAACATAATGCAATGATCCATAATGTTCCAGCATAACTTGGAAGCAACACAAGGTTTTCTTTTCCACTTAAGTGGTATGAAATCAGGAAGGTGATGATGTGAGTGGGGTTGTATAAAAGATGGCATCCAGATTATCTCCCATGACAATGATGTCTAATGCTTTTATCACAGCGGTATTGTCTTGTTAATATTTACTGGGTTTTTTTGTGTGTACATTTGCTGTATTAAATATGATGGTGCTTTGGTTCCAATGCTGCACAGCAGGGTTTTTTTTCTTTGCTAACTATCTTCCTTCAAACTTAGCCTGCGAACTGGAAAGCTAACTGTGCTTGTTCTGTTTCCTTTGACATAGTCAGTCATAAAGTTTCAGAGATTACAACATAGGGGACCTGCTTTGTTAATGACATGGCAACAAGAATATGATTCAGCTCTTCCATGGCTGGGCTAGCTGTGCCAAGAAAAATCATAACTTGGTTTTGTTAGATAAGGAATAAGATGTAGGATGTGAAGACTCAAAGTCCAGGTATGTTGAATAAGTGGAGACTGTTCTCGTGTCATTGCTTTTGGGAACTTAATCCTTCTGAAACCACACCGTGCTCTGGCATGATTTTGGTGGCTCCACTGAAGATAGAGGAAGCATCACCTGCTTATTTTAACTCATGTGCCAGCTGAGTACCAACATTTTCCCTGTTTGCCTTTCTTGTTTTGACATGTATGTACATTTTAATATTGTTTTATCAACAATGCAATTCTTTCAACTTTTTAACTCTTTTGTGTTTTAGATAGGGGAAACATTCCTATTTCTTGTTAACTCTGTGCTAGAACTCAGACAATAATTCTGTTTTGAAAGCAAGAGACTTTAAAAGTTGTTGAGAGTAACAGTACTTCAGACAGACAAGAAGTCCTAAATGTTGTTGAATTGTTGACTTAGAACTGATCCGCTGTATGGTGAACGCTTCCGCTAACTTTATGTTCATGCATTATTTGCAGTTATTGAAGTGAACAAGAAGGATATAGTCTTCCTGATAGATGGCTCAACTGCTTTGGGGACTGCCCCCTTTAATGCAATTCGTGATTTTGTTGCCAAAATTGTCCAAAGGCTGGAGGTTGGACCTGACCTGATCCAAGTGGCGGTGGCACAGTACGCAGACACTGTGAAGCCAGAGTTCTATTTTAACACCCACCAGAGCAGAAAGGATGTGATGGCTAATGTCAAGAGAATGAAGCTCATGGGTGGTACAGCACTGAACACTGGCTCGGCACTGGACTTTGTGAGGAACAACTTCTTCACCAGTGCTTCTGGGTGCAGGATAGAGGAAGGAGTGCTCCCCATGCTGGTGCTTATCACTGGCGGTAAGTCCATGGATGCTGTTGACCGAGCCGCAGCAGAGATGAAAAGGAACCGTATAGTGATCCTTGCCATTGGGTCAAGAAATGCCGACCTGGCAGAACTTCAAGAGATTGCTCATGAGAGAGATTTTGTGTTCAATCCGAATGACTTCCGTGTCCAGCTCATGCAAGCCATTCTTCCTGAAGTGCTGTCGCCTATCAGGACACTCTCTGGAGGACTGATTGTCCAAGAAACACCATCAGGTAATTGATGACCTGTTTCTAATTAAAGACATACAGTTTATGTTTGTCACCCCTTATTCTAGGACATGTGGAGATAAGGGGGAAAAAGCATCAAGCACATGTTTCAGCATAACTAAATGTTGTCTCTTTGATCTGCAAAATGAGCAGGAACAGATTGGTGGATTTGGTAGCTTGGTTGTTGTTAGAGCTTTGTGATTCCTTCTTGGAGATTTTTGTCCCATCCCGTATTTGTCACCAACATTTAAAGGCCTGGACATGAAAGGTGTGCTCTACTAGTCAGGTAATGAAATCATACAATAGAGGCTTCTTCTCTCGCTGAGGCTTTGTGTAATCTATGAGCAGGACACACTGTGAATGTTAAAATATCCCCCCCTGTTTGAGAATCATTTCTGGGGGAGATTTGCTCAAGAAAACATAGAAGTTTCTTCCGAGTGCCAAGAAAGTAAGCAAGTTTTTTTCTGGAGATGTTGACAGAAATGTGGCCTAACACTGACTGCAACTCACCCTTTCAGAACATAGGTACAAGTTTCTTGTCATTTACTCAGCTCAAGCCCTAATTGATGTATGAGACTATAGCAGTGTTGGTTTTTGTTTAATCTCTTTAGGAGGTGAGTCAAAGCACTGTGAAGCCAGTGGATCCTTTTTACTTGGTGTTGCCATTGACATCAGTCATGTGGAAACAATCCAGTTGCTAGTCATGTCTTTTCAGGCAGTTCTCGCTGCATCTCCAGAGGTGGTGTAGCCGAGTACAGATATACCAGATTTCTCAGGATTTCTTCCTAATATGGTTGCTTGAGGTTGAACTAATGCTAGATAATATTTGAACCTTGCATTTCAGTCTTATGGCGTATGAGCATTGAAAATCAAGATTTTCTCCAGCTCTTGGTGAGGTCAGGAGTGAGGTTCCCATTGGTTTAAATGGGTGTTGAACCATGTCCATCATTTTTTTTAGTTTTTCCAAGTAATTTCAATAGTAAACCATGGTGCAAAACAAGCAGCTTTTGAAAAGGTCCTTAAGGAATGAAAGCTGATGGCCATTGTACATGAGCAGACCAGACGTTTTAAAATCAGTTTGCCAATACTTGTCCTTAATTAAGATGAATATCACGGTACTTATCATTTAATAAGCTTTTTGTGTTCAGAACGTGTTTCTTGCTAACGCAGTTTTGCATGGCTATACACAAACCTGGCATTCTAATCTTCAATGGAAATGTAAAGTGTTCCCCGACTTCCTTGTTCTGTAAAGCTCATTCATACAGCTTCTCTCTTTTTCCAGTCCTTTTGCTCTATTGTACTCACAGCTATTCACATGCACCATAAGCAAGTAATCATATCCTACCCCATAGAATGACTATTATTAGTAACATACTGATTTTGACACTGGCCAATCTGCTTTGTTTCAACTAGATATTGTCTCACCTTGGGCCTTGAATCACACTTTTCTGGGAGACAGCCCAGGAAGGACTTAACTTTAAAAAAGGAGCTAAGAACTGTCTGATTATGGCCAAAAGTGGGAAATTTCTCCCCCTTCAACAGCCCACAAAATGTATGTCCATAACTACAGACATCAACATGCAGTTTTCTGCACTATATGTGGCCATCAAACGAGCAGGTGGCTCAAGCAGCTGTTGTAGTCTGGTTTGGACCAACTTTCCTAAGCCTATCAGTAAAAGGTATTTTTAATACCCACTTGAAACACCAACCAAAATGGTTACTTGGCAAAAGTGTTTCCCCATACAAGTGGAGCTTAACCCTGCATCACAGACCAGCCACTGCTGGCTGCACATCATGACCATGAAAGCCACTGCAGGGCAGTACATGGTTCTTTACAGGGGGATGCATGGGAGCATCTCCATGGAATGGGGGATTGCTGTCACTAAGGGGGTGATAGTAATGGGTGTCGAAGCCCACTTAAAATGCCCAAAGCAGAATCATTCCCTAAAACTTCATTAGAAAAGCCCAAGTAATTGTGTATTGACTTGCAGATAAGCAAGAAATCTATAGGTGTAATTCAGTATTGCTCCACCAAAAGCAATGAAGTTGCGTTCTGATGGCTAAGTGTCTGGGGCAGAGCATGCAGCTCAGGTACTGGCAGCCATTGAAAAGATCTACCATGGCAGAGGCTAAGCCTCACTGATAAACATGACATTTAAAAGACTTTTCAATACACATCAGAAACTTTCCCTGCCCAATTTTGTCATTTCCAGCAAGGTTCTTGTTACTTCTGTGCTGATCTCACTCTTTCCCATCTCTTTATCTCATCCTTCCTCCTAACCATGTTTACATGCGTGTACAGCGTACGCTGTATGCACACATGACAAAAAATAATCCATGTTTTTTTCTGTGATGTCTCATGTTATTTTCTGTGCTCTACTGCAGTTCAAGTAACCAAAAGGGATATCATCTTTCTTTTGGATGGATCACTCAACGTCGGAAATGCCAACTTCCCCTTTGTGCGTGACTTTGTTGCCACCCTAGTTAACTACCTTGATGTCGGCAGTGACAAAATCCGAGTTGGCTTAGTGCAATTTAGTGACACTCCTAAAACAGAGTTCTTTCTATATTCGTATGAAACCAAATCAGACATAATTCAACGTATGGGGCAGCTGAGGCCCATGGGGGGGTCAGTGCTGAACACTGGCTCTGCACTGAACTTTGTGCTTTCGAATCACTTCACGGAAGCTGGTGGGAGCAGAATAAATGAACAAGTGCCACAGGTCCTAGTCCTGGTGACGGCAGGGAGGTCTGCCGATCCCTTCCTGCAAGTTTCCAATGCATTAGCTCGGGCCGGAGTGATGACTTTTGCTGTTGGAGTTAGGAGTGCGGATCAGGCAGAGCTTGAACAGATTGCCTTTAATCCAAGAATGGTATATTTTATGGATGATTTCAGTTCTCTGGCAGCTTTACCCCAGGAGTTAAATAAGCCTATAACAACATATGTTAGTGGAGGTGTGGAAGAGGTTCCACTCGCCCCAACAGGTAATACTTACCTTCCTGCATGCTGACTGCATTAAGTTAATCTTGTTTCTCTTGACAGTTTGTTCCCAATGTACACCTCCACATCTGTCCAGGGCCCTGAGTCATCAAAGCAGTTATGGCTGTGTATCAATACATAGCTTGGCTATGTATTGATGGTTAAACTGGCAGCTCTTGATTTCTAATACACTTCAAAGTCAGCACAATTTTAAGCCTTTTGGCAGGTCAGGATCAAAGTGAGTCTACAACCACCAGCCACACAGGTGGTCCCTTTCTGTCACCATAATAATGTCACAACCTGTAAATGCATCTTTGGGATGCAATGGGAACATCTACTTTTGGCCACAAGGAGTGGTGTGGAAAGGTTAAAGTTGTGCCAAAGAGCACAGAGGAGCAGAGGTCTAGCCAGGTACAGGTGACTGAATCCTTCCTCAGAGCCACTTTGTGAAAGTGCTGTTATCAGGGTGTTACAGAGGCCAAATTAGACTCCAGATATTCCAAGTTATCCTCCAACATTAAACCCCAAAGCTGTCAGAAAATATAACCATTTTTGAGCAGGTATTTGCTCACTATTTCCCTTATTTTGGCTATGTGCATATCAAGACTTAGGAACAACCAGGATTGTTTAGTATGGAAAGAACACCAGTAAGATTAATATGAAAGATGTTAAGCACACAGATATAAGATGCTTGGTTTTCCCATGGATATTCAATGAGATTAAAAGGGCACCAAATGGAAACAGGTAAAAGGCTTTTTCTCCTCACAAAGTCAGAACTAGGCTATGGATTTGGATGCTCCTTATGATGCAACTAGAAGTATTTTTAGAGAATACAGAATATGCTTTGTGTGTGTATGTATGTATGAACTAATATCTGTTACCTGCTAAGCCTTTAAATAGACAGAAACCCCACAACCCTCCACTGCTGCTGCACTTCATGCCTCTATTACCAGCATATTGCTAGACTATATCAACATCACTGGCCTAATCTGAAACAGCCATTTTATGACATGAATGATATGATGCAATACGATGTATGATACAACTATCTGGTGCCTGAGTTTATTGAGTCCTAAGGTAGAGGTGTTCTTGTTTCCCCTTCTTCCTCAGATAAATAAATCAAAGGTGCTGTTTAGTCCTGTAGCCTTTGAATACTTTGGTATATGAAAATCACTCACTTTGCATATTGAAACCCAGCTAATTTTCAGAGAAGTTTCTAGGATGATGTTTGAGAAGAAAAATGCCCTCATCTCTGTTTTTCCCTTCTTTTCATTTGTGAATTTATTCTAGAAAGCAAGAAAGATATTTTATTCCTGATTGATGGCTCAGCCAACCTCTTGGGTAGCTTTCCTGCTGTCCGGGACTTTGTACACAAAGTCATTTCTGACCTGAACGTGGGTCCTGATGCCACACGAGTAGCTGTAGCTCAGTTCAGTGACACCATCCAAGTTGAATTTGACTTTGCTGAACTCCCATCTAAGCAAGACATGCTTCTCAAAGTGAAAAGAATGAGGATAAAAACTGGGAAGCAATTGAACATCGGAGCTGCACTGGATGAGGCTATAAGAAGGCTGTTTGTGAAGGAAGCTGGAAGCAGGATTGAAGAAGGAGTTCCTCAGTTTTTGGTCCTCCTTGCTGCTGGGAGATCAACCGATGATGTGGAGCAACCGTCAGATGCTCTGAAGCAAACAGGAGTTGTGACCTTCGTTATTAAAGCCAAAAATGCTGACCCTGTAGAGCTGGAAAGGATCGTGTATGCCCCACAGTTCATCCTGAACGTCGACTCCCTCCCTCGGATTTCAGAGCTTCAGCCAGACATAGTCAACCTCTTGAAAACTATCCAGCTTCAGCCAACAGGTACAGGGACTCCCAGGGTTTCCAAAAGGCTGAAAGACAACACTTACATAACCCCCTCAATTTGGTAACTGGGACAATTGGGTCTGGTGATGTTTAAAACCATTGCGTAGAAACTGCTCCTCTGGTCAGACCCTGATCCAGAAAAGAAGGTCTGAGCTGAATTTTAAAGATGAGCAAGGAAAAACCCTTGTGCTCAGCTGCAAGAGCTGCAGTTGGTGCTGTTACTGGTGTATAAAATGTAGTAGAAACCTGAAATACCACAGAGTTGTTGCCCCAGAGATCTCATGTAAGTTCATGTGCAGTGCTGGCCAAGGGCTAGAAGAAGCAAATAAAGGCTTGTCTCAATTTCTCTTTCCACCCTCCCTTTTCTGAAGGAGTGGTAAGGAACAAGAAGCACTGCATACACTGGATTTGCTTCTGCTCCATTATTTCTTACAGGATATGACAGTAGTTTCTACATTTTGTACCTATGCACCAGTAAATCAGATGCTCTTGGCTCAGTTACCATCAGCCTCCATAGACGAGTGTGGATTAATTGAAGAAAAAAAAATCATAAAAAGAATCACACAGCCACAATTATAAATCCACATTGTGGCACTGGAAAAGATGCAGGTCCAGCTGTGTGATTTCCTAAGGCAATACTTCCTTGGGTATTAATCTATCTCCCAACAGCAGGTGGGAAGAAAGAAGTGTGTAATAACATCCATGTCATCTCTGTATACAAGTCCTAGGCAGATGGACTTTGAATCATAGAAACATAAACAAGATATAGGGCTGGAAGGGATCTCAGGGTGCCATCTGCTACATACCCTTGTCCCCAACAGGATCTTCCTGTCCAGAACCAATTGACATTGGTCTAATATGTCCTGAAAACCCTCCAGTGGAGGTTTCCCAGCCTCTATAATCAATCTGTTTGATTGCTTTTACCTGTATTAGTAGATACTTTTTCTTAATGTCAAACCTCTGCCTTCCTAGTCATAGTTTAAGCCTTTTACATCTCCCTCAGCACAAGAAGGATACAGAAGTCAGCTCATTCCCATGTTTTGTCTGACAGCCTTTAATTTACTTTATTTTACTTTACTTGCCACGAACATCTCTTTTTGGTCCTCCTGTCACCAGCTGTATACACAACTCATTCAATCTTTCCTTGTAGGTAGGTCTTGTAGGTCTTTTCTACCTTTTCACTCTTGTCTTTCCAACATCAGCCTGCTCCAAATGGCCAGAGTGTAAGAATGGTATCCACTGGTCATCTCTTACCCTATCCTTTCCTTGTGGAGTCATTGCCCTTCCCATATTTGTGCAGCTTCTGCCTCAACATAAACTAGTATATGACTAGTGCTCTTGAGCTGCTCTTTCCTTTTCAAACCACTTCGGTCTTGTCAAGATCATTTTGAGTCCCTCTGACCACCAGGTAGTGTGAATAACTGTGCCATTTGCTCACAGATAGCTGCATCCACCTGCTTCTAATATTCCTGGCTAAATGATAGACACCTTGTAAGAGTACCCATATTTTTCCTTCTTCATCTGCTATCAGACACTTTTGATAGGAGTCTCTTCCACTGCTCCTGAACCTTAGAAAAAGTGTCTGAAATTGCAATGCACCAGGCAATGTTTGATCCCTTTTCCTATCTGTATGGCTCAGCAGAAGCTATATTATCATTCCAGTCCTATGCATTAGCCCACCAAGTTTCCAACATCCCTCTTCAATAATAAACTTGATCTGAAGTTTGCATTAAGTCTTCAACTGCCTTTGTTAACTCCATTATTCATAAGATTTTCTTCAGAGGGACAGATTGCACTCCTGCTTGTCCCACTTGACACTGCTATAAACAAGCCAACGTTGCTTTTGGAGATACCATCCATCAGTTGCTGTTTGAGAAGCAGTGATGCTTTCTGCTTGACTGAGCTGAAGCTTTACAATTCTGTTAATAGCAGAATGTATCAACAGTTCTCTAATCTTTGCCATCCTAGTCTTGTTTGTGTTGTTTTTAAAAAAAGAATATTTGGACAGAATTAATCTTTTTTTTTTGTCCTTGAAGTCATTAAAGATAAAAAAAATCAGTTAAAAAAAATCTCCAGTGTCTGTCATTTTAGAAAAGATTTCACCATTTCACTTGGGTGTCTTTTCCAGCAAGTTTTCATTTTACTTGAGCATGAGCAGGATTATTTATTTCTAAGTTCAGTGATGCCTCAGGAAAGCTCTCCATCTCTCACTGCCTCCCTGCAAGCACCCTCTCTGCAGTATGCAATGCCCCAGACTCCTATTGCATATTGCAAAGCCATATGTACCAGCTTTGCAATCTGATTTACTGGATTCACACAGCTTCTCCCAGCCTCAAGTAGGAGATGGCACCCAGAGTCCCTTGGCACCCTATTTCCTATGGCTCTATGATTCTATGACTCAGTGGATAAGGCATGGCACGTGTTGCGTAGCATTTTCCACTGACTTCCATCCATCTGCCTCTTCACCAGTGATTGCATCTGATGGCAAAGGAACCAAACCATACATCCTGACTCCTCAGTTTCCCCTCCCTGAGCTTTTGTACTCCTTCAGTTCAATGTATGTGGAGAATAATAACCACTGCAAAAGAGAATCTTACTTATTCCCCCCTTCCCTTACTTGTCTCAAACAGTAGTTGAGAGAGGTGAGAAGAAGGATGTGGTGTTTCTAATCGATGGCTCAGATGGTGTCAGAAGAGGTTTCCCTCTACTGAAGACCTTTGTCCAAAGAGTTGTTGAAAGCCTGGATATCGGTCGTGACAAAGTCCGTGTCGCTGTTGCACAGTACAGCAATGCCGTGCAACCCGAGTTCTTACTCGACACCCATGAAGACAAAGCAGATCTCATCAATGCCATCCAGGAGCTGAAGATTATGGGAGGATCTCCTCTGAACACTGGAGCAGCCCTCGACTATCTCATCAGGAATGTGTTCACTGTGTCGAGCGGCAGCAGGATAGCAGAAGGCGTCCCACAGTTCCTGATTCTGCTGACTGCTGACCGGTCCCAGGATGATGTGAGGAGGCCCTCGGTGGTCCTGAAGACAAGTGGCACTGTGCCCTTTGGCATTGGGATTGGAAACGCTGACATCACAGAGCTGCAGACCATTTCCTTCCTCCCAGATTTTGCCATTTCTGTGCCTGACTTCAGCCAGCTGGATACAGTGCATCAGGTCGTCTCCAACAGAGTCATCCGCCTGACCAAGAAAGAAATAGAGTCACTTGCCCCTGATCTGATTTTCACGTCACCCAGCCCAGGTGAGAAGATGTTTGTGTCTGCACCGAGAGCCAGCAGCAGAATATGATGTTTAATAACATCATGGTTGCAACACAAACTGAGAAAAACAAGTGGTCCCAGCTAAGATCCCAAGTCCATCTTGGTCTCACTGTTGATGCACTTTAGGGTTGGTAGGAGCTGTGTAACTTAAGCTGAGCCACCTTTAAGCCCAGTTCCTCAAGGTCATCCTTGTTGTATCCTCATGGAAGACCCACAAAATAAATGCTAATATCTTGATCTTATTTTAAGTTGTGATGGATTTTAAGTCCATGCTATTCCCTGTGGAATGGAAAATGCGTCATTTAGATGCTACAGGGACATCTTCGCACCACTATAAATCAAGGTCAGCTTCCTGCTGAATGTAAGACCTGCTGATGTGTGTTATGTTTGCCACCTGTATTTACTGGGGGAAGGGAAGCTGGAAGCAGGCATCAAGAAAAGGATCAGATCTTCCATTTCTGGTCTCTCTCAGAATGAAATCCAGCCAGTTTATGCCTGGGGTGAAGGGTACGCATCCCAGATCAGTCCGTTTGAAGCCCTTCTAGCAGTACCTTCCCTTCAGAACCAGACTGCTTTCCTCCATCCCCATTTATCAGTGTGGTATTCAGCAATAATTGAGGCTTTGTCCTGCATTATCACTACAGAAAACATTGTATTAGGAAGCAAAAACTTATCCTGGAAAGGCAGAAGCGGAGAGAATAATAGAATAGAAGCTTTCTTAGAGGACAAAGCCAAAGATAGAGGGGTGGTACCGAGTGTAAAACAGCCCCGGGCTGCCTGGAAACCTGCTCTGAGTAAGGAATGTCACCAGGCTACATTTCCTTGCATGGAGATCCCAGAAGGAATTGTTGCAGGCTTCCCCTGCTCCCTCTTGCTTCCTTTGCTCTGGAAATTGCTGTTCTTGCACTCCCTGTGGATGTGCCTAGCAGACTGGTCCTCTCTGATATCTCCTGCCTGCTGAGAGCCACAGGAGTTATCACAAGCAATGAAACAATGAGCATCATCCCCATGGCCAAAGACATTGGCCAGGGATGTAGATAATGAGCTTAGCTGTTCTCCATAAGCAATGTGCGATGCATCTTCTGACCACTGCCTTCCTTCCTGCAGCTGGTGTGAAGAGGGACGTCGTGTTCTTGGTTGATGGCTCCCGCTATGCTGCCCAGGAGTTCTACCTCATCCGCGACCTCATTGAAAGGATAGTGAACAACCTGGATGTGGGCTTCGACACCACCAGGATTTCAGTGGTCCAGTTCAGCGAGCATCCGCATGTGGAGTTCCTGCTCAACGCGCACTCCACCAAGGATGAGGTGCAGAGCGCTGTGCGGCGGCTGCGGCCGCAGGGTGGCCAGCAGGTGAACGTGGGGGAGGCCCTTGAGTTTGTGGCAAAGACCATCTTCACCCGGCCCTCCGGGAGCCGCATAGAGGAAGGTGTCCCTCAGTTTTTGGTCATCCTCTCCTCCCGCAAGTCAGACGATGACCTGGAGTACCCATCACTCCAAGTGAAACAAGTGGGGGTGGCACCTATGGTAGTAGCCAAGAATGTGGATCCTGAGGAGATGGTACAGATTTCCCTTAGTCCTGATTATGTATTCCAAGTCTCCAGCTTCCAGGAACTGCCGAGCCTCGAGCAGAAGCTGCTGACTCCTATTGAAACCCTGACAGAGGACCAAATCAGAAGGCTGCTGGGAGATGTGCCACCTTCTGTAGGTAAGGCTCTGTCAACACCAGCTGCTTCTGTGTTGCTGTTCAAGTAAATGTTGCCCAGATGTGTAAGTAACTTTTCATGCCTTCTCTATAAACCAAGGTTTTCCTCAGTTAAAAGCAGAGGTGCAGCACATGTACAGTTTTAGAGAGAAACTGTCAGATACATAGAAATTTGACCCAAGTACTTAAATACATTATAACTTGTGATTTTCAAGTCAGGTACCTAAGTATGTTACTTATTTTGATTCAAATACCACAATATGTACAACTGTTTCTTCCCATTTAGCAGCTATCCAGGAAAGAGATATAAATCTGGGGCAAAATGAAGGTGGAAACACTGACAAATCCGGAGAACAGTGTTAATGAACAAACCAGATAAGGCTCTGAGAAATGCACAATTTGAGTATGAGGCACACTGTTAATGCACACTTGCACACAAACTCTTTTGGAGAGGCTTCTCAACACAACATGTCTAAAGTTGGCTAAAATATGCTTTGCAGTTTTACATCACACAACAGATATAGCACAAAAATCCTTCAGCACAGCTTAACCAAGGACTTGGCACATAGTTTCCTCTCTTCTTGCTTTATTTCTGCAGATATTTCTGGTGATGAAAAGGATGTAGTCTTCCTCATTGACACCTCCGACAGTGTCAGGCCTGATGGGCTGGCTCACATTCGGGATTTCATCAGCAGAGTTGTTCAGCAGCTGGATGTTGGGCCAAACAAGGTGCGGATTGGTGTGGTGCAGTTCAGCAATAACGTCTTCCCTGAGTTCTACCTGAAGACCCACAAGTCCAAAAATGCTGTCCTGCAAGCCATCCGCCGCTTGAGGCTTAGAGGGGGGTCCCCTCTGAATGCTGGAAAAGCCCTAGACTATGTGGTGAAGAATTACTTCATCAAGTCTGCAGGGAGCAGGATAGAAGATGGAGTGCCACAGCACCTCATTCTCATCCTTGGAGACCGGTCTCAGGATGATGTGAACAGGCCTGCTAACGTGATCACATCAACGAGCATCAAACCTCTGGGTGTTGGAGCCAGGAATGTGGACAGGAATCAGCTGCAGGTCATTACCAATGATCCTGAGCGTGTGCTTGTGGTGCAGGACTTTACAGAACTCCCAACTTTGGAAAAGAAGATGCAGAGTATTCTTGAAGAGCTTCCAATACCTACAACAGAAACCCCTGTGTTTCTAGGACCTGGTAAGACTCCTGTTCATCCTGTAGACTTCTCTGGACAGAGCACAGATAAAATTGGTTTTGTGTTTCCATATGAAATGGTTCCATACTAACACCTTTTGAATCCCAACCCCTTAGTTGCATTCATTTAAAGAATACTCAGAAGATTACTTTGTTGAGTGTATGAAAGAACAGAATTAAATTTGAAATAAGATGAGGGTGTCTATCACAAAACCAAGAAATGCTGTATGAAGTGCAGTAAATGTTGTATAAAACCTTTCTAGTTGTCTGTATATGTAATTATAGAATGGTTTGGGTTGGAAGGAACCTAAATGATACTCTAGTTTCAACTCCCTGCCACAGGCAGGAACACCTTTCACTAGAGGAGCTTGCTCCAAGCCCCTGTGTCCAACCTGGCCTTGAACACTGCCAGGGATGAGGCGCCCACAGCTTCCTTGGGCAACCTATGTCAGTGCCTCAGCATCCTCACAGGGAAGAACTTCTGCCTAACATCTAATCTAAATAAGAGAGAAACACGATGACACTTCACAAAGCACTAAGCATCATAAGTATGATGAATGCTGCTAACAATTATTAACAGCTGTGTTTTCTCTGTAATCTTTCCAGGAGGAAAAAAGCAGGCTGACATTGTGTTTTTGCTGGACGGCTCCATCAATCTGGGGAGAGAGAACTTCCAAGAAGTTCTCCAGTTTGTCTACTCTGTGGTGGATGCCATTTATAGGGATGGTGACTCTATACAGGTAGGACTGGCCCAGTACAACTCAGATGTCACTGATGAGTTTTTCCTCAAGGACTACTCCACCAAACCTCAGATTTTAGATGCCATCAACAAAGTCATCTACAAAGGTGGACGAGTGGCAAACACCGGTGCAGCCATCAGGCATATCCAGGCAAAGCACTTTGTGAAGGAGGCTGGCAGCAGAATCGACCAGAGAGTGCCCCAGATTGCCTTCCTTGTCACGGGTGGGAAGTCCTCAGATGATGGGCCAAGTGCCTCCTTGGAAATCACACAGAAAGGCGTCAAGGTGTTTGCAGTAGGCGTCAGAAACATCGACCTGAAGGAAGTCAGTAGGTTGGCCAGTGAGAGTGCCACGAGTTTCCGAGCATCCACAGCCCAGGAGCTGTCTGAGCTCAACGAGCAGGTTCTAGTTACATTGGAAGCAGCTATGGATGAGAAACTGTGCCCAGGAACAACGGATGTTACAAGAGGTAAGCGCCATCCTCTCATAATGTGCTCAGGCCATTCCTGAGGGTGGCTTTTAATATCCAGTGATGTTGACGGACTTGTCCAGCCTTCTCTTCTGCTTTACCTATAGCCTGAGGTGTGGCATGTGCTCAGATCTCTTCCATGAGCGTGGTGGTAGGCTACAAACCTTAGGTATGAGAGCTGCCTGTTCTTGTGCTTCAGCCTACTATATGTATAATAAGACAGTTGGGCTTCTTGGCCATTCAGTCTCTGGCATGCATGGTGTGCTGGAAATCAGAATTTGTCTTGCCCACTTGATCTCATGACGGGTATATGAGAAAAAGCTAGGACATGTGTGGTTGTAGTTTAAGCTACAATTACCCTAAGAAGGAATCCCATGATTTGGCTACTTCAAAAGTGAAGCGAGGGGAACTGTGGTGAGTAAGCGAGCTGGTATTGCTTTTGGACAGAATCCCAGCAGCTGGCTTAACTTACTACAGTACGGCAAGTCCTGCTCCCAGGATAACTGACCACAGCTCAGCCCTCTGACTTTTGAGCAAAGGTATCTCCTGAACCCCTGGAGAAGGAGAGCCACAGCAGCCCTGAGCTGAGTGAAAGGCATCCAGCAGCCTGATCTTGCAGTACTGCAGACCAATGGGCAGCTCAATGGCTGCAGGGTGGCTTCAAGCCTATGCTAAATATTCCTGCAGAAAAGTAGTGCAAACTCCCGTTGGGCTTGTCTTGCTCAGCTCCTCCCACTGCTAAGCAACAAGTGCACAGGAAAACATCAAATAAAATCAATGAAATGCAGATTTTCCCAGGTTATAATTACTGAGATGAAAGGAAGTAGAAGGCATTTGTGGATCAAATGTTGTCAGTGCCTGATGCAGAGAGAGTCTTCACTAAGGACTATGCCAACGGCAGGAGGTTGGAACTAGATGACCCTTAAGGTCTCTTCCAACCCAAACCACTTGATGATTCTAAGACTAACAGAACAATCAATTGGGAAATTATTTGTAAAACAATTACATTGCTCAATGGCAACGTTCTCTTTTTGCATTTCCCTTTCAGATTGCAATTTAGATGTGATACTTGGCTTCGATGTCTCAGATGTGGGGCCTGGCCAGAATATATTCAATTCCCAGAGAGGTCTGGAGTCCAGAGTTGAGTCTGTGTTGAACAGAATAACGCAGATGCAGAGGATCAGCTGCACTGGCAACCAGGAGCCCCGTGTCAGGGTAGCCATCATGGCCCAGGCTCGGGGGGGACCTGTGGAGGGTCTGGACTTCTCTGAATACCAGCCTGAACTCTTTGAGAGGTTTCAGGGCATGCGAACCCAGGGGCCCTATTTCCTCACAGCTGATACGCTGAGGTCCTACCTGAGCAAGTTCAGATCCTCGGCCACTGGCACTACCAAGGTAAGACAAAATGAAGGCCACTGGGATGGTGTTGGCCAGGAAAACTGACCTCTGTATTGTAATTGATAAAGCAACTGTGAAATCAGGATAAAAAAACATTCACTAAATAAATGTATTCATGATAAAGTTGGTGACAGAAGCACCACTAGTTTCCGATGAATTGTCAAGGTCCTTTCTGGACAACTGCTGAGCATTGCTGCAGCCAGTACCCATGAGCACTGCCTGGATGTAAACTATTGCTTTCCAGGTGTTACCCTGCTTGTGCTTTTGCAACATACACCTGTGTGTTATGATGTATAGAAACCTGGCACAGAAATGCAAAGCTTCATAGCCTGAAAAGGGTTTAGCAATTCCCCCATATCCTCACAGATGAAGCATGCCTTGGAAGAAGGCCCTTCAGGTTGCATGTTGATAGTGTTTTGTCCTCAAAAAGTTCTGGGTCCTGATAGAAATTTGTTTCTCTCCCAGGTTATAATCCATTTTACTGATGGTGTAGATGACTCGATAGAAGAGCTGGAGGCCACTTCGTCTACTTTGCATGCAGAAGGTAATTTTTTTACTCTTCAGGGCAGTGATTATAATCCGTGTTAATATTTGGCCCATTTTACCACCTTTTTAAATGAATCCTCCAGCTTTAGATAGTAATGAATAAGGATTTCATGATTTCTACACGCACTTGCTGCTCTTTATTGCCTTCCTGTGATATTTAGCTGCCAGCTGGCATCTGGGTAACTTGCACTGAAAGTGCTTGAAGATGCTTGTCCTCAGCTCACAAGCTCTACTTGCAATCAAAGGGGTAGATAACAACCCATCCTCACAGAGGAGGGTGTGCGGGCTCTGCAGAGCACTCACCCCATCACACAACCCCTTCTGATTCTCCCCTCTCAGGTGTCAATGCTCTCATCTTTGTCGGACTGGACCGAGTGAGTGATTTTGACAGAGTGATGCAGCTGGAGTTCGGTCGCGGGTTCACCTACAACAGACCGCTTCGAGTCAATCTGCTGGACCTGGATTTCGAGCTGGCGGAACAGCTTGTAAGTGACTTGGCACAGGCAGGGCTGCCTTGTGATGGTGGAGGAGAGCTGACTCCGGATCTCCTGTGGGGCTGAACTGAGGCTGAATGACACCCTGCTGGCCCTGGTCCTCTCCCCTACCTGCCTCACATTAGCGCTTCTTACAGATGCCACAGCAAGGAAAGCTAAGAGCAGACCGTGGCGTTGCCTGGTCTCGTACCACGCCTGAAGCACTACTCTGGCCAAGGCTACAGTGCATGGGATTAAGTCGAGTGGGATAGGATAAGATGCCATCAAAAGCTGGTGTGCCAAAAAGCCCGCCATCCACCTGTATTTATATTGTAGGGTTTTTAACCTTGTGTGTAATGCACTGTCATGCCTTGTCAGTGCTAAACTTCTTACAGAAGCCCTGCTTTCTAGGTTTCTTTCTCCAAGATGATAAACTGCCTGTATTTCAGACATACTTTTAACAGGTGAAGGAGTTAGCCTTTCTTCTTCTGCTTCTCTGCCATATATGAAGTCCCTCTGAAGTGTGTTGGGTAAATTTGCCATCAAACTTGGTATGTCCAGTTCCTCCCAACTTCACATCTGTTACCAGCATCATTAAGCTTCTTTTCCAGGTTGGGCTTAACTGCTGATCCCTGTGGTATCCTCGCTGGGCCCTTCTCCACAAATCAGCATGCAACCACTTGGGAGTAAACCTTGGGTTTGGGGATCACAGCTAGTCCTCAGCTCATCCCCAAATAATTCTGTTGCCTAGGAAATCTTTTCAAGATGTAAATGTACAAAGCTGACAGGAAGCATTTGCAGCCAGCAACGTACTTGGCAAAGAAAGTGATTTTTTCCTTCCTATAGGATGATGCAAAATCAAGCTGTGATTTCTCTGAACCCCTTTCTTTCTTTCTGCCTTTTCTCATCATTTGTTGTGTATTCACAAACTGCCTTCAGCCTGCAGGTTGCTGGCCAAGTGTTCCCTGCAATGACTTTCTTATGGGCTATTCCACATATGTTTCTTAGGAGATGAGATTGCTCTCTGCAGTACCGGCACTGCTCTGGGGACTGAGCTACATGCTCTCTACAAATTCTGCCCCATACTGTTCCTATTTAAACCCTTGCCTCTGATGTCCAAAAGAAAATTGACTGCTGCTTCCTAACCATGCAACCTATGCAGTCTGCCGACACACGCCTCCTTCTCCTGGTATGCTGTGGGTGTTTCAGAGTAGACAGACCCCAGAATGCTACCAGACTGGTAATAAGTTTGGCACAGGGACAATTCCACAGATGTCAGATGTCAGGACCAGTTACACGGACAGGGGCTTGTAGGAGTTACAGTGCTGGTGCTCTGCCAGGTTTTAACACCTTGTTGTCTCGTGCATTTTGCTGCAGGACAACATCGCAGAGAGGACTTGCTGCAAGGTCCCATGCAAGTGCTCAGGGCAGAGAGGGGACAGAGGTGTGCCAGGCCCCATAGGACCAAAGGTAAGTCACTTACCTGGGGATGAAGGGCATTTTCACGCAAGGCCAGTGTCCACTATGGTGGTGATGGGTGGGTGTTGTGCAAGCTGCATACACTGTAGTGGGTGATGCTAACAGGAAGCTCATCTCCATTCGTCCCCCATTTTAAAGCTGGCCTTGGGCCATGCGTAGTGGTTGAGAGCTGCTCTCCTCCATCACTAACAACCTCTGTGTTGTAAAAGAAGGAAGGGGTGAAGTGTCATGTGAGAGTATTCAGGGATGTCAAAAGGAGATGGTTTCTCTCATCAGCTTGTTTACACAGGTGACCAAGCAGACACTGTGCAAATCTGGGGAAATCTTGAGTATCAGTTTAGAGGGAGATCATATGTAAGTAATGCAAAATCCTCTTGGTTCTCTTTCAGGGTACCACAGGTGATCTTGGCTACGGAGGCTATCCTGGTGATGAAGGAGGACCGGTGAGTGATTGCACCTGCTCTGTACAGTACTGTTCAAAGAAAGGACCTCACCATAGTGGAAGCTTTTTCACTAAATATTTTCTACTTGGGATATGGGCTTGGAATAGATGAGGAAGCAAGCAGAACTTTGTGTTTTCCCACCTGATGGCCTGAGTTGTTGGTCACAGTTCCTCCTGGGTCAGTAAGGAACAACTTGGGAAGTGAAGAAGGCATGATAGGGGCATTAGCTCCTATTATTCGACATGATGCAGCTGTGTGCTGTTCCTCCAAGGCAGGTAGGATTGTTTGCAGCTCGTCCCAATCACCTCTGAGCAGGGCACAGTGATTATGAACACAATAAAAACCCCAACTGCATTAAGGCTTTAGCCTGTGTTAAAGTTGCTTGTGTCTGGTGGAGCTGAGAGATTTCAGTTAGCTCAGGAGTGGGAGCAGGAAGCTGTGTTTTGAGCCATCCCAGTGGCAGACAGTGTGAGTCCCATGACTTCTTACTAGCACTGCTTCATCCAAGCTCTTGATGAATCCCACGTCACCCCTGGAATAAACAACTCCCCACGCATTACACCCAGGAGGTGAAGCTGAGGCCACGGGGCTGGTGGTGCTTATTGCTTTGCCAATAGTCCAGGCAGGGCCAAATGCTGCTGTCAGATATCATGTGCGAGGCAATGTTTTCATGGGGCTCTAAGGTCAGGATGGGGTTAGATGTCTTTGCAGAGCTTGGAGGGGTTCATCTTGTTTTATTTTGAAGAAGTTTTGTAGTTTTGTAAAGCTCTTTCATAGCTGAGAGCTTGGGAGGGGCATTTCTCAGGGATGAAGTCTTGGAGTTGGTCTGTGCGTGAGGAAGGTTGGCAGGAGATGGTGAGGTTTCTGGGCATTGGCCTTTCAAAACCTGATCCTAAGTTTAGTCCTGTGCTTCCAAGCCACCTCCTGTGCTTGCTGGTAGGTAAGTTAGCTGAAGAAACACGCTTAACAGGCAAACCCTGACCATTGTGCTTTCCCTTCTATGCAACAGGGTGAGCGTGGACCTCCTGGTGTGAATGGGACACAAGGTTTCCAGGGATGCCCCGGGCATAGAGGAACCAAGGTAGGTGCAGAAGCAGCCTTCTGGAGCAGACCCAGAGTCCAGTTGGTGAGAGTCCACCGAGGGCAACTCCTGCTGCTTTAGGATGCCACATGAGAGCTGCTGCATCCACCTGAGTGGTGTTGTCCTCCTGGCCAAACACTGAGGCTTCCAGCTGGTGTCATGGTTTTAGCATTGCCATTGAAGAACACAAGGGCAGCCTCGCGACCGAGGCTCAATCTGCAAACAAGGCTGATCTATTTTGTGCAGGCTCTAGGGGAAAGATGTGAGAAGAGATGGATTTGTTCTGAACACCAAGAAGTGTGTGCCTTGGCCCGGGGGTGGGATGGTGTGTGGAAGGAAATCTGTTGAGGAGGGGGGAGAAAAGTGAGCCATGGCCGCTGCTTTAAAGAGGAGCCTTGAGCAAATGGCTCAGGACAGCAGCCACAAGCCAGGAAAGGTAGTGAAATCTGTAATACTTATGGGAAATACCCAGCAATGAGAAGGGAATGTTTCCTGCCCTTTTCCCTGACCATGGGATCCTCCGGCAGGGCACAGAGGAGAGCGTGAATCAAGCCCATTGCACCTGAGATACTGAGTTTCTTCCAAAAGCTGGACAAAGGCACCAGGCTTGGATCTGGATTCACATAAAAACAGGGGCAGGGAGGAAAGGAAGTCAGTGGAGCAGGAATTGTGGCTAACGATGATGCATGGCTTTTATCTTGGTGTGAGTGTTGAGGAGGCAGCTGAGGAAGACATGAGGGAATGAGGGAAAGCAGGGCCTGCCCTCATGGCCTGCTCCTGGCTCTGGGTCTGCCCACAGGCCCAGTCCCCCTGCCCCACTGCTTCCCACAGTGGTGAGCTGGGCACAAGTGGATTAACTCCCTCTTTTGGTCTCTTCAGGGCTCTCGGGGATTCCCAGGAGAGAAGGTATGGAGCTATCTCCTCATGCCACAGCAGTGAGTGTGGGCATACGGACGGTGTCCTCCTCCCTGTGCCCCTTTCCTGCAGTGAGCATTTGCCCCTTGCCTCTCTTCCACAGGGTGAGCTGGGAGAAATGGGTCTGGATGGCATTGATGGAGAAGAGGTTGGTGCTTTTAGCTGCTTTTCTGTTCATAATGAGGTATTCTGGTGAAGCCTTGAAAGCGGCAAACATCCTGAGGTGTTTTTCTTTCCTAGGGAGACAAGGGCCTGCCTGGCTCCTCTGGAGAGAAGGGATACTCCGGACGGAGGGTAGGCTCTTACCATGTTTACAACAGGGCTAAATGGTGGTGAAAAAGAGGGTTTGGGCCGGGGGGGTGGATGGTAGCCCCCATGCTCTCCTCAGGGTGCTGGTGGCAGGCAAGGCCCGTGGTTTGCTGACTCTGTCTCTCCCTGCAGGGTGACAAGGGAGCGAAGGGCGAGAGAGGAGAACGTGGTGACCGCGGGCTCCGTGGAGACCCTGTAAGTGAACACTGCTGAGGTACCTCCTTGGTTCCCCAGGTGCTTTCCACCAGTCCTGGGCTCATCAGGAAGCCTGCACTCAGGCTTAGGAATGCCACTGGGCAAGGACAGGTCCAGCGAGAGAGCACGGACACAGAGGTGTTGTGTGGAACACAGGCCCCTTGGCCCCAACCTGTCAGTCACAGCTTCATCCTATTGAAATCCCCCTTCGTCCTATCCTTCAGTGTGATTATTTCTCAGATGAAAAGCTGTGTCTGTCTGAAAATACAATAATATTTAATCTAATTCAGTCAAAAAGGAAAAGAAAAATCGGTTCTGAACTGTGGCAGAGCAGTTTGATGCCTGATTTCCATGTTCCACTTACACAGATGTTTCTCATTGCTCTGTTGCTTTCAGGGGGATTCAGGAGCTGATAATACTCAAAGAGGACCCAGAGGCCAAAAGGGTGAAATTGGACAAATGGTAAAGTGTCTTTGTCTTTTGTTGTTTTGGTTTTGACAATAGCATAGGACAGAGAAAGTAAGAATAAAGGATGTTACCAACAAGGTGCAGGGCTCCTAAATCCATAAGGCCTTGTCAGGAGGAGTACCTTTGCATGAGAAAGTTGGTTTGCAAACTTTCTTTGGGAAGATGTGAGCTTAGAAGATGCTTTGTGTGAAAAGTTATCATTAGTTTTATATAATGCCTTTGGGGATGTTGTCACTGGAAACAAGTTTGTACTTGCAAATTGACTTCCCATGTTCCTGTGGGTCTGAACACAGAAGTGTTCAGGTGGTAACAGATCTGATACCAGTCCTGATTCACCTGGAACCTTTGGGAAAAAGCTTCACATATTTGGAAAACGTTCAAACCCCATTGCTTTCCTACCAGCTCATAATAAAAATTTATCCTAAATGTCAGGAGGTATTTACCAAAGAATGAAATGTTGGCTTGTGCTAGCTCAGAAACTGGATGCAAAGTCTGTGCAAGCTGTTAGAAGGATTTCTACTGATGTGGGAATAGTGAATAACTTGTGTGAGAGCATGGAAGATCAGTTGTGTGAGACTTGAGCCCATTTCCCCAGTGCTGTTCATCTCAGGGCTCTCACTTAAGTTTTGCTTCCCCCTTAGGGAGAGCCAGGACCGGTGGGGCCGGGTGGCCAGGACGGTGAAGTCGGAAGGCAGGTGAGCTCCAGACCTACACTTAGAAGGGGCCTAGCTTAAACCAACAATGACATTTTCCCTCCTGCCTTCTCATGTGTTTTGTTTCACAACTGTCAGGATTTTACCCTAAATAAATCCCTGGAGAAATAAAAAAAACCCAGGAAAACTCAAAAGGAAAATGCCTGTTGTTTTCACAGCTTATGAACTTTAAAGGTCTAATCTGGGTTATTCCCATTCAAGTAAATCAGTGCTCAGACCAGGGAAGCTACATCTGACTGACTGGCATGCAGGTGTGAGGGAGCAACTCACCTATGTGGTGAAGAGTTGGGGGATGCAAGGAAGGAGAAACCATGCTTTGATACAAGACAGTTCTCTCCCTCTCTCCCCGGTAGTTTAAGCTATTCAAATGTAATTTTGGACTAAGAGAAGTAGCAATACGTGGATCTAAAAGCAACAGAGAAATGTGTGCTTATGTACTTGAGTAACAAGTCTCATTGTTTCTTCATCTGCAGGGTATGGCAGGACGAAGGGGACCAATAGGAGTTAAGGTATGTGGTGATGGAAGCAATACATGGGGCTCCTGCTATGCCACTGGCCAGGCAGCCACAGCACCCAGAGACATGCTAAGGGACATACAGGCTTTGCTTCCTTCTCTCTGTCTCCTCTCTCTTCCCAGTTTTAGCCCTCTGCCTCAGGCTCATCCCCCTGTATGCTCCTTGCTGGATTCAGTGCAAACCTAGCCATCCATGTGCCTGGGGCTGCCCATCCTCTGCAGCATTCCCTGGCCACATGCTTTGTCTCAGCTTGCTGGTGGAGTAGTGTAATGGGGCCAAAGCATAAAGGAGATTGATGCCTGCTGATTGCAGGAGGTGAATTAACCCACCAGTTCTATGCTTACTCTCTGCTATAATCATATCCTGAATAAACATCCCAGACAGCTGTCCTTCCCTGCTCTTTATGCAGCTATAAATGCCCTGAGATCGCCTGAGCTTCTCCTTGGTGTTGACCACATTTCCTCCATGCTAACCTGCATTGTCTTGTTTTGCACTTCAAGGGTACCAAGGGCTCGCCTGGTCAAGCGGGGCCAGCTGGAGAACAAGGAATGAGAGGGCCACAGGTCAGTGAGCTTATAGCAAAGGAAATATTTTACCTTGTGATGCTGTTGCATTATTTCATCACAGCCTCTTCCTCAAAGAGTCTCAGTAGTGAGGACTGTTGGGATTTGGGTATTTTTGGGTGTACCATGGCCTGGATGTCCTGTTCAGGGACATGGAGCCATCCCATTCATACCACCCAAGCTGTGACATGTTTGACAGCTATCTCTTGGGTGCTGTAGCATTTGCTTTCCCCTGTGACCTGGGATAGCGCTGGTGTGTTTCTGCCCATGTGTGTGACACAGCCTCTCTTTTCTTCCCACACAGGGTCCTCCTGGCCAGCTTGGCACACCAGGCATCAGAGGAGAACAGGGTGTTCCTGGACCCAGGGTAAACCTTTTTGCTGCTTCTTAGCCATTGACCCAGCTATACGCAGCAAGAACATCTCACTGAGCTAATAAGACACACCAGTGTGTCTTCCCATTCACTTTAGGAGCCCTTTAGGGTTCCAACTCTGTTTAACTCTCTTATAACACACTCTTCCAGTATGATTCTTCTCTCAGCTTATGGTAAAGAGCTCTTGATCAAGAGTTACAGAAGAGAAAGAGTTCAAAGCAAACACAAAGGGGTCAGGACTTCATCGTTTGGCCCATGATGGTTTGTGATCTTAACTAAAGCCTGAAGTGACTTCCAGGACATCTCTGACACCAGAGCACAACCATCTCGTGTGCTTGCTGGGGCCCCCCACTCATTCATTTCTCCCTCCTGCTTCATACTCCAGCGAGATTTGAGGCCATAAAGCCAGGCACATCCTGCATTTCCCTGTCCTGAGCAGGACTTTGCCCCTCCTGTTTGCACCTTTCCCAGGCGGGTTCTCTAGGGACAATATAAGTCACTGCTGACACTTGCACTGAACTGACCTGATCCTTCAGCTCTTCCCAACTGTGAATTAGACTTCTGAACTTCCTAAGGTGCTTTGACAGGCACCAGCCATGGTAGTTACTATACGACTTCTATGGTCACCCACTACCCTAGTTTCTGGCACCCAGTTTTATTGACATGTTGCTAACATGCTTCTCCCTGTCTCCATTCCAGGCTGGTGGTGGACCTCCAGGAGCCCCAGGGGAACGGGGCAGGATTGGTCCCCTGGGATTAAAGGTTTGTCTTCACCAGCATTGAGTATCAGCAACTGAAACAGTGATGAAAAGCTTCTGGATAGGAGTGACCTTGAAAAAATATACTTCAGATGAACCTCCTGGAGCCAAATTAGCTCATTTTCATGCTCTTACACAGTGCAGAGTAAAGCAGGGTCTATGCTCTTGTTCTTTCATTGGGCTCCTCTTTCATTGAACAGGGTGGGAAAAGTGAGTAACTGAACTTCACAAGTAATTTTCCAGGGCAAATTCTCAGCTGATGCCCACATGGGAAGGTGGGTGCTGGATCTCTCTGGACCTCTATAGGTGAAACCGCATGGTTTATGTTTTACCTCGCTACCCTCGCACACACACTGGTTCATTACCATGGCTGCTCCACTGTTTATTTGCACTGGCAAGACTTCCAGAGCTTGGGAGCTTCCCTTTTGCAGTATTGATGAAAAGCAAACCCCATCCTGTGGTGGGAGCTGGCTCGTCTCTGGTGTCCCCCTAAAAAGCAAGTGTTGTGTAGCATTACTGCCTGTGTAGGTCCAGCCATGACTTTCTTCTGCAAGGACAACCATAGACTGATCTGTATAAAGAAACCAGTGCTGATGGGATGGGAAAGTCTTGGAGTTGCCTGGAGTTTCAGCACATGCTTTAACAGATGCTCCTGTTTTCAGGGTGAGCCTGGAAACCCTGGACCCAAAGGGGCAAATGGACAGCAAGGCCCACGAGGAGAGATGGTAAGTGTGGCCATGCACTCACATCTTTAAGGATGTTGGGCTGAACCTTCTCCCATGGTAAATGGAGCACAGCCCTTTCCAGCAGAGGTTTTAGCTCCCTATGGACTTTGCATCCTACATAGCTCAATTGAGAGAGAGAAACCAGCTTTATGTCTTCAGCTGGTGTGAGCAGAGTTTGTAACAGTAGTATCTTCAAGGAGGTGAATTGTATTAGCTTGAAAAGTGATTTTTCACATTTCAGAGATTACCCCTACGTACACCCCTAGTATTGACTGACCTCCTAACCTGCTCCTCATTGCTGACTTCTAACAGGGTTATCATGTATATACTAAGCAGTTTTAATTCAGATTTGTAGTTTTGGCCCCACCTTTTTGTGCTATTTTTTCTTGCAATAATTTCATTTACAGAAGCACTTCTCAAAGTCTGTGGCATAAACGGGTTCTGATTGGGTATTGATGGTGCTAGATCTGTGAGGTTGAAGTGATTCTCATTCAATGCATATTAATGCCCTTGGTTTTCCAATTTTAGGGTGATGATGGACGAGATGGAATAGGTGGCCCAGGTCCTAAAGGCAGAAAGGTAGGTGTATGCTCATTGTGCCCATAGGTGTATTCACATGTGCCCAATGTGAGTTGCCATGGACAAGGAAGTAGTCTATGTCTGCAGTGCTGATGGGCAAGGGCAGAGCCTAAGTGAAGTCAAAAACATTCAGGGACAAAAATCAGCCCTGTGTGTACTCTGATAAAAAAGTCAGCCAAGATACTTACCAAACTTTCCTCTCTGCCTTTGTCTTAGTTTTGCCTACATAGATCAGCTTCTTCAAGGAGGAAGCACAATATTTTTTCACCTTTTGGCCAGAGACCCCTATGAATGCCTGTGGGACTTGGAAAACAATGCTTCAGCATCTCTGACAGCTCCTCTACAGTTGAAATTAGCCCAGAGGAGCAGCCAGACCTTGAAAAGAGTGCCTGCTTTCTTTGTATTAATCATATGTGGAACAAAGTTGCACACTGAATTTGCAATCTCATTCCCTTTTTCCTTTTTCACTTAATCCCTGCAGCTGGTACAAATCTGCCTGCTCTTGGTACAAATCTCCCTGCAGTGGGTACAGGTCTCCCTGCAGCTGGTACATATTTGCCTGCTCTTGGTACAAATCTCCCTGCAGTTGGTACATGTCTCCCTGCAGAACCCTCTTAATTTACTAAACCATATTCAAATAAGCCTTCCTGTTGTTTCAGGGAGAACGCGGCTTCATCGGCTACCCAGGACCCAAGGTATGGGGCAGCCCACGAGCTGTGCATTCACTCTCCAAGTGATGTAGCAATTACCTGTGGTCCTGTGCATGTTTAGAACTACCATTTGTGTTTCTCCCTGACCAGGGTGGACCTGGTGACCGTGGTGTTGCTGGAGGCCCCGGCCCTAAAGGAAACAGAGGCCGCAGAGTAAGTGGGACCATGGCACCTTCTCTTGTGCATAGGCAGCCTGGAAGATGTATACATCTTTTCTCAGTGTTGGCACATGTTCCTGGAATATTTCTGTTCTTCCTAGGGAAATTCAGGAGAACCTGGGTCACCTGGTCAGAAAGGAGAGGTTGGATACCCTGGACCATCTGTAAGTGTTCATTGCATTGCTGATGGAGCCTTTCATTTCCCCCTTTCAGAGGTTTTTAGTTGCTTCCCTGAGAAACATGGTAGTCCCTATTGGTGTCAGGCGTTGAAAAACATGCCCATTGCCATCTCCTGATTTCAAGTTGGGCAAATTCCTCTTTTATTTGTCATAGATGTGTCTGTGTAAATTCCTAATTAGCTGTTTATGACTGATATATATTCACCCATCCTCAAACTGCAATGCACAGCAGAAGACAAAATGCAATAGACAGCCTCTTATCAGGAACTGGGGTTTCCCTGTGGCACTTCATACTCCTTCTAGGAAGTTCTCAACTCTGTCATTTATTGCCCCACCGAGGACATGGTCTATGACCAAATGTGACTGACACAGAGCACCCTAGAAAGGGCAAGGTGACTCGGCTTGCTTTGCACATGAACCTAGAGCATGGTAAATGTCCCATTTGGGTTTGACCTCTACTAGGTTTACTTCTCACATGAGGAAACGTGAGGAAACACCTGAAAACAAGCAGGTTTTCCCTTAGCTTCTCTATGAGCCATGGTTAAGTAATTATTCCAGCTGGATACAGGGGGCACCCTGAAAATACACATTGCACTCAGTTTCTCTGTATTTCTTTTAAACAGGGACTTAAGGGTGATAAAGGAGAATCCAGAGATGTAAGTGTGGCATAAGTTCCTTCTTGTACTGAAATATTCTTTTGTTGGCTGTGTCACAGGTCTCTTTTTTTTTCCCTTTTCTCTCATTTTATTTTCTAAAGCAATGTGCACTTGTGCGGAACATCAAAGACAAATGCCGTGAGTACATCAGTGCTTTGCTAAATCCCCATCTCTACCTTTGTATGCCTGTCATGTTATACAAATGGCACTGACCAAACTCCTTTCTTTGCTTATCTTTCCCACAGCTTGCTGCTATGGTAAGTCATCTTCAACCCCAGTGTGACTGTGTGCCACAATTGCTCTTTCCACATATGTGGTATGAATGATTTACCCCTGCTGAGAACACAGTCCTTGCACCCTTCCAGCTATCTGGGGCACTGTTTGTTCCCAACACACGTTTCTGGCAGGTCCCAAGGAGTGCCCTGTCTTCCCAACCGAGCTCGCCTTTGCTATTGACACCTCCTCGGGTGTTGTGAGGGAGGTTTTCAACAGGATGAAGCAAACCGTGCTCAGAGTGGTCAACAACTTAACCATCGCTGAAAGCAACTGTCCTCGGGGTGCCCGGGTGGCTCTGGTCACCTACAACAATGAGGTCACCACCGAGATCCGCTTTGCTGATGCCAGGAAGAAATCAAGCCTCCTCCAGCAGATCCAAAACTTCCAGGCGACCCTGACCACGAAGCCACGCAGCCTGGAGACTGCCATGTCCTTCGTGGCCAGGAATACATTCAAGCGTGCCCGAAGCGGCTTCCTCATGAGGAAGGTGGCCATCTTCTTCAGCAATGGGGACACAAGAGCCTCCTCGCAGCTCAACGACGCTGTGCTCAAACTCTATGATGCCGGGGTCATGCCAGTGTTCTTAACCAGCAGACAGGACCCAGTTCTCAGCAGAGCTCTGGAGGTTAGGGTCATGCACCCTTTCTTTTATTTCTGGCTTATGAGCTCAGTCTGGTTTGCTGGGGACATTGACAGTGCTTGCTCCTACAGGCAGTGGGTGTCTTCTGCAGTCTTATCAGGTGTTTTGTGCTGAGAAAGTGTTGCTGAGCAAACCCACCCAGCAAGGAGTTATTTCCTGTGAGGGTGCTGAGGCGCTGGGACAGGGTGCCCAGAGAAGCTGTGGCTGCCCCATCCCTGGCAGTGTTCAAGGCCAGGTGGGACACAGGGGCTTGGAACAAGCTGCTCTAGTGGAAGGTGTCCCTGCCTGTGGCAGGGGTTGGAGCTGGATGTGAGCTTTATGGTCCCTTCCAACACAAACCATTCTATGGTTCTATTAGGAGAGAAATTCAAACCACAGCACACGCTGTGCAAGAACACTGAGGCTGTGATGATAATTTGTTTCCCAGATCATGAGTCCAGCAAGCCAGGTGTGGTGTGAAACAGAAGTTAAGACAGTCCCCATAGTGATAAAGGTCTGACAGAAAGGCAGAGGGTGGGAAGTACGTTATCTTTGCTGGCAGAGGGAGAGTGGATGCACTGAGTTTTAAAACAACAAAGAAAACCCAGATGAGCATGCTGAGCACTGGTTCAAGTGCTTGACCCTTTTCTTGGAGTTTTATGTTTCCAAACTATTCTCACTAACTGGTGTTGGAGGTATTACAGCCCTCCAAATGGAATCCACCAAAAGAAGTGTGCTGAGTAGAGAATCTCTTAGAGTTGCAGATTGCCCTCCCCTGCTCTGAGCTGAAGATAACAGAAGGCAACATTACTAACACCATGTTTTTCTGTTTGCATCTAACCAGATCAACAACACAGCGGTTGGACATGCAATTGTTCTGCCAACCAGCGGCAGCCAGCTGAATGAAACTATCCAGAGGCTCTTGACTTGTCACATTTGTCTGGGTAAAGCATCCAATTTCTCCTTTAGACAGTGCCAAATCCTTCTGGCCATGCAGCAGTCGGTTGTCAGTGGTGCTGAAGGGAAGGCCAGTTGGGAGTCAGCTCCTTTGCTGCTGAAGACAAGGGCGTTCTCCTGTTTGTAAAGGGAAGCTCCTTTTTTTGGCTGTTTCCCAGTTTTACAGCCCAAATAACAATAGCTAAACGCTATAAAATATGGCCTTCTGCCATTTATGACAGAGTACTGCAGGGATCCCTTTGGACAAAGGAGCATGTAAAAATAGTAAATGCATACTTAAGTGTGTTTCGGGATGAAATGACTTTGGTGTCAAGTAATGGACCAGTGAATGGTCAAGGCTTGATAGCATTCCATATGACACGTGATTTTTACAATGACAAGAGAGGGTTATCTTTAGTTCCTCCAGGTTAAACCTATTCTTTTTCTTCCCTAGATGTGTGCGACCCTGATCCCAGCTGTGGTTTTGGTAGTCAGAGACCTGTATTCAGAGACAGAAGGGCAGCTCCAACAGATATAGACACTGACATAGCCTTCATCATGGACAGCTCAGAGTCCACCACCCCTCTGCAGTTCAATGAGATGAAGAAGTACATTTCCCACCTTGTAAGTAACCTGGAAATCAGCTCTGAGCCAAAAGTATCTCAGCACCATGCAAGAGTGGCAGTTCTCCAGCAAGCTCCTTATGAATATGAAACCAACTCAAGCTTCCCACCAGTAAAAACTGAATTTTCACTGACTGATTACGGGTCCAAAGAGAAGATCATCAATTACCTGCAGAACCAAATGACTCAGCTCCATGGCACGAAGGCTATAGGAAGTGCAATTGAACACACAATGGCTCATGTTTTTGAAAGTGCACCAAACCCTCGGGATATAAAAGTCATAGTTCTGATGATGACCGGAAAAGTGAATAAACAAGAGCTTGAGTACCTGCAGAAGGTTGTTACTGGTGCAAAATGCAAAGGGTACTTCTTTGTTGTCTTGGGCATTGGCAGGAAGGTGGATGTTAAGAATATCTATAGCCTAGCTAGTGAACCAAATGATGTGTTCTTCAAATTGGTGGATAAACCAGGAGAGCTTCATGAGGAGCCTTTACTGCGCTTTGGGAGACTGCTGCCTTCTTTCATTAGAAGTAAGTATCACATCCTGCAGCCAAAGTGTTATGGAAGGGGCAACATTTGACTTCAGAGGGGTTAATCTGCCAGGCTTGGTCTACCTGCCTGGTTGGGTGGGCTCCAGCCTGACCACCTCTTTGGGCAGTGGGTCCCATGAAGTTAAGTCTCTTTTTATATGTTCTGTACTGTTTGGTCTGTTGATGCTCACAGGTCTGCTTAGTTGAGTATGTCTGGGTTTGGTTCACTGTTGACTTCCTAGCCCATGCTATGCAGTCTGCTGGCCTGCCAAGTAGTGTGTGCAGTTCTGTTTTTTTTTACTTAATCCTGCCTGGCTTGCCAGTCACATCTGCAACATGCCCATAGGTCTGGCTCTGCTAGGCCTTCTGGTCCTCTGCAGCCTGACAGCATTCCCCCTGCGTTCCGGGAACACCCAGCAGACCTTTCTTCCCAACTTCAGCATAAGTTTCGTGTCTAGCAGACATCTGGATGACTCAGGCTGAGATCTGGAGTTGCTCTATGCAGGTTTAAGGACCAGATGAACAGGGATCTTTGCTCAGGGACAAACAGTGCTGCTGCGTTTGGGATTGTGCCTAGAAAACTTGCATCTTGCCTTAGCTAGACGGCCCGGGCTGGATCTCCAGCAAAAGCCAACTGCTAGAGATCCTACATAGACCTGGCCAGCAAGGGCAAGACTTGGGCCTTTATTTTTTATCAAAAAAGCCCTGAAAACCAGTATACTGGAGTAATAACCCACTGATTCAGGAACGTCTTGCACTAAATAAGAAGGAAGCCTGAGCACATCTTTCTCTGGAATAAATGTTTAGGTTTTCTCAGCTGGCTTTTTCCATTTACTGCTTACAGGGGTCCTGGAAAATTCTGATGTTAACTGTGTGGTTGGAAGTGCCTGGTTGTAACCAAGCTGTTCCCCTGTGACATGCATACACCCTCTGGTATCTTGTAGTTACTGCTCTCATGTTTGTAAATTGGAGTAAGAATTCTTATTGTTATTATAACAATTGGCCTCCCAGGCCAGGATGCTTTAGTAGCTACACCAAACATATTCCATAGCTGTTGTCAGAGCAAGCAGGGAGAGAAGAAGTTGTTTTCTTTAGAAATAAATAAATGGAGAATTAGATGTAATATGGTTTTGTAGGTAACCACCAAGCTCAACACCAGTGTTTAATGACATCCTCTTTCTGTCTCTAGGTGACTTTGCTTTCTACCTATCTCCAGAGCTGAGGAAACAGTGTGAGTGGCTCCAGAATGATCAGCAAGCCAAGAGCCAGAGCCCTGGGCACACTGGGCAGAGAGCAGTGTAAGCAGTGGTTTGTCTGCTAGAGAATGAGCTTTCCTAACTCCTGTCTGGGGAATAAGGTAGAGAAAGGCAGAAAAGTACACATATCTTTTCAAGTTTGGGCTAAATTCTATATTTAGATATGTAGTGCAGAGGATATGAAGGAGCTATATGCTACTGTCATCATGTAGGTCAGGAATTCCAGTAATGACTATTATTTGGGGATTTTTCCACTCAATGAGCTATTTTCAGAGGCTGGGCTGCCCTGGACTACCTGGTATACAGGATCCATCATAGAATAGTTTCTAAACAGATGAGAAAGCTCATGTCACTGAGATTCATTCATTGCTGGCACAGAGCTCTCCTGGCTTTAGGAGGTCAAGCCCCTGGAAATCAGGCATGCTACAGATCTACTGTATTCACTCTTATGTGTGTCCAGTTGATGTATAGACAGACTTGTGCCCCAAGTGATAGGCACTTTTCATTGCTTGGCTGTGGGCACATCTAAAGCTGACATAGACTATTGACCTCAGGGGTGAGGGAATGGTGGGTCTGTTTTTGCTAATGGTTTCTATGTCAAAACCTCTCCAGTTCCAAAATTCTGATTAAACAGGGAGGGTAAAAAAGCCATAGCAGCTGCTTGTGCTTTTACAGGTACGTGGCAACCAATGCGACCATGAGCCGGACCCCCAGTGCCAGCAACACCACGGTCAGTGTGAGCATCAAGCCGTCTGCAGGCATCAGTACCCGCACCAGAACCACCACTGCCAGCACCACAGCCCAGAGCAGAGCCACTGACCAGACCCCAGCCAGTACCGTGGTCCAGGTGAATGCCACCACCACCGTGGCCCAGGCCAGCACCACCACCCACGCCAAAGTCGCTGGCCGTGCCACTGCCAACTCCACAGTGGCTGTGTCAGGAGGCAGGAGAAGACAAGGTATGTAGAAGGCTCTTCCCACAAGAGCTGTGACTCTGACTGGTCTGTACCATGGGGGGTTGTAGCTTTTCTTCCTCTCTGAGGGGATTATTCTTATGGGAAATGTCACTGAGAGGCCAGGTTTCTTGCTTTAGGTGCAAACCTGGAAACCTTCTCTTGGCGGGGACGGGGTGTTAAAGCTTTGTCAACGTGTGATGAGGGTTTTGTGCAAAACCAGGTGGGAGACATTCTGCCTCTAAGCAAAACACAAGCAGGACATCTAAATCTGTCAGTATTCAAGGCCAGGTTGGGCAGGACCTGAGCAACCTGGTCTATGGGAAGGTGTCCCTGCCTGTGGCATGGGGGTAGGAGCCTTTCCAGCCCGAACCATTCTGTGAGTTATAGGACAATCCATCATCTGTTGCTCAGCTCAGCAGTAGTACAGTGACAGACTTCTTCTCTGTCTACATCCTATTGCTTTCTATATTTTCCTTGTACCATTACCCCCCTTGGCTAAATTTTGCTGTTTATGGTGGTTCATACTATGGTATTGGTTGAATTCTCTGACAGCTAATATAAATAGTTCAGTTAGTTCACTACTGAAACAGTGTGGAGACCTAATTGGGAATGCTAAAACTCTTTCATGTGAGCATAGCTCATGTAAAGGGGCTTTCCCATGTGTTTTTTGCAAGGGGGGTGCAAGCAGATCTGCACTGGCTGAATGAGAAACTAAGATCGTGTGCCATAGCACAGGGACACTTAACCAGCCAGTGAATGCATGTCCCCATGTAAATCATAAATGGAAAGCAATAAATAAAAGCGGTCAACTTTGTTGGGTTGGACATCTGAGACAGAGAAGTCAGAATGTGATTTGCACATACCACAACTGCCTGTAGACAGGTTTATTTGCTGTGGACTCAGAAGGAGATCTCGCAGCACTGAGGCACCTCTCCCCTGAGATATTTCCTCTTCAAGTCCTTGCTTAATGTTTCTCCTGACCTTGCTTTGCAGCAAAGAGCCATGACATCCAGATCACCGATGTCACTGAGACCAGTGCCAGGCTGCGCTGGGTCAGCCCCGAGCCACACAGTGCCTATACCTTTGAGATCTCCATCACCGCTGCTCATGACCACTCGCTGGTGCAGAACCAAAACCTGACGGGCACTGAGCATATCATCCACGGCCTCAAGAGTGGACAGAAATACCTTGTCATGATTATTGGCTACCAGAAATCCCAACCCAAAGTGACGTACACAGGGACATTCAGCACAAGTGAGTACCTCCTGAGGAAAACACACAACATCCGTGTTTTCATTAAAAAGTCCCCACATGAGTGATGGACAATTGGTTGGGACCAACAATCAGAGCCTTGGCAATGCTCAGCTGTGTCACTGCAGGTCCTGCATCCCCCAGACCAGCAGCCGGTGGTCTAACACTTCAGTGGTGTTAAACCAACACAGACTGTGGGAGAAGTAAAGCTGGTCTGAGAGTGGGGTTTGTCTTATGTGTGTAGGAGGCTTTGCAGACTGTGTCTTGGTGGGGTCCACATGGCACTGCTGTAAGTAATAGTAAGAGTCAAAGTGGGTTAACACAAACCAAATCCAGTCCAGCCTGATTGCACAATAAACAAGCAAAGCTTCCTTTCCAGTCACCATTTCTGTAGACACTCATCTACTTCACATATGATATAAAAAAAAAAGAAACCAACTCAGAAAGACAAATAAGAGATTAAATAAAGAGTTTAGTCTTTTGGGTACTCAAGCCCCATGTGTCCAGATCACATGTAAACCCCACCAAACACTTTGGTCAAAAATTGCTGTGTAAGACACAGCCAAGTTGTTTGATTGGGTTTTTTTTTCCTCTGGTTTGGCATGAACATGGCTTGGCTAGGTGCTGTGCAGAAGTTTGCACTGGTCCTGCCAGTGCTGGCATCTCAGAGCCGATTTCGGCGCCCATGAAGAGCCTTTCCATTGGCTTCAGTAGGTTTGGATCAGGTCTGAAGTCTCTTACCTTCAAAAGCAATAAACATGCCCACAAAAATGTTGAGAGAAGACATCAGTGTGTGTGGCAGTAATGCTTTCATGTGCTGAGCTGGAGCTCTCAATGCCCAGGGAAGCTGCATTCCCACAGAGTAAATCTAGAACAAGAACAAGGGGTAGGCAGTGGTGACACTCTATTTGCCCATCAGCTGTGACCTAAATGCTGGGTAGGACTGCCCCTCCACCCCACACCCATGCTCTTACCATAAAAAAGAAAACCCAACCCTTCGTGTGGCTGCAGCCCCCTCTCACTCCCATGGAAAATAAGCCACAGGTTTTCTGAGGATACAGGAGGCTGCAGCTGTGCAGAACATGGTGCAGTATGAACCATGTTCTCCTTTCTGTCACAAGTGACAGTCCTCAACAGCATAGTTCCTAGAGGGATGTGAGGCCATAATGGGAGGAGCCTGAGAGGCCTAGAGGGCTGCAGGAAGACAAGAGAAGGTCCATCATGGACTATTTGTTCCCTTAGAGAATGCCACCTACTTTCTGCCCTTTCTAAGGCCAGAGGAGCAAAGCTAAACTAGCTAGGAGAGGCTGTGTCCAGCTCCTTCAAAGCCTCTGCAGTGGCATGCTGTGGGGTGAGTGGGAGCCCTGGGAATGCTTCTTTGCAGTCACCTCTGAGGATGAGCCCAACTGCACAGCAGAGCAGCTGGCTGGGGTTATCAAGTCAGTTGCCTCTAATAAACATCTCTGAACTGTATGTGCTGGGGAAACAGCCCCAGACCTGACTCCTGCAGCCTGTGTGTGCCCTGTGCTGGAGCTGGGGCCAATGGGTTTGGTTATGGCTGTGCTGAGGGCACTGCCACAGATCCCCTTCTCCTTGGCTGACCCATCTGCTTCTGCCCCACAGAGACCCCAGCACAGCCGAAGGTGTCCGTGGCCAACATGATGCTCAACACAGAGCCACTGGAAGGTCCTGAGAGTCGTGAGTATGGGCAACAGTGGGAGCACTGGGCTGGGGGAGCTCTGCCAGGACCCCACTGAGAACCTAGACACTTGCACTTGTCTTTCCCTTGCCTGCTTCTAAATCCAGAGCCAAGAGATCATAACAGAGGTGACATCCCTGGCCATGCAGGTCTGAGCCCTGTATTCGTGTCTCTGGCCCATGCTGGACCCAGAGCCCCTTGAAATTGTTGTGAGCTTTATGAGGGATGCAAACTGGTCCTGTTTCCATCACAGGTATGGGAGATGAGCCAGGGCCCAACCGCTGGCTACTCTGCAGGGCCAAGGTGTGCTCTATGGCCTCCCCAGCATGTGTGGATGCAGAATATCCCGTAATACTTGCTCCCTCTCTCCCCTCTTGGCTCCTTGGTGTAACTTACAGCCCAACAGAGGTTTGACCAGAGGCAGGGATCATAGGGGAGCTAGTGTCAAACATCTGCATAAATCTGGTTAACCAAGGGTAAACCCTCCAGTTTCACCCCTCTACCCATCTCCTCTTTCTCTGCCACTAGTGGCAAGAGAAACCACCACCTTATTAAGCGGTAAGATAGTGCCACTATCTAGGAAACTGCCAAATGAGCAAGATGTCAGTTCCCACTGTGTTGTTAATCCTGTCAGCCTATGTTAACAGCCCATAATCACTGTACATGTTAGTCATCTCACTGCTTTTTACTGACATCTTACATTAGCATTACACTCATTGTACCGCCAAGTGCCAGACTGCACCACTTCTTCCAAGGCTCTGGAAGGGCTCTCAGCCTTCATGAAGCAGCACAGCCCTGTTGCAGGCACCAGCTGCAGATCTGCTATCCAAAACTCATCCCTGAAACATCATTCTTAAGTTTTTCTTTAAGCATTGCACTTGCACTGTAGCTCATTTTTCCCTGAGGAGATGTGAGAGCTCAGGGAGATGCTGCTGCTTAATGCATTCACCCAGCAAGAGCTGCAAAGCTGCTGTTTGGGGTATGGCTGCTCATGCTGAAAAGGATGAGCATGGACCTCATGTCTGACCAGTGCTACCCTGAGCTTGCTGCAGTGGATGGTTTGAGGGCTTGTGCTCAGCAGGGACCATTTCATTTCTGCCTCCCTGCATGTCTCATCATCCCACCTTTCCCATGTGTTCCCATTGGTTTGGTCCCTCTCCCTGACACTAATATTTCCTGGGAAGCCTTCACCTGGCTTGTCCCCACCAGGTGACATGCATTCCCATGGCTTTAACCGCTTGTGTGTCAGTCCTTTGCAAACAAAGTATGTTTGGGTCTGCCTGAAGGAAAATGGATGTGCTCTGTGCTCAGTCTGTGCTTTGGTGCAGACCTCTCAATCTCAGCTTCTCCTGTTGACCCACTTGCAGCACAAGTCTCTGCCTGAGGATTTATGGCACATATCAGTCTGGGGAATGCTAATCTGAATATTTTCAACAGGCTAAAAACATTGAACAGGGCAGGGGTTTGGGATGGGTTGTTCAGCTGAGTTTGCTCTATTTCTCTATCAATGGGAGATACTCGTGCATAAATCTTCTGATGGATTGTGGAGGAAGTCTCAAATCCACCCTCCTTATATAGGTGAAGCAGCTGCTCATATGGGTGGCCTGTCTCTGCTAGTAAAAACTCTGGAATTTGGGCCTAAATTATAACTTCTGGACAGGAAAGGAATTCATGTTTAAATCCTCATCAAGCCTTAAAGTGTCCCAGGTGCAACTTTGCCTTGAGAGATAAACTAAACATACTTATGGATTCAGAGTTACTGCCAAGACAACTAGCTTTGAAAGTATGTGGGAGAAGTTGTGTGAGGGTCTGATCCCATGTGCACCAGCAGGGAGTAAGCAGCTCCCAAGACCTTGGTCCATGGACTTGGGGCTTAGATGCGTGAGGAAGTTGAGAGTAGGGAGATGGCACCAGTCCTGTACCAGGCTTTTGTTCTTTTCAATCTCTTTGCTTTTTCAGCTTTTAACCCTCTCAGTGTCACTCACCCTTTGCACCTTTTGACATGCAGATTGGCCAGACCCTTGCTTGCTGGACTTTGACATGGGCATGCAGTGCAAGGACTATCAGATTGTGTGGTTCTTTGACTACAAAAACAAGATCTGCAGCCAGGGTTGGTATGGTGGCTGCGGTGGTAATGCAAATAGATTTGAGGCCGAAGCTGAGTGCATTAGCAAATGCTTAAAAACATGTAAGTACCACATGGGGATGAATCCTTTTGTATTTGATCATATTATCAAATGATGTTCAGATCAGAGACAAAACATCTTTAACATCCAAACACGTGCACTTTTTCCTCCAACAGCAGCAGAGAAAACCATGCAGCAGCCACTTCTTGAGAAAAGATTATCGTCAGGTAACACCCAAACCACTCACTTATCACAAACCAAAGCAAATCCATTACTTCACCTAGACCATTTCATAGCATGCATCCACTTGTATCCAATACAAGATCACCAGTAGCGTAGATTTGGTTTGTATTTGCTCCTTGACATGACCATGCCCTACCATCTGCTTTGCATGATGAAGTCTCATTGCATGCATGTTGTCCCACCAGGACACACTGCGTTTGCACAACCAGAGTGCAACCTGCAGCAAAATTGGTGCTTTGTGAAAGGTTCAGATTTCATGAGAAGGGTGAGGTGGCTGAACTGGTCCCAAAGCAGTTCCTGTTACTGTTGCATGACCACGCAATGCCCCCACTCTGCAGCGTGTCTTTGTTGGGATGTCAGACTTGCACACGTTTCACTGCATGTAACCAAACACGCAATGTAAAATCACTCCCTGGTTCTTGGGTCTCATGTGCAGATGTTCTTTTTTGCACCAAAAGTTGGAAATCTAGGTTAAGGGAGGAACCCATAGGGAACTTGCAATGATGGCCTTGGGGAGGGTCTGAGAACAAGGGCTTGTGTGTACAAACCTCTTGAAGACCTGGTATGGAATTAGAGGCTTGAATTCACCTGTGTTGTTTCAGGAAGGGTTGGGTTGGGAACTTAACTGTAGCAAAGCCTTGCTACCAGAGAAGCCTCTCATTTTCAAGGTTTTTCAGGGTCTTTTGCAGAGATGGGAGGGAAATCCAGGAGTGAAGCAAGTGCTGGTACCTAATGGCAGAACTTTAATCCTCGCAGGGACATGACAGGGCTTGAAAAGGTGAATGAAGGAACCCTCCCATCCATTTGATTTTCTCAGGTGTATTTTAGGCTCCTTAGATTAGACCCAGGAGCTTCTGCTATTGGCAGCTGTGCACCCTGAGTGCAGCTATGGATGCCCCTGCAGAAACATGTAGGGAACCAAGGAGGAGAAGGCCACCACCAGCCATGGCGAGATGCCTGGGGTGACAGCTGCCTGCAAAAGGAGAGTGCAAGGTGCCTCTGGGATGCAGACAGACACCATGGACGAAGATCCATTGGTTGCAGCTGGAGGAAGTAATGTATGGCTTGTGCAGAAACCAGTCTAGAGCTGGGTTTTATCCTCACGGAGCAGGGAAACATCCCCGGTGTGGTTTTCTCCAGAGGGCATGTGTTTGTGTCAGCCCCATCCCATAGACCAGCCCTTCCTGATCATTGTCACATGCCCCAGTGCTCTTTCCAGCAACTGCTGTTCAGACTTAAGTGAAATTTCATGAACTTGGCACCATTCTGCCCTGGGCAGATAGTCAAGAAAAGCAAGCGAGGGGCCCTGGAGGGATGCTTGTGTCTCTGCCTGCCCTGCTCTATTTGCTGCTTCTTTCTCTTTTTGTCTTCTGCAAAAGCTATCAGACCCACCTCCCATTTGAAGCCTTTTAAATGCTGTGAAAACCTTTCACTATTGAATTTTACACAAATATAACACATATATATCTAAATATATTTTCTTTACCATGACAAAATTAACTGTTAGTGCAACTGAGGCACTAGCCCAGCCTCAGGCCAGATTAAAAGTCCAGGCACTTTTTCTCCATGGGATGAATTAAAACCCTGGTTTATAGTGGCTGTCCCTCTCTTTTGAACCTGATGGAGACAGTCACAATGTAAAAAACCATTTGAGCTGCCGAGATCATTCTTTCCATCTATTCTTTGGCATTTTTTGGATAAGCTTTTATTTCATTTATTGTGTTTTGGGCTTGGTTATTTGGTTTTTCTGAGGGGAGGTTTTAGTTCAAATGCCATCCAGGGGTTCAGGCAGAGGAGTTACTGGATGGTGTTTGATGAAAGCGATGGTGCTCTGAAAATGAAGAGTGGCAGCAGGCACTTGAGCAGGCAAACTGAAGGTTGCAATTCAAGTGAATTTTCAGATTCTGTGATTTCAAGTTCCAGACTTGAAAACAGAAATACAAAAATGAAATCCTGCTTCAGAAAGCTGCATTTAGAACAGGACAATGGGAGGGAGAATCCCTTCAGACAGGTCTCCTCTCTCAGAAAGGATGTATTCCCAGCTCCTCCTCTCTAGAGTCAAAGGATCACAGCGTTGTTCTAGCAGCATCTGTTCAGTCACAGCATGGAGCCATTCCTGCATGCAGGAGAAGAGGGAAAAATACAGTTAAAATGAGTGCTCAGAAAGGGTTTGGATGCTTGGCAGGATTTACCCAGAAGCATATGTGTGGCTGGGCTGTGAGGTCTCTGACGCCGTCTGGGCATCTCCATGTCCATCCTGGGAGCACTCTGCCTTGCTGCAGTGATTGTGGGCTCCAGGCAGCTTCCACAACCAACCGCAATTTCCTTTAAAGCAGGCCTGCCACCAGTGCTTTGGTATTGCCCAGGGCCCACTGCCAGACCTGCTTTCTAGCTGGGATTGCAGGGATAATCTGTGCCTGTTTCCTGTGGAAACTTTAGAAGGGTTTAGCCTGCCTTGGCTTTCATCAGGCCCTAGAGAAACTTGCTGGCAAACAAACGCTTCCATATATTCACCCTGTCTTAATATATTCTTCCCTATATTCACTTGTGGGTATCCTGGGGCTCTATTTCTGGTAGTACAGAGACCTGGTGAGGCCTCAGCCCCCTCCAATTACTCCCTGATTGGTTTTGAGTGTTGCTTGGGATGGGCAGAATCACAGAAAGGTGAATATCAAGTTGTTATCTCACAAAATCCTGCCTTCACATGATGGGTCCATGGGTCACAGCTGGTTCAGGCACCTTTGCTGGGTGCCCTGTATGATTACAAGGGGGTTTTTCACCATTTCGGACAAGTTCTTTCATTACCTTGCTTTTTGGCACCTGGTTTACAAAAGGCATGACTCTAAGACAAGATGATAACTTTAAGACTTGATTCCTGCTGCAGTCACTGCTGTTGTGCTCTGTATGTAGTCATCTAGAAAACAAGGTGGTAAAGGAATTTGTTTTATTTTGATGAATTAGAAAAGGGCCTCAAGCTGCAAATACCCTCCAATGAGAGCAACTCCACACTTTGCCTTTCACTTGGTGGTTCTGCTTTACTGAATTACTGGTTTGACTCATGACTTAGATATTCACTCATGCCCAGGGCTGGTGACCTCAAAAGAAAGACTTTCTGCAAACAAAGAGATGGGATTCAGTCACAGGAGATGTGCAGAGTCCATGCTCTGGTTGCCCTTCCTGAGCCTGCATGCCAGCCCTGCTTGCAGGCATTGCTCTGCCATGCGGATACTTCCAGAGAGGCTGTGCTTCACCAGGAGTTTTATTGCTGACTTCTCTTGCTCCTGCTTTACCCACAGCCATGGACATCTGCCGGCTGCAGAAGGACGAGGGGACCTGCAGGAACTTTGTGCTCAAGTGGTACTATGACCCCGCGACCAAGAGCTGCGCCCGGTTCTGGTACGGTGGCTGTGGAGGCAACGACAACAGATTCAACACACAGAAAGAATGTGAAAAGTTCTGTGTCCCTGGTAAGCAGCAAATGTGCAACTGGGGAGGGCTTGGCCGGGTCCCTGGGCTGGTGGAAGGTGACCCTGCCTGTGGCAGGGGCTGGATCTGGCTGTGCTTTAAGGTCCCTCCCAGCCCAAATCAGTGTGTGATGCTGTGATTTCCAGCCCAGTGCATGACTGTAGTGAGCTTACTTGTGGTGCTGTAGGTTCCATAGCAAGTCCTGGCAGTGAACTCCTTTCTCCTCCCTTAGTATCTACAATCTCCTTGTGCATGGAGTAACTGCATTTATTTTCTCTTCCTACATCAAACCCTTTCAGGTAACATCAACCCTGGTGTGGTGACGACGATAGGAACATAGAGCCAGAGACCTGTCAACACATACCTCTGAGACAGCCAGAAGCATCGGCCGTTCCCACCCTACCCCTCTAGAAGCTAAGGGTATAGACTACCTTGCACTGTGCTATTTCATGCTTTTACTTCCAAGCAAACCTCGAAGAAAGCGTTTTGCTTCATGACCTATCAATATGGTGCTAAACTGTTTGCGGACTGAGTGCTACATGTGTCCAGGTTATATTGTATAGCTTCAACATTACCGAATATTTACCTAATTGCAGATGGTTCTTGTCTCTCAACGTGTCTCTAAATTCCCCCTTCTCGATTCCAACCATCAGCCTTTCTCAGGCACCATAAAAATGAGACAAAAAGAAAAAGACCATTATAACAGTTTCACTGCCACTGTTACCTGCTTGCTTTTACTGTTCTCATAATGGAGTGTAATGTTACAGGGAAGCCCTCATGTAAGAGAGAAGCTGATTCTGATAAACAAGCAGTTCCATTTTCAATTCTTCCTTGGGTTCTGGTTTGGTTTTTTCTCCTTTTGCTGGATTTCATTCCAGGCTGTATCTCTTGTAACAGCTGTGGCCAACCAAACCAGTAAGGAAAAGGCAGCAACGTTTCCAAATGCAAATGCACTGCTGGGACCAAGGCCTCAGTTAGCAACTTTTCAATTGTGGTGTAGGATGCTTCTGGCACCCTTCTGATGTCTATGTTTTATAAAACACAAAGCAAAGCGATTGGGGAGGGGGGCAAAGGCTTGGGGTGGGGGGATAGTTATTTTTATTGTGGAAACTGTGTCAGGAGTCTATACAAGAACTTTTGAATAAAGTCTAATGGAGGTTTTGAGAAACTTGTGGGTTTGTCTTTGTGGGCATCAGTGGAGGCATTTTCCAAGGCCTGGGAAGCATTTTAAGAGAGGGAATCCCACTGGCCCTTAAAGGAAGTAGGGGTGTAGCATGGATGGATACTCAGGGGGACATCACTGAGCTACTGCTGGTAATTGGCGATTTTCCAGTTTAGAAAGAGGTGGAAACTGAGATGTCTTGGTTGTGCAATCCCTGTCAGTTTAAAGCCATTAATAACACCATTTACAAGATAGATAAAGCTGTCTGTGTGCCTCAGGTCCACGTGGGAAGCTGACCTGTTTATTTGGCACCACCTCTGAGCACATCACAAAAGCTTCATTAAAAAAGAAGGGAACAGGTACCTATTATTTACATATTACTATAACCAGCTCTTGCTATGGCTGCACCCAGCTGCGGCTGCTCCGGCAGGCAAAACCTGCCCTTCCCTTCGTCGTGCACAGGGCACGGCCAAGTGCCCCTTCCATGGCTTTCCGGGGTATAAACGCTGCCCGTGGGTTAAAGTACCCCATGAGGGCTCCTCTTCTCCAGTCCCCCCCCCACTCTGCAGCACAGGACCGGCGCCCCCAGCGCCTCGTTGACGGGGAAGCTGCTCTCAACGCACCAGCATCGCGGGGCTGCGGACCCTGCAGCCGCCGCTCCAGTGCCTTTTAGGGTAGCGCCTTGCGCTGCGGGCCCGGGGCCAGCGGCCGCGGAGCTCACATGGGAGCGATCTGCGGCTGGAGCGCCTCTGGCTGCGGGCACAAGAGCTCCGACCGGCTGCGGAGAGCACCAGGATCCGATCCCATCCCCACCCCCCATCCTAGGGAAGGAGGCTGCATCGTTAGCGTGTTTTTTCCTGGAGATGAGTTAGCTCTGGATAAACAGTTCCCATCCCCGCGCAAAGATGTGTATTTGCGGCATCCGAAAAGGATGATTGGAGCAAGCTGCTCCAGTGGAAGGTGTCTCTGCCCATGGCAGGGGTTGGAAAGGGGTGAACTTTAAGGGTCCTTTCCAACACAAATCAGCCTGGGATTCTATGATTCTATTAAATGCAGTGTTGATGAACTCGAGATAGATGTGGTGGATATAGGTATGTCTTTTAAGCAGGCCTTCTTCAGCAGACACCCTTGCTGCAGCAAAAATACCCTTGGCTTTGCTTTCGAAGGTACAGCATCAGTCTTCCTCCCAGTTCCTCCCCCCCTCACCTGAGAGGGAGATAGCAAAGATGCAAAAGCAGGGATGCCAGAAAGGTCTGACCATCAATATAGACATTATGGGTGGGTTATGGTTGCCTACATCTAGATGATGTGTCATTTCAGAAACCCTTGGGCACCAGTTACACAGTGTATGTGGGGTCTCTTTAACCTTTAACATGTCTTCCAGCCCCCCACAGGTGCTGTTAAGTGCCTTGACTTGCAACAGGAGCTGGTATTTAGGTAACAAGGAACACACCTAACTGCAGGTGTGAATGCAGGCTTCTGGACAACCTTACTGTGAAATACTCCATGAGAAGGGTCATTGGTAAAATAAGGGCTGGTGGCTCTGCTGATGGGACAGACTTAGCATTAGGCCTTGAGGACAAAGCATTAAGTCCAAGACTTGCTTGGACTTTATGCAGATCTCCAGGGCAGGATCAACCCAACCTACATCAGCCCTGCAAAGGTTTGTCTACCCTGTTCCCAGGAAACTCCAGTGATTTAGGCCAATTCTGTAATTGCCCTCAAGGGCCACACTGGGCAGTCTCTGGGATGAGCTATTACATTGTTTTTCAATAGCCAGTCTCAAATCTCATTTGCTCTAACAGAAACTCGAAGTGCTTTGGAGGAGCAGGCTGCCCTTGGATGCCAGTGAGACATGAGGCTCCTACAGGCTTCAATACCAGAGCAGAGACATAAATAACCTTCTATGATACTGAGGTATCGTCAAAATTAAGAGTGGGACATGTAGCAGAATTAGGCATTGCAGCCAGATCCTTACATTTAGGATCGTGCCAGCATTTAATGCTTGATCAGCTTCTCTTCATGCTTAGATTTGCACTGAAATATAACCTTCTTGGGCAACCTTTACAAGGAGAGGCAAAATGACATATTTTATTAGCTAATGTTAAATTTATTACATCAGTAAAAGAAGCCAGCCTGAAAGCATATGGATGTACACATGTACCTGCTGAGCTGTTCGCAGTTAAAGCAGGGTTTCCAGAAGTGCCACACCAAAGCAATGCCCTAAGCCACAATTGCTGACACTGCAAGGTCGAGAGTTTAAGGAAAAGGATGTCATCCATACCAGGTGTTCCTGGAAATCAGGACTGTGTCCGAGTGCTTCGGCAGAGATGCAGATAAAGTTAAAGCAGCTAATTCTGGAGGAAAGGATCCTCAGATACCTGAGACATACATGTGGACATTTCCTTAGCCACAGGTGTGCTATGTGGCCATTAACCTGCCCTTCATTACTCTCCTTGCTTGTGAGATGGAAATAATACATCTTTTGACCCTAAAATCATTCAACCTCTGAGTAACAAGGAGCTGATAAGCCGAGATGAGAGCATTCTGAAGATGTTACATTTCATAGGTGCTTATTTGCTTTCTGCCTATGATGTGTTACAGCCCCTGTGCTCCCACAGGTGGTCACTCCCAGGGAGCAGCATCTTGCAGGGAGCTTACCACCAGCAAGCACCATTCTCACAAGCTGATGTGAGTGCTCCACTGCAGACATGCTTCCCACCAACACCAGCAGCCCCAATGGCTTTAAATCCTGCCATCATTTTAACCCCATGGTAACTTTCCAGCCCTTGCCCTTTGCCAGCAATGGGGACTGCTCACAAAATGGCAGCAGGCAGCTTGCCGAAGCACAGCCTTTTGCAACAGCAAATCCATGGCTGAGTTGGACGTGGCAGGGTGCAGAGCCTACAGAGAGCTGGGCCTGGGCTCCAGCTGCATGATGATTTATGAGACAGCAGCAGCGGGTCTGCATTTCAGTCAACCAGAGCAGATCCGAACCAGATGTTTAACCTTTATCTCCATTGCGGGGACAGAGGAGCAGGCAGGGGAGAGAGGAACGGTCGAGTTTCCATGAGCTGCAGCTCCGCTGCCTTCCAAAGTCAGCTCATAAAGAAAAATGAGCCCCATCAGCCAGGAAACTTTGCTTTGGTGAACTATATGTTTTGTTTCGACATTTGCTGCTATAGCGACTGGGCTGAAATAGGAGTGCAGCCGGCTGTGATGACCTCACTCTATGCCTCTAGTAATATCTGATATTACAGAGGTAGAACCAGTACAGATAGCTGAAGATTTGCACATAGGCTGTGCTCTGGTGAGACCCCACTTGCAGCACTGTGTGCAGTTCTGGTGTCCTCAGCATGAGAAGCACATGGAGCTGTTGGAGCAAGTCCAGAGGAGGCCACGAGGATGAACAGGGGCTGGAGCACCTCCTGTATGGAGCCAGGCTGAGAAAGTTGGGGCTGTTCAGCCTGGAGAAGAGAAGCTGTGTGGGGACCGTGTTGAGGCTCCCCTGTTAGCTGCTGCTTCTCTACTCCAGCCCTTAGAGCATCCTTGTATTTACTGAAGGTTTAACTGCAGTGCATGTCGATCTTACCACTTAGTGTCTAGCGATTAAAAGCTTGACCAGGTGCCATTTGGACTGGAAAGTTACACATGCTCACTCACTGCTCACACATTTCTCCCCAGATATCTGGCAATTTCTGTGGCAAGAACTTTTCTGAGTCAAAGGTGGTCAATGGCTCAAAAGAGTTTTGCAGCAGCAGGATTAAACACAGCGAGCCTGACATTTCCCATTAACCCACAGCTCTGCTGCCCTCACAGCACTGCATTTTGCCCCTGTTCATTTCTGTAAGGCTGCTAGAAATGAATGATGACCTTGGGAAAGGCTGTGAGCTTGAGAGCCTGCTCCTGCCCTGGGTGCTGGGTCCATGCACAGTTCTCCAAAGGAAGCATCCAGCTGCCTGGCCTCTGGGGCTTGCAGCGCTTGGAATTCTGCAGGGGTGGATGTTGGACGGGACAGTTTGACACACAGCACAAAGCTGCCAGATCCTGGAGCCTTTTCCAACAGAATGACTCAAAATCCCCACCAACCTCGGCTGCATCCTCAGATTCCTTCTCTTTCTCCATTCCTCCATACCCCAGCTGCGATACAGACCAGGGGCAAAAGCACCACGTTGTGCCTTGTCCTTTGTGCCACCATAGCACTGGGTACAAGCGGTCCCAGACTGGCTCCTTACTGAGCTTAGATAGTTTATTTTGTGCTATATCTCCCCCAGGATGGAAGCAGCCATGGGAGAAGGCACAAGGGTACCTCCAGAGCAGCCTAGAAGCTGCACCCTTGTCTTCATCACTAAAAGCCTGCGTATGCAGAGCAGTTGTAGGTTTCAATCCAGGACTAAAAGCAGCAAGCTGTCCAACAGGGAACCTGACAATTCAGATGGTACCCTGAAAAACCTCAGTGGATGAGCCCACAAGGTCTCTGAGAACAGCAGCAACTCATTACACACTGGTGTGATGCAAATCAAGCTGAGCTTGGGAACCTCAGAGCTTTCAGAGGTGCTTTAAGTGATATCTGCATGTTGCCCATAATCTTAGGAAATGTGTGCTAATTCTCCTCCCTAGGGAGGCTGTTTCTCAAAATAGACCCCCCTTTTCACCCACTTCCCAGCAGGACAGGGTGCATTAGCCAGGTTTAGCAGCCAAGAGAAAAGCCTTGTTAGTATTAGAAAAGTATCTGCCATTTGGAACAGCTGAATGAGCTCTGAAGTGCTTGGCATTAACGCCAGCTTAATGCTGAAAGCAGGAGGTGATCAAGGATGTCAGGCCTTGTGCCTGTGTGGACTTGAGGATGGGGTTAACCCCATATTAAAGAGCCTGACTTGAGGGTTACCTCCCATTTTTAGTGTATTTTTCCCATTCTGACCAAGGCTGTATCTATCCATCCCGTTTTAATGCCTCCAGCACAGAGCAGCCCCAGCTGCATTAGGAAGGAGTGTGAGCATTGGGAAACAGATGGTGACCCTTCCCACCTGCGCTTGCAGCAACCCCATAGCTTCAGGAATCAGCTACTATCACCTGCACATCTGCATTTCACAGCCCAGGATCTGTTCACTCACACACACACAGAGTTAGACACCATTCAATAGCTTTTTAATCCCTCTAAAGCATCCCTTATCTACCTGACGCCCCCAGTTTGAGATCTCAGCTTTGGTCACAGGCATTTGAGCATTGCTCGGTTAGGAAGTGGTGTGCTGAAAACACCACCTCTTTTCCACCCCTGTCCTTCTGCCTCTGTGACAGGCAGCTGCTGGATGCTGCCTCCCATTTATTTGATATTCTATTTTAATTTATAATGCATGCACTCTTTGAGTCGGGAGCAAAACTCATTGCAAAAGAGCAGGCTGCACCCTGGCAGTCCCTGCATTGTGGCTACAGCTGTGTTCCATCCCGAGGCCATCTGAGCTGGTGATCACCTAAAAGATGTGGAGAACACCCCCATTGGCACGTCCTTTGACAGCCTGTACTTGTGAGTGGTAAGCTCAGCTCTCCCCCAAGGAGGCAAATGCTTGTGCCTGCTCTTAGTTCTGCTGTACCATGGTTGAATAAACTTTTTGCAGGTGCAAAAGGAGAGCAAGGGTAGAAAGGGTTTGTTTCTGCAGATAGGCATCTCCTGAACTGCTGCCTCCCCTTGTCCAGCCCCTGTCCTGTACGTGCTTGTCTGCACCAGAAATCCCAGGAATTTCCAATGCACCACTCTCAGGAAATCTCTGCCTTCTCACAGACGTGTCTCCAGAGGGACACTGATTGCACAAGACAGGCTGAGTGTGGGGAAGGGAGAGTCCAGAAACAAAGAATGACAGGAATACCAAGCAACAGCTCCATCGGAAAAAGCAGTCAGGAGCTTGAAGCTCCTCCAGACCACTGCTCTGGAAACCAAGCTGAAAACCTTGTGACATCAGGCACTCTCCAGAGGTCGCTGCTATTTCTCAACTGTAAAGCCTTAGGAACATCATTAATGGCCCATGGTGGGCTTTGGAACAGCTGAAGAGACAACTCTGTGGTGCCCAAGCGCATCCTGCAGCAAGCTTCCCATTGAACACCATGGCAAGCCTCTGGCAGCTCGGTACTGGAGAGCATAAAACACATCAGTCTTCATTTGCTCTGAGAATCCAACACCTGGAAGCAGAACATGAGCAAAGCAGGAAGCAGAAGGAGAGAGCATCCTCCAGGCCTGCTTCTGGTCAGTTCTTTGCTTCAAAGAACTCCCAGCACTGGGGGACTACAGGCAATAAATCCCTCAGTTGTTCTGCAAAATAACCAGAGCAGGTTTGTATTGCACACAGGTGAGGGTAGTGAGCACATCACACAGATGCAGAGCAAGAAACGCAGGAGAGAGACGGGCTCGTGGAAGAGGGGCTGAGGAAGTGTTTCCTTTGCCTTTTTGATCTGATTTCAGGCGAGGCATGAGGTTGTTTAAGGAGATATATATTTGCATTTTGTAAAATGAGCACATTACAAGGAGTGTTGCTGAAAGTTTTATGGGTATGTTGGAAAGCCACTAGCAGGTGAATTGAAATGGTTATCCCAAAGGAGACAGTGCAATCCCAAGTTTCTCACTGATTGCACCCCCTGCAAATAACACCCAACCACCCTATTCTGGAGGTTGGGAACAGGATAAAGAAATCTAACAATAAAATGTACAACGTACATTTTACAAACTCTTATATTTTACATACATAGGAGCACCTCTGCTCGGGAGACAGGCTGAGAGAGCTATGCTTGTGCAGCCTGGAGGAGATGGCTCTGGAGAGACCTTAGAGACACTGAGCAGCTGGAGGATGATGGATATGTTATGGACACGAGCAAAAGGATAGAAATGAAACAATCAGCTCAACATCCTCCCACAGGCTTTACCTACTCTCTGTGTGATGGGCTTGAGCCAGACCCCAAGGTCTATCAATCACTCTGGCCTTGGGGTAGCCACTCTTGCACCCCTCTGCTGGGTTTTTCCCCTGCTCTCCTGCATCCAACAGCCAGGACTGACTCCAGGCTCAGACCCCTCTGAATATGCAATCCCTTCCAAGCTCCATCAGTCTGGATCTTCTCTCTGCCTGCCCCAGCTCTGACTCACAAGGCAGCCCCGCACCCGCTGGGCTGAGGCTGGACCCCAACCATGGCCGGCACCGGGCTGAGCATCGTCTCACTGCCTCCCACACAGATCCGGGACTCAGCGGCGAGCTGCAATTAGCTCATTGTTGGGGAGCTGCCAACCTGACCACAGAGGGAATGGAAAGGAAAGGGGGAGAAAGAAAAAGGAGGAGTAGAGACATACAGAAAGGAAGGGAAAAGGAGAAAAGGAAAAAAGGAAAGAGAATAAAAGGAAAAAATATATAAACAATAAAGAAAAAGAATTAGGAAGAAGAAATAGAGAAGGAAGAAGAAAAAGGGAAAAAAAACAGAAAAAAAAGGAAAAGAATAAAGAAAAAAGGAAAATGAAAAAAAAAAAGAAAGAATAATAAAAGGAACAAGGGAAAAAAGAAACCCAGAAGTACATGCTCAGACCAGGAGGGATGCAAGTAAACAACTAACTGCCTGGAGAAGCAAGTGCTTTTAAAGACCCTGCTTGGCCAGTCTCCTCTCTGGGCTGGTTAAGACACAAGGATTGTTCACAGCCATAAATCCCCATGTGAGACTTGGAGGAGGTCCCTTACTGATCTTATTGTTGCTGCCTCTTGCCCTAAGGGACAGGCTGGTAGGAAAAAAGGAGATTTTGGTCAACATCCCCAACAACTTTAATATTGGTTCAATTACCATCATTTATCTGTGAGGGCTCCTGCACAACTGCATCATAAAGACAGGGTCCCCCAGGACAGCCTGTGGGCACCTGGTCCCCTGCCCTTATCCCAGTCCATTCAGTGAAAATACCTTTGAGAAACCCAGGACTTGTCTGTGGCCTGAGCTGCATTCATAGACCAGTGTCAGACCTTTTACCAGCTCACTGGGAATAAGGAGCAAGGGAGATGCCAAGGGCTGCATTAACATCTCCTAAACCTCTCGCAGCCCAGAGCAGGATGAAGTGCAAAGGAAGGCACATCCCTCAGGCTCTGGCTGCAGTGAAGGGCATGTGAGCCAGCCATGGGTTACACATCAAGTGTCAAGATCCATCAGAATGAAACCAGCCTGTGAGCTTGAACCAATTTGTTTCTTTATCCAACAAGTGGGAGAAAAGCACCTCCTGCATTGACCATGGCACTACATCAGACATGGATGGGGTATAAATTGATGTTGAAAAGCCAGAGAGCAAATCCCACCCAAATCTTACTGACACTGTCATACACCCAGTGTAGATCACAGCTCTTTATTTCTTGCCTAATTTTAACAGCCTTGCTCGGAATCAGAAGGCAGAAACAGTTTAATGGCTCAAGTCCCAGTGAGTGCAGCACCTCTGGGGACTGAGATCTGCCCAACCCCAGGCATATGCCCTGCTCTGGAGTCAGAAACCATGCAGGATTCAGGTCCCATGCACACATAGGAGTGCCACCTGCTGACACTGGAGAATGTACAGCATCACTTGTGCATTAATCCATCACCGGTCTCCAAGGCAGGGGCAGCCACTGCTCCAGGCAGCACTTGCCTTCAAGGAACACTGCCTGGTGATGCTGGTCCTCATTCTCCTTGCAGGAAAGGACAACACTGGCTGAGGCTGGAGGGAACCACCATGCTGCAAGCAGCTCTTGGCAATACACTTGGTTGGTGGTAAAGCATTTTCAGGGCCTTTTATTTGTAATTTGTGGCTGTTGATTATTTTTTATATATAATATATATATAAGTATGTGGAGACATTGAGTGACCCTCTGGAGAGGCTCAAGGGCTCACAAGGCAGTGTTGAAACCCCAGTAGCATCTTCCCATAGAGCAGGGAGAGCAAAGCCTTGGTGGGTGGGAGCAAGAGGAGGAACTCTGTTTAAAATGGGAAGTATTGTATGGCCTCATGTAAGGCCAGGTCCTGCTGGAGGCTCATGATGCAGATGCTGACTGTGTTCTTACAGCTTTTACAGCCTGACATTGTGGAGGTAAAGGGCAGCAGTAAGGCCCCAGCCTGTTTTGACCCCAATAATGATCTGGTCCTTGCAGGGCTCTTGGCATCTGAGGAAGCTTTTGACTGCCCAAATGCTGGGAAAGGGATCAGTGCTCAGCAAGGAGGAAACCTCCCTGCAACTCAGGTATGGCCAGTGCAGCACCAGGGGGATTCAGACCCCCATAAATCATGAGCAGCAAGAGCCTCCCTGTCCAGCACCCCAAGAATACACAAGAGATGTGCATTTTCCAGGGCAGGCCCAAGGTTTTACTCTTTGAAGAGAAAAAAGCATCCTCAGCTGCACTTTGAGCGCCTCAGATGGCTGGAACTTACTCTGTCCAAGCAGATGATTCCCTGGCTACAGGTTCAGGAAGCTGTCTGCAAAGATTACATATGGTTGTTTTTCCTCTTTGTTTTTAACTCCCAGTTTGCTCATCCCATCCCCACCATTAACCCAGCTCTAAATGACCTCTGATACAGTCTCACACTGGAAGTCCTCTGCAGCCCTACCGACGTGGCTAATCCTCAGGAAATGGTATAAATAAGCTAAGAACCCATCCAGCAGCTGAGCCCTTGGCTTTGGCGTTTTCCAGAGACTCGGGGGTTGCTCCCAGCTGATCCAAGGCAGAATTTACAGTCTTTTCCTCCAATTAGTGTCTTTTTCCTTTACTTCATTGACAGAGCTTTCTGCAGAAGGCTTTACTGCAGCGTGCAGCTTCTCATGTTTTACAGGGATGGCCAAACACCTTGAAACGGTGACTGACAGCTGAAGCTGGACTTCAAGAGATTCACTGCTTTCTAGGAATACCTTAATCAGCAATGCCTTTCTATGGTGAACACTCGAAACTTCACCTTAACTTTTTCCCTTTTGATTACCTGGCCCTTTGCCGTGTGAAAAGGCAGAGCATGTGCTGGTCCAAACCCCCTCATGCACCTCCCAGCAGCAGGGGCTGACTCTGGTGCCCTCACAAGCTGCTGTTTCACAGAAGATCCATCCAGGTGACACTGTGCAGCAAGTAATAGCACCCGACGTTCCTGGCAGGAGCTTGGGGTGGGAAGCTGGCAGGTACCCATGTGCTGCTGGGCTGAGATGGAATGAAACGGCCCTGTCCCAGTTCTGAACTGATTCAAGGATGGAAAACCTTAAATCCCACCCTCCTCCCCCTCATTCCATAGAGAGGAAAACATTTATTTTCTATGAAATGGCTCAGAAGAAAAAGAATTAGTGGAAGCCTCAATGCTGCTCACAGGGGCAGGAAAACACAAACACCGAGGTGCGGGCAGCAGTGCCCTGATGGCTCACAGCAAGGTGTCTGAGTTCCTTCCCCACTGTGGCTGCATGTAAGGAGTGGGTAAATCCCAGGACCCAGTGCACAGGGATCGAAGAACAGTTTGTGTTAGTAAAGCTCATTCAGTTCCAACCCCTGCCACAGGCAGGGACACCTTCCACTGGAGCAGCTGCTCCAAGCCCCTGTGTCCAGCCTGGCCTTGAGCACTGCCAGGGATGGGGCAGCCACAGCTTCTCTGGGCACCCTGTGCCAGCGCCTCAGCACCCTCACAGGGAACAGTTTTTCCTAAGAGCTCAGCTCAGTCTCCCCTGTTCTGGCAGGTTCAAGCCATTCCCCTTGGCCTGTCCCTACAGGCCCTTGTCCAAAGCCTCTCTCCAGCATCCTTGTAGCCCTATTTTAGGCACTGGAGCTGCTCTAAGGTTGCATATGGAGTCAGGATAGTTGTGCCTGCTTTCTGCATTTTTAAAACAGTTCAGACTTGCACAAAAGCACCCTTTCCAGAGGATCCATCCCTCTGCTGGGGTCAGTAAATGCACATCCCAGGCACTGCCAAGAACCTTCTTACAAGTGCACACAGGGAGAGAACATTCTCTTCACTGCTGCAGCCTCACAACTTGACTGCAGCTGACTCCAGTACCTTGCAAGGAAGGAGAAGAAAGCAGAGAGCTCACATGTGGGCAAACAGTAATAAAGTGACCAGAGTAGAGCAATCCATACTGCTTGGAGCGGCCAGGTTCCTACAGCTCACTTTGGAGGCAGGGAGACACGGCTGCTTTGGGACAGAGCGCTGCAGAATGCTGGGGGGACTTCTGAGGCACGGCTTGGGAACTGTCACCATGGGGCCAAATCCCACCCCACAACAGAACTCCCTACTAATACAAGACATCCCATCTTCATACCGCTGCAGAACAAAACCGGGTTTGCATTCTCTGCTTTCTGGGATAGACTTAAGCTTGCTAAGCCCCGCTCTCATGTTGTCAGGTGTGTTACAGAGCAGCACATTGCTGCAAAGCTCTTTAAAACTGGTTAGTATCCTCCACAGAGCCATGTGGGTGCTGCTCAGTTCCACCTTCACTGGGCACCTACTAAGGCAGGGCTGACCCGTTTCACTGACATACAGATGGGAGATCTGTATGTGAGAGAGCTGAAGTCTCTCTCCTGACTCCTCTTTTATCATCCCACTTTCCTATGCATCCAGCAGCTGCCCCTTCATCTTCACTTACACAAACAGCAGCAGCAGTGACAGAACCAAGAGCCTTGTGTTATTTTCGCAGGTGGCTTTGTGCACTGGTTTTAGGGTGTTTCAGTACTGCAATTCCCCATTGCCCTCCCAGGACAGAAAAGGAAACCACATACAGTGAGTGAAATTGTACCAGGGCCAAAACCAGCCTCATTAACAGAGGCACAGAGAAGAAACCAGCTTCAATGACAGCTGATTACTGTAAGGGGAGTGACTACTGCCAGTGCCTCCAGCAGGCACCACAGCTCCTGAAGAGAGTGGGTTTAAGTGCTGTGTTTTTATCATGTCCTGCTCAGCTACCTCTGGAGTCACTTGTGTAACACAGAAGTGAGGAACCTGCTTGTAATCTCCAGGATTTCACTGTCAATATCAGCCTTTTCTTAATGCCCAGGTTGCTGATGAAGCCTCTCAAGCCGGGAGCTCCTGGACCAGTGGTTCCTGTTAAACCCAGCTCACAATTTGCTGCCCAAGAGGCTCTGAGATAACACCCAGTTGACCTGGCCAGTTCAGGAGTAACCTACATGGCCCAGCGACACCAGTCCTTAAACCACCACCCATCTGCATCTCCTGGGGCTCCTACCCTCCGGCTGGGGCTGCTGGATCAGGACAGAGGTCTCTGGGCTAGGAGAAAGTCTACAAACACCCTTTGCATCTGCCCTTTGCTCTTGCTGCTGCCTCTGGTCAGTGCTGGAAAGACCTGGATGGGTTTTGGCTACTGAAGAGAAACAGCTTTTGCCTAAATTTTGCCCAGGGTTGCTCATTTCCATGTGCAAAACCCTCCTCTATTTCAGATGATTCCTCAGCATTTTCTTCAGCCCCTGACCCTCTCACACAATCGTACTGGCACTGAAGCCAGAAAAGTTTAGTCATGGCCTAATTCCCTTCTGTGCCAAGGAGGACAGAAATGAGAACAACCCACCGATGGACTGGATCCCAGACCAGAGCTAATGAGCTAGAGAGGTATTAGCCCAGGCAAGAGAGTGTGAGCCACAGGGCCACCTTTCAGTTAAGTGAAAGGACCTTCCGGTTCCAAAAGCCTTAAGCTCTCAGACCAATGAGGAAATAGGGAAAATCCATAAGGTGAGGACTTTGAAAAAAAGTTTGTGTTATTGAGTATTTCCCAAGCACACATGAGGTCTGGCTAGACCTCAGATCTGGGAGCTGTGTGCTAAAAGTGGGTAACGCTCAACCCTAGTGACTGCTACAGCTCTCACTTCAGTTTCCCTATTTCTTTAAGAAGAAAACAATGCAAAAGAAAGCAGAACATTCTATGTTTCCCTTGGTTTTGAAGCAAAAATTCCTAGTGTGACTCTGACACCACCTGAACCAGTCTCTGCTGCCATCACTGATCAGAGGGTGCTCAAGTGGTCTGCCATGGAGCAAGGGAAGCCGAAACTCAAGCCTCCCATCCAGGGTAAGGAGCCCAAAATCATATTGGGGTTTCCTCCCCCATCACCTATCATTTCTTTTCACTGCATTGCACAGTGTGCAGTGTGTGTGTGACCGCTTCTCCACCACTGAAGAACAGTCTTGTGCAGTTAAACTGTGCAAATAAACTTCAAATACAGCATTTTATAAGCTCCCATTTTAATTTGTTGTGCTAACAACACACCTGAAACACTTAAGCCCTAGGGAGCAGCAGAGTCACATGAACAGTAATAGAGTAATTGTGCAGGTTGGATCTGAAGAAACAGCAGCTCTTTTCAAGAAAGATACCCTATTTAGGTTGATCTATTGGAAATAACAGTTAAACTAAGGGAACTTTATAGGGTGCAAAGTCTCCCCCTCCTTGTCAGATCTGTGGCAGATAGTGGTGATGTGCTTCCCTCGAGCACCATGAGGGCCAGCAGTGGCAAGGGGCATGCTGCAGTCACTGCCATCTGCTTGCTGATCCTGTCCCTAAGAGCAGTCCTCAGTCAGGAACAGCACATGGGGATATTCCCATTTAAGGAAGTGCGCTGTTATTGCACTGCTTCTGGCCAACATTGATTTATGCATTTGATACTGACGAGTGACAGAGCCCTTATACAGCACTCTCCACAGTATGTTCAATTCTCAGCAGATCTCCCTATCTCCTTTGCACCCTGTGATGGTTGCTTAGAGCTCTTATAAAGAGAAAGGTGGATGCAAGGATTGATTTCAGAGCAATCGTCTTCATAGTTAGAGGGAACAGCTATTGTGAAGGTGTGAAATACTGCTTTGAATAATTCGATAGCTGCTAAGTGATATGGCTTTGATCTGAGATGCTAACTTGCTGTCTAAGCAAGCAATCAGAAGGCACAGCTACAGAATGGCCCATCAAAAAGGACACAAAACCACCACCCATCCCACTGAAGGCTGAGGTATAGTAAATAACACAACAGTAAGGGTACGTTTGAATGACAGCCATGGCAGCTCCTCACTCAAGGATACATGACCTAGGTAAACCATGTGTATGAACCAGTACAGGCCAGCTCAGCCCCCTGCATCTTTGCTTCATCAGGAAGACAATCAGGTAACTGTTGCCAGATACTTACTTCACTGCACTTCTGCTTTGTTTTGCAGTGGTGCCATCACAGTACTGGGCAGAATGTGCCACCTTTCATTGCCCCCAGCCAGCTTCCCTGATCGAGGGTGCTGCAGCACGCAGCCCTCTTTTGCTGCATGGTGACCATCCCACACAGTTTCATCAGGGGCTTAAGGAAAGGGGGACTGTGACAAGGGTTTCTGCTTGCAGATGTGACTCAAGCTAACAGCTGGGTCCAGCTAACATTAGATGAATAACCTACCCCATGGGGCTACATATCTGACAGAGCCTTCCTACCACAGTGGGTGAATTGCAACCGTGGCTGCACTAACACTGTTGGTGCTTGGCCACCCACCAGCATGGGCCTCCAAAGGACATACCTCTGTTAGTGACAGGACACTATGAGACCATCTTCTTCCTCTGGTCAACCCTAATGGTCCAAGTCACTGGGACTATGAAGCATCTGAAGACTTGTCTATCACTTTATGCACTGACACTCCATAATGAGCTCCAAAGAGCTCCTGTTCAGCATCAGGCCTATAAGGAGGGAAGAATGAAAGGCTGCAACTTTAGGGATCAGAGCTGCTTTGGGGCAGGACATACACACTTTGCCCCAAGCACACTGGAGGCAGCCACTTTGATCTCTCCTTGAATGCATAAATGTGCAGAGCGGAAATATCTGGTGTTCAGCTGGGACAACACAGAGCACAGCTGGGACCCCAGAGGAATCCAAGGCGTTCTGAACTTCTCCCAGCACTTCCTGCTTTTTGCTCTCCTCCCTTGTCTTTTTTTCCTTAAGAAGTGTTCCTTTTCCCAGGGAGAGGTATCAAGTTCATGATCCAGCCGCTGTGGTGGGGGCTGTGCTGTGAGTAAATAGGATGTGGATGTGCAGTTACAGAAGTATGAAAAACTATGGGAAAAGTATCTGTTAAAGTTTGCCTCCTCTCCCTCAGCATTGTAGAGTATTGATCTTCAAACCCACACTCTGCTTTCAGATACCCACATTAAATAACATTTGCAGGCAGCATTCATATGTGCCCAGATAATTGTGCCTGGATTAAGCCACTCTGTTTTACAGGTTTTACTCAATGTTTATAAAGCACTAAAGCATGAGCTCAGCACCTGGGCTGGCTCCTACCAGCCAGGGAAGGAGGGTCACTTTATCCTGCCTTGGCATGAAGAGACCCATAAGAAGTGAATATATTTGCACTTTTGGGCCTTCTCACAGGTATGATGATGTTTTTGCAGTGTAACTGAAGACTTTTAAGTCTGGAGTTTCACAAACCATGGGAGCCTCCCCCAGCATGGAATTAGGGATGGCCAGTGTCCCTGGATGCTCGTTTCCCACCCATACACCTCAGTAATGACTGTTTTCTTTCCATCCTCACCCACTGAGAAGCCTAAAAAGAGCCTGGGCAAGCTCTTTACTTCCCTGTGCATTGTACTAGTCTGACCTGAGATCATGGGTCAGTATTGTTGAACACTCATTTAACACATTACCTGATGAGTTACCAAGTCTACCAAACCTCTTTTGAAAAGAGAAATTAAGAACATACAGCATCCTGCAAAGACCCTAGAAGTTAAATGTCCATCTAAGCTAGGCACTGGGGACTCTAGCTGATGGGAAGAGAAAGCAGCAGCCACTCAGGGTGAGTCAGCCTATCCAAAGGTAGGTGGGAAGAACGCACATTGAGCCAGTTCCTTTGGGAAGGCAAACCTCACTTTGCAATTCTTACATTTTATCCCAACAAAACGGGTATTTCCAAATGACATTTGCCCTTTTGTGCAACATGTACAATGTCTTTTGGAGCCTTCTAGAAGAAAAGGCCATGAGTCATTTGGAGGAAAGGGAAGCCACAGGCACCCGTGGACACAGAAATCCACACGGAGACTGGGGAAGGGCTGGGAATGGTGACCAGTCAGGTCCCCAGCCAAACTAGGGCAAGATTCTTGCTCAGTGAGTCTGATGACCATGTACTGTCAGCGGAGGGGGGAATTCTACAGGAACATCACCAGGATGGCAGCTGTGGAAGTTGCTAGCAAAAGGCACCAAGCCAAAGAAATGAAGGAGTCCCCACAGAGTATATTCCACATACTAGCTTCCCATCAGCAAGTATTCATTAGGCATTCAACAGGCTGGGCCAGCTCAGGTTTTCCAATATGCTCCTTTTATCCCTGAAGAATACCACAGGCTTCTCTCAACTCAGTCTCCCTTGGAAGAAATGAGAAGTTCGGGTTACATGGAAATGGTGAGCTGAGGTTTCAGGATGCACGGAAGGTTACACACAATGTGTGCTGTGCCAGGCTGACAGCCTGTGCTGTTGACACGGTGCCCATGCCAGGGCATTTCAATGAGACCTTGAGAGAAAACCAGCTTTGTGAGACCTGCTTTACTCTGCTGAAGTTCTCCCACCTCTGGATAACCTTGCTGGGGGTCTGAAGAACCTGCACATGGCCTCAGCAAGGTTGCTTGTGGACACTGGGAGCAGGCAGGAAGTAGCAGGGAGCAGTGAGGATTACAGGAGTGCTCCGGGTTTGTGGCTACATAAACATCTTTGCCAGGAGGTGATCACATCTCTCCATCACTACTGGTGGTCCCCACACTGACAAGGGTGTTGAATCACAAGAGGTGAAGAGACAAACCACAGGGCTGGGGGGCACTGAAATGACATTTTCAGCCACAGACATCTTCCTTATCTCTGGTTTTTTCCTGTTCTGAGGAAAACAAGGGTATAACAGCATCAGTAAACAGCTTCCCACAAACGGCTGCATTAAGAGGGAGTGGGAAAAGTCATTGTTGGGTACACTTTTCCTTGTGTGCAGCTCTCCTCATCAGATAAGGCAGATGTGCATCTTGGTGGCACTGATACGAAACTGGGACAGAGAGGCAGCTGGTGAAGCATTCGCACAAGAGGGGAAGCCAGCCCAGTGGGTCAGGCACTGCTTGCTACCAAATATACAGGGCAGACATCCTGCAGGCAGGCAGCAGCTCCTCCAGAGAAGAGCCCCATATGCATGACTCATATATAAAACATCTGGGGCATAAGTTTCCTGCAGGACATGTGGTATTTTGCATGCTGGCATTATCTGAGTTCTGTGAAGGGGAGGGTGAATAGTCAGCAAAAAGCAGTGGGCCCCATGCAAAAGGCAGTGGTATCATGGGGTCCTTTCTGGGAAAAAAACCCCAAACCAAAGACAACCACAGAACAGACAACAAAACCTGGAGTTTAGAACTAGAGGCTCTTTAGGTAAGGACAGCTCTGGCCATGTGCCATGCTGCAAAACCTTGCATATATCACCAGTGCCTCTTCCTCAGGTTGAATTCCCCAGACCCCATTCAGAAGTGATGTAGGAACCTAAGAAAAGACAGATAAGGTCTAGGACTTGCTGACTGACTGACAGCTGTCTCTGGGGCCATGTAAGGTATCTGCAGGCTCTTCACAAAGGTTGCCAGCTGAAGTTCTTTTCAATTCATTGTATTTTCCTCCTGCCCAAATGAAAAAGCTTGTATTACCACAAGAGCTGCCCAGTGTCAGTTTTCCTTACGTGATGAATATGAACAATGACACTTCATCTCATGTTACAAATGATTCTGCTACTGACAGGCTAAAATGCTGTCACAAGTCAACAGGACACCAGAAGTGCAAACGTACGGGTTTGGGGGTTATTTCTTTGGATGGGAAGCATATAAAAACCCCAGGAGTTTTCCTTGGATACATTTGGGAGCTCTGGAAAGATGTAGGTAAGTGTCTTTATACAATCCAGGAGCATGAAGTAGTTCTTTCCAGTTCAAAGAACAATCTCCAAAGTAAAACTAGGGTTTTTGTCAGGATGAATTCTTCTTGGCTTTGGACAGGAGCTCCAAAGAGACCAGAAGAGCTCTTTACTTACATCACTTGACCTCCTGTGTCTCCCGAGTTTTATTCACAGTATCCTGCTTCGATGGATTTGCTTTGAACGGCACATCAAAAGCGTTGTTAGTGGAGCAGTTACAACTGTATTTGGTTGTAATTGGAACCCTTGCTTGTTTCCTAGAAAGCTCACACAATGCAAAACAACCCCAAACCAACAAAAGCTGTAAGGAATAGGGCTGGGCTGGCCCAAACATTTGATAGGTGAGACTTGAACAAAGCAGACCCCTGGCAAGCTGCACTCTATCATGCTATCATAGCAGGCTGTTTATGCTAAGCCTGGCTAACTGCAGCATGATGAGAGGCTGCAGTCTGGGCTGTATTCCTCATCTTGTAAACAAAATGAAAGGCTAAGCCTTTCCCGAGATCTCTGACTTTAGCATTTGCTGTAACACTTCTGAACAAAGACATCACAAAGCACAAATGTCAGCCTGCAATGTCCCAAGACTCCTGCATTTCCATGGGAATCTGGAACTTAAACTGGGGAAGCCTGAGACAGGTTTCCTTGAATAAAGGTTTACCCGTCCAAAAGGCAACTGGAACACCTTGAAATCTGCAGACCCAAACAAACCATGCTGCAGATCCCAGTCTGTCTCCACTCACCCTCTGGTATCTAAACCTGTCCTAAAGCACCAGCAGTGCATGTACTCAGTAACACTCCGACTTCTTACATGGGACCATAGGCACATCTGCAGGACGGGAAGGAGTTGCAGTCTCTGCTTAAAGCTTCTGCTTCGGCATACCACAGCCACCTCAACCCCTATACCCCTGTGCTGCCATCTGACCAGCCACTCCCCACCATTTCACCCAGTTTCACCCCAGTGGAGTAAAACTGTTTGCTGGCAGCGAGATCAGGCTCTCCCTTGGATGAACTGAAGCAGAGGCCATACATGTGGTGCAAAGATGCACTTGTCTACCTGAGTAGGACCATAACAGTCTGCTGAAGCACTTTATTGCTCGCAAGCTTGGCTTTTAAGTTTGGAACAATCCTGGTAAGCCACTAACTGAGGAAATTCAAGAAGATGCTCATAGTAACTATCACTCTTGGGATAACATTCAGAAAAGAAGAGTTTTGGTTGGGATGAAGCTGTTGAGACAATAATTCCATAAAGTATCACACTGATGGATTTCCTTTGATGCTACAGCTGAAGATATCACAGATTTCAAGAGAGGGGGGAAAACTTGAGTTTCCTCAAGGACAGAGCAGACTGCTTTACAAGGAGCTTTACAAGGCCTCTCACTAAAGAAGGTTGAGATCTGGAGAAATCATCAGCAAGACAGAACAGGGAACAGAGGTTTCAGGCCTGCTGGGGGTCCTGATGCTGTGTGGGAGTCCTGGACCAGTGTTCACAGTTCCGTCTCTCCCTGATTCCTTGCACAACCTTTGGAAAACGATTCCTCTCCCATTCCCAAATTCCCACGATGTAAAATGAGAGGATTCACAACATCTCTCTTGGCTATTTCATGCAATGGGAAAGGGACTCTTTGAATCTGTCTGTATGATATCCAGCCTCGCTGTCAGTTAAAGCCCCTGGGTGCTGTCGTAATTCAGGTTTGTTCAGTAACTGATACAGAAGAGCTAATGTTAAATTAGGGCAGGTTTTTATTGTCACCAGACCACAGGGATCACGAAACAAGTTTATAAAGGAGCTCTAGCACTACTGACATGAACCCATCCTCATCTCTGCAAACAGACTCACACACAGGGGGGCTGGCACGTGCCATTTTGTGTCTTTGGAAAACCCCAATATTTTTAAAAGCTCCTTGACAGAATAAGGCAAGTGAAATAAAAATCACATTATGGAAATTTATCAGTGAATTGCTTAAAGAAACACCAGAAATATCACTGCAGTTTGCTTTAGGAATGCTGATTCTTTTTTCTTCTGGCAACACAAAACCTCTCCTTTTCATGATGTAGCAATAGTGTGTTGCAGTAACAGTAAAGAACAGACTATTAGTGTACTATAAACAGAACACAGTATATAGCATCCTGGAGTCATATTCTAATCAGATCTTCATCAAAAGCCAACGTAGCTCATGCAAAAGAAATGTTTTGATAGTGTTGCAACAAAACCTGCACTGTCAAAGCTGGGGGAACCTAGGCCAGCCTAGTAAAACAAAGCTCCCTTTCCTGGCTGCGAATAAACCATTCAAACAGTTTTATCACAAGCCTGCCACTTGAGTCAGACTCACAATAACTGATTCAGGAGCACATCCTGGTCCTGCCTGTCCCAGAGAAGTCAATGGCTTCTTTGAGACAGATGTTGATGGCCAGTTGCAGAGCACATCACAGGCCACCTCTGAGCACACACAGCTGCCGGACCAGCAGTAGGTGATTTGTGCACAAGCACCAGACAGCAATGCTAAGTGGCCTTGCCATATGCAAGCACTTCATTAAGGCTTCAGATGTGATTAGGTCCATGGGACCCCGCATGCTCCCAGTAGGGCCCTGCTTTCCACCTGGGGGTAAGCTCTTCCTAACCGCTGAAACAGTCCTCAAAGGGACAGTGTGAGTATTCCAGAACAGACTCATTCCACTGGCTTTGGGTCAGATCTGCAGAAAGCAGATGAAATCCGAGGCAAACCCTTGAGCATCCGATGGAAAGATTCCCACTGGCTTCAGCATGCTTTCAATTACATTTGTGGCTGCAGCCCAAAACACCAAGTTCTCCAGGTAAGAGGTGAGTTTGAGTGACACAAAAAGGCCTCAGAGATCCTTGGCTGTCCATGGAGGCAGTCGTACCTCCTATCTGAGCAAGGAGCTGGAAGACACCCTGCATGGCACCCCAAGAAAGAGGTACTGGAGACAACTATGTTGTTTTCTCCTTTGTCATGCAAATACAGATCATCTCCCCAAGTGCTTGAAACAGCTGTGGAGCTTCCTAAGGCAGAACTGCTGGAAGCCACTCCACTGTGGGATTCCATAAAATACTACACCCTGCTCTGTTCTCCTGCATATGTGTGCATATTGTTTGTTTTCCCTACACATTGTATGCTGCACAAGTATGTTCATTTCCTGGCAATCCTGAAGCCATGAATGACCTCAGAGCACAACAGATGCTCTTGCCCTGCTTCTGAAAAAGCTGAGATTTAACAACGAGCAGAGTTTGCAGCACGTGTTTGGAGTCCCATGGCCTGCTCTCATGCTAGCGAGAGCCCAGCAGTCCAGAGGGACCCAAAGCTCAAGCTATGTGCTGAGACACAGCCCTCAGGGACCTCTCTCTCTGAACAGAAACGGCCTCATGGTTTATGCACATCAGTGTATTCAGACATACGCTGGAGAAGCTGCTGGCTTCCTCGACAGCTCAGACCACGCATTTACATGAAGTTCAGGGTTACTTTGCACTTCGATTGGTACATAAACGTGCTGTGCTTTCATGCTTGAACAATTTAGAGGCAAATCCTCTCTTCTTGACCCTTGCTATGACAGGAAACCTAAAGGGGGAGAACTGGCTGATCCTGTGCACAGAGAGGGAGCTCAGTGACTCGTTAAAAGGAATATCACAGAAGCAGCTACAACCAAGACTAGACATGCTAGGGGATACACAAACAAAAGAAGGAAAAGTCTCCACTTAGGAGAGCTTATAATGCAAGCAGCTAAAGAGGAAAGTCCTATCCCATTAACTGCTGGAGAACTTAGGCAGATAGGGGTTTAAAAGGCAGGATTAAGGTCGCATGAAAAATCCTCTGGCAGAGCCATGACCTGAACTCACTGTCCTGAAAGAACCCCAGCATCACAGCCCAGCCCTTGGCACTGCCTCTGCCTGCAAGCTCCGCTTTGGATCTGTCCTGCTGAGGGTGCCAGCAATGCTGGGGAAACATCTTCTTGCTGGAGAAGACAACAGAGGGTGGGGTGGGATGAGAGTGACTCTGAGGGGACTGGGGATTATCATCACTGTTGTGGTGCTGCACGTTTGTTTGGGCTTTCTCCCTTCTCAGCTTTGCAGATGGAGGAGAAACTGCAGCGACCATCACCAAAAGCTTTCCCTGGCTCTTTGACTGATGCCCTGACTCTGACCCCTCTTAGAAGCAGAGATGGGGAGAAAGAGGAGCAGCAGGGCCAAACAGCTTCCTTGGCTGCAGCCTGACAGCAGGCAGGGGCTGAGAACCTCTCTTTGTACCACTGATGGAGGACCTGGCTGATGAGGATGCAGCATCCTCAGTCCTAATTTCTGGAGCAGATGTGTACCTTTTCACCTCATTAGAACTTCTTAGAGAGCCAGCTCATATGAGAAGGCACATCAAAGCAGCTAGAGGAGCCTTCAGCACCCAAATCTGACCAATCCTCCTGTTTCTTTCGGGGTTTTAAATTTGCAACAGTGCTTTTGTTTCTATTCCTCATTTCTTTTGTAAGCAGTAAGTTTCCTGGGGGCACCAGACCACCCCTTTGACCTTGCTCACATAAAAACAGAGGTGATGAGTGCTATCACTGAGCAAACAACTCCAGGAATTTCACAACAGAGCCAGGGCCTATTCCCCTAGACACAGCCCTGCAATACAGCAATGCTGCTTGTAAGGATTGCTATTAATATTTCAAGGCCTCACCACAGAGCTCTGAGCTCAGGGATGTCACATGTATTCAATCATTGCCCAGTAGCCACCCCCAGTTCTCCCAACAGCTGCACAGGGAGGAAAATACCCACAGCCGTGAGTCAAACACCAATACCGGTTAAACGATCCCAAAGGCTCTTTTCCTCTGTCATTAGGGGCTTTTTTCCCAAGCCTGCTGATTGCCTCTGGCTCTTCCCACTGACCTACAAGGTCAGGGATTCAGCCAAAGCAACCGGGCAGGGACTACATCCCCACTAACTGCTGAGAAGTGAACATCTTGGGGCAGGGTGACCTAGACTGGCTCTTCTGAAGATGTGCCCTTTCAAATCAGTTCCTCTCACACCATCCTTTCTGCCTCTGCTCTTGCCAAGGGTCTGTGCATGGAGTCTGTTACCAACATCCCAAAACCTGCTTGCTTGCTCAGGGTGCAGACCAGCATCTGTTTCATTGCTTAGGGGCCTGAGCGCATCCCTCCTGAACACAGTTGAGCTGGTGGGAAGGAAGCTTGCTCAGGCATGGCCACTCCATCTGCTGCTGACTCCATCAAATGCAGCATCAAACACCACCATTAAATACAGCACCATTGACTCAATCTCCTCATGAGCTTCTGGTACTCCAGGGAGCAGCCTCTGTCTCTGGTGCAGCATGAGGTGTGTCCCAGCAAACCCTCCTAGGGTCACCTCTGCTCCTGTAAAACCAGCTCCTTTCTTCAAGACAAGGATTTCCTGAGAGATGAGCAAAGAGGTGAAATTCTGGTTCTGGTTGACTCCATCCCTCCTGCCTGCGGTCAGGGCCGAGCTACCTGACAGTGGGGTCTTTGCTCACCGCATGCCATAGGGGTAATTCCTGCTCTACCTCTCTTCCCCAGCTCTCAGATCACACTGTACAAGCTAGCCCTCCACCATGGGATTAAACTCCCCTGAGTTCAAAAGACCCTTGGAGCAGGTTTTTTGGTGCTAGTTTGGGGTTTTTTGGTCGGTGTTTTGTGTTGGTATTTTTGGTGGGTTTTTGTTTGTTGGTTCTTTGTTTCCAACAGCGATAGCCCTCTCAGAGCCTTTCCCTAGTGATGCTTATTCCAGCATGGGCCACTTGGAAAGCTGACCTAGGGCTGATGAGCAAGTAAGATAAAAGCGAGGAGCTACATCCAAGTGGCAGATCCTGTGGAGCACCAGGATCCTGTGTGAGGAGCCGTGAGGAGGTCAGTTCTTGATTAGAGGGGAGCCTGCCTTTGGAAATGACATTAAAGGCCATCCTCAGGAGAGGCGATTGCAGCTCCTGGCTCTGACACGGGCCTCCTGCCTGACTTGGCCAACTCCATCTTTCCCATTCTCCAATGTCAGTGCTATGTTTTTGCTCTGTCTCGTCCATACGTATCACAAGGTTTTTGGAGGAAGGGTAGGGTCAGGCTTTGCCCAACCATGTCTGTGATTGCCCAGTTCTGCTGGGTATGATCTTGATGTCTGCCTTGCTGGCAAAGTGTAAATGCCCTTTCAGCCCAAAGTAGATTCTGGCTCTGCTTAGCTGTTTTTTTTAAGTCAATTAGTTACTACAGACATGTCCCAGCTATTAGCACATCATCAATCATGCACGAAAGCAGCAGGGTTTTGCCATTTCAAGCCCCACTCCAAAAAGACTCTTCTAATTGCGGATGAATACTGCTCTGCCTATATCCTTGTGATGTGCTTTCTTGCTGCTTTTTGATGCACTTTTCTCCCACCCACCTCACACAAAAGCTCTTTGTCAGAAAATACATCTTTATTTATTAGAAAGGAATTAATGAGGGAAGTTTGGTGGGTTTTCTCGGGTCTAGAATAGGTTTCCTAGTTAGACAGAAGGAACAAAGCCAAGGAAATGCAGTGCAAACCTGGGGAGCAGCAGACTATATTTTGCTTTGTGTATTTAATTAGACAAAGCAGCACTATAAAGAAGCCTTTCAGACCCCACAAAGTGTTACATTGACTAGGGTGTTGGCTCTTATGAGTTTCATTCTGTGCTCCCATTCTCATCTGGGAGAAAAACATGCACTTTCCAGGAATATTTCTAAGATGGCTATTATTATCAGGATACAGAAGAACCGTTCTGCAGGGAAAACACCATTTGGTGTTGATTAGCCTTGATTATAACAGTGCAATACAGGTACTCTTGGCACTGCTCTGAGCTGAAGAGCAGCTATTAGCATCCTTTCAATGGGAGAAGATGGCCATCATGCTTGGGTTGGGTCAGCCAAAGGAATTAAAGCAGCTATGAGGAGTTCAGCTCCATCTCCTCATTTTCCCTGCTCTGATTTCAAAGAGCCAACCTGGTCCAGAGCAGCCACAGTGAAAGAAGTGTAAGGTGTATTTGGGAGGCCTGTTTCATAGCCAGTGTTCCTTGCCTGCCTGCTGCATCTTCCCTTCATGCTATGATTCAAGCAGGATGCCTGGAGTCTTCCTTCAGTTTCTCTACCCAAGTTGCAGGAAAGATGGACAACAATCTGTTGATAACTGTGACTAAGAAAATCCTGCATCTTTCTCTTTGCAAAGAGACATTTGGCTCACCCATTTTCAAGCTTAAGTTTTTCAGCTTTCTCCTCCACTTTAACATTAAATCTCTCATGGTTAACATCAGCTGTGACCTAAAAAAACAAGGAATTACATTCATTTTCTCTGTATTCCTTTCCCTGCTCTGAGCCAGCAGGCAGAGCTTTAGGAGCTGATATTTCCCCCTCCCACATCCCTTGTGCCCTGAAGATTGCAAAAAGCATTTGCTACAGGATTCCATGCACTCAGCCCACAAGAGGTGCTCAGTCTCTTCTCTATGCACATGATTCTGTCCAGGTTTGCACATTGTGCTTGACTCCCAAGAACAGTGAAGCCAAGAATTGCATCTTAGCAGCTGGTAGACAATAAGTTCCCATCAGCTTTCCAGCACACATCCCGGAGAGTGATTCAGGGCTTGAAAACTGGTGCCAAAAGCCAATGGCTCAAAATGACAGGAAAGAGAACAGTTTCTATTTAACAAAGACAGGCTGGGGTGAGGAGGAGGATCAAGGGCCTTTCCAAGACTTTACTGTGGAAAAGGAAGAACCCTCAGTGTTATCAGGGCTGCCTTTTGTCTTCTTCCTCATCGATTTCTGCAGGTCCTTTTAACAGAGATGAACATAAGCAACAGACAGCAGGATTGAAGGCTCTCTGCTGATTTTGCTGCCCTCGTATTTCTGTTTCCATGACCATGATCCCCCCAAAAATGAGAATTAGCACGTTTTCAGCAATGTATACATTTATAACAGGACCCTTGAGGCACATTGCTTCTGCCATAAAAGCAAACATCAGCTTAGGAACAGTTAGTTCTATTGACTAGACAGGAGTAACAGCACTTAGTTTGTTCACTGGCAATATCTATCTCTCTAAATGATATCAGATGGGCATGAGTCAACAACCTAGCCTTGAATAATGTGCTGCCCAGACTGCCTATAAATAGATTTTACTTTCCCTCTTTCATACACAGAGCCAAGGGGTCTACTGGGGACAGACCCACGCCTGGAGAAGGAGGTATTGAAGTAGCTGCATTCTCCCTAATCTCTTCCTGCCAGAGGGGCCATTAAAAGTACAGTAGCCACCCGCTTGCTTTAGCTCTCATTTATAGCTGGGTGGTGCAGGAGCAGAGAGCAGCAGCCAAGTTCTTCCTATCTCCTCAGTCTCAGCTGAAAAAAGGCTCCAAAGTAGCTGATAATTAAGCCCTTATTATTTCCAATAGGCTTTAACCATGGGTATTTTTACCGCAGTGAAATCCAGAGCCAGGAACACACACTGTACACAGAGGGAGCGGCAGCTCTGTTCTGCATGCTTGGACAGCTGGAGTCTTTGCAGTGGCATTCCTGGGAAACAGAGAACTTAAAGAGTTGGCTTTAATGGTGTTTTCACTCAGGGTGCAGTGTTGTGTCAAACCAGGTGGTACTGAGAATACTGCATTATCTTAATGAGTTACAGGAAGAAGCTGCACTACCTCTTTTTGAGGGCACACAGCATTTTCTTGTTGGGACTCAAAGAATATATTCTGGAAGCAGGGAAACTCAAGTTCAGTCTTTCTCAAGACCTAGGTCCAGTCAAACATGCCTAATGGCCCTCTGGGTTATGTAGCAGCAGTGCAATACCATTTCCAGCTGGCTGCTATTTCTCAAGCCCATGGAGAAGACAAGCACAGGAAGGTGAGTAAGCCTATGGTGAATTTTGGTGGGAATTCTAAATCAGTAATTTGCAGTCTTCTTTTTCAATCAATTCATGCCGTTTTATGCCTCTCCCTGTTGATTCAAAGAAATGAGGGCCAGGGTTGTTACCAGGGATAGTTTTAGCAGAGCTAAAGACTAATGTTAGAGGAGAGGCTGTTCACAGAAAGTCCTGATACTTCAATTCCATGTTTCATTTAACTCCAGGTCACACAGCCACAGATCTGAAAAGTTCATCAGCTTTTGTTCAGATTATTCCCTTTATGTATTTTACAGCATAAACAGAGGCAGGAACATTCAGGCAAGGTCAAAAGAGGACTCTGCTCCCAAGCTGTGTGCTGAAATGAATGGGGAAAACTATATATGTTCATTTAGGACTTCTTGTGGGGTTTTTCCTTCCTGTCTTTCAAGAGAATTCAGGGTGGTGAATGCTGAAATTTTGGCTTTGTCTGTGGGATTTTACAGAACTTTTATTGTTTTTCTAACCCTGACCCAAGGAAATGGAGATTGTTCACCATTTACTCCAGAACTGGAGTTCACAGGGGAAGTGCTTTGGAAAACCCCAGGTTGTGTCTCACAGCTGCTAGGATTTATGGAAATCTTGTACCCACGTTATAGGCTATATGTAAGAGATGAGGTGTTTGAAGAAATGTCCCACAGAACCCAGGAATGATGGTAAGGAGCAGACTGAGACCATGCAGTTAGGTTAGAAACTTCCCATTCCACATGACAAGTTGAGAATGGTGAATGGCAGGTCAGTGAAACCCAGCTCTTGCAGGGCTTGGCACACGCCACACAATCACTTTGTGCATCTGGAGTAGATCTTCTATATAGGAAGCAGACTTGTTGCTGCCTGGCTATGCCAGGAAATCTCAAAGCAAATAGCAGCCACCCTGGGCAGGTGAAACCCCATGTTGCTGGAGAGCAGCAGGTCCAGCATACAGGGATTAGACCACTGTCAGCCCTGAGAACAGGGGTGAAATGAATGCATACAGTCCAGTGATGCAATGATGTGATGTAACATCATTCATACAGTAATGACACTCTGAGGCTCTGCAGGTAACACATGTGCTCCCATGTGGACTTGATTGTCCCACCCTGCTACAGGACAGCCTCTCTCCTGCAATTCAGTGCCATATCCTTCATGTCCTCCATACCTGGTTATTTTCCACTGCAGCCTTGACAATAAGCACTGCACGTCCTTCAGTTATACATTGGGAGACTACGGCCAGAAGGAAGCACTGCATTACCTCAACCAAACACTGGTTTTAGTACATTTATTCTTCATCATGCCTATTCTTTGATTTTACTCTGAAGTCCATGAGGGGTGAGGAATCTACCATTTGGTGAAAGGTCAAAAAGCTACACACAGTGCAGAAAGTTAAAGGCAAAAGAAAAGTCAGTAGAAGTGTCCTTTGTTTCACTGCAGAGCTAAATCCCTGTCTGTCCAGAATATTACTTTGGAAGCTGTTAACGACTGATTCTGAGATCCACAGTCAATCACAGACCTAAATAAAGGCAAAGCAACGTGTCTTTAAGTACCTAAGTAAAGAAGAAAGCCTTGAGGAAGAGGTGGGAGACATGCCTGTATAAAGAGGAAGACAGGCAGAGCTTTTGGGGCACAGCACCTGCTGAAGGGAGTTGGAGATTTCTGACAAGGAAACTGTTTCTTTTGAGATCATAGAAACAAGACATCACAAAAACAGTCTGTAAGTAAGTCATTATTTTTCCAAGGCATACTTCTCCAAATAATCAATTTCTCCTCTTAATGGGAAAAAAAAACAACCCTATATGAACCTGCCAGGCCAGAGGGACAGCGCTATCCTCATCCAGCACATCTTTGTTTTTCCACAGGCACTTTCCAGTTTTAATTCCAAGGTGGTGAGTCCTCTCATCCCTTTGAGCAGCCCATTCGTGAGATGCATAAATCACAGATTAGGAGGTGACCCGGTCAGCTCTTGGAACTAACACAAACCCAGTGCTTGCTTTCAGCTGCTGCCTCCAAGCCATCCACACGGCTGCCTCTGGGCACTGAGCTGCCAGCTCCTGACCCATTTTTAGCTCAGGTACAAGCACACAGCAGCTCCCACACTGCCAGTAGCAGTTACCCTAGCTCTAGTCTCCCTTACCTCTTACAGACCATCAATCCCCTCGGAAATCTCCTCCAGTTGCTCTCTGGCTTCAATTTCAGGCACAGCTTGTTGGAAAGCATGCCAGGTTACTTCCCATCTTGGAGTAAGGAATACATTTCCACTCTTTGACCACCTCTTTTCCCTGCACAGCACAACTGAAGATAGTTACACCATTATATATCTGGATTGGAAGAAACCAAAATGCCCCAGGCCTTTCAAACCCGTGTGCTGCTTATACAACAGACAGAAACCATGGCCTTCTTCAATACTATCAGCATCCCACTGTTATCAGTCCTCTACAGATTACTGAGGGTCTCACTCATTGCACCGAATGCAGCGAGCAGCTGATGTATGCAGGGAACACAAGATGTTGTAACCTAGCCTGAAGTGTGCTGCTGGAAACCTTCCCAGCATGAAAACAAAGTCACTATCACCAGTGGTCACACTCCTGTCTATTTCTGTTTGCATTCCTCCTTTCTTTTCCAGCTTCTTTTGGCCTTATAAACAGGAAGATGTAAACATTACAACTATCACATTCTTTTCTATTGTATCATTTGAAGTGACTTCTTGAATCACTTCAAGAGCTTCTTTGGAGATGCTTCAAGAGGTGGAATTCCTGTTAAGGACTAGGCTGCTATGTGGGAAAACTTAATAAAAGTCACATTAATTGGGAGTCTAATTGAACTCTTCTGTTCAGCCTGGACATACACATTCTCCTCAATGTGATGTGAAAAGGCAGAGACATAGTGCTAAAAACCATGTAAGAAACTGGACATAAATAGACTCCATTTACTCCTAGGTTGAAAATGACTGAAGGGCAGGAGAGCCTGAGGTGGAAACACCACATGTACCAACTCTGAAGTTCATCTTTCCCAGTCACCCACTCATGGCCACAGATGCAGACATGATGCTGCACAAGACAGACCCTTGGACCTATCTAATGCAGGTATTATTATCAGAGTGGGTGTCATCACATCTGCAAGTAATAGTATTGTAATATATGAGGCTTTAAGGAGAACAGTTAAAAACATTATCAATAATTTTATAGGAGACAAAGACTGGTAAATTATAATGAAGGTCACTGATACACCACATGTTGAATTCTTCCACTAGCTGGTGTTTAGCAGCCATAGAGATACACAGCAATAGCACCAGAGGGAAGTTCTTCATCGTGGGCCAATTCATACTAAGTGGTGCTTCAGATTTTGTTACTGTTATTTGACTTTTGTTGGTAAGAAGTGATTTAAGCCACTGGAAAGTTAATGACAGCCAGTGAGGCCTGGACACATGTGCTGTCCAGTGTCTCCTCAAAGAGTCTGGTGTCTGTGAAAGCAGAGGGGAAGTTTTGCTTTAAATTAACTACCCCAGGGCTATCATTTCTCCTATGTTGAGGATTAAGATGAAGTAAAGGAGGGAGTTACAAAGATGAAAATGCAGAATAAAACAAAAATTAAAAAAATAAAATCAACAGACATAAACACTTTATATTTATTTCATTTTCCAAACATACTCCCACAGGGATGCCCATTGGTAATAAAGGAACTGAAGTCAAGCAAGAGTGATGCATTGTAAACTCAGGGCCATGAGCACAGTTTACTGTTTCTTTGCTCCCAGATACTTAAAGGAAAAAGACATGCTCCTGTGTTGTAGGAAGTGCACATTGAACAGACATTGCTCTCGGCTGGTTTGTCTGGTAAGCAGGATGGGTGTGAATCAATTGCAGAAGTAGCAGTTAGGTACTGATAAGTGCATACAACATCCAAAATCTAACATGTCTGAAGCGATGACATCTTAACAATGCACTTTAATGCAACAATATTAATGTGATTCTTAACCTTACCTTCAATTCAAATCCCTTAAATGCCCAGTTCAGTGAAGTGAGCCTGGAGGACTATACTAAAAAGTCTTCAAACAGTTTTTGATTGATGGCTCCCATCTTGTATCCAGATGCTCTCATGACTTCATGAACACAACAAAACCAGGCACCCAGCTCATCTGAATGCCCTGTTCTTAACAAGATGAAAACCTCGAGGAAAATCTTGGTTGTTCCTGGAATACAAACAGAGGATTTTTTTTGCTTTAAGTTTCAAAACTTCAGGTTCTTGAGAACGAGCCAGTTCTCAGTAGATAAAGCAAGTATGCTTCTAACTAACCAGACCTGTAACAGTTGGTTCAGAAAAGTCAGAAATACTTAGAAGGACATTTTAATGCCTGCGTCTGTTGTTAATTCCTTTGAGCCCATTTGTTCATAAACACAGCAACTTGCCCCAAAATCTCCATCCTCATTCTTGTATTCCCTTGATTTTGAAAGAGCCTTTATGCTCTACATTTCATTGTGTCCTTTGCTAGCTAAATACATTCAGAGAAAAATTACACCTTTGAGTAAACAAAACTACCTGCAGCAAGCATAAAGCATACAAGAGTAGGTTGAAAATCTAGACTACACTGCTATTAAAGATGAAGTATTTTAAAAGGGGAAGAAAGGGTGCAGTTGTAAAGAGGAAGTCTTCAGATAAAACCAGAGATACTGGACGGGAAAGAGCTCAATCAGGAACTCATCCTTTGACTCTCATCTAAAGTATTACTCCAGTAGGATGCTTAAACTTATGCCTAACCTTAAACACAGTGTCCTGAGCCCAGGACCTCCTGTCTGCCCTGAGGTATGTGCTTAAATGTCTTGTTAAACTGAAAGAAAAGCTTCATGATGGGAACTTCTCCCATCACCCTGCCAGCCAGCTGGCTCTGCCCCAGACCTTTGCAGCATCCATGTTCAGCCTTTTCATTGTGCTTTAGCTGTGGCCATGTGAAAGCTCAGCACTAGCATTGAACAATACCTAGTGACAGCAGGTACTGTTTATTTTGGCTCAGGAACTGTTATTTGGTCTGCTCTTACTTAGCATTAGGTGAGGCATCCCTGCCCATGATACAGTGTTTGGAACTGGATGATCTTAAGGTCTTTTCCAACCCAAACCATTCTATGATTCTATTATTCTATGATTCTCATTGCCTGTGCAAGGCCAGGAAGAAGCGTGTTAGCTCCTTCTGCAGTGTTACTCACAAAGTTGGTGGCATCTGAGTCATGGCTGGTTTGGGACTATGGTCTGTGTGTAATTAGTCACTGGAATTTGGTGGGAGGCTATATTTAATAGCACCCTTCACTCTAGGGAAACAGGGAGCCAGAGAATCTTTAAGGACCACAGATGCATTATAAACTCTTTCCACAACCGCAGAAATGTGGCAAGCAAGAAGACAGCCAAATGAGCACAAAAGCATATGTGTAGGAGGAGGGCTGTACTGTTGCACCCCTGCTCTGTAATGTGAACACAGCCTTATCCAAGCATCCCATCTCCCAGCCAGCATCTATAGTGGTACTGCTGTCCTCTCGCTGTGGGGCCATTTACAAGAGACCCTGCAAGCACTAGACATCCTCACTGCCTTTGATGCCAGGCACACCAGTATGAGACACGATTGGATCAGGACCTGAATGCATGTAGAACAGCTACTGCTCAGCTCAAGCTCTCGCTGCTCACTGCTCTGTCTCCAAAACACAATATAAATGTAGAGAGTCTTACCTCAGTGCTTTAGAGAGTTACATGAAAAGGCAAAGAAAGCAAGAAGGGAAGAGGATGCTGTCAGGATAACATCAGGACTCAAAGTCAAACCAGAAAAAAGCCTAAAACAGTCATAACCACAAAACTATCGCTAGGAAGGGACAGAAGTCACACACATACACCTCTATGTGCTTTTTCAGCACAGCTAAAATCTGAAGCTTCCCTTTCTCCCTGACCACCAGGCAACTTTCCTAAAACAGGGCCTTGTAGTGAACTCAGCCAATTCCAAGCCTCTGCTTTCCTCTAGCATTGTTCACCAGCTTCCCTCAAGTCATTCCAAGATAAACAGATGAGGACTATCGTCTGTTCCCAATCCAGCCTTCCCATCTGAAAGAGGAGGATAACTGTTAAACTTCATCCTCCACAGGGGCCACTGAAGATGTAACTATTAATACTTAGAGATGCTCAGACATAAAACAGAGCTTGGGCTTCATCCAAGAGTTACTGCATTCAAAGGACGATTTCAGTGAGTTCAGGGAACCCAGTGCTTTTGGACCTAAACCAAGAGACTGGCATCAGCAGTGATACACCAACAACACAGCTTCATGTCACAGCAGAGACATCTCCCACTTATTTTAAACAAATCTGAAACGTATTTAGTCTGGAAATGATTACTTTGCTTATTCAGATGTATTTGATGTTTGGCCACACACTGCAAATGTGGTCAACTGGCCCTCTTCCAACCACGGAAAAGAGATCACAGCACCATAACCAGAAGTGCATTACATAGGACTGAATAATACATACACACCATAATTAAACCCCCACAATTTAAACTGTGGAGCCAATGTTTTATGGTGGCTATGAGAAGCGTGATACATGTTCTCAGATTTCAAATAGTGCAATGTTACTAAAGATGCATGGGAAAGCAGATGTTTTCAATAGTTTGAACCCTTAAATAAGCTTATTCTTCCCAACTAACTGCATGCAGTCAGGAGGAAGACATCACTGCACGAATGGCTCATACCATTCTCTCTGTCTTTACTCCAGTGGAAAACTTATTCTGACCAAAACAGGTATTTTTTCATTAAGACTCATTTTTCTCAAAGCAGCCACATGATGAGATGCAATTGAAATAGTCTATTTCTTTGTTTTGATTTGTTAAAAACCTGTATTCTCCACCAGTACTTTTCCTGCTTCACACATCAGACTACAATATAAAGCTGTGTATCTCTATGTGCATGTTTATCACCCAAGCTTTAATGGTACAGGTACTGCCTCCATCTTTCCTTACACAGACTAATTCCATGGATAGTGCTTAGCTCTGCACCCACCATGGTGTCTTCTGAGGTGGCAGAACCAGGCCCAGACAGAATAGGAATCCGTAGACCTCCTGTGTACTAACTCAAACCTGTCTGAGTGCACTGTTTTCTCCATGGCCTTACATTAAGGCTTGCTTTCTCTTCCAGCCTGACAAGCAGTACTGAATAGGAGAATACAAAGAGCCTCAGTCACACAGTGCTGCAGGCATATGACTCTCAGTGGACTGTGTGTTACACTCACACACGAAGCTGCATGCTGCTCAGACACCAGCCATACCAATAGCTGGGAGAGGCTTAAGGAAATTAAGGCTATCAAAGAGGGGATGCAGACATCAGGGTGCGGAGAAGAAAAGCAAACCTAGAAGCAAAAGTGGAGAGTATCAACCACAAAGGAAAGTGCAGAGGACTATTGCAATGAAGGATCTCAGGAAGCACAATTTACAGGCAGGACCACAAACATCTGAAGCAGGAAAGCTTTCAGAATAGATACAGTTTAGACCAGAAACTATAAAGCACAGCTGCCCTGATCATCTTGCACTATTAAGAGAGAAGAGAGGGATGTCCATTGAAGTACTGCTCCTTCTCATCACTCAGAGAATGCAGGCGATGCTGATGAGCTTCTCCTGCTACTCAGCACAGGAGGCAGCAACCCCTCTAGTAAAGCCAACAGTCATTTCAAGAGAGAGCAACCAGGAAACCATTTCCAAACAAGTCAGCTACTCATAGATCTCTCTCCACATCTTCCACTGTGTCACACTCCTGAGACATTACTCCCTGCTCCCTGTACCTGTCACAAGCCCTTCCAGGTGAAGATGCTTGCATACCTCTTGCTCACTGGAGGGATTTAAACACACCTGGTAGGAGCACACAAGTAAGTACAAGGCAACATGCTATGAAGGGGACACGAAAGCTCTCTCATTCAAATGTATAGGCTTAGTACAAAGTCCCTTTGCCAGAGCAGGAGCTGGGACTGGCTTCCCTTCACACCAGGCAGGTGTTTAATGTGTGAGGCTGAGCACCTCTCTCTACCTCCTGGACACAGCAAATGTTGGGCTGAAGACCTAGAGGTGCTCTGCTCTGGGCACACTCCCAGAAAGGGAAATGTTCGAGCAACAAAGGCAAAGAACAGTCTCCATCATTTAATAAGTGAATAGGAGGATGCTTAAGGTAACACAGGACATGCTGTGAGGATGATGCCCCTCATGGGGGCACTACGAGGTCACAGAGATGGCAGGAAGAGAACAATAAGCACTAACAAAGGGCAAATTCCATATATTCCCTTCCATAGGTTCTCACTAAGCTCAAACACAAGTGCTTTATTCATCAGAGCAGCAGCTCAGCTCCCTGATTTCCTTAGACCTGAGGTTTTTATCAAAGCAAACTGCAGCTGGATTGCACAGGGAGAGAGCAAGCAGCATGTAGTCCTCAGGGGCAATCTGCATTGGTTGCAAGCAGGATAGATATCAGTAAAGCCCCTGTCTTCCAAAGCTCAAAAAAGATGCTGTTGCATCATGTGAAATCCCTTTAAACACATTCCCTTGCTTTCTTTAGCGGTGATAGCAAGGAGGGAGGAACCAGCAGCTGCACACACCTAATCCAGCTGAGATTTTTTTCCATCCTGATTCCTGTAAATATTTACTGTGGAAGCAGCCAAGCCTTTCACTGCTTCCCACTCCAAGGATGCTTCTTCTGCACCATCCATCTTCCACCAGCTGTTCGAGCTTGTGACCAGGCTCAGATCAGAAGCAACACCGCAGAGCTGCTGGACTCTGCCGCCCTCCCTCTTCTCCGCACTGCCCATGTGTTGCCTCTCTCTTTCGGGTACATCTTTCAGCCCCCAGGCATCTGCTAAATTGCACTGAGATTCCCAGCAAAGCCCTGGCTTCCCTGAGAAGCCCCAGTCAGTCTCCAGCTCAGAAACATGCTTCCCTCACCCTGCACAGCAGCATGGAGGAGGATCAGACAGAACTGTGCAGCAAGACCTGCCCTTTGCCTCAGCAGCAGCACATGCTATTGTAGATAAACTGGTTCCTACTGCAGGCAAAAGTGGCCTCTTTGAGCTTGGTTCATCAGCCCTGCTTGGTTTCAGAATAGATTATACGTACCTGGAATGGGGTGCTATAAGAGGGACGAGGGACACAGGGCCACCTCATAGCTCAGGCAAAGTGCAACTGGCTGAGCAAATATAAAGATAGGCAGACAATGGTCTGTGTGGGCTCTCTGCTCCACATTGCCACTTAGCTGATGAAAAGGCTTGCAAAGGCATCAGCTCCTTCCTCAGGAGTTCTTTTTCTCTTGTTGACATTTCTCATCTATTTAGCCATCTTCAAGCCAGGACCTGGTTCCTGCAGAAATCAAGATCTTCAGTGGTTTAAGAGAGCTGTCCTGCCAGCTCTTTCCATAGCAAAGATGGCACAAAGAGGGAACAGTTGCTCCTCAGACACTGATAGATTCATCACAGCTTCTGAAGAGCTCTCTGGCACACAGACCAACCTGTTGATGTTACATTCACTAGGAAATAGCACCGTTACTTTGGATAAGGAACTGGAGCTGTTGAGGAAGGATACATGCTGCTGCTCTTCCAAGGAGCAGTGACCAAGAGCAGCAAAGCAAAGCAAGCAACCACTGTTCGCACCTTGTGCTCAGTACAGCAAGGCCTTAATACCTCTAAAGGCAACATGACAGGCAAACATTTGACTACATGATCCGAAAACCAGGAAAACAGAGCAGTTCCCTCATCTTCCTGCCACTCACCCCCATTTGCTAAATGAAACCCTAAGTGCCAGGCTGTGTTTTCCAGCCCTGTAAACACTCTCCCTAGCCAACCAAACTCAGATCACAACAGGATGAACTGCTTTTCTCCACTCCCTCAACTCCTGAATTCCTACTCCACAGCTCCCCATCAGGCCTGGTGCTAATTAGAGCAGACTGTGAAGTTCACTATGTCTGTGAGAATGGGAATGGCAGCAGTGAACAGATGTGACACGAGCTGTTGCAAAACCTCCCATTCCCAAAGAACTGATGCCCACTGCTTCCTCAGTCGCCTCTCTGGGAGGAACTACACTGGATTTACCCCCACGAAGCTTACTAAAAAGGAGTGGGTTATTTTGGGTTAAGGTCTTTCATTAATTATCCCCTTAATGACAGGTCGTATTTGTTTATAAATGTCCCTTTCACTGCTCATTTGATGGCACCCTTGGCAGTGACAGCCCATAATTCTTTATAGCATTTGTGCATGTCTGTTGTCTGAGGCAGACTTCATCAAAGCCAGGCTTGTGTTTGCAGCTCTAGCATTTAGTTCAGTGCACAAAAGGGAAAGGAAGGCACCAGTCTTTTAAGCAACAGCATTCCTATTGACATGGTAGCTAACCATGACACAGAAAAATCCCAAAGGATTAAGTCAGCCATTTTGCAAAGGTCTAACTCTAATCTTCCTGGAACCACCCTGGAAAACATATCTTACCCTCTGGAGTTCTGTGTTCAAACTCTGACCCTAAGAGCTTTCTATCCAGTCAGATCTGCATTCTCATCCACTCTTCCATTGCGGAATTCTAAGCACTGAAACAACTGTAAATTCATGCTGGGAAGTAAATATCATAGTACCTCCCTTATGGTAAAAGATAGAGGTGATTTCAAGTGATTACACTGGCAAGAGCAGCACGTGGTGCTTCTGGGAATCATAGTTGAAGTTCTTTCATCGTATCACAGTTTGGACAGAGAGAAAAGCTGCACCATCTTTACCTGGATCCCACTGACCTCAGTGTGATGCACTGAAACTAATGAACTGCATCTCCTACACTAGCGAGTGTAGTTCAGTGTTTAGGCTCTCTCTGGTCTTCCAGAGCCACCATGGAAACCTCATGGTGCAAAGATTGGAAGCTATAGGAGTTTGGACCAACTCCTGAAGTCCTCCAGTTCTCTTGGCTTGGATTCCTAGGAGGCTTCTGGAGAACATCTGGATCCTACAGTATTCTCAGGAAAAGATGTGAGTAGGAGGCTGGCAAGTAAGTTCTCACTTTCCCTGTGAGTCACAAGGGAGCCAGACAAGGAATGTCTCCATAAGCAGACAAATGGGACAGGCTTAATGGCATCTTTAGTGGTGACATATTTCTTTACTAGCTGCCAGTTTGTTACTGGAACAGCTTTGGTGCAGAACAAGAGTGACTTCTAGTGCAGTCCAGGAATATGGCCAGATTTATGGCTTGGCATTATCCCTCCATGTGCTTACCTTCATCAGCCTGTGATGCCTAATGCAAATTGGACTTGGTTGTAACTGCAAAGTGCCTGTAAAAGTGCTGGGGATATTGCTCCCCTGGTGAAAGCCAAAGCCCAGCCATGTTTCATCTTGCAGACATGGAGAGCCAGGGCATCCAAGGTAATTTCATGAAGTGACAGCATACACATGGCTTCTTGTGGCAGCGGTAAACTGGATTTCCTAACTCAGGAGTTCGTTCAGCCTCTCCAGGGAGCAGTCTTTTCAGGTACAGTGATAAATACACTACAGCCTGGGCTTCCTTCCCAGTTTAAGAGCTGAGAGTGCTGCCTTCTTCCTGCCTGATGCTCCTGAATAAGGCTGAAGCATTTCCTCTGCACCCCCTCCACTGACCCTCTAGACCTGCACTGGCACCACAGGCAGAAACTGAAGGCAACCTCCTGTACCTCACAGGGAGCACAGCCAAGCCAACCTGCATGGAGAAGAGGTGCCCACAGGGTCATGCTCCATCCAGGTAAGGCTGGTGACACCACAGCAATTCCCTGTGCTCAAAGAGAACATGAACGTTTTCTGAAATCAAAATGAGAATTAATACAATTAAGATGCTCAGAGGTCTGGAGCACCTCTCCTATGGAGACAGGCTGAGTTAGACAGATGGTGGCAGCCTGGCTGGTCTAAAAGCTTTTAAGAACCATAGTCACATCACCCCAAGCACCACTTTTCAGATTTCCATTCTCTCTGCCTGTATGTTCACAATCCTACACTGACTTCAACTAATGGCAAGTAAAACCAAACCCCCAGCATGCTTCTACTCAAATTGTTTTATATAGAAAAGTACAGAGGAATAGAAGAGGATAAAATAGGACAATCACAGAAATAAAATGAACTGGTTAATACACTTCCTACTTGGTGCTGCTTTTGCGTGACCATGTTGTCAGCTGACAATTCCTGGCAAGAGAAACCAAGAGAGATGCATCTTAGCTGAACAGCATATACTCACTGAGAAGCAGAACATGTACATTGACCATAACTGTGCCTGGCTGTCCTTTTTGTACAAGATCCAACTGCACGTAGCAGCCTTTTCAGAATCACAGCCCAAGATGTCACTCAGGAGGCACAGTGCCAGATGTCTTCCTTTGGCTGTGCTTTGAACAGAGCTTCCCCAGACAACTGGATGGGATAAAGATGTCATGCTCAGTCACTGCAGGTGAAACCCTGGGTGCACAATGTCAACTTCATTTCTGCAAGCCAGGATCTTGCAGGGAGATGGTCACATCACATCCATCTAGGAACCCAATGCAGCCAGCCACTCTCCAATCACTGAACAGAGACAGAAACTGCTCCAGAGGGTAAGGCACAGCAGAAACCTACTTTGGAAGCAACAAACAGCCCCAGCCAGGAGCCTTTCCCTACACTGTCTGCCTGAAGATAAGTGATGGAGAAGTTTGATCGAGTTCTGACATCCGAGATTGCTCAAAGCATGGCAGCAACTTCTGGAGTGTTTATAACCAGACATTTCAAACACAGAAGGAAAACCACAAAGCACTGAGCCTCCAGCATGCTGGGCTCTTCGTTCTCAAGTATAGAGTATCACTCAGCTGTTCAAAATGACTGAATGGGGCTTTGAACTCCATATGCTCTCCATATGAACTCCAAGTGCTCCATAATGCAAATACACTTGACATATCTTTCCCCTTCATCAAAAGCCTTCCTTGAGTAGCAGTTGGTTTGAATGCACAGGAAAGACTTCTTGTATTCTAAAGTTCGTAACAGTTAATAGAGACCTCATTAAAAACCTGAACATATTCATAGGACAGAGCTATTCCAGAGCAGGCTGGAGTTTCACGTTTCTCAAGAGGTTTCACTGCAGTGTTTTTCAAGGGAAATGTTCCAAGTTTAGAGCCTGAAATGGCTCCATTTAGAACAATGTTTCTTTCTTCTACACATCTTTTTTCCAAGCTCAGCTGCTGAAGCTGAACTGAAATTTAAGAGATTTGTCATGTTCTCAATATAGTTTGTTCCTGTTTTATTAGAGGTGTGATTCCTACCCCCTTGGATTTCAAATGGGAAAAGAATTACTGCTCATCCTTTTTTCTTCCTCAGTAAAAATACACCTTCCCCGCCCAGACACAGCAAAGAGAATAGACCCAGTTTGTCTTTGGTGTGTTTGTACCTCTGTCACCCAACAACAGTGTCTCTGCTTTCTAATTTAAGTGCCTGAGCTTCATGGCACCTCCTGGAGCAGTGGAACGTGTTCAGTTTGGGGAGCAAAGTGGGTTCAGAGATTTAAACAAATGGCTAACGACTGGCTGATTTAGTTTGGGGAAATGCCACAGCATTCCCCCAGGTCCCTGTTTGAGTCTCTGCTCCCAGGAAGCCTCCAGTAATCATTACAAGACAAGCTCAAAGCTTCTCCTGCAATGGCAGTAGTAATGGCGTTACATCCCACACCCAACATAAGTACTGGCTTTATGCTCCTGGCTGCTGCCAAGGCCACGATGTTGTTTTTTCCTGCATCTTTAGCTCTTGGGCAATGTTACACTTCTAATCTGTACATAATGTTCAGCTTCATCTCTCACATTTTATGGACTTGAACACTGAGGCAATTTGCATTGCTACTGGAAGGAGTGAATCTCCCTCGGTCCCTGGACAAGGAAAATCTCTGTCAAGGCAGACACTCTGGCATAGCCTTCTTTTCATAGAACACAGGGAAAACAAAGCACCTCTAGAGCTGCCTTTCAGTGATGACGACCAAGCCTCTGGAGACATGGGATTTATTTCTAGCTCTGACACAGATACCCAATGTGAACTTCTGCACGTTCTTGAAGACCTGCCTCTAGCTGAACCAGCTCTTTAAAGACCGAGTATCCCACCACATGAAATAAAGCTGCAAGTAAAATAAAATGCTGCCCTGTGGTTGAGAAAGTCAGAAGCACATCTTGAAATTCTCTGTATCTCAGTCCTGAAAGAAATAAGCATCTTGACTCCTGGTTTTCTAATGCCACATTTCTTTCCAAAGCAAAGTTTCCCAACCCTTAGAGCCAGCCAAACTTGTGAGCAGTTTATCACAGAGCTTGGGAGAAGAAGCTGCCTCTCACCATAGCTGAAATTCTACCCAGCATTGAGCTCCATTCCCAGCTTGCTCAAGCTCTTTACATGGGTAATGAAGAGGCAAACAACTTTGTAAGGCAGTTCAGATGTTGATAGAGCTGAGTCACTCCCTTTCTGTAACCTGAACAGTCTGGAGACAACCATGCATGACCGTAAAGGAAATAATAACCACCATCTGGGGGGCCAATGCCAGCTTTTTATCCATCACTCACTGGAAGGCCACAGTAGCCAGGCTGGAGCTCACAGCGGTGTTGGCTCACTGCTAGGTTTTATTAGACCTGAACACAAGCAGAAATGCCAGAGCCAAGGGAGCTGAAGTTTCCATAGAAAGCTTTAGCTGAGGGAGGGGAGCAGGGTGGAGGTATCAGGATCAGTCACTTAGTGACAAACCCTGCCTGGAATTGCCTCCCCAAAGCATGAGCCAAGTGTGGTCACTCTTACCACCCTTCAACACCAGCCACCAGCTGAAGTGGCCCTATTCATATTAGAGCAATACTTATTTTAGCAGTACTGGGAATCTCTTTGGATTACACCTAGTGGGATTTGGCCAGTTAATGTCCACCTATTTCGCCGGGTATCCAAATACCAACTCAAAGTACAGGACAAATGTCCTTCGATGACATCTAGGGAGACTGACACAAAAGCAGCCCATTCTTACTTCATAGATATGGGAAAAGAAAGAAAAGGGCTGTGGCAAGACTACTTGTTACCATCCCACCTTATGGTAGGAAGAGCTGTCAATACCTAGATGTTCACAGTTAATGCTGCAGCAACATGGTTGGTTGTTTCCACCACTTCACACCAGCAAGAAAAACAAAACCTTTCCCTTTCCAGGTCCTTATATCATAAGATCACAAGAGCTTCATGTGTTGTCTGACACTCACACCCTGGTGCTTCAGGTGCTCAGTGCCAATAACTACACCATTGTCTGACTTTACACAGTGAGCTCAGATAGGTCTGGAGAGAAAAGAGTATCTGACTTGATGGATGTTCTCTGGGGCTAAGCTTCCAGCTCATGCTTCAGGCTGCTGCCATGCTCAGGTAGAGACCCTCTGCCATGCTTCATGTCCAGCCCAGTAGATCCAGGTCTGTGGCTTCAGTCTTGCTGTTTCCAGACTGTGTCTGCACACATTGCTCCACCCTGGATCTTGTAGTGATCCCTCAAATCTCAATGGTACGAAGAGCATCCACTTCCACTAGTCAGCACGTGCTTTAAGGTGCTTAAAATAGGCCACACTGCAACAAATCCTGGCCACTAGCTAAACACCCAAAGGAAATATCCTGTCTGGATTACTATCAAATATACATCCAATGAAGGATTAGCACAGTCCCACTGAAAGCAGAGCTGAGAAAGCTTTTTAGAACACCCATTTCAAAAAGTGATACTGCTGCTTGTCAAGATGCAAGATATTCCTACAGGCAAACTGATGGCAACACAGTCCTCCTGCTGTCACCCCGGTGCTAGTGACGGCAGCTGACAGCAGGAACAAAGGAGAACAGAAGTCACTAGAACACCTCTAGTGTCTGATGCAGGCACACATTTACTGCTTCAGGTCAGCCATCTCTTTCCAGAGAAGCCCCAGAGTCTCATCTCCTTTACACACAACAGCCTACAGGATGGATGGAAAAGATTCTAGAGTAAAAGTGGTATCTGGAGTGAGTAATTGGTTGGGAATTAGTGGGCCTGCAATGGCGTGGGAGCTGTGATTCATGAAATGCTTCCCCATCTTGCAAAGAGCAAACAGTTGGCACTCGGGAGCAGTAACTCAGTGGTGAGGCATTTGGCAGAAGTGCTTCTGGAGCAAGAGCTATGGCTGGAGCTGCGTGGCAGCCAGATCATCCCAGCACAGCTCTGATGGACTATTACCAGGATCAGAACATTTCCTGACACCACTGCAAAGGAAGATAGAAAATCCTTCCAGCTCTTGATCCAAGAGGGCGTAAAACATAAAAGAATCATGCTTTGTCTTCAGTTCCAAGTAAAATCCCCAATATAGATACATTGAATGGTCCCAAGGAACAAATTGAGCAGTAGCTGGGCCCAGGAGATTGAAACCATTAAAAAACAGAAGTGCAAAATGTGCCACAGCAGCACAGGATTTATTTCTCCCTGACGTCATGGGCTACTGTAGATACAGATATTGTGAGGGCTGGAGCATCTCTGCTATGGAGACAGCCTGTGGTAAAGGCCAGGTTGGATGGGGCTTGGGGCAACCTGCTCTAGTGGAAGGTGTCCCTGCCTGTGGCAGGGGGTTGGAACTGGATGAGCTTTAAGGTCCCTTCAACACAAACCATTCCATGATTCCATACATGCCCTCAGCCTAAGATGAAATTATCTTTCCCAAGTGCACTAGTGCTTGTCCTAACCTCAGTTCCCCTGCTAGGGAATGCATATGCAAGTGGGATGCTCAATGTGCTCCATGTAGAGATTAGATTTGAAACACTAGAAATCCTACCCCAGAGCCATCCTGTGTGCCTGAACTGCAGCCCAGAGACTTCCCTCTGGTGCGGACAACTTGATTATGAGCACATCAATATTGCAATCAGACTGAGAAATATCCAACATCATTGAGTGTTTAGAATTGGAACAAAAAAACCAACACATCTACACACACAATCACTATTGTCAGGTTCAAGGTACTGCTCTGACAGTCATCTTATCTTGGGAGAAAGCACAGTTCAGCAGCTACAGTTTCGGAAGGTTGGGAATGGGAACTGACAAGCCCTAAAAGATTTACAAACTGATGATGGAAGGAATTGTGTTGTAATTTTTCAGCCCTTGAGGTTCTGACTTATGGTTTCTAAACCATTGAGGAATAATGATACTGAAGTCACTGACTAGAAAGGTATCTAAAGCAATGTCAGAGTTGAAGTATCAGGAGTCAGCTTTAATTGTTCCTCAGCGGCAACTTCAAGACTAGGAATTAAATCCCTACTTCCTTATCAACTGAGGGAATTATCCCATTGCTCATCAGCAACTGTGTAGAGTGGAACATGAAGCAGTGAAGCTAAGCAGTTTGAACTGGGAATCACGCATTAAATTCATTGCTTACACACTTTGTGATGTAGTCAGTTTTCAAAGTCTGGCCAAACAGACATTGGTAAGTGCTATGTTCTTTTGCTTGTCTTTGGAATTCTGTATCCACTGCTCTATAAAGAAATGAGATTTCTGCAAAACAAGAGTTCACATAAATGCACAAATACCAAGTTCCATTTTTCTGAGCCATTGGTTAGCCATTAGCTGGGATGGGAGGAATTTATTTCAGCTCAGGCACAATACATCACTTCATCACCAATTACTCTACCTGCTCCTCGTGATCACAGCTTGGCTTAGAGTCACAGGCCAGCTGACAGTTCATTGGTCCCCAAAATGAGCATAAATAGGACCATTCAAATAAATCCCTTTGCCCTGCCCTGTTTCCTCTGCTGTTCTGATCACTTAGAAAAGGCTAGAACAAGCTTGTCAGTGAATTTGTTATAGTATCAGTGAAATTGATGGGAAATGGGCCTAATAAGACTGCCACAGTCACTGGCCATGCACAATAGGTAGAGAAGGTTCTTCTCTCTCTGAAGCCACTGGGTAGATTCCTCACAGTAGGCTGGTGTTGCAAGATGATCAGTTCCAATTCAAACTGAAGGGAGGAGCTTCCCACAGCTCCAGCAGCAGTGAAGTTTCAAGGAGCTTTGAAGGCTCCTAGAAATAGAAAGCTTCATTACCTGCCTTGGAAAACTTGGCTCTGTGCTCCACATTACAGTCCCACCCATGTCTGTGAGGTCACTTGAGGTCATGAATGAAAATCATCAGTGCACAGTGCACAGTTCAGTGAGGAGGGGAACAACGATGTTTAAAGCAGACTTGTGAGAGGAGTGTCACACGATCCCTCTGACCATCCTCCCAGGACACAGCACTTCCCATGGGTAAGGTGGACAGAATAGATTCAGCATATGAGCAGCCTCACTGAAGGGTTGCCACAACTCAGTGATTGCAAAACTACCCCTCTGTGCGTGTCTCCAAGTTCGTGTCTCATGTTGAAAGTGGGCTGAAGTTTTAAGTGGTAGCAGATGTTGGCGGGATGCTCCAGACCTTTGTTGCATGGATTCCCAGATAGCTGCTGCTTTTGTGCTAGCCATTTTCTAGTAATAACAATAATTAAGTGCCATTTGTATAAGGTCTTTCATTCAACAGTCCCAAAGCATTCAATAAATTTAACAAACCATTAATACTCAGCAGATGTATCGCTACGTTTCTGAAGAGGCTGTGCACATCTCAAGCAATCCTCCACATCCCCACAAATGGTAGGTACTGTAATTACCTTCAGTTTGCAGACACAGAAGCAGAATTCGGGAATGCCAAATGCCACAGGACACTCTGCTAATATTAAAGGGATTTAAACAGAGTGCCTGGCTCTTAACTCTGTTCCCATTGCAAGCTGGAAACCACCCTGCCTCCAGAAATTCACACGCACTGGTAACTGCAGTGTTTAATCCAGAACACTGCTCTGAAAAGCAAGGATGTGTTCCCAGAGTACATGAAAACAACCAACTGCTGAGAGTGGGATAAGTCCAACCAAAGCAACAAGAACTTTTTCACTAGCACAACTTGCTAGGTAGCTACAAGATAACGTTGTGGTCCAAGCAGGATGTTGGAAAGAAATCAATAGTCACTAAGAAGCTGTAATCTTGCTTGAACATGCCACTGGAAGGCAGGACAGCAGAATTGTCCCTAAACATCTCCATCATGGGAGACATTGCTTGGAAGGATCAGCAATGCCATCATTACACCACCTAGACTTTATTCCCATTAGCTCATAATTTATCCACAGTGCACAGAGGTGAGGAGAACCAACAGCACAAAATGAAGCATGCATGCAATTGCCACTGGTACGTGGGATTCAGGCAAGGAAAGACTTTGGCAGGCCTCCTGCTGTGGCCAAACAATCAAGTTACGCTGACTGGAGAACTTAGCTCCCCACCAGCAAAACCCCAGTAGCTGAGCATCCATGCCTAGACTGCACAGAATACAAGGAATGTGTTTCAGCTATGGCAGGGGACAACTCAGTTATCAACTATTATCGAGAGCATGAGCAGTAACAATTCCTTCAGCTGTGGCTGGGCCCTAACATAAAGCAAAATGTTCCTGATTTGTTCTTGTCAAGTTGTGTTTAACTTTTCCTGTGCTGCTTCTACCAAAGGCAGTTTGAGTTCTGTCACACAGTTTGAATTACACTGCATTTGTTCATAAATAACATAAAGAGCCATTTGCAGAAATCTGAGAGCTTGACATCAGGACTCATTGATGGTCAGAGCAATATAAGCTATAACCTAGCTGTGTATCTCACACATAACTGCAATACATAGAAGTCTTTTTCTGTATCTACTTATCAAGAAGACTGCACAGATCTAACACCACAGTGCAATCACTTTGTGACTCACCATGCAATAAAACCTCTTGCCCAGATCCTCTCCTAAGCTTCCTTGCTTCCAATTATCTGCTCTACTTCTCCTGTTGATATCTTACAGCTTCACTCTGCACTTCAAACAGCAACCAGCTGACCATACAACCAACAGCAATCATTGCTAAGCTCTCCTCAGCTGAATTAGAACAAAAGCAGTTACATGGACTGTATTTAGAGCGTCACAAAACTAGTGCTTGGCCCTGACTCGAGGTAAGGGAGAAAGCCTGTCCAAGGTGACACCCAATTCTTTTCAGCTGAAATAAACTGAATTTCTAGCAAGGGGAGCCAGGTTTCATAACCTACAATAGGGGAAGCATTCACTGGACAGAGGTTGTGTGAGTACATACGAGGCCAGACTGATACCCTTTTTTTTCATCATGCAGCAATGTAGCAGCTTCTTATTTCACTTTATGACTCAGTGTTCCCAATGGAAAGAGCACACACATCATGGGTTTGGCACTGCACACCACCCCATTTCCTACCAGCCCCATCCTGCAATGAGTCCAACACAGCCATTTCATTAACCTCTTCAAGGAGGGGTTCCTGCTAGTGGCAGGAGCAGGAGGGGCACAAGGAAGAGATGTGTCAGGGGGGACTGCTCTGTACTTGCAGTTCATGCAGCATAAACCACTGCTGTAAGACAAACAAATGAGCCCACAAGGCAGTCAGGGGGAACCAGGGAATAAGGTCTCCTCCTGGCATGAGTCAGCACAGCTCCAAAACAGCCGAAAGAGTTATTCTGTTGTGTGTTGGATACGGATTGTCTACCATAAGCTATTACAGCTTTTCTCCACACTGATTCATTTCCCAGCATGTTGCTGGGCTGCATGGGCACAAGGATGCTGTAGGTAATCACTTACCCAGCATGCAGATTACAGCCAGCCTTCTCTTTCCACCTGAGCACAAGCAGGATCTAGAGTTCTAAATAGAAGGTTGCCTTCCATATTTCCTTCATGTGTTGCAAACATGGCAAAGTCTCCCCAAGCTGCTGAACTGGAGGGTTTCTGTTTGTCCATAATGTGCATGTGGAAGGGTGGTAAAACTGCAGAGATGCTCATGACCTAATTAAATAGTAATCAAAAGAACCAGCACTAAACCAAATCTCAACCCTAGGCAAGCCTTTGCTGGCACTATAAATTTGCCAAGAGATTCCTGGGTCCGCACTGTCTTGCCTTCTTTTCACTCCTAATCTCCTTTCCCAGGATCTTTTGGCTGAATCCATCTCACCTATCAGCTCAGGTGCAGCCTTCAACAGGGTCCACAGCAACTAGGCATGTGACAAAGGACATTAAATAGCAGGAGGGGAGGGGAAGCAAGGGCTGATACCCTATGACGTCCTATGTCTGGCCCCAAACCCAAACATAGAATACAAACAGCTAAAAGCCCATTAGGTTTCAAACACGCATGTTGAGCGATGTCAGAGCAGCATGTCAAAGTCTATTATAAATGCGCGGGAACAAGAAGCAAACAGTTGTTCAGGCCTTGCCAAGTGCATCTGATATACAAGGAGAGTCCTCCAATAAGTCTGATTAAGACTTTTCTTGGAGTTAAAGCTTGCTGGGGTGTTTTTTCAGTCAGCCCTCCCCCTGCATGACTGCTGCCCAAGAACACTGTTACTGGCAAGTCATTTCCCACTGTGTTGGATAGAATACAGCAGGGAAGAAAGTGGTCCCAGGGTTGCTGTTAAATTGATCAGACTCTAGATCTGGCAGGATTGACAGAGTTCAGCCTCCCCCGGTTCATAGTTTTGATGCCTGTATCTGGGAAATTGGTTGATTTGGTAGAATGTAAGCTCTGTACTAGGTGCCTAAAGAGAGCAAGGCATTTAGAGCAAAGGGGAGAGCAGCTCCACTTTCTCCCTATTATGAAAGACACTGCAAACTACAGAAATCATTTGAATCAAAGGTTAAACATGTTTAGAGCTGCATTGTTTTCCTTCCCTTCTCTGCTCTTTTCTATGCATTACCAGTCCTCGAGGCTCCCAAGCCAACTCTGCAATGTTCCTTACCACAATTCTCTTCTTGCCATCTGTCCAGGTGTGTTTTCTAGATGTTGTGCTAGACTTGAGGTGCGAGCCTTGTTCTCTCTAAAGTCAGTGGGAGATTTCCTATGGGCTTCAGTGGGAACAGGACTCCCTCTTTTGTCTTACATGTTCTCAGAAATTGATTGTTTCTATCTGGTTGGATCTCAAAATACAAAAAGGTGAAGCCAATTCCCAATTCCTGTTCTTTTTGCAAAGAGGTGCACAATAAAGCACACCTATTACAAGCATCATAGCATAAGTAAACATTGGATCATTTCTCTGAAGTGTTGATGCTGCATATCCAAACAGCTAAACATTATTCCTTAATTCCTGACAAGGAAAAGTAGGATTTGGTTTATATCTATGCATAAACCAGGATAGGCCCTTGCACTTACCTTGACTGGGTTAATATGTTTGATTTTGGCTTTAACAAGAAGCTCTGAGCTAAGGTTTCCTGACCTTTGTTTCGAATAGCCTACACCACTGTAACAGTCTGGAGCAGATTCATGCTTCTAATGGGATATATCTTGCAAAAGTCTGGGAACTCTTAAACACAGGAAAAGTGTCAAGGCTTCAGCATGACTCATTGGTGAGATTCGAAAAGATACTGGAAGAAACTGGCTAACAAATCACTTCAATGTACTTTCCCCCTTTTGCAGATCCACATCTGCTCTGCTTCACTTTCTGAAGACCTCAGCTTCTCTGCTTGCGGGCAAGGGATAGCTAGGGTTGCAGGCTGCACAGATGGGATGGTGCCACTGGCATTCCTTGCTTTTCCAGGGCCGTACTGTGAAACCAAAGCAGCCTCAGGTCACTTGGGGAAGTGAGGAATGCCCACCCATCTGATACAAGGATGGCAACAAAGGTACCTCAGTGCCTTCCAGGAAAGGCACTAGGACACACTTGGGTCACAGCTTACAAGCACGTGAACTCTATTGAAGTCTATTACCTTGCATTCCCACTATAACTTTGTCTTTCTGGACCTGTGGAACAGCTGAGGAGCACGACACAGGAGCCAGATGCCAGGAGCCATCTACCCAGAGCACATTGGCTTGAGATCTACACAGACTCCAGCTACCCCAGAGTGAATCCATAGCAACCCTGCAATGCAAGTGTCTGGTAGCTTTGCATTCTTTACCAGCATAGGAGTTAAAGCTTAGAGGTGACTGCTGGAAATGAGAAAGAACACTTTACAAAGCTGATGGACACAGCAGGCACAAATGCAGATTCAAATGTTACTAGCTGGTCTTCAAGACCTTCTCTGGGGATACTGCTAACAGGGAAACATCTTGACCTCAAAGGAACTCATCAGACAGAGTAATTCTTGAGGTTTTCCCACCTTCTCCATGCAGATCAGCTCCAGCAGCAACCTTCCTACAGTCTGGAAGGTGGAGAAATTTAAAACAAACTGGAATTTCTCTCTAAATGGCTTTTACTTGAGATTATGAGAGTATTTCTGCAAATGCTGCAGGGTCACATTTTAGTGAAGAATTGGATATGGCTTCATCAGAAGCTCTTCAGATACTAACAAAGACCTATTGGGTAAGTACAATGTGCAGTAGGAATCTTCTAAAAGGGAAGAAGCTCCTCTCACCGTGATCAGAGCCCCACATCTTGCCCCTCTGCCCTGCTCTGGTGAGACCCTCCCCCCGACAGTCCTGTGTCCAGCTCTGGAATCCCCAGTACAGGAAAGACACGGCTGAGAGTTGGGGGTGTTCATCCTGGAGGAAAAGAAGATTCCAGGGACAACATCAGTTGTAGTATTCAAAAGGAGCCTATAAGAAAGATGGAGAGAGACTTTTGAGAAGGGCCTGTGTGACAGGTGATGGGTTTAAACTAAAAGAGGCAGTTCAGGTTGGACACAAAGAAGAAATTCTTTCCAATGAGGATGGTAAAACCCCGGCACAGGGTGCCAGAGAGGTGGTGGATGCACCATCCTGGAGACATCCCCGGCCAAGCTGCATGTGGCTCTGGACCACCTGATCTAGTTGAAGCTGTCCCTGATCATTACAGGGGTTGGACTGAATGAGGGCCTGCAACGAAGAAGGTCCCTCCCAATGCAAATGGTTCTCTGATTCTACCTTTCCCAGCTTGTCAGCTTATTGGGGCATCTTCAACTCAACCTGAAATGGTTTTCTCCTAAAGTCAGCAAAATAGTGAAGTTGCTTTAAAAACAGCTCATCTTGGCAGCAGCTGAGACAAAAACTTCATTTTCCATTCCCCAGCAGAGCCCACAGAGCCCTTGAAGTGTCAAGTTCTAACCTTCTCCACACTGTTAAAACTGTATATCTCGATCCAAATCAACTAGCACTGAAGTCAGAAGACTTGTGACAGACTACAGTGGGAACTGCATGGAACCCTTAAAGAGATAGACTGAATGGGAAACGGCTTTTGAAGAGAGACCTCTTGCCCCCAAGGCGAGACAGTCACAGAAAACTACAGAAACACATTGTTCTTTTTCAGCCTTCTGCAGAGGCCAAAAGATGTAAAACAAACACGGATTTAAGACAGCAAAGGGAAAGGCTTCCATTCCTCCCCAGACATTAGCTCAGTTGAAACGTCCTCCTGATTTTCTGCTATCACTGCAGAGTGTTTCCAGCCTCAGCCAATACTACATCTGGGAATGAAATCCCTCATGTTCTACGTGAATCATCTATTCACAGAACAGGTTCCAAGCACCTCAAACATCCACTCAGCGCTTGCATTACATTGTGGGAAATTCTCTTCACTTCAGGACAACTGAAATACTGCAATGCTTATGAAAACAAAGCAACAACAACAAAGGGTTTCACAAACACAGTGACAACAAAATCTCCAAGTAAATATTAAGGAATCTCTCAAAATGGAAGTAAACCCCATGTGAACACATAGCTCTGGGAACACAGACCTTTCCCATTGTTCAATAAAAACAACTGTTCAACAGCCTACTGACCAAGGCAAGCTTGTGAAGCTGCCCTCCAAAGAACTCCAGAAAGGCTGTATGTTAACTCTGCTGATGTGAATCTCACAAAGCATGTAATGAACTCTCCCAGAACCCTGCTTGCCCATCTCCACAGGAACAGGGAGCTGACATTTTGCTATGCCATCTATAACATCTATATAGAGAACTATGTTGTTCTGAGTGTAGACAACCTAGGTCTTGTTCCTAGACGTTAACTGCATGCCCAACACCATGCTAGAATCCACTGATTTGCTGTTCAGTTGCCTTCTATTCAACAACATATTTTCACTTCTCCTTCCGAGATGGATCTCCCTCTGTTTCCTCAAGCTGGGCATGATTCTTTTGCACCAACATCTCTTCTTGCAGTGTGCATGCACAGGCTGCAGGATAGGGAAGGACTCAAAGACCTGGCAGACCTCACAGGGAGAGCAAGTCAGGTCTTTGCGATCAACTTGTCACCATCCAACTGAGGATTCAGAACTCACTTCTTGCCTGGACACGTATGTGGGTACCTGTTGTCCACCAAGATGAACAGAAACACTCTGAAAAGGTCTCCTGGAGGGAACAGGCAAAACGTTGAACAAGACAACAGGTTAAAACCACTGCTTCCCTGTCCATGAATACATAGACTCTTGCAAGGCTTTTCCTTTTCAGGTTCACCAGCTGTGCTGTGACTTTTCTCCTTTAGCAGAATCCAGATGGAAACAATGAACTCTTTACCACCATGAAATTTCTTCTTCTGATTCTAATGTTGCTATCTTGGATCTTTTACATTGGAGATGCTCCAGAGAACCTCTTGTCAGCTTGCAACTCCCACTCATGTCTTTTCTGCACACCCTTTCCATCCCAGGAAATAACAGGGCTAGGAAAGGGTCTGCTGTGGTGCTTATACCCACATTACAATCACCCAGCTCATTTTGTCAGGAAAGAGCTCAAGAAGGGAGAACAATACTCCTTGAAAACTTGTCTTCATGGCTATCTAGCTAAAGACATTTTGGCTACTGAGAGCAATCCTCCCGGACCACACAAAAATCCCTGCTTGTGTGACAAAGGGGCATCACAGACATTCTATGTCCTGCTTGCATGCTACATGCATCATAGAATGGTTTAAATTGGAAAGGACCTTAAGATCAAGCAGGAATAAGCACTAGCCCTGATGGTAAAAAAGATGGAGCCTTAACTATTAAACTACTGACTGAAACAATCAAAACAACAGCTCTGATCATTACCAGGAAGGGGAAAAAGAGTTGTACATTCTCCCTTCCACATAAACACCTGATAAACATCTGCTAAGACTACACTCAAACATCCAATATAAGCCAGTACTTGAGGAACCCAAATTCACAGCACAGTGGTGTGATCACAATATCACCCTAGTACTTTTCTTCCTATTAGAGCAATACTCATTTACAGAGGTGATACCATGACATTTGCCAGTCATTTGTGCTATCTGCTTATGCAAGCACATATGCTCACTCAGCTCCCAGCAGTAAGAAAGGAGCTGCATTGTACCCTGAGGAAGTACAAACTGCTCCAGGTCCAAAACTGTCACGCAGCCAAGATCCTCTCTCCTGGTGTGTACCACTTTCCACAGCAAGTCACAGCACATCTACAGGACCAAACACAGTTACTTCTCCACCACTAAAACAGGTTCTCAATAGACTTCACTGCCTAAGGGGAAAAAAACCCATAAACCACATTTGATTTCCAGCTTGCTCCAAGTGATTAGATCTGGTTGTTACCTTGGCTAAGGCAACAAAAGTTCACTGATCTCATCGTCAGGTAAACACTCAAAACAAGAGTTTTCAGGTTTGTTTTAAAAGCCACTTATTCATGAATCAATTAACTTAGTAAGTTACACCAAACTCAGGCTGCAGCTCTCACATCTTCAGTTTACCAGATGCTCTCCAACAGAAAAAGTGCTGTTGCCCAAGTTGTTCTGCTGCCTCACAGGAAGAACATACAACAGCCTCTCTGTAACACATAGGGGCAGGACCCCTGTCCCATAGTGAGTATCAGCTTCAGATAACCTAAACTTATTCCACCCCTCCTTTCTACACCCTTCAGCTCTCACTGCTGTGAAAAGGAAGGAGCTGGTAATAACCTTTGCAAGCCATGGTTCACATCACTGCCACATCAAGCTGTGTGCACCTTGCCTCACGACAGCTTAAAATAACCCGTCCCCACCTTGAGCTATCTGCATATGTATACTGCAAATTCAGGGAAATGCTGCTTAAAGGTGATGTTGATTCAGGAGAAAGCCTAAAGTTCCCTTGAAAGAGCAGCAGAGGACTTCATGTTATTTATAGCACTTAGCTGGCACATGTCTGCAACCTCCCACACATCAAGGAAGGGGAAATCCTCTGTACAAGGAGCAGCACATCACAGAAAGACATGGGAGAGCAGTTAAAGCACAGAACTCAATGTCTGTTTGCTTCATGCACATAGCCTAATTCTCCAAGGCCTTCTGAGAGTAATCCATCATGGCATGTGGTTAACCACTCCACAGCTAGCCCTTGCATGAGGAGGGAATAGCGTGTTCTCATCAGCTAAGGAAACATGCAAGGGTGAAAGCCTCAAGAGGGCACTCTCAGGATGCTGTTGGTAACATCACCTGTAACTCCTCTGGGGCCTGGGGGTTTATCTGCAGAACAAACAGACTCACAAGCTACAGGAATTGTTCCTTTCCGCAGGCTTTACAGTCACAGGCACTGACCCTACATAGGGCAATCTGAAGGGACACCATTTAGTGCAACCCTACTAGGTTTACTTGTCAGATGAGAACAACATGAGCTTCTTCAGCCTTTCCCCATTGTTAGAAAAGGGTGAAATTTTATGTTAAAAATAATAATATTTGAAAGTTTGTAAATCAATAGAAGGCCTTTATATATTAACAAGTTGTAATTTGCTGTTCTGTACCTTGTAATTTCACTGTTCTGTACTTTGGTTAATCTATAAGTAAACATCACAATGGTAGTCCTAGCAGTAGAAATTAATATAGCCATATATGGAGAATGGTGCATAGGTGGATTTAAGAAAGTAATGTAAAACCTTACCCAAGCAGAACATACAGACTGACCAGAAGCAGCTAAGTGGAAACGAGAGAATGCTGGCATCTACATAATGGTTGGGGCCTGTCCAAAGAACGGACAGGTGAAAAGGACAAAGCAAGGAAGACTCCTTACTTCATCTGAGGAAGACTCCTTACTTCATGAGGATGACCACCAGAGGGGGGCTGCACAAGCGCAGAAGAGGCTGCTGTCGTAATAGACTGATGAGGCAAAACCTGATGCATATGTATGAGTTAAGGTAGCAATTTATGTTGAACATGCATTAATTGTGAAACTTTTGATGTGTAAATTGTGAACGCGATGTGATGAGGTTGAAGCCAGATTTGGGCGAGTGCCCCTGGTTTCCCAGCGCTGCAATAAAGCACCTCCTATAACCATTCCGGTGGTTATGTGTGCATTCTTACACTAACACCATCAAGTGCTGAAGATCACTCATTTCAGATTCAAAGTTCAGACTGAAGTTTGCAGAGTTTTGAAAGACTTGTCTGAATTCTGGCACATGGGCAAGTCATGAAGACAGGACAAGCTAAATGGTTTGCATTATTGTAGCCTCCAAATCGGACAAAACTTGGCAGCGGTTTGCTTGCAAATTGAGGGTTCTAGACCCTCAATGGCTACTGTCCCATCTAGACCCACCCACTGATGCGTAAGCACCCTGCTATGGGGTCCTGTCCATTGACGGGTTCCAGCCCCCCCCCCCCCCGGTTTCCAACCCTTGATGGATTCCCACCCCCCCAATGGGTTCTCACCCTCCAACAGGTGCCTGTCCCTCAACATCACTTGAAGGTGATGGTTTTACTCACGCATAGGGCATGAGATGCAGCACTGTGTGCAATTACTGTAAACCTAACAGCCTATTCCCTGTGTTCATGAAGCTTCAAAACAAGCTGCTGATGACTGGAAATCAAATTCCATTTTTCAATACCTCTAACTACTCTTTCAAATGTATTACAATTGCCTTGAAATCCATAGGTGCAAACAGTGAACAGTTGTTACTCCATCCATGGTGTCAGTGGAAACCAAGAGGCCTTCCATGAGCTGCTGCACACTACTAGCATATAGTGTGAGGTGTCTCTGCCCATGGCAGGGGGGTTGGAACTAGATGATCTTGAGGTCCTTTCCAATCCTAACTATTCTATGATTCTATGACTGTTTCTGCTGTGTGCCTCTTACTGGACTTCTGCATCTCTGGACTTAAACAGAAACCGATGTGTTGCTCTTCACCTCCTGATTGCACACGAGGGTTCCCTTGCATTCTCCGCAGCATTTACTAGTTTAGCAGCAGGAAGTGGGTAACTTTGCTTATACATTTTGGACACTGCCCCCGATCAAACACATTAGCATCAAGAACGCCACAAGTCAATCCTGCAGGAAACACGGAGAAACAAAAGCACATGGGACAGCGAGAACACACCAACGGGGGGGGGGAACCTTCCCATGGGCGCAAGAACCCGTCGATGGGCACGGTTGGGAAGGGAACGGATGCTGGGAGAGGATACCCCCAAACCTTGCTCCTGATGCCGGTGGCTGCTGCCACCCTGTGTCCAGAGTTGGGTACTGCAGCCCTGCCTCTGCGCATGAGCCGTGGTGCTCCCTGTCCCCGGAGACGGCCGGTGTCACGTGGTACTGCACGCCGGGAGCAGCATGGCGGCGGACAGGGTCCCGGTAGCGGCAGGTGAGACCCGAGCCCCCCGCGGGTCCGGGGTTACTGGGGAGGGGAGCGGGCCCCGTCCGTCTGTCCGTCCGTCTGTCCGTCCGTCCGTCCGTCCGTCCCTTGGCGCTAGCCAGAGGCGTGTTCCATACATACCACAGCACCTCGAGCTCGGCACTGGGGGAGGTTACTTGGAGCTCCTTAATTCACACTGTACCTTTACTGGTAGGGAAAGGGGCGAAGATGGAAATAACCGTTTAGAAAGTAACCAAGGAATTCCCTGTTTATTTCCTCTGTTTTAACTTGCAGTTAGTTTGGAAATGAGACTGTTTACTGTAGCTTTAAAGTGCTGAAAGATCAGGAGACTGCAGTTCTTAATGAAATGAGTGAGGTCTTGTGCAGCAGCAGGAGGAAGGGCGCATTGTCCTCCTTTTGTTTAGCATAGACCTTGCTGTGTTGTGCCTGGGGGAGCCCAGCTCATCACAGCCTTTCTGTTGAGGACTTTCAGTTGCTGCTGTTGCTGTCCTGGTTTCCCCCTGCCTTGCTCCAGTAAAGCCATCACGTTTCTTCATAAACGCTAAGTATTCCAGATGCAGAGACAGCGTTGTGAGGGAGCGGATCCACATCTCGATCTGTCTTGCAAGGCGCTTGTAGCAGGGGACGCATCGAGTTACCAGGCTGGGTGGCTTTAGGGCTTCTCTGTTGATGCTGAATGATTTCATGTCTCAAGCTGTTGAGAACAGGCAAGATCTTTATTTGCTCTGCTGCTGATTTGCCCTGGCCATCGGGCTGAAGGCCTTGGATGTGGGAGCAGTTGGGCTAAGGCTTGCTCAGGGAATTTTCTGCCATCTAAAGATTATGCTATCTAAAGATTAAACGGAGTTTCTCTCGTTAAAGCTTTACAAATGCCCTTTGAATCCTAGCACTTCTAATGTATGAGACAGCTGGGGATGGCCCAGTGCGCAGCCTGTGTGTCCAGCACCCTACATACAGAGTATGTCTGACCTGACTGGTCACTGTGTGTGGCTGACAATGAGTGTGGTGTATCTGAGGGTATCTGAGGATGACCTGACAATGTTGCAGGACTTGTTTCTGAGGAAGTCACCCGTTTCTGGACTGTCCTGGTGCTTTGTGGACAGGCTCCTGGCCGGGTGTTGTCTGAACAGGTGTCCAGCAGGCCCCTTCCTCTTACTTGTGGCCTTTCAGGGTTCGATTTCAGAGCTCTCTGGCAGGCGCATGGTACCCCAACTTACTGTTTAACTGCAGCAGTAGTGTCTTAGTTTCATAGGTTGTACAAAGATAGTCAAGCAGTTCTGCAAGCATAATACTATATACTAATACTATAGCACATACAGTTACTAGAGTAGGATTTGTAAGTGGAGAAGTGCTCATTTTCTGCCTTTGAGTGCTTGGTTTATTCATTTTTGTAGTTTCCCCTCATTTCCTTCTGCTGATTGTGTTGGTTTTTCATACAAGAAAAATACTTTCTAATATACTGTGTTCATTTAAAGGGGGCTTGGGGGTGGGTGGTAGAGAAAAAGGGGATTACTCCCTGCCTAACTGAGCCCAGGTTTGTTCCCTGATCTCAGCAGTGGCTGCAGCTGGTTGAGAGTCAGGAGTTCTCCCATAAATCATTGCTCTCTCTAAAAAGAAACCCAGCAACAAAAAGTAGCAAGAAAATGTGGTTGGGGAGCAAACTGGAGTGAAGGGTTTGGAAAGTAATGTTATTTTCTTCAGATGCTCTTTTTGCTGTCTGTTCCCTATAGGCAGGAGTTGTCTGGAAGCTGAGGTAAGGGAGGTTGTATCTTATTTCAGGGCCTGGCTAAAGAGTGTTCTGAATTTCACTGCTAATTCTGATATTACAAAACATCCATTCCCCTGGAGCTTTGTCTAGCAAAAGAAGGTAAGTCATTGTATCTAATGTTGTATCATAGAATCATAGAGGAGCATTTGGCTAAACAATGTCTAAATGTTTTAAAATACATTCTCCTGCCAAAATCACGAGTGCTGCATAAAGGGTAGAGAGATTATTCAGCTGCAGTTGACGTAGGTGACAGACCTGGAGCTTGCTACTCATTGTTGACTGTTCTAGTTGGTTATTTTATCTAGCATGGAAAATAATCTAGTAAACCTGTACAAGCGGGATAGCTGCTTAACAGTAAAACTAATGACGTGTTTCTCCTGTTAAAGAGAATCACTTCTGACAAACAGTGTGAGATTCTGCTCTGTCACACTGAAATTTAGTGAGAGCTTGCCACAGTGTGCTCATTTGTGCATTGCAAGAAAATTAGCAGTGGTCAAAGCACTAGTTTTAAGTATTACTTAAAGAGCATTCCTTGTAAGTGTTGTCACTTCATCTGGTGTTTCTAGCATTTGAGCAGCATCTTCAATGAGACCTAGACAATATGAGGGAGTGTTGAGAGGCACAGGAGCTCCTAGACAAATGCAGGTGGGAGCCAGGTTTAGAGCTGGGGTGAGTGTGCAGAGAAAGGCACAGCAGCAGAGGCTGCATTGGTGCTGGCAGCATGTGACTCCACACATTAACCCAGCTTGCTGCAGTGGTTTTGGCTGAGGAGAGCAGCCAGGATCAGATACTACCTTCACAGTCTTTATCTGCAGTAACTTCAGTGGTCCTGGTATCTCAGCCTGTATAGCCCAAATGATTGACAATAAGAGGAAAGTGCAGTTTCTCTGAAGTTGGGGACTTAGCACCTTCCTGCCTATCACCAGGGATGGAAAAATGTGGTGATATGAAATGGTTTGGTTTGGAAGGGGCCTTAAAGCTCCTCCAGCTCCAACCCCTGCTTTGGGCAGGGACCCCTTCCACTGGAGCAGCTGCTCCAAGCCCCTGTGTCCAACCTGGCCTTGAATACTGCCAGGGATGGGGCAGCCACAGCTTCTCTGGGCACCCTGTGCCAGCGCCTCAGCACCCTCACAGGGAAGAACTTCTTCCTCATGTCTAATCTCAGTCTCCCCTTGGCCGGTTTAAAGCCATTCCCCTTGGCCTGTCCCTACGGGCCCTTGTCCCAAGTCCCTCTCCAGGTTTCCTGCAGCCCCTTTAGGCACTGGAGCTGTTCTCAGGTCTCCCCTTCAGGAGCCTTCTCTTGTCCAGGCTGCCCCAGCCCAGCTCTCTTAGCCTGGCTCCAGAGCAGAGCTGCTCCAGCCCTCGCAGCATCGCCCTGACTGTGAGAATTGTTCTTATGAGCTCTCTGCAGCTGAATGGGAATTCCACTGGAAGAAAGACGTTTCTTCTTTAAATAAGTCCCTGCTTCCTATCCCAACCCCATGGAAGTGACCAGAGTAAGGAGATGAATACTGGTTATTTCAGTGGAGCTGAAGGCGTTTCAAAAGTACCAGAACTGACACTCATGGTTAATTTGCCTCCCTCGGGTTTCTTTCCTCCCTTTCATTTGTGCCCAGTTGGTGTTTCCTTCCTCCTCCATCCCCCTTGTTTGGCTTCGAGTTGAGCTGAGGTCTGGTTTCACTCTAGTGTTTGATGCTTTCTGTGCAGCCCTGAAGTTGAGGAGAGCTGGGGCCTTTGGAGGTCCCAGAGCAATCTCAACAGCAGGGAAAAATACTTGGGCCTCTGTTCTGGGCCAGACTCGGATCCTGCAGCTAGGGGTTATGGGGGCTGTTACAACCAGGTGACAGTGGAAAAGGGATGCCTAAACCCAGCTCTTACCCTTCCTCTTAGAGTGGTGCTCAGGAGAAGGCAGCCAGCATCCTTGCAGCTCAGAATGCTTTTGGACATAGGTCCTTCATTCCTGAGCTGTCTCCGCATCATTTGTCATTAGTGATCAGAGCAATCATTAGTACGTCTCTCACTAGTTTTAGCTGCCACTGAATGATGTCCTTGGTGGTAGCATTTAGTGGTCTGCAGCAAGAACCAGAGGCAGGGGTCTGCACGCTGCCTTTCAAGGATTGTGAAAGCTGGTTTGCGTCTCGAAAGTGTTGCAGCTTCTGCCACAGTTCCAGGCTCAGCAATGCCATGGCAGAAAATGGGATCAGCAGCCATGTGAACTGAAGAGGTGAGGAGTGTCCAATCTAGTGAGTGATCTGCTCACCCTGGCTCTAAGGGCAGTATTGCTGTTTGCCCTCCTGGTTTGGAGGAGTGAATGCAGAAGTATATTCCAGGTGCAGTTGTTCATGGACAGGAAAGACCTGGGAGGTCTGAGATGGCAGCTATGTCTCCTGTGAGCTTGGTGAGGCTTCAAGGGAGGGACAAATCATGTTACCAGGAATAAAACAGCTGGCTGTGATCCTCAGGTTCACCAGGATGTGTCAGAGCAACTCAACACCAGCTGCCAGTAGGCAAAGCTATGATGAAGTGGTACCTGCAGAGACCTTGAGCATCTCCTGGTGTGGCTGTTGGGTCTCTGTGTGATTCCTGGACAGCACTGGGTCAGGATCCTCATGCTATTCTCTCCTCCACCTCTGCTCCATACCAGCTACCCTGTAGGCTCTTGCAGCTCCTTATGGCCCCTTTCTTCCATGCAGTTGCAGGTTTTATCACCTCTGCCTTGGACCAGTGATGCTCACTTAGTGTTGTCCCCTGCCCCAGCAGTACTCAGCCTGTCTCAGCCCTGTGAGCGCTGTCACCGTGTGGCTCCGTGCAGGTGACGTGTGTTGTTTTCTCCCTTCCTTGCTGGCAGCTCTCCATTGGGGTAGTCTGGGGACACTACTGGGAGCCTGTACGCAGAACAGGGGATCTGTTTGGTGGTCTTTGCCCCCTGACCCTATTTTGTCTGACTTCCCTAAAGGCCTTGTTGCTGGTGTGAGATTTCATGTGGCAATTCCTTTAAAATTCTGGACTTTCTGGGTTCTTCATCCTTACTGAAAGCTGTGACAAAGCAGGGTGAGGGTGGTTTTCAGGGTATAGCTGGACAAGTTTGCTGGGTTTAGCAGCAGCAGTAATGCTGAGATGATCTCACTTCTTTGCTTGTCATTTGTAGGTAACTTCATATCTAAGGGAAGAATTTGCTGAGGACTGTTTGATCTTTGTACTTCTTGAACCCTAAGATTTAACTGTGTTTTGTACAGTCATTTTTCCTTCCCTTGTAAGCTCTGCCTGATGTCCTGCTTGAGGTTGTTTCTCAGTCAAAGAAAGCCCTTGTTGTGAGGTTTTCCTGTGCTCCTGGTCCTGGTTTGCTAACAACAGGTTTGATGGGCTTCCTGCCTCCTTTTTCTCTGGGGGAAGATCTTGGCCCTGTCTGCCTTACAGGGCTCTCTGTACTCTAGCCATCTCCATCCTACCACAGCATCAAGGCAGTGAAATAATGCCTCATGCCAGCCCCTGCCTCTTCTGCTTAGAAGGGCCCAAACTGCTGAATCTGATGGCTGCTCACACAGAAGCAAGAATCTGGATTACTTTCCTTGCATGTTATTTTTGCATCTTCTTTGTGTCCCCCCTGCTCCCCACAGCCTAAGTTTTTGCCACAGCATCAATTTCCTCATTTAAAGTTTAAGCCGTTGCCAGCATCTTTTCAAGGGACAGAGAGATTCTGCCTTGCTGAAACATTAGCAGAATGCAGTGGTCCAGCCCTGCTTGTTAGAGCTCTGATGGACTGTGGCTGCTGCTCCCTCCTGCTGTGAGCGAGGCTGCCGTGCAAGGAAATGAGAAAGATGTGTGGATCACAGTGTCACTGTCCTCATGGTTTGCTATTCCAGTGCTGTGTGATGGCTGCCAGTTTATTGCGGGGCAGGTTCCATGGTTTGTTGTGGCAAAGGTGCTGTTCCATTTACCGGGAGCGCTTATGGAGCTGAGGTTTTGTTCTGCCTGAAGATAGGTGTCAGAAACCCACCATTAACATCATTATAACTCGGCATGTAAAGCAGATAATCATGTTTGTCTCAGGTAGCATCTGCATCTTCAGGTAATGGGGAAGTTGCTTGCTCATCTTTGGGTTATGCTGTAAGTAGCCTGTTGTAAGGCAGCTTTTATATCACATTAGCAAAGTCTCTGCGCAATCTCTGCTACAAGTTTAGCATTAATAATAGATGACTCTGATGTATAATGGTGAGGAACGAATATTTATTTATAGATATAATACAATGAAATAACTTTATTATCACTTGCTAAAAATGCTTCCTTTTTGTTTTCCCTGAAGTCAGTGCAAACAACAAAACCCATTACTTCATTATGACTGGGATTGTGAAGTCAACAAATTTCTAGTTTACAATGAGAAAAAGAAACACTTACTGTTTGTAATGTAGAACATGAACAGTGGGAGGCATCAGTTTGCTTCCTACAAGAGAAAACCACTCGCTCCATACAGCTCTGTATGCAGCAAGCTTGGCTCTGTGCAGAAATGCCAACTGTTAATGCTTTCGCACATTTGCACTGGTTTGGGCATCCACAGGGGGTAAAGGGGCGGCTGTGTGATGCTTAGCTGTTGGCTGGGCTGAAACCATGGGAGCTGTTCAGTTTATTTACTAGAGTGCCTTGTCTGTAATCCCTCCCAGATCTGAAAACTCTTTGGTTATAAAACAGTAGCAAATGGTATCTCAACAGCAGTTTTTATGTGCCATCATCCGAGGCCTGTCCAGGAGGCCACAGACACAAACACGTTGCTGTTTTGCATTTCAGAGTAGACCACTTCATTGGAGCTCACTGGAAATTGGACAAGGTGCCCCACATCAACAGGCAGAATCCAGGAACATGACAGGGGTTGCAGAACAAGTAATAGTTTGCTTTCTGGGTTAACAGTAGGAGAACAGGTTGATAGGACTCAACCTTCATCTCTCTTCAAAGTAATGAACATTTTCATGATAATCTGTTTGGACCAGGCATTCATTATAACCAATGAGATGCAGAAGCCCAGGAGGGGATCCTCCAGGAAAGAGCGTTTTTGAAGGCCCTCTGTGCTACTTCTGAAAGCAGAAGATGTCTTCCTTGCTGAACACCTCTTGCGTGGACACGTAAGTGATGCCTGTCGTGAGCATTGACAGCACACCAGAAAGGAGAATGGGCTAACAGGGACCCTAAATCTTCTGCTTTCCAAGGCTAGTTAATAGCAGTGTATTTGCTGACAGCTCCAAGGGTGACAACACTCACGCAGTGCCTTAAGCAATGGATGATTTTTAAGTTCAGGCACAATTTGTGTCTGGTTTCTTTCACTCTCTTTGAAAAGAGACTTAAAAGGCAGAATGAGGAGCAAGGAGTGTGTGCTGTGATTGAGCTGGTCACATGCACTCTGCTTGCCCTGAAGGATCATTAATGTCAGAGCATTAAATAATGTATCAAAGAAAACTGGGACATAAACAATCAACTGACTGACCTGAATGGTTTCATCCCTTTTTCTGCTGAGCTTCCATCATGCTGGGTCCTGTGCCAAGGAATTGACACAAAGCAGTTAGATCTAATGTTTGGTTGAGGAGTGTTTTCTGTCATGGGAATGGTTGTTTCATATGTTGTTTGCCTGGTCTTCAGACAGTGGTCTCAGTGTGTGGCCTGCAGACACTAGAAGGTGACAGGACACTTTTAGGGAATTGTTTGTAAGCTGTCACTGTGAAAGTTAGATGTCTGTAGGTTTAAATGAGCAGAATATGGATTTGCATTCCCTGGAAGAATATTTTAGGTATTTACAAGTCAGAAGACACTCAGGGTCAAGGACCCTGAAGCCAAAGGAGATACAGCTATCACATGTGTTTCCACAGCTCTCTAATGTTTCCCATGCTGACTCTGTGGGGCATTTCCTTCTAGTGCCCAAGATTTCCATTTGTGGCTTAACTGTTTTGAGCTGCTCTGTTATCACTTCCCTGTGGGGTTGGAGGATACATGGTGCCTAATCAGCAAGCACAGGTATTATAGAGGAGATTTGTGGTTGGAAAGGCAGCCATTTACACTGATGTGTGGTCCAGGGTTCAGCTAGGAAGATCAAATCTGCACAGATTTATGCCTGATAATCACAATGAAGAAGTTCTTTTCTGGGATCTACAATGCTTTGTGGGGCTCTGTTTTTCCACGCAGTAATGGCTTTATTTATACCCACAGTGATTTTAGTCTCACAAATGCCAGGGTGTTGCCACAAGCTGATATAAGTGTTCAACGGCAGAGATGGGGCAACAGTCTCAGTCCACTGTCTTTACTCCATGCACAGCAATAGCTGTGTCCTGGTAATAGCTGCAAGCTTTGAAACGATCTAGGCTGGCAGGAAGCTCCCAGTGTATGGTTTGGTGTGAGCAGCACAGATGTATTAGGCTTGGCATTGTAGTACATGGGTTTTTTCTTGGTTTTAAGTGACCATCTATATGGCAGCACCAGAAGTGGATTTGTGTACTGCTGTGTGGGTGCTCAGTTTGCTATGTTTAATTGCATGTTATGTACAAATAAGTGCATGGTGGAAACAGTGGCCTTAGCATCTATTCTCCATCCCACAGGGCTCTTTGAAGCTGAGATACAGTGATCTAAGACCATAGTCAAAGCTGGAGTTAAGTCACTGAGGACAGAAGGACAAAATTCAAGTTAATATCAGACCTTTTGGAGAGGGTTGCCCCTTTTTAGCAGGTACGCCTGTACCTGCGATGATTGCATGTACTGTAGAAGGTCCCATTTCCTCTGCCTCAAAACTTGAGGAGCACTGGTGGCTCTAAACACCTACCCTGTGCACCACCTTCTTTATGTCATGACATGATCTGGTGGCTGGGATGGTGGGATAGATGAGCTTTGAAGGTCCTTTCCAACCCAAACTGTTCTATGACTCTCTGATCTCTCCAGAGAGAAAGAGCAACAGTTATCCCAATAACACTGAAGATGTCTTATCCTGATGTTTCAGAGATGGGTTTTTTTGAGGGGTTGCTGTTTTTCGCCCCTCTTGCCTCCCTCCTTCCACCCCATGCTTTTCTTCAGCAAGTGTGTGTCTGCAAGGGGTAGATTTGATGTGTTTTTACACTGCTGGTTTTGGGCGATAGAATGGCTTCATGGAATTCCTTGGTCACAGAGTAGTAGCAGATACTATCTAGACTGCAGTTAGATGTGACAACACACCTCGTATGGAGGAGATGCTCTTCATAACGTGGAGCATGAAACAGATAGCTCCAATGCTGTTATGAACCTGGCAAGTAACCCAAAGAGGGCTGGCAGAAAACATACTAGAAATACAGTCAGATTAGTGTAAATAATATGAACAGCTTTCTGGATTCATTTCTCCTCTGGTGAATTGGTGTTCAGGCACCTTTTGAGGGTCCTGATCGCTTCTGTGGAGCAAAAAGTCAAGATTGCTAATGGAAGGATAAAAACGAAGACCATGGAAAGCAGGCTCAGAGCAGCAGGCACGGTAGTATCCTTCTGGAAGCAGAGGGTGGCTTGGCTCTGCCAAAATCAGTGCAGTGGCACTGGTTATCCCAGAAGCCCACAGAGAAGGGGTGCCTTTGATGGAGACATGAAGGCCCTGGTTTTCAAGGGGTGTTTTATGGCAATGTTTCGGTCAGTGAAGATCTATGTAATTATGCAGATACTCACTGACGTGTTGATGAAATATGTTGTCTCTGTAAACTGGCAGAGTTCATCCCAGGCTGACTTATTCCAGAGCACATAAGCCATGAAAGGCAAGGTGCAGATGACAAAGCAGTCTGCAAAGACTAAGTTGATTACATACACCTTTGTTTCTGTCCACTTCTTTATCTTGCAGAGGAACACCCATAGGGCAAGGGGCATTAAACAGAGCTCCAAAAAAGAAAATGACGTTATACAGAGCAAGTTCAAAGAGACAGACATGGTGACAAAGTTCTAGACTTGTGATACTGCAGTTGCTGGACACATTCATTGTCCCGTAGTGCAGAAGTTGTGGGATGTTCTGAGACCTGAAATAGTAAAAGACATGGTAAGACTTTCCTCCTACCTCTTGATAGATGCATATCCCGTAGCAAATAAGGTATTTAAGTAACTATTTACTTTGCTCATCACAAATGTAAATGTGAGTCTACAGTCAGCCTCTAACTGGGATGCATCCTTTGTCAAGCTTTGTTTATATTTATTCAGTTTAGGAGTAAATATCTCCAAGTACACTTCCAATAGGACACGGCAGACAGTCTGTGTTAAATAGTGGCATCTTGAATGGAGGGGTGGAGTAGCAGTGAGAAGAACCCCTATAGACAATGAGGGCATCCTGTGACAATGGGATTCCTTAGGTCAGGCTGTGCAAATGAGGTAAGATTTCCCTTAGCTTGGTTATGAGCTAGGCAGGGATTGCAGCAACCAAACCTAAAGCCCAGCACAACCCATGAGCAAAAGCTCTTCTAGCAGTTCCACTGGCTTGGGAGACAGGAGCGGTGTGAAGGCCTGGAGGGGCATAGCAGATGTCATTTGATGGACATGCTCATGCTCGGGCTCTAACTGGGCAGGTTTCTGAGCCTTTGGGCTGCCTTGCAAACCTGGAGCTCCTGCTCAAAGCTGAGGAAGAGAGATGAACCTGAGTTCCTGCATCCCAGAGACATGCTTGAAACCCTGAGTGAGTGAGTGAGTGAGTGAGGCATGTAGCTGTCCACTCCTTGTGAGGGCAGTGAGGGTGCAAGGATTAACCTGGTTTTAAGGCCGTGCATTCCAGGAGAGAGTTCGATTCTGTGGATGTAAAGCAGACAGACACACCTGAAAGAGGGAACACCAGTGCAAAACAAAGAACTTGCCATTAAGGTCTGTGTGAGATGGTTCCTGCTCAAGGCAAGCATTCTGCCACTCTGCGAAGTCCATCAGATATACATAGCAGCTACTGAGTCTGTGTCATACTGGCTGCAGGGTGTTCTGCAAGAAAACTGGTTATGTGAAGAGTGTGAGTTTGTGGGCTGATAAAAATCAGCTGTTGTCAGAGCCCATCCTGTGCACAGTGGCTGTGTGTGGCCTGCAGAAGGAACAGTTCTCTGAACTGGTGATTCTGTGTATAAGTCACTGAATTTCTGCTTGCATCTAAATGCACTTTGGAAGGAATCTAACCTTTTTTGTCATTCCTACAGGAGACTGAAATGGTGAAACCCTACAGCTTTCAGAGATCTAGGAAGGAACACTGTGGAGACAGTATTCTCACAGGAGAATGGATATTTGGTACATGAGCTCTGAATAACGCTGAAAGATACAGCAAGGCCGTGAGAGGCCCGAGGAGGCTTAAGCAAGCAAGATAAGAAGAAGCTGGAATTCACTGATTTATGAGAACTGTGGACTGTTGACAAGCACTCGAGGTCAAGTTCTTACACCTGTGCTTAACACCAATTATATGTTTGTCACTAAGGGTCTTCAAGGCATGTATCCAATCATGATATGCCAAATTGCTGTAGGTGTGTGTAGGTGATAGTATATAAAGAGTTAATGCTTTGCAATAAATGGCTTTTTGTCTGATTATATTGATCTCTGACTGAGTCCATTCCATGGCAAATGGCGCCCGAACAGGGGCCCTCTATAAGTTCACATTGAAACAGAAGAGGGTGTGAATCGTGGTGCCTCAGGGAGGAAAGGAAAAGAAGAAGAAATCAGCTGGAATCGATCTTGCTGGACCAAGATCGGGAGGCAGAAGCCTCAGAGGTGAAGTCCTCGGATCGGAGCCTTGTGAGCCTGGAAGACACTGTGCAATGCAAATAAGGTGAGCAGCCGGATGGTTGGAAGGGAGCTTAAAGATGGGAAACCAGTTAAATAAAGAAGAAGAAGTAATACTTAAGCCCTTCCAACATATCCTCTCTGTGAGAGGGACAGACTATGATGAAGCTATGCTAAAAAGATTGTTGCTCTGGAGTAAGGAGAAGGAGTTAATTGTGGGGGTCGGCAAACCTTTTAATCTCAAGACTTTGGAAAAAATTGCTAGGGAAGAAGCCTCTGATTTATGGATGTTTTCAGTCCTTCTTAAGGTGAAGGCAGCAACCTTTAAAGAGACAGACTTAAAGTTAATGTTGAAATGATTGAAGACTCATTACCCAGAGATTGATGAGTCTACCGGATTTGAGATCTCTTTGTGGAATGAGGCAGGAGTTAAACTGTGGGACACAGCCACAGAAGACAATGATGCTGTTTGAAGTTTGTTAGTCATTTGGAGAACTGTTTTGGAGATGTTAAAGTCAAAAAGTGAGATCATGGAGACCAGCGCGCCCCCCTTCCTCGAACCGCCACCGGTTGCCACCATGGCTGCGAAGACTGAGGACGGGGATGAAGTCGATCCTTTCAGCTCAGGCCCTATTGACCCTGAGAAGGAGCCTGTGCACGTTCATCAGTTTGCTGTCGCTGCTTCTGAGATTCTGATGCCTGATAATTCCGATGCTGACCTAGACAGTCCTTTTGACCTGCAGCCTATTCATCCAGAAAATAAGCCTGATTTATATCCCCCAGATCCTCATGATAAATGGGCAGCTGTAAAAGGAGAAGCGAGACGGGTGGGGGATGCAGATGTATTGCACGGTTTCCCGTGGTGTGTGCTGGATCAAGACCTGCGATGGGAAGGTCTCTTGTATGCTCTTATCAGGGGTATCGAGCAGAATGTAGCTGACTGTGGACTTGGGACCCCATATACAACTCCTTTGATACAGTCTCTCTGTGATACTCATGTACTAGAAGTTGGTAAATATAAGTATGTCCATGTTTCTATCAGCCCTTGGAAAACTTTATAGATATGGCTTGTCACTTCCTCCGATGGAGGCTGGCCACCTGTGTCGGAATGAGTGTGCATTTTGGTCAGTATAAAAGCCCAAGCCTTATGTGATATGAGGGAGGCAGAGCCTCTGCAGAGACACCCGCTAAGTCTGAGCCTGCCACCTTGCACTGCAATGATGCTTCTCGGAGCTGGTTTCCTGGTAGTCTTCACAAGGTCCTTGTGCCATGTTCTGTATGTGGGATCGTGTGGTGTGGGAATTCTTAAAGAGCCAATGCCACATTGTGAGCGATCCCGATACCCTGAGCCTTATTACTGTAAAGAAGATTCTTGGCAGGCATAAGCAAGGTCAATTGTCTTGTTAGGCCTCTAATTTTCCACTGAAAACATGCAGAGAATGATCTCTGCCAAGGTTGTAGTTTCCCACTGTATTTTTAGAGTAAGGTATTTAATCACAATTATAACAAGTTGTAAACATTAGCCCTGTAAACGATAGTAACCTCTAGACTAACCAATTAGAGCTCAGTATCCAAGGCTGTTACATAAGGGAGTAAGGGTATAAGAGCACTGTATCTAATAAAGTTTGGCAATCGTTTGATCATATTGATTGTCCCTGCATTGTCCGAGACTCCTGCATTGACAGTGTAGTGGGAGCAATGATTGTCTGGATTTTGTGTTTCAAATATTGTAGTTGTGTGGAGTGTGCTTGTGGGATCCCATGCGTGTGTGTGTGTTACTTTATATTAAATATATTAATATTAAAAATAATTATTATTTTATTATATTAGAATTATATTAAAATATATTAAAAATAAACCCATTAAGCATTTTGAATCCTCAAAACTCAGCCTTCTGTATCAGTTACTAAGAGGCTTCCCATCAGAGCTCTAGTCAGGTTTCACAGCACCAGATATGCATCTATCATTTAATTCCAAAATTTCTTTCATTCCACATGAGACTGCAAGATAGGCAGGAGTGTGCAGGGCTTTCCTGAGGTCTTCTGAAAGAGCTGTCAGTCAGCTACAGAAACGGAGCTGGCCTAACTGAATGACAAGAAGACCCTGTCTGGACCCATCCAGCACAAAAGATCTCTCCCTGATTGAGAAGGAACCACAACCTCATCTGTACAAAGTGGCCCTAGACTCATACAAACATGTCTTAACTTATGGAGAATCCATGTGTCTGCCTTTTTCTTTCCCAGTTTCTGAGTGCCCAAGGAAAGTGATGAGATTTGCAGGCAGCAAAGTGAAGATCATGGGGGCTAGCTACAAAGAAAGGAGCAGCTCACACACATGCACATCTCCTCTGCCTCTGGACCAGAAGAACAAGCCAGGGATATTCTCACTCCACTCAGGACTTAGTAGAAAACTAAAGAGGTTCAGAGTGAGCAACAACTCCACATCTTTTTAATTGGTAACATTTGTTAGTATGACTACAACAAAGGTTGCATTTGACTACATGGTTTTAAATTGCTATTTCTCTTTGGAAAAATAGCACTGTAATGTTTAGCAAGAGCTGCAAGAAAAATATAACTCAATTTTTAAATTAAAATTGACTTCATGGATTTCCTCAGTATTTTCCTTATGTACAAATTAAAACAAACCAGAACATTGCTTGTGTCTTTAAGCAAACTGCTGTGGGGGAGGAAAAGGAAGTCGTATAAACACTCTTTAAATGTTAATTCCATAGTTTAATAGTAGCTCACTGCAAGCCTATTAAATCCTGACTAAGTGCACCTGACAGACTGACAACAGCATAATGCTAATGCATGCCAGCGAAGAGCAGTAATTAGATTTTCTAAAAGGCTGAGATTTGGGGAAATTGTTAACAGAACAAAAGAAAATGGGGGAAGGGAGAAGGAAAAGAATGATAACTTTTTTCCCAGTTACACATTTTTACATCTTATGTAAATCTCTGCAGAACTTGGGAGATGATCAGGACTGTGCAAGGCAAACTTTTGAAATGGGGGAAAAAAAATCCCAAGACAACTACTGGGAAGAAGATGAGAGCTGTTTTGCTTTTACACCTTTATTTTTCATGTGGACTGTGTGAACAAAGTAAGGTGACACTAAAAGTGTCAGATGTTAGAAAACAACCTGGAAAGAAGGTCATTTACTAGTCTGGTATTTATGCTGACTCCCTAGAAGTGGAAACTTAGTGAATTTCATCTTTTCTTTTCTTTCTTTTCACTTTCTTTCTTTCTTCCCTGCGTACATCAACAGACAGCACTCATCCAAGCAGATGTGAGAGAAGCAGATCTGGTTCACATAAATCAATAAACAGGTCATAGTTGGCCATCTCTTCTCTCTAAATAGTTGCATTATATTTCAATGGACATCCAAGTTAAAGGCCAATGATTTGCTTTACAGTACAAGCTGATTTGTTTAGTTCTAAATAATGACCAGATCCCTACCCTGAGATAATGTTCCAGAGGTTTAGAGTACTAAAAACTTTGTGGGTTTAAATTTAACATTTTGAAACTATATATCATTACATCCAGCCTATTGTAACATCAAAGGTATGGCAAATTCCAGAAGGACTGTGACCTAATCTTCTTATCTTAAATCATAATTTTTACTAAAACTTGTCACTCTTTTTATTCCAAAGTATGAACAGAGAATGTCACGTTATATATCTGTTATTTCTTTCAGACTGGTCATCGCAGGCTCATCCTTAATACTCTCAGGCTGTTTAAAAACAACTAACAAATAGCAAACATATAAAAATTCACACCACTTCTGAGATTCCAAATACAGTAAGACCTCTTGGTGCTAAAACTGTTTAGGTTACAGCCATGCTTTCCCAAAGCAGTGGTCTAACAAAGGCATCATCGTATTTTGACAATAGGCTGTGACAGAAACCTGTGGTAGTGAAGGAAGTCCAAAAAATGGACAAGCTAAGGCCGTACTTAGAAAACTGAGACCAATGAGAACATCATGTCTCTTACAGCAAACATTCATTAAGACCTAGAAGCACATTTATGAAAACCGGATCCATTGTCTTAAATGATGGACTGATTTCAAAGTGTAGGAATATTTTATACATCTGCTTCCTTACCTTTGTAGAATAAGCTTAAACAATATTTAAAATAAAATCAAATTAGACTGCATAAACATTTCTACTTTTATTAAGCTTGTTCCTAGTTCTTGTACATATCAAAGCAATCTGCTACATACAGTACTGTGGTTTTTCAAGTTCTCTGTTTTACAGATCGCCATTGGGTCCCAGGACCTGAGGTTCAGAAGCAAAATGATAGCAATTAGCATCCTTCTCTTTGGAAGAACATTTGTGTGCCTGGTGGGAGACCTGTCTCTTAAATGGCTGCCCCAGGAAAGAGGAAAAGTCCAAGAATTAAAAGTGTCTCAGTAGCAGTAACTACCCAAGCTGTTCCATTGGCTCTGTGCTTGCTCTTTGTTAGAAGTAACCTTGCAAAGGTAGAAAAGGCAGCAGGAGACCCTAAGAAATAGAAATTAGCACAAAAACTATTAAAGAGCAAAATCATATTCTAGGAAAAAGGATCCTGAAAGCTCATGAAAAGGTGTCTGTTTCTTTCAGTTTTCCTCTCTAACTAATCTTATTTCAGTTTACTGTAGGGTACAAAATTCCACATCAGAATATCAGTTTCTGAATTTATGATTTCTTATATTGATGGATGATACATTTGGAGTTCTATGTGACATGCTCTGCACCTTAAAAGACACTGGGGTTTTGTGGATCTGTGTACTTCTCACTTAGGCTGTTAGTAAAGTATGGCTGAAAGCAGGAACCTCGAGGATCTAGGCTGCCTTTTATTATTATAAAGAAATTTCCTCTAAGACTGATCCTTTTATTGTCAGACTCAGTTTGTGTCTTTAATGACACACTGAAAATTGGAAGCATTTGTTCGCAGCTGCCTGTGTCCATGAGTCTGGATCCCTTCCATCATTTTGGGTTCCTTGCAGGGGGCTCTGGTAATTCGTTTGGTTACGCCAACTTCCTCACTGTGTTACCATTTGTTCATGTTAATGAAGCCACTCTGCAGGTCTGTTGCTTCTCTCTCACCTTTTCCAGTTCTCATTTGAGCCATGTGGCAAATTGGCATGTAAGAGAGAGATTTAGCATTGGAGAGTCTTAGTGACAGATGATCTTTGACATACCTTGCTTTCTTAACAAAAGCGTGTGCAGCTGCCCTCAGGAAACTGAAACACTGACTTGGAACAGCCAGACAAGATTTCAAGTGGGGTGATGAGACTGCCCATTGTTGCTTTTGTTCCCTGCTATTATTCCTCACCATTATTACTATAATCCTCTCCAGATAGCAGCATTTGGTACTCCATCCAAAGAACCAGCAACCAGCTTCTATTTGTCACAGCTAGAGGGTCTCATCAGCAGGGGTACCAAATACTATCTTTGCAGTAAATTACAGATCACCACAGCAGACACAGCCATCCTGCTAGGTTTGTGACCACAATTTCTGATCAAGTCAGCAGACTTTCACCCCCCATGTGCTGTGCCCTCACACATAGCACCAAGCTGAGAAGTCTCACAATCTCTCATTTTCTGTTCTGTTTCCCTATGACACCTGGCAGGACAGACAGGGAAATATTACACAGTTACTAGAACAGTACAGGAATAGCACCGAGGATCACTGCAATTCACCAAAACACGTCTAGGAATAGCATGCTATAATTTTCTGAGTGTGAAGAACTTAGGTTTAATCTTCTCTTCCTGTTGAAGAAATCTCACATTCCCTTTTAAATAAGAAGACCCCTTTAAATAAGCTGACTTACAGCCTTAATTTGGAATGAGACAAATCGCTTGCCAGGCTTTCTTAAGTACACCACATATTTAGTCAACTTTGTACTTTAAAGATCAGAGAAGAATACTGGAAAAAAAAAACAACAAGCAAAACAAAACAACAACAACAAAAAAACACAAAAAATCCCACAAAAAACCCCAAACAAAACAGAAAAAAACCCCATAAAAAAACCCTAAATGTATTGTATTTTCTGGAGACAGCAGATGAGATGGCTGATGAGAACACAATCAGTTTTCGGTAAGATGACTTCCAGACTACTTAAATGAGCGCTGCCTTTCTTCTAATATATTTATAATGCTCTGATGCAATTTGCAGACTATATTAAACCAGAAAGAGTTGTGAACATTAGTCAGAATTCAGAACCATTAGTGACAGTCAGAAGCATTAGTAGGCAGAAAATGGGTTTCAATTTTCAAAAAAATGCACAAAGCAACACCTAAGGAGACAGAAATCAGCATGCAGCTGGCCACTCACTGAGTGGGAGAAATCTACTACATACAGTGTAAGAGAAGTGTGGGCAATAGTTACCCTTATGTTGCAGCAACACTAAAATACAATACAGGCTTAGCCCAGTTGCAGGCTAAAATCATAGTGTCATAGAATCGTAGAATCAACCAGGTTGAAAAAGACCTTTAAGACCATTGAGTTCAATAGTTCCCTCAGCACTGCCAAGGCCACCACTAACCATGGCACTGAGGGCCTTGTCTACACAGTGTGTGAATGCTTGCAGGGACGGTGACTCCAGCACTGCCCTGGACAGCCTGTTGCAATGCCTGAGCACCCTGTGGGGCAGGAATTGTTCCCCTGGTGCAGCTTGAGGCTATTTCCTCTTGTCCTGTCCCTTGTTCCTTGGGAGCAGAGACCAGCCCCATCCTCACTCCATCCTGCTGTCAGGGACTTGTAGGGAGCCATAATGTCCCCCTTGAGCCTTCTCGTCTCCAGACTAAAACCCCTCAGGTCCCTCATCTGTTCCCCATCACACTTGTGCTACAGGTCCTGCACCCACTCCATGGAGACAACACATCACAGAGTGCAGAAATGATAACTGCCTGACCTTTGGACAGTTTTTAGTGTGAGCACACTAAAGAGAATTAATTCAGTGTGGGATATAATGTTAGCTGTAAGACTGACAAAGCACTGAGTTAAGAAAAGACTAGCAGAATAGAGCATGGAAGAGCTGATTTATGATGTAAGATTTATAGAATTAAATATTTATTAACTGAAAATGGAGACAGAATGGGAAGAGATAACAATCTGCAGATACATGAAGGGGTATTAACAACCAAAACAGAAGATGAATTACGCATGCCCATGTATGCAATATGCCGGCATGTGGGACTGAGTTCTAGCCTAAATTTTAAATACTGAGGCCTGGACTGTTACTCGGTGGGATAATAAGTGAAATGAATGGTCTTACAGGAAAAGTGTGCAGAAAGTCTGTCAACAAGGCATCCTATAGTGACACCAACATATTTAGCAGCTCTTTGATGATTCTAAGTGAGTTGTGGAGACTGTGCTGTGATAAGCCAATTATCATGCTACAATCTGGTTCTGCAGGTCATACAGGACAGGTGTTTGCCTAAACATGATTGTTCACAACAGCCGTAATGTGCACTGATGATTCCAGAGTCAGTAGAAAAAAAAACCAAACCACACAACAATTCGTGTGGTCAGAGATGTGTATAATAAACATTGCTGAAATCACACAGGTTAAAATATTGCCTATTCTAACCTACAGTCCTAGAAACTCCTTCTTTAAGCTGTAAGCTAACAATATTTTTTCTGAAACATGAAAAAAAAAACTTGGCATTTGCTCTATAGAACAGAGTAACCAAATAATCTGAACATGTGAAAAGTAAATGCATTAACTGCAACTGAAAAGCATGCTTTCATTGAAGGAGCCACATGGCTTCTATAGTGGTGAATGAAGTCCTAGTTCTAACCAGAAGAAACTTAAACAGCTTCAACTGTACATATTCATGTGGGGAGTAGGTGGAGAAGTACTGCTGTTACTCACTACTTATAGCGATAAATAATAAATATGCAAGCAGGACCTCAGTATTTTCCTTTCTCCAAAAGATGAAGCATAAGGTCAGTGTCTGATTAGCCCATCCATAGATTAAGTAGCTGTGTACAGTGTTATCTGAAAGCCCTGTGACAAGGAGTTTACTTGTGACAGATTACTCCTGATCCCAGCAAACAGTGCAAATATAGTACATGCTTATAACTCCTCTGTTCAAATTATCAACTTACAGAAACATTAAGATAGCTATTCCATGAAACCTTCATCAGATATGTAATTAAATGTACCAAGGCTGCTCAATATCAACTTTGGAGTCATGTTCACACCTAGTAGTTTTCTGTGATAATCAGATGTACATTCTAAAAGTACAAGACACATGGCATTGACTTTCCAAGTTTCAAATGAAAATACAGTGCATTTACACATAGATCTTGGAGAGAATATTCTGAAGGAATTTGATTTATTGAAGGATCTATCCAGAGCCAGTAATATTTGCCTAAGATTTACAAAAAGTTCTGGGAGACTTAAATGGAATATCTGAGAAAATCAAGGATTACTGATGGTATCTTCAGAAAGGGAAGAGATTTTCTTATTTCTTATAGGTATTAATAAAAGCCTTGTACTACTCAACAAAATCCTCAGAATGTTAGCAGTTGCGAATAACAAGTCTTCTTAATGAGGTATAAAGTACTTCTGATTATCTTGCTCACCATATATGGGATAAATAATGTCCCAGGTTGTAAGTTCCATTTTTTAAAGGCTTCCCACAGACATACTCCTTGGCCATTTGTTCTCTGGACCCAATGTAAATGCATGTCTATACCATGCCCTTACATGCTGGGGTAAGGCAGACAGCTATCCATAGCTTCAAGGCACGACGCTTGCCTCCCAAGAGAGGTATTTGTCAAAGAATTAATGACTGAGAAGAACTGTCACAGAAAGCTGTAAAATCATGAATAATACAGAGAAAGTGAGTGGGAAATTAATATTTACTATTTCTCATTATACAAGATACATGGGCAGATCAGGGTTGTTATGAGGCAGCTGGCTAAAACAAGCAAAAGTACAAAATAAGAATATTTTGAAGCTCCCTATTCAGATAGCACCAGCACTCAAAATGGAAGGAGAGGAATTAATGGAAAACAAGCCTAACACTACTCATAAAAACAGTGATTCACATGCAGGCTCTGATTTGAGATGTCCAAAAACTACTTCCCAGAAGTGACAAAGAAAAACAGAATAGTCTTTCCTATATGTATAACACTGCTTACCTCCACAGGTTGTTATCACAAACAGGATGCTGAGCTAGGAGAACTTTTAATCAAATCCAGTATCTCAGTTTGTTTGGTTGGGTCTGTTTGCTTTAAATTTCATACTTAATTTAGAAATACTTGATTTAAAGAAAACTTCATCATCATTCTATTACCATGCAATAAATCCCACCTCTCTCCTGGAAGTGATATTTTTTTTTACTGTACAAATACAAAACTACCAATTAACAAACAGAACCACTGTATTCAACCTATTTTTGAGCAGCTATAGTATTTAACTGATGTCCTCCCCTTCACAAGTATAACACCAGTGAGCTTACTTAGTCACACAAGACCACATTAGCTACATCTTCTACACCCAAATTCACATCTGAATCCAGTTCAGAACTATATTGTCATTTCCAGAACTTCTCTATCTCTCGTTGCTTCTTTATAGATTTTTCTTGCTTGCCCTGGGTTCAGCAGTAGCAGTCATTTTTCTCCTTCTTAGTAGCTGGTGCAGTGCTGTGGTTTTGACTTTCAGCCTGGGAACAACGCTGACAACACTGGTGGTTTTAGTTGCTGCTAAGTAATGTTTACTCTGACCAAGGACTTTCTGAGTCTCATGCTGTGCTAGGAAGGAGGGGAAGCTGAGAGGAAGCAGAGACAGGATACCTGACCCAAACTAACCAAAGAGGTATTCCATACCACAGAACGTCATGCCCACTATATAAACTGGTGGCAGTTACACGGAAGGGCTAGATCACTGCTCGGGTTGGGCTGGGTATTGGTCAGTGGGTGGTGAGCGGTTGTATTCTCTTCCCTTGTTATTTCCCTTATAATTATTATTAGTGGTGGTAGCAGTAGTGGTTTGTGTCACACCTTAGTTACTGGACTGTTCTTATCTCAACCAGTGGGAGTTACATTCTTTTTATTCTCCCTCTTGCCCCTCCAGGTGCAGGGAGTGGGAGGAGTGAGCTTAGTCCTGAGTTACCTTGGGCCTGAGTTACCAGCTGGGCTTAAACCACGACAGCTCTTTGTAGCGCCAAACGTGGGGCACAAAGGGTTGAGATAACAACAGATCTGACCAGAGTGTGTCTAATCATATTTGTGATAAGCATTCATTGATTTGGATTTATAGTCACTCGTCACAATGCTGATTTATTGGCTCTCAAGGTTGTTGCTCTTGATCTTGGAGTTTCAGCATGTCGTATCTTACTTACAGGTGGTATTTGCTGTTTTAGTGTTTATCAGCTGGGGAGCCTGGGTGAGGGTTATTGACTTGCAATACAACAGACTCATAGATTATGAACCTGGGCTGGTATGTGTTCCCAGTGTGGTCATCACTGCTATACTTTGGGAGGTATATAATGTTTGTGTTATACCTTAGTTACTGGACTGTTCTTATCTCAACTTGTGGGAGTTATATTCTTTTGATTCTCCTCCCCAGCCCTCCAGGACGGGGGGAAGTAAGTGAGAGGACTGAGCAAATGGCTGCGTGGTTTTCTGGGTTGCCGGCTGGGCTTAAACCATGACACAACACAATCATAATGTTAAAACAAAGGTCATACTTAGTTTCTTGCCTACCACCAAAAAAATGTATTTTGCTTCATATATGGACCAGTAAGCAAAAACTCCAAACTATGTGTTTCCATTAGCTGCAGAGGCTGCTAGGTTAGCACTATCAAACAAGAAATAAAGATGATAATGTTGGTGCTCATTGATAAGGAGGTTACACAAAGGTTTCTGTGCTATAACAATTTTATTACAGTATTAAATTGCTGCAATATCAATTAAAAAGTACTGATCTCAAAAGTAAGTTTAATCAGGTTTTAAAATCTATTTTTCTTAAAACCTATGTATTGATAGTTTTAAACATATTTATTCTCTATCTACCTATTTTATTTCCTATTAATTAGCTGATAGCAAGCTACTAGTTTTCTCTTAGTAGCTTCTATTAGTACATGGGGAAGCATGATGAATTCATAGATAAACAGAGATCCTAACTCTCTCCTAGGTAATCACCCTAGGGAGAGAGAAGCCAAGTACTCAAGAGCTGAGAAATGTGAAAATTCCATTATAGTAATTATCTTAACTCATCCCTGAATTAGGAAAAATTGCTAGTGGTATTATGTATTGTATAATCATTTAAACAGTGGTAAATACATCAAGTAAACACATGGTCATGTCAGGAAGACAATGTTATACACACTGTATTATCTGAAAATATGTAAGTGCAGGTATTTTTATATATAGCATGACACAAGCATCTGTATTTACATCCTCAATGCTTAAAGCTTACTTAGTATCTGTAAACAAATGGAAAATATTAATCTTTAAAACTCTTGATTCATTTCCTAATTTTTCTGCAGCATTCATTCAGAGAAGTATCTAAAGGAAAATCAATTATGTATTTAACACAGAGCTGTAAAAACCTTTATGCATTGCTGAAAATTGGCTACAGTTACTCTTTTCTCTCCAGTCTCTATCAGCAGACGTACCTGAAAAAGGTGCCCTAGGTCACTGAAAACTTTTTACCCTCACACCCTTCCAGATTTACATATATAAATAACTATAGATGTTTAAAAAATGCACTAGCACTCCCTCTCTCCCACATGGGCACACAGTGAAAATCATTAGTTAGGTAGCTGAAATACTAATGTAGTCCAAATACTCTTTAAAACAAATAGATTGAACAATGGGCTCAAAGTCAAGTAGCACAGCCTAACTCAATCAAGTCCATGATGAAGTGCAAAGACAGAATGCATTTATAAAATTCCCAATGAAGTGTTGATCTTGCTCACTGGAGAGGATTTCTCTCCATTATTAAAAATATGATTTGGAACTAAAATGTTAATTTAACAACTCAACATGTTAATAGCACAGTTGTTTTCTACTGAATGTGTGCATCCAAATTTTTTATATAAAAAGCAAGAAAAGTTACATGAACTCCTCCAATAAGTCAGCATATGGAAGACAAGCCTGACAAGGAGCAATGGCTATAAATTAACCACAAGAAATCTCACCTCAACATGAGGAAGAAGTTTACATTACATTACATTTACATTACAGCACTAGAACAGGCTGCCCAGGGGGGTTGTGGAGTCTCCCTCTCTGGAGACATTCAAAACTCATCTGGGCACGTTCCTGTGTAACAACTTGTGTAGGTGGCCCTACCTTGGTAGATGGGTTGGACCAGATGAACTCCAGGGGCCCCTTTCAATCCAAACCATTCTGTGAACTGTCAGAAACAGGACTTCCTTCTACCGGCTCTTAGAAAAGTCAGTCCACAACAGCAACTTTCTTTCTGCTCTTTGGGTTCTTTCTACTTTCAGTCAAAGACTGATGGATCAGAGAGAGAAAAAGGATCAGCACGGATGCAGCAAATGCCTCACCAAGTTAGACAAATTCTGTATTTCAGACATTTATAATGGGCATAGGAAATGTTTGAGACCTTTGAAAAACGGAAGGAGAGAATATTGCATAAAATATCTTGAAAGTTTGAGTAAACCCACACTCTAGATCAACATTAGACAATCATTACAGCCTTTACAATACTTGTTTAAGAAATAATAGAGAAATATTTTTCAGAAACACCATTATTGTAGAATCATAGAATGGTTAGGGTTGGAAAGGACCTAGTTTCAACCCCCCTGCCATGGCAGGGGTGCCTCACCCTAGACCATGTTGCCCAAGGCTCTGTCTAACCTGGCCTTGAACACTGCCAGGGATGGAGCATTTACCACTTCTTTGGGCAAACTGTTCTAGTGCCTCACTACCCTCACAGTATCTCTTTTGCTGTTTGGAGCAACCTAGTTGGAAGTAGGAACAAAACCAAATGACTGATAAGATCAGTTTCACTAGATGTTCTGATAGGAGGTATATTCTAGATGACCAGTTGAATAACTTACCATCTAGTCATTGCTCAGATTAACTTGTACAGGATCAATTTGTTTGGCTTTTTCATCTGCATAGATAAAAAAGGCAGGGAGTGGGGAAGATAGAAGGATCTGAGTTGCCTCCACTCAAATGCAGCTCACATTCCATAATAATGACCAAAACAGAAGATGAAAGAAGTTTTATATGGGGCTTATGAAAAAAATAGGCTTTGTACTTGTGCTTTGTCTTTCATTTTTTTTCCCAAACTCATTTTCACATTGAGATTGTGTTAATTTGGTGCAGACTAACTCATTCAGTACAGGTTAGGGGCTCACCTACTAGTTCAGCTGAGAAGGACCTGGGAGTATTGGTAGGTGACAAATTGACTATGAGCTGGCAGTGCATCCTGGCAGCCAGGAGAGCCAACAATACCTTGAGATCAGGAAGCATCTGGCCAGCAGGTCAAGGGACTTGACCCTGGTGAGGCCACATCTGAGTACTGTGTCCAGCTCTGGGAGAGGGTCCAGCAGAGGCCACAAGGATGATCAGGGGTCTAGGCTAGAGAAGAGAAGGCTGAGAGGGAATCTCATTAATGCATATCAATATATCAAAGGTGGGAGCAGAGAGGCTCACGTCAGACTCTTCCCATTGGTGCTCAGTGACAGGATGAGGAGGGATGGACCTAAACTAAAACACAAGAAGTTTCACCTCAACATGACTGTTTATGCTGAGGTTGGCAGAGCACTGGAACAGGCTACTCAGGGAAGTGGTGGAGTCTCCCTCTCTGGTGATATTCCAAACCTGCCTGGACACGTCCCTGTGTAAGCTGTTCTAGGTGACCCTAACTTGCTAGGGGATTAGGCTAGATGATCTCCAGAGATCCCTTCCAACCCTAATGATTCTTCTGTGTGATTCAAGCAAGATTTTATCATCTCGCCTGTCATCTATGTCATGAAAACACTGATCTCAACAAATACTCTCAAAGAAACAGAAAAAAATGAATGTTTTCGTTTTGAAAATGGCCAAGCAAAATTAACTGTCCATGGATCATGTTTATTAGACACAGGGAAATGATAGCCTGTGGGTTTAATCTATGAAAGTATAGACACTCATGCATGCATCTCAGACAGTAAATCAATTCTGCCAGAGCTGCAGTGAAGATTTTAAAGTTCTGTATTCTCCTTTTCTTCTATAGTCTCAACGAAAAAGTGTTTTCAAATTAGAACAAAAAAGAATCAATTGTTTGTTTATTGAAGTTTCTACACTGTATTACAAAGGACTGTGAAGACCTTACATACATGTTAATAAATACATGTTAATACATACTCAGTATTAACACTAGAAGTAAAGATTCAAAAATTTCATCCAGCTGAGAGATGGTTAGGAAATAGAGAAAAACAGAAGTCTGTGACAAAATAATTCACACACTAAATTCCCAGTTCTTATTTCCTTGTGGAAATAGGAGTGAAGTTTTGCTTTCTCTAAGCCAAAATAATTATATAATAACTATATAATGCTGAAAGCCCTTTCTACATCCAGGCCCTGGCTCTGTTATCAGTGGGAGCTTTGTCAACAACTTAACAAAACTAGGTATTCACCTTTCATGTTTTAACTGACCTAATAGTGATAGCCAATAAGGGTCAGTTATTGAACTGTGTGACTGGAAGAACTAACATTCCAGCTAATAGAAGGCTTAATCTCCTAAAAATCAAATAATTTTTTTTAAATATAAATTGTCTTTTCAGTTTGATTAAAGGATTTAGATTTTAATTACTGAACTCATTGTTTCTCATAAATGACAAAGTGGCTGCAACAAAATATTTAGAAAACAATCCCAAATAAAGAGACATATTAATCCAGATGCCTCCAAAAAGCGCCACATCTGCAGAATTCTTTCAGATGAACACCTCTGTGCAGCTGGAAATCTGCAACAAAAAGAACAGCAGCAATATTTACTCCAAATAGCAATATATATAAAAGAGTAAAAATGTTCAAGAAGATTAGGTCAAGGACATTCTACTTTTTAAAATGTGGGAAAATGTCAAGTTTTCTTTAAAAAACTCATAAATTAAAGATATTAAATAATTGCTAATCACATTCAGATGTTTTATGTTGTTTTGCTGATTAAGTGGAAGATATACGTGGCTGCAAAATAAACGACAAAAAAAGCCCAAAACAAAACCATGTTAACTGACCCTTAAGAACTTCCAAATCTCTTCCATACATAAGACAGATTTTGGAACATCATATTGATAAACAAGCAAACTAAAACTGTCTTTAATTGCTGACATTATTACAAATTAATTGATCAGGCAAGTATTTGACAAGAAGCAAACAAAAAGAAAGCAATACTGTGATGGGGATTCTTGAGATTCCTAGTTCAAGTGGGAAAAATACTGAAGCAGATAGAAAAGACAGAACCTCCCAGCCAAGTTTGCCAATCAGTTAATTGAGATATTTTCACATAGGAGACCAATGACTATGTCTAATCAAACACGATTTGCAAAAGCAGTAAAATCACATTTAACTGAGAAGTGATATAAAACCCAGGTGAACTGGAAGAGAAATTTGAGATAATCTCATTGATTTAGAATTGGTGTTAACAAAGGCTTCTCTGTAGTTAATGTGTTTTGTCTACTGCAAATAAGATTTCGTTCGGTTCAAGCCGTTTACTGCGTGCAGCTCTTCATACACACAAATTCTTCTGAGTATCTGCTGTCCATTCCCTGCAACTAAAAGATCTGCTGAGAACTGATCTTATCTCCTTGATAAGCAATACATTTTCAGCTGTAGACTGGTCAATTTAGTAGCTACTTCTGAATTATGTGTGCAATTCAAACTGTTACAAACCTAACATTAGCTACCGCCATTAAGAACAAGCTATACTAATTGTCTACTTGGTATTTTGGACACAGCTGCAGTAATGAGACAGACTCAGGTTGTGGGAAGAGGTGGTAAATTCTGCAAAGCAAGAACAAAATTCAATCCAGAGTAAAGTCAGGTATCTGGAAAAAGCTCTAGGCTGGCCAGCCAGGAAGACTTTGCAAGTAGTTCCCAGTGCTGGAGAGAAGGTCCAACAATACTCAGGTTTAGGTATTGTTTCCTGATGACCAGAATAGTAAGAGGAAATGGGAATTATATGCCTCCACTTCGAGCCTTGCATGTAAGAAGAGCTCCTTATAACAAGAACATGATTCTTTTTCCACTACTTGAACTGTGGCTGAAGTAAATTAATTTGCAAAGACAATACAGCGCTGTTGCAGAAATAGCAAATGATTCAGATGTTTGGGTTAAATTTCTGAGTTAACTAGGCTTATATATATATTATAGGTATTTACTTTTGGCTCTACACTCAATGTTGACATTATTTTTCCAATCCTTATTTGCATGATCACCTCAATGTAAGAAGGACAAAGACAAGACAAAATTAGAACTGGCAGATGCCACACCTGAGAAAGGTTAATTCTTTTTTTTCTATTGTGTTTTATCTGCACCAGCTATAGGAATACTAATAAAAGATGCATATTTAAAATTATATCAAGAACATCCTATGCATGGATGCTCAGATGATATAAAAGTAAACATACAAAGAAAACTCTCCAAGCTTCTCCTTTTAGTGAAATTATCTAGATTATTTATTTTTAAACTTTGAAATCTTACCATACTTACTAAAATATGGACTGTAGCTTCTGCAGTGAAAAAGATGCAAACATACTCAGTAGTCAGTAGAAAATATTTCTATGTAGCACCCAACTGTGCATAATAAGAATATTGTTGCACTTAAATCTCACCCACCACCCAATTAGAAAGGCAACTGAAAGGAACAGCCATGCTTTGTTGAACAGATGTAGAGGTCTGGTCTTCATGAGTTTAAAAAGACTAACACTACAGTTTCTACTACCTCAATTTGAAATTACATTGAAAATTAAAAGCGACATCCAAATGTCACACGTAGGCAAGGATGAGACACAACACACTCAGAATTGTCATTATTAAGTAAACTCTCACTCTTTTCACAATTTTCTCAATTTCTGTCATTCTATATGGTTATATCCCTGATACTACAAACCATTTGTGACTAATGTAACAGTCTAGCATGAAGCCTTTCCATAAGATTCTCTAAATCACAGTAAAAATTGCTGCACTGCATTTAGTTTAGACAGTTAATTGCATAATGTATTACGCTGTTATCAGATGTATCATTTGGCTGTTATTCATATTTATAATAAAGTCATTAATTATTACAGCATATTTAAGAGGCAAAAATCCTAGAAAGACAGAAGAAATTCCCGCTATATAAGACTCTTCTTCCACTTTGCCAAATTCCAACCAGGTCAGCTGTAATTTTCTATGCTGAGAACCTTTCCAATACACAACTGGATTTGTGTGGCCGTGCATGTTCACATTAAGAAAAAAAAAGAGAAGTAAAAAAAAAAGAGGTTATTAACTCCAGAAAAAAATAACTCTTTATAAACTTCACAGTTTTCCAGTTAACACAGATTAGTTCAGTTTTGCAAGTGAAATTTGCTGAAGATTCTCAACACCAGTCTGCAAAGCAGAGAACAATCTGCAATCCCAGTGCTTTTGCCTTTGATGCTCACCAGCTCATTTTCTGTGTTTTTCTTAGGTTTCTGCTTGGTACTAATAAAGCCTAATCACAACAATAATAAATAAACTGAGAAGTAAAAGGAAAGTCAATGACATCTTTTACAGTGAAACTCAAATGGTAAGCTGTTACATGGAATTGAGGATGTTGAAGAATGTGGTGAGACCTTAGGCAAGTGACAGTTACAAAGATATGACACACTGCAAAAGCCTGACTGCATTAGGGGTTGATAAAAGTGCTTCATTTGCCACCACTGATTTCAGAGCTACTGAGGACTTAAAATTGAAATTACACTACATACATACACACACACTATTACTAGAATATTCTTTTTCATGTAACAAAGCTCTCATGGTGCAGAAGAACAAATGGTTTTCCAAACCAAGTTGAAGTCTCCTAAGATTTTAAAATCAAATCACAGATAGCTCTTTCAGAATTAAAAAGGAGAGGATTACTTAGAAATAACATCTGGCTTTAGAACAATCCTACTGTTGTAAAAATAGAATATCTTCTTCCAATAGCTGCACTATTTCCAGACTTTTTTAGTAACCCACCCAATTGTTCTTTATTGCTGTGACCTCAGAATAGACATCAGTTAAATTGGGCATCCCTGTGTGATTACTTGGAGCTCTTCACAAATCTCATGCAATTAAAAACGTCAGTACTGACACACTTTTAACGACTAAAAGCTAATGCAAGGGCTAATTGACACCATCTTCCTCACAGGCCATTTCCCAACATTCATAGCACCAAATCCAGCCATTAATACGTAATTAAATTTCCAGGATGCATAGGCTATCAACACCAGGTAGCTGAGGCACTTCACACTTCTTAACCTCTCATTACCTCTCCAACCCAAAACAACTGCTGTGCCAGGCAAGACCTTATTACTACCTCCCCTTACAAAGTGAACTGATGTGTCACCAGTACTAACTCCCAGCAACAAAAGCCAGCTCAGTGAAGCAAACTGCATATTCTAAGCTTTACTGATCAGGGAGACCAGCAAATGACAGATTATTAAGTAGTTTTTCTGGGATACAGGTATATGAATGTCTAACAGCAGATGCCAATTACTTAGAATTTCAAGGCTCTGAACAATTTATTCTAAAATATATTTCTCCCATTGAAACAAACTGATTTAATTAACAACAACGAAAAAAAATGGCAATTTTAATTCCTGCTGAATCTTTTCCCACAATGTTTTTATTTCCCACACTTCTCAATTAAAAAATAATATAAGTGAAAAATGTTAGTTTGGGGTTGAGGGCGATGCTTCCACAATGGTTTTAGGGAGAGCACTGAGATTTGTAAGTCTTTCTGTGTATGATGCTATCACTGTTATATAAAAAGGAAATTAGATATATGTTTTCAATTTTAGACACCCAACTTGAGCTACCCCAAGTTTCTGGAAGAGTTAGCACTACCCAAAATCATCCTGAGTATACCTCAATATGACTGCACTTGCCATGGGGAACTTTTAATGCTTTTGAATTAAAGGTAGACAATCACTTACACCAGCCTCTCCTAAGAATAAAGCTGAAACGTGCAGTTGAAAAAAGGCATCTAATTTACACACATAAACATCCCTTATTCAACTGTCTGGTTCCTTGACACCTATAAACTTCTTGGGGTTTTGGTTCAAACTATTTGTGGTCTATGACAATCTAAAATGAAGTAATTCCACATATTAGTAATCTGGAATAACACTTGATATGTCACACTTCCCAACTCTTCCAAGTCAGTGACAGTCCCTTTTAACATTCAGTTTAAGGCATAAATTTGAAGCTGGTTTACAAGAATCTTAACCACAGATCATGGCTGGATCTGAATGCGTTATTCATCTGAGGTTCATTTTCATTCATCTAGATACACTATTCCAGAACTTAAACCAAAATAGACACATTTCCAGTGAGAAAGAAGGAAGAAGGAAGTGGGAAAAGGTCCTTCTAGCCTAGCGTTTGAATGGACTGCTCATTCTGCAGTGTAGAAAATATTTTGTTAAAATATTTTCAGCCTTTGAGTTCTTCATCTTCTTGGTTACAAGTAAATGTTGAGAGTTTTGGTTCTATACCCATTTATGAATTAGGCTGCAAAAGTTTTCTAAAAGCAACCATGACCAACTGTTGAAGGCTATTGCTTCAGAAACCTGAGATCATCTCCGTAATATTCACAGATATTGATTCACTGATACAGTGCTACAGAATTAAGTTCATTTGAATGCTCTGCAGGGAAACTACCATCTTATCTGACAATATAGAGAGATGCAAATGTTTTCTGACATGGGCTACCCACCTCATGAAGATGAGATACAGGCAGACACAACACTTGCTTAAAAAGACACTGCAGGTTAGTCAGATCCCTTTCTTCATGATCAGGACAAAAAAAGTGATAGTGTATTTTGATGAAGCATTGCATTAGACATTGGGTGAAGAGGGTGGAAACCTCCAGACTTGCTAACAGCAAAATAATGAACTACTGGAATAAGTTGACAGGGACAACTGAGAAACCATCGCATTGGTGTATTCAGCAACTGCAGGCAGGACCAAAAATGATGTAGGTTGAGCTTCACTGTGGCACAGGAATGAAATATAAGAGATCTCCTTTTTAATCTTACCAGGTTCTTCAGAAATAAACATTTCAGCTGTTAGCTCAGCTTCAGCAATCTTGAAACATTTTCACCAGTTGATATTACAATTATTTATCTACAGATAAAAACTGATTTCTCTTTTCTACACAGACCTCTTGTGCTCTCCCTCAGTGCCATTCTTCATGTTCAAAAAGTAGGCAGAAACACAGATATCTACACATAGCCAATGCCAGCTGTGTACAGCTGAAGCACTCATTCGTACCATTTATTTCATTGGTTTAAAAAGCATATTTTTTTCATACTAATAACTTTACAGGCATAATAGCTGCCATTTAAAAAGTAGTGTGACATCAGGTGCAGATACTTAAATATAAACACATTTTTAACATCAAATGTAATACTTCAGGCTGCAAAATGAGAACTGACAAAAAAGACAACCCCAAAACCCAAACCATCAACAGTTTTCTAACTGTTTTGCACTCTGGAACTGTACTTTATAAATCAATGATTTCTGTATCTATCAGATCGTCACTGGAGTAGGTTTGATCTTAACAGTCAAGGTTAAAGTTCCTCAGTCTATATTACTTTCCAGAACTCAGTCTTCATTATTTCAACCTCAAAATAATGCTTGTGAAGAAGATATTGCATGATCAATTCTTGGAATTTGTTATTGGAGTTACAAATATCAATGTTTTCAGCACCCAGATTGAAGTGCAAAATTTTGACTGAAGTGTAACTTCAGATGGAGTTTGAAATGTAACTAAACACAACAGTGTATGCCTTTGGAAGGAAACAGCAAAAGAAAATAAGCTTTTCTCTCTCTTGTTTACAACTAAAAGCAAAGAAGAGTGAAGGGATGAAATTGAGATGCAATAACTTGGATGAGGGAAAATAAGGATATGGTTTGTATTGCATCAGATAAACTCAGAAAAAAACCCCATTGGTTTCCAGGGATTTTGGTAATTTCTTGGAAGGTGCCTAGCTACTTGAAAGATAAAACTGAACAGTCAAAAACATGATTCTACAATCAAGGGATTTTGCTGCACTCAGCAATAAGTCAAGGGAAAAGACCAGCTCTGACCTCCTCCCATTGTATATTCGGTGACTGTTTTGCACATAGGAAAAAAAGAAAATCATAACAGCCTTATTCATATTCTTTTTTGTGGATGCCCTCTTGTGTTCTTGTGTTTGCCTGAGCTGGCTTTGAATACTGCAATGATACAGATGTCACAGCTCCCCCAGGGAGCCAAGGCTCTATGGCAGCTACAGACAGATGCACTTACACTACAAATTTTTGTACACAACCCTGACAACTTCTGATTTACAATTAAGTCTTGACCTGTTCACTGTCTCTGAGCAAAGACTTCCAGTGATTTTGGCTACTGGTACGCTAAGGAGTATTCTGGCATACCCAAATCCTCACTATCAGGTACCGGTGAGGATGCCAACCAGCTTCTCCAGAAAATACATTCCTGTCATCAGCTACTGCTTTCACAAAAAATCCTGGTACCAGTAAAAGATATGGAAATCAGAGAAAGAGTTGTACTCATACAGCTTTTGTAATATCTATGTGTACAAGTGTAACTGGAATTATAATTTACTCTGTATTGCTCCTCTGAACAAAATGTTCATTGCCAAAACAATAGCAGAAATCCTCCCACCCAAACGGGGGACAAACTAAGTCCATCTATCCTTAACCTCTCACACTGGATCAAATTTCAATGGAGAATGAAGTTTGCAAAGAACTAATGCAGTATCCCCTCAGGAATTTAAAGGATGAAGCTATAAAAAAAAGCAATTTCAAGCATGTCCTTCCTACTTTCAAAACATTTTTCATGTTCATTTCACTATTAGTATTCATGTCTTATTGACAGGAACATGAGTTGGCAGTACAGAGACATTTCTATAGTAGGAAAGGTAGAATGGACTGTACTACAGAATAATCTACCAAGTTCATGGTTGTCTGAACTTGCATTAATGTCAATTACAGTCACTTTAATTGTTCCACAAAAGACAGCAATTTATTATATCCATCTGCTTCATTTCTTTTCCATCAGTAAATGGGTAAGCAGCCAACTTCTGACTAAGAAAACATCAGTTATGCAGGCAAAAACATATATGCATATGTTACTGTTTTGCCAGGTGATACTGGCAACGATAACAAAGTATTTTCAAAACATGCAGCTCTGGTTCACATCTGGAGACAGAGTTCACACGGTTACTGAGCATCCTTTACACCATACCAAGTAGGCAGAAGGGGAACAACCATCGTGTGATCATGGAAAGGGCATTATCAGGGTTCACTATTTAGTGGTACCAAAGACCTACTTCTCCTGAGGAAGTATAAGAACATATTTCCTAAGCTCTTGGATATGGGCTGCTTCCACTTCATTGTGAATTATGAGGCTAGTAAATCCCCAGTACTTTCAGCAAAGTCAGAATTATGTATATATAATTCATACATTTAAAGAAAAAATATCTTAAGAGTTCATATCTCATTCTCACAGGATCATCCTTATCCAATAATACTAGAATAGAAGACAACACTATTCTGCACTCTGCAGAGGGAAACACACACACAGCACCTAATGGATATTTAACGGCACAGTCATTTGCAGTCAATGTAAAACTACCATACATTGAGTCTGCTAATCAAGAATGCATGCACACTTTAGTTCTTCAACCTCTATGCTATTATTTCTTTCCCTAGTTTTATTTGGATTAATTTGGATTAATTAATCAGGATTAAAACCATCCACTCACATTCATACTGTGAGAAAATACAATGTAAAACATCATCCTTTATAGACAAATTTGGCCAATATTCAGAGCCTCCAAACACAGCCTGACACAGAGGTAGTACCACTTTTGCTTTTCTTAAGACTCTGCTACAAGTATTTTACTAAAGGTCCTTCAAAAACCCACAGAAGCTTTCCAGACTTACTCTTTGATAGATGCTAAGAACTAGTTAGCAAACAGTGGGAACCTAAACACTTCTCCCTCTTTCCTAGTGACACTCAAATATTTATAGCTATCACCAACTTCTGTGAAGCTGTTCTGTACAAGTTTCCTAAAAAGAAGGAAAAAAACCCTGTATAAACAAACATATGCATACAAGGAGTGTGTGAGTGCAATGAAATGATTAAGCTGCACTTTGGAGACTTAGGGTGATTAGAAACTAGCAGTTTCCCCAGAGAAGCTTCTGCCATTTAATGCAATGTTACCACTCTAACAGCTTGCTTTTTCCTCTTGAGAATTCACTTTGTGAATCCCCAGGAAAGAGTCTGTCTCTAGCACTGATTTCTGATCTGCAGATACACATGCAAGGATGATAAACCAGAGGCTCGGAAATTATACCAGCCTTCCTTTCTGTTAGGTGTAAACAGGAAATGTCCCTCTCCTCAACAATCTCATGTATGATTTTGTGCTTCCCAACATTGTATTTTATTTTTTCCCCTCTGATGCCAAGATTACTGCCCTTGTCCTTGGTTTCCCACTCTCAGATAACCAGGCTATAAAACTGGTGCAAGAAACCATGCGCTGCTTTCCACACAGCCACAAGACAGGCTTCCTTTACTGAGTATGTTCTGTGCACAGCCTCCGAGCCAGTCTCCAAATGAGATTGATGACAATGTAATTGCAGATATGCTGGGAAGCTCCTCTGAGCACAGACTGAAAAGAGGGCAGGAGTAAGGAGGCTCTAAAATCAGAGAGCATCACGTATTAAAAGTAACTTCTCCGTGGATGCGTTGCGAGGCTGAGCACCAGAATACGAGAGCACGCAGGCACATGGTACATTCCTGCCTCTGCCTCTCTCCTCTCTCTTTTGGTCCTTCTCTCCGGCTTTCTCTCCCACCTCCTCTCCCGGCTCTGCCTTCCCCTCTCCCCCTGCCGCAGGCTGCAGAATGGGACACGCTTGCTCCCCAGCCAGCCAGCAGCTGTCACACAGCGGAGGCAGCCAGCAGCCGGTGCGAAGAGAGAGCCTACTCTGTCATTTAGGATGACTCACTGGAATCTGGCATTAATTCCTCTTTTTCTGTTAGTGGACGGAGAACAACCAAAAAGCTACACTGGTCTAGACCAAGGTAAGAGATTTAAAAGTCTTTTTTACCCTAAAGTCACCCAATGCTTTGAGGGTGCAAATCTGTGTACAAAAACTGGCACTGGAACTAATTCAGTGGGTGTCTGAACACCTGGCATTACATGCCACCAGAGTGCCTTTCTTTTGTTAACCCTGTGTGTTCCACCCAGCCATGCCTGGAGGAGAGATGGCAGGTCAAAATAGAGCATAGTGACTGCGTTTTCTCCCCTTAATGCAACTTTTACAGCAGCACTACCAGCTGCTCCTGTGAATACAAGAAGCTTCTCAATATTGCTGAATGATCAGGCGTTTGTATCCTGCCGCTGGGAATATAGTGTATCAGGGGTCTGTTATGGTCACCGTATGGATTCGTTCCCATGGCAGTTGTTTCATCACTTTAATGAGCTGAAATTCCAGAGTCCGCAGAAAGGTTTCCCTGTCATTTCCCCTCCCTCTGAGGGATTCTCATAGGATCAAATACATACAATCCATTTTCAGGCTTTTCAAAAGTAGTGCTCACTGAAACCACCAGAAGAAGTCTGCTGAAGCACAGAGAGCACTGCACTACATATTCTGTCTATATTCCTCCCTGTGGTTTTTCTGCTGTGAATCAGAAATTCAGTGTTGCAGGAAGGTTTTTGCAAGGACAGCACATGTCTCTGGCACAGCAATTTAAAGTAAAGAGAGAAGCTTCTTCTCCCATTTCTGAAATCCTGGCAAAATTCCCTTCTTCCATTTTCTGAATAGGTACAGTATTTAAAGCAGTGTTATCTAAGCAGGTTTCTGTTGGGGTTGATTGACAGTTTTTAGTTGTGATTTGAATGAAAAGCTTTACTGAACATCTATAGCTTCATTTCTGTCAATCCAATGTTTTTTACCAAATGGCTTACTTCCAAGGGTGACACCTTGAAAATCAGCATCATGCTTTTCCCAGTCTATGAACAGAATATCAGAGTAGATAGTGCACACTGCAGAATTGTACAATCATACCTTTGGATCTTTAATGGTCTAACTGCAGTGAAGACATTTGGTTTAGTTTACATGTTCTCTGTACTGTGGAAAGTGTTACAATTGTAAATGGATGAACCTACATGTATTACACATTATATGGCATTTTTCTGCGATATCTTACATGTTTATTTGTTCAGACCTCCTCTATATTGGCTATCAGTTTATTGACTTTTAAATCCACAAAGAACTGCCTGACATTAGTGCTATGAAAAGTAATCTCTACTCAACAAAGATGACTGGTCCCACATTGATCACATCTAGAGAGATGACTAAACAGGTATCAGCAGTTAACGCTGACCACCATTCAGCTGCCAGATAGTCACCGAGACCCACAGTCTATTTATCCAGCATGAGTATTTTTGGAATGAACTCAAAGACAGAAGTAATAAACACTCCCCTTGGTTATTGCCCCTCCATGCAATCTTTTAATTCAATGAGAGGAAAACAGATTCTTATTTCAGAGAACTTAAATGACTTTGGTATGGATCTTGAGGATGTAGGACAATGGCTTAAAGGGTCAGCACAGATTCTAGCTCATGGCACATTCTTTCACTTGACAAGAGTGGAAAGCATTTAGCAGCATTATACTTTAAGATTATTTTGAATTATTTGAACACCTGCAAAGACTTCAGCATGCTTGGGAATTGGTTTTTTAGTTATTATTATTGCTATTATTATTTTTTTCTTAGCATTTAGATATGATACCTGATGCAAGGATACTTACTGTAGCACGTGTCATAGTCTCTGGGGTCTGAACAACTATTTGTTAACCTGTCTGGAATACAAAATTCTTCTGTTCACAAGCTGGGATTTTCTGTTTTATTTTCCTCTTTTTGGAGACATCTGTATATTATCAGTTTTCATCAGCATGGCTCTTTTCAGGTGAAATTTTCAGCTGTTTAAATGCAGACAATCTACTGTGATAACATTTCATTGTCACTTGGCAACAAGATCCAAAAAAAACAACTTACATCCGTCTTTCATGCAATCCTTGTATTGTGCTGCCTCATACTCAGCAAATTAAACCCTTGAGATAAATTGCATTCTAGACCAGTCAGTTTAATATCATTGACTGGACTGACTGGTTGTCCTAATTACAGAAGTCAAAGACTGCAGGAAGCAGCTGCAAAGTCAGCACATGTGCAAGGAGCTATTTGGAAAGCAGAAACACATACTTTAATTTGAGGCTTTTTTGTTACAACATGAATTATTAAGGAAAACTATGGTGTTCAATATCAAAATGTCAAAAAATGACAATATAAATGTCAAAAAAATGGTCTGGCTATGATGGGATTATCACTGGCCTTTCTGTGAAACTTCATTTCTGGTGTAATATTTTCACTAAAATAAGCAAACAAGCACTTCCAATGTTATTTAGCTATGATCAGGCTTTTGGGTCATTTACTGGTGAGGTGAGAGGACAGGAAGAGGGAAATTAGGCATGATGCTGGAGAGCAGCTAGCGCAATTCTATCTGCTGTCCTGCCTACCTTACTCAAAATACAGAATCCACTATCAATGTAACTACATGTTCAAGGCATGTAACGCACATAGCTGCTACACTGGAATCAGCAGGAAACATCCCCAAGACACAGAGATGCTCAACTCTGGAGCTTTGATTGTGCCATAAAAGATTAAATCAGACACAAGCCACCTAACTGGAGTCAGGCAGCTGCTTTGATGGGTGGCCAGGGATTCCCTCAGCTCGGAGTTTCACATCCCTCTTGGAAGTTCACCTCCACTAACTGAAGGCAAGAGAAGCAGTTTTGCTGAGGTTAGTTAAATGGATCTAGTCTTATAACTGATTTCATTCAGAAAAGGTAAAGGTTCAGTGAAGTTCTTCAGATAAAACAGTCACCTTATATAGAATCAGCTTCACTTCACTTTTCATTTATTTCTGTAAATATAATTTGAAAGTAAATCCCCATCCAAAGATGAAGAGCTCTACACAATCAACATCTTCACACAACAGGAACATACCAGCTCTTGATAACAACCTCTAGAAAGGTATCAAAATTCACCCCAACCACTCAATAAACCATAATTTCCTGCACATAGGCATGCAAAGATGGGCAACAACCACAGTTAGATGCTTTCATGGCTCACTACTAATGTCACCTCTTACTCAACTGTAACTCTATTCATTGCACACTAAACTGAGTCAAGATTACATCTTCCTCCTCCTCCTCACCATGTAGTATTTTGTTAAAAGGTAAACACACAGTCCATGCATTTTCAGTCCAATAGAATTTGAACTTTTGACCACCCACACTGGTGAAGAGTACAACCACTGAACTGTAAAGGAGCATGTAAGATATGTGCAGTGTGTCTCTGGATACCTGTGTGAAAGTATTGCCAGAACCTAATATAAATACAAGGTAATATATCCATTTCAGTCACAGCCATGTTTTGACAGACTCTTCCTTAAAATAATGTCAGCAATCTTCAGTTTCTATTTAATTATTTTGTTAGGACTAATTCCTTTTCCACTAAAATCTGTGTTATTTATTTATTTATTCCAAGCAGTGCTCTCTATTTTCTCTCAGATAAAACACAGATGCTGCAGCTTTCGAGGCACCATTTTAGTTCTTTCTTGCTCAAACAAAATAAAACCAATACTGTGTTCACCACAAGTTAGCTTTTTCCATACTTTTGAGCTTTGCCATAGAATTTGCACTTGTGAAAACCGATGTCTTTCAACAAATGAAACAACAGAAAAAACACATTTTTTACTTCTTGTTTGTTTCATTAACATGTGAAAAGTCTTTTCACTCAGTATCAGCTTGTTTGTTTTCCTTTGACAGTAATTCAAATTTCCTTAATGATGAGTAAGTATGATAGATGTGTGTTCTCTTGATTTTTTGAGGCCACTTCATTGTTGAGTTATTGGCTAGTTTGGGAATGCCATGTTAAAGACAATCTGTATGAATAAACTAACAACAGTTCAAAGGGAAGCAGTTCTAAGAGCAGAGTGCATTCCCTAGAGTGGTTCCAGTGGGTTATGCATCTGAATTTAATCTTAGACATAATATCAACTTTTGGCTATACTCAACAAGCTCTATGCAGCTTTTGTTTCCTATTTCTCCCTGTGTCTTTACCAGCCTTGTCATATTAACATGTATAGTTGAGAACAATGTTCTTGTTCCTGAGGGCACCAGCAGTGTTGGGTAACATCTAGTGAAGTGTGTATCATCTAAGTGATTTGTAGGTTACACAGAGGACAATACAATGACTCATAGGGTGAAGCCGGTAGAGTAAAAGCCATCCAGGAGTAGGTTATACTAAGAAAATTATTGAGATTGTTGATTTATAAGGAAGCTGTAGCCGCAAACTACTTGAACCTATAGTAAAGTACCTATTTGTGTATTGCAGAAATACTGTAATATATAGGGGCACGCACAATGCATCAAGCTGTACAAGGGCACAAGGGCATAAACAAAGTGTGCTGTGGAAACGGGAAATAAGATACATAACCCTCTGTTACAGACTTCTTTCCATCTCTTACAATAAGAAGATGCGAGTTTTTTTTCTAGGTCCTAAGCAGTTCAAGTACTATCACGAAATTGAAAAAGATAAAACAATCAAAAATCATATGAATGTGTGTGTTGTGTCTACATACATGTGCATGTATGACACCATAACAGGTTCAGATGCTAAAGCAGCAAAAAACTATACAACTACAGCTTCAAAACTCACATCTGACCATCTTTGAGGCAAGACTGTAGGCAGAAATAATAAATTCAAATAGGCATCCTCACATATAGAGAGAAGAACATGGAATCTTTGAGCAGATTAGCTCCTAAAGAACCTATAATCTCTGCCTTGCTTACAACCACATCCTCACAACCTTTCAATCACCACCAGATCATGTTTACACTGAATGCATAGTAAACTAGAAATTATACCATAAAACTCCAGGACACTGTTTAGATCATAAAGCACATAAAACCCTGCCATGCCATGGCACAGCTCAGGCTTGCTTCCTAGGGACTCCACTGCAGTGGTGTGCAGCAGAGTAATGCCATACCTTGTCAAGAGCTACCAAGAACCATGCATACCCCATCTACTGCGTTTGGAGGCCAGGACAGATCAGAACTGGGAAATGACATAAATGATAAGCTAAAAAAAGACAACCTCTATGTTACCAGAAATTGCTGAAAGTATCTACTACATTGCAGTTGTTGACTTCATTATAGCTGGTAACTGATTTGTAAGGAATCGATGCAGAAAGCCTTGCACTTCTAAGACAAATAATTCTACAGCTAGTTTCTTCACCAGTGAAACAAGAAAGATTTGATTAAAACTGTTATCTGTAGTCTGAAATAGTAACCTGACAGTCATGTTTATCTGTTGTGAAACAGCTCTAATGATGCTATTTATGTCTTTACATTTTTCTCATTGCTTCATTTACTGTCCTCTGTTGCCGCTAGTATTGTTACACTCTCAATATTAGTAATACACCAGTTACTGAGCCTCTCTGCTGTTTAATGGGTTTGAAACCTCAGGAGTCGAAAATAATTAAATTGGGTATTTGTGCTTGCAATGGAGTTTGATATTTGATGAAAAAAATCCAACCAAATAAACAAAACACGCCTAACAGAAAGATCCATATATTAAAACCAAATGGGACCACTGAATAGTTGAGCGACTTCCAGCATACCACAGTAACCCTATAACTTCATCCAGTTTTACCTCTGTCAAGCCTAGTATCTTATCGTGTATAGATGAGTCCATTATTATAAAAATAGTTTCAAATCTTGAAAAAGATATACAGACTGCAAGTGAAGGACCTTTAACTGCTGATCACAACAGGGTGGGATCATTTCCTTCTGCTCCTTGCACATAACTCAGACCAGTTAACTAAAAGCCCCCTGCCTTGCCACACACTCACCCTAAGCATAGCAATTTAATCTCAAAATGCATTTCTCACAGAAAGCTAAAAGACTTTAAAAAAAAGCAATCAGAGAACAGGAGGTAGAATTTGACACAGATGACAGGTAGTTCTACCACTTTCTTTTAAGAAACCCCAAGTTATTAATCTCAGGAGAACTGTAACATCACATTATTACCTTTTTTTCCGCTGTCTGAACAATGTACTTTTTCATCACCATATTGTTCTTAGATATCATAATGGGGAAAGACTAAAACTTGCTAGGTTGAACATTAATCAAAAGTTTATCAGTGCTACACCTCAAAGGGTACACATAAATGTGAACTCTCTTTGTTCACTTCCATGCAAAGGGAGTGGATAAAGTTCTCTGGAGCCAAATGCATACATACCATAAAGGATTCAAAAAATGAAAGCATGGCTTTTATGCAGTAGAAGAGACCAGAGCCCGGAGAGATTAACATCCTATTGTAGCACTATGGTAGGATTTACTGACAGAGAAGACTCCTCAGTTCCCTCAGCCGTTCTCTGTATTCCCTACTGCCACATGAAAAATCTGTTTGCAGCACTGCTTGTGCTAATGAATAAAATGGACACAGTTAAGGGAGGGAGAGATAGAGCTGGAAAATGAAAGCAAGAAATGAGAGGGAAGGAAAAGGGGAAAATAAAACAAAAATTTGCTCACCTTTACCTCCAGCATTTCCCACATTCATAATGGAATCGTGGAACAATCAGTAAAGTAATAAGATAAAAGTGAATACAAAAGAAAAAAAAACCAAATACAAATGGAATGAAATGAAGTGGCAAATTACATAGGTGATGCTAAAGATGTCAACTCCCAAACCCAGGGTTGTCCTGTAGTCCATACTGTGGGCAGGAGCTAAAATTGATGTCTTCAGATCCAAACCTCCTCCCAAGGCATTTGTTCCTTTATTATTGCAATCCTTGTGTAATGGAAGCAGGGATAATGCCTGCTGGAGAGGGAAGGGGGTGTGGGCAAGGGGGCTGGTGCTGTTAGAGAACAGATACCATAGCAAAAGATGGTTGTCACTATGACATTAGTTTACAGTACTCCAACAATCAATCCAACATAATTCACACTTTTGTTGTTCATTATTGTGAAGCACCGCAGGACATATGGATTTTCTCTGTGGCTGTGGACAGTTTAGTATCCATAAATTGCCAAGACAGCAGAATTCACACTGCCTTTTAGTCTCCCACTGCTGGTACATGAGGGTGGGTATCCAGGAAGAGCTTTCATGTAGATGGGGGAGGTATGGGACAGTGGATTTTGTGATGCATGAAAGACAAGACCTAGGAACAACCACTGAGATACAAAGAACATGGTGTGAACAGATCCTTAAAAATACTGAAATAGAGATGAAGGGAAGAGATGTGGGTGCTAGTATATCACTAGCATAAAAATTGAAAGCTGCAGAACTAAGAAGTTATTTTATTTTCACCTGCTGTGACTCAGAGCCATGCTAAATCATGACAACCTCTTTCCCCTGAACATTTAGATATGCCAGAGCCAAGCTTTCTACAGCAGTTAAACTGCTGGGAATGGGGAATTCTGTTATATTAACTGAGTATTTTGAGTAAGGAAAAACAGAAAAAATGAGTAGAAAAATAATCTGGTAAGTGTTATTTTACCTACCAACAACCTATAGTTGCTAAATAACAGCATTATTTCCGTCCTTTGATCTGTAGTGGTAACTCACAGTAACTAATATCCCAATCACATATCACTTCCTGATATGTTTTGACAGCCAGAAAATTGTTCTTCTGCCTGAAGTTAGGAAACTATTTATTTTCTGAGGTGAAGATGTAAATACAACAAGACACAACAGAAATAGCCCAGTCCTCCTCCAGTAAATATAGTTAGTGGTACACGTATCCAGCCCTCATTCAGAAACCTACAAGAACATACATTTCTTTGAGTACTAACCTGCTTAGAGGGTAGGGGCTAATATTATTAAAAGAAATAATAAAATTAGTAATTGTTATGTGAGACAGTCACAGGAAAGAAGAATAAACTAACTTTTTCAGATTGAAGATGGTATGAGAATTGTCCCAGAGAGAAAAAAGGAAACTAATATAAGCTCCCCCACTCTGGAGAACAGACCAATGTCCTATAAGTGGTATCTCAACCTTTTGAAGTCAGTCTCATGTAATTATATTTCATATAAATACAGTGCTTTTATCGCCTGCCCCTTGCCTCTGATCATTGCTTAGAGTCTGACTCAAAACTGACAGCTCTTACCTAGGCCTCTGTGAATACAACCAACCAAGTATTTCCAATAAGCAAGGCAGCAGCTGACTCCAAGGTTTTAAAGGTTAATAATTTATTTTTAGGTCAATAATTTCTTTTTAAAAATCAATATATTTGTCGCTAGCTTGTAAAAGCTTCCAGCCTAAAGTGTGCTTAAATGGACAATCCAACAGGGCTTTTTTCCAAGCTGCGTGGATTTTAACAATGTTCACACTTCAGTTTTCAAGTTGTCTAGAAGGCTTTTTATAAAGGATGGGGAATTCCGAAGGTTTATTCTGTTCCTTTCCAGGAAGCCACAGCTTCATCAACCCCTATTCACAGCTTGTCACAGACAGGGGATACTATTCAACAGCAACAAGTCAGGTACATTAAAACAGGAAAAGTGTGTAAGCAATAGCTGAACAATGGCATTTCACTGTGTCAAAGGGAAGTGGGCATGGTGTGCATAGCTTCCCTGAAATGAGCACTTTCTTTCAGCTCACTCTGCTATCCAGCTGTTGCTATAAGAATTATCACTGTTTTTAAAAAGATGGTATTGTCTGTGATCCAGGAGAAATGGTTGATGATAAACCCACCCATGTGTATAAACGATTGCAATAAATAAGGATGAAACTGAATGAAATCACTTGTCTTTCCTAGAAACCATTTGTTTAGTTATTTATGTGTTTAATTAATTATTTATAGGCCTAAACTTTCACATCATAATGAGAGATACTCAAAATAAGCATGATTTGGAAATGTATTTGATTGAAAGAAACTTGGATAATTTCATTTCCCTTTGTGCTCCATCCTGTACTGTGACCACAAGCAGAGACAAACCACGATAACCACAGCCTAAACAAAACCTTAAAGAAAAATGTTACAGCAGGGTACGTCTCATGCAAGCAAGAAGAGTCTACATGAAAATAGCTGTAAGTGTTGCCTTTTGTTAAAGTTTATAGACTCCAAGGCAAGCCTCAGATATTACACCTTCAGAAGGGCTTGCAGAAAATAAGCTAGGGAGTAATATAGTCCCCACAGGAACTTAGTTTCCTAAAATCAGGTCAGCCCTAGTACAAAATTAGATTCAATGTTCTGCTGACCAAAATGAAGGAGTGATTTTTAAAAGATAATTATTGAGGGTAATAATATATCTTGCTGGAAGTCACCAAGTATGGCCCACAAACTTGCTTAGTGGTTAGCTCCTTTGTCTTGCCAACATCTCCTGACACTCACTTGAAGCCCAAGCACAAATGAGAACTTATAAATTAACTATGAGGTCCAAATTGTTTAAAGTCAAAACATGCAGCACTATTTAGACAAATAATTACACTCTAAAGGGCATTCAGTACAAGACTTAGTTATCTATTATAATTGATTCCTCAGTTAAATTGCTGAATTAAATTGCTGGGAGGGGGAGAGAGTGAGGAGAACAAGAAAACACCACATGAAACCAAAACCTGCTCCAATTCAAATCACCTAACCATTCAAAATATGTTGGTTGAGATTCCAATTATAAAGCAGTATGATGTAGCAACCTTGGAACATACTAAATAACGACCTAAACAAGTTTTTAACTTTGGTTCTAACCATCTACTTACAGTGCAGTAGCTCTGAGGCTTAGAAACCAAACTCTGGGGAGAGGGAAATATTCCTTTCTAGTAATGAAAGACCTGACCTTGACTTAGAGAATCATCTGAGCAAAAGGACTAGACTGGAACAATCAGAAAGGAGGCTTCACAAAACACAACCCTCATTACCAACTTCTCAGTATTGCAAGACTATTTTAAAATATTTTATTATAAACTTGTTTGAACAACACTAAGTATTCTGAAGTGTGGTAAATTGTGTACCTATCCACCCCACTGTTCTTAAGTAAGGTCCCATCCTCTCTGGATCCCTCTTCAGAGCACTATGTAGGAGCCAATGTAGGCTAGACATACGGACTAAAGGAGATCCTGCTGACCACAGCCAGCATATGCAGCAGTTCAGAAGGATGTCCAGAGAAGCATCTACTGCATAAGCAGTCCAGGAAATCCCATCTGGGGATTCCAGCAATGTGTAAGGATGTCAGAAACTGCCAAGAAGGCTATAAAATAGCTTCTGACAATTCTGGGACAAAATTTCCCTATGTACCTGGGGAGTAGGCCAATTACTGCAACATGATTTTGTTGGTTTGCAGGCATAGTTATACCAGAAGTCCAGCATGAAATAATCCAGCTTGAAAATATCACAGACCTGGACAAAATATTTGTCCCATTCCTTCAGCATCACAGTATGGCAAAAGAAAGCCCTATCCAGTATAAAAGTCTATAAACTATCTTACCCAGGCCATCTAACATTAGTACTGGTTCACAGTTAATAAATGAGAGGTTGAGAAATAAATACCTGGTCTACTGGCCTACAGCAACCTAGAACTGAGCTTTTTAATACAGTTGTGAAGTCTTTTTTATCTGGAGTTGTAATTTGCAAGTACTACTACCTCATTTTGCAGAGCTTGTGTAGCACATCAGAGGAAGGTTCATGACTGCTATTGTGGGAAGCACTAATGAGATACCCAACAACAGTGCTCTGGAGATACCTGGCTTTTTGCAAATAGAGAAACACATACCTTCTTTTTATATGATCACTGAAGTAGAAAATTTGTTCCCAGCCAGGTTTCTACTGGGATGCAAAGTTATGGAGGAGCTCCTCCTGCCATAGCTTTTGAGGTTTTACCATACAACTTAAAATCCAAACAAACAATTACATTACTTTCCTTAGTGTTCTCCAGAAGTGATACAATGGTCACTTGCAACACTGGTGCTGAGGCCTTTAAGCTATCATAAGAAACTTCTTGTGCAACGTGTATTTGCTGGTTTTATCTAAGCACTTGTAACACATGCATTGGCTATGATAAGCCAATTACACTCTTTTGAGACCTGATACCATCTGTTGAAGAAATCATTGACAGTCCAGCATCTGTGAAACCAGAAACAAGCATTTACTTATAGAGGGGACACTAAGTGACAATGGACACCAACGAAGCAGCACTCCCAGGAAGAGCATCATATATATGTGCATTTATTGCACATGTAGCAGTCTTATTGAGTAAGGAACTGTTAATATGCATGCAGTTTTGTGACAAACTGCTGTGAAACATATTGTTCTTGTATGAACTGGGGATCTGAAATGCCAGTTGTGCTTATTTTATAAAAATTCTTGGATGAAGAGCTTGATAATCTGCAATGTGGTATTTTGTGGCTGATTAATGTTATAGACTATGCTAGGTAAGAACTCTCTGACTTGCTGAATCTAATATAAATTTTAATAAAACTCTAGTTGCTTGCTAATTTAGAGACACATGATGCCACTTTGTTGGTTTGTGTAGATTGCTTGTTCTCCGTATATGTAAGTAGTTCAGAGAAGCCTTTTGGCATACCTGTTTCTATCCAGAAAAGTAGACCTACACAAGTTCTCAATTACAAACCTTACAGTTTCATACAAGAAGTAATTTAAGAACAGTGCAACAAATTGATAAATACTCACATTTTTGTAACTTTCTAACATGATATCAACTGAAAAAAAGTTCCAATTGAAAACAACTTGTAAACTGACACATAACACAAAATCCAGGCATGACAAAAGTCAGAGGGTTACTTGTCATGCAGGCCAGGTACTGGAGAGTCCCAAATAATCATATCCTGCAAGCAGACAGCAAATGTTGCAAAACATGTGCTTAACCTTACAAGGATCTCTGGAACTAAATAAGGATTTGTAAGCTATTCTGTTTCAGTATCATACTTGGTGGGTTCCTGGTTCCGCTCCTTTTCTATAATCTTCACTCATCTATAATCTCATTGTGTAAATCAGCAAAAGCTGCTTCTGTGCCCCTGTTCACAGTATGCTAACAGTAACTACATGAATCCAGTAAATCTCTGAAAGTCATTTTCCACAGGATAATTTCCTTTTACCATCTGATGCAGCATCTCTGTGCCCAGACTTATTTTGTTGATAAGTTTGTAGGAACAAGGAAAAGTCCTTGTGCTCATTAAAACTGACAGAAATAGCTCATTAATGAGACTACCATCTCTCCCACTAAATTACAATTTCCTGAATTCCATGACTTTCCTTTAACTACAGCATGTGAATCAGAATATTTTATAGATCATGGCAATACCTTAGAAACAGTAGCTGATCTTCCCTGACAACTCCCATGAGACATGGGCCTTTGTTTTTGAATTTAGCTAAAAAAAGTCCAAGCGATTGAACATTAATAGGTTATTTCAAATATTTAATATATTTATGTATATATAAATAAATATATGTGGAATCCAACCTTCCTTACATAGGTCCCATTTGTGTTCACACAGATGGGCCACCTACCAGCACCTCCTTAGCATCTTCATTCAGACCAATAACAAAGGCATCACCTAGCACATATCAGCCTGAGGATCTGATAGCTCTTTTCTCACTTCTGAAGCAGCATTGTGGACCTACAGGAAGCTGCATGATGGCACAGTGACAAGTATATTTTTTAAGGCAATAAAAACAAATAAATTAAAACCCCTTTATATGCAATGAATCATTTTCTGTGCCCTTTGGTACAGCAGACTGGAACTCTGGGCTGACTTCATCTGCTGCATCCTTGGTACATCTTCATTATGTCACGGCCAAAACCGCCTTCAGATCAGCCACTCCTCTTTGGACTTCTAAAGTCCTTTGACCCTCAGAAAACTCCCTGTGCATCCTCACAGGTATTTAACTTCAGAACATCTTCTGAAATGGGAAAAAACCTAGATAGGAGCAAAACAAATCCTGTATTTTCAACCAGATTTTTTTATTCTGACACATTGAGCTAAATTCACTGCTGAACTAGAGCAAGCTAATCCTATTGATTCATTGGTCTGTACCTTGCTGGAAGCTGTTTTTCACCTAAGCCAGCTCAGCAGTCTAGTCTTACCCTGTGCACATGCCAGTCAGAGGACCTGAGGAGTTGTACTTGTCACATATACAAAGATCTTTAAATGGATGGTCTTCAGAAATACCCATAAAAACACATTTACCTCAAAAGAATCTTTTGAGGCAGCTCCTCTGAAGTCACCCAGATTTTGGCAGTTTACCAGCGATGCAGCAGCAGACTAATGCCTGTGGTAGGGACAGCATGGAGATACCCACGCAAATATACAAGTCGTGTCAGCCTGTAAGATTCATTGTCAATGTCTTTTCTGATTTGTACTAGGAGTCCAGCAAAGGATTGCAGGCTCTGAGAGGCTTAAATCCAGCTCTTCCAAAAGGGGTTGTCTGGACTATATTTTTCTTTAAAAGCACAGCTACAAAATCAAATCATCAAACCAACGTGTATTTGCTGGTTTTATCTAAGCACTTGTAACACATGCATAGGCTATGATAAGCCAATTAGACTCTTTTGAGACCTGATACCATCTGTTGAAGAAATCGTTGACAGTCCAGCAGGTAGCAATCTCTCTGTCCCCAGTGGGTTTCACATTTTACCACTCAGTACTCACAATTACCCTTCCCAGTGCCAGAATAGAAAATTAAGAGAAAAGCTTTAGTCATTATCTACTGTGAAAAGAAGCAGAAGAGACAAGTCCTGCCCATGTGTATGTGTAAAATCTGTTCTTGCATTTCCACATTTACTGAACTTCTGATTTTACCTTGAAGAGATGTAGGGTTTCAGTTGCCATAGCAACCACATTAACAAATAGCGGCATAGACTCCACACAAATGATGTGATTGCCAGGACTTGAGGATAGTCTAACATGCTTTTATTGCCTTCTTCTCCCCCTCCCACCCCCAATACATGCTTACTAGCCAACATAAACCCATCACTTTTGTTTTTCCTTATTGCATACTTTTCATAACATCAAAGGTTTTTGTTTAAAAGGACATACCCTTATCAAGAGCCTCTAAATTTGATATACCTTATCTTTCATGACTGAGAAAGGGATCACACGATTGCAGCATTCATTAAAAGGCATAAACTGATTCGCATTAATGTGTCTCTCAGTGAGGTAACTGGGGGACTATAAATACTGTTCCTGTCTTCAGGACTACTTAGCATTTTTGCTCTGAAAGAGGTGGGGGGAAGCATGGAAACAGATAATCTTCTGAGACAGATGGGAAAGGGGAGAGTGTTCTGTACACTATTAAAATATTAATGATGAATCTGTTGGTTCTTTTAAAAAGTAATGATTTATAAAGGCTAAATTACACAGAACTCAACACCTGAATATTTCTATTACATGGATTTTGTGGTTCATATGCATTTCTCGAATAAATTACTAATACTCCACTGGATTAAATATTGACTTGGCAGGTTTTTTTCTAGAGAGCAAAATTTTGTTTTAGCTGAAGTATAATAACTGCAATGCTCTAGGCCCTTCCATCTTATTACTTCCTTCAAAGCATTTCAGATATCAATCAAAATTATTAACTTGAAATATGGTCACATTTTCAGGATAAAGAAATCAAGACCCCACCTGAAAGAAACAGGAAAAGTCTGTGGCATGATCAACCATAGATCATGGCATACATGATGAGATGATTAACTGTTCTCAACACTTAAGGATTTGCACAGCTGAATAAGAAAGGTGAAGTTTCCCATATATATATATATATATATATTCCCATATATAATAAGCAAAGAATTTATCGATCTATTTAATACAACCAAAGTGTATGTGTAAAGATACTCACTAAACCAAACAACAAAACTGTAACTGGCTGAAGGATTATTCTGAATTCATATCTCCTTAGCCAAAGCAGTAACTTATCTTCTGAACTGAATTTGTTTCCCACTTCACACAGGTATTACATTACCTCCAAAAATGGCTTTCTTCCAAACTCTTAATTAGCACTATGTTAAAAATTGTTCAACAGAAGCGCAGTCTTATGACACCTGGCAGCCAATATTCTACATCACTATAATTAAGCATTTCCATTCCACTGTCCTTCCTCTACTTGAGGAAGACACTAGAGTCCCAAGATAAAGTTTTACAAAAGATCCTTATAAATAAGTTTTGCTTTTACTTATTTTGTATTAAACAAATGTACTTTCTGTTTAGCTGAAATCGACCACTATTATCTGATGTAAGGCACTACTCTTTCTACCTACAATTTCTTTCTAATTCTGCAATAAACCCTGTTTCCACTGGGTGTCTTTCACACATATGTGGTTGGTTTGATAAAGCTAACAAGCCATAGATAAACTTACATTCAGCTATTTAAACTCACTCTTCTCTTTTTGCACAAATACTGTGAAAACAATTAGGAACAGGTAATTCTAGAAAGACTTATTTCTAAGTGTTTTCTCCTTCCTGCCTGTATTTGCTTCCCAGGTCTCTGTAAAGGGTTAGAAAGATTAGCTTTAACACTCTGGCAATTTTGGCAGCAAATATTCATTGCCATCAAATGTGCCAGCAGGCAAATTTTCTTCTTTCCTTGCAAGCCATATCACCTTACTAGGATAAGCAGCTGCTATTCCACCTTTAAATCTGACTGGATTCTGTATACATTTCGTATGTCTGTGGCATGCAGCACCTTGGAAAGCCTGCACCAGCCATCCAGGCTCTGCCCTTATTTCCGTAGGGAGTTCTCTCCCAATATATTCTAATTATGCCTGAAACATTTATAGAACAGCTTCCATTTTAAAAATAGCTCACAAGCCTAATATACCATAGGGTGGATTCACTTCACCTGCCTCAGGAAGACTGCATAGCAGTTTGACAGCTCTCAGCACCACCCCAATCTACATCTTCAGGATTGCTGTGAAGGAAAAAATACGTCCACCTAGCACTTCAGGGAGAATTTCGATATATAGAGAGATATATATTATACTGTAACTGCAAAGTATGCGGTGACAATCAGACTCCAGGATGAAAAGCTACCTAAGATGTAAAAACTATCAAATGGATCTTAAGTGTCCATCAGCTTACACAATATTGATTTTTACATCTTATTAACAGTAACTTTTGCAGGCTAGCACTCCTCACCAACATCACCAACATTACCATGAGATTTTTCTCTTATTTATTTTCTTTCTTTAAAGAAATTGCCGGTTTTTGTAAGACATTAAATTGGAAAAGGTTGTAGTTTTCCAGTCAAGAATGATTTAAAATAGAAGAAGCCCACAATACTTAGTAGCTCAGGGAACCTATGTGGGATAAGAAAAGTTCCTGTTTCAAAAGACTAGGAACATTTTGAAACCACATTCTCTGTTTTCAGGAAAGTTCTCTTTATAATATGATAAGTGAGAGATGTTTATTGCCAGTGCCTATCTGCTGAGTGGTTGAGGTTTGACAGTGGTGTGCACTATATGATACACAGACTGATTTGGAGAAGGATTGAGATAATTTTGGGGTTGTATGGTATGTTTTTCCCCTCTATTTAGCTGGAATTTCAAGGCAAACATCTGAAACAAAAGCTTACAAGTGAAGGCTGGCCAGACATGTTCAACATACACAAGAAAAAGAGCTTTCTGCATCTGATCTTCCTGCCTTACTTGGCTGATCACATTCGAAAGATCTGATGCCAGAATTGCAAGTAAGACCTGGACACTCAGATATCCAAAGTTCAAGCAGATTATCATACACTGAGTAACTTGGATCCCTTGGCAGGAGAGCACCAAGCCAAGCTAAACCAGAACAGGACCAAAATTCTAGTCTGACAAAAAGTAATTCTCTATCTGTGTTACGCTCTGTCAGTACCACATAATGTAATGCTATACTGAGATACCCAAACTAACCTAAGCATGCCAGTTAGTGAAGTAACAGACCTGCCTTAATGTACTTCTCCATCCAGGTCCATTAATCCTTTTGAGAAGCAGCTTGCCAAAATGGCAAAGCAAGTATAAGCGTCTCTGGGTGACACTACATTATGTCCTGAGGACTTAGAGCAGTAGTCAGCTTTGGCAAAATCCAGGGGTTTTAATATAAAAAAATTAAAATAAAATTAAAAAAGCATCAAATTGTACTCTGAGAAGTCAGTTAATATAATAATCTTTTTTTTTTCCTTTTTTTTTAATTGAGAAATACTGCTTTGGTAATTACGTAAAAGTGCGCATACAGCATGTTCAAGGAATTTTTATTGTACTTGAGAAAGATGCCAAGCTGATACAGCCATGGAAATTGAACCACTCAATTAAAGCAGAGACAAGTACAGCATGGGTAGAAGCAGTGCAAGCTGCCTCCACAGCTCTGACAGCCAAATTACATCAATCACAGCCATGAGAGGACAGATTTAAGCATAAGGGTTGCACTGCACATCTACACCCATATGAAACATGGCCTTACCAAGTGACTGCCAGAGAGTGCCAGCTGCATAGTGTGGACAGCTGCCCACAAGTCATCAGCCAAACCCACCAGTTTATTGAAGAGCCAAACAGCTGTCAGATAGTAACAAATTTTGTGTCATAATAACCAGAGAAAGCAATAAATTTTGTGTCATAATAATCAGAGAAGCAAGTATTATTTATGCCATTATCAATCTTGTTAGCCACCCTTTGGTTTGATCCCTTTAACACACACCCCAAAGAGATGTCCTGGCCTCCAATTTCAGAGTTTCTTGATGTCAGTCAATGATACATATGTGGAAAGCAGCTTATTACTGAATTATGCGTAGCCCTAACATGTACTGCTACAGTTTGCTATTGGGATGGTAAAAGTCATTACCCCATTTGAATATTGCTACTGCCCATTTTATAATATTCTTAATTTCTATGCTAAAAAGGAAATAATCATCAATATTGCACGACTTCCTTCTATCTCAACATGCATGGAATACAAGACCTTTTGAAGAGAACAGCAATAATATGATAACAGAGAGAAAAAGAAACACTAGTTTCTTTGTTATCTATTTCATTTTTCTCACAACAAATATTCTACTGATAATTCCTTTTTGGGGTGTAAGCTGGTACAAAAAAAACCAAAAGCCAACAAACAAAACAGAGGTTGAGACTGGGTATAAAGAAAGCTTTTTGTCATGAAGACAACCAAGCAGTGGAACAAGTAGCCCAAGGAGGTTTTGCCACCACGATCCTTGGGGGTTTTCAATACCAGACCAGATAAAGCTCTGAGCAATCAGGTCTGATCTCACAGCTGACCCCTTATAGTGCAGGGGTTTCAACTAGAGACCTTCTGAGGTTCCTTCCAATGTGATCTATCCTATGATTTGTCAAAAATAACACAGACACATATATAGAAAAACATTTCATGCACAGGAAAGATCAATTAATAATTTAATCAAAAGGGAAAAGGTGTGTATAAAAGGAAGAAGAGTACTCCACATGTAAGGAGATGTTAACTTTGTAACATATAAAGGTTTCTATTTGGAGAAGAAATACCACCATATTTGGAAAAAAAAATACAATAGTCTCTCATCCAAATTGTCCTAATACAATAGAACACCTACCTTTAATACAACAGGACATCTACCCTTACAAAGTAGAGCATTTAGGAGAACTTCACAAGTTTTAAGACAAAACTAAATGAACGCTAGAAATCTTCATTTTATGTTAGCAGGAAGTAAAAACTAGGAAATCTCTTCACTTTTCAATCCTCCAAAGTTTAATAGTTATTCTCTGGCCTTGCAATATTCACCATGCATTGTCTTCACTTTCTCTTACTAATTTCATCTCTTACTCAATGAGTAAAAGGAAAATTGCACATTGTTGTCCTGTGATTCATCCTGAATACAAAACTACCCTTTTAATATGGTATGTGGTGTTAATCACCATCTTTCTCCTGCTTGATGTCAGAGTTGGCATCTTGTCTGAGTGGCCATGGGCACATCATTTCTCATTTCTTCATTTCATCTAAGTGTGGGTAGCAACTGCAATTAAACTAACATATTTCAAGAGGTGTTTTTTTGTTGTTTTTGTTTGGGTTTTTTTTTACATATTCAGAGTCTATCTGATTTTCAACAGTGTTAGATATCAGAGAAATTAAACTACTCTCAATCCCAATAGATATAGATCAATGCATCTTTCAATACAAGGGTAGGTTTCTTTTTGTTTTTCTTTATCCATGTCACTGTATTCTCTCAGCTATTTACTTATCTGAAGGGAAAGCCAAGTATATTTTTCCACCCTCTGCCAATAAGATGACTGTTCTTTGGCTCAAGTTGCTCAATATATTTCATACTAGAGCAGGGAAGTTATTTGTCCTCAGCAGATTGGCAGTGTTCTGCTATGTTAAACAGATGCTGAGTTTTGCAACTCATTTGAAACTACATTATCACTGGTGGACTTATAGACCTCTGTACATTAGCTCTTGACAGTTCCCAGAGGTCAAGATGCACGTTAACATTTCCATTCTTTCCTCATCTGTGTTTGTGCTGTGTGCTAATTGTATTAGAAAACTTTGCTTAGTTCAGGTTGTGTGTGATTCTTGGAGTAGGTCCTTCTGAGCCCTTGAGATTTCACAGATAGGAAGTACTGCTACTGAATTCCTTGTGCACTAAGTATCAGTTCTCATCAGGAAGTAAACACAGTGAGAGCTGTGAAAGCTGTGAAAATGCACAAAAGTAACAGGAATATATGTAATGATTTTGTAAAGGAAATTCCTACTCTAAAGTGTTTAGTTCTTGGACAAGTGTCTATGAAATGAACAGTTCAAAATTTCCCCTTGTAAATCTATAAATTAGCTCCTCTGTAGAATCAAGGGTAACTGCAAAATCTATTATGACTTCTTAAATATTTTCCTAAAATAGACCCCTAATTGCAGAAGTATATGCTGTTAATACTACCTTTGAGTCATTAATTCACTCATTCTTCAATTATGCGATTTCTCAACAACCTAGGTCACCCCACATTTACACCATGCATTCTAATCAATATATATATGCTTATATAAATATATAATCAATTAGAATTTAATATAATGTATAATATTTAATATATATTCAATTTATATATAGCTCATTCAAAAGAAATACTAAATGAAATATATATGCCATAGCAGAACATTTCAGCTTAGAAAGTGATAATCATATGCAACACAGGACAATATGAACATGGAAAAGATGTACATAAGCACTAATGCACACCTACTGCAGTAACACATCTAGCATTATACACCATGAGAAAGGATTGTTTCATTATCAGGGTTAGGCTATAACCCCGACTGATACAAAGTTGTCTCCTATAGAGAAATTTACATACAAAATTTAATGTGGATACTGTTGATAATGAATGAACAGAGCAAGAAGATAGTATGGTGGAGCATATAGAATAAGAAAAACCAAGACTTTATTAGAAGACAGAATTACAACAGATAGAAGAAAAAATAAAAATATAAACATTATTTTAATAGCATTTTAAAAATGCATAACTTGAACTTATTAAAAAATTCACTAACTTTTAATGAAATATCTCAAATAAGCATGATTCTGCAGAGAACCTTTTTCAGATATTGTGATAATTTCTTATAGTATAATCCCTAGTAATAAATATTTTATCTTTTGATCTTAGCAACAACAAAAATTCAAATGAATGAGTAGTTTTAGAAAAACATGAGGGTTTTTTCCATGCTTCCACAGTAGATCTAATCAGAAAGAAAAAACCCAACAAAAACACACAAACACAAAACCCAGCCAAATAACAGAAGGTTGATGTACAGAAGAATGAATAACTTAGGCCAAAAACTTTATTTATAATATCCAATGAAAATTCATCCTCACAAGCAACAAAAATACTCCCTGTTCTGGAAATGTAATTTCCAGAAATTCAATGGCACCCAAGGTAAAAGTTAAAGTAAGAACCTGGATAATAATCAGGTAGATAAAGAACTAATGATGAAGGAAACAAAATCATAACAGACCTTATATATGTTATAACATTATAAAGTACCTAACCACTTCAGTACTGAACAACATATTTAATGAAGTAAAATGATTGCCATCAATATTTTATTTGAAACTGAAGTAGAACTTGTGCATCGAGGCTACACGTGTCACAAGGAATTGATAAATTTCTCTGCATATAGAATCAACTAGATTGGAAAAGACCTTTAAGATAGCACATTAAAAACAAACAAAAAGAGGTATTTCACCTCGCATACCTAGACCCTGAAATTCGCTGACATGGGAGGTGTCAGTTAGGAGGCAAAGGCAATTTGAATTGTCTGCCCACACGTGGAACCCCCTCTCATCCTGGCCTTAGTGAGCAAGTAACCAAAAATTATATCTAAAAAGAGAAGCAAACCCCCTGCTATTGTTACACAAATAATTTTTGAGGTGACATCCATCATTTTATTATTCAGCCACGTGCCTCAGAAGAAACATTATTACCAGTGCATATAAATTCTAAGCCATGAAATTTTCTACAGAATATTCATTTACTAAAGACGTATTAGGCTTCTGGTAAAAACAGTACTGATTTTCTGAACACATAAACCTTGCTGTCCAATAGGCATGTTGGAAAACATTTTCTTAGGACCCATGTTTCTGCTATCCAACAACTCTATACTGCACAGTTGTGCAAGCCAGTCAGATCCACCACACACTCATGAGTATATAAGCTCTGTGCAAAGAAACAAGCATAAACACATAGCATCAGCGACTTCACTGCAGAAGTCTGCAAATTCAAAGGTAGAATTAGAAATTTGAAGGGCTTCAAACATTAACATCTTATTGCAGCAATTTGGTAAAAATGGCATTTTTTAAAATGCCAACCATAGGTGGCAATGCCTTGGTTATTTCCTACTATTGCTTAGGACTTTTATAAATATGATCTGTGTTCCAAGAACTGTTTCTCTTTTGCTGTGCAGATTTTTTTCTCCTAGTGTTAGTTTTACCACTAGTGACAGATAAACCCTGTATTTTCACTTTTTAAAAGTGTGTGGCATTTACTTGCCCTTTGTTTTCAATCATCCAATTTTAAACACCCAGTGTACATTCTAGACACCATCATGAATTACTGACTTGAAGAATGTATAATGAAAAAGTGAAAATGGAAACATACAAAAAATTCCTGTTAAAAAGTAAAAACTGTGCTTCTACAAACAACTTCTCAATTTATAACCTTTTTCATAAAAGCCTGGCAGAGCCACATACATTTCTCTAAGACTCCCATCTATGCTCTTGCCTTGGTTTTTTAACCCAGGCCAGCAACTAAGCACCACACAGGCTCTTTCTCACTCGCTGCCCCCAGCAGGCTGTGGAGAAGAGCATTGGAAGGTAAAAGTGAAAAAAATTGTGGGTTAAGATAAGAAAAGTTTAAAAATAGAAATTATAATGATGATAATAACATAATAGCAATAGGAGTAGTAAAAATTAAAATAAAAAAGAGAGAGAAATAAAACCCAAGACAGACACACCAACTCACTGATGCCTAGCCAGTCTCTGAGCAGTGGCCCCATGACCAGCCTTCCCCCTAGTTTTGCTGCTGAGCATGATGCCATATGGTCTGGCAGATGCCTTGGGTCAGTTAGGGCCAGCTGTCCTGCCTGTGACCCCTCTCAGCTTCTTGTGCACCCCCAGCCTATTGCTGGTGGGGTGGGGTGAGAAGAGGAAAGGTTTTGACTTAGTGTTAGTACTGCTCAGTGATAACAAAAACATCCCTGTGTTATCAACACTGTTTCCAGCACAAATCCAAAGCATAGCCCGTACTAGCTAGTATAGAGAAAACTAACTTTATCCCAGGGCAAACCAGCACAGCTCTCATCTATAATAATAAGCTGACAGATGTTGTAATGCAGAGTAGCTTTCTATCAAATGTGATAAAACTTCAAAACCAAACCCATCAAGGCACATGGCTTCTCATAGTACTGCACACAGAAGAGAAACAGCTTCTCATGAACAAAAATCAGGTGAAAAACATATTTAAAAATATGTTAAAAACATATTCCTCTAGTCTGCAAGTAAAACCTATGATACTGTCTCCCACAACATCCTCATAGATAAGCTAAGGAAGTGTGGGCTTGATGATCAGGTAGTGAGGTGGATCAAGACCTGGTTGAAAGAAAGAAGGCAGAGAGTTGTGGTCAATGGCACAGAATCTAGCTGGAGGTCTGTGACCAGTGGAGTCCCTCAGGGGTCGGTGCTGGGACCAGTGCTGTTTAATATTTTCATCAACGACCTGGATGAGGGAACTGAGTGTACCCTCAGCAAGTTCTCTGATGACGCTAAACTGGGAGGAGTGGCTGACACACCAGAAGGCTGTGCTGCCATTCAGTGAGACCTGGACAGGCTGGAGAGTTGGGCAGGGAGAAACTTGATGAAATTCAACAAGGGCAAGTGTAGAGTCTTGCATCTGTGGAAGAACAACCCCATGGACCAGTACAGGTTGGGGGTTGACCTGCTGGAAAGGAGTGAAGGGGAAAGGGACCTAGGGGTCCTGGGGGATAGGAGGATGACCATGAGCCAGCAATGTGCCCTTGTGGCCAAGAAGGCAAATGGCATCCTAGGGTGCATTAGAAAGAGTGTGGTTAGTAGGGCAAGAGAGGTTCTCCTCCCCCTCTACTCTGCCTTGGTGAGGCCACATCTGGAATATTGCATCCAGTTCTGGGCCCCCCAGTTCAAGAAGGACAGGGAATTGCTTGAAAGAGTCCAGCGCAGAGACACAAAGATGATTAAGGGAGTGGAACACCTCCCTTATGAGGAGAGGCTGAGGGAGCTGGGTCTCTTTAGCTTGGAGGAGACTGAGGGGTGACCTCATCAGTGTTTACAAATATGTAAAGGGTGGGTGTCAGGATGATGGAGCTAGGCTTTTTTCAGTGATATCCAGTGATAGGACAAGGGGCAATGGGTGTAAACTGGAGCACAAGAGGTTCCACATTAACATCAGGAAGAACTTCTTTACTGTGAGAGTGCCAGAGCACTGGAACAGGTTGCCCAGGGGGGTTGTGGAGTCTCCTACGTTGGAGATATTCAAGGCCCGCCTGGACAAGTTCCTGTGTGATGTACTCTAGGTTACCCTGCTCTTGCAGGGGGGTTGGACTAGATGATCTTTCGAGGTCCCTTCCAACCCTTGGGATTCTGTGATTCTGTGATAGAATTGCACAGTGACAGAAATTTAATTTCTCCTTATAATAACTCCATTTTCCATTTGATTCCATTACTCTACTAAGTTTGGGAATATTATTTGACAGGTAATCTTAGGTGTTGGTTTCAAGATTATTAAATTAGTTTTTCTACTTGCTACTAGGTGATTTATTGTTACAATCATTGACATTATTTAGCCAGCTCTATTTGCAAATCATTAACATGGTTAGCTTTTCCCAAATGAACCCAAAATTTGGGTTGCTCAAAAGTAGCCAAATGGCTTAAAGATCTGGTTCAGCTTTCTCTGTGCGCCATCAGTGTCCTTACAGAGAGCCAGAGATATGGCATCACTAAACAAATCTACCTAAAGATCAATAGAGGAAAAATATTTACTCTCAAATAACAACATATTCAACTGCACCATTGTAGAAGCCTTTCATTTGCAATTTTGTGTAGTAGAAGTAGGATAGTATAACCTTGTGGCCATCCTCTTTATCAGTGGCCCTGTGAGCAGTGGACATAACAGACAGAACAAGCAATGAAAGACAAAGAAAATGTATATGGCCAGCCTGAGAGAAGACCTTGGAGAGAACAGAACCATCTACAATTTATTGTCTTTTTACTTCCACTTAACAAAGCAAATTACAGATAGCTCTGCTGAACTTTTCTGTAATTGTTTTTATTAGTGACAGAACTGATCTGGAAAGCCTAGAATACTTCAGGCATGTTAGCAGAGAGGGTTTTATCTTAGGCAATACCTAATAATAAAGGCAACATCTTTCTGCAGATACTAAACAGTCATTGGAATGAACAGAACACACAGATGAAGATGTATAATAGTCCTTTGATAGAAAGGTATTAACACCCAGTTTTTCTCCAAATATTCCAGTATTGACTAGCAAAGAGATATCTGATGAAGGCCACTGACAGCTTTTTATTATTGCTATTTTAATATCTCCTATAGCTGTCAAATGTGTTATGAAAATAATTAAAAATCTCTTTCATACATGTTGAGCTCTACATTTCAGTGTAGGCAGTGTGTTCCAACAAGATATACTTGACAAGGAACTACTTCCTTTATGCTTTCCAGGGGTTTCATTCATTTCCTTTAAAATGCATCTGCATATTGTTAATTGTACATGGAAAAGTACATAGAGAAAAAGCACATTTAGATAAGTAGTAAATTTGCATTTTAAAATCTGAAACCAAAGGTCCTACACCCAGTTTTGTATGCCCAAAGCTTCACACCTGCATATTTGCAGTTCCAAAATTGTACAACAGATGTTATCTATGCCAGAAAGGGCTGCATAAATCTAGGACTCTAAAACTTGCAGTAGCACTTTAACTTAGTCATGACTAAATTCAGCAAAGTGAGTCACACACCATGTTTGAGCAATGCATGCTATCCCAGAAAGCTAAACTATAAAGGATTTGTACTTCTATTCAGTTCCCCAGTTTGTCTACCTCAGCCTGCAACAATATCATACTGCACTTTCACGGTATCACACTTTCAACATATCCAGGGTAAAACCCCCTCAACATTAAGTAAGAACCAGAAAACCAATTCCCATTGTCAAGGAAATAGTAATTTCAGAAGATAATGTCTCCTGGTTACCAAAGTCCCTGAACAATTTCACAAGTGTAGGTCAAGAGCCTTAGCTCAGACAGTGTCCTGGTTAAACTGCATTTTGGTTTCCTCTGTCTTTCCTTTTACCCAGTTTTGTGTAAATTGGATACTTCCCAAGAAAAGATGCATTTGCTTTATTATGCTACCCTTGATCACTCTCTTCTGCCAACTGCTTCTGACCTATGTCAAGCCCTGTAATTTCCCATCAGTACTTACATCACCCAGTACTCCACCAGAAACAATATTGAGAATGCTGACCTATGAAGAACACCATATGGCTGCAGATGTTGTTAAGTACCATGTTGTCTAACCTGCCTCACAGTAAGCCCAGATGCCATGGTAATTAGAAGCTGGATAACATCCAGAGGTTAGTGGAGTTAGCACACTACCAAAATTCTTCAATATGTAGAAATATTCTAATTTATTAATAAATAATTTTTGGAAAATAGATTTAATAAGAGTTACAGCAAGAGACACTAATATAATCTAGGATGTGCATCTATAGAGAGAAGTAACTATGGGTCATCCCCACATAACCACATTATTGGTCTAATTAATATTTAGGTATATTCTAACTATAGTGCACTGGAGTATTCTTGAAGGTGTATTTATTTTCACTCATCTTTTACTCATCAAATCCCAAAAAGTCAAGGCATATCTTCTCTGAATGCTTGAGAGAAAACATTATCCTAATTATCAGTACATCTTGATATTAAAATTACTAAATGTTTCTTCGTTACAGAACATTTTTATTTTCAACACTCTCGATACCAGCAAAAAAAAAGATGCGCTTACAAAGAGAGACTTTCTTTCTTTCTAAAGGCATAGAACTTACAGACAATCTATCGAGAGTATGCATTTAATGTAATTAGGCAACTATGTGCATCTTTTACTATGCATCAACATTAAAGACAAGCTTTTAATGCATTCTAGGTATGTGTTCAGACAGTCACAGCAAAAGACAGATGACCATGATTATTGTTTTCAATTTTACTGCTTATTTCACCTCTATTCTTTCGATAAGTATTATAACGTAACAAATCAAAACCAAGAGGAATTTCTCCAGTGAGCAACTAGTATGGCTGTGGGGAGAAAATGCCCCACAAGAAAATGTTCATCTTAAATAGTAGATCAATGTATGTAATTATATTCTATTATGAAAAGGACTGATTTAGTAAAGTATGAGTTGGAAGTACAATTGAGAACCCTCAGTCCATAAAATTGGCTTGGAAATCCAGATATAGTTCCCCTTCACATTTTTAAAAGCTACTGAGGACAAAAGTACACTTCTACACAAGAGTTTTCTGTTCATTCAGAACCTTCAGGTTATGTTATTTTCCTTGCCACTCACGCAGGTCTCCTCAAGGACTGACTGCTTTTACTTCCATAGCAAAGGGGGGGGCGGGGGGGGGGAAAGGGGGAGGAAGGGAGATTAATCAGACTTGCACTGATAATGTTAATTAGAAACAAACACAATACACCCACTTGTGCTATCACTAGATTGTAGTGGTAGGACAAGGGGTAATGGGTTAAAACTTAAACAGGGGAAGTTTAGATTGTATAGAAGGAAGAAATTCTTTACTGTAATGGTGGTGAGGTACTGGAATGGGTTGCAACCAAGTTGTGAATGCTCCATCCCTGGCAGTGTTCAAGGCCAGGTTGGACAGAACCTTGGGTGACATGGTTGAGTGGGAGATGTCTAGGAACTAGAATGATCTTAAGGAACTAGATCATCTTAAGGGTTGGAACTAGATGATGATCTTAAGGTCCTTTCCAAACCTAGCTATTCTATGATTCTATGATAATATGCCAATAAAGTCCTTAAAGAAAAGGATATGGACAAGGATTACCATGTATTGTCACTTTCTAAAGAATGAAACATCTCACTAGAACAATACATTGGTGTTGTGGGGTTCTGGAATCAACACCTACCATTTTCTTCTGTGACTCAGTGAAAAGGCAAACAACTTAAGCATGCAGGAGGTAACTGCAGTTATGATATGGACTGCTCAGATAATGTGATAACAGAAACCAGATAATTGTCTTAGAGACATTTGCTTGGACAGAAATTATTGTCCCTAATAGATAGGAGGATCTATTAATGAGAATATTAACTAAATACAAAAATAATTAATTTTTTGTTGAACTAAAAGACAGATTTAATAATTTACTAAAGGGCACAAGTCTGCCTAGAGAGACTAAAATGACAGAGCATCAACTTTGCAATGTTAATACTGCAATTTCGCTATGCAAAGTTCACAGTACAAACTAAAACAGCAGCAAAAAGAATAAGGGTCTTTCAGAGCTTTTCAGATCACAATCCACATGTGCAGATGAGATCACGTTAGCTCTATGGTTCCTGGCAAGAGCATAACAGTAACCAAGACAACAGCACAAATGCTTATTGCAAATTTCTCTTATTAAAATACAGAGAATGTGGTGACAGCCAATATTTTTCCCAAAGATAAAGCCCTGTTACCTATATTAGCACAAGACCTCAGCTTGTCTCAGCTAACTAACATTAATTCTTGCATTTACCATGCACAGTGTTAGTCAGCTGGTGCATGATTAGGGGTTCAAATTGGGGAATGAAGAATCCATAATGTACCACAACACAATAAGGAAGGACGAAACAACTCTTTCATATTAACCAGTCTTGAACTCCAGCACAACCTGAATGCATTTCTAAACTTTGAAAAAGGTTTCATTAAATTTCAATGCACCTATGCTCATATTACTTTCTAGTCAGGTGAATAGCTTATCTGTACAAAACCTTCTGAGTTATGTTCATCATTACTTTCAGGTTCATGGCTGCTCTAGCTTCCCTGACAGCATCAGAATTACTTCATTCTTCACATTGATTTGTTCTTCCTATAAATAAATTTCTCAGGTTAAATAAGTTCATTTTGAAGAGGTGTCATCTTTTGCTAAGCACCATAAGATGTTGGTCACCTAGATGTATGATGGTCTTTAGCTACCTCACTCATCATGAACTGTCTCAGCACACCCCTTTCCTTTGCTCTTACCCACAGGTTTAATTCAATTTACTGAAGCCCAAATGTAAAAGAAAAAAAACCTTTTTCTTTTTCAGAACTCTTTGGATGATTTGAATTTCTTAACCTGCAGTTCTCAATGCAAAAGATTATATTCAAGTAAACATGTTTCCGTCTGTTCTGGTGACCAGTATTATCAAAGGCAAACTATCCTTTCCTTTTGAAAACATAGGTACCATCTGGGGAAACCATCAAAATTATTCTAATAGTGTTTTAAACATACTGTTACTATTACCTTTTGTTTAATAAGCTCCTGAGTCATCACAGGAAACTTACTTCCTCAGGAGGGCTACAGAATCCACTGACATAAATTTACCACAGGTATGTGCACTAAAAAGATCTTTCAAACCTGGGACTCAGTTCTTACTATTAGTTCTATACTTTATTCAGTCACTGTGACACTGCAGACAAAGAGAACAAAATACCAAACCTCATTTTTTTTATATATAAAACCATTTCCCTTTAAAGCAATTACATTTTTCTATCAGTAGCTAATTATAATCATATTTCAAAATCTCACAACTCTACTTACAGGGTTGGGGTTTTTTTGTTTGTGTTTTTTTTTTAAGAATCCATATTTTATTGTGTGCTAAGCTACATTTAAGCTACTTAAATATATTTAGCACACATTTTTGAGAACATCTGAAACTTCTAAAAACCATCTGTATACTCACAGTACATCTTACGAACAAAGTCTTATCACCATTTTAGAAGATCATAAACAGAGGCAAAAGTGAGGTTAAGAGGCACACAGCATCTTCTGGGGGAATCATATAGTTGCCATTGTAATTACATGGCCATATTTTTGTCCTCGTTTTATTTAAAAAAGAATCAAAGTTTTCAGGAAGAAAAAAAGAAGTTTTGGGCATGGAGCATTCCAAGCTATTAGATGACAATATCTTTGCACTTTTCACCCTAATAATGTATCTAGAGAGATGTTAGTCAGTTATAAACAATTACAGAAATTGATTGGATACTAAAATAGGAATGGAGTGGATTTGTTATTATTGTCTAAGAAACCCATTTCTCTATTTATTTTTATTGTTTTTCCTGATACTATTCTGCTGTATTGCGACTAAATTAAAAGGCCCAACTGGCAGACAAAATATAACAAGTTATTGCACTGATATAACCTATTCTGGGAATTGGAAAAAGCTAAGGCTTCCTTAGCATGCCTCAGAAATGTTTTATAAGAAAATCATCCACAGCCTTTCTGTAATGAGAATTTGCATATCAAAAACTTATTAGTTTGGAGTGGTGCGAAAGTGTTTACAAAAGGCCAAATTCTTATCTTCTTTCATAGCCATTAAATAAAGTAATTATAACATTCTTAGAAGTAGTTCTGAAATGTTTCAGCAAAGTATATTTGATTGCCTCTTGCAGCTATTTATCAGACACCCATGTTTAAAGGTATGGTTTTCAATCTTTCCACAGACGGCATGCAGCTTAAGAACCATACTTTTAAACATGCACAAGACTACAAAAATTGAGTCAAATATCAGCAAGGATATGAAGAAACATTAAATTTTAGAAGTTAAATATATTAGGAGTTCCCAAAGATAATGTAACAAAAAAAACCCCAAAATTTTCTAACATGCATGAAACATCTTAGAGAATCAACTGCCCGCTCTCTCTGTCATTTCAACATGCTCTTTCCTAATGTATGCAGATTGTACATTTCTAACCTATATTGGTTTAACTACTACTTATGCTGTTGATTTTCTGCATGCACATCCTTTTATTATGATATCATTAAAGTTACAGTGTTGTCAACCATTTAGCTAGGAAAAAAATTAGCAAATGTGTGGGGAAAAAAAACCAGCTTGCTTTCACTGACATTTTATGAGGGCACTCATGCTATTATCAAATTTACAAACATTTTAAACTAACAAGGTCAGATGCTTTTATTATGCCATTAACAGAATCATCTTTTTTGCAATAAAGAGGAAACCATTAGACATCTAATTGTCGGGCTGAATTCCCTGCTGCTCATTGCTCAAATTGATTCTTTTCTAGTTGTTACTGCAGAAAGCCTCCACATAAAAACCTTAATACTGTCAGCCTCATTTTAGGGTATGTTAGACCTTCTAATGAAAAGTTCTTGCATAGTAAGAAACAGGTGTTTAATATATTGCCTCTATAACACCCAGTTTACTTCCACTGAAATGTGTGGCACTAGCTAAACACAGGTTAACTTTCTCCAAATCAAGCACTGGTCATACTGTTAGTAGTCATAACTACAGTCAGTATGAATGGGTTTCTTGTCACTATAATTACCATAAATTCCCTATTTATCTTTTACCTAAACTACTGCACAGATTACAGAGAGGGCACAGTAGGGAATTGCAGGATCCTTTCTTAAGGCAGCCAACAGCCAGCAAAAAGCACATAACCCAGAGCAGTAAAACATCATTCTTTATCATGTGCATATACCCAATCACACTTCCATCTATAAAGTACAGCTGGGACCTGTAAAAAAGTCCCATGTTAACTGTGTAATGTTTTCGGAAAACACTATTTGAGACAACCTCGTGTAGATTTGTCAGAGTGACTTTGCAGAATCTATAACATGCCAGACCTGAGCTTAAAGGCCTTAATTAATTCCTGCAGTGGATTCTGCAGAGCTATGTTGGCACCTTTGCAAATCCTGCACTGTAGAGATCTATGTGCTAAAAGCATTTCTGCACCTCACTTTTATTCTTCATGACTCACAAGATACTAGAGACCCCCTACTCTCCTCCGTTATCAGAGACATCAAAACTTTGTTGAACAAGAGGGAAACATGTTTTTCACCGAGTGATGGATTGACTGCTAAAGGAGTCATAAAGGTGGAGGTAAAGCAAAACATTTGGTTTCTAAATTACACCATTAATCTAATAAGAATGACTCAGAATATTCTCTGCTTCTGAGACAGCACAGGTGCAGGAATGGTTTCAAAACCTCTTTGCATGTCTTTGCCTTGATTCCATTTCCTCCCAGACAGCACAGGCATATCAGGTGTTCCAAAGTCTAGGATAACTACAGATCAACAATCACCTATCAGTACCACTATACAGGCATCTAATGGCTGTGACAGACCAGAGATTTTTGGCAATAGCAACTAAACCAACAATTCTTTCAACAAGAATTTTCTGGCAAAATAATCTGATTTTACTACATAGCTACAAGTCTTCAAAAGCCTTTGAACCCATGACAGTTATTTTATCGAACAATTCACCAGCCATTCTGTAGCTCTACACATCTCCCTTCACACATAACAACCTTTTGAATCAATATGCCACTGGAGTGTCAAAATTAACATCAACAGGCTATAACTCTCACCATGTTGCAACATCTTTATTTTTCAGTCAGTTCTAAGCTGATCCTCTCCTTTCCTTATTTCTTTTCCTTCCATTCTAGGTCTCATTCCAAGATGACACTCATTCATGGTCCAAGTAAGGCCAGAGTCTTTATTTCGGCAATAATAAATGAACTTGATAATAATTTGTTCTTCTCTACTTACCAGCTATTTATGTCTCCTTCCTAACCCTTCCCCACAGCTTTTTTAAATATACCAGTAAAGTTAACATTTGAAGGGTCACCTCTTCCAAGCCCAGGCCTTTCTACAAAGTTAATCATGAGCCTGTACCCCAAAAGGGGAAAAACAGGCCTTTGACACCAAATGCTTCTGTTATTACAGCTATTAGTTAACAGGGCTGACAAAGTTACTTGTTCATTGCCACAGCCTCTGCCTTTCTGAGGAATGATGTGCACTGCTGTGAGAGATGAATAAAAACTGTAGAAGAGCATATTGCCATGGAAATACTTAAAAATGCCTACATTTCTGAATCACACTACCACAGGGAGTTTCCAGCTTGCTGGGAATGACTTAAGTGTGTGTCTCCCAGTTGCAAATTATATTCCAATTGTGTCTAGGTTCTGAAAGTATCCCCTTTTCTCATTATTTTCTTTCTGGAACTGAGCTCTATGGCTCCTGCTCCATGAAACTAGTGTCTGTATTCTTTTTGCTTTTCTGTTCTTTTCTCTGACCACATTTCATGTAAGTCACAGCTTCAAATATGGATTTTTAGACTAAAAACAACCCCTTTCCCCAAACACCTTTTGATGCTAACAGATATATAAGCAAGCATCAGAATTATTTCAGAAATGTTCCCTGCTCTTCTGTTTCTACATGGAAATTTACAATCAGATGTTCATGAGAAACCACTGTCCACTTTCAATGCATACATTAACAATAAGGCCACGGTGTGCAGTCCAATGTATTTACATCAACCTTACAGTGCAAATCAATTCTTTTGTTAGGAAATAAGTTACTAAGTGCTGTTTGGGACTTATTTGTGTTTCTGCGCAGTAAGTGTCTGCAAAACTGAAGTACACTTTTCATATTTCCTCATGCCATATACTGTCAATTTCCAGACCTTTCAGCATTATCAGAGTTCAGTGGTCTTGTTTTATGAGTCTGCTCAAGAGCTTTGTTCTTTCCAAGTGTATGAAATCTAGACTTTCCAATAGCTGCTCTGTGTTCAAAATGTAATGCATATCTAAATACCTTGGCTTACTCTAGTCCTACTAAGCATTTTGACTAGCAAATGCCACAGAGGTCAGTACAACATCTTAACTGTTACCCTTTGGCAAATATTTTGTCTTTATCAGTATATTTTATTGAATAACTGGGGGCTTTTAAGTAAGGTGTAGATTCTCTCCATTTTATGAGTGAAAATTGCCAAATGACCTTCAATATAATGAAGCAAGAATGACAATATAAAGGCTAACCCTTTGCAAATAGTAATGAGTTGCATTATAAATTTGCAACGTAACCTTGGCTATCAAGAAAATCAGAACTAAGGTATGAGTTGCTAAGAAGAATTTATTCAGTCAGTCCTTTGGATAAGCTGCAATAAGTTGCATAACTGATTAATAAGTTGTCTAAGCAACAAAAATGTGGCAATTCAAAGTACAGCGGTCACCTTTACAAGAGTTATTGCATAAATCCTGCACAATTTCTCTCAGCACATTTCAAATTATATTCCCTGGGTACTATCAAAGCACTTACAATTGGAAGTACAATAGTTGTCATTAGGAAAGGCAGACCTGCATGTTATTGATCCACCCATGCCTTTGCCCTATCTTTTCACTGCCAACCTGTCCCCTTCTCTTATAATGGGACTGCTGATAAAACACTTGTTCACTTTATTACTTTCATTAATGATGAAACTCAAGCTCCCAAACATACAACAAAGACAAGTGACTCATTATGTATTGAGCTGTCCTTATCATATTAAGACCAGTTTATCCATGATTGCTCCTATACAATTATTTCAGAGAATACATCTTTTTTTTTAGATAGAGTTACCATTCAACAAAAAAGTAATTTTTTAGCCCCACATAGTCAGCCATGAGGATGATCAGGGGACTGGAGCATCTCCCATATGAAGATAGGCTGAGAAAGTTGGGGCTGTTCAGCCTGGAGAAGAGAAGGCTGCATGGAGACCTCATAGCAGCCTTCCAGTATTTGAAGGGGGCCTACAGGGATGCTGGTGAGGGACTATTTATTAGGGACTGTAGTGATAGGACAAGGAGTAATGGGTAAGGTAAACCTAAACAGCAGAGGTTTAGATTGGATATAAGGAAGAAATTCTTTACTGTTAGGGTGGTGAGGTACTGGAATGGGTTGCCCAGGAAGGTAGTGAATGCTCCATCCCTGGCAGTGTTCAAGGCCAGGTTGGATGAAGCCTTGGGTGATATGGTTTAGTGTGAGGTGTCCCTGCCCATGGCAGGGAGGTTGGAACTAGGTGATCTTAAGGTCCTTTCCAACCCTGACTATTCTATGATTCTATGATGACATCTTAGGACATGTTTAGGAGTTATAAAAGTAAAATATGCTTTCAAGCCAAGTTAGTGGGGTAACAAGATTACTCTCAAGCAATTTGAATCTCCCTCTGATCAAAAGGAAAAAACACAGATATAAGGGAAAATATAAATGCTTAAAAAATGCAACAATGTATTCTCTGTCTTGGGAAATTATGTAGCATCTATTGTTATATTTTCTGACCTCTGCAGCACTGCATGAAAGCCTCTTGGTATTAACCGTACTGCAAAACTGTGAAATCACGAAGTGCAGAATTCACTGCTGTGACACTGGTGTCTCCATTCTCTTCTTGTATAGTGTATCACGAGGTTATTGGTAACACACCCCATCCCTATACAAGTTTTAATAGGACAAAAGTGTTGAGTCTTTTAGAAGTGAAGACACTGAGCTTTCGGCAAAATAGTTCATTCTAAATAGCAGCACAGCCTTGCAACAACAGATAAAATACCTTCTGTAACAAGTAACAAAGTTCCCACTCAGTTACTATGCTTCCAATACCTGCTAGCTCACAAAAATTCATACTACTTCATGGAGAATAATACCAGTTCCTTTGAAGGATAATTCACTGCAGAACTGCTCCTAGCAGGAATCATGGGCCAGGACAGGCCAGCTTTTCCTTTTTTCTAACCTATATAGTCCTCAAGACACACCCTTTCAGCATTGCACACTTTATATAACCTTGTGCCCTGAGGCACAGAACATAGATCCTCAATTCTAAGTGACAAAATCAGCACTCTGGCATGCCTACAACCCTCTAATTTGAAATATTTTGAATTTAAGTAATAAAATTTAAATAATTTAAATTAAATTTAAATAAAATCGTGATGATAATGAAATCAGAAGTACCATATGGTACCCACTAGTGAGCTGGATCAAGGGCTTTAGCTCAATCTAATATGGGGAACTGGATCTAAGCAGCATATGGAGGAGTCTCCTGTACCATCAGGTTAGAAGATCATTCCTGAAAGGAGAGTCACTTGTAAGTAAAGATGCAGCTTTGATCCTGCATCTGCTCAATGCTGTCATTCACTTGGGGTTTTTTGCCTAACAGGAGCAGGGGAATTATGATCTGACACTATGAAGAAGAAAAAGATTCACCTAATGGCTCTTCCCCATGCACAGATTTAGGAATTAGCTGCAAGTCTGTCACTTGCTGAAAACACCTATTACAATAGAAAGGAAAAATTAAGAACAAAAGAGAAAACTGGAAATAGTAAAAAGGGAAAAACTAATCTCAAACAGGACAGCAGTACTGTGGGCTGATCCTCCTGTATGCTCATATCCAGTTGTTTCCCATCAAATACAGAGCATCAACCGTATTTACTGCACCAGCTTTCTAACAGTCTACAGGACTATGATATACAATTAATAACCCTGTCCTTATATCAATGAAGTATTCATTCTGACATGAAGATAAATATTTATTATTTTTGTTCTGTTACTTTAGAGGAATAGTTTGCAGTACTACATTGAGATTTCAATTATACATAGTATAATTAAAAAGAAATTAAATCATCCCCCTCTAAAAGAAACACCCATCTTATTTAATGGTCTCTGCAAGACTAGGAAAGTGTAAGTCCCCTCATATAAGAATAGGGACCTAAATTACAATGAATAGAGTAACTTTTTTTTCATTAAAATCTCTTGTTATGTCTGACTACAGAACAGTTAAAAATTAATGAAAACAACACAAAGTATTGTTAAGGAAGACTAAAGCTCTTGGAATACATCAGTATTTAAACATCGCCATTATCTCTTTTCTCTGGTAAAACAGCAGCCCATATAGTTCAGAGCTCTGACAGGAACAAATTAACCCATCACCTGTGATCAGCAATGGTCTTGGCTGAAAGTAAAGCCAACCTCACTAGATTAGTCATCAGTAAAACAGAGTTACTTTAACTCAAATTCCTTCATTTACCTTGGATTAAGTGCAAATACATGACCAACTTCACAACTCCAGGCTTCACAACTCACACCAGGCACTTATTTGCATGTCTGCACTTTATCCCACTGAATTACATAGATAAAGTCCAAAATGATAAACATTGAGAGGAAAAAGAAAAGCAAACAAAAAAGAATCAGTTGAAGCTACAGCATAGCTCCTACCACAGGCTTATTTAAACATGGTGTGAATAGTGCAGTGAGATCAGGCAGACAGAATTTGATTTCCTTACATTGTATTTACCTTATTAAATGTTTTAACTGTCCCTATCATGGAAACAGCTCTCTTTTCAGGGGCTGGCCTACTTTAGGCATAAGATACTTATGTGGCTTTCTGGAAAACCAACACGACTTAGATTACCTAAATTTGTTGCTTTAAACAACACATCAAGTATCAGCTGAAATTTCCTCTGAGTTACCATCTTTCTGGGGTTTATTTGTACAATATCCTTCCACTTGTCCCGCTTTATAGTCATACAAAGCAGTAAATAATGCACATTTTTGGCCTGGCAGCTATGGTGATTCATTGGAATAATTTTGAGTGATCCATAAAATACAGCAAAATAGAAAACCTCACGAGTATTTTTATGGAAACATTGTGGAAACAAAAAGGTAAGGTTTGTCAGTAACGAAAACTATGTTAGAGGGTATGACTTCAAAATACTGCCTACAGCAGTATAAGTAAAGCCCAGGAGAGTTAAAAAACCCCAAAAAACAACAAAAAAACCCAAAAACTACTCAACCAACCAAAAACCCAAAGAATCAATAACAACCCCCCAAAAATTAAAACCAACCAACCAAAAAAACAACCACATAAAAAAACCTTCTATGAATTTACTTATAATAAATTCAGGCAGCAAATCAAAAACTGAAAATGGAACTCAAAAGACCTTTTTGTCTTACCACCAAAGCTGCAGGGAACAGTTACCAGAAATTCAAAGTCTGGTGAATAAGCCCCTAAAGGCTCACTTGGAAAAGCTTGAAAACTGACTGGAATTTTTCCACGAGGCATGAGATGAAAAGCAAACCTCAGGGCTGCCAATATTTATCTCTCTGCATTTGGAGACTGTGGTTTTTATCTGTGGAAGGGAGAGGCAGAAAAACTTTGTGAAACCAGAACAAACACTTTAGAGTTCCATTATTTTTCCTCACAGATTTCTCTCCTGACGTTAATTAAAGTTTCTTTAAGGTTATGTACTTGAAGAATTAGTTTTCTTTTCATTCTTAAATAGCTAATCCACCTTGTGACAGATTCTGCTCTGCTTATTGCATTAAATGCTGCAGAACAGAGAGAAAAAGCTTACCGGAAGATGCTCTTGCCAGAGGTCCATGAAAACAGGTAGTAGCATAACTTACAAGTCAGCACAACAGTATGAAAGATCCAAATATTCAGTCATAAAATGGCTCAAGAACTTTGCATAGCCAGACAGTTCTTGCCCAACTCCTCATAGTTCAAGGCTGATGCTAGCATGAACAGTATAGTGCACCCAGGCACCAGATTTGTCTTCCTTAGAACATGCTTCCAAGAAATCAAAGGCTATAACACACAAGCTGCAGCATATTCTGCTGTTAACAGGTTAAAATGCTACTACCCCAGCCATTCCTCCTGTTTCTTTGCACTGTCAGACAGTAACATTACAATAATCATACTTGCATAAATAACCAAATATGCCTAATTTACACTAAGTCAGCTATTTTTCACACATAAGTTCTTCAGGCTGTTCTACACAAGCCACTCCCCACTGACCTACCCAGTCCCATACAAAGACTGGTAGCAATATCAGTACTTCTTCCAGTTTTCATTCACTACTTCTTTGTTTGCTTATGCTACAGGATTTATATTAAACAAAAAAGAATGTGAACTTTCAGCTTAGATGAGAGAGTTTCCCATCACTCACTCCAGTCCCTGAGTTTCCCATACAGTGGGATTTCTGGTTAGAAAAAATAGATGATACCGTGTGTGTGGTAACCACCAAGATTTTAAGGCTGGTGATAGGAATACCTTAAGCGGTCAAAAGTTGAGAGATGTTTGGAATAAGCATTAAAAAACTAAACCTAAAACACCTGATGTTCCTCTAAATTTTCCAAGCCTGCAGAACTTGGCAGATAATCTTGTGGGAAAATATTGCCACTGTTTCGTATTTCCCATCAGATTCTGAGCACTGAGAGTATCTCCTCATGCAGTGGTACAGCACAGATCGTTCTTACAAGAACCTGCAGGTGCTAAGTTTATGCAAAACCTAATGAAATGCAGATCTTTCACAAGACCAAATTAGCAAGGATCATTTTGCATTTCATAACCAGGTTTGCCTTTTTAAATGTTAAAAACAAGACCAAAATAAGAAAAAAGAAAAACTTGTTTTTTTAATTAGAGATTTTTAGCAGCACTAACTGTAAGAGTCATCGTCACCTTAGCAATCCTCTAAATAAGTGTCTAAAACTGCCTTGAGAGTGACACCTCTGGCAAGATCCAGACGAGCAAAATAAAGTTAGGTGAGCAGTGTAAGGACATCTCAGCACAGTACAGGCAATTCTTCTAATGACAAGTTTATTTATATATTTATTATTTATATATGTTAATTTATTATTTATATATGCTAATCTGAGTTGTCATACTTAGTGATTTGGTGACAACTGTTGTAGAAAGAGTAAAAACTTCTGTAACCTGGGTAGAAACTAGGGACTGTTTCTTTGATCTATATCCCAAAACATCTTATTCATAGGTATCTCTTAAAAGCTCTCTTTTTAGTAAGTATCAGTAGAATTATGGGAAAAAAAAAGCATGGTAGCAATAGGACAAGGGGTAGTGGGTTTAAATTTAAACAGGGAAAGCTCAGGTTAGATATAAAGATGTTCTTTACTGTGAGGGTGGTGAGGCACTGGAACAGGCCTGAACAGGGTGATGTGGCCCTGTCCATGGCAGGTGGGCTGGAATTAGATGATCTCAAGGTCCTTTCCAACCCTAGCCATTCTATGATTCTATATAGCAGCCAATATTACACAAAGGTCCAATCAATTTCAGGGCAGAATCACAGTGCTTATGAAGAGCCACCTAAGACAGTCTTGCACAAGAAATATACTGGGATGCTAACCACCTTATTTTATTCAGAAAAAAAAAATCACATATTTTAAAAAGAAAAAAAAATTGATGTAAAGTGTTCCAGCAGGTTTAAAAATACTGGGAAATGTTAATTTCAAAATTCGCTGCTTTTGTTACTTGAAAATCAAATCAGAATTTTCTGCAAGGGAAAAAGTTACACTGAAAAATCTTAAGCTTTAGTGAAAACAGGGCAGTGATGGGAAAAAAATAATGAAAATTTAAATCAAGAAGATGATATATTAATATAATAATACTAAGGTTAATTATACTGTCTTAATCAGAAACAAGATATCCCCAGTTTTGTCTTTGTTTCAAAATGGGCAACGTGGGGACTTGAATCTGCATCTTCTGGCATCCAAATTGGGTGTTATTACTCCTCCCTATCTGCAAGTAAAGAAATAGGGCAGGGGCAGTGGTGTAGATGATTATAATCCTGACAAAAATTTGGAGGTGGTGTATTTTATATCAGACTGAATAGAGAAAAACAGCTTAGATGGAAAAACTGAATTTATAGATTCATTCTCCTGCAGTCTTGTTAACTTGTGCCAGTTTGGTCACTGGAAAACTTCCCCCAAATCCTTGATACTTTTCTGAATTCTCTGATCAACAGCCACTTTAGTGAGTTCCCAAAAAAGTTATGACTAGGTAACAGCATGCTATGTTAAATTTCCTTACTAAAAAGAGATCCCTGAAATATCTGTTCTCCAGCAAACTGGAACCAACACAACTTGGTTAATGTGTCACCATAGACAACACCACCACAGTAGTGAGCATGTAGCACAGAGAAACTGTGGTTTCTCTATATTGTTCTCTAAAACATGCTTTGATCAAACCACCACAGATGAGTGTGTTATTCTGCCCTAATTTTTGTGTCAACTGGAAAGACAATTTTCTGCTTACAATTAAAGGTGTCTGAACAGGACTCACCAGAAACTGTCTCAAGGCAAAGGCTTCATTTGAAAGCAAAGGATTTGATTACTAATTCTGTGGCTGGAAATTCTGAAGACTAACTCAGTCTAAAGTCTGTTCAAGTATACTCTTAGTTGGCCAATCACATGATTTCACATTCCCTTAGAATCATGGCATTGAGTATCAATGATATGCATGAACTACAATGCATTAAAGAATACGCAGCTTAGCGTCTCATTGTTGTGCTGTTGCATCCATCTATCCAAATCTACAATTTTGATATTTAAAAGCTTATCATGCCTATCAGTAGTCAGCTGTTGGAGGGTTCAGTCATACCTCTTCAGAGGTGTGTCCTGATATTTTGTTAATATTTAGTTATAATATTTAATGGCTTTATAAATTATTATTAGACTTCAGAAATATTTTTTTCATATTTATTTTCACAAAATATTTCAGGTGTTAACTCTACTTTTTTAAAATCTAATTTCATCTGTGACACTTTAGATGTGCAAAAAGCATCACTGAAAGGAAAAATAGCTCAAAATTAATTTACATATTACAAAAATAATTTCTTCAGCTATTGTCTCAAGAAAATTGAGAATGCCTGCCTATGTCATCAAATTAAGCTGTCTTCCACACAGGTTTTTGTTTCACCCTGTGTATGACATACATCGTAATGCCCAAGAACTTCTCAGCTACCTGCACATAACATTCTTATCAGGTCCAGGCTCTTCTGTGAAAACAGGAAATCAGCTTTTCCTTGGTATTACAACATTACCTGTGACACATGATTTTTCTAGTGCCCTTTCTACAAATAAATAAGCCTGTCATTTACTTGTATAACCTAATCCTGTAAGTGGGCATGCAACACCCACTGGAAATACTCAGTAGAAAAAGAGTGAAATAAAACACAGAATTTAAAGCACCTTCTGTTGAGACATTAAAAAAGTAGCAAACATCCTATATATTTTGAATGTATTAAACAAATACAGATTTAACTAGTAGCATAAGGGGAAAAAGAAATTATTTATTTATTTAGCATCTATGACTTCTATTAAAGCTTCTTGGGGCATTTCTCAACTGTTTTTTTAAATGCTTGTGAATCTGTTAGAGAATGGCAGAAGACAGAAAGTGAGTGGAAAGATGCAAAGAACCATTGCACCAAGACTTATCTGGGAGCGCAGCACTGAGATTTGATAGGAAGATTTTTAGGCTGAATAGTCGGTAAGAAGGATTTGGAGCTAAGAAAGGAGGAAGAGGAAGGGGAAGTCAGGGGAAGAAGAGGAAACAGCTACAAATTGAGCTGAGACAGTAACAAAAAAATACCCAGTTTTAGTTATGCTGCAAGCTAAAATAGAAAACATCTCACCCTGTAGAGATCAATCTCAGGTTTGAAAAATGCCTTTCAACAAGTACTTTTCTAAATGACTCCATCTCACCCACCCTCAAATCTAATCACACTGACATGCCACAAAGTATTAATAAATTAATCTCTGGGTGTTAACCACTTAAGAGTAATGGGAGGGATGGGGGTGGAATCAAACAGATAGAAGAAAATTAAGGAGAATTAATACCTTTTTAACTGCATATATGCCACTTCAGTACTAATCATTTATTTCTGTCAGCACAGAGTGCTGGACTTAGCTGAAATACCAGGCAAAAAAACATCAAAGCTTCTCATACAGATGAGTTCACGATTATAAAACAAATGGGACAAAAGCTGGAGATATTGGGAAGATGGCTATTTTGCAAATGTACTGTAAGGAAGCCTGGGTTTGCTAGTTTATAGTAAAGAAATTGCATCAGTAATTTGATGTGTAAGCAGTCTATTTCAGAGGGAAGCCAGCCAGGGTACACTGAAGACAGAAGCAAAAAGGGAAAGCAAATGAACTTAACAAAGAAGTCTAAAACAAATTCTAATCTTCTAGTCTGTACAGATGAATTCTGAAAATACTAAATATCTAAATAAAATCAATTAAACATTTCAGTGATGTTGCCAAATTACTTGTCTTTGATCAGCTGTTTTTCCATGTTTCACAGTCTCATGGTTTATAATTCACATTCAAAGAGCATTTTATGAGAAGTGATTTTGGGGCTTGCTACACAGCTGTCAGTGAAGAGAGACATGGAGTAAATCAGACAATCTCCTAAAGCACTCATGAACACAGATTACTCAAAATGTCAGTCACAGAAAGCAGTTACTGAGACCCCCACATAATTGAGGTTGATTAGGCAAAAATGTTTTCAGTACAGTCAATGGGACTTTTGAACATTTGGTAACTTAAAGCATCAAGTCTGAGCTTTACAGATTAACTTTTCCTGTACATCACATTAATAGAAAAACACCACTGCAATCTGTACAGTCACTATAGACAAAAGGAAAAGGACAGCTAAGATTAATCAATAAATGTTCATATACAAATTTCTGGCAGGAATCTGCACATTTGTTTTAATCTTATTTTTGCAAGAACTGCTCTAAGTAGGAGTGAAGGAAATTGTCTGTTTTGTGAAGGCCACAGTCACATCTGGTACCATGGGCAAGACCCTTAGATAAACCTACCTTCAGTACAGTCTGCAGGGAGTGATAACGACCTTGATCTTCTCTGTTGCCATTCCTAGTATATCACTACTAGTTTGTGGAAATTAGCTCCTGATTAAATCGCTTGAGAAGTAATTCCCAACTAATGTAACTGTGCTATCAGACGGTATTTGTGTTTCTATTAGCAAGACTTAACTTTTCCTCTAGATCTTTATAGTTAAAAAAAACGCCAAAAACTCAACAGTAAGATAGTCTAATAAAATTACAACAAATCAATCCAATCATATGTTTCTAAGCAGTAAGGTACCATCTGCCTTTTTCTGTGTTTTCCTATTCTTTCTATTGCTGTGGGTAGGATTTAGATTAGGGCACAGATTACACCAGCATTTCTGTTTTACCTTTTCCAAACAAGTTCATCAATCTTTGGATTTAGACCTGATTTCTTTTTTATTTTAATTACAATGTAACTCTCTATAGAGCTGACCTGTAATTATACTGACATGTTTTTGAAGCATGAAGTCTTGAGTACCTAACACATTTAGCAAAGCATCATACGCTTGTAGGCCTTCTTCCTCTAAGATTGTTTTCTCAGGGAAGATAAGTCTGGTTCTGTGCAAACTAAATTAAAAGGTATATAACTATCTCTTATATAAATATTCATTTGGTCAAAGGGCTTTTTATTTATCTCTATTTATTTTTTAAACAACTTATCAGTGGCAGCAGAAGAAAACCTTAACAAAATTTGTTCAAGAAATAGAGCTTTCAGACCTGCTGGTTTCTTAAAATGTAAAAGCTTGTTGGAATAGAAGGAGCATCGTTTCATCAATAAAATGGGAAATGCTAATCCAATAATCCTTGCTTTGAAATACTAAGCCAAAAGAAAACAAAATAAAAACCTCAAACCCAACCTTCACATAAAGCCACCAACCTATTATGGAAACCACAATCCAGCATTGCCTTCATCAGTAGCGGTTTTACACCAGGTTCCTCTCTAGTAGTTAAAAGCTGAGTCTTCTTATAGCAGAGAAATTAACACCACAGTTTATCAAACTGAGATCTGTTTGCTCCTCATTTATGAAAATTATATTCTTCTCACTACTTTCATTCCTAGTCTTAACCTCAGATTTGTTTGAACCTCATTAAAATATCATTTGTGTGTAGCATGGCATCTAGAAAAAGAAAACTGGCATCATACAGAAATGGTGTGTAGCGATAACACCACGTGCTTGTGGGATCAGTTTTCCTTTTAGAAGAGCCATCCTAAGTCAGAAATACTTTTATTATTATTATTATTATTGAAGCCCTTCTTAAAGTTTAGAGTGGTCTTCTTGTCTTGATAGAGCCAAGATTTCTTTGCAAAACTCAGACCCTGCTGCCTTGTGGGTTGATTTGTTTGTTTGGGGTTTTTGTTGTTTTGCTTTTTTTTGAGGCAAGATTTGTCCTCATATGGTTTCTTTTCTGCTTTTCTCCAAAAAAGAAACAGCACTCTAAAAAGTCTTTGCAACCATTAACTGTGAGAAACCTTGTCATCCACCATTCTCTCTGATACCAAGTTTTCTCCAGTCGCCCCATTACCTTTGTGGGGGCATCATAACGCTCACAGTTCTAGAAAAACAGTGATAAACATTAAAAAAAAAGTATCTTATTTCAAATTTCCTTTTCTGATAAATTTCTGCTACCCAAATCACAGAAGCACTAATACACTGGGTACACTGGGTCTTCAAGGAACAGAGCTTAATTCTTAGTTCTGCCACTGTAATGGTGTGTGACCTGGAAGAAACCACGCTTCTTTGTGCCACAAACATCTCACTTTTAATAGAAAGGAAAATGTATAACTGTATGGATTTTAAAATCTCTACACATTAGCTAAGTACTATTTCTCAGCTATTAAAATTATGAGTTTCCTGTATTTGTACAGTCAATATATATGCATAAAACTGGTGATGTGTTGGAAAGTGTATGGTTTTATTCCACATACACTAAATACATCATCTGTGTCTGACTATCAAGATTACTCTATAATTACAAAATAGCTTTATACCAAACATTTTTTCAATTAGGAGTTAAAATAACAATTTTATTTGGTGGGGAAAAAAAAATATTACCTAGCCACATGCCACATTTACAGAGATACATGTCTATAGAAGCTTGAGGTTATATATATATAATTTTATTTCTGTAGCTCTGACCCACATAAATACTTTTCCTGAAAATGTTAAAGGCTAAACATTTTTGCAACACAAGTAAATATCATGAAATCTTCCAGTTCAGTACTATAGCTATCCATACTGCTTGATTATAGAAGGAACTTAACAGGAACGTATTAGTTTTCCAGTATCACTCATTACTACTTAGAAAATGGACCTTTTAATAAATTTCTTTGTGATACACCATATAACGTAGACATCCTCTAGCAATACCTACAAAGACTTGGATTAGAATCATGGAGATGCTGAACACTGTCATTTTTTGAAAGATGATTTAGAACTGATCTTGGAGTAGATCACATCATCCCAAACATTGCTAAGCACATTCAAGTAGTAATCATGAACTGACAAGTAACCTAAATGACTAATTAGAAAACACAAGAAGATAGTTAAAGTAGATAAGAAAGTAAACTTTATCATTATACTCGAAAGCTGTTCTGTTCCCTTCTCCTACCCTTATTCTAGACGTTTTTGTGCACAGTATTTATGAAAAGGATGAAGTGTGGTAGTGTTAGTTAGTCATCAATATTTCATGCATGGGTAATTCATTTCATGACTCTCTCTAGTGGCAGCAAACTGCGCTAGTGCTTGGTATTAACTATTCATATTATTTTGGAAATTGTTTTATTTGCAGGTCATTGTAAAATGAGTTTGTTTGCTCCTTATGTTCCTACAGCACATTTGAAAGTTAATTATAACAAGAAACTAGAGCTAGTGAAACAATAATTCAGTGCTGCTGAACAAAGACAGGCTGTATGAGAAAAGCTGTTTTCCAGCAACCTACGATCCATTAACATAATAGGAACTGCAAAGCTAAAGCAGCATCTGTCACCACTGATAAATCATATATTTATATCTGACATAACTACAGAATGGTGAGGACAAACCCTCAGCTAGGTTTAGAAAAGGTGTAAAATTTGTGAAATACTGCACGTTCAGCTAATACTAACTTTTAACATAAATCACACTAATAACAAAAAACCATTTTGTCCAATAGCCCACCCACAAAATTAATTTCTCTATGTCTAGACTGTAATGATGCAAAACAAGCTGCTTCAGGATGGCAGTACAGAATGTGAAGGTACTAAATGAAACATTCTAGGGACCTAGAAGTCTTAAGATCATAAGTGTGTTTGGTATTCAAAAGACATGGACCAAATTCCAAGCTTTTCCTTGCCTCTTTTCTCAATGCTACCTATAGAAAGAATATAAATCATTTATCTGCTTAGACTATTGAATTTTTTTAATGAGGAATTGTCTCTTTCTATGATATTAAATCTCCAAAGTAAGGAAGAGAAACACTGAAATCAAGATATCTCTAGATGGCAACATAACTAATGCACACCCTCAAAATCTATCAGTGCTCATGTATTTGCAGCATATCTCACTACTCAGGCCAAAGCTAGAAATAAAACTTTCTACTCAAGAGAGTACAGATACACCTCTAGAGGTTCAAGTACCATGCTCCTTGATTCACTTTCTTTTCTCCTGTTCTTTTTGCTCCTGCTTTGCCAGATACCCATATACCAGTAGCATGGTAATTCAAACGTTTTCCCGCTGCAAATACGCATTGCTGCCTGAAGACTGCAATGAGATATGTGGTGGGTGAAAGTAGCCCAAAGGTTCCCCACAAGACTTTGCAGACCCTGAACTAGAAACACCGTGTCAACGGCTAAAAAGATAACTCAGTTTCACTTTGTACTCATTTAATTGTAATTAAAATAGCATTTTCATAAATAAATATGTCTGCATGCATGCTTGTTTATGAGGGCATAGTTTAGAAGTTTGTACATCAAAATCAGATTAATACAGTCAATAATTGTACCACATGGACTGACAGAACAACTTCCTACATTACACTGTATCTGAAAAAAAATGCGCTACTTCTGAAACATAATCAGGTACATGAAGGAAATTGATGCCTGGTGTGATCTGAGAAATGGAACTTCCAAAGGAAATTTGTTAGCCTACTGCAATAGGTTCAGGCTTCAAAACTAGAGAAAGTATGGAGTGCACTTCCTTCTTAGGTGGCTCCTACCTCAAGACCTATGACAAGAAGAGGGCCAAAAAAAAGCTACTGCTGGCACTTGTTTGCCATGATAATTGCATAAACTGCTCACAGTGTCTTCTTTGCAAAGATTACAGTGTCAACAAAGGTGAAAGGCAACTTCTCATGAGGGTAACATCTTCACGACTACAATTCAGTAGACTCAGCAATCCAGGCCAGTCACCACATAGACTTGGCTTTCAACAAATGCTAACTGGCTTTTACATTGTTAAGGGATTAACACATTATAACTGTATTAATTACACAACATGAGCCATTTAGCTTTATTATCATCAGATGTATACAATAGTATATTCTTCACAGGTAGATGATTTCTCCCTTCTGACACAGTATGGCAGTTTAGCTCATATGCTATAATTTGTTGGTTTGCATCTATCATGGACTGTAAGGTTTACTAAAGAAATAAATAACTTCAGCCTTCCTTTTCAGTATTGCTGGAGGAGAAAAGAGAGAGGGAAAAAAATCCCAACGACTGACAGCTCAGAACCTCTTCAAAATTAATTTATGGTATGAAGGTGCTGCCTACATCAATCAGTGTATGGTGCACATTGATTATCTGTTTTGAAAGAGAAACATGACCCCAAACATACCTAGCCTTTATTCACTACTCATTCTGACATGCAAGCACATGGTTAATAATAGGATTATATTTATATCAATCCTATTACATGACTGGATTACAGTTTCTGATCCCAGGGATGCTTTTCAGCCCTAACATGGATTTTACACCCTGCATCTTTAAAGGAGCAGCAGTTTCAGTCTATGAGCATTTTAGCTTATATTTGCAGATACAAGTAGATGCTGAATAAGGTAGCAAAAATGTATGCAGTTTGCACGTATGCTGATTGTACTAATTTTGTGAGTTCTGGTAATATAATTTGCTTTTATATTGTTGTTCTCTTATTAGACTAATTTAGGAAATTAAAAGCTACCTTTGGCAGTCTGTTTCAAGAACAGACAAGGCACTCCAAGGCAAATGCAAAGAACAATTTATCTCTCCTTCCTATTCCGGACATCTACAAGTCAATGGGTCCGGATGGGAATACAATCACAGGTGCTGAGGGAGCTGGAGGAGGTCATTGCTAGGCCACACTCCAGCATCTTTGGTATGTCATGAGAAATGGAGAGGGTGTCTGAGGATTGGAGGATGGCAAATATCACACCAGTCTATAAGAAGGGCAAGAAGGAGGACCCACGTAATTATAGACCAGTCAGCCTTACCTCCATCCCTGGAAAGGTGACGGAACAACTTATTCTTGACACCAAGACAGGCTGGAGAGTTGGGCAGGGAGAAACTTGATGAAATTCAACAAGGGCAAGTGTAGAGTCTTGCATCTGGGGAAGAACAACCCCATGGACCAGTACAGGTTGGGGGTTGACCTGCTGGAAAGGAGTGAAGGGGAAAGGGACCTGGGGGTCCTGGTGGACAGGAGGATGACCATGAGCCAGAAATGTGCCCTTGTGGCCAATAAGGCAAATGGCATCCCAGGATGCATTAGAAAGGGTGTGGTTAGTAGGGCAAGAGAGGTTCTCCTCCCCCTCTACTCTGCCTTGTGAGGCCGCACCTGGAATATTGCGTCCAGTTCTGGGCCCCTCAGTTGAAGAAGGACAGGGGAATTGCTTGAAAGAGTCCAGCGCAGAGACACAAAGATGATGGAGTGGAACATCTCCCTTATGAGGAGAGGCTGAGGGATCTGGGTCTCTTTAGCTTGGAGGAGACTGAGGGGTTGACCTCATCAGTGTTTACAATATGTAAAGGGTGAGTGTCAGGATGATGGAGCTAGGTTTTTTTCAGTGATATCCAGTGATAGGACAAGGGGCAATGGGTGTAAACTGGAGCACAGGAGGTTCCACGTTAACATCAGAAGAACTTCTTTACTGTAAGAGTGACAGAGCACTGGAACAGGTTGCCCAGGGGGGTTGTGGAGTCTCCTACGTTGGAGATAGTCAAGGCCCACCTGGACAAGTTCCTGTGTGATGTACTCTAGGTTACCCTGCTCTAGCAGGGGGGTTGGACTAGATGATCTTTTGAGGTCCCTTCCAACCCTTGGGATTCTGTGATTCTGTGATACTTCAACTCCCATCTTGCATATTCAGACTTTACAGTGTCTCCACCAAAGAGGAGTTATCTTCTATAATATCAAAATATGGTCTGAGTCCTGTTATGTGATATAAACAGGCTTAACTGTCTGAGTTCTAATAGTGTCAATTTGTGGAGTGTGGGATAGTAAGAAAGCCTTTACTATTCCAGACTATATACTTGAATAGCGAGTAACATTTATGTTCATCAGATTTTAAAACCTCAGTGCTATTAGGATGTCATTGTCAAGATAGAACAAGTATAGAATTTCTGAATGCTGTTTGGCCTGGCCTATCTGGAAGGCACCACTTTCCTATAAACATCCTATTAATCTTGCTGGAGACCTAATTTTTACAATGCTGTATTTAATCATGTGTTTTCCTTCCATTGCCATGGGTTATAGGAAAAATTCAGCATGATTACCAGGATAGCTTTGCTTCTATATGTTACTGCTTCATTGCTTTTATGGCTAAGAGAGTATTGGAAACAATGGGAAAAGATGAAAGCTGATTAGAAATCTCAGTGTTAGCCTATTCTGAGTCAGTATTGAAAATAGCTCTGAATTGAGGACAAGGAAAATTCATTACATATCATGAAAATACTCACAATTGGATATGAGCACTTGTATTGACATCGTGCCAACCTATCCCTCCACTGCTCCGAGAGAAAGGTGGTAAAAATTCTCTGATCTGCTAACTCCAAGTCAAGTTTTCCTTATTATTGCAGCTATATAAGGGGGGGGGGGGGGGGGGAAAGAAAACAGTAAGAAGCACAGATGGTAAAATGGGTAACAAGTTCACCACCATGAATGTTGATACAGTTAACAATTAATATGCGCATACAGAAATAGTGACCAGATTTCAAAACTTAGTGCAGCACATTATAGCAAACAGATATTCTGCTGTTGTGATAGCCACGATCCCTTCCTTCCAGTTTTCATCAGTCTAAAACTTAGCTACTGGGAATGAAGCAGCATAGGTCAAGTCTCAGCCATAACTGAAAGAGGTATCAAGAACCATCATCTCCTCTCTCGAAGCAACAAAATCCCTCAATAATCTATACATATACAGTTGAAGTTTGCATGCATTTCAACCTACAGTATTAAGTATTAAGAACAAAAATCTTTAACGTTTCACAGGTACATCCACCAATGAATCTAAAAGACCCATGATCTAGTTTCTATCTTTAAACACCTGGAGTTTATGCTTGAAATTGAGGAACTTAATTGAAAATCTAGTGAACTAAAAACAATATGAATCCACAAAAAGATAATTTGGTTGTGAAAGTACCTGGCCTTGCCCAGCTGAGAATAAAATGGGAACACATTTTCACACTCTAGTTCATTGAACTATTTTAGCTCAACTTTTCCCTTAAATATTTAATCACATAAAATTCAGAATCTTCTTTTAAATTCAGAAGCGTTTGTTTAAAAACAAATGTGGACAAAATTTACATCCACTGACAAAATTGCCCATCTGATACATTTTGCTTAAACAAACAGACAAAATGTTAGTGAGTCAAGAGATCTAAATGCCTGCACAGCAGGCTCAGCTTATGTCTGAGTCCCATAGTGTCAAACTGTGAACTGGACATCTGATGTATACTGCAAGGCAGTAACTCTAACTTGAGAATTTAAAGCATAGAATGAGGTCAGCACATTTTTGGGGGAAAAAGTGCTTACAATGCAGAGCAGGGAGCAGCCATGATGACTTGTGAGATGTGATCCTGCTCACTGTAACACATTCCCCGTATCAGCACATATGATTAATCAAATGTTATAAGAAACTGCCTGTAACAGCACTCTGCAACCACAATTAATTAGCCACTAGATTATAAAGGGAAACAAAGTCACTTTTTCACAGCCTAGGGTCTCTAGATTAAAAAATTACAAGTACAAATGTAGGACTACAGCATGTCAGCTGATTGCATCCCTCTTGTATGGCAGAGGTGCATGCCAGGCAATTTAAACGTTCTTCCATTTCACACCCAGAAGTAGTGTAGAGAAGCAGCACTATATGGTGCTGAATTGTCTCTGAAGATAACAACAATTACAATACTTGCTTTTCTGTAAAGCACAGGCTCTCTGGTCAGAAGATAGAGTAAAAACTTGATAAATAGCAGTAAACATCTGTAATTTAGAACAAGACTTTATCTAAATTGCTTATCAGTAAAAAAATAAATTTAAATCTTAGACTGAAATAAAATGACAATTCTGCTAAAGTCTGGATAAAACTGAACAAGCATTTGGCCTTAACATACTGCTGAATAGCCATACTCCACTGGTAAAATATTCTTAATAGTTTTATATAAATATATATATAAATATATAATGTAAGCAAGAGAAATAGATGTTCTAAGGTAACTTATTAATGAAGAAAAAAAGAAGTTATGTTACATGCAGTTAACAGCCATTCTAGTTCTAAAAGTTAATGATAACATGGTTTGGGTTGGAAGGGACCTTAATGATCATCTAGTTCTAACCTCCCATTAGATCAGGTAGCTCAATAGCCCTGTTCAACCTGGCCTTGAACACATATCCAGCTTCACAAAAATGTAATGGCATTGCTACAGGAATTACACTTTTTTCTGTGGAATTTTATTATTTGCTGTTATCATACTACACAATTATCATAGTAAATACTATTTACTAAAATATCCAGGAATGGTCAGATTTTTATTTATCAATTAGAAATTGGAATAACAGATGAAAAAAAGTTATAGTTACCTCTGAAACCTTTAGCAGCAGCTGCATAATCCCTAACATAGCATTATCACATTTCCTTATGTAGCATTTGACAAGCCTAAGAGTCACACTCAGAGCCATGGCTCATCAGCCACAGGTCCTTCCCAAATTAGGGCATTGAACACATTCAGGCTTGGTTAATGACCCGTTATTATTAAAATAATGATAGAACTGTGGGCACTAGACTGCTAACTTTAGTACACAGATAATTCCTACCTCTATCAAATACTCAGTGAGATAGATCTCAGTTTCCCCTCTGTAAATAGGACATAATAATATCTTCCTTCCTGTCATTTAATTTCTCTTATCCCATTAATCCATGTAATACATCATCTCTTAAACACTTTATATGCATACACCAACATCTGGCCAAGCCCAATCACCTAGAATGTGGTTAGGGTTTTCAGGACAAGTTTCTTAGGAGTCAGATTGCAGTTCAACCCAACATCCCAAACAGAGGGAAAAATGGGCAAGAGTAGAGCAACCACCAAAGAACTTAATGCACTACATCAATGTGATGATGCATTAAATAAACACAGGTATAGGCAGATACTACTGGCAAAAAGCGAAAATATGTTAACAGGAACATACACATAAAATAATATGAAATTCCTTTTCTACCAAGCATGGAAGGGATGGAATAACCTATATCACTGAAGCAGCCCTAAGAATGAATAATCTGTTTTGAGTTTTGAATGTTATCATTCCTTTCAGAAGCTCTTCAATGAATGATATGGTCCTGATTGTGTTGAAGGCAAATACTTAATGGTTTTGAACAGATTTTAAAAAATGAGTAACTAGAGTTTGTGTTGTAGCAAAAGTGTCAACCTACATATGTTAAGAGCTGTCAAAGAAAGACACCCAATAGGAAGCACCAGACAATCTGTGTGAGCACTATTTAAACCACCAATGATTGTGCTATAATCTTTGTATGTTCTTGATAAGAGCTGTTTCCAAACTGCCAGACATCAATTATAGCTCACATTGATGTTATGCAAAGTAATGCACTTGCTATCACTGATTACAGCAATTTTATCTGCAAGCGTATGGTATAGTTACTCTATAAGACATGTAGCAGTCTACATAGTTCTTATTTACAAGCATGGAAATAACCAAAAGAACAGAAATTAATTAGAAATTATCCGCTTATGCTTTCAAATTGAAATTTTCACTTATTAGTAAACTGTGGACATGCAAAGACGAAAGCCATGCCCCGACAAAAAAGGAAACCCAAAAAAAAAAACCAGGAAAGAAGGAGACTTATAGATACAAGATACAGATTAAACACATATGAATTCACTGGTGCAGAATTGCACCACCACATTGCTACGAATCCCTAGAACTAGATTGCCATGGTGCAGGTAGGCAAGGTACTGCTTGCAAAGGTTTGAGTAAGCTAGCTTGCACACTGCAATCACCACTTGTATACCCTTCCCTACATGCACTGTAGAATGGTGTGTGAAGCAAAAACCCTGCCAGGGTCAGGGCTTTACTCGATGACCTCACCAATACATTTGGCAGCAAAGCTATTGGAAAGATCTCTGCATGTCAGAGAGTCATGGAGGTGTCAACATGCAACTGGCACCAGCCCACAAACAGGAACACTGCTACAAAGCTCTGGCTGTCAGTCAGGCAGCATATACATTGTTCCACCTATTTTGCAGTGCTGACTGTAAATGTGGTAGGTCAGCATCAAGTGGATGAAAGGCCAGCAGTATAAAGATCTGGGCTTTATATTCTATCTCGCAGATAGTGATCTAACCATTGCATCTCTGTCAGTTCTAGCCCATAGGACTCTTGAAAATCCATCTCTGTAATTATCACATGGAATTTAGGAAGTATTGAACTACTTTGACACATCTTGATCCACTACCGTAATAACCCCTGGATCTTTATGCACTACCATCCTATTTCTCACATTTATGTGAACAAATTTTTATGCTTCTCAGTGTCCAAAAGTGTTTTCACAAATTAAAAGTGCACAAGGGTATTTTGAGAGAGAAGGAAAACAGCAAGAAAGATGCCTTTGCCTGTGTCTAACACAGGCTTATTTATCCAGGAGAAAGAAAAAACTGCCAGTAGCAAAACCCTGTAATAATTGTCATGGTTTAACCCCCAACTGGCAGCTAAGCAGCACACAGCTGCCTGCTCACCCCCCCTCCCAGTAGGACGGGAGAGAGGATCAGAAGGGTAAAAGTGAGAAAAAGCATGAGTTGAGATAAAGACAGTTCAATGGGTAAAGCAAAAGCTGCATACACTCGATGCAAAACAAGGGAATTCATCCACTGGTTTCCATAGGTGGGCAGGCAGGTTTTGAGCCATCCCAGGACAGCAGGGCTCGTTCACATATAAACATGCTACTCAGGAAAACAAATGTAATCATTTGAAACATCCCCTGGCTGTATATGCCAAGCATGATGTCATATGGTCCAGGGTACCCCTTGGGTCAGTTGTGCATCCACACCCTGCTCACTGGTGGGGTGGGGTGAGAAGCAGAAACTGCCTTGACCCTGTGTAAGCACTGCTCAGCAATCAGTTCAACATCCCTGTGTTATCAACACTGCTTCCTGCACAAATCCAAAATGAAGCCCCATACTAGTTACTATGAGGAAAATTATACCAGCCAAAACCAAGCACAATAATCTTGTTCAGATACCATTATGTGCATGTAACAAAAAGCGTAAATGTCAATAGCTGGCCTCTACTCCAGAAAATGAAATCATATGGCTTGCAACTGTACGGTTAGCAGCAATACGTAACACCATATGCAACCTTACCAACCTTGGTGGCATTTGGTTTTCTCAACAATTGCTTGAGGAATCTGAAAAATCAAAATAATTAAAGATTTGGAACCAATAAGAACTCTGAATTTCCTTTTTTTTCATGGAAATTTTGACAATTCAGAACTACTTTTTAAGTCACATGGAAGCATATCAGGATTCTCAAGACACCCTTCCTTATAATGCAGTGAAAATCTATTTCCTCTCTGCTTTGTTAAAAAAACCTGAAGTTTCAAACTATGACATTGCACAGTAGCACTACAACATATGACAGATAGGACATCAGTTACCACAGTGTCACACTGGACATATTTCATCTTTCATTTTCTATAAAAATAATGATGAAGGCTATAGACAGATTAGTATTTTCACAATTGAAGTGGTTTGGTTTGTTCTTGAAAGAATTTAACACTGAAAAAATGAAACCGTTATTGACACAAATGTAGTTGCTGATTAGCCCAGGAAATAAACCAAACCTCATCCAAGGAGAACCACAGCATTTTGGAAAATTAAGGTTTCTTTTTTGTCTGTTCATTCTCAATGGCTGTGGTATTTTCACCCCCACTCCAGAGACTGCTCAGCTTCAGGTCACCTCTAGTGTGTGCTTGGGACTGGACAAAGCTGCACTGACAGAGTTGCCTGGGGGGTTGGCTTTCACAGAAAATGCCTATCAGGACTGGAGCAAGTGTGCTGCTCTCCTGTTCAACCCAAAAGCAGTTGATATTGTTCCTTATCAGTAATAAAAATAGTATGTAACAATCATGCAAACTAAATATTAATCAATCTGAACATAATATCACCTAGAATAGTGATATGAACTATGGGAACTGCCTGAAAAGAAAACTAAATCCATACCCTGAAGTCCCACTTTCCATCTCATATGCCCCTAGCTGGTTGCCAGGCAACCAAAAAATTATCTATTGTGCATGTGCATTAAGAGCGGGTAAGGAAAACACAAACACTCGAAAAAGATGTTTTCAATTACTGTAAACTGCCCTCTCCCATATGGTTCCTAGACTTACGCATGCTGTCAGGTGGGTCCTAGGGCAGGTGATAGGTATACCCATACTGTCATGCAGCAGCCTGCGTATGTGCATTCCCAACAAGATTTCCTACAGACGTTTTAGATGTAGCTCATTAAAAAGACAGCATGGATCAGGCAGCTCAAGTCAGTAGGTAACCAAGCTATTGAACACGGTTAGGTTTAGCAGTGCTTTCCAGAGGACCATAGCAACCACAGGAAATCAAGTACAATTTGGTTTATTTCTCTCAGGCAATCAGGACTTTCTTGCAATGTGTCTGCTCTGGGAAAGAACAACTAGTGAAAATGAGTCCTGGTGAACCTTGAAATACTACACCAAGACCCATATTCTGACCAGTAGCTAATGTCATGTGGGATTCTACCACATCCACACATGTGCATGTCACATTTACCAAAGGGAATTCTTTGCTGTGAACCATCTGTGTTTGCCAATTTATCAAGTGATACACATCAGAACTGAATTTCAGCACACAGAAAGGATAGCATGATGGCAGCAGGCTGAAAATACGGCTCCTGAAAGAGCCAGGCAGGGGAGAAAATGGCACTGATAGCAGGATACCTGTTTTTCATCAGTGTCATAATAGCTGGGGGAGGGAGAGGCAAATGTCTTGTCTCCTCTGTAACAGGACAAACCCTGCAACCTTAGTAAGGTTTTGAATAATAAGGTTTATCATGGAACCCTAAAAAGCATTGCTGGGTAGAGAACCATTGGTGGTTATCAACTGGGTTGTCAACAGGGTTAGAACAAGTTAGCCACAGCTCTGCCTGGCTAAGGCTTGAAGACCTCCAGGGATGAGAGTCCAGAGCCCCAGTAGGCAGCCTGGGAGGAAACACATCACTCTGTTAGAGCTTTACAAGAAGGGGACAGCACAGACCCATGCTGGAGTTAAACCAGAGGTTTATAAATGAATGCCCTGGTGCTCTGTCCCTTGTCTCCAGAGACACTGATTTTCCCTCAACCTTATGTAATGTTTATCTTACATAATCATTTACAGGCTGGTGAATTAAAAAGGCTGGCTAAAAACCAATTCTCTCACTTGAGTACTGCTATACTTCTAGAAACTGGCACTATTTGTTATGATAGAGATATCAATAACAGTATCACAGAATCGTCTTAATTCCCACTTGGACTAAACACTGATTTTGATCTCTTCTTCACCTTTTCCAATAAATACACTGAGTCATAAAATCAATTTTGATGATATAGATCTCAAATATACTTTTTTAGTAAGCCTGAAAATGGATTTGCATCTTGAAACAGGCCTAAGCAAAATAATTTCTTTACAGATCACTTTTTAGGCACAGGAAAACAAAAGCCCATGGGTTTAATTCCGTGAAATTATGCACAACTGGATATGCCCCTCACATAGTAAAATAACCCTGCAGAGCAGCAATTTTTATTTGCAAACATTCATCCACTATTCTAGCACTGAGCTGAAAGGGGGAGAGGAATGATATCCTTACCACTACATGCACAATGCTTCACTGAGAGCACTTTCTCACTTCTTTGACTCCTGAGCAAGACAGAAGCAGAAGAAATAAAGTACTATATGAAATTCTCTGCATTGATCTTCACTCACATTCATTTTCTTTTCTGTGGGACTGTATTCAGTGGAGTATCAGCACACTATTTTCATGCATTCATTCCCTGAGAGCTACAAAATTATTACAGTCCCATTATAAATCATCCATAAACAGCACAGGGACCTCACACAGTCTGTGCTGAATTCTTATCTTTCAAACCCTAGATAGCAGACCTCTCTACCAGATACCTTCAATCAAAACTGAACTCTACAAAGATCTGAACAATCATCCACATGATACACTCATCCACTCTAAAAAGGAAAAAGTTACTGTGATTTTTTTGTAACAAGAATATTTAGAGCTTCTATATATTAAATACATGCAGGTCCCAGCATATCTATGAGGGGTTTATAAAATTTTGGGTTTCCCCTAAAAAGAAAAGATGAAGGTAGCAAAATAAATTGCAGATTTTCTCAGGGTGGCTAGAATCATACCATGACTACAGAGATCATATGCAAAAATAAGTAGCTCCCATAAACAAAGAGACTTGCATGCATTCTTTCAAACATTGTGTCAAGCACTTAAAGCTTATTAGATGCACATCAATCGTACCAGAAAACTAATCCCTATGCAATTGGTTTGTGTAACCACTGACAAAAGATACAGTTGTCCCCCAGCCTAGCTACTCTATATTCCAACGATTTGCCATACCAAAAGCTCAGATCCAACATAAACTTTACATATTAATGTCTTTACCTGACACCTCCAGCAACCACGTGGAAGATGTCCTTTCTCCCAGGGACAACAGGTTACCTAACAGCATTACTTGCCTATTCCTCTATTTTCAAGGACTTCCAATTAGGATTATCAAAAATTGGCATTGCCACCAGCCCCAAATCCATTTTAAAGGGATGGTTTGACAGTGGCTGGAGTGTGTCCAAAGAAAGGCAACAGAGCTGGTGAAAGATCTAGTGTACAAGTCTAATGAGGAGTGGCTGAGGGAACTGGGGCTGTTTAGCATGGAGAGGAGTCACTCCAGGAGGCTGTAGTGAAGTGGGTGTCAGTCTCTTCTCCAAAGTAACAAGTGATAGGACAATGACATGGCCTCCAGTTGCACCAGAGGAGGGTTTAGGTTCAGTATTAGGAAAAAGTGCTTCATCAAAAGGTCATCAAGCATTGGAACAGGCTGCCCAGGGGAGTTGATTGAGTCATCATCCCTGAAGGTATTTAAGAGAGGTGTGGAAGTGGCACCTAGGAGCCTCTTTTGGGCAGTGTTAGGTTAACAGCTGGACTTGATCATCCTAAGGTCTTTTCCAACCTAAACAGTTTTGGTGATTTATAACATCAACACCACATTCATCCTCAAATGAATCAGAAGACACTGCTACATCAAGCCCACCAGCCTCAGTCTAGTCAGCTTCCATCACAGGCAGCAGCTTCTAATTAAAGACCTTGATAAATAATTGAAATAAGAGGGTCCGAGATTATGGTACATATTGAGTTGTAGATGAATACTCAATTCTTTTCTATTCATTTTTTTTTAATCACTAAGAAACACTTCCTCCCACAATTAATTATAATATCTCTCAGCATGCACCACAAATAGCCTAGACTGGCTTTTGAGCCTACCCTCTGGAGCAAGCCTGCAGTCAGTTCTCACCCTCCTTGGCTAGTGGTGAAACAAGAATCCCTTCCTCAACCCTGTTATTAGTCTACTGCCAACAGCACCTTTTAAAGGTAATCTACACAAAAGTAATTTTTCATGCGCACTGACCGATATTTAGTTCTCACCTCCTAGGCAAGAAAATAGTTTGGCAAAAAATGTGTCTGATGTAGAACAGCTAAAATAAATCCTCTGTGTTTACTGAATGCCAAAATGTTGAGAGGCAGAGATGGCTTTTCTTAAGACATCTGCAAAAGACTCCTAGTAACAACTGACTTCTAAACTTCATAGGTTGGTATATGATATGAAAACAGACAGCATAGTGCCCTCAATATACCAGAATTGTCTGTGTGCTAAACCAGCGCAGAATATCCTAGAATAGTTTGCATTTTTTACTGCCACACACACCTAGAAGTCTGAAAGGAATAATCAGAAGAGACAGGTCTGCTCCATAGACTGCTTTTTAGATTCATTTGCACTTAGCAGTTACCTAATAGATAAGATGTGCCAGTTGGTAACACTGACCAAAGAAAGGGATTAAGAAATACCATTCAGAATGTCATCATGCATCTTGGGATTGTGGTGTTTGCTTCTGATGGGAAAGACCTTTACTAAGCAGTATAAAAGTGTGTTTTAATACATTTTGGCAACACCTATTGTTTATGATCTTCCAGAAATTTGTTGCTAAATTTGTAATAAAATAAGGTTATTATTTTACATAGGAAGAAATAACAAAATATTTTCCCTAAATAAAACAAGCAGTTTGGGGGCAATAGGACAAGCAGAATAGTACCCTCCTTCTTCAGGAATGGCAAATCCATACCCAAACTTGACTGCATAGTATGGACAAGTTGCTAAATATGTTTGGGGATTTACAAGAGCAGAGTCTACCAATCTGTGATGAATCATGCTAGTGAGATTAGGAATGAGGTTATCAGTGGGCAGTTCCTGGCAAGCTGAGACAGCTCCTCTTTCAAACAGTAAGCAGTGGGTGGGGAAATAGTTTATGAGTCCAGAAAAACCACTATGTCCATCTATAAATCTTCCCAAAACTGAAAGCAAGTATCTGTCTTCTTAAACAAGCCTACCTTGAAAGTAGCAAAGGATAACTAATCCAAGAGTTTATAATTCCTTTTAAAATCTACAGAGCAGTAACATTTTAAATCCTACTAATCTGGTGTTTATACTACAGTATAAATAGCTACCACATCCTTGGTGATGCACAGGCATGATTCATTTTACTTTTTGCACTCCCCCTTCCTTTTTCCTCTCCCCACAGGCATGTACTTTATTTCTGACTGTAACTGTAAAGGGGTGAGAAAGAAGCCTGGAAAACTTATGGACTTAAATACTAGTTATGTAACAGAAAATGCAAACAAAAGGTGGAAAAATCCCAGGATAAGAATAAAACTGCAGGCTAGGACCTAAGTTATAATTCTATTCCACAATAGCATTGCAAACACCTCAAGACTAGAAAACTGTAGCACAGTATTTGCACTATTGATAAGAGCTATTTCCAGTATGTAAGCTCTACTGAATTACTTAAAATGTCCGTTCTGCAAAGCATTGAAGCATATAATTAACATTAAGTGTATGCTTAAGTCACACTGATTTTAAAACAGTTTAGACACACAGAAGTACTTGCAGAAGTAAAGGTGTCAAAATGAGATTGTTTTCATGTGAACTACTACATATTTCAGATGAAAACCAGAATTCAACATTTCAGTTTTTTGGTCCACTGCATGAAGGAAAGTTTTTATTAACTTTTCCTTGCACCAAAGACAACCCATACCCTTAGAAAGAAAACTGAAACAATGTGATTTTGTATGCATTATGAGAAAACCCAAATAGAGAGTTCAAGGTCTTCTGCCCTGAACTAGCTTGAAACTAAATCATTTTAGTAGCATTTTTTTCTTGATTTATATTACACAAAGTAGAGTGTACACCTTTAAACACCAGCATACAGCACTAACTCAGGTCTCAGCTGTTATTTCTCTAGCTTAGTTGCTAAAAGATATTCATATTCAGCATTTTTCTCTTTCCTCCTCAGGGATGCAGAGAGAGACCAAGACACATGCAAATCTTAACCACGTACACACAACTGATTCAGACCTTCTTACCTTTTAATGTTATGTAACACTTAGTATGAAAAATGTTGTCAAAAAATATTTCCTTGTTGACCAAAAAATTCAGTCATGTCATTCTAGAATTAAATGGTATAACCATGGAAAGATCTGGGAGCATTTGCAGGAAAGTCATATCTTTTTCCCATTCCTCGAGAAAGAAAAACATAGCAATTGTGTGACCTTTCCAAGGTCAAACTGCAAGGAAGTAGTGTAGCAGAGATGTCCTGAAAAGCAGGAACTTCCTGAATCCCCCTGCGTTCCGGTCCCTTCAAAACCAGGCATAAATGTGCATTTGACTTTATTAAGTGAACCCGTTTTCAACTGGTAGCTTTCCTTATCAGCATACACATTCTATCACACACAGTTGGAGTGTTACCACAATTTCAGCTACATCTTTTGAGCTCCTTGCTTATGTAAGACTTGCTCAGTATATTGATCTTTTCCTGCAGATCTTAGCTCTATCTTTTTCTACTTTTCAACAGGAAGATCAGCTTTAACCACAAAAAAAGTAATCCACAGTTGGATTACTCTTGTGATCAAACTGCTTGGTAAAGTGAGCGGGCTCCTCACCACTCTGACCCAGGATATGAAATCTATTAATATGTCATATCTATATGCAAAATTAAAACTGAATACACAATATGTCCTTCCTAGGTAGATGGTCTTTGAATGCTCTATGTAACTTATCTCAGAAAATACATTAAAAATATAATATTATGAGAAAGCTACAAGTCTGTTACTTAAAATATAAAAAGATTAATCCCAGCTTCAATCTCATCAGTATTTCTGTGAACTGAAACAGGACTTTTTGTGATAGAATAATTTATTTAGACTCTGAGTTTTCAGGCTATAAAGTACTGTGAATCAAGTGACAAAAGAGACTGTCAACTATGTCACAAAGGACTACAACAAGTAAAAACATACACAGATACACACATGTATACATGTTGCAAAAATTGCATACAGCATTATACAGAGAGCAACATAACTCAAAAATATTATAAAACCCCCCTAAGATCAGGTGTTTTGACCAGATAAAAGAATTACTAATAATTTTATATATGTTTACATATTAATGTAAATGTTATAACATTAAGAAATGTGCTTTATATATGTTTACATATTAATGTAAATGTTATAACATTAAGAAATGTGCTTGGTTCAGCGCAAAGGAAGAGACAATTTCTTAGGTGTGGAATATTCTAGTGCCTTAGACCTCTATTTGTTCTGCATTTCATTCTGTGCTGTATGCATGAAGGAGGTTTTGCAAAATGCACTGCAAGGTCAGCGGGGTGCCCATGCAGGTACAGACATCTTTTACAACTATACTAATCACTTTTAAACTTCAGATGCTATTTAAATCTAAATTTGTCAGAAGATCTAGGTGGTTTCATTTTAAATCTAAGCTAACAGGCTGACTACAGATATGATGGCAAATTTTTAAATTCTGTGGTATCTTCCTTTTTTAGCTAGTATGAATCCCAGTATATTAATTTAAAGCCTAAAGCAGTTCTTCATTGTTTAGGAATGCTTTATGTGTAACTCTGAACGTTTTTGGTAATTAAATATTTAGTCTCATGCATTCTTCTCTCACTGCCTCAGTTGTGTCAGTACAGGAAAACATATGTCTAAGCATAATTCATACTTGATCAACAAATTCCCAAAGGTCAAAAACATAATTTTGCCCTAATTTTATTTGGGGATTGTTAAAAAAATATTTATTATTGGGTTTTTAACATTTTTAGAACCACATTGCCATATTTTAGAACATCTTGGTGCAGACTGCATCCATAGCATTGATAGTATACACATTGTTGTTCTATACAGAGAAATAAAGCAAATTATAGACACAAAAATGGAAATTACAGATGACAATATGCATTTTTTTCATATAGCTAATATTAATTATATAGTGTGAATGTGTATATAATATAGGCATATATAATTAAATGGCTTTCTACTAGTGTTACAACTGAAGAGACTTATTAAGGAGATGTAGAATAAGGAGCAAATTATACCTTTGCAAATTTGTACAAAACTGAGAAACGATGAAAAAGAACCAGAGTACACTGGGATATATGTTTCAAGTTTCTTACACCAAGAAAATCTGAACCTGAAACAAATCTCTAGAAGCTGCCAGTCTTGCCAAACGTTTAGCCCTATGCATCCCATTAACTTTCAAGACACGCTGTCCAGTACGATTGCTGCAAAGCATTATCAGTGCAGGTTTCAATACCAAGATAAGGTTCTAGGTTAAGTGGCTGTTAAAGGGAAGTTTATTAATAGAGCATCATTTGTGTACTATTGCTGCCATATCAATTACATCACTTGAATGTCACAAAAGCAGGGCAAGATATTCTAACTGGGGCCAAGTCCAGAATCTGCTCTTAGTTTTATTGCTTCAGAGAGATAATGCTGAATACCAAGCTTCCCCAGCTGTGCCATACATTTGAAACAATCTTTGCAGAGGGGATCAATTTACATCCAAAAAGCAAAAATGTGCTGCCTGTAATACTTGGTTTTTCCATATGGCATTGCTGTTGACAGCACTACTGCAGCATTGAAAAACAGGGAAAGGCTTCCTCACTCCTGAAGGACCATTGCACAGTTGACCTGTGAAGCAGTGAAAGCCCCCAGCTAGCCAGGGGAAATTGCTCTGGCCTGAAACTGCATGAAGGATAAAGACAATCTCAACTTGCAAGCCCCAAGAAGAGGGGAAGGAAACAACATCATGAGGTGCTTGGCAGAATTTGGACAGCTGTAGTTTAAGGCAGTCAAAGGAGATGGCGATTTTCAACAGAGGCCACTGCAGCCTGCAGTACAGCCCGAAAAGCCAAGGTGGACAGGCAAATAATGGGCATATCCACTTGGTATTCACCATAGTGTGTCCCTTCAGGTATTCAACCTGGGTTTTTCTGAAGCAGCAACACCTCACTAGTGTTCTAACTCCAATATGAAATTAAAGGTTTATTAAGCTCTGCAGAAGTCTGCCTCAATGCAGATAATCTCTGCATGACAACCTTTCTTTGTCCTCTTCCAGCCTTATATGGCAATATTGCACAAACACAGCCTGTATGTTGTTGCTTAATCTTTTCTTCTTTTACATACATTTCACTCCACACTTCCCAGGCAATATGGATTTTTACTGATCTGTGAAGTTCTTGTGTTTTAATTATCAGTCAGAAAGGTCTTTAGATTCTTACTGTATTCGTAGTTATTCCCAGGTGTGTTAATACTGATTAAGCATGAACACTTAGAACCTTCTTTGATGACTACTAAAACAGTAAAACCAGTACACATGCAGCTAATACCGTTGACAGTATTATGTACAGCACTAATATAAAAAGAAACAATTTGTAAAATGCAAACAAATTAACATTCACATATATTCACTCTCTTCAGTCACTTTCCAAACTTAGTTTGTCAAAGTGTGGCATGACATCCTCATTTGTCAAAGCTTTAACTGTATTTCCTGATGCAGTCCTTGTGGAGAGCAAAGTGTTCTCTTCTTTTTCAGACATAACAGCAACATTATATACACTACGAATAGAAATTACATTAACTGAAGTGATTCACTCAAATGGAAAGGCAATAAAACTAGATTTTTACTGAAAGTGCAGGAAAAGACTTTTACTTAAGAGCTGTCATAATCAGTGAAGACATTCCTAAACACAATGGGTGGAATCCTCACTTCCCTTTCTTTCCAGTATCTGGGCACAGATGTGTTCCTCCAGGGAGCAATCACCACCAAGGCACCATTTCCTCCCCTCATGTTCCTTCCTCCAAAGACAATGACTAGCATATTCAGAAAGGCAGGTTGCATTGCAGAGAATGCAGAAAATCTTAGCAGAGATGGAAAAAACATACCACCATCTGGTACTTCACTGCTATTGCAGTAGAGCCTCAGCCCAGGTGCAGCCAACCTTCAAGAGAGATTTTCTTGGTATACTCCAGTACTACCGCAGAGGCTCTTGAAGAAAAATGACTCTGGATGCTTCATCACATATATTACAACAAACAGCATTGATTCAAGGGAAAGCTAGTAAGATTTGTGCTCTTTTCTGGGTTTCCCCTCCTACCAGGCGAAGGAAGCCTTTTGGAACAGAATATTGCAGGGTTATCTTACAGCATTGTCTGGGGGCAGAGGCATATCTTTTAATCAATATGAAGTATTTCACCAAACACTCTCATTTTCAAGCAACGCATGAAATGAGAGATATGAGACTAAATACAGTTCACACACAATTTTTCTGTGGGCTTTCTTTGACTTGTTTCATTCAACAATTTTATACCAGATTAAACCAAGAATGGTAACAGTAATAGTGAATAGTAATAGTGTGACTCAAGTGAATCAAAACTTAGACATTTTAGAACTGCACCTTACATGCTTTTATAATAAAATATAAAATCTAGCCCAAAAGTATTAAAACAATTGTTAAATATAGCTTTTGCACTTCGAAATATCACTTGATAAATTAATACAACTTGGTAATAAGATGTGGAAACCATTATTTTTAATATTATTTTTTTGTCAGCACTAGAAAACCCTGAGATGTGACTCTGGACTCATTAGTGATGATTGAGCATTTATTGTTATCCTGATGCAGAGAACTACATAGAGAGAAATATCCATAACTTTGAGACTCACACTCCTGCCCTTGAAGGGCAAAACTAGAAATAAAATCAGCTGAACAGTGGAATAACTGGGAAATAAGGAGTCCATTTGAACTGGGAAATAAGGAGTCCAATTTGTTAAGTTTTTGGTCTGTATGAAGAAGAAACAATATAAGTGATATTACATAAATCTGTTTCATGAACGCATTCATATAAGATTCCTTTTTAAATTACTCATTAAGAGTTCATTAATAGTTTGACTAATGGACAACCACATCATGAATAGGAGGATTTCACTTATTTATCTCATGATGGCCTTTTTTAACCTACTCACAAGATAATATAAAACAATGCAATCTCCTAAGACTGGGGTTAGGTCTACATCAACATTTTCCACTAAAACTTATAAGCCTTTAGAGAACACTGGGAGTCATTTAGAGTCAGATAGGGTAGCAATTTATTAAAAAGATGATGGGGTAAAATGGAAGAATAGCATAGAGATGCCAAGACCTAAAGCAGCATGCCTGAAGGCAGAACAACTACACTGTAGCTTTTGTCAATCTAATTATTAAAGACAAACATTGAAAGTTTAAATGAGATTGGCTCTATACCAAATTTATCAACACATTTTTGAAAGTCTAAGAGATTGTCCTATTATCTGGTTCATTTTAATAGAAATGCTTGCAAACACTCTGGGGGTTTCTGATTAAGATTATAAAGTCAAGGTCTTCAAACAATGAAGTTATAAGGCTTAATGTCCTCAGCACAATAACTCTGCCAATGTTTCCAAGGGGTTAAGTTTGAAAAGAAATGATGATGAAACTAAATGTTTTTCTGCACATGAACACATTATGATTTCTCAGATAAGTACAGAAAAAGCCACACATCTTTTAAAGAACCATATGCTTTTTGTTTTCAAAATAAAAACAAATTTAAAATATCCACAGGAGCTTTTGTAGTGATTAAAATCTGCCAACCAACTGAGCTTAAGTAAGTTAATTAGTACCAGAAAAGCCTTATGTGATATGCAGTTTTAGGCGGTATTCTTTTGTCTTAAATTTAGATGAGTAAGGTAACTTTATATATAGAAAAGACTTGTGCAGCAGGGTACAAAAGACAATAGCAATGTTGGAATAATTTTCACCTTTTTTTTTTACCATATTTCTTGGTTTAGCTCACACCAGCTAACATCAGCTTATTTTATAATCATCTCTTTACCAAATACAAATGTCCATGAAGAAGAAACTTACATTTTTATAAGTTCAAAGAAAATATCTAATAGAGCTAAATGCCCAGCCAGAGACAAATCAAAAAGAAATTAAAAAAAAGAAAGAAAAAAAGTGCCTTTTTTTTGCCTTTTTTTGTGCTCTTGGAGCCTCAAAACCGTTTGAAAGTCTTTGTACCATCTTAAAAATTTCTTCTAAAATAGTTGGTATTACAGCTTTCCCTCAAAAAAATAGCAAGTTTAATATAAAACCCTGGCATGTGTTAGCTGCTTTTCAACAGTGACCAACAGCACACACACAACATACATGGCACCCAGTTGTAGTATCATAAACAATGAAAGCAATTTATTTCACTAAGGCAAATGGGTCTATGAAAATCCTGGAAAACAATTTTCTGTGAATACTAGCTGAAATTTTAAATTAATCTGCCATTGTATGTATGAGCATCTGTGTTTATTTTCTCTGAATACTCTATTTACTGCCAGCATCTTTAAAAGAATAAAGTTACTGACAGCACAATCCATGCAAACAGGATTCACTTCTTGCAAGCATTCACACCAAATGAGATTCAGCAAGGAGCTCTTCCACTGAAATAACAAAAAATAATAAATGCAAAGGAATTAAAATGTGACTGAAGTTAATTAACACCATCCTATGTCAGCTGGGACAGAACATTCAGGCCAGTTTTCTTATAACCAATATCCACAATTGCTGTTTAATGAACTGATGAAATTATTTGATAAACCCTCCATGAAATACATCTGGGGAAAACATCCTCCATCAGTGACAATTGTAGCCATGAAAAAGAATAAATTAGTCAAATAATTAATTCAGAACTACAAACACAATTAATTTAGACAAGCACTTGAAATGACCAGTGTGCACAAATAAAGAACATTAGTAACAATTCTAGAAATGCAGCCTCTGTGCAGGTGAACTGAACCAAATGGTTTCTTTGCAGAGATCCTTTCTGACTTATCCTTGTTCTACAAGTGGGGGAGGAATCTAAAAGAATTGGGATTTTTGCAACTACACCTTTTATCCAGAAAAGAGAAATGGGTGAAAAACGCCACTGCAGCCCACTGCCCTTAGAAAGCTCTTTGTGAACTCAAGGAGGCTGCAATGAAAGCATCAGATCTCTTCCCAAGCATATTCAAAAGATTCTTAGAAAATGGGCTACCAGGCCCTCCAGGCTGATGTTTTTCTATTTTCAAATCCTTTGGCCGACTGTTATGTAACATTTCAACATTTCAACTATTTTTATCACCTCTAAAATTGCTCAACAACCTACTTTGAAGTCCTGACACAAACCCTGCTTTGCTAACAAAATAGGGTTTCACCATCATACACCAATCAGTGAAATAAGCTATGCTTTTTATTCACATTACTATTACACCATGAGGAAAGAATATGTTTGTAATTTCACCAGTGTCATTGAACTCCTTTTGCAGGGTTGCCTTTTGCATATGTACAAGATCACCTTCTAATTTACTGCAACTCAAGTGGTATCTCAACAGTGTAGCACATCATACAGAGTTCAGATGCCTGGCATTTTAAGGAATATTTTTATATATATATATTTTTTAAGTTCACAACCGGCAAAGCTGTGTTTAAAGACCAAAGATAAGAGCAACACTTACTATAT